>NC_086374.1:16448583-17834696 GCF_036588685.1 Mytilus trossulus | reverse complement strand
TTTATATTTTTTGTACTTTTTATAGTTAAAAGGCTCCAAGTATCATATATAAGAAATACACTATTTCAATATTTTTCTCAACTCAGCTACAACTTAGTTCATATAATAATAGGGACAAAAGATGTTTAAAGTAACTTTATTTATGCTTATTTTACAGTTTTTATTCTATTTATTCAAAAGAAACCCAATTTTATGTTTTTTCTTTGAAATAAACTGATGACAATAGGATACAGGAAATGTTTGGAATATGCCAGTTAAACTATTTGCCACTGGCCAAAATACCACAACTATGCGACATATAAAATTAGCTGTAGTTTCACCATTCGGGGTCACAATCCTTAAAGTAAGACATAATTTTAATCTGTATTGTGTACAGATTCATAAAAGCTGAGAAGTTTTTATATATCGCATACAAGGTTTTGCTTAAGGGTGCTATAAACAGTTTCGTATAAAAAACTAGGGGTTATTCCCCGACTAAAAATAGACTTGGAGGGAAGCCCCTTTTTATCAACATAATTGGTAAAAAAGTATCATGTTTTTTATATTTGATTGTAAAAATAAGTTAATTAGCTTCAATTAGAACAGGTTGAATGATTTAAATAATTTTAAAAATTAGATTAAATACACATGTTTTAAGGGGAGACAAACTGTAAACATCCTGTTTTTTTGGCAGTGAAAAGTGCAAAACTTATTTGCACCCACTGTAGCTCTTTTCGGAGCAGGCGAACGTAGCCTGAAGCATAAATTTTTAGAAAGACCAGGTAAAAACCTATGAAATTCATACAGTTTTGAATATGAAAAATGTGCATGTATCATGTCTGCATGGGTGTGCACATGGCCTGATTTCATGTTTTTTATGCATAGATTAGACAATGTTTTCCCCATTTTCTCTGGATAAAACTTTTTGGTACTATTAAAAGTACAATTTATTTTTATTTCATTATAAACTAGAGAAAATTCTGATTCTAATGATATCTAGTTTTATACAAGTATCTTCATTAACATTAACACCACTAAGGGTCAATCATAGATGGTCCCTCAAAATATGACGTCATAGAAAAAAACTGTTGATTGCACCCTTAAAGGGACAAACATATAATATAGTGAGGTTTTCACATAGAAATGTGTTAGTGAATAGACTAAAACAATTCTGAAAAATATTGTATGGCATGTGTACATTAATTTTAAAGCATCAGTTTGGTATATTTAATGCAAATATTACAGATTTGTACATAGCAACCAGATATAAGAAAACCAGACTCTGTTCAAATTTTGAAGTTTTTCAGCTTATTGCGACGTCATGATACTTTTATTAATTCTCTCCTATATATGGAACCAAAAGTTGCACATGCAAAGGGTTGATTTTTTCTTCTTTGGCCTGTACTACTGATTAGTGTAACATGGATTTTTTTTCATTAATTTATATTTTTTGTACTTTTTATAGTTAAAAGGCTCCAAGTATCATATATAAGAAATACACTATTTCAATATTTTTCTCAACTCAGCTACAACTTAGTTCATATAATAATAGGGACAAAAGATGTTTAAAGTAACTTTATTTATGCTTATTTTACAGTTTTTATTCTATTTATTCAAAAGAAACCCAATTTTATGTTTTTTCTTTTGAAATAAACTGATGACAATAGGATACAGGAAATGTTTGGAATATGCCAGTTAAACTATTTGCCACTGGCCAAAATACCACAACTATGCGACATATAAAATTAGCTGTAGTTTCACCATTCGGGGTCACAATCCTTAAAGTAAGACATAATTTTAATCTGTATTGTGTACAGATTCATAAAAGCTGAGAAGTTTTTATATATCGCATACAAGGTTTTGCTTAAGGGTGCTATAAACAGTTTCGTATAAAAAACTAGGGGTTATTCCCCGACTAAAAATAGACTTGGAGGGAAGCCCCTTTTTATCAACATAATTGGTAAAAAAGTATCATGTTTTTTATATTTGATTGTAAAAATAAGTTAATTAGCTTCAATTAGAACAGGTTGAATGATTTAAATAATTTTTAAAAATTAGATTAAATACACATGTTTTAAGGGGAGACAAACTGTAAACATCCTGTTTTTTTGGCAGTGAAAAGTGCAAAACTTATTTGCACCCACTGTAGCTCTTTTCGGAGCAGGCGAACGTAGCCTGAAGCATAAATTTTTAGAAAGACCAGGTAAAAACCTATGAAATTCATACAGTTTTGAATATGAAAAATGTGCATGTATCATGTCTGCATGGGTGTGCACATGGCCTGATTTCATGTTTTTTATGCATAGATTAGACAATGTTTTCCCCATTTTCTCTGGATAAAACTTTTTGGTACTATTAAAAGTACAATTTATTTTTATTTCATTATAAACTAGAGAAATTCTGATTCTAATGATATCTAGTTTTATACAAGTATCTTCATTAACATTAACACCACTAAGGGTCAATCATAGATGGTCCCTCAAAATATGACGTCATAGAAAAAAACTGTTGATTGCACCCTTAAAGGGACAAACATATAATATAGTGAGGTTTTCACATAGAAATGTGTTAGTGAATAGACTAAAACAATTCTGAAAAATATTGTATGGCATGTGTACATTAATTTTAAAGCATCAGTTTGGTATATTTAATGCAAATATTACAGATTTGTACATAGCAACCAGATATAAGAAAACCAGACTCTGTTCAAATTTTGAAGTTTTTCAGCTTATTGCGACGTCATGATACTTTTATTAATTCTCTCCTATATATGGAACCAAAAGTTGCACATGCAAAGGGTTGATTTTTTCTTCTTTGGCCTGTACTACTGATTAGTGTAACATGGATTTTTTTTCATTAATTTATATTTTTTGTACTTTTTATAGTTAAAAGGCTCCAAGTATCATATATAAGAAATACACTATTTCAATATTTTTCTCAACTCAGCTACAACTTAGTTCATATAATAATAGGGACAAAAGATGTTTAAAGTAACTTTATTTATGCTTATTTTACAGTTTTTATTCTATTTATTCAAAAGAAACCCAATTTTATGTTTTTTCTTTTGAAATAAACTGATGACAATAGGATACAGGAAATGTTTGGAATATGCCAGTTAAACTATTTGCCACTGGCCAAAATACCACAACTATGCGACATATAAAATTAGCTGTAGTTTCACCATTCGGGGTCACAATCCTTAAAGTAAGACATAATTTTAATCTGTATTGTGTACAGATTCATAAAAGCTGAGAAGTTTTTATATATCGCATACAAGGTTTTGCTTAAGGGTGCTATAAACAGTTTCGTATAAAAAACTAGGGGTTATTCCCCGACTAAAAATAGACTTGGAGGGAAGCCCCTTTTTATCAACATAATTGGTAAAAAAGTATCATGTTTTTTATATTTGATTGTAAAAATAAGTTAATTAGCTTCAATTAGAACAGGTTGAATGATTTAAATAATTTTTAAAAATTAGATTAAATACACATGTTTTAAGGGGAGACAAACTGTAAACATCCTGTTTTTTTGGCAGTGAAAAGTGCAAAACTTATTTGCACCCACTGTAGCTCTTTTCGGAGCAGGCGAACGTAGCCTGAAGCATAAATTTTTAGAAAGACCAGGTAAAAACCTATGAAATTCATACAGTTTTGAATATGAAAAATGTGCATGTATCATGTCTGCATGGGTGTGCACATGGCCTGATTTCATGTTTTTTATGCATAGATTAGACAATGTTTTCCCCATTTTCTCTGGATAAAACTTTTTGGTACTATTAAAAGTACAATTTATTTTTATTTCATTATAAACTAGAGAAAATTCTGATTCTAATGATATCTAGTTTTATACAAGTATCTTCATTAACATTAACACCACTAAGGGTCAATCATAGATGGTCCCTCAAAATATGACGTCATAGAAAAAAACTGTTGATTGCACCCTTAAAGGGACAAACATATAATATAGTGAGGTTTTCACATAGAAATGTGTTAGTGAATAGACTAAAACAATTCTGAAAAATATTGTATGGCATGTGTACATTAATTTTAAAGCATCAGTTTGGTATATTTAATGCAAATATTACAGATTTGTACATAGCAACCAGATATAAGAAAACCAGACTCTGTTCAAATTTTGAAGTTTTTCAGCTTATTGCGACGTCATGATACTTTTATTAATTCTCTCCTATATATGGAACCAAAAGTTGCACATGCAAAGGGTTGATTTTTTCTTCTTTGGCCTGTACTACTGATTAGTGTAACATGGATTTTTTTTCATTAATTTATATTTTTTGTACTTTTTATAGTTAAAAGGCTCCAAGTATCATATATAAGAAATACACTATTTCAATATTTTTCTCAACTCAGCTACAACTTAGTTCATATAATAATAGGGACAAAAGATGTTTAAAGTAACTTTATTTATGCTTATTTTACAGTTTTTATTCTATTTATTCAAAAGAAACCCAATTTTATGTTTTTTCTTTTGAAATAAACTGATGACAATAGGATACAGGAAATGTTTGGAATATGCCAGTTAAACTATTTGCCACTGGCCAAAATACCACAACTATGCGACATATAAAATTAGCTGTAGTTTCACCATTCGGGGTCACAATCCTTAAAGTAAGACATAATTTTAATCTGTATTGTGTACAGATTCATAAAAGCTGAGAAGTTTTTATATATCGCATACAAGGTTTTGCTTAAGGGTGCTATAAACAGTTTCGTATAAAAAACTAGGGGTTATTCCCCGACTAAAAATAGACTTGGAGGGAAGCCCCTTTTTATCAACATAATTGGTAAAAAAGTATCATGTTTTTTATATTTGATTGTAAAAATAAGTTAATTAGCTTCAATTAGAACAGGTTGAATGATTTAAATAATTTTTAAAAATTAGATTAAATACACATGTTTTAAGGGGAGACAAACTGTAAACATCCTGTTTTTTTGGCAGTGAAAAGTGCAAAACTTATTTGCACCCACTGTAGCTCTTTTCGGAGCAGGCGAACGTAGCCTGAAGCATAAATTTTTAGAAAGACCAGGTAAAAACCTATGAAATTCATACAGTTTTGAATATGAAAAATGTGCATGTATCATGTCTGCATGGGTGTGCACATGGCCTGATTTCATGTTTTTTATGCATAGATTAGACAATGTTTTCCCCATTTTCTCTGGATAAAACTTTTTGGTACTATTAAAAGTACAATTTATTTTTATTTCATTATAAACTAGAGAAAATTCTGATTCTAATGATATCTAGTTTTATACAAGTATCTTCATTAACATTAACACCACTAAGGGTCAATCATAGATGGTCCCTCAAAATATGACGTCATAGAAAAAAACTGTTGATTGCACCCTTAAAGGGACAAACATATAATATAGTGAGGTTTTCACATAGAAATGTGTTAGTGAATAGACTAAAACAATTCTGAAAAATATTGTATGGCATGTGTACATTAATTTTAAAGCATCAGTTTGGTATATTTAATGCAAATATTACAGATTTGTACATAGCAACCAGATATAAGAAAACCAGACTCTGTTCAAATTTTGAAGTTTTTCAGCTTATTGCGACGTCATGATACTTTTATTAATTCTCTCCTATATATGGAACCAAAAGTTGCACATGCAAAGGGTTGATTTTTTCTTCTTTGGCCTGTACTACTGATTAGTGTAACATGGATTTTTTTTCATTAATTTATATTTTTTGTACTTTTTATAGTTAAAAGGCTCCAAGTATCATATATAAGAAATACACTATTTCAATATTTTTCTCAACTCAGCTACAACTTAGTTCATATAATAATAGGGACAAAAGATGTTTAAAGTAACTTTATTTATGCTTATTTTACAGTTTTTATTCTATTTATTCAAAAGAAACCCAATTTTATGTTTTTTCTTTTGAAATAAACTGATGACAATAGGATACAGGAAATGTTTGGAATATGCCAGTTAAACTATTTGCCACTGGCCAAAATACCACAACTATGCGACATATAAAATTAGCTGTAGTTTCACCATTCGGGGTCACAATCCTTAAAGTAAGACATAATTTTAATCTGTATTGTGTACAGATTCATAAAAGCTGAGAAGTTTTTATATATCGCATACAAGGTTTTGCTTAAGGGTGCTATAAACAGTTTCGTATAAAAAACTAGGGGTTATTCCCCGACTAAAAATAGACTTGGAGGGAAGCCCCTTTTTATCAACATAATTGGTAAAAAAGTATCATGTTTTTTATATTTGATTGTAAAAATAAGTTAATTAGCTTCAATTAGAACAGGTTGAATGATTTAAATAATTTTTAAAAATTAGATTAAATACACATGTTTTAAGGGGAGACAAACTGTAAACATCCTGTTTTTTTGGCAGTGAAAAGTGCAAAACTTATTTGCACCCACTGTAGCTCTTTTCGGAGCAGGCGAACGTAGCCTGAAGCATAAATTTTTAGAAAGACCAGGTAAAAACCTATGAAATTCATACAGTTTTGAATATGAAAAATGTGCATGTATCATGTCTGCATGGGTGTGCACATGGCCTGATTTCATGTTTTTTATGCATAGATTAGACAATGTTTTCCCCATTTTCTCTGGATAAAACTTTTTGGTACTATTAAAAGTACAATTTATTTTTATTTCATTATAAACTAGAGAAAATTCTGATTCTAATGATATCTAGTTTTATACAAGTATCTTCATTAACATTAACACCACTAAGGGTCAATCATAGATGGTCCCTCAAAATATGACGTCATAGAAAAAAACTGTTGATTGCACCCTTAAAGGGACAAACATATAATATAGTGAGGTTTTCACATAGAAATGTGTTAGTGAATAGACTAAAACAATTCTGAAAAATATTGTATGGCATGTGTACATTAATTTTAAAGCATCAGTTTGGTATATTTAATGCAAATATTACAGATTTGTACATAGCAACCAGATATAAGAAAACCAGACTCTGTTCAAATTTTGAAGTTTTTCAGCTTATTGCGACGTCATGATACTTTTATTAATTCTCTCCTATATATGGAACCAAAAGTTGCACATGCAAAGGGTTGATTTTTTCTTCTTTGGCCTGTACTACTGATTAGTGTAACATGGATTTTTTTTCATTAATTTATATTTTTTGTACTTTTTATAGTTAAAAGGCTCCAAGTATCATATATAAGAAATACACTATTTCAATATTTTTCTCAACTCAGCTACAACTTAGTTCATATAATAATAGGGACAAAAGATGTTTAAAGTAACTTTATTTATGCTTATTTTACAGTTTTTATTCTATTTATTCAAAAGAAACCCAATTTTATGTTTTTTCTTTTGAAATAAACTGATGACAATAGGATACAGGAAATGTTTGGAATATGCCAGTTAAACTATTTGCCACTGGCCAAAATACCACAACTATGCGACATATAAAATTAGCTGTAGTTTCACCATTCGGGGTCACAATCCTTAAAGTAAGACATAATTTTAATCTGTATTGTGTACAGATTCATAAAAGCTGAGAAGTTTTTATATATCGCATACAAGGTTTTGCTTAAGGGTGCTATAAACAGTTTCGTATAAAAAACTAGGGGTTATTCCCCGACTAAAAATAGACTTGGAGGGAAGCCCCTTTTTATCAACATAATTGGTAAAAAAGTATCATGTTTTTTATATTTGATTGTAAAAATAAGTTAATTAGCTTCAATTAGAACAGGTTGAATGATTTAAATAATTTTTAAAAATTAGATTAAATACACATGTTTTAAGGGGAGACAAACTGTAAACATCCTGTTTTTTTGGCAGTGAAAAGTGCAAAACTTATTTGCACCCACTGTAGCTCTTTTCGGAGCAGGCGAACGTAGCCTGAAGCATAAATTTTTAGAAAGACCAGGTAAAAACCTATGAAATTCATACAGTTTTGAATATGAAAAATGTGCATGTATCATGTCTGCATGGGTGTGCACATGGCCTGATTTCATGTTTTTTATGCATAGATTAGACAATGTTTTCCCCATTTTCTCTGGATAAAACTTTTTGGTACTATTAAAAGTACAATTTATTTTTATTTCATTATAAACTAGAGAAAATTCTGATTCTAATGATATCTAGTTTTATACAAGTATCTTCATTAACATTAACACCACTAAGGGTCAATCATAGATGGTCCCTCAAAATATGACGTCATAGAAAAAAACTGTTGATTGCACCCTTAAAGGGACAAACATATAATATAGTGAGGTTTTCACATAGAAATGTGTTAGTGAATAGACTAAAACAATTCTGAAAAATATTGTATGGCATGTGTACATTAATTTTAAAGCATCAGTTTGGTATATTTAATGCAAATATTACAGATTTGTACATAGCAACCAGATATAAGAAAACCAGACTCTGTTCAAATTTTGAAGTTTTTCAGCTTATTGCGACGTCATGATACTTTTATTAATTCTCTCCTATATATGGAACCAAAAGTTGCACATGCAAAGGGTTGATTTTTTCTTCTTTGGCCTGTACTACTGATTAGTGTAACATGGATTTTTTTTCATTAATTTATATTTTTTGTACTTTTTATAGTTAAAAGGCTCCAAGTATCATATATAAGAAATACACTATTTCAATATTTTTCTCAACTCAGCTACAACTTAGTTCATATAATAATAGGGACAAAAGATGTTTAAAGTAACTTTATTTATGCTTATTTTACAGTTTTTATTCTATTTATTCAAAAGAAACCCAATTTTATGTTTTTTCTTTTGAAATAAACTGATGACAATAGGATACAGGAAATGTTTGGAATATGCCAGTTAAACTATTTGCCACTGGCCAAAATACCACAACTATGCGACATATAAAATTAGCTGTAGTTTCACCATTCGGGGTCACAATCCTTAAAGTAAGACATAATTTTAATCTGTATTGTGTACAGATTCATAAAAGCTGAGAAGTTTTTATATATCGCATACAAGGTTTTGCTTAAGGGTGCTATAAACAGTTTCGTATAAAAAACTAGGGGTTATTCCCCGACTAAAAATAGACTTGGAGGGAAGCCCCTTTTTATCAACATAATTGGTAAAAAAGTATCATGTTTTTTATATTTGATTGTAAAAATAAGTTAATTAGCTTCAATTAGAACAGGTTGAATGATTTAAATAATTTTTAAAAATTAGATTAAATACACATGTTTTAAGGGGAGACAAACTGTAAACATCCTGTTTTTTTGGCAGTGAAAAGTGCAAAACTTATTTGCACCCACTGTAGCTCTTTTCGGAGCAGGCGAACGTAGCCTGAAGCATAAATTTTTAGAAAGACCAGGTAAAAACCTATGAAATTCATACAGTTTTGAATATGAAAAATGTGCATGTATCATGTCTGCATGGGTGTGCACATGGCCTGATTTCATGTTTTTTATGCATAGATTAGACAATGTTTTCCCCATTTTCTCTGGATAAAACTTTTTGGTACTATTAAAAGTACAATTTATTTTTATTTCATTATAAACTAGAGAAAATTCTGATTCTAATGATATCTAGTTTTATACAAGTATCTTCATTAACATTAACACCACTAAGGGTCAATCATAGATGGTCCCTCAAAATATGACGTCATAGAAAAAAACTGTTGATTGCACCCTTAAAGGGACAAACATATAATATAGTGAGGTTTTCACATAGAAATGTGTTAGTGAATAGACTAAAACAATTCTGAAAAATATTGTATGGCATGTGTACATTAATTTTAAAGCATCAGTTTGGTATATTTAATGCAAATATTACAGATTTGTACATAGCAACCAGATATAAGAAAACCAGACTCTGTTCAAATTTTGAAGTTTTTCAGCTTATTGCGACGTCATGATACTTTTATTAATTCTCTCCTATATATGGAACCAAAAGTTGCACATGCAAAGGGTTGATTTTTTCTTCTTTGGCCTGTACTACTGATTAGTGTAACATGGATTTTTTTTCATTAATTTATATTTTTTGTACTTTTTATAGTTAAAAGGCTCCAAGTATCATATATAAGAAATACACTATTTCAATATTTTTCTCAACTCAGCTACAACTTAGTTCATATAATAATAGGGACAAAAGATGTTTAAAGTAACTTTATTTATGCTTATTTTACAGTTTTTATTCTATTTATTCAAAAGAAACCCAATTTTATGTTTTTTCTTTTGAAATAAACTGATGACAATAGGATACAGGAAATGTTTGGAATATGCCAGTTAAACTATTTGCCACTGGCCAAAATACCACAACTATGCGACATATAAAATTAGCTGTAGTTTCACCATTCGGGGTCACAATCCTTAAAGTAAGACATAATTTTAATCTGTATTGTGTACAGATTCATAAAAGCTGAGAAGTTTTTATATATCGCATACAAGGTTTTGCTTAAGGGTGCTATAAACAGTTTCGTATAAAAAACTAGGGGTTATTCCCCGACTAAAAATAGACTTGGAGGGAAGCCCCTTTTTATCAACATAATTGGTAAAAAAGTATCATGTTTTTTATATTTGATTGTAAAAATAAGTTAATTAGCTTCAATTAGAACAGGTTGAATGATTTAAATAATTTTTAAAAATTAGATTAAATACACATGTTTTAAGGGGAGACAAACTGTAAACATCCTGTTTTTTTGGCAGTGAAAAGTGCAAAACTTATTTGCACCCACTGTAGCTCTTTTCGGAGCAGGCGAACGTAGCCTGAAGCATAAATTTTTAGAAAGACCAGGTAAAAACCTATGAAATTCATACAGTTTTGAATATGAAAAATGTGCATGTATCATGTCTGCATGGGTGTGCACATGGCCTGATTTCATGTTTTTTATGCATAGATTAGACAATGTTTTCCCCATTTTCTCTGGATAAAACTTTTTGGTACTATTAAAAGTACAATTTATTTTTATTTCATTATAAACTAGAGAAAATTCTGATTCTAATGATATCTAGTTTTATACAAGTATCTTCATTAACATTAACACCACTAAGGGTCAATCATAGATGGTCCCTCAAAATATGACGTCATAGAAAAAAACTGTTGATTGCACCCTTAAAGGGACAAACATATAATATAGTGAGGTTTTCACATAGAAATGTGTTAGTGAATAGACTAAAACAATTCTGAAAAATATTGTATGGCATGTGTACATTAATTTTAAAGCATCAGTTTGGTATATTTAATGCAAATATTACAGATTTGTACATAGCAACCAGATATAAGAAAACCAGACTCTGTTCAAATTTTGAAGTTTTTCAGCTTATTGCGACGTCATGATACTTTTATTAATTCTCTCCTATATATGGAACCAAAAGTTGCACATGCAAAGGGTTGATTTTTTCTTCTTTGGCCTGTACTACTGATTAGTGTAACATGGATTTTTTTTCATTAATTTATATTTTTTGTACTTTTTATAGTTAAAAGGCTCCAAGTATCATATATAAGAAATACACTATTTCAATATTTTTCTCAACTCAGCTACAACTTAGTTCATATAATAATAGGGACAAAAGATGTTTAAAGTAACTTTATTTATGCTTATTTTACAGTTTTTATTCTATTTATTCAAAAGAAACCCAATTTTATGTTTTTTCTTTTGAAATAAACTGATGACAATAGGATACAGGAAATGTTTGGAATATGCCAGTTAAACTATTTGCCACTGGCCAAAATACCACAACTATGCGACATATAAAATTAGCTGTAGTTTCACCATTCGGGGTCACAATCCTTAAAGTAAGACATAATTTTAATCTGTATTGTGTACAGATTCATAAAAGCTGAGAAGTTTTTATATATCGCATACAAGGTTTTGCTTAAGGGTGCTATAAACAGTTTCGTATAAAAAACTAGGGGTTATTCCCCGACTAAAAATAGACTTGGAGGGAAGCCCCTTTTTATCAACATAATTGGTAAAAAAGTATCATGTTTTTTATATTTGATTGTAAAAATAAGTTAATTAGCTTCAATTAGAACAGGTTGAATGATTTAAATAATTTTTAAAAATTAGATTAAATACACATGTTTTAAGGGGAGACAAACTGTAAACATCCTGTTTTTTTGGCAGTGAAAAGTGCAAAACTTATTTGCACCCACTGTAGCTCTTTTCGGAGCAGGCGAACGTAGCCTGAAGCATAAATTTTTAGAAAGACCAGGTAAAAACCTATGAAATTCATACAGTTTTGAATATGAAAAATGTGCATGTATCATGTCTGCATGGGTGTGCACATGGCCTGATTTCATGTTTTTTATGCATAGATTAGACAATGTTTTCCCCATTTTCTCTGGATAAAACTTTTTGGTACTATTAAAAGTACAATTTATTTTTATTTCATTATAAACTAGAGAAAATTCTGATTCTAATGATATCTAGTTTTATACAAGTATCTTCATTAACATTAACACCACTAAGGGTCAATCATAGATGGTCCCTCAAAATATGACGTCATAGAAAAAAACTGTTGATTGCACCCTTAAAGGGACAAACATATAATATAGTGAGGTTTTCACATAGAAATGTGTTAGTGAATAGACTAAAACAATTCTGAAAAATATTGTATGGCATGTGTACATTAATTTTAAAGCATCAGTTTGGTATATTTAATGCAAATATTACAGATTTGTACATAGCAACCAGATATAAGAAAACCAGACTCTGTTCAAATTTTGAAGTTTTTCAGCTTATTGCGACGTCATGATACTTTTATTAATTCTCTCCTATATATGGAACCAAAAGTTGCACATGCAAAGGGTTGATTTTTTCTTCTTTGGCCTGTACTACTGATTAGTGTAACATGGATTTTTTTTCATTAATTTATATTTTTTGTACTTTTTATAGTTAAAAGGCTCCAAGTATCATATACAAGAAATACACTATTTCAATATTTTTCTCAACTCAGCTACAACTTAGTTCATATAATAATAGGGACAAAAGATGTTTAAAGTAACTTTATTTATGCTTATTTTACAGTTTTTATTCTATTTATTCAAAAGAAACCCAATTTTATGTTTTTTCTTTTGAAATAAACTGATGACAATAGGATACAGGAAATGTTTGGAATATGCCAGTTAAACTATTTGCCACTGGCCAAAATACCACAACTATGCGACATATAAAATTAGCTGTAGTTTCACCATTCGGGGTCACAATCCTTAAAGTAAGACATAATTTTAATCTGTATTGTGTACAGATTCATAAAAGCTGAGAAGTTTTTATATATCGCATACAAGGTTTTGCTTAAGGGTGCTATAAACAGTTTCGTATAAAAAACTAGGGGTTATTCCCCGACTAAAAATAGACTTGGAGGGAAGCCCCTTTTTATCAACATAATTGGTAAAAAAGTATCATGTTTTTTATATTTGATTGTAAAAATAAGTTAATTAGCTTCAATTAGAACAGGTTGAATGATTTAAATAATTTTTAAAAATTAGATTAAATACACATGTTTTAAGGGGAGACAAACTGTAAACATCCTGTTTTTTTGGCAGTGAAAAGTGCAAAACTTATTTGCACCCACTGTAGCTCTTTTCGGAGCAGGCGAACGTAGCCTGAAGCATAAATTTTTAGAAAGACCAGGTAAAAACCTATGAAATTCATACAGTTTTGAATATGAAAAATGTGCATGTATCATGTCTGCATGGGTGTGCACATGGCCTGATTTCATGTTTTTTATGCATAGATTAGACAATGTTTTCCCCATTTTCTCTGGATAAAACTTTTTGGTACTATTAAAAGTACAATTTATTTTTATTTCATTATAAACTAGAGAAAATTCTGATTCTAATGATATCTAGTTTTATACAAGTATCTTCATTAACATTAACACCACTAAGGGTCAATCATAGATGGTCCCTCAAAATATGACGTCATAGAAAAAAACTGTTGATTGCACCCTTAAAGGGACAAACATATAATATAGTGAGGTTTTCACATAGAAATGTGTTAGTGAATAGACTAAAACAATTCTGAAAAATATTGTATGGCATGTGTACATTAATTTTAAAGCATCAGTTTGGTATATTTAATGCAAATATTACAGATTTGTACATAGCAACCAGATATAAGAAAACCAGACTCTGTTCAAATTTTGAAGTTTTTCAGCTTATTGCGACGTCATGATACTTTTATTAATTCTCTCCTATATATGGAACCAAAAGTTGCACATGCAAAGGGTTGATTTTTTCTTCTTTGGCCTGTACTACTGATTAGTGTAACATGGATTTTTTTTCATTAATTTATATTTTTTGTACTTTTTATAGTTAAAAGGCTCCAAGTATCATATATAAGAAATACACTATTTCAATATTTTTCTCAACTCAGCTACAACTTAGTTCATATAATAATAGGGACAAAAGATGTTTAAAGTAACTTTATTTATGCTTATTTTACAGTTTTTATTCTATTTATTCAAAAGAAACCCAATTTTATGTTTTTTCTTTTGAAATAAACTGATGACAATAGGATACAGGAAATGTTTGGAATATGCCAGTTAAACTATTTGCCACTGGCCAAAATACCACAACTATGCGACATATAAAATTAGCTGTAGTTTCACCATTCGGGGTCACAATCCTTAAAGTAAGACATAATTTTAATCTGTATTGTGTACAGATTCATAAAAGCTGAGAAGTTTTTATATATCGCATACAAGGTTTTGCTTAAGGGTGCTATAAACAGTTTCGTATAAAAAACTAGGGGTTATTCCCCGACTAAAAATAGACTTGGAGGGAAGCCCCTTTTTATCAACATAATTGGTAAAAAAGTATCATGTTTTTTATATTTGATTGTAAAAATAAGTTAATTAGCTTCAATTAGAACAGGTTGAATGATTTAAATAATTTTTAAAAATTAGATTAAATACACATGTTTTAAGGGGAGACAAACTGTAAACATCCTGTTTTTTTGGCAGTGAAAAGTGCAAAACTTATTTGCACCCACTGTAGCTCTTTTCGGAGCAGGCGAACGTAGCCTGAAGCATAAATTTTTAGAAAGACCAGGTAAAAACCTATGAAATTCATACAGTTTTGAATATGAAAAATGTGCATGTATCATGTCTGCATGGGTGTGCACATGGCCTGATTTCATGTTTTTTATGCATAGATTAGACAATGTTTTCCCCATTTTCTCTGGATAAAACTTTTTGGTACTATTAAAAGTACAATTTATTTTTATTTCATTATAAACTAGAGAAAATTCTGATTCTAATGATATCTAGTTTTATACAAGTATCTTCATTAACATTAACACCACTAAGGGTCAATCATAGATGGTCCCTCAAAATATGACGTCATAGAAAAAAACTGTTGATTGCACCCTTAAAGGGACAAACATATAATATAGTGAGGTTTTCACATAGAAATGTGTTAGTGAATAGACTAAAACAATTCTGAAAAATATTGTATGGCATGTGTACATTAATTTTAAAGCATCAGTTTGGTATATTTAATGCAAATATTACAGATTTGTACATAGCAACCAGATATAAGAAAACCAGACTCTGTTCAAATTTTGAAGTTTTTCAGCTTATTGCGACGTCATGATACTTTTATTAATTCTCTCCTATATATGGAACCAAAAGTTGCACATGCAAAGGGTTGATTTTTTCTTCTTTGGCCTGTACTACTGATTAGTGTAACATGGATTTTTTTTCATTAATTTATATTTTTTGTACTTTTTATAGTTAAAAGGCTCCAAGTATCATATATAAGAAATACACTATTTCAATATTTTTCTCAACTCAGCTACAACTTAGTTCATATAATAATAGGGACAAAAGATGTTTAAAGTAACTTTATTTATGCTTATTTTACAGTTTTTATTCTATTTATTCAAAAGAAACCCAATTTTATGTTTTTTCTTTTGAAATAAACTGATGACAATAGGATACAGGAAATGTTTGGAATATGCCAGTTAAACTATTTGCCACTGGCCAAAATACCACAACTATGCGACATATAAAATTAGCTGTAGTTTCACCATTCGGGGTCACAATCCTTAAAGTAAGACATAATTTTAATCTGTATTGTGTACAGATTCATAAAAGCTGAGAAGTTTTTATATATCGCATACAAGGTTTTGCTTAAGGGTGCTATAAACAGTTTCGTATAAAAAACTAGGGGTTATTCCCCGACTAAAAATAGACTTGGAGGGAAGCCCCTTTTTATCAACATAATTGGTAAAAAAGTATCATGTTTTTTATATTTGATTGTAAAAATAAGTTAATTAGCTTCAATTAGAACAGGTTGAATGATTTAAATAATTTTTAAAAATTAGATTAAATACACATGTTTTAAGGGGAGACAAACTGTAAACATCCTGTTTTTTTGGCAGTGAAAAGTGCAAAACTTATTTGCACCCACTGTAGCTCTTTTCGGAGCAGGCGAACGTAGCCTGAAGCATAAATTTTTAGAAAGACCAGGTAAAAACCTATGAAATTCATACAGTTTTGAATATGAAAAATGTGCATGTATCATGTCTGCATGGGTGTGCACATGGCCTGATTTCATGTTTTTTATGCATAGATTAGACAATGTTTTCCCCATTTTCTCTGGATAAAACTTTTTGGTACTATTAAAAGTACAATTTATTTTTATTTCATTATAAACTAGAGAAAATTCTGATTCTAATGATATCTAGTTTTATACAAGTATCTTCATTAACATTAACACCACTAAGGGTCAATCATAGATGGTCCCTCAAAATATGACGTCATAGAAAAAAACTGTTGATTGCACCCTAAGAAATACAGAAATAATCTTGTTATATACAATGAGTGGCATATTACAAAAGCGGTATCCATTAACCGGGACATTTTTTACCCCAAGATGGTACTCTGAATAAAATATTATGCAGCTCCTGATTGGATGATACAAAGTTGAAATTGCTCCAATAAAATTTAAGCAGCGATCACCCATGTAATACACAATGTTGAACAGGTGAGTCCGGACTGTGACCTGACATAACCCCGGACTAGTTTGAAGTTTACTATACCTGCGTGTATTGCATTACGACGACTAACTGTATGTACACTGTTTATTGTCGTAAAGTATATTGACGGGACCTTTGATCAAGCATGTAATACAGAAAACAATTATAAGATATTTATCCGACATTTAA
The DNA here is from genome assembly GCF_036588685.1 of Mytilus trossulus. NCBI lineage: Eukaryota > Metazoa > Mollusca > Bivalvia > Mytilida > Mytilidae > Mytilus > Mytilus trossulus. The sequence goes on along the minus strand of NC_086374.1, from coordinate 17,817,607 downwards.
CGAAACAATTACATGTACTAGCCGAGTCCGGATGGTGACCTGAAGTAACCCCGGACTGGGTGTATTCGCAAACTATAGACATCGATAGAGATATAAAACTTCACAAATTATTTGATGAAACGAACTTTATCATTTTTATTCATTCATTTTTTTTGCTTACTAGATTATCGTCTGAAACATTAATAAAAGACATTTACCCGAGAATCAACAAAATAATACTAGGCGAGTCCGGACCGTGACCTTAAATAACCCCGGACTGGGAGTATACGGATTGTATATAAATATACCGAATTATTTGTTAAATTGAAAGATTTTTTTTTCCCCGTTTTGCTTTTTGCTTTTCCTTTATTCCTTTTTCTATTTCTTAAATTATTCGATAGTCATCGGCAAAATCAATAAACGACATTTAAGCAGCGATCACCCATGTAATACACAATGTTGAACAGGTGAGTCCGGACTGTGACCTGACATAACCCCGGACTAGTTTGAAGTTTACTATACCTGCGTGTATTGCATTACGACGACTAACTGTATGTACACTGTTTATTGTCGTAAAGTATATTGACGGGACCTTTGATCAAGCATGTAATACAGAAAACAATTATAAGATATTTATCCGACATTTAACGAAACAATTACATGTACTAGCCGAGTCCGGATGGTGACCTGAAGTAACCCCGGACTGGGTGTATTCGCAAACTATAGACATCGATAGAGATATAAAACTTCACAAATTATTTGATGAAACGAACTTTATCATTTTTATTCATTCATTTTTTTTGCTTACTAGATTATCGTCTGAAACATTAATAAAAGACATTTACCCGAGAATCAACAAAATAATACTAGGCGAGTCCGGACCGTGACCTTAAATAACCCCGGACTGGGAGTATACGGATTGTATATAAATATACCGAATTATTTGTTAAATTGAAAGATTTTTTTTTCCCCGTTTTGCTTTTTGCTTTTCCTTTATTCCTTTTTCTATTTCTTAAATTATTCGATAGTCATCGGCAAAATCAATAAACGACATTTAAGCAGCGATCACCCATGTAATACACAATGTTGAACAGGTGAGTCCGGACTGTGACCTGACATAACCCCGGACTAGTTTGAAGTTTACTATACCTGCGTGTATTGCATTACGACGACTAACTGTATGTACACTGTTTATTGTCGTAAAGTATATTGACGGGACCTTTGATCAAGCATGTAATACAGAAAACAATTATAAGATATTTATCCGACATTTAACGAAACAATTACATGTACTAGCCGAGTCCGGATGGTGACCTGAAGTAACCCCGGACTGGGTGTATTCGCAAACTATAGACATCGATAGAGATATAAAACTTCACAAATTATTTGATGAAACGAACTTTATCATTTTTATTCATTCATTTTTTTTGCTTACTAGATTATCGTCTGAAACATTAATAAAAGACATTTACCCGAGAATCAACAAAATAATACTAGGCGAGTCCGGACCGTGACCTTAAATAACCCCGGACTATATCTATATAGCCCAGGTGGTCGTGTGGTCTAGCGGGACGGCTGCAGTGCAGGCGATTTGGTGTCACGATATCACAGTAGCATGGGTTCGAATCCCGGCGAGGGAAGAAACAAAAATTTGCGAAAGCAAATTTACAGATCTAACATTGTTGGGTTGATGTTTAGACGAGTTGTATATATATATATTATATATTATATACATTATGTACACAGCCATGTATCACCATCATTGATGGCGATCCGATGGATACATCTGTTGTAGGGTTGTCACTGACTCAGACGTACTTATGTATATATATATCCGATGGATACATCTGTTGTAGGGTTGTCACTGACTCAGACGTACTTATGTATATATATACTAGATTAAAACTGACGTGGAAAGGTAACATATGGCCACCGAAAGCTCTTTTTTAGAGCCCAGGTGGTCGTGTGGTCTAGCGGGACGGCTGCAGTGCAGGCGATTTGGTGTCACGATATCACAGTAGCATGGGTTCGAATCCCGGCGAGGGAAGAACCAAAAATTTGCGAAAGCAAATTTACAGATCTAACATTGTTGGGTTGATGTTTAGACGAGTTATATATATATATATATACATAAGTACGTCTGAGTCAGTGACAACCCTACAACAGATGTATCCATCGGATCGCCATCAATGATGGTGATACATGGCTGTGTACATAATGTATATACAACTCGTCTAAACATCAACCCAACAATGTTAGATCTGTAAATTTGCTTTCGCAAATTTTTGGTTCTTCCCTCGCCGGGATTCGAACCCATGCTACTGTGATATCGTGACACCAAATCGCCTGCACTGCAGCCGTCCCGCTAGACCACACGACACTGATGGCGATCCGATGGATACATCTGTTGTAGGGTTGTCACTGACTCAGACGTACTTATGAATATAATTATTTTCTGTGACTGTATCTTACATTAATTTGTAGGATCCTTTACTATAGATAATTTAGCTGATCTGTAACAATAACATCTTCATGCCTTATATATCATGTACTGCAGTACGCCGCTAGATTAAAACTGACGTGGAAAGGTAACATATGGCCACCGAAAGCTCTTTTTTTGAGAGCCCAGGTGGTCGTGTGGTCTAGCGGGACGGCTGCAGTGCAGGCGATTTGGTGTCACGATATCACAGTAGCATGGGTTCGAATCCCGGCGAGGGAAGAACCAAAAATTTGCGAAAGCAAATTTACAGATCTAACATTGTTGGGTTGATGTTTAGACGAGTTGTATATACATTATGTACACAGCCATGTATCACCATCATTGATGGCGATCCGATGGATACATCTGTTGTAGGGTTGTCACTGACTCAGACGTACTTATGAATATAATTATTTTCTGTGACTGTATCTTACATTAATTTGTAGGATCCTTTACTATAGATAATTTAGCTGATCTGTAACAATAACATCTTCATGCCTTATATATCATGTACTGCAGTACGCCGCTAGATTAAAACTGACGTGGAAAGGTAACATATGGCCACCGAAAGCTCTTTTTTTGAGAGCCCAGGTGGTCGTGTGGTCTAGCGGGACGGCTGCAGTGCAGGCGATTTGGTGTCACGATATCACAGTAGCATGGGTTCGAATCCCGGCGAGGGAAGAACCAAAAATTTGCGAAAGCAAATTTACAGATCTAACATTGTTGGGTTGATGTTTAGACGAGTTGTATATACATTATGTACACAGCCATGTATCACCATCATTGATGGCGATCCGATGGATACATCTGTTGTAGGGTTGTCACTGACTCAGACGTACTTATGAATATAATTATTTTCTGTGACTGTATCTTACATTAATTTGTAGGATCCTTTACTATAGATAATTTAGCTGATCTGTAACAATAACATCTTCATGCCTTATATATCATGTACTGCAGTACGCCGCTAGATTAAAACTGACGTGGAAAGGTAACATATGGCCACCGAAAGCTCTTTTTTTGAGAGCCCAGGTGGTCGTGTGGTCTAGCGGGACGGCTGCAGTGCAGGCGATTTGGTGTCACGATATCACAGTAGCATGGGTTCGAATCCCGGCGAGGGAAGAACCAAAAATTTGCGAAAGCAAATTTACAGATCTAACATTGTTGGGTTGATGTTTAGACGAGTTGTATATACATTATGTACACAGCCATGTATCACCATCATTGATGGCGATCCGATGGATACATCTGTTGTAGGGTTGTCACTGACTCAGACGTACTTATGAATATAATTATTTTCTGTGACTGTATCTTACATTAATTTGTAGGATCCTTTACTATAGATAATTTAGCTGATCTGTAACAATAACATCTTCATGCCTTATATATCATGTACTGCAGTACGCCGCTAGATTAAAACTGACGTGGAAAGGTAACATATGGCCACCGAAAGCTCTTTTTTTGAGAGCCCAGGTGGTCGTGTGGTCTAGCGGGACGGCTGCAGTGCAGGCGATTTGGTGTCACGATATCACAGTAGCATGGGTTCGAATCCCGGCGAGGGAAGAACCAAAAATTTGCGAAAGCAAATTTACAGATCTAACATTGTTGGGTTGATGTTTAGACGAGTTGTATATACATTATGTACACAGCCATGTATCACCATCATTGATGGCGATCCGATGGATACATCTGTTGTAGGGTTGTCACTGACTCAGACGTACTTATGAATATAATTATTTTCTGTGACTGTATCTTACATTAATTTGTAGGATCCTTTACTATAGATAATTTAGCTGATCTGTAACAATAACATCTTCATGCCTTATATATCATGTACTGCAGTACGCCGCTAGATTAAAACTGACGTGGAAAGGTAACATATGGCCACCGAAAGCTCTTTTTTTGAGAGCCCAGGTGGTCGTGTGGTCTAGCGGGACGGCTGCAGTGCAGGCGATTTGGTGTCACGATATCACAGTAGCATGGGTTCGAATCCCGGCGAGGGAAGAACCAAAAATTTGCGAAAGCAAATTTACAGATCTAACATTGTTGGGTTGATGTTTAGACGAGTTGTATATATATATATATATATATAAAGTCATTTGTAAACATTTTTTTTTTATTTGGTCGGGTTGTTGTCTCTTTGACACATTCCCCATTTCCATTATCAATTTTATTGATACATCAAGGATTTATATAGTTAGACAACTATACAAATCCTTGTTGATACATATATATATATTTTTTTTAAGGTAGTTGCACAACTGTAAATTGAAGATTCAGAATCATTGCAAGTCTAACTTGCATGCTAGACTATACAAGAGTAAGAGCAAAATTTGATGATCTCATAATTAATATCATGTGTCACAGTTCTCCAAAAAATATCTTCCTTCCACCTAATAAAAAAAGAAAAGGTATTTATAAGAAAATTCACAGTTTTTACCCAGTCCGGGTCCGGCATTCAGTCCGGGTCCGGCGTTCAGTCCGGGTCCGGGTCCGGGTTTCATACCCAAGTCCGGGTCCGGAGTCCGGTCCGGTCCGGGTTTCAGTGCGTACCGCAAATTGAGTTTACCTAGCGACGCGGAGCGGAGATAGGTAAATGGATTTTTGCGACAGTAAAATCAAGTTTTGCGAAGGCCAAGCTTAAAATACAATACAGTTATCTCCATTCTAATGCCACATTTTAAAATAAATGTCATTTAATAAATATTTTGGCTTAAAAATGGCATAAATGAAAAAGTCCGCGAAACTGTTGCATTGTCTTTAGCATCTAAACAATGTGACGTCATGTGTTTACTTTGGATGTCAAACATGAATTACAAGTATTATTACTTTTTGTACGCTTTAGAATGGTTTCAATATAGACAAAGAAGATTTTGAGGCTCAAAATGTGAATATCTTGTTTATTTTTTGAGAAATTACATATCCCCCCCAAAAAAGGAATTCAAAATGGTGACTTTCTTAGTTACGGACTGGTAGAACGTGAAATCTAACCCCTCAAAATATCTATCAACGTCCAATGAAAATTATCGTTACAAACTAATTGCATTAGAATATACGTTTGTTCTCCTTAAATAAAGGCATCAGTAGTTTATCGGGTTTTAAACTAAAACCGGCGTAAACGCATCAACTAGAAGAGGGGAAAAACCAGTAACGCTGTAGTGCAACAAAAACAAACGCCAATACAACATAGATAGAAAAGAACTATTAAATAACATCTGCCAAATTCCTGACTTGATATAGGACAATTTAAGAAAAATGTTGTGTTGAACCGCGATTTATGGCTAACCAAATCTCCCGCTTACATGACAACTTTATAAATACCTCTAAAATGATAATATACGTGACGGGAATACAGTACAAATAAACATAAGAACACTGTGGGCAGAGAAATACATAAATACATAATAAAATAGTACATAACAACATGTAAACCCCAGAACAAAAACTAGACCAGAACAGAATTATAAAGTGTGCGTCACATGAATATATAAGCAACACACACAGTGACGTACTTTTGTGACGTTTATCTTACTACAGGTAAATTTCTTAAAGTAAAATATACAATTAAGTTTAAAAAGTTCCCAATGAGAGGTATTCTAAAAAAAATATACTTATCTTTTGTCGTAAAGCATCATTTACTATGTTTGCTATAATCAGATTCAATTAGAAATTTAAATTGCGTTACTTTATCTTATAGGTTTCATTGTCCTTCCAGTAATGCTACAATTCATCATTTTCGGGAATGCAGACCTGAGTGGTTGAATAGAAAAAAAAGTTCAAAACCAATGCCTAAACTATGTGGCAATTCAAAATTCCCATGTTTTGAGTTTTGTACACGCCGTTCAAATCTACTTGCAAATGTGGCATTCATCATAGAAAAAAACGTACAAGCAGTCAAAAATCATTTACGGCATAACATAAACCATGATTAACTATGTCCAAAATTATCGGAACCTCATCTGTTTTGGCTCTTGCATGCAAGTATCATAAACATCAGGAGTGCATTTTCATATATGAAAAAAGTGACAGATAAACTTGAAGACACAATTTATTAGATAAATTAAGAGTACCTACATATAAAACGATTTCACGTAAGAGCGTCTTCGGAACTATTTTTTTTTTGATAAAACATTTTTTTTTTCAAGACAGTTAGGAAATAACTGGGTGTCTGCAGCCTCAAATTCTAAATTGTATCAGGGATGCTTATGAGACAATTACAGACAGTTAAGCAAAATAACAAAAACCATGCATGCACTACAAAGGAGTAAGTTCGGTAAGGGCCATATTTGGCCCCAATTATAAAGTTTATAGTTGCATGACAATACATGCTTTAAGTTGCCTTAAAGACATGTTAGAAAGTTAAACAGAACAGTTTTTGTCAAAGTTTAATTTCTAACACGTTGATTTTTACATCCATAAAAGGTCAATTTAAGGGATTTCGGTGAAATTTGACAAAATCAGCTAGATTTCAACCAAAGAAAGGACCAGGAAACATAGAGCGCAGGCGTCGACAAGCTTAAAATTCAAATAAGACATGTGAAACGTCTTCACAAACATTATTTTAAAAGATCTTTGTTGTCGACGTATGCGCTCTATGTTTCCTGTCCAATAATCTATGGTAATTTTCTTATTTTCATGTTAAAAATCAACATGAGAACAACTTGTGACGTCATAATGAAACGCAGAAACGTAAAATTTTCAACAAAATGGTTTATATCCTAGCTAGTCAATGTATTAGCTATAATTTCTCGTGATGTTGGTCGATAAATCCGTGTTTGAAATTTACGCTAAAAAAGGGGGCCATTTTAGGACCTTATCGAACATACTCCTTTCAGTCTTTCATACATACAAATACGAATAATAAGCTGTTGTAGTCAAGGTAGGTCGAGAATTAAACTTTTCAAGGCGTGTTGCTAGAGCATCAATCAAATCGGTCCGGAAAATACGATTAAATTTGAACATTAAGAGACGAAAAAATTAAAAGAAACTATCTTTTAAAATTTATTCATCAATAATATCATTTCACCTATTTGTATTGTCCTGATTTTATCCTTATATCATCAACTGCGATATCACTTGTATCACCACCTATTGGCATTGTCCTGATTTTATCCTTATATCATCTACTGCGATATCACTTGTATCACCCCCTATTGCACCTGATATTACAATACGGAAAGTTGATGGTGATGTAATCGATAACTTCTGTTCCAACCATGCATCCCCCTTATTGCCTGTCAGTGATAACAGCTTGTATCTAGTTGTACTTCCACTTATCTGTTGCACCTGTAAAAAACAATGGTATCAATCAGCAACTGATCCCATAGGAATAGTATGACTGAACTCTTTTATCTGAGGTTAAATGCCATGTTTATCATTTCGGGATTAATCTTTTGTCGGGATCCGGGATGTCAATGTTTAAAGATTGGGAATTGGGGAATTGGGGAAATTGAGTTTGGGATTTCGGGATCAGAACCCCTCCTGCCCCCACTTACCTCAGGAATTATGGTAACCATAAGAGAATTGTTTTGTTATATTTAGCTCAAAGTTTTGTTTACATTTTAACATATATAGAAATCCGTTTGAAATAGAGATTCATATGTGATATTATAAATTGAAGATGTTAACTTGTTATATGCCGGAACCTGTTTTAATGACTTAATCAACCGAATGTCTATAATTCACAAGCATGATATGGTCTTTAATAACATTAACAGTACCAATTTGCTGGTGCAAGCAAATTACCTACTCGACAACTCGTATTAAATATGCATTCCATAATTACATAATCATACAGCTTGCGTTAAGACAGAATATTCTGGTTAGATCTCAAAATTAACATCCTTTTGAATTACTCGAAGTTAAATTTTCTACTCGTTATCTTAATACTTGTATCGTATGTAATATTGTATAAATGGAGAACGGGAAAATATTTTTAAAGAAATAAATATTTTTGTTGTTCATAGTACGAGCACAGAAGTGAAAATTTCTAGTCAGACCAAACACTAATCAAAGCTGACACAATCTAAAGTAGAGAGACGAGATATAAAACATTAAATAGCAAAAAAGCATTACATACACCAGAGACTAAAATCAAGAATAACAAATTCCTGGGATTTAGCATTTTAACGCCATGGACAGTCAAAAACGATATGACTTATGCAATGCCAAAAATAAAAGTATCGAACGACAGGAGGATAGTTAGGAGTTTAAAAAACGAAAATTGGCAATAGTATATGGTCTTACTTTGATGTCCTTTAAGACAACATTAACCATAGGATGGGATAACCCTTTTTGATAAAAGTATATAGGTGCAAATAAAAATTGAAAACCAAATCAATTGCCTTCAACCATTTGAAACGCAGAAATGGTACGCAAAAGACAAACCAATTGACAAGTGTGACTGTCATGCATATTCAGCTCATATTAAGAAACACTAACCACACAGTATATATAAATGCCATCATTTATGTACAATATATCCTTATTAGTTTGAAAACTTAATCATTTTCCTCTTTTTATGGTTCAGACTGTTTCTGATCGAGAAATAATTTCGAGCAGCAGTCAAACATTGATTTAAAAATAAATGGTATGCCAATGGGACTACCATCCACCCAAGTTAAATGATGTAGATTTTTTGCACTTTGCGGTCTTCAACTACTAGTATGAGTAATCCCCATACCAAGGAGTCAACTGTAAAAAGCAACGACAGGACAAACTATTTTAACTATTTCTCTGAGCTAAAATTTTGATCGACAACCGTGTTTGATCTAAGGAAGTTTTGTAATCACAATTAAATTTTTACATTGAGTCAACAGTAATATTTCAGTGAAACCATGTTTTGCTATGAAAGTTATGTGGAGTCTGTGGATTTTATCTCATTAACAATAACACAAACAATCATTCAAATATAAAAATTAGAAGATGGATACCACGTCTTCTTATTGTGATATTGATGTTTTAATTAAGCAAAATCACTCATACCTCTTTGAAAATATCTAAGTGTCCAATGCCCACACCAAACAAGTGATAAAACAATGATAAACAGTAATCCTTTGTGCCTTGGATATATTCTGATATTAGCTCTGCTTTTTGTCCATTATGATTATTACTTTCTAGGTATAAATAATATCCTATTCCTAAAATATTTAGACAAAACACAAATTACACAAATTTTGTCTCAATATTGGTTTTTAAACCTTTAATAATTACATTAGATGTATGTTTCATTATAATACGTTATTGTGATTTGCTAATTGCAGATCACATGTTATTCCGTAAGCAATTGCATGAGACAATAACATTTCATTCATGATGACACGAGGTCCCACAATAAAGTGCACAGGTGAATTTAAAAATTAAACTTCATGAAAATCGTGTTTTTATAATCCTAGCTAACAAATGTAATTATCAGTATTGAATGCTTCTTTTTGTAACTTTATAGGGTTGTAAAAGCGTTGACCGTGTGACATTTTTAGAATACAAAATGTACTTCGGTCAACGCTTTTACACCCCAATAAATTTACAAAAAGAAGCATTCAATTCTTAATTAAAAATCACTAATTTAGATTCGATAACAGTCTGAATATAAGTGTGGCTTAATGTACATAATTACATTGAAGCCAAAAATATGAAATATGTAGAAACGCTTCTGAGAACCAGTCAACAAATTGAAATGAATTCGACAAGTTCAGTGTGATGTATGTTGTTAATTTGGAATTGTTCTACCAGTTCGGGGACTCAGTTTTACATTTGAGCTTATAATTTTCTGTTTCATTTGTTAAATCTGTCGACAGTTTTTTAAAAATCGTTTTCCTTTTTGTTAGGGTGCTGTCTGTTTTTTGTTAGACTCCTTGATGTCTGCTCTCGTTTTGGAAACAAAATATTGCTTGAATGGTAATAACAGATTGCAATATGATTTACCATTAAAAGTATTATCACTAATGCATTAGAAAAATTAAATAAAAATACCAGTTGTATGGTCCATCGATGGTCCGGTTTGGACAGAAGGCGTTGATCCTTGCTTTCGGGTCCAGTCTAAATTATCTACCGTGCCTTGCTTCCAATGACATAAATCATTGTCAAAATCACAGTAGTCATCATAATCTAGAATATGTCATAGTAATAAGGTTTTTGTTATGTTTAAAACACGCACATTTCTTCTATTGCAGACTTTTAACTTTGTCTAATTAGTTTTCAAGAGTTCAATTTAAGCAGATTTGCATTTTCATTGCTATCTTGCATCTTTCCTATGGCAATAACTTCTTACATTTAAATGATATTATGCTATAAATTAACGTTACACAATAAATTTAGAGTTCCTGTACCTTTTTTTAATTGATAGAACCCTATCATACATGCTTTTATATTTGTGTTATCGTCAGAAAAAGTGTGGATCAAGAATATTGTCTTAGTAGAAGGGGTTTTGAAGGAGATTAAGAATATATTTTTTAACTTCTTATGGAAAGGAAAACCTGATAAAGTGAAAAGGGCAGTGATAATGTCCGAACACTGTGATGATGGTCTTAAGATGCCTAATATTTATTATTTTTACTATAGTGTAAAAATGTCTTGGCTGTATAAGTTATTAGATCTCCAAAATTACTCTCCTTGAAAAGTCTTGCTACTTAGTTATATACAAAAAATTGGGGTGTGGACAAAATTTTATTTTACACTTAAGCCAAGAAATGTAAATTAAAAGAAACCGAACTATGTACATTTTGTTCAGAAGTTAAAGAAAATATTTTTCACATTTTTTGGGAATGTAATGTAACACAAAACTTCTGGTTATCCATTATAGATTGGATTAGAAATTATGAAATCTTCTTGCCTTTTAGTGCAAAAGAGGTCATTTTAGGTGTGTCTGAGGATTCTGTCAACAGTAAAACAGTTAATAATATCTTGTTGTTATTTAAATACTATATATACAAATGTAGATGTAAGAGTGTATTGCCCACAAAATATGGTGGGATAGAATATTTAAAGTATTGGATTACAATAGAAAAATACTCTGTATGTTTCTTAACCCCTACACAAAAAATAAAAATGGATCAGAAGTGGCAATTGTTAGAAGCAGCATTTAATTAATCAATTGTAATATTTATATCTTATTATACCATTATGATTTAATTGATCTGACAAGTATTAATTAACTTTTTATACCTTGTGTCTAATACTGTATTATGTAATTTCACATGTTTCATCTTGAAAAATAAAATAATTACAAAAAAAAGTCAAGAAGGTTTACTTAATTTAGCAGAAAAAGTTAACCCATTTTGGCATGATATCCTGGTAATTTTTTCCAAGTTAGAAAATAAGCTTAAAGCTGAAAACAATACTGAAATTTTGACCCAGTCCATATGGCTGAATCCGAACCTCAAAATGGATGACAAGATGATTTGGAGGTTCAAATATGTTGAGGATTGGAATATCAGATTATTACATGGAATTTTTCATATCGCATGTATTATTAGCCCTAGGTTCAATATCAGCACAAGAGCCGCATGGCTCGAGGGCCGATACTGACCGAGGGCTGATAATACATGCGATATGAAAAATGACATGTTATGATCTTTTTATCATATGCTTCAATAGTAAAGAAAAATAACAGATTCGAATATTGATCCTTAGAAAAGTTCAAAGAGTGAAAAGTTCAGGAACGTCGGACCCAAATTGTGTACATTCGATATGAATCTTTCTATCATATGCCTCAACAGAAAAAAAAATAACATTTTAACATGGACGAATCGACAAAAAAAATTAATTCAACAATATACATAATGAACATTGTTTGGAAAAGTCAACCTTTTTTAAAGTAGCTTTCTAAATTATATTTAAAACTTTTTAAATATACATTTATTGAATAATTTGTTTGTTTTAGTTTTTGTTTATTTTTTATATTATTTTACACAATACACTTTCCAGTATCCAAATAATTGATTTATGCACTACTTTGTGATGTTTTCCACTGAACACGTAGTATTGAGGTGTATTTGCCGAATATTACCGGAATGCCATGTGATAACGTTACGGAAAGGCATGTGATAACAATTGAAGCATGTGATAAACTTTTCATATCAGCCCGCTAAGCACCAATTTGAAAAAATATGGAATATACGTTAATTATATCCTATTATCACACGGTAAAAATCATATGTTATTTAGTCTAAGTATATGATAATTCTATTTATTCCATGCCCTTCATTATAACCAGAAACTCTTTTTTGCAAAACTTTGAATTTAAGATCGTTCATAGGATTCTACCATGTAGTTCATTTTTATTGAAATGTAAAGTAAAAGAAACTGAACTTTGTACTTTTTGTTCAGAAATTTAAGAATACATTTTTCATATTTTTGGGGAATGTAATGTATTACAAAACGTCTGGCTATCCGTTATAGATTGGATTAAAAGTTATAGCATTCTCCTGCCTTTCAGTGCATAAGAAGTCATTTAAGGTGTGTCTAAGGATTTTGTAAACAGTAAAACAGTTAATAATATTTTGTTGTTATTCAAATATTATATATACAAATGCAAATCGAATACTATGTAATTTCACATGTGTCATCATTAAAAATAAAATAATTTACAAACATTTAAAAAAAAAGTGGGTGTCCTTGAAAAAAAATAAGAATATTGTCTTATGCTTTTTGAAAAACGCTCCCCTTTGGTTTTTTTATAACTTTCAACGATTCTTGAAATTATGATTGAAACTACATTAACGGTATGAAACTTTCACCATTTCGACAATAAATGTCTCACACTGATTCTCGAGGCCCAAATATTTGAAAATCAAAAAGTTATTAAAAGGGATGAGCTTACAAACTCAAATATAGCCATAGAAAAGTAATGAATAATAGATGTGCATGATGAAGATATATTTCTTAATTAAATTAATTTTTCTATATCTTTAACAGAAAATGTTACTAATACAATATCGGTTCTTAACTTTTTTTTCAGATGTTTGGAATTCTGTTGTACCTTTGAACAATTTGTCTTCTATCCCAATCTTTTATAATTTATTACGTTTAGTGTAAAATACCATTTTTAAATCTTATAAATTACTTGTTATTTTATCATTGTTATTGAAGGATAAAAAAGTCAAAACCTTTCTCATTTTTCTGCCTTTTCAGGTTAGTTAGTTCATGTTTAAACAATTTATAAAAATCTTTGATTAAGCTTGTATTACAGTTACTAAACACATTATAAAATAATGCAGTCAAAATCAGTAAATACAAAAAATATAACACACGTAACGATTAATTAATTGCTATAAACGAAGTCACAGACATGAAATAATAAGCCCTCACTGTTTACCAGAGCAATGTTTACTGACCTATATTGAAACAAGTACAATTCTGATTATCAGCTACTGCTGAAATGACCATATCATCTATAGCCATATCACTATAGTAACCGGATCCCCTTACTGCTTCAATAGCTAACTGATAGTCTTGTTGACGTTTACTGATGTATATACACGCATTCATCCAAGCTTGTCCTTTATCTCCATTTTTGCTCCAAATTGTTTGTAATTTTGGATTATTGCAGTCCTATGGAGTATATAAAAAGATTTACATATGATACAGAATAGCATTGCAATGTCATTCACTGTTGTACCAATTTCATAACTCCTTTTACAATAGTTGATCCTAACTGATTTTTTTTTCAAGACCTCACTGATATACCTTCGTTCAACTCGTTCAAGACATTACTATTTACAAGCTTGTATGTTTTTCCTAATTATGCTACAAGAAAAAAGATGATCCATACTTATATGAAACTGTCAAGGACACATGTAAATCCTTTGATAATAATAATCTGGTAATATTTGAACACGATAGACCGTTTCCAATACCAGTCGGACGCGAGTTAATTATATGTACGTCGCACAGTTTTCCAAAGAAGAAATTGTAGATAATACAGTACCTGTAAAACTGTATTAGTATCTCCATTTTTTGGTTACAAAATAAACCTGGGATAATCACCTGAACATATACATTCATACTTCCCATTCTGTTTCCATACATGTGGTAGCTAAAAGATAGACAATACGCTGACGACGACAAAGTTTGAGACTTTAATATGGCATTATCACCGATGGGTGTGCTTGACGCCTCCAAATATAAATAGTGTCCTGTACCTAAATTAAAGAAATATTGTCAGTATTGTATTTTTCAAAGTCATTCTCAAGATATTCAACAGTGTAAGTAAATGGTTCTTAAAGATAAAAAAAATACTTTGACAATGATGTGATACTATTTGATGTGTAATTATTTTTACCGAGCTCATACGTTTGTATGTTTGAATTTGTTTTTCTCCACAAAGCTCTATGCAATGCATGTTACAATTTAAATACAGATACAAAATATACATATAATTAAAAAGAGCATTACATGTATCTGTTGTCGTTTAATTAACTTCCAGTCGCAAATTGTTAATGCAAGTTCATGACAATAACATTTTAAATAACATGATAGATGCACAACCAATGAATCCCTGTATGATCCGAAGTTACCAAAATATATTGAATACAATTCAATACTGAGGTCTTAACCGTGCAAAACTATAACTTGAAAACTTAGAATGCATGGGATGTTAAACTTACTATTTCCCAATGTGTGGTCGACGTCGGGGCCAGTCCCCCTTGATGGCGTATTTCCAGAATGAAGTATCCAATTATTCGTGTCATTATCAGCATCCTGCGTCCAGTCACACAATCCATTCTCAAAATCACACACGTTTCGTCCTTTGATGATGAAAATAATCAAAAGGTAGAATAACAAAAACTGCTGAATTCCAAGGAAAATTCAAAACGGAAAGTGCTTTGTCGAATGGCAAAATCAAAGCTTAAACATATCAAGCAAATGGAAAACAACTGACTTATTCCTGACTTGGTACAGGCGTTTCCTGATGTAGAAAATGTAATCAACATGATGAGGATTCGATTTAAAAAAAAAATCTTACTAAGGAATTCCTTGACGGCATATGTTAACCATATTGATAAAAATATTTAAACGTTGTTCTTGGTATCATTGGATCCAATATACTTTGACTTTACATGACCGTTATGTAGTCAAGTAGAAACGTGCATAATCGTACAGTCTATCGCTCCTTATTTTGAATTTAAATCAGTACATGTATGCCGATGGACAAAAGAATAATGAAACGGAATATTTATTTACTGTTCTTCGTCATAACTAGTATCTAACTACAAGATCAAAAGCACCTGTATGAGCGGAATTGCTTGCAAAGTATGATCTATCGAAATACAACTGTACATTAAATAACACATACAACTTGTTGCTACATGAACAAATTATAAATTATATCAAGCAAAGAAGTCAAATGGTAATTGTTGTGATAATTAGCTCAATCTTTAACAAACTGATACAATCAATAAATACTAACCTGTAATGACAACTTCAATTGTCTTTGTTTTTCTTTCACCATTCAATGAGATCATACAAGCATAAGTCCCAGCATCGGAAAACTTTGTGCTGTTAAACATGTAATGTTGTGTACCATTAAATGTATTGCATACACCATCTTTAACAATAGAAAAGCTCATGTCTTTCGGTCCTTCTGCTGAACAGTTCAAAACTTCAAAACTTCCCTCGGGGAAAATAACTGTAGTGTTGGTTGGGTTAGTAAAATGAAACGTAGAACCACCTACAAGGAAAATTTATCAAAGGAATAGATTATTTGATTAAAAATACAGATAAGTGGATTTATTTTATTTGTAAAAGAAAGTGGGAATGAGGTAGATTTTGTTTTATACTTTTTAAGAACATTTGAACAGAGGATAAAAAAAAACAATAGCTGTGGCTGA
Organism: Mytilus trossulus; assembly: GCF_036588685.1. NCBI lineage: Eukaryota > Metazoa > Mollusca > Bivalvia > Mytilida > Mytilidae > Mytilus > Mytilus trossulus. Next base: position 17,801,320 of record NC_086374.1, on the reverse strand, counting down.
AAAAGGCGATGAAAGATAAGGACGTTGTGGATGAGATAATTGCATGATTATTGAGAGGTATTGGGAAAGGACTTACAACTCGTAAGAACCCTTTGACGAGATGTTAACAGAACACAAGCTCAAAATTCGTTTTGGTCAGCAAATATATATAACAATTTTATGAGTACACCTAACTAGATAGATACTGCATTTTTCGAAAAACTAAGGATTTTCTTATAAATTACCTTAGCCTTATTTGGCATAACTTTTTGGAATTTTGGATCCTCAATGCTCATCAACTTTGTACTTGTTTGACTTTATAAATATTTTGATATGAGCGTCACTGATGAGTCTCATGTAGACGAAACGCGCGTCTGGCGTAGTACATTATAATCCTGGTACCTTTGATAACTATTTACACTACTGGGTCGATGCCACTGCTGATGGACGTTTCGTCCCCGAGGGTATCACCAGCCCAGTAGTCAACACTTCGGTGTTGACATGAATATCTATAATGTGGTCATTTTTATAAGTTTTAAGTTTACAAAACATTGAATTTTTCGAAAAACATAGGATTTTCTTATCCCAGGCATAGATTACCTTAGCCGTATTTAGCATAACGTTTTAGAATTTTAGATCCTCAATGCTCTTCAACTTTGTATTTGTTTGGCTTAATAAATATTTTGATATGAGCGTCACTGATGAGTCTTATGTAGACGAAACGCGCGTCTGGCGTAGTACATTATAATCCTGGTACCTTTGATAACTAATTATATACACTTGGGGTAACGTTCTGTAAAATGCAGTCAGTTAAGATAGAAAGTAAACTTTTCGATGACTATGATACTGTGTATATATGTACCTCAAAATCTACAAGATCGACTGGGTGGTTTTGCATTTTTCAAAGATTTTGATTCAAATGTTTATATAGGTTGATTCAATTAAGTTATTCTATAAACCAACCTATCTTTAAAACTTGTACGATAAACAATATTTCTAGCTCTATTTCTTCTCTATTTTAGATAGAAATGTGCTCATAATACAATTCTCTTTAGCTCTGTTCTTATAATACATAAGAAGTTGCTGACAAGAAGATATGAAAAAAGGCTCAATAAATATAGTACAAAACATAAGTCATAGGTAATCAAAATTGCAAACGTTTTACTTACGTATACAATCGCATTGTGTCGTGCTATTTGCTGTAATTCCTACCGGACCTGGAATACCTGTTTGACCCTTGGATCCAGAGTTACCTAAACCGAAAAAAAAATAATCCGTAAGCCTAAGATAATTAAATTGATTAATAGAAAAAAGTAGAAACTGTACAGTTCAGTGCAGAGTATGGCACACTTCATTGTATTTTTTCATTTACATTTAAACAGATGTTAGTTCTATTGAGCGTGCTCGTGTTTGAATTTAGGGATTAAAATCATTGCCGGATTTATACTAAAGATTTAAAAATTGTCTGTTACTTCTGTGCCATAAATAAAAGCAATAGTAATATACCGTTGTTCAAAATACATTAATTAACTAAGCGCAAACAATTTTGGTTGCACATTTAACAAGCATTACTTTAAAATTAATCAATCCTTAGTTTCATGAAGAAAGTTTTATCTCAAACAATAACCTTTTCTTTTATGCATTACTTGTTTGTTACTTGTATTTCTAATAATTTTATATAGTATGTGAAAAACAATGTTTTTAATCTAAACCGTTAGATATTTAAAAAATATTCATACCCTGATCGCCACTAACTCCTGTTGACCCTTTCCTTCCTGGTGCACCTTTGTTTCCTAGAATTCCATTTCCACCAATGTGCCCTGTTTCTCCCTTCGGTCCTTGTATACCATTGTGACCGTTTTTCCCATTTTGTCCATAAGTTCCCGCTTCTCCTTTGAGTCCTATATATCCATAATATCCAGTATCACCTTTTATACCCTTTCCTCCCATTAGACCCTTTGAGCCTATGTTTCCTGGATACCCCTTTATTCCTTCTCCACCTCTTAATCCTTTGATGCCTTGAACTCCAAATTCTCCTTTGATGCCAAGGTCACCTTATATTTGGAAATATGTATTAATAGAAGAAATACAAAATAATTAAAATTATCTAAAAAAAAGTCGGTCACGTTTTGCTCTTTTTATTTTTCATTTGTACCTTCAATGTCGATCCTTTGCATTTTTTCTTCTTCGAATAAGGTAAACAGAAATTTACAACGTTATCTTTATTTTGTCTCACTTTGCCTCTTTCTCACATTGTTTAATATAAAAAAAATATTCAAATGCAATGCAGAAATAACCATAAATTGAAAACTATACCCTTTTCTCCCGTTTGTCCATTTTCTCCTTTTGTTCCTACAAAAAAATACAAAATTTTATTACATTGCAAGTAACAAAAGATATTGCATCCTCTAACTCATAACTTCAGTGTGTTATAAACATTGGACCGGAAACATTTATTCAAAACCACATGCACTTATTATGTTTTGCACTCTGGCTACGTTAAAGATAAGACAAACCTATAGTTCAATACATGAAATATCTGCAATTTCTTAAGCTTAAGACGAGAGGGATAACAAATGCTTATAACCAGACAACACTTCCTAACATTAGAAGAAATTCATAAACAAAACTGAAGCGTAAACCGTTTGCCCAATCGAGTATCGTGACCAATAGGTCTTTTCCTCCCATTCTTGAAATGGCGTAACGTCAAGGTATACATTTTCTTCATTTACTGACAGTCGATGACGTCATGTTCCAAAGCAGCTCGATAAATAAAATTACAGTCCCATACATTTTCTTCATTTTTGTTTATTTAGATCAGTATGACATAAAACTCATGCCCCTCAAAATCAACCCCAAACATTAAAGAAAACCATTTTCACTTTTCATGTCGGTATTTCATGTATGCTCTACGTTAAGAAAATCAACAAAATTATGTATGATTAAAAAAATTGGTATCTTAAGTTATATTAACAGTTCTATCGAGATTTTCGGTTAATTATTTTATTTTTTTTGTATACCGAGGAGCCTTGTTTAACAAGTGGTCTAATTCAGGTGTGCTGACTCCAAACTGAATTGACAAGAATGTCGGTTGTTTTTCCTGAGACTTCCAGATTTCTCCACAATTAAAGACTGACTACCAGGAAATAGTGCAATGGTGCTGAACGTGGCTTTAAACTAAAAAAAGCAATCAATCGATCAATCAATTTTGTATACTGTTTTTTTTCTTTGGTATATTTGATATCATCCCCTGGATGTTGTCAATTTATTTTCAACTAATGAGTTTGCATTTCCCTTTGCATCTTTCACCTCTCTTTTCCAAACATACATTTGATTTATCTCCCTTCTTTGATAAATCTTATCACTATGGTTCTATGTGCATGGTTAGCTATATGTTTAAAAGGAAACCACTTTTTTCGAAATATTTTCTATTTTTGATTTCAAACAAACCATTTATCATCAGATGAACAATGACTTCGTCTTAACTTTCTATTAATTCTTAGTTTATAAAATGATATAATTGTGTACCTCGCATGCAAATCTTAGTGTCATTGCCACATGTCTTCTCCAATAAGGTTTCCTAGATAAGATAAATACTGCTTTTTAAAATTCCAATAGATTAGGATGTTGTTGTAAATAAGATGAAAGTATTCGCGTTATTAAAGATTTACAATATTTCTTTCAGCTTTGTAATGTTGAGATGAATGTTGAAAAGAGGTAAACATTAAATTATATTTGATTTTTCAAGTGAATGTTAAAGCAAAATTGGTAAGTGTAATTTGAGTACGATACTGATATTTTATCAACTGCTATTTCGATTGTCAATATATCTTTTTGTTGTTAAAAGTAGACATAACTTACCTCTTTTTGTATTGTACTCTGGACATCATTCATTGTCTGTCTACGTGAAAACAAATGAGTGACATTGTTGTCATTAGATGTTTTCGCTGAACCAACAAGTGTGCTAAAAACGTTGTGAAGATCATGTATCTATAATTAAATTAACATTTAGCTATATAACCCAAGGAAAGTAAGAGACCTGAAAATAATCATATATTCAAAGGTTTTGATTTGTTTTAATTTGCATTAACATACTTATTAATCCTTACCGTGACACAAGAGACGAGCTGATATAATAAGAAAAGCAAAACGGGGTTTTCGTTGTCGATCTTTGAAATAAACAAATGTGAAGTTGACGAGAATGGAAAGTCTAGTAATGCTTTTCAATACAACTATTTTTGGCAGCTATTTTTGTTCTCTCTAGGATATATTAAACAATAGTTATGGATACTACAACATTTTTATTTACATTTACATATAAATTCTAACGTTTGCCTTTTGATCAGTAGAAAGGATGTTTGACTGAACAAATATATAAACAATATTCTTATTAACACATAGATTTTACTATTCTTCAAAATCAAAACAAAAATGGGAATATAATTTTTCGCGTCTGGCGTCTTAAATTATAATCCTGGTACCTTTGATAACTGTTAACACCACTGGGTCGATGCCACTGCTCGTGGACGTTTCGTCCCCAAGGGTATCACCAGCCCAGTAGTCAGCACTCCGGTGTTGACATGAATATCAATTATATGGTCATTTTTATAAATTTTCTGTAACAAAACCTTAAATTTTTCGAAAAACTAAGGACTCTCTTATTCAAGGAAAAGTTTACCTAAGCCGTATTTGGTACAACTATTTTGGAGTTTTGGGTCTTAAATGCTCTTCAACTTTATACTTAATTGGCTTAATAACTATTTTAATCTGAGTGTCACTGGTGAGTCTTATGAAGACGAAACGCGTATTGTGTATTAAATTGTAATCATGGTACCTTAACTATCTTAACTATTTAGCGTTGAACATGACGGAATCATTCTCTTTCGTTCAAATGTATTGGTAGTCATAATACGTTCTTCGAAAACTTAAGCAACTTATAAATAAAAACTTTTGTAACTCATTGTATATTAGTAAAGTGATTTTTTTAAATTCATTTCCTCTATTAGTTAAATACTGTATGAATTGTGTCTAAAACGTAGCATTTGTAAGATTGTTTCAATAAAACTTCAACAATTAATTCTATTAATGTTGTTTACATGCGATTTTCTTCATTGATAGAAAACGGTAAATTTGAAGTATATTTTCCTCACTAACTCTCAGAAAGCTTAGGTTATACAATTATGTGAACTATACGTTATCTGTATTAAACTGACAGAATTGTTCTTAGATGCACTTAATTTACCTTAAATTTACAAGTCGTTGATATATTGTGAATGAGTTCACGTTTTGTTTCCAGTTTACTCTGCAGTATTTCCCTTTTATGATCCTCATGTAACGATATGACAACAAATGCTATGAGCTGCGCAATAAATATTGAAACGAGAATCGTTAAATTAAGTGTATGTCTTTTACTTTTGGTATCCATGTCTAGTCATATGTAGTAGATTACATAATTCCTTATCATGTTTCTATATTTGTAAATATTTAGTGATTATAGATCATTATAGTAAAGATCCTACCAATAAGCTATTAGTATACATTTACAATAAAATTTTAAACGTCAATCTTGTTAGTTTCCAAATATAGCTTCCTCCAGAGTTGGCTATACTTTTAGTCCAATTTGCTTTGATCAGCTCTTACAACGTTTGGGGATTTTCAAATTTTAGGCCTTGGGCATTACTGTACAGACATTAATTGTCGTTATGTGCGTTTACTGCTGAAAAATTGGTACCCTTAATGTTATTCATATCTACAGTGTACATATCTACAGTGTACCACTCGGGACATAAGAATAGACAAAACTTGCCATGTTAAGTAAACCATAACGATACCTTTACGAAACAAAATGTAAAAATTCCGACGAGACACCTAACGGAATAATGATAGTCAAATGATTTGCACCGTTGTCACTTTATTTGCAAGTGCTCTTGTTTTTGTCATGTACTGGAAACTAAAACGAATAACGAACTTTCCATGGGCTTTCTTGTATCAGTTCTAATCATCTTTTTCTACACTTTAGATCAGATGTGTCTTCTTTATTACGTGCAAATGTTTTTTATTGGCTCAAACTGAAATTAACGGAACCGAATATAATGTAAAAACTACTAAACATGATATCAAAACTATCGAACATAATGCACATATAAGCACCGAAAATATTAAATAATCAACATCAAAAGTACCGAAATTAAATGATACTTATTATTGTTAAGCTGCAGCTCAAAGATAAAGTCTTCGTGTGTGTTCAGTAGTACTGGAGTGACAAAAACAGCTTATATAACATAATGAAAATTTCAAAGTATCAGTTAACAGACATTAGGGATCTGCAGATCCAAAGAAGGCACACACGTAATACATGCACGGGTTGAGATGGTTACAAATAAAGGCAACAGTAGTATACCACTGTTCAAAACTCATAAATCCATGGACAAAAATCAAAATCGGGGTAACAAACTAAAACCGAGGGAAACGCGTTAAATATAAGAGGAGAACAACGACATAAAACATGTAATAATTCAGCTCATGCAGTAGTATCTGATATAAATGTTACGAACACATTTGTTTTTTCTCAATGAATGAACGGGCGAACGGGTAAACGAATAAGGTGATTGCAACACTGTGCCTCTCCCTGTGTGATGGTAAAGATATGTTTCTTCCAGTTATTGGGTGGTCTGTTTAAAACTCATATTAGGTAAACTCTTACCATACTAGTGTGCTTTATCATATCCTTCATTGCAATAATTCACAACATTTAAAAAATAAGCTTACGAGTTTGTTTTTTTACTTCTTTAGACTTTTTATGAAAACAGTCGTGTAATTTTTAGTAATCGTCTTCTTAAAAAACTAGAAATACCTCCTGAAAATTTTCATCAGACAAAAATTCCTAATGCACAATTGACTACTAGTCTTGTTTCCTTTTTTCTTCTTATATAAAACAGTCCATAACTGTAAAACTTATCAATTGTATAAAACACTAGTTACAAAGAATTCATAAAGGTTTTAAAGATGCAATGTTGAGACAATTTTTATATCGTTTATTAAGTAGTGTACATTATGGAAAAGGTTTTGTAATATGTGTCTTAGCAGTAAAGCAAGTCTGGTTTAACACGTTCCGGTTGAGATAGTGACGTCATCAATGGCTAAATCACTGTAAAAGCTAGTTCCAACAACACCAGATAAGATTATCTTAAAGTTTGAATTAGAAACTGGAATATTGACTTGCTGTTTATGCCACATCGCACCATGGTCGTCTGCGATAGTAAAGAGAAGAGTTCTTGTGGAAGATCTGACGCCACTCTAAAAAAAAATATACACAATTTTATGTACATTTTAGAAAGAAAAACCTAATGGAAATCAAATATATTGTGTTATTGTTGATTCTCATTTTTTTTACCCTGTTCCGTTTTATTGAGAGCGTTTGATTTTGTCAATTTTTATGAATTACCACTTTGAATTTGTCTTGGAATTCGGTAATTTTTTTTTACATTTTACATCTTAATATTTTGTTAATGCTTCTTGTATTTTAATTTATTGACCGTATCGTTTCTTGCACTATTAATGGCTTGTTCCTTTTGTTCCTCTTTTGGGGGTTGGCTTAAAAAGGTTTGATCAGACAGGCTTCCTGATATTCTAATAATGGTTTTTACTAAAAATGTCATGTCTTTGATATAACATATGTATGGTAGAAGTGAGTTTATTTTAGTTGTTAACAAGTGTGATGTTCCTACTCTTGTAGAAAAAATGATTGCACCTATCTAAATTCAGTGATATTTCATATATGGTCGTATTAAACTACTTATTTTGCTGCATTAAATGAGCCATATTTGACTTTTCGTGCAAGCCTTAAATCAACAAGCTCATAGCAAGAATTCTAGCGTATATATCAACCATAAATATCCTTATGCAATTTTTAAAACAGATTGATTCAGTAGCAGATAGAAGTCAAAATATGAATTTGGAAATAAATAAAGACCATTTTTTAATGGTTTCAATAAACTTTACCTGTGCTGCAGTTCCTGAATTTAAACTAGACTGTGGGGGCAGATACGCTCGTTTACCCGATGGAGTAACCTGAAATAAATTCAGATTTTTATTATTTTCCTTCGTCTCTCAATGCGAGAAAAAACATCAATCTTTCAGTTACTTTTCTAACTTTTTCAATTTACTGCCTTTGCCTTCGATATTCTGTATGATCGTTTCTGGTGAAGGTAATACCCGGTATCAGTGTAGTGAAGTCAAATGTTTAAATAATTTTGTAAATAAAAAAGTATTTAGATGTACTCTAACAGATCTCTAAAATTTTGAAGTATCCACATCTGATTCACGCCTCCCTTAAATGGGTAGTTTCACAATAACTGTTATGAACGGAATTAAATGCTGATAAACTTGATATTGGTAATTGAGAAGTCATCGTGAATAACTGGGGAGCCCCAACAAAAAAAAAGTTTTTTAATCTATGTATCAAACAAAGTAAGTGTTATAGGGGTATATGTTGAGTTTCCAAGTTAATTGGCTATACCTTATTCATTTGTCAAGCAATTTGTGTATGTGATTTACAAATTGCAAACAATGTTGTTTTAACACACACATGGGGGATAAAAAATCATCATAGATACCAGAATTGAAATTTTGTACGCCAAACGCGCTTTTCGTAATCAAAAGACTCATCAAATCAAAAATTTTAAAAGACCAAAAGTACGAAGTTGAAAAGCATTGAGGACCTGCAAGCATGTGTCTTCATGGACTTATTATTTGGCTGATTTCTTAAAGAAGTGTTATTAACAATGTTTAAGCCGCCAGTTATAACGTAGCCAGTCGGATTATTCATGAATGGGGAACTCGCGCAGGTGCAATCATGAGATTTGGACTTAAAGTTGTAAATATATAGAGATCCTGCAACGCGTGTCTGTAAGTGAAAAGTAAATGCAATTGGTTTGATAATTTGTTTAAGAGATATAGGGTACAGTATTTTGGAGTTGACCGAATTATAGTAAAGGATATTGCCCAAAGTGGTACCGAGACCTTTGTTGATCAAGGAAAGTTTTAGAAAATATTTCTTTATCTTTTCATCTTACACTGTTTGCAAAATATCCAAGATGATCTCTGTGTATTTGTTTAAGTTTTTGTGCAATCATATGTTGTCAGAGAATGAAGGTTTGAAAGGGGACAATGACAGAAAATTCAGAAAGCATGTAAAATTTAAATTATTTACCTCCTTGTATATATGAAGTGCTCCCATTGTTGCACCCAACATGTTATAATAAAATGTTAAACAATATTGACTGCCACCTGGCAAAGTGGTTGATTCTAGTTCAGCTTTGTTATCTGGCGTTCTCGGACTTGATGATTCAATGTATAAGTAATAACCATCACCTACAAAGACAAGGTGTTTCGTAAACATAAATCAAAGATATTAAAGTTGAATTGACTGACCTCAAGTCAATTCTATTGGTAAGATTGGTATTCTATCTGTTTGAAAGTAGAAAGATTGTCCCATTTCACACTGAAATACTTGATATGGTTTCGAAGAAAATTATAGTTTGAACGCGCATCTTACGGTATTTATGGATTAGCACAAAATTAGATATACCATGCATAGCCAAATACCTCAATGTTTTGATAATATAGAGCCCTCTTTCATTATGTATTCTTACACTAGCAGAAGTTTTTCTTTTTAATTATACGTCATTTACATCAGACGTCAATATAGAAAATAATGTTATTTCTACTTGAGACTGTGAAACATCTAGTTAAAGATACGTTCTTTATGGTCATTTAATTACAGTAGACCGTAAGGTCATAACCTTGCTAAGAAAGAACATAAATATAGTCCTTTATATATAATAGATTGGGAACAGTGTTTTCATATAAGGACTAATGTGTTTTATAAGGTAAGTTGACCTATGTTTGTTAGAATCTACACGCGTCTTTAGAGTTCTTGAATTCCTTTTACTGAGTTGATAAGAGTTCATGTAATCAGTTATTGTGATCTTAAATCAATGCTTTGCCTTCCAGCTTTTTATTTGCTTTTGAAACACATATATAGCATTATTATTCATTTTAGAGGTCTTAATATTGTTATACAGATAAAACCATTCTTTGAAGACCTCTTTTGGTCATACAGCTGCTAAAGTATTCAAGTTATAACACACATGAAATTGTTAAAGGCTAAGAATTTATAATCTAAATTATAATCAAAACAATCGATGTGATGTCATATGTAAACAAAAGGCAGGTAGATATATTGGAAATAAGGCGGATCATGCCAGCATTTTGTTTTAATTTTAATTTCAATGTTTGTCAGTTGTTTATTTGATATATACCAACGTTGCTTCAATAATTTCCTTACACTAAGTTCATGTAAAAATAAGCATAATCAATCTTTTTTCAATAAATATGTTAATGTATACTGGACGCTGACTGATACGTAATTCAAGTTCATTTGAGTTCTTTTTGTTTTGTGTTTTTGCCGGTGTTTGCTACGTACTGAGTGCAAAGTATATTTTGTAATCATTGTTTATTCATAACATTTTTATTTTGAATTACTAGTAATGTATAGTGCGAGGATAGTTTACTCTTACATACCTGTTGCTGTTGTGTGGTCATTATTAGGTCCAGTTGCCCGAGAATCAGTTGGGCCTGAAAGTCGTGTCCAGTCAAAATCATCTGTGTTTGACTGATGCCATTGACAAATACCTTGTTCAAAGTTACAGGAACGAACTAATTAAAATAAGATATAGGACTAGTGTGTTATATAAGGTAAGTTGCCCTAAGTTTGTTATTATACTCGCGTCTTTTAGAAGTCTTAAAGTCTTTTAATCGGTTGATAAGTGTTAATTTATTCCGTTATTGTGATCTCAATCCAATGCTATGACCTACGGCTTTTTGTTTGCTTTTAAAAAACATATATAGTTTGATTAATTTTTTTTATCATTATTTTCTGTAGAAGATCTTAAATGGACTTTTATGGCATTATACATTTAAAAGGATACTAGAAAACACCTGCGAAATCGCGGGCAATCAGAGTGTGGTTGAAAGTATGTAAAGTGTTGCCGTAATTGCTTTTTACTTTCAGGTTACTTCTCAGGTTACTAATCGTCCCACGGCGATCATTTCTATATTATACAGACTCTCTCTCTTTTTAGTTTACTCTTTTAAAGCTGACTTTGCGGTATGGGCTTTGATCATTGTTAAAGACCGTATGGTGACCTATAGTTGTTAATTTCTGTGTCATTTTGGTCTCTTGTGGAAGATTGTCTCATTGGCAATCATACCACACCCTTTTGTATATAATGAATTTTTGTAAAAGATTTAATTGATGGAGAATTTCAGAAAAGGTATCAAAAGTCAGGTTGTTTGGTACAGGACAATTGTTTTCCTAGCCCTGCTTCTCCTTTATTTTTGAAAAATTCCCATTTTTTTTAAAATTTCTATTTACATTTAATGAATACTCATCACTATAAATAAAGTGTAATTGCTTTTTACTTTCAATTCTCAGGTTACTTATCGTCACACGGAGGTCATTTCTATATTATACAGAATCTCCACCGGTGGACTCTCTCTCTCTTTTAGTTTACTTTGTGAACGCCTTGGATAGTAAACTTGAAAAAGATAGCAGATAGAAAATACACTTTATTCGTAGTATATGTATGTTTAAAGGTGGCACAGTAGAATTGCTTTCCAGAATTTAGGTTGCTCTTTTGTGTACCCTACTTAGGTAAATGTATCTAAACAGTGTGATTGGACAAAAAGTACAGTATCAACTGAACATACTTTCCCAAACTGAGGGATAAATCAGGTGTAGAAAAATATGAAATAATTTTACATACAGATGAAAATGAATTTTTGAGAATTTTTTAAAATTTTGTATTCACTGCACCATAAAAGACCTAGAAGTACTAGTGGCCTTAGGTTTTTAAAAATAGCAAAAAAAGTAAACGGTCATGATACATATTCAAGTTCATTTCTGAATAGTAAAATGAAAGTACTTCAGTTAACTGTGAATGTAGAATTTTTTGCAGTGTTAGAAAGTGTTGAAAATTCTAAAAAGGCTATCATTATCCCCTATGGGCCAGGAAATACAGAAAAACGCAAACCGGAAGTCTAATATGACTTAAAATTTCGCCCAATGACGGAATCTATATCCGGATGCGTTTTTTCTTGTTTTTCTCCCAAAATAACTCAATCTGAATAATCATAGAAATAGATGACAAATGCGATTATGCACTGTACCTATAGGACACAGAGGCATGATGACTACTCTATTGTGGAAAGAAGAGAAGCGACACACAAAATGAGGTCTATTCGTTTAATAGTATAGATATGTTTGGTTAACATCAACAAACATCGCCGGGATCATGTATATCATCAGTATCATATTCCCGTGCAGTCCGTATAGTATCAGTATCATATATAGTGTCGTATGAAATAGAATATTATTATTAATATGGATCATAAAAATAGTGGTAAACAAGTCGATTTCTTGATTACTAAGTTTTATTTGCTTACATGCCAGATGCGTACCGGAACGACCCTTTTCGCAATGGTTAGAATTGTTTTGCAATGACATATATTTACTTCAATTTCTTGTCAGATCATAGATATATTACATCTATGATCAGATTATACAATAAGAGAGAACATCACAAGTGCAATACAGACCCAGATTCCAGGAACCTACCAACAGTTTTACTGGAACAGATACAATTACCGGCTTGTATGTTAACGTCATCTATAGCAATATCACTGGCATAAGTGGAGCCTCTTTCTGCCTCTATATATATTTGATAGTCCTGTGACAGAACAGGTGTTTTTATACATCCATCAAACCAGTTTTCACCTTTATTTCCTGCAACCGACCAGATTTTATTGCGCACAGTGCTATTACACTCCTGAAATATTTTGTTTTGATTAAATACTATGTAAAAACAATTCGACAAGTTTTCATCTGTCTCTAATTTTAAGGTCTATCTTGCACATTTCACTTAATTTTCTTATCAGAAGACGCAATTTATTTAGATATTAAAGGAATTTTCTAAATTAGATTTCACTTTTTCAAATTAAACATTTTTTTCTTTAGATTGTTGCAGCTAAAAATGACATTTTATTGATTTTTTCACATTATTTCACTTTTTGAGCAATGAGTATTTTCGTTTACAAATTTGACTTTAAATTGGAGAGCTCTTCTTATAGTGCAAACAGAATGACGTTTGCTGTCCAAAAGTGTTATTTAAATTTTTTTCAATATATTTACCAAAAAGGATGCTCGGAAGATTCAAATGTTAAATATTCCTTTTTTCGCAAGGCAGCATACGCTTATACACTGGGTAATATAGCTAAAATGTAATACAAAAACATGCCGATGCGATATGAATTCAGATCACAGTGATATTCAAATCATATAATACTTAAACTTTATCATTTTTTTATTACCTTTGTAGAAACGTTAAGTGCCCCTATAATATCTCCATTCATATTGTAAGCCATAGAAAGACAGTAGGGTCCGGTGGATAACATGGGTGACTTTGAGAACTGACCTTTGTTTAAACGTTAAGTGCCCCTATACTATCTCCATTCATATTGTAAGCCATAGAAAGACAATAGGGTCCGGTGGATAACATGGGTGACTTGAGAACTGACCTTTGTATAAACGTTAAGTGCCCCTATACTATCTCCATTCATATTGTAAGCCATAGAAAGACAATAGGGTCCGGTGGATAACATGGGTGACTTGAGAACTGACCTTTGTATAAACATTAAGTGCCCCTATACTATCTCCATTCATATTGTAAGCCATAGAAAGACAGTAGGGTCCGGTGGATAACATGGGTGACTTGAGAACTGACGTGTCATGTTGACTTCCACCAGAAGCCTCAAAATACATATAATGTCCTGTTGCTGAAATTTACAAATAAAAGACAGTCATATCAACACTGAAGTTACACTTAAAATCCATACGTTCTATAAAGTTTGCACTTAGCGACGTCATACAGACTGTTTCTTTATTTGAATGTTTTTATTCTATCTATTAAATCTTGATTCATTCAACATATATTTCCGAAGATCAGTAAGTTTTGCAGGTCCCGATAAAATGATCAGTTGATCAGTTAAGACGATTTAAATGATCGATTTTTAGACATTTAATCTTATAAACATTACAATCTGTCAGCTTAATGCTATTTCAAAACTATGAAAATACGGTGTTTTTTACTTTTTGTTTTCATTATAAGAAAGAAATAATATATACATAATATAATAATATAAAATGACTGAATAAATAGTCAACGATTAATCTTACAGAGGGATGGATCATGTAATATGATTCTGTACACTACAAAATATAATATATAACAAGTCAAAAAGGGTACAACATCACCATTAAATAACTATAAAATGAACAAATATTAGATATTTCGGAAAACCGATATCCTTCTTCAATAATAGCAAGATGTCAAATGAATCATGTCAATATATTCAAACTAAGAAACTTTTTCCAAATCTTGAAATTTATACAATTCACAGACGCTGGTACAATTTTAAAATTTCCAAATGAAAATAGTTGTTAGCGATGTGAACTGACACAACTCTAAATTTCCAAAGGTTGTGACAGTTTAGATGTTATAACTGCATGGAGGGCAGTCCTCAAACAAAAAAAATAAAAAATGTCCTTACCGATCCAAGTTGGTATAATATTACAAATTTGACAACGGTAGGGCAATTGCAACATAAACTATATATGTAAGCCTCCCAAACGTATAGCAGTTTAATAATGATTAGAAAAATAAGTTTTATCTGATGAGGGAAAAAAATTGAACGTGGTTACGTACTTATACATCCATCCCGAATGAATGGAGCCCTGTAATTTAAACTGGTATTTAAAAAAATCGAACTGTAAAGTTAGTACTGAAGCCAGAGTTACTGGAAACAAGTGATAACAGGAAAATAAGTGACTCATTCTATGTTTTTTCAGTTATGCCCTCTGGGGAAACTGTCCGTAACTTTCTTATCCAAAATCCTTCCCAAGTGACTCTGTCGACCTTTGACCAACCCTCGTTGTGGTCTATGATTGCGATGGTAAGGTTTTTGAGATCAGCTTGTGTGTGACTAGGTGATCTCAAATGACGACTTATGGGTAGGGCTGGGTTGCAAGTGTAGTCACTTCGATGACCATTCATGCGTTTGTTGAATGGCTGCTCAGTCTCGCCAACATACTGCATGCCACATCGACACTGAAGGAGGTATACAACACTCTGGGTTTTGCAAGTTACATTGCAAAATATAGTGTACACAGACCCAGTCGAGTAGCAGGTAAATGTTTGAGTATTTAGTATTTGTTGACAAGTCAGACAACGTCTGTTACCACGTGACTTGCACCATCCTGAAATTGAACAGCTTTTATTTCAAGAGACGTCAGCTCTTACAAATAAGTCTTTCAGACTTGCCGGTCTCAGAAAAGCTAAGACAGGAGGATTGGGAAAGATCTTGGATAATTTAGGGTGTTTAGCAATAGTTTGACAGTTGGCACGGATCAAACGTGAAAGGTTAGTAAAGACTGGATTGTATGTTCGAACAAACGGGACTATTTCGCTGCGCCTCTTACGTTTGTACTGTAAGAGGTCATGGCGGCTGGTATATTTAGCGCGCGCAAACCCCTTATCTATGTCCAATTTCTTATAACCTCGTTTTGTCATAAATCCTCAAAGTTCCTGTAACCGTTTCGTGACAGCTTCCTCAGAGGAGCAAATCCGCTTTACTCTGAGAGCTTGACTGTACGGGATACTTTTTGTACAGTGTTTGGGATGACAGCGTTGAGGAGAAAGGTACTGATGTTTATCTGTGGGTTTACAATAGAGGTCTGTTGGTATGACACCATCCTATATAGATGTGGTTGTGTCTAAGAAAGATATTTTAGAGTCGGAAATTGCATACGTAAATTTAATTGAAAGGTGGGCGTTGTTTGCAGGTTTGATGAAATCATCCAGTTTTTGTTGTGATTCAATCCATTTCATGTCAACATCATCAATGAAACGGAACCAAGACAAAGGTTTGGATAAAGATGCTGCAATAATTTGTTTTTCGAATCTGCCCATGAAAATATTGGCGTAAGACGGTGCCATTTTCGTCCCCATCGCTGTCACGTTTATTTGAAGGTAATGCTCACCGTTAAAGGTGAAATTGTTGCATTTCAGGACCAAAGTCAGCAGCTGGGCTAAACATTCAGTAGATGGTTCTAAAATGTTTCGAGAGTCCCATATTTTCCTACCAGATTGTAAGCCGTCATCATGAGGTATGTTGATATACAATGAAGTGACATCTAAAGTGACAAGGAGGGTTTCCGGAGGAAGAGGGTTCATGGATTCCATTTTACGAAGGTAATCTGTAGTGTTTTGAATGTGGGAAGGAAGATTTTCTACATGAGATCGTAAATGAAAATCGACGAATTCCGAAATTTTCTCAGTCGGATGGCCGTTTGCGGATACAAATGGTCTAGCAGGGTTGTTTGGGTTTAGGGGGAGAAGATACAATCGACCAGGCTTGGCATTCTCTGGTTTGAAATAACCAATTGTATCCTCATCTATGTGACCGTCATCGTACATGGTTTGTAATGCATTGATGATTTTGGAACTAAACTCGGAAGTAGGGTCATAGTCTAGCTTCTTATAAAATCTCTCATCAGAGAGCTGACGCACTGCTTCCGCGATGCAGTTAGCTTTTTCCATTATAACAACGGCACTGCCCTTGTCTACTGGTTTTATCACAATATCATCTCGGTTTCTCAACGATTGTATGGCATTTTTCTCGTCAGGAGAGGTGTTATAAAATGACGAGTACTTGTTGCTAGCTAGATGAACAACATCCAATTTGATTTTGTCGATAACATCTTCCAGTGTAGCAGATTTACTAGGTTTTGGAATCCATGAACTCTTCTTTTTAAAATGCGGAATTCTGATTTATTCCTCCGAGTCAGACCTCTTAATCCTTGTTACCAAAATATTCTATGATTCTGAGGATTCTGGCAGGCGATTTGGTGTCACGATATCACAGTAGCATGGGTTCGAATCCCGGCAAGGGAAGAACCAAAAAATTTGCGAAAGCAAATTTACAGATCTAACATTGTTGGGTTGATGTTTAGACGAGTTGTATATACATTATGTACACAGCCATGTATCACCATCATTGATGGCGATCCGATGGATACATCTGTTGTAGGGTTGTCACTGACTCAGACGTACTTATGAATATAATTATTTTCTGTGACTGTATCTTACATTAATTTGTAGGATCCTTTACTATAGATAATTTAGCTGATCTGTAAAAATAACATCTTCATGCCTTATATATCATGTTCTGTAGTACGCCGCTAGATTAAAACTGACGTGGAAAGGTAACATATGGCCACCGAAAGCTCTTTTAATGAGAGCCCAGGTGGTCGTGTGGTCTAGCGGGACGGCTGCAGTGCAGGCGATTTGGTGTCACGATATCACAGTAGCATGGGTTCGAATCCCGGCAAGGGAAGAACCAAAAAATTTGCGAAAGCAAATTTACAGATCTAACATTGTTGGGTTGATGTTTAGACGAGTTGTATATACATTATGTACACAGCCATGTATCACCATCATTGATGGCGATCCGATGGATACATCTGTTGTAGGGTTGTCACTGACTCAGACGTACTTATGAATATAATTATTTTCTGTGACTGTATCTTACATTAATTTGTAGGATCCTTTACTATAGATAATTTAGCTGATCTGTAAAAATAACATCTTCATGCCTTATATATCATGTTCTGTAGTACGCCGCTAGATTAAAACTGACGTGGAAAGGTAACATATGGCCACCGAAAGCTCTTTTAATGAGAGCCCAGGTGGTCGTGTGGTCTAGCGGGACGGCTGCAGTGCAGGCGATTTGGTGTCACGATATCACAGTAGCATGGGTTCGAATCCCGGCAAGGGAAGAACCAAAAAATTTGCGAAAGCAAATTTACAGATCTAACATTGTTGGGTTGATGTTTAGACGAGTTGTATATATATATATATATATACATATTAAACTTAAACTAATATAGGGATCCATCTTGTTACATCTTGTGATCAATTTTTTGACAATAGTCAATGGCAGTCAACAGGTTTTAGGAACATCAGTTTTACGTCCTGTTAGTCAAAGGCGTTTTGTAAAAATATTCTTTTTTTACTTTTTTGTTCTTTTAGAAAATGTTGTTTGTGCTGTATTTAGACCCCTCTACAACGAATGTGGTTTCACATCCACACGTATAAACAATGCGCAATCATAGGTCTGAACGTTGTTTTCAATTTATACTTTATACTTATAAATATATTTATCTTTAAATTGAATTCACAGTTGAATATTCTCAATAAAATAATGAATCATCATTGCCATCAGTAACATAAAATTAAGCATGGAAATGGGGAATGTGTCAAAGAGACAACAATCCGACCATAGAAAAAAAACCAACAGCAGAAGGTCCACAACAGGTCTTCAGTATAGCGAAAAATCCCCGCACCCAGAGGTGTCCTTCAGCTGGCCCCTAAACAAATATATACTAGTTCAGTGATAATGAACGCCATACTAATTTCCAAATTGTACACAAGAAACTTAAATTAAAAAAATACAAGACTAACAGAGGCCAGAGGCTCCTGACTTGGGACAGGCGCAAAAATGCGGCGGAGTTAAACATGTTTGTGAGATCCCAACCCTCCCCCTATATCTCTAGCCAATGTAGAAAAGTAAACACATAACAATACGCACATTAAAATTCAGTTCAAAAGAAGTCCGAGTCTGATGTCAGAAGATGTAACTAAAGAAAATAAACAAAATGACAATAATACACAAATAACAACAGACTACTAGCAGTTAACTGACATGCCAGCTCCAGACTTCAATTAAACTGACTGAAAGATTATGATTTTATCATATGAACATCAGGCACAATCCTTCCCGTTAGGGGTTTAGTATCATACCATCATAACATATATGAGAAGAACATAATCCGTGTCATGCCAACAACTGGTTTTTGAATAAATGTGTTTAGTTCCGATGCAAATACCCTCTAAATAAATGAATCAATATTAACGCCAAAATTTGCAATCTTTAATGACCTGACAACAGTATCGTTACTGTATCCCTTCTTAATAAGTCTATTCAAAGGTTTTGTTAGTTTCTGAGGTAAATACTGACACCTTTGTGCTTTATAAAGAATATTTCCATAACAAATTGGATGTGAAATACCTGAACGTATAAGAAGTCTGCATGTTGAAAAAAGAGGGACGAAAGATACCAAAGGGACAGTCAAACTCGTAAATCTAAAACAAACTGACAACGCCATGGCTAAAAATGAAAAAGACAAACAGAAAAACAATAGTACACATGACACAACATAGAAAACTAAAGAATAAACAACACGAACCCCACCAAAAACTAGGGGTGATCTCAGGTGCTCCGGAAGGGTAAGCAGAGTTGAGCTATATTTACGAATGATGTCCTTATACCGATGATAAAATTTAGTAAATGTTTTGACTAGTTTATGATATCGAAAACCTTTTCATTATAATTTTTCAGTAATGCATAAATTTCTCTCGTTAAAATCTAAAACATTGTTACATACACGAGTGAAACGTACAAGTTGGGTATATAAACACCGTAAGATGGTGACAAGGGAACGTCACCATCTAAAAACGGATAATTAACATAAATCTTAGTATTCAGCTTTCCGTTTGTGATATAGATATCAAGATCGAGGAAAGGGCAGTGGTCATTGTTAGTATTAGCTTTATTTAAAGTAGGTTCAACAGGAATTTTTTTTTTAGTATACATACTGAAGTCGTCATTATTGAGAGCCAAAATATCATCCAAATCTCTAAAAGTATTATTGAATTTGTTTATCAGATGTTGTTTCGATGGGTATTTGCTTACTTTTGTCATAAATTATTAATTGTTGTACAATTATATTTTAAAATATTTTCACATTTCTAATTTGATCCCATAAAGTACTCAAAAATATTTCTGGTTTCTATTACTGGCTCTTATAATGTATTTAATTATGATTTGTTATCTTCTTTCAACTATAAAACCCTTAATGCAGCTGGTCAGAAGTCATAAAATCATTGAATTATTTAGTTTATAAACCACTTAACAAACAACACATATTCTTATCCTCTACTAATTCGCAAATAATATTGTTTACAAACATATTATCATCAAAACTTGATCAACATTACAAAATGAAGAAATAAAGTTTCTTCTCTGCTTTAAGAATATTAACAACAAATGCTTTAATTGAAAGATTTGTAAAAGAGGGACGAAAGATACCAAAGGGACAATCAAACTCATAAATCTAAAATAAACTGACAACGCCATGGCTAAAAATTAAAAAGACAAACAAACAATAGTACACATGACACAACATAGAAAACTAAAAACTAAACATCACGAACCCCTACCAAAAATTATTGGTGATCTCATGTGCTCCAGAAGGGGCTAGCAGATCCTGCTCCACATGTGGCACCCGTCGTGTTGCTTATGTGATAACAAATCCGGTAAATATAACATTGTTTTTTGATCTATTGTACATTTACAATATACATTAGACTTGAATAAAATATAAGGAAATACAAGCAATATTTCAATTGCAGCATACTTAATTGGCAATTTAAAATATTCGAATATTTGATGAGTACAAAATTGAACTTACAATCTCCAAACGTATGATCACTATTTGGACCGGTACCACTAGATGGCGTGGTAGATGATCTTGATACCCAGTCTTGATTGTCTTGCTGATCTTGTGTCCAGTCACATATGCCATTCTCAAAGGTGCAATTTGTGTTTCCTTTATATACATAATAACATCAATATTATCTTTTGACATACATCATATTCAACAAACGTCTGTATTAAATTCCTATGAATGAAATTTATACGAATTCCATGACTTTGGCATCGAACTGTCATTTCCCTCAGCCGCACTTTACTGACATGATATTTATGATGAAAGCCCCTATTTTTTTTACATTATCATGTACTGATTATATTCTCGTGGTATTATTTGAAAGAAATCTTTGGAATAAGTATGATGCATTTAATAATTTCTACTATTATTTTCAGTTTGTGATACATGTATTTACTTGTACTATAACTATGGTTGCAACTCCATTTAAAAAACTGATTGTCGATTGTTTTAACGCCTCTATTAAGACCTTTTTAATTTTGATGCTATCATTTTTTTTTTAAATATTTGGCTTCTACACATTTGATTTTCTGTATAGGTTATTCAAGATCGTACGCCGTATTACTGTCTAAGTAAATGCACATTCAATTAAGATATTACAATCGGACGCGATCGGTAAAATAACAGTTCTGAGAGAAGACTATGTAAGTTTGATTAACTTTTGTCTCATCCCTTTTGCATATTTGAGCAATAGAATATATTAAAACTTCAAACGACTATAGTATCTGAAGATATAAGACAGGGAAAACATGTAGTCACCGAGTGTTATGTCGCCGATATAACGTATAATTATACAGTATCAGACAACATATAGAACAAACAAAATAGTCTACGATGACATCGTTGACATTAATTATATACGTATGACGTGGCTCAATACGTATACATCCCACCATCGTGTAAGTTGTGTAATGATCAATTTTGAATTGTCAATCATTTTTGCTTATGCACTTTGTCTTTTTTGTGTTTCTTTGTTGAAAAAAAATATTTGTTTTTATAGTTATTGTAATAGATTAGAACACAAATTATGTTGACTGCTTTATCCCTATTTATGACATGTTTACCTATTAGTTCATACGTTGTTGTCAATATAATAGAATTTTATACGATTATCATACAAGAGAGAGGCTTAGCTAACTTAATGACCGTTGATATTCATTCGTTTGATGTGTTTGAGTATTTGATTATGCATTTTGATTTCGGACTTTCCGTTTTGAATTTTCCTCGAAGTTTGGTATTTCTAGTATTTTTGTTTTTACATCTTTCAGTTAAAATCACAAAAGTTTTGATGTGTTATAACAGCTCGAATATATAAATAAACACATATTTGAAATGGATGTTCATGAGGATGTATAGATATGTGTTGGTATATATGTTACAGTGAATTTGTATAATCAGTGATTATGTATAATCCCTGAAATTTTCAGGGATTATGTAGAATCACTAGCTAGTTTAGTGAATATGTAGAATCCCTGAAATTTTCAGAGATTATGTATAATCGCTAAAAAAACGTCAGGGATATTACATAATAACTGAAATGAAGAAAAAGTTGTATTTATAAAGAAAGTTAATAAAAAAAAATAATTTATTCTATAAAATCACATAAAAACATCATAATAAAGTAACAAAAATTGTAACAACATATCAAAATGATAAACCCATTTTTTTTTAAAGTTAGGCACACTATATTAAAATATTAAACACAATATACTAAATAATATGCTTCACATCTGTTTTTACCACAATATCCAAATTTTAAAAATCCTTTTCCTGCACATATCGAATCAGATTTTAACAACATGCCTAAGAGAAATAAAAAGTTCAGTAAAAACATACGAAGGTACACCCCCTCCCCCCACAAAAAAAAATTGAAAAAATAAATGAACGGGAATTTGCAACCTTGAACTGGTTCGAGCAAGAAAGATAAAGATATCATTGTTTTGTGGTCAGGCAATATCCATTTTTATACCTTTTTTTTTTTAATTTGCCATTATATCTTTTTGGTTTCCCTTTTCTTTTTTATCCTGTCTGATTACTATGAGAATATGCAAGCTTCCTCTTAAAGTTTGTTCTATTTGTCAATCTCAAGTTCTGCCTGTTTTTCTTTACATTTAGATGCCTATCAAACAAAAGACCATTAAATTATTCATAATCCCTGAAATCATATTAGGGAATTTGTAGAAAATAATTATTTAAATGTTCAGTGATTATGTAAAATCACTGGTCATTTTCAGGGATTATATATAATTACTAATGATTTTAGTGATTCTACATATTTCCTGAAAAATCAAGGGATTCTACATAATCCCTGATTATACAAATTCACTGTAACATATATAAGTAAACATTAGCACACCAAGTATCCTGATCCAAAACTGCTGATTTCGGATCGGAGTCCTCGATGTGATCAGATTAACTACTATTGTATATTGTATATGTATATTACTAGTCTTTTTAGCAATGGTGGCTTGAAGCAAAATTTCTATAATCAGCTGTTTTTGTTCCTATCAGAATTAATATAATTCATTAAATTTTGAACTCTTACCTGTTATATCAACAGTAACAAATTTTGTCTTTACAACACCATCACTAATTAATTTGCAAACATATGTTCCTGCATCTGAGAACGAAGCTTTTTGGATAGTATGTATTCCTGTATTGGCAAGGTTTTGACAGGAGCCCATTTTCGTCATACTGTATAGAACATCACCAGATTTCTCTGCCGAACAATTGATATTGCCATGACCATCGAGTGGAATTGTTAAGGTTATATTTTCTGGTTCGTAGAACTTGAATACTGAATTATAAGGAAACTGTATTATACTAGTACTATCTCGAAATTTAAGTGTCAATTGAGTATTTGACAGTAACAATTTTCATGGTTGAATATTTCGAATTAGTAACAATTTTCATGATTGAATATTTCGAATTAAGTTTTGACTCAAACTATTCATTGAAGTGATTTCGTAAAGTTATGTTGCACGACAATCTGTCCATCAAAGGTACGACTCAGAGTCAAACTTAATCTTGTCTATGCAACAACTACGATATTTGAGACACGATTGTGTCAAATTAAGAACGATTTAAAAAAAAAAACAGTGATGTCTTTTAGGAATCGCACTGATATATTGTTGCAGGGCTTTTAAAATGCAGAAAATTGCTATTTTTTTCAATAAAAATCTCACTTCATTGTACATACATCATGATGAAAGCAAACATTACAAACAGTTGAGTTTCGAAATATTTTTACATATTTCCTATGTTTTAATTGTCCAGATGTAGGATTGTATGGAACACCAAAGATTTCCTCCAGCCTGACCGATTTGCCTGTGAAACCATTTATATATATATAAAAAAGTCATTGTGTAAGCCCAGCGACGATATGTGATAAGTTACCTAACATTATGTAGCGTGATCTTAAATCAATAACTTGTAATACTGATTTTAATCAAGTTGAGATAAACACAACTGTTATCCAAACCGCGTTGGATATTCGATCTCTGATCCATTATCTTTTTGATTTAATGTTTCCATTGTAAAAGTAACGTCAGGAAATATCCAGTATATTTCCGGACTTGAGCATACAAAAATATATAAATCCAGGACAACAGATTGCGTATCTTAATTAGGTTGATAACTTGCGTATCTTAATTAGATTTATAACTTACGTATCTTAATTAGGTTGATAAATTACGTATCTTAATTAGGTTGATAAATTACGTATCTTAAGTAGGTTGATAAATTACATATCTTAATTAGGTTGATAAATTACGTATCTTTATTAGGTTGATAAATTACATATCTTAATTAGGTTGATAAATTACGTATCTTAATTAGGTTGATAAATTACATATCTTAATTAGGTTGATAAATTACGTATCTTAATTAGGTTGA
Organism: Mytilus trossulus; assembly: GCF_036588685.1. Taxonomy (NCBI): domain Eukaryota; kingdom Metazoa; phylum Mollusca; class Bivalvia; order Mytilida; family Mytilidae; genus Mytilus; species Mytilus trossulus. The sequence goes on along the minus strand of NC_086374.1, from coordinate 17,776,701 downwards.
TAAATTACATTATCTTAATTAGGTTGATTACTTACATGCAGGACAAGTTCCGTTTAGTAAGCTAATGTCATCAATGGAAACTACCATATTAGTAGTGCGAACGTCAAATACAAACTGAATGACATCAGATGTATTTGGTAGTTGCATAAACTCTTGTGTCCAATTAGTTACTTGATTATCCTTTATGGTTTTGTGAACATAAGTTTGCCTTCCAGGACATGAAGTTCCCTGTATATAAAAAAAATATTGCAATTTTTCGAGTTATTCTGTATCTTTAAGTGGAATGTCGGTACTGCCTGTAGAAGTAGTTTGTACACAAATAACAGTTAAAGATATATGCTAAATAGACAAGTAGTTTGTAGAATTGTCAAAATTTAACAAACACCCAAGTATCATTATTTTTTAAGCGCAAATGTTCAGGGTTTTTTTTTTGTAATTTATTTTAATTTCATCTGCAAATGTTCAGTTGTCATAAGATAAATATGTAAATGGACGAACCAAAAAAAAAAATAAAAATCATACGATACATTATTGGAAAGCATATCTTTCTATGTCATAGAGATTCTTAAGGTATATCCAGTAATAAAGTAGAGGAAGTAGTAGTGTCAACATAATTTATATGGAGAAAAAAACAGGTAATAACTACATCTGCGGAGTCAAAATGTAACTTCACCTGAGACACTGTATCGATCACAGACACGGTGATGGTGACATGTTATGGGATAACTCTAACATTAATTGCAATTCATGTTTCACTTTTTCACTAGTATCTACTTTCCTATTCTGAAAACTACTACCTACTTACTTACTTTTGTTGTAATATCAATAGTACTACCAGGTGAACTACCAATAATCTCATTTCTATACCAGAATGTCAGGCACGATTCACCATCAACTTTAACCCATAGAGACTCGATCCTCGAGGTTGAGTTATCATACGTGGTAGCAAAATGACCGTTCTCTGCAATTTACAACGATGTTAATGTTTAGTTTCAGTCCAGAAGTTTAGTGATGTACTGGAGTAACAAGAGGTAAACAGAACTATATGAGGTTCGTGAATAAATATTTGCCTACAGCCCCATGAATATTCTGTTTGCTGATATTTCCATATAATCCATTGAAATTACTTGTACTACAGAACAAATTAATCCTGTTGATAACCCTTATAAAACCCATGTTGTATTGAACACTTACAAAACTATCGAATATGATTTCTCTGTAAAATATGAACGTCAAAGTTTCAGTTTTATTTTCGAGCTTAATTATTTACAAAGGTGTAGAACCTTATACGGAAACTGTTTAAGGTTACGCTGAATGATACCGACTGTGTTTAAATAAGAAATGACTGAGACAATAATAAACCCTAAGAACGAAAAACGTCGAAATTTGTTTGTATTTGATTCAATACATTCAGTCAATTTAGTAATTATTGTGCAACTTAATTTTCGAAACCGGCAAATTCATTTGATTTGAAAATAATCAAAGAGAAAAGTGTTCAGAAACACATGTGTGACCAATGCTACCATCAAACAAAAGAAAGATTGCTGTGATTAGCCTGGAATTCTTATATATATTTTTTTCTTATTTTAAGTTAAGGTGTTTTTTCTTGGATGGATATTCAAAACTGATTGATAAACTTTGATCAAGGGTGATGTATGCTGCTGCTTCGAAATTAAATGACATCTTGATATCTTGATATCCAATTTATGAATGAATCTATCTTTGTCTCTAATCACAAATTTAGCTTAACTGGTAAAATTTGCATTTATTTACCTTATAAAATTTCCATCTGTTTGCAGCGATCGAAATAAGCATTTACCAAATATTAAAATGATATCAGATAGATGACGCAGCTAAGCTTGAATTACAAAACAATTTCCGAATTTTTAATGTTCTCACTAAAATCTCGTTATACACTTTTTAAAGCAAAAAAATAATACCAACCAAACACTAGTATGTTTATAGACTTTATAGAAAGGATATTTTCAAAAACCGCGAAATGAATGAACAGAATTGAATCAATGGCAGTCGAAGTGGTCAGATTAAAATGATTTTCTATGTTTACTTTCTTTGTATAATAAAACTCACGTGACCCCTTCGTATGATCATCTGAATTATTAGCCACACGCCATTTGTACAATTTAAGATGGCAGTTGGAATTTTCAAAGTCGCAAGATATACCATCACCGGAATCTAAGAACATAGAATGACAAAGAATTTAAATAAAATAAGGTTGTTTTATCTTCCGTTGATATTTTTTTGCAGAATTTCCGTTTTGAATTTTTCGGAGTTCGGTATTTTTGTGATTTTAAAACTTTCATATATCTATTCATACTAGTAAGGATACTTCAAAATCCTCCAGAACCGTCAGTGAAAAAGTTAGTTTTTTTCAAATTTTATTCAGTAGACAGGGGAGTGATTTTTTCCTAATAACTAATTAAATAAAAGTTGGACTACAGATAATCAGTAGGAATTATCCAGGTTTACTTCGATTGGATGAAATGACAAAACGATTCGAAGTCATGATGGATAGGGTGATTTATGTAATTGTTTGGTTTTTAGTATATACCCCAGCGAGGTGACCGTATCTGATTTTCAGCAGAATTTCCGTTTTGAATTTTTCGGAGTTCGGTATTTTTGTGATTTTATGTCTTTCATATATCTATTCATACTAGTAAGGATACTTCAAAATCCTCCAGAACCGTCGGTGAGAAAGTTAGTTTTTCCAATTTTTATTCAGAAGATAGGGGAGTGATTTTTTCCTAAGAAACTTATTAAATTAATGTTGGACTACAGATAATCAGTAGGAATTATCCAAGTTAACTTCGGTTGGATGAAATGACAAAAAGATTCGAAGTCATGATGGATAGGGTGATTTATGTAATTGTTTGGTTTTTAGTATATACCCCGGCTAGGTGACCGTTTCTGAATTTCAGCAGACCAACAAAACAGAACAATTTACTGGTGAAAGATATTCTTGTCAGCAAATTGGATTTTCTCTTCGTTTTGCCAATGTTTTGGATGCATTCAATTTTCAAATTAAATTTTATTTGGTTATTCAGAGGGCTTTTTGTTGTGTAGTGTTTATTTTTTTATTTTGATCATGTGTAGTTTGTTTAAATTTCTTCGATATGCCTTTTTTTAATTAACCCAGAGGCCGTGGTATCTATTGTCTGTTTTGATACATACTGGGCTTACTTGAAGATATTTTCTAAATAAGCATTGTAGTACTCTATAATATATATTGATAAAAACTCACCTGTTGAATTAACAAATATAGTTTTTTGTATATTGCGGAATCCATTATTGACTGTACAAACGTGTTTACCGAGATCTGCCGGACTTAGTTTGTTGATTGTGATAACGTTCCCGTCATTTAACGGATAACACGGTTGGTCACTTGAGTGTTTCCAGTTGACCGTTTGTGGTGGTGTTGTTGTACAATTAAGTTTGATATTGGTTCCTAGTGGTGCTGTTATAACAGTTGTGTTGTCCACAAACTTCATTTTCCCTGTTTTAAATAACAAGTAAAATGTCATTTACATCGCGTCCTATTGTCTTCCTATTTCATATTTCTATGAATGTATTTAATATTCAAAACATATTGATAAAAAATATTGTTAAGTTTGAAATATCCCGAACATTTGAAGTATACAAAACTTACGAATGCAATCACAGGTTTCAGACATGTTAGCCATAATCCCCTTCGAACCAGTCTCTCCTAATTCACCTTTGATTCCAATATTACCTCAAAACAAAGAAGTAAAGTCGTTTTAAAGGTTTGCCAATTATTCTATTTTGTTTTCTATTAATCTTCGTTTTAAAAATAAATTCAATCAATGTTTACTGAATATTTGAAAAATATTTTTTAAAGTTTCGATTTAATGAAATATAAACTATATTGAAACATCTTTCCAAACAAACTTTCACTTTTTTTCTTATAATTTTTTTTGTTATAACAGCAAATTCATAGCCTCTTAATAACACTTATATTAATTTAAATGATTACCATTATCCCCAACATGCCCAAGACTTCCTTTTGATCCAGGAAAACCTTTTTGGCCTGATGGTCCTTTTCTGCCACTAGTTCCTTGCACACCTTTTGGTCCCCTCGATCCACGTATTCCGGATTTTCCGTTCTCTCCTGTATTTCCAATATTTCCTTTCAGACCACGTATTCCATCGACACTTCCATCGCCTTTAGAACCTTTCCCTCCCGGACTACCCTTAGGCCCAGGCTTTCCAGGTAACCCCTTTTGACCAGTGTTACCTATGACTCCTATATTTCCTATCAACCCAGGCTTTCCTTGACTACCGATGTCACCTTATATTAGATAGTTGAAAAATATTGGTATGAAAGTCCATTAAATGCGAAATAATAAGACAACTCAATATTTAATGACCGTTGATATAAAAATTGTGAACATATAAAGGAGTGAATGTTGTGGGATATACATCACTAAAACAGTTACTAAAACACACAATACGTATAAAGTCATTAATATAGACTAGTGTCTATACTATAATTCAAGCATTAAGTCTCCCATAGACTAGACAGAGACTACCGAAGTTATGTCATAATCAACAAATAATTAAAATAACATTTAAAAAGAAGAAAGAAAACACAATAAGAAACAACAATTACAAGGTTCTTGATTTGGGACAGGCACATTTTACAGGTGACAGTTTTAAACTATTTTTTGAAATACTCGTTCGTTTTTATTCAGAACGGTGGAATTGTATATACCCTAAAAAAAACAATCGCACTTAATTCTCTCAATCAGCATTTCATACATAAACAGAGAAACAAATAAAACAATATCCAACCAAAGAATTATCAAATTGGAAGTAGTCCGTTCATGGCACTTAATTTTCATAAATAGAAAAGAATGCCTCCTTAAATTGGTCTATTCCTCCGATATAATTTTGAACAGCCACACAATGAACAGTGCCGAAACAACTCATTTAAAAGTAACATGTGTCCGTTTGACAAAGATAATGTGTAATCTTACCCTTAACACCGACTAGGCCAATGTCTCCTTTTAACCCTGTAACAAAATCAGAAGCCTTAAAGTCATATATTACAATCGTATCATGTTCATGCACAATACACACAATTCTGCTGAAACCTGTAGTTAAAAAACAAGTTATTTGTTTCATTATACAGAGCATATTACGCGTTTGCTATAGAAGTGTATCTAATGTATGAGCTAAAATAGAGAATGGAAATGGGAATGTGTCAAAGAGACAACAACCCGACCATAGAAAAAAACAACAGCAGAAGGTCACCAACAGGTCTTCAATGTAGCGAGAGATTCCCGCACCCGGAGGCGTCCTTCAGCTGGCCCCTAAACAAATATATACTAGTTCAATGATAATGAACGCCATACTAATTTCTAAATTGTACACAAGAAACTAAAATTAAAATTAATACAAGACTAACAAAGGCCAGAGGCTCCTGACTTGGGACAGGCGCAAAAATGCGGCGGGGTTAAATATGTTTGTGAGATCTCAACCCTCCCCCTATACCTCTAGCCAATGTAGAAAAGTAAACGCATAACAATACGCACAATAAAATTCAGTTCAAGAGAAGTCCGAGTCTGATGTCAGAAGATGTAACCAAAGAAAATAAACAAAATGACAATAATACATAAATAACAACAGACTACTAGCAGTTAACTGACATGCCAGCTCCATATTTCAATTAAACTGACTGAAAGATTATGACTTCATCATATGAACATCAGGCACAGTCCTAACCGTTAGGGGTTTAGTATCATACCATCATAACATATATGAGAAGTACATAACCCGTGTCATGCCAACAACTGTTTTTGAATAAATGTGTTTAGTTCCGATGCAAAGACCCTATAAGTGAATCAATATTAACGCCAACATATGCAATCTTTCACGACCTGACAACAGTATCGTAACTATATCCCTTCTTAATAAGTCTATTCAAAGGTTTTGTTAGTTTCTGAGGTGAATACTGACACCTTTGTGCTTTATAAAGAATATTTCCATAAAAAATTGGATGTGAAATACCTGAACGTATAAGAAGTCTGCTTGTTGAGCTATATTTACGAATGATGTCCTTATACCGATGATAAAATTTAGTAAATGTTTTGACTAGTTTGTGATATAGAAAACCCTGTTGTAATTATTTTTCAGTAATACACAAATTTCTCTCGTTAAAATCTAAAACATTGTTACATACACGAGCGTACAAGTTGAGATATATAAACACCGTAAGATTGTGACAAGGGAACGTCACCATCTAAAAATGGATAATTAACGATAGGAAATGAAAAATCATCTCTTTTATCATAAATTTTAGTATTCAGCTTTCCGTTAGGAAAGGGCAGTGGTCATGTAAGCGTTTACTTCAGTCAAGAACTGTAAATCTACTGACTTACCAGGACATATGGGGCACGTATTTTATTGAAAACAACAGCATTCTGACAATTTTATAGTGACCATCTGTTAACATGAAGTTGTTGGGTTGTTGTATTATTTACATAGCCTGCAAATCTTTAACTTCATGCTAATGTAGAATATTTACGTGAAAACAAACACAACAGTAACATATCAGACACGATATTAAACTGCTATACATGCATGATGTTAACCACTTGCTGATTTGTACTACTTTCTCATTGCCATTACATTAACGTTATGCTTTCTGTCTTCCAATAAATCAGATAAAAATTTAAATAGAAGAATTGATTTATTTACCTTTCAGGCATATTTTTGTATCGTTTGCACAAGACTTCTCGAGTAAATGTTCCTGAAAAACAATGTTTTTGGCTTATACTCTCAAATCAATATATAAATATATAAATTATATCATACCCTTTTTTTTAAATGTCTTTAACAATATTAGAAAAACACACATGAAACCATTGCTGTTGGCAGATCAAAGAATTTTACCGGTTTAAAACATATATAATTAAAAAACAACTAGTTCAATGGTTGAACAGGCAAATGAAGGTATACGTGTATATCTCTAAATATCTTGAATGAATTATAAAGAAAAGCAATCACTCTATAGATTGCTAACATGGGACATTTACGTTAACATGCCAGAACTCGTTATCAGAAATAATTCGGTATAATAATAAGAAAAAAAGTAAATCCCAACTATATTCCAAGGGTTTTGGTATTTCATAATCACTTTCTTTTTATTTATACCGTTATTAACATGCCAAAGGCATTTAGAAAATACTACGTGAAAAAATGATGTAAACCAAAGTTGATACATTCAATAGTTATCAAAGGTACCAGGCTTATAATTTAACACGCCAGACGGGCGTTTCGTCTACATGAGTCTCATCAGTGACGCTCACATAAAAATAGTCATAAATTCAAACAAGTACATGAAAGCTCTTTAAAGGGCCCTTTAATTGGAAATAAAATATTCTTATTCTTATTCTTATTCCAGTACAAAGTTCACTGTCTATACCTCTTAATGCAAAATTGTCTTACTGTAATTTGATCTTGAATTATTTACACAACAGCCTTTCTTGTAAACTAAATACAGTGGCGGATCCAGGGGAGGGTTCCGGGGGTTGGAACTCCCCTTTTTTAAATGACTGGATCCGCCCCTGAAATTCACTTGATGTTTACCTGTGTCTGTATTATACCATTCTCACTATTTGATAACTGTCTTCTAATTAAGTCAAAGGATTCATCTTCTTGATTCAGTCCGCTTTTCTATATAAGAAAAAACCAACACGATGTCAATACATTTCCTCAAATTTTCTTTTTGATACGTGTATTCATTTCAATTTATGAATGCAACTAAATGTGAATGTAATGTACGCCCGATATTTGTTTTTGTTTCTCTTGTTACATAAGTTGATTTAAGCACAAACATACCTTACTGAAAGAAAGGCAAAAGATACCAAACGCCTGAGTCGAAAATATACTGCCAACGACATGGTTAAAAAAGAAGAAAAACCCATACAAACAATAGTATACAAAACACAATATAGAAAACTAAAGACTGAACAACACGAACCAAACCAACAATTTGGGTGTTATCAGATACTCTGGAAGGGTGAGTAGATCCTGCTGTACTGTGACACACATGGACTCCCGTCTGATTCGGTTCGTCATCCGTTCGGGAAAAAGGGAAGGGATTTTAGTTACCAAATGTTACGTCGACACATAGTTTAAATAACTCTCAGCGTTTATTGTTTTAGCATCTAGACAGGCATGTTCACTTTATCTTGATTCTAAACACCAAATTAGATTAAATTAAAAAACAATTTCGCCGTAAACAAATTTCGTCTGTTGTCAATTTGAAAGTAGAAGTATATACTTACCTTCAGCTGAGACAAATTAAAACATCTGGCTGAAATATTCGCTATTTTCTGTTTTTTAATGTCTAACTTAGTCTGTAAAACATCCTGTTTGTGATTCTCAATTACAGTAACTGCTATAAAAACAATAAGCTGGATCAGACAGACAGACACAGTAATATATGTTGTCCTTTCGGAATATTTATAACGGATTCCCATTACATTTACATGCAGACATGAACTATATTATCTCTGTCACACAGATTTCAACCTGTTCAAAGAAGATATGATAAGGTCGTCTGACGGACATTGTAAAGGTGATAACTAAAAGATTTCAGCTTTTCAATTTAATCATTTATAATTTGACGCACTGCGTTGGTGTGAAATATTTTGATGCAATTTTTGGCAATTATAAACCGTGTTACCAGATACTCAATACCATTTTTACCGAAAAACAATATAAATATAAGAAACATTTGAAATTCTACCAAATTCGTAGTGAGTTTGTTCGAATTACTTTCAATGGACCCGTAGTCTATACACTTGATCAACAGACCTTTCTTTTATGCAACTTTATATGAAAGTTAAGAGCATAAAATTGTTTTGATCCCTTGGTGATTTGTTTACGAAAATTTGAATATGAATATTTTTTACCAAGTAAATTTGAATATGTAATGAAATGTGTTACTTTTAATGATAAATCGGGTCGACATTAAAGACATTTACTCAAAATATATACTTCATGAAGGGTTGGGAAACTTGGACTGCCACTGGAAACTGAGCGGGTGTGTAATATGGGGGAAGAAATCTTTCAATCGTGACTTGTCTGCCAATTTTGAATGAACAATGTATGGTAGCGACATTTGCGATGAGCCGGAGACCACTACAGTACTATGCAATACGTATGTGTCACCTCCATTTTTTGTTATATCTTTTATATAAAATATTTATAAAAAAAAAGTTGAGTCATTTACGGTTGGATCCTATCAAACCATGTGTTGAAAGGCAAATAAACAACTTAAGTATTCAAAATTCTTCTTAATATTAGTTTGAGCTTTTTGTCTTCCGTTGTTATTGTTTTCTGCAAACAAGAACAAGTTTATCTTTATCACAACTTTGTTTGAATGAAATAAAAGTAAAAGCTAATTACCGGACAAAAATTTATATTTGTGTTGATACATCATCAGAAAAGACCCCGGAGAACACTTTGTGTAGAACAAAATAATCACCAAATAATTAATAAACATGTTATGTTAGGTTGGTCAAAATCGAACCTAAGATTACAGTGCAGGGCTTTTTTGACAAATGACGCAATCTTATTTGAAATATATATATAGCAAAATGTCTACATATCTGAGAGCACCCTATAACAATTAAAAGTCCCAGATCCACTAGACCACAACCGCACTACGCTCACCGCGATCTAAAATAAATTGAGATCGTGGTGAGGCCGTGGTGTTATCGGCATGAAAATGTAAATTTTCGTTGTCTTCACGATGCTAAGTTACGTCCTCATTTCGCTTCTACAACGACTCCGCAACGATTGTACCACGTTCTCGCCGCGCTTATTCTGCGACTTCACTACGCTTATCAAGATTTTTCTAGGCTCATCACGATCTCACTACGACCATACCACGAGTTATCCGAATGCAACATAATCTTATCCCGCTTTTACTGCGATTATAGTACGTTCTAACCACGATTATACTACGTTTTTTTTTTATTTCTGATTAATACTAAATTTCTCGGAAACAATACAGTCATGCCACCAACATCTTCTAGAACAGGCGGACGTGGTGGTAGGGGTTGATGTAGAGGCAGAGGGAGCTCTGATAGTAACGAATCCTGATCAAGCAGATATTTCGGACCTACCAATCCAACCTAAATCACAACCTTTTGCTGGTCCACAAAGCTCAAATGGCGATATTTAGTGAACGATAGCAGAGATGACACATATGTGTCGATAGATATAGGAAGATGTGGTATGAGTTCCAATGAGACAACTCTCCATCCAAGTAACGATTTATAAAAGTAAACCATTATAGGCGAAGGTACGGCCTTTAAAACGTAGCCTTAGCTCACACCGAAAATCAAGCTATAAAGAGCCCCACAAATTACTAGTGTTAAACCATTCAAACAGTGAAACAAACGCTCTAATGGTGTGGTCTTGAACAGTGTGGTGTAAACGTGGTATAGTCGTAGTGGAAGCGTAGTTGGGTCGCGGTGAGAGCGTGATGGTCGTAGTGAGGTCGTAATAACGTCGCCGTGAAATCGTAGTGCAGTCTCTCCGAATAGAATCATGCTTTCGCTACGCTCTAAGTCTTGCTACGATGGTACAGCGACCTTTGCGATCTTACTTCGACCTTAGTGCGCTTTTATTTCGCTTCTTCTACGACCTGATTTCGGCACGACCGTTCCACGATTGTTTTGAACATGTTCAAAGTTGGCCACGCTTCTCATTTTTTTTCACAGATTGTCAGTGCGATCGTGGCCTAGTGGGACTGCGGTATTAGTAGCGCGAATCAGTGTGATACTAGTATGACGTCAAGGATAACAAGACTGTTTTTCGACCTCCTTTTTTTAGAAAGCAGCACTCTAAGCTCAGAACGATGGCGTTCGCTCTTCCTGTTACTGTAAGTACTTTTTTGGTAGTGGCTATTTGACCGGCACCGACAAAATAGCAAATTTGCTATTTACCCGGCACTGAATAAAACTGTTCATTGATGTGATTAGTCATGTTAGTCATGTTAGTAGAGAATAAATAAGCTTATATAATTATAAATGATTTATCACAATATCAAGCATTAAAAATACACTGAGTACAGTCAATTTTTTTTTATTGAAGATGTTCATAAATAAATAATTTATAACTTTATAATATTAATTAAAAGCATGAAAACACATTTGTATAAACATAACTAAATGTATGTTTTTCTAAAATATTTATAAATCTGTGATATATCATTACTCGACATTACCAGATTTTGCTGAACATTTTCTGATTGCCTTAAATTCTTTGCGAACAGAACGAGACATTAATTTGTTTAGATCCTCTACGATATAATAGATAATTCAGCTGATCTGTAATATTCCATCAACATGCCTTATACAAACTTCCGAAGCAAGTTTGTCGGCTCTCCGAACTTTCCCGAAGTCCTGCGTTTACCATTTGATTGCCGACTTTATGAGATTCGGTCCTTGCTTGGAAGTTGACATTATACCTCATGTACTGTGTTACGACGCTAAATAAAAAGTGACGAGGAAAGGTAACACTAGGCTACCGAATACTTGATTTTTGCCGAGCCTAGATGGTCGAGTGGTCTAGCGCGCCGGGCATAGTGCAAGGCGATGCCACGATATCTCAGTAACATGAGTTTGAATCCCAGCCATGGCAGTACAAAAATGTGCTTCCGCAAATTCTCAGATCTAACATTGATGTCCTGTTATTTAGACGAATTATATACAGAATGTGTTTATGTATACATAAGTATTTTTGTAAATTTCAAAAACAAGTGTATGTGTTACTTATGTAGGATATTTGACAAGTTATAAAATTGAGAATGGAAATGGGGAATGTGTCAAAGAGACAACAACCCGACCAAATAAAAAAACCAACAGCAGAAGGTCACCAACAGGTCTTCAGCTTTTCCTTCTTTTTAAAAAAAATTTTAAAACCTTTTCCTTCTTTTTTTTAAATTTTTTAAAACCTTTTCCTTCTTTTTTTTAAATTTTGTGTTGTACACTTTTTACGCGTATTATTAATTTATTTATTGCGTGATATAGTTTCGTTTCTCAAGCGATGCGACACCCAAATGCATGGTGTGTTATTCAAATATTTTACTTTTTATGCAATAAAGTTTCGATAATATCTGAAAAAGCTCCTGAGATCTAGTATTATGTATGGAGTGGTAGGCCTACATTGTTAATATCATTGAAAAAATAAAGAATTGAAATTTAAAGAATTGATTTTGGCAAAACTGTTGGCTTGCTTTGCTGGAAACAGCAAAATTTAATTTTGAATATTCAGGATAACGTTTTTTCTAGTTTTGTATTGTTTGGACAGAAATCAGGCTGTTGCTTTTTTCATTTTAATTCTTCTACATTTAATTTTGTCGCAGCCTTTTAAAATTAATAACTTGCTAAAAGGTATGGTTTTGCCCATTGTTGAATGCTTTGTGGTGACATATAGTTGCTTACATCTAGGTCATTTGATCTCGGGCGAATAGTTGTCTCATTGCATCGACTTTAATACATTGTATGTGCGTTCATATGTCCTTTTGTGTTTCAAATGACTTGTTTATTTTGGTCGTTATTCTCCATTATACATGACTAGAATCCCATAACCGGCTGAATCATGTCGAACATGATCGATCATGAACGAAACCATGACACAGTTTTTTGAGTAATTTTGAATAGTGCGCAAAAGTAGGTATTTTTCGAAAAAGTTGACGTCAGTTTTATATCACATATAGAGATATGTGATATGACAGACAGAAAGCGAATAATAATGTTTTATGCACGAGAAACCAGACAGCAACTTTTTGACATACGTAAGCTGTTCTGTGTTAAAGGATTTGGCACTATATGATACAACTTTTGATGTACTAACATATCATTCAACTATATACAAAAATACTTACCAGCTTGAATCTAATATGGTCAAAAGCTCTTTTTACAAATATCCCAATGTTTACATTTTGGCATTGATTGTCATAAACAACACTATACACCGTCATGTCAAACTTATCCAAACTATGACATAATCGCCCCAGCAGGCACTCAACGTTTAATAAACGTTGAAATGAGGTTGAAATGTGATCAACGTATATTCAACGTTGAAACAACGTAACATTTTCAACGTTAAGGAATAAACCAACATTCAACGTTGAATTCACCTATCGCCCATATTGGGTTATGCTCCGCCCATTTATGCTAATTAGCTATTGTCACGGAGACTCAGACAAACAAAGCGAAAAAGATGGCGACCGCCAAGCCTTATCGTGCGGCAAGTTTGTCTGATCTGCCAAACAATTTCCAGTTGGGGTATCTTAATTGTGAAATTTCTTTGAAATGCAAGCAGACTGGTTTCAAATATTTCAGCGAGGGATATATTCATAATGTGAAAATGTTGAAACAAGTCGTTGAGCAGACAGTAAACATCTCCGCAAAATGTCATAGAAGTCAACGAAAGAACGAGATACCACACAGTGTTGAGATCGATGTTAATGGAGGACAGATAGAACTTTCCAACTGTTCATGCACTGCAGGGTACGTTTATTTTTCAATCATTAATTTTATCTGCATGTCGATTCAGTTGTAATCATAATCCATGTAATCCTCTCAACCATAAAACGTAACGCCCCCCTTTTTTTACTACATGGCTATGTCTGTAACTATGTACTTTGAGATTTCGCCAATATAGACGCACCCCTGGATTGACAGCAAGGGTACAGCGGTTCCGTTGTTAGTTGTATATCTGACATTACAAAAATATTCTGTCAAGTCTCTTTTTTCCACAAAAGAAGTATGTTCCTTTAGGATAAGGGGAACTGTCCCACTTCTTTGTGATTTTTATACAGTGCCATACAAAAACATTGCATATATATGTATGCATGGCAATGGTTTTGTCTATTGTAAGGGAAATACCATTTATTTTTTAGGGGTAGTGTTGGGTGTGTGGCTATATATATATATCTTTTTAATTAGTATAAAGCTCCCCTTTTCTGTATTAATTTATCCTGAGAGGCCAAAACCAAGTTACATGTGTATATGCATGTTTCCTGTTACTTCTTTGGAAAATATAGGGCAGGGAAGGATTACCCCCCCCCCCCCCCCCCCCCCCCATCTTTTTTCGTTTAACATTGAGTCCATCGTGTTTATTGGAGAGACATTTTGACTTGAACAGTGTGAAATGCCTCTTGAAAAATAAAAAAATAAACTTTAGGGTAGGTACGTGTACAATGTAGGCTATTTTTGAGCTTACAAACTAGGGAGAGTAATAGGAAATACACAGACGAGAATATGCACTAAGAAATATAATATGTATATATTTTGTTCAAGATCTTCACATGTATACCATATATTATAATGATGTACAAAAAAAATGTAGGCTCAATATACATGTACATGATATACTTCCTGTAACAGTTATGTACATGTATCTTTTGATCCCCTTTGGAAAGGTTCGAACAGATTTATAAAAATTTATTAGATAAATTATGTTTTGGTGCCCAGATTTCAAATTTTGGAACCTTTATTTTTTGTTTGGGGGTGGGGACTGTTGAGGGTACATGCATGTGGACCCTTATACCCTTGTAAAGGTAAACAATCAAATTTCATGCTTAACCAAGATCATCCCTTAATTATGTTATACAAATGTATGTATACATGTATATATATATCCCCTTAAATATACATAATATATTGGTATACAAATATTTGAATCAGAAAAAAGAGAATATAATAAGAAAAAAAGAATAAAAGAGAAAAAAAATAAAGGAAAAGAAAACTGTAGTGGTAGCCTTTAAAAAGCCACCTGATGAGTACCCTTGGCAGGGACGAAACAGTTACTATCTTTTACTTTAGTATTATGTACTAATGTATCAATTTAAATCAATGTTTATAATTATGAATTTAAAATAAATGCATTAAATGACTTGAACACTTTCATTATTTTATTACTGACATTGACAATTATTGACTAAGTAGAGAGTGGTTTTTATAGAATCGACCACAAAAAATTTAAATCTGCAACCAGTACTCACCAATATTTCCTGGTATTTACCACTGGCATGGTAAATACTAGTATTGACCTATTTTTTGTCAACCTTGCCCCTTGTACATGTTATACTTGTACATGTATTTATATATTTGGCATGAAAATAACACATTTCATGTTTCTGTATTTTATTACAGTCTGAGTGGATGCTGTTCCCATATTGTGGGCTTAATACAAGGATTAGTTCAATGGCAAATGATGGGTCTTACAGAGCCACCTGCAGAATTATGCTGCACTAGTTTACCACAGCAATGGGGAAAGCCACGTGGGAAAGAGATTAAAGCTGTTCCTGCTCCAAGCATGATTATTGTCAAACCAAAGATGGACAGAAAAAGAAAGCCATTGAAAAATTCATTGATTGACAATAGGTAAGAGCAAAGTAATAAGAAATGTACATGTAGTGTGAAGTTTACATATTGTTTTAATGACTACCCACTATGCAAAGGGCGAACTAAGTGTACCTTTGTCCACCCTCTTTTATCGTTTCCTTTCTCTTACTTAAGTTAGCATCAACCAAATATTATGTACAACTTATACACAATGCTCATTATCACAAAAGGGGCATCAGTGGCTGAGTTGTTTAAATAGTAACTCCTGTAATCACTAGCCAGTCAACACTGAGGTTGTGAGTTTGAAACCCGCTCATACCGGTGCACATGACTCAAATCAAATTGACTATGATTGTCAGTATTCCTATTGAACTTTGAAGGTTTGTGCTTTTCTCTGGTCACTCCGGCTTCCTCCAACAATAAAATTTGCCGCCATGAAATAGCCTAAATGTGGTGCTTAAAAGTGGTGTGAAAACACCAAAAATCAAATCATTATCAAAAAACTCAGATCAAGTCGAAACTATTAATTTAAAAGTTGATTGCCTAGACCAGGAATACTTTTCGTATATTTTTTTCGCCAGTCAGTATATCTACTACATTGAAGAATAAAATGAAATTCATCCTCTATTACTCCTAAACCACTGATTATTCCACAAATTATTCATAACAAGACTAAATATCAATCTTTTTACATATGTTGCCCAATTCAAACATTTTGAACAATTTCACACAACTTTTTTATAACAAGACCTAAATAATATACAATTGTCACCATTCAAAATTTTGAACCAAAATTTAAGTATTCTATAGTCACGCTCATACTGCAGTGGAAATCTACCTAATTCAAAATAAACCATCACGTTTTAGGTCTTTCTTTTGACACCCAATATCATTTTGCAGAAGTCCAAATGGACCTTTTCTATCATAGGAGATTTGTGTACTCCCCATATTTCACACCCATACATTAATATGCTACTAACATAAGTATCAAAAAGACTAAGCATTGTAAATACATTTTAACATAACGATGATGCAGTTCTTCTCATACTGCACATAGCTTATTTACCTTGTTCTGCATATTGTTTCTGTGTATTAAGAAATTTACAATTATAAGGTATTAATAAATAATCAAAGGTTTGCTTTGCAGGCTTTTATAGAAAAGCTGTAATGGCACTGTACAGTATGTGATATCATTGTCTTTCAGGTCATATATATATATATATGTTGCATTTTCAACAAAAAAAATACAGTGTAACTTGATTACCTTCTCTTAAGTCTAATCATATTATTATTTAGTAGGTTTAATACTGCTCCTCTAAATGCCATAGATGTGCTCCTAAATGTACATGTAAGTCTAATTAACAATGTCTTTAATTATTTGTTCGAAGTACAATAAGTAATATTTATAAAATAATGTCTATGATTGCAGGAAGATCCAAGTAAAAGAATCAGACATTTCATATCTGAACAGCTTAAAAGGTTATCCCATCAGCTATCTAGCACACAACACACCAGTCATGCAGGACACAAGTTATGGACCCTTTCCACTTGGAAGTGCATTAAGTACTCAAGTAAGTTAAATTCAAATTATAAACAATACTTTTCTAATAATTTGTATATAAACTTGTTCGATTTTATTAAGAATTTTATTATTTGGGTTCTTTAATATGCTGAGTCTGACTGTGTACCTAAAGGTTAAATATAAGTACCATATTGATGAATTGGTCTACATTACGGCCCAAAGGGTCCAAAATTAAACTTAAAAAAAAATTGAATTCCAGGTATTTTTTATTATACTGAATCTAACTGTGTATCTAAAAGTTTAATTTAGGTACTGTTATCAAATTGGCCTACATTAAGGTCCAAAGGGTCCAAAATTAAACTTAGTTTGATTTCTTCAAAAATTGAATACTTGGGGTTCTTTTGTATGCTAAATCTAACTGTGTATTTAGATTTCTAATTTTGGGTCCAATTTCCATATTGGTTTACATTAAGGTCCAAAGGGCCCAAAACTAAACTTGGTGTGATTTTAAAAAAAAATAGAATTCTTGGGGTTCTTTTATAAGCTGAATCCAACTGTGTATTCAGATTTATAATTTTGGGTCCAATTTTCATATTGGTTTACATTAAGGTCCAAAGGGTGGAAAACTAAACTTGGTTTGATTTTAACACAAATAAAATGTTTGGTAGTTATTTGAAATGCTGCATCAAAACATGTATTTAGATTTTTAATTATGAACCATTGTTATCAAGTTTTCAAGTTGGTCCAAATTAGGGTCGAAAACTAATCTTCAACAAAAATTAAGTTCTGGGGTTCTTTGATATGCTGAATCTAACTGACCCCAGAAACCCCCCTCTGGATCCGCCACTGTGACTGAGTATTAAATACTTGTAAGCTGTACATGTCTTTTGTTTCAAGTTATTGGTTGAACTAGTGCATACTATACTTAAATGTTTAATGCAATATGCTAATGAGGGAGGACAGGAGGGGTCCTGATCCTGAATATGAAATCCTTATGTTCTGAATTTAAAGTAAATGAATTAGCTAAATTCTAAGATAAGGGCATACGATACAGTTACAGGGGAGGTAATAAGGTTTTTAATGTAAATTGTTATTTTTGCGACGTCAAACTATGACTTGTCTGGAAAAACTGATTTTTATCATTCAAACTGATTTATCTTAAAAACAAGTTCATGGACCCCTTTTTTTTAAAACGGCGATTTGTTCCATTTTGCAAGGATTTATAAAACTGTAAATAGTGGATTTTTTTTAATTTTGACAAACATACAGCAAAAAATGGTGTTTTTCTTTCTCAATTCATTAACATTTGATAAATATGAGTTATTTCTGAATAAAAATTGCATAATTTTTTAGGATACTTATAAATACAGAAATTATCGATAATTTAACAAAAAACAATTTGGGTTTATCTTATAAAACAAAAATGTTAAAGTTTTGTCTTTCTTTTGAAAAAGAAAATACGGCTAGAATTCTGTATTTTGAGTATACAATATTTCTACCTCATTTTACTCAAAAAGTACCACATGAAGGTATATTTTTTATAACATATTTGATTTTATGATCAGGTAAACAATAGCCTAGATGCATATTTTCATCAACTTGTAAATATAGGACCAAAACTGTATTGTATGCCCTTAATTGAAAATATGAACAAAAAACAGACACATGTTCATTGTACTTAAATACATGTAATTATTTTCGACGAATAATTGGTTTTTGAAAAGTTGTTAAAAAACAACATACATTCCAAATCTGGTTAACACGTCCAAACAAAGATAAAGGTACTTTTTGTCCAACTATTTTAAACTTCTTCACAGAACCTATAGTACGCTCAACATGTACGCGATGTGCAGCAATCTTCTTTGTTAAAAGTGCATCTGCTTGAGTCATTTGTAATCCAGCATTAGCAAAAGGTGGGATGTTTAACTTCAGTTTGCAATCTTCAACTTCTTTATGAATATTAAAACCCTTGTCTGCCATAATACCATCACCTTCCTTGATATGACCATGCTGTACTAAGTTTTGTAACATCTTCTTTAATCCCGATTGTTCAAATATATCTTTGTCTGATATAGCACCAGAAAATAAACATGAAGTAAATAAAAGTGACCCTCTAGGATCAACTGCTACCAAAGCTTTTAAAGTGTTTGTAGACTTGTAATTTGAATATGACTGTGACTGTGCATGCAGAGAAGAAGGCTTCTGTATTTTGATTTCTGTACCATCAATTATTGCCAAAGTATTAGGAAAATCCCTTTTATAATTTTCAGGCATATTTTTAATAATCATGTCACGTGGCGGCCAAGTACATACTGCTCCAAACCTTAAGTACATGAAATTTATCCAGTCACAAAAAAGTGAACTACAGTCTTGTGTAGATATTTGAAATCTGTATCCCAAATCTGTAAAGTCCAAATTATTTCTCAATTTACATAATGTAAAAAAAAACTGGTCCTTGATTTTTATCTTTATCTTCATATTCTTTGACATTTTTAAGGGATAATTTGATGAATCTGGCACTAAAAACTTAAAAACTGCATTAAATTCAGTATTGTTAAAGCCACTGTAGTATCTCAACATTTTGTCATCTTTAGTAAAGTTTTCAGCTGAAAAAATTGACCTTTCCCTCTGTTGAACTTGAAATATTTTCTGGGATTTCCTGGATGCATTATTCAATGTTAGCTTTTCATTATCCAATATTTTTCTTGCAAGGTCTCTCTCCAAAATCTCCTTTTGCACTGTTAGAGACAGAATATCAATTGGGTCAGCCCCTGAAATATAAAAAATATCATTAGATTCTTGTGACTTTTAAATATATGTTTGTTAAAGAAAAAAAAAAAGTTGGAATCTGATTTTTTTTAGTTTCAAACAGATCAGAAAAAAATTGATTTGATGACGTTGTTTTGTCTATCAGTTCATAGACAAAATTTATTGATGTGAGCCTGATGTCGTCAACTTTATTTCATGTTTTACTCCAGTATAAAAGAGAATTTAGAATTAAATTATCAGAAAAAACTGATATATTTTATCTGTCAATTAGTAATAACATTAAATATTGTGGTGCAGACTTAAAAATAAAAAAAATTGTAAGGGTTCCGCAGAACCCAGTGTCTCGCCTATTTTTACTATTAATCTCAGGCTCAACAAAAATGAGGCAAAAAATCAATGAAAATATTCCTCTTGATACTATCTTATGATTGTAAGAAGCTTCTGTCCAAGTTTGGTAAAAATCTAGGATAGTTAATGAAACTAATAAATGTTTTGAAAACTTTAACTGCAGATCTAGACTGTATGTAATGTTAACTGTAAGAAAATCTAAGTCCATTTAATATTAAAGTACAGAAAAAATGGAGTTATCTTTTTACAAAATTTACTTCTGGATACTATCTTATGATCATAAATAAGCTTCTGGCCAATTTTGGTACAAACCAAGGATAGTTTAAGAAAGTTATTAATTTTTTAAAAACTTTAACCAGAGTGAATGTAATGTTTCCCCGCAGAAAAACTAAGTCCATTTAAGAGTAGAATACAGAAAAAATGGATTTATTTTTTTACAAAATTTACTTCTGGATACTATTTTATGATCATAAACAAGCTTCTGTCCAAGTTTGGTACAAATCAAGTATAGTTTAAGAATGTTATTAAAATTCTAAAAACTCTAACCACAGAGTGAATGTAATGTTTCCCTGCGGAAAAAACTAAGTCCATTTATAAGTAAAATACGGAAAAAAATGGAATTTTATTTTTTTTAAATTTACTTCTGGATACTATCTTATGATCATAAGGCTAGACAAAAACCAGTGTGCACCATTTTTTTATGTTATTTCTCCATAAACAGTAAAATAATTTCAATTATTTCCTTAAATATTAAAATTTTAACAATCCCCTTTCTTTTTAGGCAGACTTTTATTCACAGAGAGAGATAGTTCCAGTGGAAACTGTTTGTGGAGATTTAGTTTTTCCGAAAGAAAATGGTCAATCTGTTTTATCAGAAAAATACAACACTTTGATAGACACCATTTCAAATGATGAAGTAAACATTATAGAAGAACAGACCAGAGAACAAGCTCAATGTGAAAAGTGGTTCAAGGAAAGAGAAAAGAGAATAACAGCATCAAACTTTCATAGAATTGTCAAAAGAAAAGCTGCAATTAATGACAAGTTCATTCTTTCCATAATGAAGCCAAAGCCTTTCACTAGTAAAGCAACATCATATGGAAGAAACAATGAAATAAAAGCTAGAAACTCATATGTTCAAACTTCTGGCCATCATGTTCATGATTGTGGGTTTGTAGTTAACCCGAGGTACCCTTTTATTGGTGCTACTCCAGATGCCAAAATATGTGACAATGGTGTAACTGGAATTATGGAAATTAAATGTCCATTTAGCCAAAGAGATAACCTAATCACTGACGCAATGCAGGGTGCAGACTTTTGTTTAGAGTTGTCTGAAAATGGACCGAAATTAAAAATCAGTCATGATTATTTTATTCAGGTACAAGGTCAATTACTTGTAACAGGTTCTCAGTTTTGTGATTTTGTAGTCTATACAAAGAAGGACATCCATATTGAAAGAATTTATCCAGACAAAGCTGTAATGCAAAACATTCTTAATAAGCTTGCAGACTTTTATTTTGATCATGTACATTTATAATTTTATTCAGTGTGTAAGAAGTTTCTTGCAGGTTAATTCATTTCATGTTTGACAAAAAAAATCATTTATAAGAATACTAGTTGTGTCATTGGCATTCATATCACATTCTTATTTATATATTACAATGTTTTAGGTGAAATAAAAAAAATGTACAACTTATATAAATGATAAAATGAATCAGAAAAGCATTACTTTAGGAATAAATATATAATTGGAAAATTTTATAGGTTTAATGCAAAGAACTCCTTATCAAGATATTTGATGTTAAGGAAATGGCAGGGAAAGGATTTTTCAGACTTTTACCTTATATATTTGGCTTTTGTATTATTTGGGTCACAAATTGTAAGAAAAGAAATCTTCAGTTTGCTTATATTTTGTAAATGATCATTTAAATATTTCTATAAAAAGAAAAGTGTGTGATGGGGCAAAATATTTAACCCTATGTCTTAGCTAGGGGAAACGCAAGAAGTTCGAAAATTTGACAAGGAAAAAAAAACTGTTTGCAGGATGTTAAAAGCATAATTTTTAATTATTATATTGGAAGTTAAAGTTGTACCTAACACTTATTTAAGTTCAGGGGATTAAATCTGTGATATCACCTAGATGTTTTAATCACCTTGCATTGTTAATGAAATATAAAGCTTTTTAATTATCAGAAATAGTGTTTGTCAAACTACTATATCTCTTACAATTTTTTTCTCAAGAGATTGGTTCAAGTTTTTTGAAATTTTTATATTTTTTTCAAAGGATCAAAATAAATATTTTGTAAACAAATTTATGAAAATTAAACGAGCCAAATTAATTTAAGTCCAAGTGTTGGTGGACACCTAAATTGGTGTCATTTTGGTATATACATGTATAGTACATATAAATGGTTTGTCAAAGAACCCCTTCTTATTTTTAAGCCTTGGACATTTTTTAAGAATCCCTCCTCTTGCTGACTTCATGTAGAACATTCTTTTTAATTTGTACGATTATTACTTTATCAAAATTTTCAGCATACCAAACACTGCAGGGAGAAAACTCTGTAAAATCAGCTAAACGTTTTAATTAACTTGCATTGTTAAGGAAACATTAAGCTTCTCAATGATCAAAATTACTGTCTGTCAAACTGCTATGTAAACAGTGTAAATTTCTGGTAAAATGGTTGGTTCAAATTTTTAGAAATTTTATATTTTTGTCAATTGATGATCAAAGTTAATACTTTGTCAAAATTTTGTGAAAATTAAACGAGCCAAATCAATTTTAGTAATAGTGTTAGGTTCCACCTTAAAAGTAATTCAATTCTGAAAGTGATATATCAATAAATAAATTTAGAGAAAACTTTAAAAAAAAATAATCTACTATTTCAAAGTTTAATACAAGGTCGACAATAAAAGAGCACTTATTTTATACCAAGATTGATTTTTTTAACAAAATTAAAATGTGTTTGTTTGTTGTACATGCTGTTTTCTGCTTCTTGGTTGGATTGTGGTCTTTCTGACGCATACCCCATTTCAACTCACAATTTTATATTATTGAATCACCTTGCATACTAACAACTGTATTAATAAACAGTACTGATCACAAACTTTGTGTTATGTCATTTATCATTTGTGTACCAAAAAATTGAACCATCAACAAATGAAAACATCTTTTTGAGAAAGTTTAGTAGTCCTGAAAAGGACTGTTTTTGTAATCATTTTCATCCTCTGCTGTACAAATATCAGTCTTAGGCACACATTTCAACTTACATCCTCCTTCTGTTTGTATAGCAACAGTGTTTTCTTTGTTAAAATCTGGTGACATATTTTCTTTGTTGGAATCTGGTGTTATTTCTGTTGTTTGAATTTCTGATGTTTCACTGAAATAACAAGAAACAATTAGTCAAAGGGAGACAACTCGAATTTGTGAAATTATCTTAAGCGATTTCTAATTAAAAAAGAAAGATATATGTAAAAGACCTTTGAAATAGGAGAGGGCCATTTCATAAAAAAATAATGAATATTGATAAAGGTACCTGTATATTATTTTATTTACAGTAATTTCTTAAGCAAAGCTAGTGTGTCATATATTTCTGCATTTGCTTTTTACTTCTGCTCTAATTTAAAATAAATTAGGGTTTGTTGTTACTGTTAATAGTTTCTTGAAATATTGACTTGTCCAGACTTAAGATATAAAATAGGAATATCTTGTTTGATTTCCAATGAGACAACTCTGTACATGAAACCAAATGACACAGAAAATTAACGACTGTAGGTCACTGTATAGCCATCAACAACAAGCAAAGTTCATACCACATAATCAGCTGTAAAAGGCCCCGAAATGACAAATGTTAAGCAAGAAAACAAGGAAACAAATGGATGTTACATGTAGTCCAGATGTATGTCACCTTTTAAAAACAATCATAACCTGTAATGCTTTATATTTTGGTTTATGGATAAAGTCACTGTATAGTTCAGTATTGATAAAAATGAATGACGGGAAAAAAAAAAAGGTTTTTATGGGTTACATATTTATGACCAATTATTATATTTATAAGGGACATATTTTCATAAAATTTGCATCTACCTGTAGATCAATTTTCTTTTCACTTGTCTGTTTGGTGCAGCTTTTGGGGTTTCAATCACTCTTTTGGTGAGGACTTTTCTTGCTGGTTTTGGAGTTCGTCCATCAAATGGTATCGGGTCGGGATATTCTTCTGTTGGCCCATTTTTGTTAACAAAATGCTGAAATAGAGAACCTAAAATATTGTACACTGTATTTACTGGAAGGATTATCAGTTAAATTATAAAACAGCAGCTTAGATTTGTTTTAAATCAATTAATCAACATCATAAAATGTGTGTGTACCTAGAATATGTGCGTTCTAGTGAGGGTCTTTCTGACACATGTAATTTTTACAGGGTTTTATGTCTTTCTGATAACAAAGTTACCGTATTAACCTGTTGTCAATTCAGTAGGATGAGTCAGTATAAAAAAAGACTTATACAAAAATACATGTATGAGACATTTTTTAATCGTTAATGATTTAAACTTGTAATGAACTCTATCAGATCATAAATGCAGTTCAGACTTTTTACACATTTTTCTTTCATTATCAATGAAAAATCTCCATCAAGGACCAAAAGTATATAACATAAACAGTTATAGGTAATAGTAAAACCTTCAACATGGAACCTTGGGTCAAACTGCTTCAAGTGCCAATTAGACAATTAGTTGTTCATCACAATGTGTATTTCACAAATATCTTTCATTTCTATGGCCTAATTATTACTGCACTGAACGTTGGGATTGCCTTGTGCGATGTTTGCCATGGCAAATGTTTCAATAATAGAAATATATTTTGATCGTGTTTGTTTTAAAGATAACATAGTAATTTTGTTTAAAAAAAAAAACAAATAGAAAAGAGTAAATAAATAGTGCACTTTTAAGTACTGATTATCATTGTGTATGTGGTTTTAAAGCAAAACAGATAAGAAAACAACTGTGCATATATAATATCTAAAGTTCAGAAGTAAAAAAAGTAATGGCAGTCAAATAAAACATTCATTTCCCTCGACTGTTGGAGATATGAAGATAAGTTCACCCTCGAAAAGTCATATGCCCTCGTGAAATATGATTTTTTTTGGGTTAACAAATCTTTATATCTCCCTCAAACACAGGAAATATATGCATAATATTCTACCCCCAGGACGAAGAACACTTCTTTCCAGCTTAAATAATCCAATTGTCCCACCAGAAAAAAAAACTAAGTCCAAATATCTGAAAAATTTCGCCAGCACGGCTCCTAGAAAAAGGGTTTTCAATATATTACGAGACAAAGACCAAAAGTTTGGGCAAAAGAAAGAAAGTATACCTAGAAGTGAGGGCAGTTCCCCTTATCCTAAAGGAACATACTTCTATGCAAAGAGATAGCTTTCAAAAATTCATGAATCAAGTAATTCCTTTTGTTAATTGACTTACCCTCTCTTGTGTATGCAAGGCATAATTAAATATGTGTAGTGTACACAAAAGTTTTCCAAACAGTGGAGGAAGATACAAAGATGATAACTTAAACATGGTTGGAAAATACATTGGACAGTTGGAAGGACTTTGTTACTGTATAATAAATGCTTACATTTACATATTTGAAACCATTCTCTTGACAATTTATTTATTTTTATGTATATTCGTGTAAAGTTAATGTGTCGGTCGTGTTTGTGCATGACTTATGTTATGACTTTAGGCACACCAAAAAAAGGGGGGGGTATGGACTGTCACAGGCTGTGTTTTGGGGTCTAAGACATCAATTTTTGATCAATGGTTATATTTAAAACAAGAATACTGTTGAATCCTTTCAATTTAAAGTATTTGATTTGTTTCAGTATACCTTTGAACAAATGTAAGTTGCTCTCGTTATCCGTTCAACATTGAACTTAGTCCAAATAATTATGACGTCTTGAAAGGCTATTATAATTTTTTTCTATGACGCCTGACTAAGGCGTCAAGGAAAAAAAATATAATAGCCTTTCAAGACGTCATAATTATTTGGACTACATTGAACTGTGAGTGCGGTCTTCCGCAGGCCTTTATCCATTTCAGACACTTTTCTAAGTTGTTTGACTTCTTCGGAAATGGCAAAAAACGTACACCGTCCTGAAGTCGATCCTCGTACCGACTGTCGGTGTTACAAACACCGTAACAACAGCGCTTTACCATAATTGACCAAACTGTACACTCAGACAATTTCAGGCAGACGTCATTGTTTGTCTGAGTCTTGTTGTAGCAACAAAAATACGTGAGCGCATCTGCGATTTCATTGGTCGATAAATTATTATGGGCGGGGCGGCGATAGGTGAATTAACGTTGACCATTTCAACGTTGTAATTGGAACGTTGGTTCAACATTGAATCAACGTTAACGTATTTACTCATATAGTAGCCTATATAAAAAAAATCATTATCAGAAGGCAATATATGCATAACTGTAGAAGTATATATTTATAAAGAAAAGAATGAAAAAGAGTTTTGGGTTTCACAAAACAGTATAGTACTAACTATTGGTCACTATTTCAACTTGAGTCACCGTGACGGTATGAGAAAAAAGGGGGGGGGGGGTAAGTCGTTTAATCTAAATTTCTAGGGAATAAGAAATATAATTTATTTATTTCATTTCACATAACTTTAATTTGAACATAAAGATAACATGTAAAGAAATTTAAAATAGTTGATTATCAACAATGATCGCGATTTCTTTCATTCATATTTTCGCGGGATTTGAACAGGAAGTTAGATTGGCCATGCGCATTATTCAAACACGCACCTTTCCTGTATTTGAAAAAGAATAA
The DNA here is from genome assembly GCF_036588685.1 of Mytilus trossulus. Lineage (NCBI taxonomy): Eukaryota > Metazoa > Mollusca > Bivalvia > Mytilida > Mytilidae > Mytilus > Mytilus trossulus. The sequence goes on along the minus strand of NC_086374.1, from coordinate 17,749,808 downwards.
CAAAGGACGAAGTCGAAAGAGAAACTTCCCGTTTATCACGTATATTTATGGTATGTAGATGTTTGCATGTGGCTATCACGGTTTGTTATATTTATGAATTGTGTTTAGAAACTCTGAATATTGGTATCATATTGCACAATTAGAGAAAATAATAACGTCAACATTGAAAACAGATCAGAACACATGGAAGGGCCATCATATATAATTTCCTCCAACTATACTATTTCTTAGAGCATTTAATGTGGAAAGCATCTTTCGTTTCATTTTAAAGTTTAGGCAAAGATTGTAACAATTATTATGCTTAAAGATTCATAAAAGAAAAAGGGGGGATAAGCAAGTGTTTACATTATTTTGCTCAGGTAAATTTCCCAACATGTTTACTTTATACTATATATATGCGATTCTTTTAATTTAACTTGAAGGCTTGGTAAACCACATACTTTTTGACGATCATATTAAACAATGAATTTCAACTGGACAATCATGGAAAATTGATATTTTTATTGTTTTATTTTCACAAAAACAAGTCAGTCTGAGCCTTTACTGATCTTCAGGTGATCTCTAACACTGTGTAATATGAGAAATGCATGTTTACATAAATGTGTATGTAACCTGGTTTTGAATGTTATAGTAGTCCATTATCTGATATCATGAACATGTATTATTTATTTTACAGAAGCTTGTCAAACAGATCAATGGCTAAAAGGCATCAAGTGGAGCAAAGTTAGAATTCAGTTTTGGGAATTTCAGTCTTTAAAATCATGAAAGGTAGGTTTTTTGTCTGTATAGCTATATACCATTTGTGTTCAAAGATTATTCTTTTGTTTATTTTAATTTTGTTTACCTTACATACCATATTATGTTTGTCTTTATATCTAAGCTATTCTAGTAAAGCCCTTTATTTTATGTTAATGGAATTGTGCAGTCATCAATAAAAAAAAAAACGTCTTACTTAGGTAAAGTGTTTTCATTGTTATCAATAACATACCAGTGAAACCAGCAGTCTTACAAAACTCAGGTTGAAGCTTCTTCATTAACAAAAAACTGCTAATAGTAAACATTAATGTATATATTTTTATTAATGATTATTTTATTACAATATGTGCCTCGTCAGTATGGTTTTATTTATTTTCAATGCTTCTAGAAACAAATTGAAAGTGGTTCAAATTTAAAATATCTTTTCAGGACATACAATTTATATTTATTATATATATATAATCTGATTTTTTCCAGAGTTTAAATATACTGCAAGAGTAAAAAGATGTCACTTGGAAATACATATCTGATAAAGACCTCTCCTGCTTAAAATCTACCCCTGAAAGATCCCGAGGTGGTAGAAGAATGATGGCATGCAATTAGGACAAAAAGAGACAAATATAACAAATGAATTTATAGAATAAATCTTGTATCAAAAGAAATATCATTGTATTACTATTTTTGATATTATTGTTCCTGAGTAAATAAGTATTAATGTAATGGTTTATTGGAGGGTAATTTATATAGCATATATGTATATATAATCAAGGACCTTTGTTTTTTGTGGATACATGTAGTTGTCTGGTTAGCAGTCATGCAGCATCTTCTTATTTTCGTAAATATTGCGATCATCCTGAACACACATTGGATCTAATAATGTCTTCACTCTTCCTAGATATATATACTACTTTCAAGAAGAGTTTAATAACATTGGTTGGTCGTTTAATAAAAACTACTTTGAACTTGTGAGAATTGTTCAACATCTTCTTTCCTTTCTGTGGTGTCAGGGAATAAAGTGCATGTCTTAGTTTTTATGCAAACTGTGCAAATTTATTGAATGATTTGTCTTTTTATAGCTATTCACAACAAGAAAAACTACAAGTAAGAATATATCAAAAATGATAGTTGTTCACTTATAAATTAAATAGATAATTATGTCTATAGTTATCGTTAAATACAATTGGACACACACAATCATTTCAGCTATTCCTTCTGCCAACAGGATTTTAAGATATGACATTTATGGTCTAGATTTTTGACTTTGTACAAGCAACAAATGTTGTTTAAAGTAACAGTTGATGTATTTATTTAGAGGTCTTTCATTTAACTTATCTATTTTGTTCATATGTGTATTGGTGAGACGGAAAAACATTAAAAAAACCATGTACACCCGTACTGCCTGTTTACCATCAAACAACAGCAAACATTTGGAAAGCAGGTAAAAAATGTGGTGTTTGTAGCTTTATTATAAATTTCATTATTATACTTTCAACTACTATTCAACCTTGAATCAACGTTGAATGGATGTTGAAACTTCAACGTTGAAATGACAACGTTAATTCCAATTTTCAAAATCAAACATAAATTTGACATTGTTTCAACGTTGAGAAACAACCTTGTTTCAACGTTGAATCAACGTTGAGTGCCTGCTGGGGCTGTACTAAACGCTCCTCGATATGACGAGGTTACTACCCGTGAGTATACATCATACTGACATGCATTTACCAAAGAAATAGGCCTTATGCCAGAGAAAGTTAGCAGGTTTTATACTGTCGATAATGGCAGCAGTTGTGACAGGGGTATGTTTTTATTTTCTTCATCAAATATATTTTGTTGTATATGTAGAACCGATGCATAAAATTTTCCATTTTTTTAAAATGTTTTTATAGCTGCTAACCAGGAACATATATATTAGATATACTATTCCCAGCTGCTAACATAACACATAATGCCGATAATATGTGAAATATATTGTATTGGATTGAATATTTCATTCTACTTTTCAGGCTGGAGTACTGATTGGCGCATACCATTTCTTTAAAACAAGCAATCAACGAGTCTACAATATACACCAGCTAAACAAGGGCGACCATGTCAAATACAAACGAGGGCTATATTCGCATCATGCCGTAGTTGTAGATGTGTATCCAGAAAATCAGACGTATAAAGTAGTACACTTCACTGGTGAGAAAACGTCAGGCTTTCCGGCAGAAATTAAGGAGGAAATTCTGCCTTTCGAATTTGACCAAATCATATTGATCCGTTATAGGTATGGACGATTAGACAGAAGTGAGACGGTAAATCGTGCATACAAGCTGTTGAAACTACAGAAGGAAATGCGTGTTATTTATAATATTCTCACTAGTAATTGTGAACATTTTGTTACTTGGTGTATAACTGGAAAAGCAAAAAGCCATCAAGTCACTAAAGCATTGGCACCGATTGCTCCCTTCATAAACTTAAAAGGTTCACTAGACAGACCTTATTAGGAATAGTCATTTAGCTTTGACCTTTATGTAGCTTTTTGTCTACGTTATTGCATTAGTAAGTCAATTAGACAGTACACATTTAAAATATGGTAGCTGGTTTCCATCATCAGTCATTCCATGACGGCCGATATCAAAAGTACAATTGAAATAAATTGAAATTTAAGTATTCATTATCGTTGAGTATATAATAATGTACAAATCACCATTAAACATTTTAGTTTTTAAATGTTTTTAATGTTGTAAACTGTTTCGTGTGGGTTTACAAACGAGTAGGCGGCCAATTTCCCCATGACTAATTTGAATGACTATACTTACACGTGCTTTCTTTTTTTTTGTCAACACGTATTTACTTTTGACATTCTTATAGTGTGGTGGTTGAAGGTGGTGGTTGTGTAATTTATTGAGAGCCAGTTTTACAGATTTTACAGATTTTTACAGACTTGATAGTGTTTTAATGTGAACTTTTATTTCCTGTATTGCCAATGAGAACCCTGAATGATGTTTTAGCAAAGTGAAAATACATTTACTGCCATTTCTCGAAAGAAAATGAGATACACGAGACAAAGAAATAGCCGATTCATAGTCGCCATCTTGGTTTTATGAAGAAATTTTAAAGAAGTTTTTAATTAACAGTCCTTTTACCTTTTAAACATAGAACACTTTTAATATATAGTGAACAGTTTTAAGAAAGACAATTGTTTTATTTAAACATTTTTTCCAAATCACTTGTTTTTGAGTAGATACAACCAACAGTAAATTCAAAATGTCGAGAAGGTCAAGTAGAGAATTAGTTCCAACTAAAATATATACACCCAGCAAGAGTATTCAAACTACTAAGAATTATGTATTAAATGAGAAAAGAACTTTGAATAAAATTAAGGAAGCTGCAAATAGAGACATTGATATTCAAGCAACTTTGAAAAGGGGGAATTTAATCATACAGTTTTCATCGGCTGCATTTTTGCAATTCAATACATGCTTCGACCAGTATTTTAGCTCAAACCAAAGTTTAAAACTAACAGTACATGAAAGGTTCGATTTATCAAAGAAATTATCTGAGAGGTCAATTTCATTTGCTGACGTTAGTAATCCGTCAAAGCAATTATATAGGGTGAACATTTTTAATACAACATGTCGTATTGAAGTGAATGGGAAACAATTTATGTCATTCATAGATGAATTTTCTAAAATTGCATCGCATATGAGTAATGATGTAGACTATAAACATCTCAACACCAAAATTAAAGAGCAATGTGATTTTTTATTATCATCAATTAATAACGGTCATAATCCGTCAGTTGTAGTGGATAATACAAAGATTAGTCAATCTAAAGCTGTTACAAATGCTGCCGCTGGTAGTAATGACATTAAGGACCCTAAAGTATGCCCTAAATGTACTAGAAATTGCTTATCTAGAAGTGTCTGGTGTAATAGGGGTGAACATTGGATACACTATAATTGCGAAAAACTAAAAAGTGAAATGATTAACATTTTAGAGAATAATTCTGATACAAACCATTATATATGTTCAATTTGTGATATAGACTCCATAGATGATAAGCAAGTATTATCTGTGAATTCTCCCACTCATACTCAAGTATGTGATAGTATCAACTTACCTTTGGTCAACATGATTAATGAAGAATCTTTTTTAGAAGGAAATGGAATAGAATCCGATACTTCAGTAAAACATATAGATAAAGATCAAGTAATACCCAAAGTAACTTTTGCTCAATCTCTTTTATTGGAGGAATTTCCAAGGTCTTGTGCCTTATGTTTAGAGTTGTTAAATACTGATGAACAAATTTGTGAATTCTGTGATCAATCTTATCACATAAAATGTATGGGAAAAGAAAATAAAATATGTCTAGGATGTGAAGCAACACATAGTCAAAATTCTGAAAATTTGCATTTGAATATTGAAACTTCAGTAAAGAAGGTTAGTTCACCTCGTCCAACTTTAGTCTGTGTAGACAAAAACATTACTGATAAATCTAAAGAAAATCAAGATAAGGATAATGAAAATAGTGTGTTGAAACAGAAAGAATTGCGTCAATTAGAACTAAAATTAAAGAAAAAAGAAGAAAGTCTGAAATTAAAAGAGTTGTCAGTGAATGAAAAACTTAAAGAGAAAACCAAGCTTCTTGATTATCTTCACCAAATTGAAGCCCGAAATTTAGAGTTAGAACAAACCATAAAAACAATGAATAGGAAAATTATTATATTGGAAGAAAATCAAAATAACTCTTCCCTGCGTAATGAAAAATCAGAATCTGGAAATTTAAATAGTCATAGGGATAATAGTGAAGATTTACTGGTACAAGTAAGGAATAAAGTCACAAAATTTATTGTGGACAAGATTGAAAATGAATTGGATAAATTATCTGACAATATTACTGAAAGCAATGATAAATTAAAGGATACACAAAATCATGTTTATCAACAAAATGTGAAAGATAACTCAGAAAATCAATATTCTCAACATAATTGGGATTACCAAAATTATTATCATCAATATCCATATTATTATGATCATCACAACTCATATTATATAAATAATTATGGAACTGTAAATGAGAGTCATAGTGATTCAGAAAGTAGATGTGATTATGAAAATCAATGGTTTCAAGATACGTCTCCGGACAATACTCAAACTGTTACTCATTCGAATCTTATTGATGTATTAGCGTCAGACAACCAAGTAAGGACAAATTGTGATTCACAAAGTAATCAACCTAGGGACTATTTGGGACAAAATTTATATTTCCAAAGTAATAACATTGCCAAAACTTTACATGGAAATAATTTTTTATGGAAAACAAGCCTCAGTGTCCAACCGACATAATGGAACAATTAAATCATGAAAGTAGAGAGGATGATAAAAAGAAAGAACTTAATATTTTAACTTTTAATTGTAAAAATATACAAACATGCGGTATGTTTTTTGATGAACTTTTTAAATCAACAGATATATTTTTAATTCAAGAACATTGGCTGTTTAATTTTCAACTGAATTTACTTAATGAACTTCATCAAAATATTTGTGGAATTGGAAAAGCGGTCGATGATAAAGATCCAATAAATCCAACCAATTTACCTCGTGGTTATGGGGGAACAGGAATTTTATGGAGAAAAGACCTTGACAATTTTATTAATCCGTTAGATATTGGAAACGATAGAATTTGCTGTGTTGAACTTTTAGGATCTTCAAAGCTACTCCTAGTATCTGTTTATTTACCATGTAAAGGAACACCATCTGACTCATTAGAATTTTATAACTGTATAGACCAACTACATGAAATCGTTCAAAGTTATAGCGACTCTCACTCTATTATAATTGGTGGCGATTTTAACGAAAATATTTTAAGTAAAATAGATACGAGAAGAAACAAATATTTAGTAGACTTTTTGAATGAAAATAGTTTATATACTGAAGAAAATGGTATTACTTTTGTAAATTGTAGTGGTAAAGGAACTTCAACTATTGACTTTTTACTTTTTAAACAAGATTTTAAAGAGAATGTGATCAGTATGGAAACAATGGACAATGTAGCTACTAACGTGTCTGATCATTTTCCTGTTAAAGCAAAATTGAAATATATCATCAATGCTAAAGAAAAATTGAAATGTTCAAATTCAAATATTCTACCCTCTGGAAAAACTCCATGGAAAAAAATAGATAAAGACGCATATAAAACTTTAGTTGAAAATGGATTAGATAATTTTTCATCATCTTTAGAAAATAAATATGAAGTGGATATTGCTTTTCAAAATATGAACAGTTTACTCTTCAATTCAGCAAAAAGTTGTTGTCCAACTCCTCGAAAAAGATATAGAAAACCAAAATTAAAAGTAATGAATGAAGATATTTCTGGCGCAATTGCAATGAAAAAAAAGGCTTTTTATCAATGGAAGATTAATGGGCGGTCGGAAGATCCAAGGAATGAACTTTATATTCAGAAAAAAGAGACAACTTATAATTTACGTAAACACTGTCGCAAGGCAGTTGCGATGAATAGAATCGATGAAAGAGAAAAAATAATGGAAGCAAATATCAAAAACAAAAATTCATTTTATAGACTTATTAAAAAACAGAGGGGAAGATTAAGTAATCATATAGATGAACTATCTGTAGGAGACACAGTGTATAGTACAGAAAACAACATTTTAAGTGGATGGAAACATCATTTTGAAAATTTAACAAAAAATTCTATTCATGAACATTTTGATAACAAATATCAACAAAAGATCGAACAAGAATATATTGATATAATTGACATTTGTAGAGCTATGTTTCAGCACCAAAGTATTACTGAAAATGAAATAGTAGAAGCTTTGAAGTTATTAAATTTAAATAAATCACCAGATATATTTGGAGTTTCAACTGAAAACTTATTATATGGAGGACAATCTCTTATTTATCACCTTAAAGAACTCTTGGATAGTACTTTTAGACTTTGTTATATACCAGACGAACAGAAATTAGGGATAGTAATTCCGCTCTTTAAGAATAAAGGAAGTTGTAAAGACAGTAAAAATTATCGTGGAATAACAATTACTCCAACATTATCCAAACTCATTGAGGCTGTTTTAAAGATCAGAATTAATCCTGACATTATAAAATATCAAAATCCATTACAACGTGGCTTTACTAAAAGAACAGCACCATTAAACTGCTCTTTTATTATAGAAGAATATCACAAGGAATGTATCGAGTTAAATGATCAAATAATAATAACTATGCTTGATGCAAAATCTGCATTCGATGCTGTTAAACATGCTGGGCTTATCAGAAGATTATATCAAATGAAAATTCCGGAACAATCAATTTTAATTATTGATAATCTATATAAAAATGCTGTTTCTTGTGTTAAATGGAATAATCAAATATCGGACACTTTTAGAATAGAACAAGGCGTAAGACAAGGAGGGACTCTTAGTGCAGACTTGTACAAAATCTATATAAATACACTTTTAGACATTTTAGCTGATTCAGGATATGGAGGCAAAATTGGATCTATTTCTTGTTGTGCTCCTACTTGCGCAGATGATTTAGCCATTCTTAGTAACTGTCCGTATGAAACGCAAATTTTAATTGATATGGCCTTTGATTTTAGTAAACGTGAGGCATACTTACTACAACCAGCAAAAAGTTGTGTTATACAGTCTAAATCACGTCACCATGAGAAAGTAAATGAAAATTTTTGGAATTTAGGCAATTCTGTTCTTCCAACTTCTAATAAAGCAACACATATAGGAATATGTCGTACAGACGATGATTCATGTAAAGCAACAATAGATGAGAATTTAAAGAAAGCAAGAAGGACACTATATAGTTTAATGGGGGTTGGACTTTATGGCGAAAATGGATTAGATCCACAAACTTCAATGTCAATAATGAATACTTATTTTATACCGATAATGTTTTATGGATTGGAAATAGTAATCCCTAGAGGAAGATGTTTAGAAACTTTAAATATCCAATTTAAGAAGTTCTTGAAACAATTGTTATCTTTACCAAAAACAGTAGCAGATCCTGCTATATATATGATTTCTGGGATGTTACCTGTAGAAGCTCAAATAGATGTAAAAATTTTAACTTTTTATGGAAATATTACTAGACAAGGAAAAAATTCTATTGAATGGCAACTAGCGGAAAGGCAATTAAATGTTAAATCTATTAATAGTAATAGCTGGTTTAGTTTACTGAGGAAAATATTTTTGAAATATGAACTTAATGATCCTGCACAATACTTAGTTAATCCAATTAGTAAATACCAATGGAAAAGGGAAATAACTTCCAAAGTTCAAAAATTCTGGATTGAGAAGATACTGAATCAAGCAAAACTTTATACCAGTTTAAGATACTTATCGTTGATATATAAACCAGGACAATGTCATCCTATTGCAAATACAAATACTATGAATTCAAGGGAAATTATTAGAATTCCTACAAAATTGAAAATAGCTACTGGGAGTTACATTCTGCAAACAGTTAGAGCCAAGTTTAAAAGTAATACAGAACTGTCTATATGCAAACTGTGTAATGAAACAGAAGAAACTTTACCACATTTCTTATTAACGTGTAAAAGTTTAGAAGATATCAGAAAACCAATTTTGGAAGATTTAATTAATTCCTGTAGTGAAGAACTAGCTGCTTTTAATATGAAAGGTGAACATTTTGACATTTTACAACTGATCATAGATCCCTTTAATTACATGACAATGTTAAGAAATGAAAAAGTTTTTAAAGTGATACAGAACATTATAGATCCAAAATGTAGGCGATTATGTTACAATCTCCATTGTGAAAGATATAGACTGTTGCAATTAGATGATATAAAGAAAAAGAAAAGAAAGTAACATTTTATGAATCCTAAGTGTCAATTGGTTGTCTACTCTTAAACAGTGATATCTTTAGATAAATATTTTTAGATTTTAAAATATTTAATGATTTGATGATATTGACATTAAGTCCAATTTTATCGTCAAGAATATGATGAACAATGTAAATAGTGTATAGTGATATTGGTGGAAGATATTTTTATTCATGATGTGAAAAACCAATACTCGGAAGAGGTGTGCCTACATTGGCAGAATATATATTACAGATTCAGACTAGTTTTTTCCTTGTGTTCGTTTTGGTCTTTGAATGATGCATATAGAATGTATCAAGTTTATGCCACGTGCAACCCTAATGGATTTTCTTCAACCTTTTTTTTTCAATACTGTACATCTCCAATGTGAGAAACTTTTGTTTAAACCACTTGTATTTCACTTAAATCTAAAGCTAAATCAATCCAAAATACTTAAAAATTCTAAATCCAAATAATTTAAGAACCACCAATGGCACAGAGTTTGTCGTATTTGCAACAAATCTGATCAAAGCAATTGATGATTAACAAATTTGTCTTGTCAAGATTGATGATTTCTCCTTTACATCATACAGGATATATTAAAATACTACACAAATCAATTGACATGGTTGTTGTATCATCGAAGTCATTGTCAGGGAAGCACAAATCATATTGGATTTAGCATTTTGATATGTTATGGAATACCTTATTTTACCTGAGACTTCTATAGTCTCAGATTTTACATAGCAATAGAGACAGGCAAAGCGGACACCTGACCCTGATATTAGAAAATACTGAAGACGTTTGGAACATTGAATGAGCATTTCTTTCAAGATTTTCAAAATTATTTCCAAGAATAGAAAAAAATTGCACTGTGTACCAAAATTTATTTTTATGTACATATAATTGTGTGTTCCAACCCAAAAACTGCAAACTTCCTTACCTTAGTCTTTGTGCATATTAAACAAAGGACACACATTATAGACAAAAACAGAATTCATGACAAAATTCTCTGTTTTTGGTAATGCTGATGTGTTTGTAGATCTTTCTTTACTGAACATTCTTGCTGTTTATCTATGTATAATGAAATAGGCCCAGTAGTTTAAATAAAAGGAAAATATTTATGTAAAACTTTACGAAAAATTGCCTTTAAATGGTGAGAACTTCAGGAAGGGCAATAGACAATGTTGATCATGTTGACTTATTTATAGAGCTTACTTTGCTGAAAACTTTTGCTGTTTAAAGTTTATCTCTATCTTTTATAATATGCAAGACAGTAACAACAAATTCAAATTGTTCTTAAAATTACCAATTCAGGGGCAGCTTCACAACAACAGGTTGTCTGATGCATCTGAAAATTTCAGAGCGGATAGGTCTTGAACTGATGAACCTTAAAACCCAATGTCAAATTGGCTCAAAAACTGCATTTTACCCTTATATTCTATGTTAAGCCATGATGGCCAGAGTCATGGGATACATTTTCTTTAAAACTAGGTACCTTAAGGATGATATAGGCCAAGTTTGGTGATTTTTGGCAAAATAAGTTTTAGAGAAGATTTTTGTAAAACTTTAGTGAGGACAAGAGACGGCAAGTGATGAGAAAAGCTCACTTGGCCCTTTTGGGACATATAAGCTTTAAAATGGCATCAGAGAAAAACAACAAAGATTTTTTTTTTACAGAACTTTATCTGTCAAACCAAATCTTACTCGCTCTACAAAACATACAAAATGACTGCCATGATTTAAGTACAATGATAAACATAATAACAGTACTAATCTCATTATTCTGACTTTTTAAGACTGTTAAAAATAATCAAGACAACAAAATAAGTTAATTCAATTTGTGTGACTCTTCCACAAAATGTTTACAATTATGAAATATTAAATTGCTTGAAGAGGCAATTGTATGATATTTTAGTCATATGAGGACAATCAGATAGAAACTGACCTTATGTACTAGTAAATGAATATCATGACCAATACATCTGTTAACTTATTTGGGATGAAAAAACTCAATGCAAAGTCTGTAACTGTTTGGAAATTAAGCTGATAAAACCGATCAAAAAAAGTCTTATAATGCACATGTATACAATGTCATGGCACTTGCAAAAAAAATATTTTATCCTACACAGACCATGTTCTGAGATGTTTTGAGAAAAGGGCCGCCATCTTATGAATGTTTAGAAATAATGACTTTAAAATGTTAAAGATCTTAGGTAAAATAAGATGGACTACACACACAGCTGTTACCTCTGTCCATTAATATAAAATGGCATTGAGTTAAGGCTTCATAACTATTTTTTATCAAAGGTTCAGTAGCTATTCCCATGCATATTCAAACCAAGAAGGAAAGACACAATATATCAAATAGGTAGGTTCTGAAAGTGAATTGACTTGCTGGAATTGTCACAAAAAGGGGGTGAGAGCATATATTTTGCCTTACAATAGATGTCTGAAGGACCAATAAAAAATTGTTGTTGGAAGGGTTCTTTATCATGCATCAAGCATAAGACTCTAAAAATGAGACATCAGATTTAGCAAACTCATCAGATTCACACAACTTCACAGAAGTAAAAACATGTATTGTTTATCATGCCTAGATAGTTTGCACAATCATATACTGTAAATTCAGAAATTATTGCGAGGTTTTTATTATTGCGAATAATGCGACTGAGTTGTAAACGCAATAATTAAAACTCGCATTTTGTAAAATTTTAACTGAATTAAGCATGACTTTTCTCAAAATCGTAAAAATTAAAATCGCATTCAAGTGTAAAATGACAAAATCGCAATAATAAATGCACGCAATAATTTCTGAATTTACAGTACTGTACTTTGATATTTTAAAGCTGTGAATGATTTTTATTTTCATAAAAGAAGGTGTGAGATCCTGATTTTCTATCCCTAGAACTATTAACCATCATCTATCAAATATTCTACACCCATTGGTTATTCCTAGTGATTTCCATGACCTTAAAATGATATATTTCCAAGGCAGATACAATTGATTAACAACAGCTGAAATTTAAGAATATGCCACTTGAAATATTTGGTATTTGAACAACATTTAACTGACATTCTGGTTTTAATCAAGTCATTTCCAAACCAAATTAGTGAATTTTCATCCCATTCCAGCATTGATAAAGTTATCAAAGAAATTTGAAAGGATGACCTTCTTGAGCTAAAAATTAGCAATATCTTGTCCTTTTCTACCTTAATTTTAAAACAATCAACTTTTTCTATTTAATTTTTAAAATAAAGAACTTGCTAATTTGATTTTATGTAAATCCAATACAGGTTTGGATCATTCATTCAAACAAACATCTATCACACTGCAACAATATAATTATACATATGTACATAACAAAAACAAGGAGTATTTTAATGGAGGCAAACATTGGTAATTGTGTATATACAAAACTAAATGAATAACAAGGAATGTTAAACTATTCCAATATGGTTAGAACAGTAAGGAACAGAATTAATTTGATAACTGTATTTGTTGATTGAATCAAATATAGATGCAAGCAGAAGCTGACATCACTAATGGACAAGGTAAAATGTTAAAACATCTGTAATACTATATCTAAAAAGTTAACACAAATATAACATAACTTGATGCATTTATCATTTTTTTTTATATAAAAGATGTACATTTTTTGTATTGTAATTCATGTGTTTATGAAAGTTCAAATAATGTAACTGATGAATGCAGAAAACAAAAATCCATGAAATATGTACATCTATTTTGTGATCCATATATGCACATCCTCTTCAGAAGGCAGAGACCAGTATTTTATTTGGCTTTGATAATTAAGAAATCAATGAGAGTAAAAAAAAATCAAAATAGAAGTTGCAATTTTCTTTCTGTCTGAGAAAGTTTAATTGATTGTTCTAGCAGGAGTTGACATTAAAGCTGTTTGCCCTATAAGAACCATATAGTTAACCCCTGTTGGTCAAAAAGAAAATTCTTTGTTACTGAATTGATGTGTTAATACACCACCAGAATTCTACTAGAAATTCTACTGGCCCAACACTAGCGGACTAATATAAATTCAACATATCAGTCCTGAATAGCATATTGATGTAAACATAAACTCTAAATAATAAAGTAAAACTAGAACTTTGAGGGAACTCACAAAAGAATACACCCTCCCCACAAAACTATTACATGAAGTTAGTAAATATGATTATCTCCCCTTTATAATAGTTTTACTATGATTTTATTACTTTATGGTCAACTTCGGTTCAGAGCTATAACTTTCTGTTCACTTTTTTAAAAACCTCTTTTGGAAGAATCTTTTCCAGTTACTTGAAAAGAACATATGTCGTATATCAATCTGTGTTTAACCTTTAAACAAAAACTTTAAATTTCAGCCTAAGAATGTATTATTTTGTCTTCTGCTGCATTGTCTCTAATGTGATTTTGAAATAGGTATTGGCTTATTGTTAATATACTACAGTGTACTTAGTTCTTAAAACATTATCTGTATATTCACTGAACAACAGTAATTAGTAAATAAGTAACATCTAACTGTCAGTAAGTATCAATAGTAAGTATCAATATTATACAAGCAATCACAATTCGTCAGTAAGCACTTATTTGTACAATTTTTACACAAAAATCAACATGATGTTAAACAATAAACAAAAAACAAATAAGAAACAAAAACTTCAACAATTACAACTGAAACCACACAAGTGTTAACCATTTTTATTGCAAGTGATCAATTAGACAGTTAGTTGTCTTTAAAATAACAAGTATGTTGAAACAAAAATTCCTGAGGCAGAACACATGAAAAACAGAAAGCAAACATCAGTTGTTTTATAAGAGCAGTATTAATTATATTTTCTAACAACTATTTAAATTAATTTTAGATCAAAGAACAAATTACACTGACCAGTTGCAGTAAATTGGTTGATACCTGTTTGTTTTAGTTTGTAAAGAACTTTGGCTACTATCAAACAAAAAACTGGAATATTGCTAGTCACTCCATATCGCTACTACACATCTGTATGTTGTTTTGAACCAACAGTTTTAGAAGGTTTGTCTGCACTGATTGTGGTAGACACTTCTGATATGCTCTTTTGAGAGTCTGCATTTGATTGGTTTATATTGTCAGTTGTTGAGCATGCTCCTGATAGACTAGTAAGTGGCTGATCATGTGTTGATTTTTTATTTGGCATGGCCTTATTTTGACTTTCCACTTTATATGTCTTTGAATCTGTATATTTTTGTTTATTTTTTTCTAGTTCTTCTTCAGATCTTCGTATCCATGGTGATTCTAAACACTGGTGATCCTGAAAAAAATCATAAAATAAAAAGGCTTTTCAGCAAAATTAGAAATAGATGTATGATGAACTGCTATATCATTACATGTATCATGTCATACTACTACATGTATTTGAATTTTATATAGATAAAGGAAGAAGCGGTATGAGTGCCAATGAGACAACTCTCCCTCCAAGTCACAATTTATAAAAGTAAACCATTATAGATCAAGGTACTGGCTTCAACACAGAGATGTGGCTCACACCGAACAGCAAGTTATAAAAGGCCCCAAAATTACTAGTGTAAATCCATTTATAGTCTTTGCAAGTTCTTTAAAAAATCTTCTCATCAGTAATCACTTCAGCTTCAGTTCAGCAGGGAAGATGACAATAAAGGGCATGTGTTTAGATAGCATCCAATTTATCAAGAGTTATTATTCATGGGCATTTTTGTTAAAATAATTTACAGCCAAATTATATTGTCTCTGGTAGATAATTGTCTCATTGGCATAATAACAAAATGGTTAAATATCATTGACTGCATGGTTCTGAGAAAGGAACCAATGGACACAAACTGCCATACTTATAGTTGGTAAAATAAATGTGCCCATGTTGCATTATGGTAAAAATCAATATATTTTTTAAACATTATAATAATCAAATAGTAAACATCTGTTTTTTTATACTGACATTTCTTTAAAGATAGTGTAAGTAAATAAAAGAACACTTACATACCAGCCTCTCCTGATATACCAGGTGGCTTGTGTCATTGGCTGTTGATCCTGGACTTGAGATTGTATCATCATCAAACTCACTGATCTGATTATAGTCTGGGGGTGGGGGCAGGTTACCATCAGGGGGAGATTCCTGGGTATCGGACTGGACGTTTTGTGCAGGACCAAGTTGTGTTCGTAATATATCCAATATCATAGCAATATCTGAACACATCTTGTTCTCTAGTCGACTCAGTTGTCTGTTAAGATAAAAATAGAAAAAAAAATAGAAATCATTTCCTAAACTGACAATGATCTCTAATCTGTGAAAAAAATGAAAAAGTAAAAAAATGCCAACAGTACTACAAAAGGCTGGTGCTAAAATCTTATCTTGCCTAATGCATAAAAATTTTCAAATGAAATCAGTATAAATTTCATGATTAAAGATGGAAGAAAAGTTTGACCCATAAGTTCTTTTTATATATTCATACTGATTTACTTTAAATGCTGAATAATTGGTTAAAATAAATAAGAATAACACTATAAAATAAGGGTATCCAGAGCGCTTTTACCTTGTCAATTCATCAAGCCTTCTTTCCACATCCTGGGGACTTGTATGTCCTCCTCCTGTCTGGAACACCTCTGATGCTGGAATAAACTGTTGTCCCCCCTGACATTCCTCAAACTGGGAGTGTGTGGAAGGACTGGAAACAGGAAGTGTCATGGACGAGGTGGACTTTGGCACACTGGAACTAGAGGTCACTCTCCTCTGTAAAAGAAAGATATATATAGGTTAGAAAGGGAAGCTGAGGATGTTAATGATAATATCAATGACTTTTATTATGATGAAAGGATTACTAACAGATTGAGGGACAGGTTGGTCAAAATCTTTAACAGCTGCAACTTTGTAGCATGGGTTAGAACAGCCAAGTGGCACTCTTCAAGCATCATGCATTAAAAAATATTCATCCTCCTCTACATGAAGTTTGACAAAGTCCTTACTTTTAAACAGCCACAAAAGAAGAGGTATTTTTTTTTTTCAGAATGAAAAACAAATGGACGCTAAAATCTGTTTTAAGGTTAAACTGGAAAAATTAGCTATGGACTCTTTCTTATTAAACTCACAATGCCAACATTTTACGGATAGCAAAATTGAACCACTTCTGTGTTGCACATTTTTTTAAAAGGTTGTGTGTGATGCATTGATGGACGGACGGACTGACATTCCTTTATCAGGAGGTATTACCTGGGTATCCGAACTTTGACTATGTTCCTGTAACAATGGAGTAGCATCTTGGTCATTCTGTTTGCCTTGGTGCTCATATCTCCCTGTTACAGCATTTACTAAACTGTTAACATTGGCAAAAGCACCTACAATGGAAAATAAGATTTTAATTATTTAAATTGTAAAGTGTTTATAAAAGAATACTTACAAGACAATACCTGAAGTCTTTTGTTATTTTTTTTGTCTGGGAATTTTTTGATGGCATACCTATGATATTCTCTAATGTAAGACTTCATTTCATACTGTGTACAGAATCAAAAATTTTGAAATATATGAGATAACACACAGATTTATTTATAAGTATTAATGCCACTGGATTATAGGTTTCACTGTAACAGACCCTGAATCAGACAGGGGTGAAAACATTTTACAGAAACATGTTTATTCTTACATTAATTTAACTTCCGAATGTAATTGTGCACTCAGATACTTTTTGTTCACAGTTTCCTTTTCCTGTTATGGTATTTCAAGATATAATTTGGATAATATGCACTAGAAATTAAAAATTAAGGGGAGATAACTCAGTAATTTGTTATCATTCTAACAAAAAAATATCTAGATATTTCTTTAATTACCAGACATTCAAAAAACAAAATAGATCTATATTTCTAACTCAGGATGAGGGTTTACTTCAAATTGGATGGTTAGGTCATCTATTTTTATTTCATCCATGTTTTGAAATTCTTCTAAATTGTTGATTCTTCCATAGGAGGGCATTTAATATATTGCAATTCATTCAAATAATGCTAACACATTTGCTCTTTGTTTCATCAAATCAAACTGTTTAACTGGTCAGTCATGTTGTAAATGAAGTGCAAGTTGAAAACGCATCTTTATATTTTAATTTGCATATCACAACTAAAATAGTTTTTACATATACACAGGGTTTCCGCTGGCGGTCGCCATTTTCGCAATTTGCGAAAAAATAATAATTGTGGCGATTAAAATTCGTCCTTGGCGAAAGAATTTGGCGAAAGAAATATATAAAACGATTTATTTTCAGCCATCTTGTTTATTTACTTTTTTCGGGTTTCTCCGACTTTACCAATCAGACAATACTCGGAATTCACCTTGAACTCGTTAAGATTTTGACAGAAAATCAATAATCAGCTGATTACACTCATAGCTATCGACATCGAAGGACTAATTAATAAAGGTGTTGATTGTTATAATATGACAAAATGATATGATTAAATGGCTTCTGTCACATGTCACAAAAGGGAACTATTAACCACTTTGCGACGCACGTGTTTGAAGCAAAATTTTTATGCTGCCTCTCCTTCTTTTAATGATAGTCCAGAAAAGAAAATCGTTGTTATGACGGGAAATGTTCAAAAGCAAAAAAGATCTCTGATTTAAAACTTTATCATTTAACTTTCATATAGATCATTGATTTGAGTGGGTACTCCAAAGTCGTTTCAGTGACACATGTATTTCAAGCATATAGTTTTACTTATTTACAATGGTCTAGAAAAGAAAACTGTCGTTATGAAGAAATATATTCAAAAGGTTGGCATGAGAGGCATGAGAGTAACCCTTCAATGTAATGACTACACCTTACATGAGGGATCAATTTCAAGTGATAAGATGCTTCGTTCTGTTGTAAAACCATTTCTTATTTAGGGGGGGGGGGCTGAAAAAAAAAGGAAAATTTTAAAAGAAAAATATATTGTGTTACTTGGCAAAAAAAATAATAAAGTGGCGAAAAAATATATTGTTTTGGCGAAAGAGGTGGTGAAAAAAATAATTGACCCAGGGGAAACCCTGCATATACATATACATGTAAATCTGAATTTAAGGCATTTCACAACTAAAATAGCAAATACATTCAGTTATAAGCTAAAACAGAAAACTCAATTTTGTAAAAAATAAATCAAAATGACAAGAAATCATTTGTTGGGAGCTTAGAATCAACCAAATTTATAAAACATATATATAAATAAGCTCATAGCTATAAATCTCATCACAAAAGTACAAACCAACAAGAGATGAACCAAATCCTGAAGGTCGTTTACGTTCTTCCTTCGATTCAAAGTCATCAAACTTAGCAGGTGTGATATCTTGTCCAGCTTTGGCCGGGGAGAATTCTAAAATTCCTACTCCACTTTCTCTGATGTCTTCATCACTTGATTCAAAGGACATTGACATTGTAGGTCCATCCTCTTGACTCTTATGTCGCCGTAATCTTTTGGCCCGAGAGGGTCGGAATTTATATTCTGTTTCATCTACATTATAAATTAAATATAATACAAGTATAATCTAAAATTTTATTTTATAAAGACAATTTTAAAGGCTTTTTGATGTACATATGCTATGCATGCATTGCCTAGATAAATTAAAAAAATAAAAAGAGAAAATATAAACTGTGTTTTTCAGTCAAATTTTCTTAAAACCGTTAAAACTAATGAAAAATTGGACCAAAAGTGACATTACAACTCAAATATTGCATACTAAAGGTGTCAATACTTTGTAACATATGATAAATAATTTTAAAATATAAGCTTCAAAAGAATGGGAATATTTATCAATAGCATCTCACTATTGTAACCTGGAGGTTGTTGAGGTTAAAATGTTGAAGGTCTTTTTGATTACAAACTACTCCACAAGCAATAGCCTTTCAAAAAGTGCTATAGATCGACTCTTAGCAGATGAAAATGGAAAGTGTTCTCAGTTTGTAGAATTATTCATTTACTAGAATAGCCACATGCACCAAAAGCAACAAATTTTACCACACACATGAGGTCAGACGTTATGAAGTAGTATATATATATTATATATATTGATTAACGTTGTTGTTTACTCCACATGCTCCAGAAGATTTAACTATTTATAGATAAAAGTTACCTGTGTAAAATCTAATTGCTAAAATAGAGAGGACAAATCCGATACTCTACGGGATTGAAGGACATTTACTAGGTTTGGATTGTCCTAACCAATCAATAAACTTTAGTTATTCATGTCTCGTAATATCTTCCAATCAGGTAGCAAGAAAAATTCATGCCCTTTCTGTCCATCGTTCAATTTTTAATATTGACTCCTAGGAGTCGATAATAAATCAACATAGGTCAAATTGTTATAAAAAAAAGTTTTCTGAACAATTTTATAGTCTTGCTTTTCCATTCATCAGAGAACCCAATAAGGAACACTATTATGTCTTGTTTGAACCACTTGTATCAGTTTAGTTATTCAAATCTAAAAAAAAAACCTATACATCTCCAATATGGTATTCAAGGGAGATAATTTGATAAACTTTAGTTACCTTGAGATCCTGAGGAAGAATGGAAAGACTTGTTAGCTCTTCGATGACGAAGTGTTGGCCTTCGCTGATTTTCACTATCTGTACGAACAACCAACTCTTGCTAAGAATAGATTATATTTATATGTAAAATGAATGGTTAATTATGGAAGTGTTAAAAAAAATCATTTTCAAGTTAGAAATAATTATGTCCTTTGAAAGTTCAGGACAAGTCATATATGTTTTTTGGCAAATTGTTTTGTTATACCGTATATCAGGTTATTGTTGAGGAGGTTTAATTTTCCATTATTTTCACGGATAGAACAAAATCACCAAAATAAATTCCCACAAATCTAAAGTGTTCATGCAAAGATATCGATATATGTTTTGAATCCGTCAAAATTATAACCGCCAAAATGTTTTGTACACCTTATTCAATGAAAATCGTGAAAATGACCCACTATAAGGTATATCAGGCTATTAGTTAATCCAATTGAAGTATTGTTTTTTTTTTAATGTTGAGCCTTTTACAGCCCACTACAATTTGGTTTCTTCTCATTGTTGAAGGTCATATGCTTGCCTATAATAACTTACATCCACTTCATTTGGATTAGGATGAGTTAACCTGATATAGTAGAAACCTTGAAAATTGTCATTGCTTGAATCAAATCATATAATCTGATGTTCAGTTGTTGTAATCTGTTTATGTGGTTCATAATTGTTTCTCATTTTTTTGTTTTTATATAGAATAGACCATTGTTTTTTCCCATTTGAATGGTTTTGCACTAGTAATTTATAGCTTGCTGTTCAGTGTGAGCCAAAGCTTTGTGTTGAAGGCCATTCCTTGACCTCAAATGGTTTACTTTTATAAATTGTTACTTGGATGGAGTGTTGTCTCATTGGCACTCATACTAAATCTTCCTATGTTTATATAAGAGATGTAGATATAGGAAGATGTGGTGTGAGTGCCAATGAGACAACTCTCCATCCAAATAACAATTTAAAAAGTAAACCATTATAGGTTAAAGTACGGCCTTCAACACGGTGCCTTGGCTCACACCGAACAACAAGCTATAAAGGGCCCCAAAATTACTAGTGTAAAACCATTCAAACGGGAAAACCAACGGTCTAATCTATATAAACAAAACGAGAAATGATTGTTCTGCAGAGAAGTAATTGTTACTAAATAACCTACACCTAAATCAAGAAACTACTTTTTTAAGTATCAAAAGCTTGGTAGTGTGGTGGAATCTGTATATTTCTTTCTCTTCATTGTGCATGATTTTACCCAGATCACTGAATATACAAAAATAGTAAAATACTTTATTCAGTACCAAGTTTTCTTTTTATCTTCAAAAATATATCAATACTTACATCACGGAGGTCAAATGTGACCTCTAAATTCTTGATAAAAAAATCTGAAAACTCTGGATACATATCTAGAATTTCTAGGAGATCATCCCGATGAATTTTATGTAAATCACAGTAAGTCAAGGCACGAACATTACAACTAGACTTTCCTACATTCTTATGTCTACAAATATTTTCTCCAAATACATCATCTTTTCCTGAAATGATAATTAAAAGTTATAAATGTTGTATCATATGAAATTGTTAAAAAGCAGAAATCAGTATAGAGTAATTTTTATGTTAACAAAAAACAGTATCGTATGCATCAAATGATTCACAAATTTAAGTGAGGAGTACATGAATCTTAACGATTACATTTTAGTTCATGTTATACAATTTAACTTAGATTTTAATGAGTCTCATATCTGAGTTTCTAATCAGCAGAAAATATCATGGTTATAACTTTAAAGCTGTATTTGAGTAAATAGTACTCAATTACAAGAAAGTAAAACCTGAGGAAGCCTAACAACACAGTTACAACACTTTGAAGACCATTATGTAATTCATTACAATTTACTCCAATACCCAAATATGTAAAAAAAAAAAAGAAGGTTTTTGATGTATTTTAGCACATTCCTTTTATACATAGTATGGTTACATTGCTTTAAACTCAATCTGAACTATCACTGGAAAACCTGAAAAACATCGGCAATCCTGCTTTACCAAACCTTTTGGAATTTTGGATCCTAATGCTCTTCAACCTTAACTTTGGCTTCATAAATATTTTGATATGAGCATCACTGATTAGTCTTATGTAGACAAAACGCACGTCTGATGTACTAAATTATAATCCTGGTACCTTTGATTACTATTACCAAAGATATAAGTTTTTTCTTTCATCTCATCATTTATTTTGCATCAACCTATAAAGCCTCAATATAGTTTTAATTAAATATTGTTTAATAAAGTATTGGCTCCATAACCCATGTAAAGCTATCCAAAAATGCTATATAAAACCAGTAAATCTACCTAAGGGAGTAAGGGAATTATGGTCTTTATCTTGCTAGTGTCTAAACTGTCTACAAAATAAATGTACCATTAGTAAGTATAATCTTGTAATTTTTCTATTACCTAAAATAGCTACTACTATATCCTCTCTAAGTATTTCTATAGAGCCTCTAGATATGAAGTACATTGCTGTTAAGACATCTCCTCTGTGTACTAGGGTGTCCCCTGGAGGTACATGGGTAGTCTTAAACTTCATTGATAAAGCTCTCAAACAACCAGGACTGGCTCCTGCAAAAAAGACAAGGAAAACTTAGTATTACATGTCAACATAGAAATTCTTCATTTTTTCAGTAGAACTTGTTTATTCTTTTTGCTAACCATGACCACTACTATGGCGTGTTTAACAACCTTGACTACCTCCGAGGGTTTTGCACAGTCATTATAATAGGATGGTATATATCAATGTTTTTTTCAAAGTCTCAGGTAAATTCATGACATTACTTATTATGCATATATATCTAGAAATCTTATGTTAGCTTTTTGGGGATACTTTTTTTGAGTATAAATAGTCAGGAACATAAAAAAAAATAAAAAAGTACTTTTTTTCTGTTGAACTAATAGGAGAAAAAGAGGTTATATCGAAATAAATAATAAACTTAATTACAGAAATGGTTTAAATTTTGCTATTTTTTAGTTTAAGTACAGCTTATTTGAAAAAAAATTGTAAAAAATATAGGTCACCGATGAGTTAAAAAAGATATTTTAATTTTAATGCCTAAACATGGCATTTTTGCACCAAAGGGAGGCAATTTGGAGCTTTTACAATGACATAAACATTTTAAAAGTCATCTGGGGCCAAAAGATTCCGATTTTTTGGGTTGATTTTTGTACCATATCATAAAGAACAATAGTGTAATAAATAATATTTATAATGAAAAAAAATGTTTAAATTTGACTGAATTTTTTGTACACTCCCTCGAGCCTTCTTAAATTCAATTTCTTTTACTTTTCTCCCTTATAAAATAACCTTCTGCTTTGTATACCTACCTTTAAATGCTGGACAATTACTGATTAAATTTTTATTAAGATGTAAACATATATCTGCTTGTAAACATTCAGGGAAACTCTTTAACACCTGCAAAAGATACAATTTATTAGTACAGTGAAACCACCACCAGTTTTACAAGATCACAAAAATGGGGTTTCAATACAGGTTCAATCTATATGAAATGGACTACAAAGGAACCTTAAATCATTAGTCTAACAACACAGGTTTCTGCTAAATACAGGTGGTCTCTAAAACAGGTTTCTCAAAAAGGCCACACATACATAACTTCAATTGATCATAAAGAAACCCAGTTGTTTTTAATATTGGAACCCCCCTTTTTTTTGGACGAATAATGCATTTGAATTTGGACATATTGTTGGAGCCCCCTCTCTGTCCTGGGTATGGACCCCCCCCCCCCCCCCCCCTTTAAAATGGCTGGATCCGCCCCTGATAAAGTTTATGCACATGGAAAGACAATTGAATACTTAATCTATATATACCAATACACAGATGTAATAAAAATAGTTTCTCTCCGCAGAAATCAATACATCTGATATGAATGTTCAATGCAAAGATGGAATCAAATTTCCAACACTGCTTTTTCACAGCAATTATTAATATCTTTATTGTAAAAGTCTCATTCACAAATCAGGATTATAGACTAAACTCCATGTTTAACAACTGAAGCACGATTACTTACAAGATTGGAGGCATGTAAAGAACAAATTTTACAAAATCCGTTTTAATCAGCACACTGTTTGAGAACTATATACATTGATTATTTTAATTGACAGTTTTAATCAATTAGCACAGTCACAGCAGAATTTATTCTTAAACATCACAAGTCTTTGTCTTTTTTTATATTATACATGCTAAACATTTACAATTTCGATATTAGCCTGTCTAACCTTTTTTTTTAATGTCAACCCATATTTTAAATCCCTTAAATTCCTTTTTAAAAAAAATAGTAAGATATTTTTTTATGCATTAGTCAAGATTTTCTTACAAACAGTTCTGTAGTCGATTTCACCAAAAAACTTACGACTAAGATTGATCGTAAGTATACTGAATTATGCATGACTTAAAACCAATCTTAGTCTTTTTAGTTTTTTTGTGAAACTGACTCCTGATTTCTAAATAAGACATTTACATAAGATTTTTTTTTTTAAATGATGAATGTGTGCATGGTACACATATGCCCCTGTTTGAAAATGAAAATAAAATTCACCAATTTTAGAAAAGGGACATAACTTGAGAACAGAGAAAGTGACGCCACTCAAATTCATTTTTAAAATGTGGTAATAAGCATTGTTTACAAGTTGCCTTAAATTTTGTAATAAAGGCAAACTAAAGATAGTGAAACAGAAACCAATATCTGGACAACAGACAGAAAAGGATAAATCTTAATGCCCCTGTCGCCTAGAAGGTATTAGATAGTCCTTTGATGGTCACCTTTTAAAAGTTTAAGCAATTATCATCATCTAAAATTCTAGAAAAACAAACCAAATAAATTTTATCATCAAAGTGAGCAATTTAAATTTGAACAATATTCCCAAGGGTAATACTGATTAATATTTTATTGATCGTGTTTCATGTAGCATGGTCTATACCTAACCAAAAGTAAATGACATTGGTAATAACTATTAAAGTTATATAGCAAGCTCATATTAAATTAGATACAAAACCAATCTGTGGAAATTATGATATTTTATCTGGAGAATTGTTTTTTGTTATCTTGTTTATAATTGCAGGCATTTTTCTTAGCGATTAGTTTTTCCTGTCTAATATATAATAATCAACAGGAAATTTTGATCTTTATTATTAACCTTATCTGTAATGGCAGGGTTATTTGTTTTCCTTTGCAGTTTTCCACTAACTATAAATAAAGGAAGTTTAGTAGGTGTTTTAACTGGCTGATCCTCTGAATTTCTCTGATATAATCCAGGATAACTCTCAGTGCCTGACTGATTAATATTTGTTTTGTACCTCCATTTTGTTATTTAGGTATATTGCTACTGTGGATTCAATATTATTTGTTGGATACCAAATTTATGAATTTCAGTAATACAGGGGAACCATATATTTTAATGTTCAACAAATTACAAATTGTATAAAGGAATGTAAGCAAACTTTGCCAAAACAATTAAATTAAATATGCATGAAAATGCAAGTTTTCCTCAAACAACAAAAATCGGTGCCCACGAAAATAAATAAATCAACAGTATTACATTTTTGGCCTTGTCAATTCAATCTTTTTTACATTCCACTACTCAGTAACTGGTTACAGACCAATTTTTTAAACGAAATTGACTACCCATTAGGGTCTTTCACGGTCAGTAGCTGGTTGACTTACCATATTCATATCAATACCATTTGTATATGACCAAGCATGTTGGAAATATTCCTCTAACCTCTGTCGTAATGGGTTGGGAATTTGATGAAAACGTATAAATTCTTTGATTCGAATCATTTGTATATGGTATCTGGATGTACCAGAGTATAGTCTCTGAATAATTGCTGAAACATTACCAAAGATACTGGCATACATCAAAGCTGAAAATAAAATTATTACAGAATCATTTCAAATTCATACATACTTGAAGAACAAGTACTGTAGATTCATTATTTTTCGTTAAACACCAATTTTTGTGGATTTCGTGGGTACATATGGTCCACGAAATTAAATGTTCAACGAATGACAAATTTGCTATAGGTGTGTATGCAGAGTTCGGCAAAACCACGAAATTAGATATCCACGAACATGTGATTTTCCTTCATCCACGAAAATTGGTACCCACGAAAATTAATGAATCCACAGTATAAGATTTTAAGCATTCTATTCATGACATCAAAATGGACTCTAGATTTGTACTATTATCCTTCATACCTGCCAACTTTCACGATTTAGGCGTGTACTACACGATTTTGACCTTTTGTCACGATTGCACGATCGTGTTCCTGAAAAATCCTCTAAAACACGATTTGGTGAAAATCTACACGAAAAATATTGTTGTTCCCGATTTTGAACTGTGTCCAATGGAGGACAATCGTGTTCAGCCAATCAAATTGTATGTTTCTCATGATCAAATTAATCAGCCAATCAAAAACGTTTTCTCTCGAGATTATTTTAACATGCTAGATATTGAACTTGTGTTGTATTCTTCTGTTTGTTGGTCAGAATTGTAAAAACGTGAACATAGCAAATGACTTTTCAACTGCAAGGAGGTTCTTACACAGAATAAGAATAAAAGCATGGCTGATTGACCAACTCCAATGATGCAGTACTAACTTGAAGATAATAAATAGTAGTTTATTCACTATTACACTTGCTGTAACATAATTTTATTTATGTATTTTAAAATCATTTAAAGTATAATGAACGATTCATTATTTTTCACATGGATCCCCCCCCCCCACATCCACATAAGGAATCCCTTAAGGAATCCCTTAAATGAGGGACTACCCTTAGTCAAGGGATCACTCTTGTAAAAAATAAAATAGAAAAATGTAGATTTATTAACATAAAAATGGGAAATTTTGACATTATATTTGGGACAGCTTTTCTAAATGAAGGGTCCAATTATTTTGAATTATAAAGTCGATTTAAAGGCCAAGAACTGCTGAACATATCAAAATTCCTGGAAATTTGTAACGACCATATAATACCAGATAGATCATAACATAGGATGTATAGTTTTTTTGGGAAAGTTTCTTCAAACAATATGAATGTAGATATAGGAAGATGTGGTGAGAGTGCCAATGAGACAACTCTTCATCCAAATAACAATTTAAAAATTAAACCATTATAGGTTAAAGCACGGCCTTCAACACGGAGCCTTGGCTCACACCGAACAACAAGCTATAAAGGGCCCCAAAATTACTAGTGTAAAACCATTCAAACGGGAAAACCAACGGTCTAATCTATATAAACAAAACGAGAAACGAGAAACACGTATATATTACATAAACAAACGACAACTACTGTACATCAGATTCCTGACTTAGTGTTCTCATTTGTACTTAAATTGTGGTTTTTAATGTCCTTACATTGAGGGGGTATCCCTAGGTGTTAATCCCAACCTGATAAAGGTCCTTCTTTGTGTATAATTTTAAATTGGAAAAGTCAACAACTATTTAGTATCCTTAAATATGAAAATAATTCCTGGTCTTACAGCTACATGTTCATACTTTCTGCTGATATAATAACTAGAATCATGCAAATAAACTTAAGAAAAAGGCATGTAAGCTCATCTTACAAATATGACACTTTTTCTAGACCACAAAACAGCACGCGCAAAATTATTCGCCGCAAAGAATTGCATGTAACCTTCGAAATTGTTGTCGCGCGCTAAAACCCCCATGGGCATTTTCAAAAGTTGGCAGGTATGATCCTTGAATATCTTAATGAACGTTTGGTGAATATAACTCCAAGTCATATCAAACTACAGTGTATTAACTATTATTCATTGGATACCTATTTTGTGGATTACATGGGTACAGAAGAAGATAGAATACTAACATGAACCTACTTTTTACAAGCAACTAAAGCTATATTTAATATAGGCCCGGGTACAGGCCTATAGGTGAACCACAAATTTAAAAGTTCAACAATTTTTTTATAGGCTTGTATGCTTGCAGATTTTGACAAAACCATGAAATGAAATATCCATGAAAATGTAAAATTTACTCAATCCACAAAAAATAATGATTCCACAGCAGTCTAATCTTTACCAAATCTTTCAAACTACAGAATAGAGAATTGACAAAATATAACAAATACAATTTACCGGTAATACAGGTAGACAATTTTCAACCAATGCCTTTCAAATGTTTTCAGATTTGTTTTCAAATGAGATGTTATCTTTAGATATTTATACACCTAAAGCCATAAATAAGGTACCGTAAAAACAGAAATTTTGTATATTTGGTGGAAAGAATGTATCCAGGAAATATATTAAAATCCCCACAAAAATTTAACCAACACACCATTTACTGGAAACCACAAAATTAAATCCCATTGAAATCTTATATAGAGACAAAACCACGAAATTTTAACATGTAAATTAATGTTTCTACAATATATTAATACTTACATCCAATCAACATAATAATTATGGAAAAAATCTTCTCAGAATTAGTATTTGGCGATACATTTCCAAATCCCACACTAGTCAAACTACTGAATGTAAAGTATAATGCTGTCACATATTTAGATTTGATCGTGGGTCCTCCAGTGTCGTTGACATAATATTGATGAGTCTGTTCTGCTAGTTCGTCTAACCAGCCTATTTTCGGACTTTCTAAATGAGGTCGTTCTACATTGCCTATTGCATACCAAATGCATGCTAACCAATGAGCTATTAGAGCAAATATTGCCATAAGTAACATAAGAACTGCTGCACCATACTCAGAGTATCGGTCAAGTTTACGAGCCACTCGCACCAAACGTAACAATCTTGCTGTTTTCAACAGTCCAATTAATGTTGTTGTCTGGAAAACCAAGGAAAGAACATAAAGCATATAACACAATAAATGCAAAATTCATGTGGTTTTATAATTATTCATGATTGATACAGACAACCAATTAATCAAACATACATGACTTTAATGTTAAGGATTACAAAAATAAACTGTGACATCAGAATGGCTGGGATATATAGGTAGTTGATTGAAATCTTTCAGTACAGATCAAAGACTTCAAGTATTAATCAAGTTATATGAATAAATGATAAGGAGCAGCTAATCTCCATTACTAATAGGAGTACATCAGTTTCTTATTAGAGTCTGCTGTTTTACCAATTGTGAACTCCATTTTTAGGCAAGATCTCAGATAATACAAATGTGTACAAAACATTAACATTAATCTCCTTCAAATAATCATAATCTCTATATGGTAATGATTTTTTTAGTAATTATTGAAATTATTAGAAATATTGATAAAATTTTAGTTTATGGGTAAATTCTGAGTATTTATATCTTCACTTCTTTTTTTCCCCCAACTGATAGAGTTAACAAGGAGAGATAATGTACTCATTGAAGTATACACAAAATATTTTGACATTACTTCATTGAAAAGGTTCTTTCTATGTCAGAATTTGGTCAGTGTTTATGATTGTGTTTTCATGTTATATTTTGTTTATTCAGATTTTGGAAAATGTTGATTATAGTTGATTTTAGTGTTGAGACAGCATTAACTAAACACCAATCAACCAATCAATCAAACATAAGGCATGACTTTTGGCAGCTTGTATAGACTCAGCGTAAATAAACTCATCATAGATACCAGGACTAAATTTTGTATATACGCCATACACGCATTTCGTCTACAAAAGACTCATCAGTGACGCTCGAATCCAAAAAAGTTTAAAAGGCCAAAATAAAAATGAAGTTGAAGAGCATTGAGGACCAAAATTCCTAGAAGTTTTGTAAAATACAGCTAAGGCCTAATTAAGACCTGAGTAATGGTATGGATGTTGGTACTTTAAAGGCTGCATCTATATACAAGGTATGACGCGCCAAGGTATTATACTTTGTATATATAAAGCCTTCAATCATTTATACTGTGCCCACCAGATTAGCATCCCCATGTATCACATTCTGTTACTTTTTTTGCAGGCAAGAATAAGATGCCATAGAATGGGAAACAGTATGAACTCCCCTTAACATCAAAAACTTTTAAATATATTTGACCATATCAATAATAGACTCAAAGCAGGGTCATATAAATAAAGATTGATTTATCCCACATTTCAATATTACCAAGCATCCAACTTACCTCATCTGTTTCTGAACCAAATAATAACAAATCAAATGGAATGGCAGCAACAACGTCAATTAAAAACCATCCTTTAAAATAATGTACAGCAATCTTCCCTGGATGGCTCACTACTTCATCATTTTTGTTTACATATGTTGTACGAAAATTTATCAAAATATCCACAATAAACATAATATCCACAATCAAGTCTATTATTGTCAACGGATCAGAATAACGTTCTTGTACTGACTGATCTTTATTTCGCTTCTCTTCACTCAACAGAAAAGCTGCAACGTATGGAGTAAAAATGGCGGTATATATCACAAGTAATAGAATTATCCAGTCCCATACAGCTTTGAATGGGGAATAATGTAAAATTGTACATTTGGGTATTCGTGGAGCTTGAAGTTTGTATTCTGGCAAAACATCTGCACCAAGAGACAAGACCTGAAAAATATCAAAAAATATATTACATACTAGACATTGTTTAAGTTCCAACAACAATATATATCCATAAAACATGGTGTTTACTATTGTGTGTGCAAAAAGCAGCAGCAATGCATAGCATTATACCAAATATTAAATAATTTAAAGAACTGCTGAGTTACAAAAATGAGTGACCATTACATTATTCTAAGGTCAATACAATGCATGTATGTTTTCATCAGGGTGCGCTTTATATTCAGGTGCATTTTATGTGAGCCTTATTTAGGGGTGCGTTTTATTTTCCAGAAAGTAACGTAATTAAAAATTGTACACCCTAAATCAGTGTCTTTCAACCATGAAATTGAGGTCACATTGTTCATTTGACTCACAATGTAATCAATCTGGAGTTTTTCATATACTCATATATAGATTGGTATCAAAATGTATTTCACTTTTATTGAACCTATAAAGCTATGATCCACACTTTAAACAAAAATAGGCCATACAGACACCCAAACGTTATCCAAAAAAGGCCCATACATTAAATAGTTTACCCTCTTCTGCAAAAGGACCAAAGATAGATTAATATATCAATACACACTTTCATACTATTCTTGAATTCATTTTCTGAGATTGAAAACTCCTCAAGATTAACCTTTCAGCTAATGTGTGCTAAATGGAACCTAAAGTACTTATATGGTAATAGATTTAGTTTGTTGGTCAACAGTTTATGAAAGTAATGTCCTACAAACAATAAATATATCAATATAAAATCATATAAACAAATTTCTATAATTAATAATTATTGTTTTCCAGGCACTGTGTTACAATACATCCATTACCGTCCTCTGACAGAAACAACATGATACATTAATGTGAAGCAACGTGTTATTGTTATTGTAATTTGCCATAGAAATATCTGATAAAATAAATATGTCAATGGTCATTTTATAACAATACAAATTGGGTTAGACAGCTGATTCTATTCCTTTACAGTCTTATTTTATCCATTAGTTGGTCCATAATTCTTAAATCGATGCTACATATCACATTTTATAGTCAAAGAGTTAATTGTGCAATGTTTATTTCATTCTTATAAGTCATAAACAGAACTTGCATATTCCATATATTTCTCAATGTCATGATTATTTTATATCCAACACTGGATCATCAAACAACATAAAAGTCTCAATGGCTGAGTCCTCCATGTAATTGATCTACAGTGATCATAAGCCTTCTAACTCTAAGGCCCTGATCATAGTAAGGTGTGTTTGACTCCAATCTTAATTGATTAGGATTGCAAGATCAGTGGTTCTCTTACAGGTACTCTAACTTTCATAGACCAATTCAGATAGGCCCAACAACTTCTGATGGTTATCAAAACAAATTATTTTAAACAACTGCAAAACTAAAAGGAGCCTAAAAACTAATGATTATGGGGACTCCCTGAACTATGAAAAGAGTTCAAGGTCAAATAAATTCTGAAACACACATGCACAGCTTTAAAAAGTTCTATAAGACAAATTTTAAGAAACTTCTTTCAGAAAGATATCAATATTTAATATCAGCAGTTTAGTCATTTGAATTTGCATTCAGTAACATGGATCATTCTTAGATATAGTACTGTTTATTATCATTTCAAAAGATAGTTGAGTTCTTTCCTGTACCTGCAAGATAAGTTGGAATCATTGCTTTATCTGCATGTTCTTTGTCGTTTAGAGAATTGGGAGTTGACTGCAGATCTTTAAAGTCTAATAGAAAAGAGGTGAATACTGTCTAGCAGACAAGTTAACCTTACAAAATTTCAAAAAGTCAAATATAGCTGACGAAATACTCAAACTGACTCACCTATGAAAAGACTTTTTATTGCTTTCAATAACTATATCATACTATATCTCCTTTTCTTACACTAAACCTCTAAAATTGAGCATTAACAAATGAACCATGAAATAAGTCAGATGATATCTGCCATACAGACAATTTTTTGTACACCTTTCAGTCATTCCTTACACAAAACAAAGTTGACCTTTTACATACAGTGAATATCTGAAATTATGACCAAACTATGGCATCTTAGCAGTGAACAATGAACAATGAACATAATGTCATGGTCAGTTGATACCTGCAAGACAGACATGGAGACTTCAAAATCATTCCATATGATACACATGATACAAAATGACCTATTGCTTATAATATCTGAGATACATCATTCATATATGCTATCAAACTCTAAATGGCAGTTTTTTAAATGATCTTTGCAAAACCTATCCTATTGTAAATTTGAACTTATTAAAACATAAAAAAATATTCTGCATTTACAGTACCTGATTTTTGGGGCTATTTAACCAATACATTTTCAAATAGTAGGTGAAGAGTTCAATCAGTGCTTCAAAATGGGGTTTTGTCTCATCATGAAATCAATGAAAAGTTAAGTTAAATAATCTAGAAAATGTTTTGACTTTGCATGTATGATTGATAAATATAGCTTTGTACGCTAAAGTGCACTGCCATGGCCTTGTTTCTGAGTAGTAGGAATATGCAGACTTTGCATGTATGATTGATAAATATAGCTTTGTACGCTAAAGTGCACTGCCATGGCCTTGTTTCTGAGTAGTAGGAATATGCAGACTTTGCATGTATGATTGATAAATATAGCTTTGTACGCTAAAGTGCACTGCCATGGCCTTGTTTCTGAGTAGTAGGAATATGCAGACTTTGCATGTATGATTGATAAATATAGCTTTGTACGCTAAAGTGCACTGCCATGGCCTTGTTTCTGAGTAGTAGGAATATGCAGACTTTGCATGTATGATTGATAAATATAGCTTTGTACGCTAAAGTGCACTGCCATGGCCTTGTTTCTGAGTAGTAGGAATATGCAGACTTTGCATGTATGATTGATAAATATAGCTTTGTACGCTAAAGTGCACTGCCATGGCCTTGTTTCTGAGTAGTAGGAATATGCAGACTTTGCATGTATGATTGATAAATATAGCTTTGTACGCTAAAGTGCACTGCCATGGCCTTGTTTCTGAGTAGTAGGAATATGCAGACTTTGCATGTATGATTGATAAATATAGCTTTGTACGCTAAAGTGCACTGCCATGGCCTTGTTTCTGAGTAGTAGGAATATGCAGACTTTGCATGTATGATTGATAAATATAGCTTTGTACGCTAAAGTGCACTGCCATGGCCTTGTTTCTGAGTAGTAGGAATATGCAGACTTTGCATGTATGATTAATAAATATAGCTTTGTACGCTAAAGTGCACTGCCATGGCCTTGTTTCTGAGTAGTAGGAATATGCAGACTTTGCATGTATGATTGATAAATATAGCTTTGTACGCTAAAGTGCACTGCCATGGCCTTGTTTCTGAGTAGTAGGAATATGCAGACTTTGCATGTATGATTGATAAATATAGCTTTGTACGCTAAAGTGCACTGCCATGGCCTTGTTTCTGAGTAGTAGGAATATGCAGACTTTGCATGTATGATTGATAAATATAGCTTTGTACGCTAAAGTGCACTGCCATCGGCCTTGTTTCTAAGTAGTAGGAATATGCAGACTTTGCATGTATGATTGATAAATATAGCTTTGTACGCTAAAGTGCACTGCCATGGCCTTGTTTCTGAGTAGTAGGAATATGCAGACTTTGCATGTATGATTGATAAATATAGCTTTGTAAGCTAAAGTGCACTGCCATGGCCTTGTTTCTGAGTAGTAGGAATATGCAGACTTTGCATGTATGATTGATAAATATAGCTTTGTACGCTAAAGTGCACTGCCATCGGCCTTGTTTCTAAGTAGTAGGAATATGCAGACTTTGCATGTATGATTGATAAATATAGCTTTGTACGCTAAAGTGCACTGCCATGGCCTTGTTTCTGAGTAGTAGGAATATGCAGACTTTGCATGTATGATTGATAAATATAGCTTTGTACGCTAAAGTGCACTGCCATGGCCTTGTTTCTGAGTAGTAGGAATATGCAGACTTTGCATGTATGATTGATAAATATAGCTTTGTACGCTAAAGTGCACTGCCATCGGCCTTGTTTCTGAGTAGTAGGAATATGCAGACTTTGCATGTATGATTGATAAATATAGCTTTGTACGCTAAAGTGCACTGCCATGGCCTTGTTTCTGAGTAGTAGGAATATGCAGACTTTGCATGTATGATTGATAAATATAGCTTTGTACGCTAAAGTGCACTGCCATGGCCTTGTTTCTGAGTAGTAGGAATATGCAGACTTTGCATGTATGATTGATGAATATAGCTTTGTGCGCTAAAGTGCACTGCCATGGCCTTGTTTCTGAGTAGTAGGAATATGCAGACTTTGCATGTATGATTGATAAATATAGCTTTGTACGCTAAAGTGCACTGCCATGGCCTTGTTTCTAAGTAGTAGGAATATGCAGACTTTGCATGTATGATTGATAAATATAGCTTTGTACGCTAAAGTGCACTGCCATGGCCTTGTTTCTGAGTAGTAGGAATATGCAGACTTTGCATGTATGATTGATAAATATAGCTTTGTGCGCTAAAGTGCACTGCCATGGCCTTGTTTCTGAGTAGTAGGAATATGCAGACTTTGCATGTATGATTGATAAATATAGCTTTGTATGCTAAAGTGCACTGCCATGGCCTTGTTTCAATATGCTGACTTTCCATGTTTATTTTTCTGTTGTTGTGATATCTTACACTGTATGACTTATAATATTTCTTTGATTGTTCTGCAAATGATTTATTGGGAAATAACGTTTAAAGTTTCTATAAACCCTGCTTATACATGGTTTCTATTTCAGACACATTAAGAAAAACCTTACAATTTTAAATTAATCATCCATATTTGCTACAATGAAATGTCAAGTGCATAAATACACTGTTCATGATTTACAAAGGGAAAAAACTGATTAGCTGCTGACTTTGACAATACCTTGCACATACAGCTATTAATCAATGATAAAAGACAAACAAATATGATGCTATTGACTTTTATATTACATATATATCTTCCAAGAAATAGCAAACAATTATGTCATAAATACTATCTATAATACTTTTAATCTGAAGTTACTTGACATTATAACCATATAAATGCAGTTTGGTCCCTGCTATCATATAATTCATATTCCAATTTATTACAATTTTTCGTATCAAACAAAAATTGTAATCAAAAATAAGATGTCAATAATTCTTTGTTGAACAATCCCCCCCCCCCCCCCCCCCCCCCCCACTATTGTTTTCATATTTGTAATAATAATATAAGGGAAACAAAGTAAATGTTATGGTTCTTAAGAAATCAGACAATTACTTTCAATTTACACTAACACTATTATAAGCCATGTTGAACAGGTTAACTTGTAGGGAAAAGAACTTATAACCAACGTTTGGTTATGATGGGTTTCTGAGGAAAATACATTTTTAAATCTTAGGCTAACTATAAACAATGACAATCAATGAGTATGAGTAATAGATTAAATAGTCAATGAGGTCATTCAAGCTGAAGATCAAATGATAAAGTAAGAAACAATAATCATTTGCTCATTGAACCATGAATATAAGGTCAACAATAACAGACATTGCTAGACAAATAATTAAGCCAAAAACATAGGGCTCTCTAAACAAGAAATGGATAATAAAGCTCTTCTACTATCTAAAATATGAAGCTTTAAACACAACTGTCATAATTGAAATTTGGTGTTTTATGCCACTTTTAAGCACTACATTTAGGCTATTTTGTAGCGGCCAGTTTTTATTGGTGGAGGAAGGCAGCATACCCGGAGAAAACCACAACCTTTGAAAGGAAAACTAACAATTCTAGTCAATTAAGATTGGGGTAGAGTGTGCCTGCACAAGCAGGATTAAATGACAACCTCATTGTTGACTAGCTTGTATAGTAACTACTCAGACAACTCGGCCAGCGAGGCCCTCTAAGGGTGTCATAACCATCAATAGTTTATAAGCATCCCTTAGATCTCACATTATGTGTCCTATAATTAAGGTATTTGTGAAAAGGTCTTATCCAAGGTTATTTTTCCAAGGGCACAAGAAGTGGACTCCTCTTCAAAACATTGATTGCTACTTTGTCGAAGCAAAAAGTTGAAGTTTCCCATAACATGGGCATAACTCCAATAAAAACTAATCTCATCATTGTGAATAAAACCATACTATTTTAAAATGTTATCAAATTATCTCCAGAAATATTTAAAGGTCAAGAACACTTACAAAAACTTTTTCATATCACTTAAATATATGTTCAAATTTAAACTATTATAAAAATTATTGACAAAGGGAAAGAACTTGTTGAAAAGTGAGTTATAACAGAACAAAATTTGCTCTTGTCAAAAACACCATGTATTCCATTCAAATACAACTTTTTGAGGAAAAATAGAATCTAAATAATTTCCAACTTAAACATTTATATATAAAAAAAATAACCCAAAGAGACCCAAAATACAAAATTTGTCAGTTCTCAAAAAATTAGTCCATTAATCATAATTTTTGAGTTATTGAAGCCTAACCATGACAACTCACCTCAGTAATGGCTGATCGGCGACGGCCATATCTCTTGGTTCTCACGGCAGTTTTTGCCAGTTTGTGATCTTGCTTATAAAATCCACTTCCTAAATAATCCAACATTGGTGTAACTTGGTAATTGTCAAAACTAACATTTACCATGGAAACAGTTTTTAATTGCCAACAATCTTAATTTTATTTCATTGCCTGAAAGGAACTTCCTTTAGAACATCATTTTCTATAATTCCATGCTAAGTAGAATTAAATGCTTTAAATTTGAAATTTTCAATAACATTTCTGTTAAAATATCAAGGCATACATCCCAATAAATGAACTAATATAGGCTGAACATTTATAATAAACCACACTAAACCATCAAAAACAGAAGCTGAAAAACTGCAATTTTATAATTGGTCTCAAGAGTTTAATGAAAGGACAGATTATTGAATTTTCAATCATCAGTCCCTTAGTCTTAGTAACATTTAAGTTACATGATATTGTTTGATTTTAAGACTGCCTTACAGGAAATTAGAATATACTGATTGAATGTTGGAAGTTACTCCTGTAACTCTACCGGTATAACAATTAATTCCAGAGCCACCTGTAGCTATACCTGGATTACAATTAATTATAGTCACATGATTCTCATCTTCATTCTAGGACACTTTCCACTTAAAAATTTCAACAGCAATGCACAAATTATGTTTTTTTTAATTATTTGCACGGAAGAAAAAATAGGAGAAAATCGAACGTTAAATTACAACAAATTTAACATAAAATTGTTATTCATTAATCCTCACTATATGAAGAACTCCATTTTTGCAACTTCCATTCTTTTTTTTATTCCTAATTTCATGGAACAGAGAAGACTTTTAAACAATTAAATCTTTCAAGACAACTCCTTCTTTTGTAGTTTTGATGATCTATAAATATGAAATGATGTCATAATAACAGTATATCCAATTAGTCCAATAATATTGATGTTTCTCATCACAAATAAAAACTATAATTTATAAAATTGCTCCTCCTGCCTATCATCATACAGCTGTTTATATAATCATATATTGCAGAGTTCGATTCGTAATTAATTAGAAATTCTTATCACTTTAAGACTGTCAAATTAGGAGATGAAGTACTAATAATAGAATAATCTTGGCATCAGAATATAAAATAGTATTCTGCCTTTACGTTCACGATTAACCTCTCCTTTTGTTAAAGAATATTATCAAACATAGATGAGACATTGATCAAGTCCGGATCTGTTAGAACAGTTGTCAATCGAATCGTGGATCAGTTAATCTCCGACTAATACCCAGGTGTATCAGTCTCTGTCTAAGATCATACTCCAATATACAAAGCATGAAATCGTATTGTCATAAAACCACTCAGTTTAAATTCAATAATTACTTGAAATTGATCTAATGGATTTTCTTTTCTCTGTTTTTGTTATTACTTCAAATTGGTAAAAATTTACAAATTGAGGATAAATTTGAAAAGCAAAATTTACAGCAACCATACAAAACTGCAACAAACCACTGAGGAAATTTATAACCATTAGAACATGGTCATATTATTTTCAAACCAAGAGCAAAAGTCCTAAAAAGGCCAAGCAAATGATATCAGGTAAAATAAAGGTAAAACCAATGTTCACATCAGTAGCCTACACATTTCCTAAATAATTTACTGTAATTCTTCGAAGGAGTATTTTCATCAGATATTATCTAGTTTTTAACACTAAATTTGATCTATAATTCACTGAGTAGGGGTATAAAATACATTATCTAAACATGGAGTTCAATAAGGCAAACATTAATCTAAATGAACTAATAATAAACACAATCATATATGCTTTGAAAAATAGTTATTTGGAACTTATTCCAATAACTTTCCTCCTTTTCATTTTATCAATATTATAATAACTCAAGCTGTGAATATCTAATCAAATTCACCATATACTAATTGGGAGTTCAGAAATTAAATTGTTCAATACAAATTCAAAAATTGACTTCGATTTCTTATGAAGGTTAATGTCTGTTTTATTAATCGCACATATCTGATTTGAAACTTTTCCAATCATAATAAGATAGCTACACACAGATTTTCACATAACATATACATAAAGGAGATGTGGTATGACTGAAAATGGGACAATTATCTACCAAAAACTAAAGGATTAGGATGCAAACATCAATAGGTCACTGTACATCCTCAACAATGAGCAAAAAAACCTACTGTATAGAAATCAGTATTACTTTTTTTACTACACCAAAATAAACAAAATAAAATAATAAAAGAACTTTGTTCAAATGCCCCCCTGCTAATTCACAAACTATATATTTCCATGGGAAATAACTCCAATGGAGTTCTTTTAATCTTTTATAAATATTCTAAAGAAATATATCAATACAATTTTCCATTGATTTCTATTTCCAATGGTCATAACTCTTGCAATTTTTTTGCTAAGCATGCATAGATTATCAAGTTCACTCAAGACCTTCCTTTGATATAAATTTCATAAGAATCAGACAAGAAATGTAGGTATGAGAGAGGTTACAATGCAATTTTCAATATAAATTATATCTTATCAACACATACTGGTATTTCCTGCAAAGGTAGATGATCAGAATTGATTTTTGGGACTTTTGAGAGGGCTTACTAGACAGAAACAGATGGACACACAATTTGAATCCCTGGATTTCTATACCCCCTGTACAATGAACATCATGGAATGCAGTTGGGGGACAATTGGAAGGATATCAATTGATTCTAACTTTTTGATGATTTAGGTTAATCTATTGCCTTTCACAATTAAAATAATGTTTAGTCTTATCCTTAAAGATCAAGTGTATTGTTTTAAAATGAACAAAATCCTACTTTTATTTAATAATCTTAACCTTCTCCAGAAACAAACCTATAACAATTAGCTCTATCCTCTGACAAACTATCTAGTTTGAAATGTAGCATCCCATTAATAAAAATGTGACCATAATATATCGTAAAATGTAAAAATAGTATACAAGGGTTTGTGGTTTTTTTTCAAGTTCTGTATTTGATTGCTACATTTGAGCCCAATATCAATTGGAATAATACACATGACTGATACATAGGGTTTTTTTCTGGTTAGTTCTGCCTTTTGATAATGCAAACTATATTTTCACAGATTTTGTGTTGCATTCATGATCTGATAGAAATAGTTGATCACTGTTACTTATTATTTCCTCATAATTTATCTCAATATACTGTGTAAAGGATGTGCAAAGAGTTTTCTAATATATCTGGGGACCAAAAAAATATTCTGCTACATGTAAAATATACTGTGGATTCGCTTATTTTCCTGGGTTTCAATTTTCCTGGATTGTTGAAAACTTGCATGTTAGCTGATATTTAATTTCGTGGTTTGCCAATCTCTGTTTACAAAGCCATAATGGGTTGAACATTTGAAATCCTAATTCACCCACGAAAATTTGTATCCAACCAATAATAATGAATCCTCAGTATTGTACTTTTGAAAATGAATATTTCATACTGGTTGTAAACTTGTAAGACTATATGTATTTATTTCATTCTGTGTCATTAGATTGCTGTCTCATTAAAATATACCCCAAATCTCCTTTCATTCATATTAGAGTTGACAGCATATAAATATAAAGTACAAATTAATATTCTGTCATGGTATTCAGCTTCATTGAGAGCTATAATGAATTGACAGTTATGACTGATACAGTCATTGTTGTAGTCAATTAAATGGTAATGATGAGTATGGAATCAATAGTGGCATCAATGATGACCATCTTAACTCATTAATATTAATGAGTACTAGCTTCTAAAAAAGCTTCCTCAAGTAAGCTTAAAATAAAAAAAAACACAAAAAAAATCCCTGAAAATACCTGAGAATGAAGTTTCCTCTCTTATTCCAGAAAGTGCATTATCTTCATGAGTAGTCAAGTTCATTAAATTGATTGATTGATTGTTGGTGTTTTAACACCACTTTTAAGCGCCACATTTAAGATATTTTGGGGCAGTCAGTTTTTATGGGTGGAGGAAGCTGGCTTCCCAAGAAAAAACTCCTTCGTAAGTAAAACTGAAAATCCTAGTTAATTAAGTTTGAAATCAAGTGCACCTGCACATGGTCAAGGTTGTTAAAAACTCCCCACATATTTTCTTCTCTCCACCCCTTCCTATTGGAAAAAGTAACTCATGTCATCTGGTATATAGAGGGAGCAGATGCCAAGGGGTTGATTGAATTCCATAAAGAAATGAAAATCTGACCAAACCATTGCCAAAAAGAAAAAGGATGAAAAAATAAACAAGTCCACAAAACAAAAGATTCAGTGACACAAATCCCACTAAAACCAGGAGTGATCTTAGGTGATATCTTCAAGGCACTGATATATTGAAAATTAGACCAGAAATAAACCAGATTTAATTTTATATGACATATATATTGAATTAACATTACTATGAATATTTATGAACTATCACTGTGTTTGGGTAAAGTTATTTCACTAGTTTCATGTATTTTTCTCCCACAACACAACATAGAAGTATGTATTCTATGAGATATCTCTGAAATAGAGCAATGCCTTTTAAATTATTCAAGATGATCTTGTATATCAGTCACCCACTTTTTCAAATATACAAGAGCTCAGACAATTACAATATTTTATATTTGTCTTATTTAACATCTTAACAGTCTTCCACATTTTCTATAAATTTAGGTTTAACCTCTTGGACAGCCAAAGAATTTAATTAAGTCTAGAAATCCATTCCATGTCAAAGATCGACTGAAATCTTAATCAATCTTCCAAAGAGCATCAAAATGATCATACAATTGTTGTTCCTACGACACAATCATATCAAGCACTGCCAAATAGTACAAACTAATTGAAGTCGACAAATAACCTCTATTGCACTGATGAAGATTTGGTAATCAGATGTATCACTGTGTACATTCTGGTATTTAGTTGGATCTTATTGCGATAGATTATTGTATCGATAAATCAAACTACTTAAGTTGGATGTTACTTGAAGTTTGTCATTGTGGCAGCATAAAACAAGAATGTGTCCATAGTACATAGATGCCCTACTCACAACATCATTTTCTATGTTCATTTGACCGTGAAATTAGAATCAAAACTCTAAAGCAGGATAGGCAGACTTAATGGTAAATGCTCAAAGGAACAATAAAACAAACTAACAAACAGACACAAAGACCAAAAAACATAACGCCCCTATAAAGTTGGGGATAACAAGAAACCATGCTTGATAACTTTTGTGCATAAATGAACACAATTTCAAATTGCAAGATTCAGAGCACACCCACTAAAAATTGGTCTTACATTACCTAGTAAATCGCGGTAGTTTACAATACTGTGAATTCACCAATTTTCATGGATTGAGGAAAACTTGCTTGTACGTGGATATTTCCTGGTTTTGCCAAAATCTGCATATTACCTTATTTAAAATTTATTTTTTGTTGAACACTTAATTTTGTGGTTCACATGTACCCATGAAATTCACATTAGTTACCATCGAATAATAATGAATCCACAGTACTATTAAATAGATTGTTAATTGAAAGGTAACATAAATGGACAATAATTATCTTACACTAATGACATCAGTTCTGTACCAAAAGACAGTCTATTATGGTGTAGACGGTGTGGGTATTTATACCCATACACACTCTACAATTCCGATTGGTACAGTTTAGAGTGCGGATCTATAACTTTTCATAAACAGGGACTGGCTGACTGACCTAAGAGGGGGCCTGCTCCAGTCATGCTTCAGTGATTCCCTATATAATCAACCAAATTTTTCCCACTAAAGGGGTGCCCACTTCTAAAACTTTGCATCAAACAAATGAATGCAAGGGAACTTAATTATTACAGTACCAAATTTGCTGCACCAGGCATCAATTTCAACAATTAATGTTACTTCATTGTTGCTCATCACTAAAAATTCAAAATCTAAAATAAACTTTCAAGTGGTGATAAAATTAAAAAATTCAAGAATGTGTTCATAGTACATGGATGCTCCACTCACACTATCATTTTCTATGTTTAGCAGACTAAAATTCAGGGCAAAACTCTAATTTGGCATTAAAATTAGAAACATCTTGAAGAGGGGGTATAATTTCTAAATGGAAACTGTCATGCGTGAACAATAACAGATATGTAACCTAAACAAAGAGAATAAATACCAAAGTTACTCTTATATATATTTTTTGTTTATTGGTATTGCCTGCAGTATTTTATTGAACAAAATTGTAAACATTTAACTGATCTTTCTCAGATTTATAAGGTAAAGCCAATACATTCTTCCCTTAAGAACTGACAGTAGAAAACAAAGCTATAAATTGAGCGGTGATTACACTTTCTACCATCTTTGGTTCATGCCAGTGTCAGCTTATTGTTTTATCTAAGAGTGAGAAATACCCTATAGGGAATATAGAAGATAATAAACCTTCACAATATCTGACAAGTATATCCAAATCAATTCACTAAAACTAAGTTAAGTATTGTCAATAAAAGGATGCTTATATGTTCACCATTACTTTCTTATACACTTATCACTTTCAATTTACATACAAGTACAAAAAAATTGGGATTTTTTGGCAACTTTCTGATGATAATTTTCTTAAATGAGCAAGGTAAA
The DNA here is from genome assembly GCF_036588685.1 of Mytilus trossulus. Classification (NCBI taxonomy): domain Eukaryota; kingdom Metazoa; phylum Mollusca; class Bivalvia; order Mytilida; family Mytilidae; genus Mytilus; species Mytilus trossulus. Next base: position 17,705,938 of record NC_086374.1, on the reverse strand, counting down.
AGTGGTTGGAATTTTGATGAATAGAGGATACATTCAGTCTCATCTATGAAGATTCATAATACAATCTTTAAATCTCTGAGGTCTAGTTGCCTACAAAACAATCAATGTTTGCTAGAAGAATTGAAAACAATAAACTATAACAGTTTATATCCACAGTAAAGTGATAATATAGGTGCAGTATTCTTGTGAGACAAGTCATTGAATATAAAATCTTTACAACTAAAGTGTCATTTTAGTCCAACTTAATTTACTCTAAAACTTAATAAAAAGAATAAAAAGAATCTAATCATAAATATACACATTTAATCAGATTCAATTCTCAGAATTCCCACTATTGGGAAATAACATTTTATAGGAATAACAATTCATCCCAAGCTTTTATCAAATATTCATGCATTTATAATTACAAATAATAACTTGATGATGATATTAATTCCCATCTCGTTTAAAACCTTTGAAAGGGATAGTGTTAAATTCTAGACAGGAGTAAATTTTATTTATAGTTGGTAATGTTTACAATTTCTATATGTAGGAGTAGGGAAAGAATGATAAAACATTTCATTTAATATAATTATACAAATTTCTTATGTTTTGGTGAGTAGGAGGACTTAAGTTATGGAAGAAAGTCATTGAACAAATGAGAAGATAGAACTTTAAATATCTTTTTTAACAAATGCATCTTGCATAAAGTTTCTCTACCAATTTACATTTAATAAATAATATCAATGCTGAATGCAATGGAAAATCTGCAACGCAGAGCAGAACATCGTATACATTTTGGTTCTACTCATTACTCTTAACAATATTATTGCCACTTCTAAACACAACCTGTTTAAATTTTCACTCCTTTATTCCATTTTCAATAATAAACTGATGATTTATTAAGCATCATGGATGATGATTAAGATCAAGTTTAATTTCAAACTGGGTTCAGACTCCATATATAATTAATTTACATTGGTAATATCAAATAGATAGGTTTGGCTTGGTGATCTCTCCGTTAACAAATGTCTGGCCACTTGTACTCTTTGGATTATTTTAAAGGCCAATGAGCGCTGAAACTGATGTCAAGGTAAATTGAAAACCTATTTGGATGTTTTTACACTAGTCATATTTGGTGCCCTTTATAGCTTGCTGTCTGGTAGGAACCAAGGCTTCGTGATGAAGAGCGTACTTTGACCTTTTATGGTTTACTTTTATAAATTGTGACTTGGATGGAGAGTTGTCTCATTGGCACTCATACCACATCTTCTTATATCTATGTACATGCAACAAATTTAGAGACAGAATACTTCTAAGTTTAACCTTTCATGTGTAATGACCTAAATATGGTGGGAATGAGGTACTGTGCACAATGATTATTTGGATAATAATATCTCAAAACATTTTATTTGAGAAATAGCAAGATTTTCAGACAAACTTTACTTTAACAGTAGCAAACAAGAATGTATCCATAGAACACAGATGCCCCACACGCATTAATATTCTACATGTTCAGTGGACCGTGAAATTGGGGTCAATACTTTAACTTGGCATTTAAATTAAACAGATCATATCATAGGGAACATGTGTACTAAGTTTCAAATTGATTGGACTTCAACTTCATCAAAAACTGCTTTCACCAAAAACTTTAACCTGAAGCGGAATGAACAGACACATATGTGCATGGACGAAGGGAGGCACAGACCAGAAAAGATAATGCCTCTCTACTATTGTAGGTGGGGTATAAAATAGGGGATTGAAGCTTAACATTAAAGGCCAGTACACAATCCCAGAATATAACATTATGAATACAGTGTTGGTTCACATGAAACTACTATTTAATTATACATAAGAATTAAGGATAAAAGAAATTACCAAAAATTTTGAACAGCACAACAGACAAGACATACACTCAACAGACAACATCAACAACCAACAAACAACTGACAACATAAACCAAAAACAGGCAACAAAAAACTGACTAGCACAGAAGACAACCCAAACCATCAACAAACAGCTGATTAGCACAATAGACAACATACACCACCAACAGACAACTAATTAGTACAACAGACAACAAAAACCACCAACAAACAGCTGATTAGCACAATAGACAACATACACCACCAACAGACAACTGATTAGAACAACAGACACCAAAAAACCACCAGCAAACAACTGATTAGAACAATAGACAACGAAAACCACCAACAAACAGCTGATTAGAACAACAGACAACATAAACCACCAACAAACAACATAAACCCACAACATACAGCTGATTAGCACAACAGACAATGCAAACCACTAAACACAGCTAATTAGCACAACAGACAACATAAACCACCAAAAAACAGCTGATTAGCAAACAGAAAACTTAAACCACCAACAAACAACAGACAACATAAACAACAAACAGCTGATTAGAAAAACAAACAACATAAACCACCATGAGACAACTGACAAGCACAACAGACAACATGAACCACCAGCAAACAAATGATTAGAACAACAAACAACTTAAACCACCAACAGACAACTGATTAGAACAACAGACAACTGATTAGAACAACAGACAACTGATTAGAACAACAGACAACGCAAACCACCAACAAACAGCTGATTAGAACAACAGACAACATAAACCCTCAACCAACAGCTGATTAGAACATTAGACAACATATACCACCAGCAAACAGCTGATTAGCACAACAGACAACATAAACAGCAAATAACTGATTAGAACAACAGACAACGCAAACCACAAACGAACAGCTGATTAGCACAACAAACAACATTAACCACCAAAAAACAACTGACAAGCACAAAAGACAACTTAAACCACCAACAGACAACTGATTAAAACAACAGACAACTAATTAAAACAACAGACAACTGATTAGAACAACAGACAACAAACAACACAAACAACCAACAAACAAATGACTTTTCTCTAATATAAATGTACAAATAAAGACATACAAAAAACAGATAGTCCAGGTAGCCTGGCTCATGTTAGACCAGGTGTGTCAGCTTGATAGTCTCTATTTGTCTATCTAAACCAGGTGTCATAAAAGTAAACATACTATAAAAGTTCAGTACAGTGAAGTTATCAACAGAATGACCATTTACCTGGACAAGAAAATAAAAGGTGACATATATATTGAAAAGTTGGTTTCAAAATGTGCCATCAATATCAACAGTAAGTGGGAAATGGTGTACTAAAATATTTTGTGACCATGTGTCTAATCAATTTATAAAATGGAATATTAAAATATGTATTAAAAATATATTAATAAAAATGTGTCTAAATGGTTGATAGGTGTGATCTCTTAATAAAAATGTGTCTAAATGGTTGACAGGTGTGATCTCTTACCTTCTTTCTGATCTATGGACAATAAACAGAACAAACTCATCAGTAGTGGTGTATAAATGACTTTTTTCCTTAATTCATGTTTGTCCAACAATCTGAAGGAGTACACTTCTTGTACTACTATACTCATTCTATTTTTGTTTTAATACTGATTATATGTCATGGGTCAAAATCTAGTCTAATACCTCATATAATTCATATATATTCTGGACAGGCAAATATAGTTATAAAATAGAGAGATGTGATATGTAACTGTCATTGAGAAAACTATCTACCAGAGTTAAACAAAAAACATGCATGTATAATGCATGGTCATTGTACAAATTTGAAAATAAACAAAACCTGTTCCATCTAGTCAACTGCCAACTTGTAAGGATATAACATAACAATTCTAACTCAAGTGTAAGGTCATAGTCCAGTCCAATCCAAGCATCCAGTCCAGTCAAGATATTTAACAATTTCCAGAATTTGGTCATTCAAAACAATAACCTAAACTTTAAAAGAAATTCCATATGAGACTGCTGGGAGTGTTGACTATTGATTTTAAAAGCAGACAAAAACAATTTGAAATAAACCAGCTCAGTTTTACGATCACCTGAAATACTTAAAACAAACTGAAAGTATTCCCATAGTAAACTCATGTGTTCCACATTTCTGGGGTTGAAAATGGAAATTTGCAGTCCCATTATCGATAGTGTATAATGTAAGCTTGCTTGTCCCTGAAGATTTCAACAGCTAATGATTTTTAAGAAAAAGCTCTAAAACAATCCAAATCCAAATGGACTACTTACATGGAAGTTTATTGCCACACAGGTGGTTTATCATGTATTGGATTTCTACACATATACATGTACATATGTAATTATCTGAGGATTTCTACACATATGCATGTACATATGTAATTATCTGAGGATTTCTACACATATACATGTACATATGTAATTATCTGAGGATTTCTACACATATACATGTACATATGTAATTATCTGAATATCAAAATCTATATCTATTCTCCTCTCCATTGTAAATTAATTAGTTAACCACTATCTAATAAGAGAAAATGGTTCCTGATCGTTCCTGTAAACCTTGACACATCTTATTGACTACAAGTTTTAATCAGCTGATCTAGACCATCAAATCAAATCTACTATGTCGTCTTCAATCTGGCAAATATCAGGACTTGTCTTAAATTAGATTCTACAGAGTGCCCACTGTCTTCTTCAATCTGGCAAATATCAGGACTTGTCTTAAATTAGATTCTACAGAGTGCCCACTGTCTTCTTCAATCTGGCAAATATCAGGACTTGTCTTAAATTAGATTCTACAGAGTGCTCAAAAGCTTAAATAAACATATTCAAAGTTCAAACTGATCTATAAGAGTTCTTATTGTTTTCCCTTATATTTTAATTCTACTGGTTCAGGTATGTGGTATTTTTGTTAAATAAAAAATTGAGTATTAATACACAGTATAGTGAAATGTAATTCATCCTTGAGATTGCATTGCCGTTTATCTACAACATATTAAGTTACTTTATGGAAATGAGTGTACCCCTAGCTCTGTATGTTAAAGCAAACTTTTAGACCAATGAGAAGATGGGGTTTCTTAGTTGCTGCGGTTGAAATCTCGTTCCCTAATTGTTTAGTGAGATTTAGTAAGAGAACCAATCAAAATAGAGCGCTCATTTCAAAAATGTCCAATCAGATAGTTCATTAATTAATGTTGGGTCTTTGTTCTAACAATTGCGCGTCTTTATAGGCATTCAAGCTAATTCAGTTGCATGAAGCAGAAGCATTATATTTTTGCAGTTAGAAAATTTTAAATAGGTATCACAGAAAATATAATAAAATTTTATCAAACATTTATGAAATTAAAGATAACGTATTCAAATAACCGTAATTGTGTTTTGTATCACTAAGTACATGTAAATGTATTATATATATATATCCCTTTTTAGCGGGTCTCATTGGGGTCAAATGGTGATGTGGGTTTGCCATTTTTTTGTTAGTGTGACACATGAAAGTAAAATTATTGTGCCATGAAAACAGAAAAAGAAGTTTAGCGGGACATGGGAAATTACAAAAAAAAAGAGAATTGCCTATGTACATAGTGGAAGTGGGATAGAGGAATCTAACAAAACCGTAAGCGGGTTCCTGGATCAGAACCCCCCAATGAGACCCCTTATAAGGTATATATCCAACTTACATCAAGCTATTTTGAGTAATGCAAAATAATAGAATTCATAAATTTAGAAGTATTTGTTGTAGGAATCTGACTCTTTTTTGAGGACAAAGCATGAAAACTGTAGAATATCTATTTACATTAGGTAACATCAAAGTGTAAATGAACCTGTTTTACTTGTATATACATTACACTTTACTACATATTCATGTAAAAGGGGAGGAGTCAATTAACAATCACACTGAATCTTAAAAATACTAAGTAAGTAGTCACATATATGATTTTGAATACTATTGCAAACCATAAAAACAAGCATGTTTTCAAGGTTACTGAAAGCTTACAGTACCTAAAGCCTGACTAGCATATCTGATGAACAAAGTGACCCCTTCTGGATAAACATCCATAATAATATATTATTACGATTCTTAATCTTTAGATTTATTGACATCTTAATTTTCCAACATGAATATATAAGGTCAGTAACACGGTCAAGTTTTTTTTTAAATATTCAATATTCAGAGAACTTAGAAATTAATAAAATAGTCCAGTGAAACCAATTTTTTTTACATAAATAAGGCCGTTAGTTTTCTCGTTTGAATTGTTTTACATTGTCATATCTGGGCCTTTTATAGCTGACTGTACAGAATGGGCTTTTTTTTGCTAACAGGGAGAAACAGATCTCAAAAATTCAAACTAATCAACTCATTATTATACATGTCTTACTGCTAACCAAAACTGAAATTATTCTGTATTAACTGAGAAAAGTGTTATGGAAATGTCTTTAGGACAAATGGACAAATGGACTTATAGATGAATGGATAGACAGACTGGCAAACAATAGTGAATGTGACTTATCTTCCACTTAAAAGGGGTTGGAGGATAATAATGATAGTAAAATATTTGAATCTATGTAGTTTATATATGAAATTTTCTTCCTTTGAACTCTTATTTGTAAAAATATTTTAATTAAAACATTTAGAACTTTTCCCTCATACAACAATTTTTTTGTCAATCAAGACACATAAGTAAGAACTGACAAGTGAAATACTCATGTTTTTTAAATTCTATACTCTGTGCATTTGAAGAAAAAGTTTGTGACATTGGTATATTTCTCACAATTGAATTTAAATTCCCAATATAACCTAAATAATATAGAAAATTAAAGAAAATCTACTGACTAGTTAAACCAATTGTGTGTTTATTCTAAACTGTGTGTATTCCAGATAGAAAAAATCATAGATATTATAAATCTTTGAAAAGAAACATGCAATTTCCTTACCATTTCAATTTGGTCCTTGACAGAAAATTTCTGTAATTACAATAAGGCATTTAGAGTTATCTCCCATAGATTCTCACTAACAGATCATCTAGAGTTGTCTCTCTTTGGGCTCATTTCTTTATTCAATTTTAAAACATATCACAATTAACACACAATTACAATTCTAACAAGCAATTATCAGCAACCACTGTTCCTACTTGTCATCAATATGGCCATGCTATATAGGAATATTACATGGTTAAACATTGCTAAGATAAATAATGTTGGTACAATGTAAAACTTGTCATCAATATGGCCATGCTATATAGGAAGATTACATGATTCAAACATATTGCTAAGATAAATATTTCTGGTACATTGTAAAAGAAAGGTGTAACTTAAAAATTTTAAGAGCACAACATATTAAATAATGATTGAGTTGATTTTAGGGGATAACAGAAGATGACAGTGAGTTATAAGACATATTCAAGCCAAAACATTAATTATTTAAAAGAAACAATGATCATATACAACTGAACTGAAATGCACAAATTCTTATTTTTCTGTTCATATGTAGTCTGTGAATTATTTAAATTATGTTCCTCCTTATGAAACATTCAATGAAAGTTTACCAAAAATTAGAATGCAGGAGAAACAAAGTAAGTTTGTCAGAAATGCATGCATGCACAACTTGACAGAGACACTTATAAGAATATAAGAAAATATCATGACAATCGCAAGGAACACATGCAAACAAACTATAATGTAAAAAAAAACTAAGGCTTGGGTAGTGAAATTTAGGTGATCCAAAATAGTTAGCATACCAGTTTCTACAAAAACTTTATCCTCCAAAAACTGGTGTATCCAATTTATTGTGTCCTAAATTCTTAACAGAATTTCATTAACAATATTAATTATGAAAGCACTAAAATAGCCTCTGCTTAATGAATTTTGAATCTGTCCAAATCAAAAGTAGAATTTTCATAAAAGAGACATACTCTGAATGGCAAGATGCTTTCAGTAAAGAATAGAAAAAGTATTTCCTTTAAGCTTTAGTGGTAAACTTTGTGGCTTCATTGACAACATTTTCCTTTATAAAAATACTGAACTTCGAGGAAAATTCAAAACAGAAAGTCCCTGACTCATACTTGATATTGAGGAATGGTAAGGTTAATATTTATTAGACTTTTTATTAAGCAGTCTACATTATTCATTTCTCTAACAATTAGATGGTAGCAAACATTGCATACAACACAACTACCTACAAGATATAATTAAGACAACAACTTATAAGTTATCACTATGACAACAACCTGCAAGATATCACTATGACAACAACCTGCAAGATATCACTATGACAACAACCTGCAAGATATTATCAAGACAATAACCTACAAGATATAAACCTACCTGAGCAACTTTTTCTGATACATTATGCTTCATATTTTGAACATTTGGCAAGAAAATTCCTTTGGCACTGGGGATACTCCCATCAGGATCTGGCATTTTGTTCATGTTGTCTGCAGTGGCATTAGCTAAACTATCATTCACTTGTTTGGCACGATTTTTGATCAGTTCAGAATCACTTGAAGCTTGAATTATCATACTAGATTTGACATGGTTTCCTATTCCTATAAAAAAAAAAGAAAAGAGAAATGATCTCCATTATCTATGTTAGACTATAATAAAATACTGTGTGAATCTGAACCTGAATCTGCCATCAAATTACTACTTATCCAATGGGAAGAAATTCTATTGTCATGATAAAACATGATTTTAGTCATATGTGAAACATACTACCGGTATATATATGAAAAAGACCATACATTGCCATGAAATATAAAATATAATTGAAGATGGTTTAGAAATTTGAACAATTATAAAGGCATCACCAATAAATAAAGAATCAAATAATAGATCATAGCAATACAACATATGTAAAACATGTTTTTCCATCCCAAAGAAGCAGTTTATACAAAATATGCCAAGTAAAAAAAGCAAGTGTAAAGCAGGCAAATAAATTGAAGATAAATTTTTTATACAACTTTGATGAGTCCAGTATTTCTCGGGATTCAGTCAAAGAGAAATTAAAAAAAATGAAGAATGGTTTCGATGGGACACAGATGCCCCGCCCCAGTTTACAAAAGGACATAACTCAAGAAAGCAAACTGACACCACCAAAATGCAAACTTGATCTGTGTTTGGTTGTATTGTAAATAAGTTTTAAAACAAATTTCGTTGGGGCAAACTTCAATTAGAGAAATAAAACAAATGTATCAAATTTACAATTCAACATAACATCATCAGACTTCCTCATGCCTACAAAGAAAACAAATCATTTTAATTACAACTAGATCAACCTAATATCTACCAATATATACATGTAGTCAGTCTGAAGCTATTGGATGGATAATATTTTAAGGATTTTAAGGATTTTACAAGGAATAATGGTACTGTGTTTCAAGAGTTGCCACTATCAATTGGAGATTTGACAGTCCAAATACAGTTTTACTAGGAATACAGGGCAGAGCCAGTTAAATAGACATTTGAGGCTGTCAAATCCAAAATTGATGGTTGCCAATCTTCATTACTGATAATATTCTAATGCAATACTCCTAAATGGTTCAAAACTAAACAACTTGGATTTTGCAATGCTTTTGACATAAATAAACTCATCATAGATACCAGGAATAAATTTAGCATTTACGCCAGACGCGCATTTTGTCTACAAAAGACTCATCAGTGACGCTAGAATCCCAAAAAGTTAAAAATGCCAAATAAAGTATGAAGTTGAAGAGCATTGAGGACCAAAATTCCTAAAAGTTTTGCCATATTTTCAACATGTATAAGTCATTGTAAATAGCTTTACCTTCAATATTTCTAAAAAAAATATGACCAGAAGAAATGATCATGAATAAGAAATTTGGGATGTTGATATCATTCTACTTGAAGCTGATGGTATTGTTTTAAATACCAATATTAAAAAAAAAAATCTGCACTTCCATTTTTATTGTTTTCTCTGTGGTTTGAGTTATTTCACTGATTGCAATCAACAGATTGAGCCTATATTGTATTTATACAAGAGTAACTTGGTGAAATTTCTCTTCTGTTTTAGCCCTCACCGAATTATTTAATAAGGTCAAGGTCAGGTGAATCCATTTAGACTGACCCGTCATATTCTGTATGTGCCTGCCCCAAGTCAAGAGCCTGTAATTCAGTGGTTGCCATTTGTTGTTGTGTTATATTTGTTTTTCATTCATTATTTTCTACATAAATTTGACCATTTAAATTGATTTTACATTTGTCATTTCAGGGCCTTTTATAGTTGACTATACAGTATGATTGCTTATTGTTTAAGGCCATACGGTAACCTATAGTTGTTAATTTCTGTGTCATTTGGTTTCTTGCGCAGAGTTGCATCATTGGCATTCAAACTACATTTTCTTTTTATTTGTACACCTTACAATCATTCCACACATTATATATAGTTGACCTTTTGAATATGGTATCTGATAAACTGAAAAAAATTGAAAACTTAGTATTGATCAATGAACCATGAAAATGAGGTCAAGGTCAGATGAACCCTACCAGTAGACATGTACATTTTACAATCATTCCATATTATATTATTATACATATTGGATATAGTTGACCAATTGCTTATAGTATATGAGATACAAACATCGACTAATTACCCATGAAAATGAGATACGACCCATACAATACCAGTCAACAAATAAATCACACATCCAATATAGTTGCCATATTGCTTATAATATCAGAAAAATAGACCATACCAAAAAAATTAACATTATTCAATAAATTCAAAAATAAAGGTCAAGGTAAAATGAAACCTGGCAATCTTACACATTTACCCTATATCATGCCATTCACTAAATATATAGTTGACAAATTGCTTACAATATGTCAGGTAAGAACTTGATCATGAAATCGTAACCTTGCTCATAGTGCTATGAAATGAGGTCAAGGTCAGGTGAACCCTGTCTGAAAGACATGAGGACTTTGTGTGGAACTCATATATCAAATATAGTTATCCTATCACTCATAAATAGAGAGCATTTCACAAAATAAGGCTAAAACAATGGACAATTGACAGATTGAAACTTCATATTATAATGTTTCTGCATAGAAAGTATTGAGCGTCCAGGTCTTCTACCTTCTGAAATATAAACCATTATACAAATAGTAAGAAACAAACATCAGACCAAGAAATAAAAGTCTGCCACTAAATGGTGTTTTTGATGGATTCAACTGAACTCTTTAAAAATTATTTCAAATATAATTATGGCTTCTCACTTTGTGATTACCCACTTTAATTTTATCATTACCATTACCAACAAGTATGCTTCAGAGGCAGGAAAAGTCCATTAGCATATAGTTTTTCGGCTAGGACCCTTTTGGCAGATTACTTTGGGCAATTAGCTAAGCGACCAAGATTGCTGGATTAGCATCATTATATCAATACAGTACTTTGAACTAGAAGAAAACAACCAATCAATTTCAGCTCAAGTGACATCTTCAACAGAAGAGACAAAATCAAAATGCTTGTAAGCACTGAAGGGTAAAGATTGCTTGAAATTATCAATGGGAAGTAAAATTATATTGCATTGGTTGTAATTTTTTTATCAAAGGAAGATAACTCCAATTTCTAAATAAAATAAAGAATGGAAATGGGGAATGTGTTAAAGATCAAGACAGATGATTTTAACAATGACACTTTTTATATTTTAGAACAGATACAGGATTCCTGCACATTGCATAAGTTATGTAATTTTCTTGACAAGTGTAACATGATTGTATGACTTGAATATCTGTGCAAATGTTACTTTGATTGATTTTGTGAAATGTTCATGGATAGAAAGTATAGAATGCTCTGATAAATGCAATATATTTTTTGTGTATAAAAAGGTAGTGATTAACCTTGGAAGATTTAGATATCAACTCCATAGCATAGGGTTTTTATTGCACCTTTAGCCCCCCAAATAACTAGGAGAAGTCCAGATGTTTGTAGACATAGAAAAGTTAGAGAATCAGTCATAAATATAAAAAAAAAAGTTTTTTACTTTCAAGAAAGTTAAAAATAATAAATCAAATGCATGATTTTTCATACAGCAATAACAATTCAATGTGTTTGTTAAGCTGGTAAAGGTTGTTTAGCTATAAGAAATTTGTGTGATTTACAAAACTTGCAGAAAAGACATATACAATTAAAAGAAAACTGTTTGTGCAGGTTTAAATAAAATTCCATGCAAGCTGTGAACATATTATTTAAACATGTATAAAAGTTCATTCAGGAAAGGACTTGAAGTTAATTTGCATTTAAAGTTGTTAGCCCTCAAACACAATAATCTGTTCCATTTGAAGTTAGCTATGTATGTCCATTGCTAAATTCAAGTTTGCTGCAAATTAGAGTAATCAATATATCAGTATGTATATCAGGGGTACCAGATATCCTGTTGAGTTAATATGCTATTTATAGATTAGACAATAAGTATTAGATTCTGTCAATTTAATTAATTAAAAGCTAAGGGTAAAAGGACACCATGTTTTCTAGGTGAAGGTCACTATTTAAAGGTCAAAGACAGTTTTAAACATGTACATGCTGCTGAATTAGATTAATCTAGTTGCACTTGTTAATCATGTGTAGGTGCAAAGGTGATGGGACTCACTTGACCCTATTGTCTGGGCACGAGGTCGTATCTCTGGAGATGAACCTGTAATAATATTCAAACTTTATATATATAACTATATAGATGCCCTGATGAGAGCTAAATCAAAAATTCTTCCTTCAAGAATGTTTGCCTGTAAGTTTGAAGAAATGGCTTTTTTGTCTGATGTTCCTCTGATAGATATCAACTAAAAAGAAAAGTAAACAAAATGTATATTGTAATATATTGTTTAAATAATGCAGAAGTACAAAAAGGTATTCAAACACTTACATGAGAATACAAAACTGGCATAGCAAGTAATAATTCTTACCAATTCTACTTAAATGATTTTTATCACATTGTTTAACAAAAAACAAGTAAATTTGCTGATAATTTTACCAAACAAGAATTTAAATTCAATATTCAACTAAGTCTACTGTAACATGTCAAATTAAAGTTTACAAGATTCATGTATATTATGAGATTAAAATCTTCCTTAAAAGTTATCTTGGACTTTACCTTGAAAAGCTAAATTTAAATAAAAAATAAAAATCTGAATCTGATCGGATAACAAATTATTTCAAATATCATTGCACAAGTTTATTTTTTTGTTGATTACATTTTTGTGTTTGTTATAAAAAGCACATTAATATTGTCGATAATATTACAAGATAATGTTGTGTATAATCTCATGTGTTAGAATTCAATGCATATCAATATCTGTAATCTTCTCATTACATTTAGTAATGTATTAGAATAACATTTAAATTTAGATACTATTACAGCTAGTAATTAACAAATAATCTATGACAGTCTAATTCATTATTAATCTACTCTCATTAATTATTCCCACTGCTATTACCTTTCTCATAAATGGAATCCCAATCTGAAAGTTCTGAAATAAGATGGAAAGAGTGATTGAGTTATTTCCCTTTCATCAGCGAAAAAACAAAAAATGCTTTCCAATAAAAACCTATCACTCTTTTTAGGTAAGTGTATAACTATTCTTCAATTTCTCAAACAAATTAATAAATATATTTTTCTGTATTTTATTTATACAGAATAACTCCAAGTTTGTTGCCATTGCCTACAACTGGATAAATATCACCCTGTTACTGAACTACTACATTGTGAATATCTCTTGAATTCCCTTTTGATAGTGATTAAATTGCTGATTTGTACCACAAACAATAAACCTATTTCTAAATTAGAATCCTCTTCAATTTGTCTATTTCCTGTAGTATTCCTAATTGGCTTTTTTGTAGAAAAATATGGACAATGCCTAAAATTCATTAAGTATTAAGCTGCAAAATAAATGTTTTGAACTTCTAGGGAAAAACTACATGTGGTTTAATTCCAAGATTGCTCAACTATCAAATGTAATAAAGGAGAGTTGTGATTTAAGTGTCAATACTACCCACCACTGTTATCACTGGTTCTATCTAGATCATTTTGTTTCTGGGTTTCTATACCCTCCAAAGAAGAAGCTCGTCTAATAAATCCTTGACTAGCCTTTTCTGCCTCCATTACATCAAGAATACAGCCATCCACTGGTCTGTGTCGTAGGGGTGGCGAGTTAATAGGAAAATCAGGGCCAGGCACTGGTAGTTGATTAAGCGGCATATTTTCTTCTTCAGGAATGGGTGGGTTCTCAGGATCAGGTGACTTATCTATTTTAACTTTTGTTCTAAGTTCTCTACGTATTGATGGTAAGCGTAGTCTAAAGCTTTTGTGACGATCTATAACAAAACAAATATCAAAATATCAACTTTGCCTTCTCAAATGGAAATAAATAGAAAAATTAGTGAAAAAGCAATACAATAATTTCGTTGAGAATTACTTTGGAGCTATTTACTCAAATATAATATTGGGTTCAGAGGCTGTGGGGACCAGGCAGTTCATCTACTGTATCACTATAAAAATAAGAAGATGTGGTATGATTGCCAATGAGACAACTCTCCACAAGAGACCATGAAAAAACTAAAGGACCCCATTAGGCCTTCAACAAACAGATAATGTCAACTCTGAGATAATGAGTTGGAATCTTGTTTGACTTTGATACACAATTGTCCTTCATAAGATAGGTGGCTCTTTCTAGACACTCAAACTTCCTCTACCAATAAACACTGGCTGCCACAATATAGCCAATAGTGGAGAAGAGGCACTCAACACAACCAACCAATCAATCAATCAATCATAATATAAACCCTTTGAATTCCCACCACATTTTCTTTGTTCTTTTACTCAAAAACTTTGATAGTCACATCACAACAGATGACTTTAACTAAACAAAATTTCTTATTCAAGGTTTTCTTTGACCAAGTTTTGAATGGAGAGTTTCAAAACACCTAATTTCAAAAATAAAACAATTTACAATAAATGAATACTTTATAAGAATTATTTCCATATATAAAAAGCCTACTCATTGTTCAGGCCAAATAAAGAAAATATTTGTGTTTTCTAATTCCCAACCTATCCTATATTTCAAGCTTTGAAATAGCCTACCTTAAAGTTTACTTGGTGATTTTTCAATGAGCACTGTTAAAGTCAGAGTTTCTTTCCTATAGACTCAATGTAGAAAATAATGTATAAAAAAAAATCCATACTTACCTACCCTTGTTTTCAAATATGTAATAGGAAACACACATATTATTTTATTTGGCCTTACTGAAATCTGTATCTCCTATTGACAATAACAATGTAGTTTTAGTTTTAGTTAATGAAACCAGACCTCTGCAGAAATGAAAATTTAAAAGTTCAATTCTGTCTCCAATGTTATTTTACACTTAATGCATTAGTTTTTTGGTGTATCAATCACAAAATTTCCCATGTGGCTATGTTTTTGTAAGATCTACACAATAAAAAGGTCATTAAGGCAGCCATACAAACCAATGATAGTCTGATGGAGAATTTTAACATCACAAAAACAACATCAGACATCAATAAGTGTCTGTACGTTTGTTTTTCCTATTCATCAGTACTTGTGAAGCTGCTTATATAGGGTTGTACAATGTATTATAAAAAATAGTTACAGCATAACGGACAAATTATCAACCAAAGCAAAACAAAACAACACCATAAAGGTCATCATATTTGATATTCATAACTGTCAACACTATTATCTATTTTGACTAATAAGGCTCCCCAATAAACCTGCCTTAGAAACCTCGGTAAGTAATGGTCACAAGCTTTCTGAAAATTGACTAATCCATTACTTTTGTTTGAAGTTACACAATTATCAACATTCTACAATTCTTACAAGTATCAAAATAAGCTAAAAATTGTCGATTGCAAAACCAATATTTTTTACAAAATGAAAAAATCAAATAAAGACAGTACAGCTTCCTATAATTGCTTACATCCACATCATTTGAACTTCGAAGGATAGATGTCTCATTGGCAATCATACCTCATCTGCATATTTTCAATTGGTATATATCCTATGATATTTTGGCTGAAGTCGTACTGTATTCAATTACCACCACTACTTACTGTTTCTGAAGGTTGACACATCCACAGAATGAGTTCTGTTAGAGTTAGAAGTGATGTCCTCATAGTTTATAATAAACATTATAACTTCTCCATGCTCATTCTTAACAGGTGCTATGAGGACACTACATACAAACTTTGTTCCTACAGATAAAAAAGAAAATTTCACTTCAACAAAAGGTTTCAATATATTAACTTAACATATAATACACTACAGTGTGAACTTGAGAGCAAATGCAGCTAAATTTTCCTATACTAGTATAATAAATATTTCCTAGGGTTATATAAATCTTCCAATATGATTAATATTTATAAGGGGCATAACTCATTTAAAATAACAGGTTCACAATGACTTGTATGAGACATTACCGGTATTGAAATGAGTTTTTACATGTTTAGCCCCGCCACATTATTTATGTATGTGCCTGTCCCAAGTCAGGAGCCTGTAATTCAGTGGTTGTCGTTTGTTTAAGTGTTACATATTTGTTTTTCGTTCATTTTTTTATATAAATAAGGCTTTTCTCGTTCGAATTGTTTTACATTGTCTTATCAGGGCCTTTTATAGCTGACTATGTGGTACACATCTTCTTTTTTATATTTTACAATGCAATTTTCCATATAATCAACATTTCCAAGCGGTTTATCTCTTTAGAAAAAGGTGATCAACACTTAAGAGATATTGCTGATATAGACCTATGGTATAAGTTTTACTAAAATGTGGCAAGGATTGTACAAGTGAGAGTTCTTACAAAAGCGGAAAGACCCCCAGTTTTTCTATGTCTCCAACAACCTGTTCCTGATTTGCAATACAATATATGACAATGTCAAATTGCAAATAAGATATAGTACTACATTATAACAAAACATGCAGTAGTTGTCTTTTGTTTATGATGTTCTTATGTATTTCTCATGTCTCCTTTTTTATATAGATTAGACTGTTAATTTTTCTGTTTGAATGATTTTACACTGGTCATTCTTTGGGCCTTAGCTAGATGTTCAGTGTGAGCCAAGGCTCCGTGTTGAAGACTGTACATTCACCTGTAATGGTTTACATTTTAAATATTGTGACTTGGATGGAGAGATGTCTAATTGGCAGTAATATCACATCTTCTTATATCTATTGAATAATAACCAGAAATAATATGCTGTTGACACTGACATATGTCTTGCCTGATTTTAAGCAGCATAATGTAAAGGTTGAAATTATAAATTGCCATACTTAAAAATAAACTTTAAAACATATTGAACCATGACTAAGAGTACATCCTTGGTAATGAGCTATGTCAATGCTAATACAACTGCATACCAAATACTGACTTAATGCCAGAGGTTCTCCTTAAATGGACCAAATCACATATCTAACATGAAACTATGCAAAAAGTTTCCAAATCAATCATGCCTGAAATGGGGCAGAGCCAAATTATCTCCATATCTATTGCTATTACAACTGCATATCAAATATCTTTGACTATACATTAGTTGTTTTCCTTGACCTAAAGGTTTCTCATTATTGAAGGTTGTACAGTTTACTTTAACTGCTATTTCCACTTCATTTTAACTCTTTTTGTGGAAACCACATTCACTGATTATTACATGTATACTAATCACAAACTTCAACATATAAAATATGCAAGTTTCAAAGTCAAAAGACCATGACTGTGTGTGATGGGCCAAAATAATCTCTACTCCTGCCAGAAACAGCATGCCTAAGTTTTGCCACCAAAACTCCATCAAAGCAAGACAAAACAAATTTCTACATTAAACATTGGGAACTTTGATTGGCTTTCTTGTAACGCATCACTGCTGTTTCACTTTAGAATGACAACACTATAGCACCACTACTGTACTTGACAATCTGTAAAATGTCAGTCAATTGACTTCAGTCAAACATCCTGTCACAAATATACCCTTTAAATGTTGTAGTGATAAATCTCAAATCTAAAACAATCATTGATTTTTGGTAGGACTGATAATACAAAAGCAGGTCCATCTTCTCCAATTGCAATTGATTTTGAAGTTGTCTTAAAGATGCTAAATGGATTGATGTGAACTTTAATTGCACCATTACATAACTTTCAATCAATAAACTTCTAAAGCATTTCAACTTCAAGTTGTTTAATAACAAGTGAACAAGAAAGATACAATCAGGAAAAACAATAACAAAGAGGACTTCATTACAAAGACAAATAAATTCAAAGGGACAGAAATGTAAAAATGTCAATATCATCCAACAGATCATACATTAATAGTAGTGAGTATTTATGTCATCAAGTCTAACACAATTATTCCTTACTCAATCCAAAATTAACAACAATTTCAACAATATTGTCTTATAAATGTACATGGAAAATTTGTTTCTAGACTTTCATCCAACAACCGATTTTTAATCAAAATTCCTTTCATATCGCTACTTCAATACATAAACAAATCATCTTAGCTTTTATGCTTTCCAAGAAATAGTGAAAACATCACAAAATAGTCTCACAAGACAAAATACAACATTGAATTTACCAGAACAATTACTGGGGAAAGTTTTACTAAAACATTTGTATATTTATTTGATATTATGCAGTAACATGTGAATTGTTTCCCCAATAGAAACTCCAAGTTAAGTGAAGGTGTTATTAGATCACTGATTTCAGATCTTCAGTAATCATCTTCAAACCTCAATGAATGCTTAATGACCTTCTATTGATTCCTAATCATTATGGTGTGTTTGTTCTTTTACTTAAAAAAACAGGTCACATTGATTCTAAACAAGTGGTGGGTGGACCAAGGATCTGAACCAAATTCCTAAATAAACCAATGATAAAATAGAGCAATGACTCAAGTGGCTGGGTCACATGGAATGTTTCTTAAGCAATGGTGAATGTTTATTTGAAAATATCAACTGTAAATTAGGGATTTTTAACAACTCTGTTATGGATGGTTTAAAACTAAGTGCAAGAAGGTCTGCATACTTTAGGTGAGATTTCAAAGATCGGGTTTGAAAACAAAAAGTTGGTACAAAGGTAGTGGGTTTTGAAAATTTTCTGAAAAAACCTGGATTTTGAATTTTGGAAAAAATTTGAAAAAAAGCCACAAACAACTCTTTAATACCAGTGGAACAAGGATAATATATGTGAAAGAATTTGGTGAAGTTTTAATGATTTAGACTTGATAACCGGAAATGACAATGAAATTGACAGATTACACAAAATAGGTACTGTCATTTGCAAATTTGCTTAAATAAAACTCAGTTTCACAGTAATGTAATAAAGACAAGTGTGCAAATCAAAAATGTATGTAAGCAATCTGTGAATTTTCTAATGAATGAGGAAGGAACACAAAAGGGAGGAGAAAGATACCAAAGGAACAATGATACGTATTAGTCAAAAACAAACTGACAATGCTATAAAAATAAAAAAACAAAAGACAAATACAATATACCAAACACAACCTAGACAACTCAAGACTAAGAAACACAAACCAAACCAAAAACAGGGAGAGATATCAGCTCTAGAAGGGTAAGCAGACCCTTCTCAATATGTTACACCCTCTGTGTTAATCCTATAAAATAGGTTGATAAGTAATGTCAGGTGACAATCAGGCTAGGTACTGTATTTTCAAATTTTGCGAAAAAATGAACTACATTCTCAAGTCTTGAAAAAGGCAAAACATACAGGTAATAACTATTTCTTTATACAAGGTGCACAATGAGTATCAATGTTGTACTATGAACAAATTTCCTATAGCCTTGTATGAAGACTTTTGAAAAACCACAAATCAAATATCCATGACAATACAATGTTTCATGCATTCATGAAAACTGGTACCCACAAAATGAAACGAATTCACAGTTACTAAAAAGAATCTGGTCTTTGGACAACATATTACCATGTTGTCTGTGCTAGGGGCTGTCTTAAACTTGTAGTGAGGTGAGTTATTTTGTTAAGTGTTGAAGGCCTCACTGGAACTTTGAGTGTAGAACTGCAATAAAATGCTGTTCCTTTGCTTTTTGTGGTTGCAACCCCCTTTTTTTTGGACGATCGATGCATTTGAATGGGGACATGTGGCTGGACCCCCCCCCCCTTTATCCTGGATTGGGAAACCACCCCCTTTTTAATGGCTGGATCCACCCCTGAGATAGATGTCCCCGAAAAGTAAGACATTGTAGAATTCTGATAAATTCAACATGAATTTGAGTTTATTTTTTATATTATCATTTATGGTACAGTATATTTCTATAAAGTTCTAAAGAATCAATCAATCTTTTCAAAGCTAACATAACATCTGCTTTTAAAATATCAGATGCACCAACATTTTATTATGTTTTAATACAATATATAGTAACTAAGGTAATGCAACAATATGATAGATGTTGAATCACAGTGTACTTTGAGTCGGTAAGATCATTAAATGCTTTATACTTAGTTCATTTCAATTGACCAGATTTAACTTTTGACATTCAAAATCTTAATATTCCTAAGAAAATCCACAACTGCTTGAATCCAATAAATGTAATTTACCAAAACAGTTCTTAAGAACTGTCAAATAAAACAGTAAAAATCAGTGAATATCAAGTAAAGCAAGATAAATGAACTTTCCCTTATCCTCTAAACCACAAGCATTAGTACTGAGACAAAAACACTGACAAATATAAATAACTATTTAACAAAATGACTTGGGGATAATCACTAAATCTTGGTTCTAGTTAGATTGGTGTGAGTTTGCTAATGTTTCACTTGGGGTTAATAAATAGCAGCTCTATTGCATATTTCATTTTCTTCACATAAATCTATCTACAAGTGTATTATAAATAGTTTCTGTACTGGTTGATTTACAGTGCTGGGAATTTGACAAACCTAAGATATTGATCAAATATCAATCATTCATGGTAGGAGGGAAAATTTATATTGAATATTATCGTAAATGTTTGGCTCCCGACTATCTGACTTGATCCTATTCAAATAATTTTCTATTTGTATTACGGGAGAAGATTAAAGGTGCTATTCAAATACCATACAAAACATACTGTTACTGAATGTAGACAACAATCACTATCAACAAAATTTGCATAATGAAATCGAAAGAACACGGCAATTCAATAAAAGTAAATGAATATTGGAAGCTGTCTCAGAGTTTCCAAATTGTACTTATTTTTTCCTAAACAAATTCCAGCAACTTTTCAGTATGGATAGACATATTATACTGAAAGACAAAAAAAAAGAAAAACAATTTATTTGAAGAAATTGTGTCCAGATGGAATCAGAAGAAATTGCAATTCAATAATACCAAATGTTATTGGAAATTGTGTAAAAGGTTGAAATTACTCTTTACTTGGAGGAAACAAATAGATTTTTGTAATCAAATTCTTGTGTGAAATTGACCAATAAACTATTTTCTAATTTAATAAAATGTTCAGATTGAAAATTTACTTTACATCAATTCCAAGGAAGGACAACAACACCATTATGACATTTAAGAGAATCTTTTATACAAATTATATTAAAATCCAGAGTAAATCAATTTGAGTGCAGCAGTAAATGAAAAGGTTGTGTTACATGAAATTCTCCAATAAAAATATGTATGAGACAGTAATTTCATTTTGAGCTATACACTATCAAGGTCTATGCATAGAATAAATGACTTCTTTTATTAGAAAGTTCAGAATAAAGGAGGTAAATAATGCATTTCATTTCTCCAAAAAAATGTTACTACAAGAATGCACATGCTGAAATGTCTCGCCTTCTTTACTAATCATTGATATTATGTTGATAGTCCTAAATATAAAGCTTTATTACAACTGTCACATAAACTCAACATTAACCAAGAAAACTAAACATTGATCAATGAACAATGAAAATGAGGTCAAGGTCAGATGAACCATGCCAGGCAAACATGTACAGCTAACAATTTTTCCATACAACAAATATAGTTGACCTTATAAATTGAGAAAAAAAGACCAAAACACAAATACTTAACACTAAACAGTGAACCGTGAAAATGAGGTCAAGGCCAAATAAAATCTGCTGACATATAGATCATAAAATATTTCCATACACCAAATATAGTTGACCTATTGCATATAGTATTAGAATAAAAGACCAAAAACTTAACTTTGACCACTGAACCATGAAAATGAGGTCAAGGTCAGATGACATGTCAGCTAGACATGTACACCTTACAGTCCTTCCATACAACGAATATACTGGACCTACTGCTTATAGTATCTGAGATATGGACTTGACCACCAAAACTTAACCTTGTTTACTGGTCCATGAAATGAGGTCGAGGTCAAGTGAAAACTGTCTGATGGACACGAGGACCTTGCAAGGTACGCACATACCAATAAGTTATCCTATTACTTATAATAAGAGAGAATTTAACATTACAAAAATCTTAACTTTTTTTTCAATAGTCACTGAACCATGAAAATGAGGTCAAGAACACTGGACATGTGACTGACGGAAAGTTTGTAACATGAAGCATCTATAAACAAAGTATGAAGCATCCAGGTCTTCCATCTTCTAAAATATAAACCTTTTAAGTAGTAAGCTAACACCATGGCCGCCGCTGTTGCCGACATATCACTATACCTATACTGAGCTTTCTACAACAAAAGTTGCAGGATGGACAAACACCCAGTTGCTTTCATCCATGTGGACTCAACCTTATTTTTTACCAGTAAAAGAAAAACAAGCCAACAGATGCTCCAATATTTAGCATTGACTAGAATTACTAGAGGCAAAGTCAAAATATATATTATTTCTTATTCTTTTAGGTCTATGAAGCTTTATTGTTATGACTATATGCCAAGGTAGGACACGTTTTAACAATTAAATCAATGTTAGTTTTCTTTTGGTTGACGCTGATATTTACATTTTAAGGTTTGAAGGTATGCATCATGGAGCCATTCATAATAACAAAATATTTGTTGCTGACAACACAATGGCCAGGCGAAACAAAATCATGGAAAAACAAGTCTATACAAAACCTTATGACAACAAAATGAATTACACAAACCCTTCTAAAAATCAGAAATGAAGTCAGATGTTCCAAAAGAAATCACAGACAATAAGTTTGTTAAAGTGTTCTGTTCTAAAGATAACTCAGCATATACATAAATTGGACAAATGTGCAAATCAGTGAGGGAAAGATCTACAGGAAGACAAATATAAACTCTATTAAACTTGAAATCTATGTTGTTTGGTGTTTCCTTGCCTGGTATGCAAATATTAAATGTGCAAAGGTCTTCAAAATCATGAATAATTTGGTCAATGTTAACTATTTTAGTTTGAATGAACAAATATTTTCAACAGGAGACCATGTGTGTGTTATCTTCATAGTATAATGCAAATATTAAAACTAAAATAGCAACATTAAATGACAATCAGTACATTGGAAACTTTTTATCAAACTAAAACATGTGAACTATACACCTTATCACTATTTGTCTGCCATTACTGGACATCACACAGGTTCTCTAAAAAATTTGACGGCATAAAACAAAATATCTAACACCAAGATGGAAACGTGATTATTGTATGAAGTAAAAAGTTCAAACGGGACAGATTCTTGGATCAGCCAGGAATAGTGATAAGGTGTATTAAACAGGTATTCAAAATTTTCAATTCAGTGGGTCATGATTGAGGGGGCAGGGTCCTGGCAGTAAGTTGTACCAAGGCTCATACAACTGCTAACCAAATGTCATTGACTTAACATACGTTGGTCTTCACTGACCTAAACACAAAGTTTATCCCTTGTTGTTGCTGTAAACAGCAGGCCTATAAGTCTCACTTCTGGGATTTCCTGGAAGGTCAGACCAAAGTTGACAGATGCAGATAAGTCTCTCATCAAACACCAATTATTCGTCAATTTATTTACTTAAAATTAGAATAGGCAGTCATTCAGAATTTATAAAATAAATTAATTAGGAAGTTAAGTGTCATTTTAATTACTTAATACATCCTTACCAAGAGAATTCCCTTCTTTTTTGTAGTAAAGAATTTCCACTTGTTTTTCTTCTGTGCCTTGTAAAGCATCTTTAATCTGTAGAATTCCCAGTGAACCAGTAAGGGGACCATGTAAGAAATCACAAATACACGATTTCTGCATAACCTCCGCTCGTGAATATCCAGTAAGTTCACAAAATCCATCATTGCAGAATATAATTGGTGAAGTTTCAATCTGAGCATTAGCAATCACAAACTTTCGATCTAAAATTAGAAAAAAATATGGCATGATTAAATGTCAACAGTAGATATTAAAACAAGAGGCTCTCAGCAGTCACTCGCTATTCTAGATGTCTTCATCTAAATACAAAATACTACAAAAAGGAGAAATATAATTTTGGAAAACTGCTTGCAATTTATTCATTCTTAATTTATGTGATTAATAAAATGAGAGACTGTTGAAAATTCTAAGTATACCAAACAGTATGGTAAAATGTCAATTAAGGCCTTGTATAATTATGTAGTGGCATCTTGATATGTTTTATTTTTGTGAACCCTATTAGTATGACTGAAGTTGCATGCAATGGTGTATATCCTACATCTTTTATATATATGAAATCCATCAACCTAAAAATTCAATACTTCATGTACTTTAGAGCAATTTATAAACCTGTGTATATTTTGGCACTCATTACCTTAAACTGTTATGCAGATATGTATTGTATTACCACTTTTTGACAGAAACAAATCCATCAAAAAGAAGACTGACCATTCATTGGAAATATATTTTGTGTCTTTATACAACAACCAATAGCCTTTAATTGACATTTCAATGATGTTTAACTACAATTGACTGTGAAACTATCAAGCAAATTGCCCATAACAGGTATAATTACTTTACATTGCTAATAGTGTATTCAATATTTAAACATCCATTAAATGATTGATTGATAAACACTACCATATAACAAATATAGCTGATCCAATACTTTAAGATTTCTGAGGAACGACCTATTTACACAAACTTAATGCTGACCAATGCACCATGAAAATAAGATCAAGGTCAAATGAACTTTGCTAGAAGGACATATACATTTTACAATCAGTCCATACCATATAGCTGACATTTGCTTATTATGAGTTTCTGAGAAACCGGCCTGATCAGGAAATCCTTAAAAAAGGAATGGGGTTGAAGAACGTTCAATCTGATTATAAAGATTTCATCATCCTATTTTCTGTTAAATGACCTTTGCACATCCTTTGCCTTTGTTATATTGATACACTAACACTTGAATTTGTTACCAGAACATTGCAAGCAAAGCATGATCACCTGAGCTGTATTTGAATTAGCTGCAGAACAGTAGCTCTTAGGTACGGTTCTGCAGGTATATTTGAATCAGACTGAATGACATAAGGTACATTCTTTTCAATCTACTAATTTCAAAAACTAATATCATCTCCT
This sequence comes from Mytilus trossulus, assembly GCF_036588685.1. NCBI lineage: Eukaryota > Metazoa > Mollusca > Bivalvia > Mytilida > Mytilidae > Mytilus > Mytilus trossulus. Next base: position 17,680,592 of record NC_086374.1, on the reverse strand, counting down.
TAACTAATCATAATATGAAAGTAAAATGGTCATTAATTATATAGAACACAAACAAATAGATTGATGAATGTTTGAGTGCCCTCTAGTATCAAGTAGAGTTGAATTACCTTGCTAACCTGAGCTAGTTTCAATACTGTGAATAACATATTTTTGTTCAAATTCTTAGTTCATAAAACCTACCACACACAATAAAGGTTTCTAAATGAGTTTTTTCCAATGAACAAATAAACACATCTTTTTCTTGATATTTTTTTCTGTCATATATGTAAACACATCATAGGGTAGGCTTAATAAAACAGATGTCAGAATTCCATACTCAATAAAACTCTTCATTAGACTACTAGCATAAACAAACAATGGGTAAGGTAGCTGATTAAATAAACACACAAACTGAAAGGGTTCTTGCAGGTGAATTTAACATTTGAGAGAGATCCGTAAATGTTTTCATGCTCAATCTCCCTTAACTGTACCTTATTATTATATATGACAGCTTTAAGCTTTTAGTATCATTGATTAGCAAAGTGTTCAAAACTGCATAGTAAATAACCTCATTCTTATTATATGAGAACTGAGTTAAATAGCATTTATTTCTGTATGCTATAAAAATTAAGGCTCCGTAGAACCTGTTTTGCTCACATGGTATTTGTGCCTAATGGCCACTATTAAACAAAAAACCTTTGAGGGGTCTTTAAAATTTGGTAACAACACTAGTTTGCAGATTTTCTTTGTGGCATTTTCTTTTCTGTTTCAAAATTAACACCTATTAAACTATGAATTATGAAATGCAACTTGAAGTCATGATTACCATCTATGCTAAAATTTAGAAGGACTATTCATTCATTTAATATTTCTGTTAAATTTTAATTTCAAAGGTTTCATCCACAGTAAAACGGACAAAAATATTGTTTTTCAATAATATACAAAACATTCATTTCATTATTCCTTTTAAATTTGACATTTAAAGGATTCGAAGAATTACATATCATCAAAGTCAACAGACAGCATAGGAGGATCCATGGGAGCCTGAAGCGTGACTGGAGACCCCCCCTTTTAAAAAAAATTCTGGATGTGCCAATGGACATATGTGATTTTTTTTCAAAAATATAAAAAACACTCATCCTTAATATAAAATTTAATTTTAATTTTCACATGTTGGAATCTTGTTCATTTTCAATCAATTGACTTTATTTAATAAGCAGAGCAGAAGAACAGTATCTTTAAAATATTTAACAATAGAAAATGATAGAATATTGGCATAATCCTTTTCATAGGTCATAAATCAGATCAAATATGCTGCAATCAGACAACTCTTTGATTGCTGCATAGCACTGCACTGGTACCTTTAATTAAATTGAAGATCCAACCTTTGATAGTTACACATAAGAACTCATATCATTTGATTCCCTACAATCTGATAACTAACGATTTTATCAGGATTTTCACTGCAGTTTGCTGGTATCTCAAACGTAATGTACTGGATGGTGTAAACAAAGATCGTATGATTAAAGATGCATGAAATGAAAGATCATAGCAGAAACTTTCTCCAACAGCCAATCATAACATTTGCAAAAGGATACACTTGATCATCCACTGATTAACATACCAGAAACATACAATTATCCATGCCATTGTGTCTTTGAGTGAAATATACCAGAAGAAGAACTTTTTATTCATAAAAAAAATGTTCAATTTGTTATATCTAATCATCCCAAACTATTAATGCATACTTCTGACAACTATCGTCAATATGACCTTGGAATCTGACAATTTTCAAAGGACAAAAACCTTATTTGTTTGTATCATGCATCCAATGAAGTTTTTTTAACCTAGAATTGTAGCTTCGAAACCATAGCTAATATCATAAGTTTTTTTTTACTATTTGCCACAAATTCCCAACACAGGGCAAAGAGGGGGTTCCAACTATATGTCCCCATTCAAATGCATTGATCGTCCAGAAAAAAGGGGGGTTCCAACTTTATGTCCCCATTCAAATGCATTGATCTTCAAGAAAAAAAAGGGGGGTTCCAACCACCGGAACCCACCCCCTGCATCCGCCACTGCGTTCCACAGCTAATAAAACTGCAGACACTTGAAAAAATGAATATATCACAAAATAAAATAAAACTTTTATTTGTTTACTTATTAAAGTTTGTCAACTACTTTTTCAATCTTTTCATACTTGAAATTGAAAGTAAGCTGTTTCCAGTATTTTGTAATAAAATAAATGAACAAAGAAATAGCATTAGGGAATAGCAGCTAAAACTCTTCAGTATTCAAAATGGAACTATTAATCAGAATGTCATAGAGCTAACCAAACAGAGAAGTTACACTGTATCCTTTCTGTTCCATTATCAGTGAGTAGATGTGTTCACAGACTTCTCTTGTTGTCACCGGTAACAATCACATTATGGATTATTAGAAGTTTGGTATAAGCATGGAAATATTATATTGAATATCATACTTCCGTGGTACAAGTGAGCCATATGAATCAAAAGAAAACATTTAGAATCAAAATTTGCTAGAAATTCAATCTAGCAATACCAGCTGTGATCTTGACTTTTAACCTTTTGACCCCAAATCCAATAGGGAAACTTATTTCCCTCAGATTGTGCATAATCAGACATTTTGGTTCAAATGTACATTAATTGTACAATATTAAGGTAACTTTTGGAAAACAAAATTTCAGTCTATCAATAGCACTTGACATTGGACCTCATGACCCCCAAAATTAAGATAAGAATATGCATAATGCATACTTTAGTCAAGAAAACCAAGTTACTTTTAAAACAGTGCATTTGTTAACCCAAAATAAGTTCTTGCTACTGATCTATCATACAATTGTTAAATGCTGAAACCAACTTTACTCAGGAGAAACATCTTGATTCAAGCAAATCAACCTCAAATTTACCCCAGTTTTGCAGGAGTAATTGGGATTCTAAAACTTTGAAATTTGAAATAAAATAACCAATGGTTAGAAAACTGGTTTACATCTCAAATATTTTACGACACCTGCTTGATATCTGCTTAATTAAGAAGAAAACAGCTATGACCAAATAAGCTTCACAAACTATTAAAATCAAACACTATGGTGATAAGTATAGATAAATGGTCAAGTTGTAACACAAGATAATGATCCAGAATCATTGATCAGTAGATCTGTCCTATAAGTCATGATAACTACCAAGACATTGGTATAATACTATCTCCAACATATTATTTAGGCTCAAGTTTACAAATCAGTAATTTGCTTAAGTTAATTTCATATCAAATATGAGTTTGATTTGCAAGGCATTTTACTACATTTGTATAACTTTTGAAATACATAAAATTAGAGAAAGGTAAAATTTTTGAGGAACATATATTATTTTTCTTTACTTATAAACCAGTATCATAGTTATTATAATTGTGTACAAGAAGGTCCATTGCAGATGTTTTACAGCAGATAGCTACAAAAATGTGCAAATGTAAAATTACAATATTCAAATATTTCTGTGAACTGTAAATTAAAAACAAACAGAGATATTTAAAAGTGAAAAAAGGGGGATCAACCATTGAGGACACACATAAAATCCAATCTTTATACACAGTGGTAAGTTCTACAGAGACACAACATGTCGCATCCAATCTTTATACACAATGGTAAGTTCTACAGAGACACAACATGTCGCATCCAATCCTTATACACAGTGGTAAGTTCTACAGAGACACAACATGTCGCATCCAATCTTTATACACAGTGGTTAGTTCTACAGAGACACAACATGTAGCATCCAATCTTTATACACAGTGGTAAGTTCTACAGAGACACAACATGTCGCATCCAATCCTTATACACAGTGGTAAGTTCTACAGAGACACAACATGTCGCATCCAATCTTTATACACAGTGGTAAGTTCTACAGAGACACAACATGTAGCATCCAATCTTTATACACAGTGGTACCAGTAAGTTCTACAGAGACACAACATGTAGCCTCCAATCTTTATACACAGTGGTAAGTTCTACAGAGACACAACATGTAGCATCCAATCTTTATACACAGTGGTAAGTTCTACAGAGACACAACATGTAGCATCCAATTCTTTATACACAGTGGTAAGTTCTACAGAGACACAACATGTCGCATCCAATCTTTATACACAGTGGTAAGTTCTACAGAGACACAACATGTCGCATCCAATTCTTTCTACACAGTGGTAAGTTCTACAGAGACACAACAAGTAGCATCCAATTCTTTATACACAGTGGTAAGTTCTACAGAGACACAACATGTCACATCCAATTCTTTATACACAGTGGTAAGTTCTACAGAGACACAACATGTCGCATCCAATTCTTTATACACAGTGGTAAGTTCTACAGAGACACAACATGTCGCATCCAATTCTTTATACACAGTGGTAAGTTCTACAGAGACACAACATGTCGCATCCAATTCTTTATACACAGTGGTAAGTTCTACAGAGACACAACATGTCGCATCCAATTCTTTATACACAGTGGCAAGTTCTACAGAGACACAACATGTCACATCCAATTCTTTATACACAGTGGTAAGTTCTACAGAGACACAACATGTCGCATCCAATTCTTTATACACAGTGGTAAGTTCTACAGAGACACAACATGTCGCATCCAATTCTTTATACACAGTTATATAGGTCACCTAAACACATGGAGGTAATACAGGTGAACTAAACATGTTGAGGTTATATAGTTGAACTAAACACATTTTAATACAGGTGAACTAAACATGTTGAGGTTGTATAGTTGAACTAAACACATGGAGGTAACACAGATGAACTCAACATGTTGAGGTGTTATAGCTGAACCAAACACATGGAGGTTATACAGGTGAACTAAACATGTTGAGGTTATATAGTTGAACTAAACCCTTGGAGGTTATACAGATGAACTAAACATGTTGAGGTAATATAGTTGAACTTAACACATGGAGGTTTTACAGGTGAACTAAACATGTTGAGGTAATATAGTTGAACTAAACACTTGGAGGTCATACAGGTGAACTAAACATGTTGATGTAATATAGTTGAACTAAACACTTGGAGCTTATACAGGTGAACTAAACATGTTAAGGTAATATAGTTGAACTAAACACATGGAGGTAATACAGGTGAACCAAACATGTTGAGGTAATATAGTTGAACTAAACACATGGAGGTAACACAGGTGAACTAAACATGTTGAGGTTATCATATTTGAACTAAACACATAGAGGTAATACAGTTGAACTAAACATATTAAGGTTATGTTGTTGAACTAAACATTGAGGTAATACAGGTGAACTAGACATGTTGAGGTTATATAGTTGAACTAAACACATGGAGGTAATACAGGTCAAATAAACATGTTAAGGTTATATAGTTGAACTAAACACATAGAGGTAATACAGTTGAAATAAACATGTTGAGGTTATATTATTGAACTAAACACATAGAGGTAATACAGGTCAAATAAACATGTTGAGGTTATATAGCTGAACTAAACACATAGAGGTAATACAGTTGAAATAAACATGTTGAGGTTATATTATTGAACTAAACACATAGAGGTAATACAGGTCAAATAAACATGTTGAGGTTATATAGCTGAACTAAACACATAGAGGATATAGGTGAACTAGACATGTTGAGGTTATATATTTGAACTAAACATTGTTTTAATACAGGTAAACTAAACATGTTGAGGTTATATAGTTGAACTAAACACATGGAGGTAATACAGGTCAAATAAACATGTTGAGGTTATATAGTTGAACTAAACACATAGAGGTAATACAGGTGAAATAAACATGTTGAGGTTATATTGTTGAACTAAACACATAGAGGTAATACAGGTCAAATAAACATGTTGAGGTTATATAGCTGAACTAAACACATAGAGGATATAGGTGAACTAGACATGTTGAGGTTATATAGTTGAACTAAACATTGAGTTAATACAGGTGAACTAAACATGTGGAGGTTATATAGTTGAACTAAACACATAGAGATAATACAGGTGAACTAGACATGTTGAGGTTATATAATTGAACTAAACATATGGAGGTGATACAGGTCAAATAAACATGTTGAGGTTATATAGTTGATCTAAACACATGGAGATAATACAGGTGAACTAAACATGTTGAGGTTATATAATTGAACTAAACACATTGAGGTAATACAGGTGAACTAGACATGTTGAGGTTATATAGTTGAACTAAACACATGGAGGTAATACAGGTGAACTAAACATGTTGAGGTTATATAGTTGAACTAAACACATAGAGGTAATACAGGTGAAATAAACATGTTGAGGTTATATAGTTGAACTAAACACATGGAGGTAATACAGGTTAGCCAAACACATAAAGGTAATATAGCTGATTGATTTTGGATTGGTGTTTTACCACATTTCAGCACTTTTGGCTGTTTTGTTGCAATTAGTTTTCATGGGTTGAGAGATTTGGTAGTGTAATCTGATTTTCTTAGGGGTTTTGGATGATATGCTGACAATCTTAAAACAACCTGCAAAAAGATTTGTTCTTTCTATATGACATCATCATGGCTTCACAATAGAAATTTGAGAGGAAAGCATGAAAACTTGACGTTATAATCAAATTTTAACCAATGAAGAACTGAGATCAAACGAACCACACGTTGATTAAATTTTTTTATACAATGGGTGCAAAAAGGGACAAATTGACGAAGAATTAGAGAAATATTAATACACACACAAAAAAAATTTGTGTTTATGTTAGGATAGTTTTAGTTCTTACATGAACTGAATTAAAATCTTGATTAATTTTATATGACAACTAATCATCCATACATCAAGAAATGCAATCAACACAGATTTACAAAGAAATTATACAATTCTTTGTTTAGTAAATATTTTATCCCATGATATTTTCATTACCAATACAAATATTCCCTTAAATACAATTTTAGTTGCTGAAACAGGAAGTTCTAAACCAATCAAGCATGATTTGACATGCTCAGCGAACAATACATGAACCAATCAGATTTTACATATATTACTTGTAATTAACACCCTAAAGTTTCCTAATCTAAATGGATCAATGTCATATGCTTTTTACAATAAATACTCTTATTGAAAACTCTTCTACAGAATAAGTTATCAGAAATTCATAAGTCATTTAAACATGACTGAATGAGTAGATCTTAATTACTTTCTGCTTGAGAAACCTATTAAAATTCATGGCTTTAAATAATGCAAAAGCTAGCATACTATATTAAACACCAATCAAACACATTTCTTGATACACATTCATAACATATCATTAAACCTAACAACGAACTGTATTCTCCAAAGTTATACAGCTGATTCAATTGAGTGTGTAGGCAAAGCTAATATCATTGGTTAGCTTGCTTGATAGCTGAACTGGAAGTCATTATTAGGTTAGGTAAACTATTCTCCTTTACCAGTAGACTAGTTCGACCACTCTATCTGTCTGTAGGACTAGGCTACTTCAAAAGAAGGGTAGAATACCTTACCTAATAATGACTTCACAGTTCAGCAAGCAAGCAAGCTAACCAAAGATGTAACCTTTGCCTACACACTCAATGCAATCGGTTGTCTTTTTTGGGGGGGAACATGACAGTATTAGGGGAAAACTTTTAAAGTCATATATGCTGCTGCTTATGTTGTTCAAACAGTTGAAATGCATAGTATAACTGTTTTTTGACTATAATTATTATGAACTGCATGAAATGAAAAAAAAAAATACTTCACTTTTGGAATTGACAGTGACTCCAGACTAGAAACTTATATTTTTCACTTCAAAACATTCCTTTTAGGCCAGACAAATACATGCACTCTTTATATTTCATTTACTCTGACAGTTTTTGATCTTTAATACTCATGTAGGTATAACTTGTGACAGAGGCTTGATCTCAGAGGCCCCTCATGGGGGGGTCCTAGTAATCACATAATCACCATTTTTTGGCCAATATAATCACATAATCATTAAATATTTGCTTATCTTTAGTAATCAAATAATCATAAACTAAAAATACAGTCCTAGGTAATCAAATAATCATGAAATATTTGGCTTAATAATCAAATAATCATTAAAAAAAACAGCCAAGTAATCACATAATCAAAAACCCCATGAGGGCCCTCATCTCATGTAATTTTGTTCAGTCAAATTCTTTTTTTTAATCAAAAGGGTTATAATAATCTAAATGCCACATTTAACATTGATGTCAGTTATTTTAAAAAAAAAACTGTTATATAAACAGGAAAAAAAATGTATGAATAAATATCAAGCTATTTTTATAAATAAAATAGCGACAGTGATTTACATGAGGAGTTTTATGTAAAAAAAGTTAACTTGTAAAAAATATAAATTTTAAAGGGTGAGATATTCAACAATTCTGTACTATATACTTTGTTGTGTAGCTTCAAGTATTTCAACAAGACAGTGTCAAAATAAGGATATTTTGCATAAATGGCAATGATATAAAAAAAAAGATGTGGTATGATTGCCTGAATGAAACAACTATCCACAAAAGACCAAAATGACACAAACATTAACAACTATAGGTCACTGTACGGCCTTCAACAATGAGCAAAGCCCATACCGCATAGTCAGCTATAAAAGGCCCTGATAAGACAATGTAAAACAATTCAAACGAGAAAACTAAAGGCCTCATTTATGTAAAAAAATGAGACAATTATCCATTGATCAAAAGGACAACGATAAGAACAATCACAGGTAATTGTTGGCCTTCAACAATAAGCAAAATCAATATCATTTAGTTAGACCTGCAGAAATCTAGTATCTATGAATTTCTTGATACTGAAGTAAAATTGGCAACCTTTGGGAGTATTTCAACATGAAATAATTTGTTTATATTTACAATAAGGAAGTAATTAATCCAAATCTTGTTACCATTTTCAACAGTATGATGAGCTTAACAATAGCCTATTTTTTTCAAATAAAATTAAATGAAACAGAAAATGTATTTGCATTCTCATCTGAAAATAACATCCTGAATGGATAATTTAGAAAACAACATGTTCAAATATCTATTAATTAACAGATCTGTCAGTCTTCATAACGGCTCGTTAACAAACCTCATATAATATCTAACTGAATGAGTAATCAATCGATCTGTAACAAAGGATATACCATTATCAATATGTCTTTTCTCAAGAAGAGGGAGTGTTAAATGGAAGAACAGACTTACTTGTGTAAATTGTTAATTTACACATTCTCAAGTCTACAATTACAAAGTTCTTCTAATCTCATAAATTACCTGCAGAACAAAAGATACCTTGAAAAATTACTAATCAATAGCAACTAACCCATCAAATCTTATTGTTAAGAAATATTTTTTATCTTTTTTGTTTCAGATATACATTGTGCACATGTTATGTTTGATGTTTGCCACAATCAAATTCAGCATAGATCTCTAAATTCTAAAGTCAAATGTACACAAAAACATATTTTTTTTAAGGGGCCTGAGCTGAAGTCTGCCTCAAGGTGGGGAATTTTCTTGCCATGTTGAACACCCATTGGTGGCCTTTACCTTTTTTTTACACTGGTTGGATTGTTGTGTGTAAAAACTGACACATTCCCAATTTCTATTCTCAAGTGTAAGCTAATTATATTATTTGTATTAAATAATAAAATGACTGGATAGACAGAAAGCTAGTTAGACAGATATGACTTAAAACACTGGTGGAAAAATTGAAAGAATTGTATACATAATTCCATTTTTTTTCCAATTGAGATGGAAGAATGAAGGGGGGATGGGGACTGATTTTTTTTTTAAAACTCAATAACTCTAAAATAAAATTTCGAATCATCGCCAAAAATTATACAGATCTTAAAATTAATATAATTAAGAAAGATGTAAAGTTTTAAACATTAACCATAAATTGTTTTTGAGATACAGTGCGACATATGAAACCCCCCGCCTTTTTTTTTTACAAACAACTCAATATCTCTAAAATAAAATTTAGTATCAAAACCATAAAGTATACAAATCTTAAGATTAATATAACTAAAAAGTATGTAAAGTTTTAAGCAATAATTATAAATCGTTTTTTTGAGATACGGCGCGACATGTGAAAAAACAGCATCTCTGTTTTAGTTACAAAGTCCCGTAACTCAAAATGTTTGAATCTTATTTTCACCAAAAAGTATACAGATCATTGACCATCATAAGAAACAACTATGTTGAGTTTCTTGAACTTTGATAGGTCTATTTTACTATTAAAACAATCTTAAAGCTTTCCAAGATTTATATAATACTAAAATTTCAGAGAAAATGTACATATTAGGCGTGAAGATGGTTTGATAATAATCATAATTATCCATTAAGCAACACATTAAAAAAGAATGCTAAAATAATGAAAGAAAAAAATAACAAACATGATTTTGTTTTCTGTTCAAAAGGTGCATTTAATATTCTGCCTGATTAAATTCCTAACTGGTGATCAGGTCTTAGCAACTTAGCTGCCATTCTGTAATTATATTTCTACTAAAAAGTCAAGATGTAGTTTTGGCCTTAGGTGGCATATTCATGGTTAAAATATTGTGATATTTGTCAACTATTATATTATATTCATCAATATTTCAATCAAATCTGTCACTGTCCAGAACAATTTCCGGCATTTTATTTTTCATTAGTGAAGGGAGATTAGCTACGATCTGGATACTGTATGCAAGCGATAACAAATGCAATTATGAACTTCTCATAAAACAAGTCATTAAAAATCATATTGAAAATGCTTTTTGGCTTTTTAATGCTTCTCAGAATAATGGAATTTATTGCTAGTTTACTAATTGCTAACCATGCAATTCCACTCAACATATCTCAATGATCCACTTGGACAAATAGAAAAGTTTGGCTCAGTAAGGTTCATTTGAAATTAAAAGTTGAAGCAAGGACTACCTTCTATTGGAGAAGTTATAAATTTTATCATCACTGACATTTTATAAATCAAAGATTTCATCCTGTTGAATATTTTCATTATCTTTCAACTATAATTAATACACAAAAAAAGTGTCTTTTCCAAAATCTTATCAATGGACCATGGGTTATATACTTTGCAAATTCCGTTACTTGTTCTGAAATACTAATAATACTTTTCTCCCTTATACAATCTAAAGTAATATAATTTACAGGACTTGCACATAGGAAATGAAAAAATTGATACATCATTTGCTGTCTTGTGACATCTTTTCCCATAATTAAATAAATCTATGGTTATATTAAGCCAATTCTTAATAAGAATTTCCAATATTAAGTTGTATTTCTATCAATAATCTGTCCACGGAAGTTTTTCAATGAAAATACAATTAAGTTTGTCACTCGACAGCCTGCATTGAGCACTGAAATCAAAATGTAGATGTATGGGTATCAAATTAACTATATCTTTCTGTCGCCAAAATCGAACAAATTGTGATTGTATTTTTCCATAAAAGTCAATTTGAGCCTAAAACACCCTCAACTAATTCCTACAAGAATAAGAATAGGCAGGGAAATTCAATATCTGAGACATAAAAACTATGAATACAGATTGGAATCAAACGTAACCAACAGCATCAAGACAAACAATATATGTACCTCATGCATCATGAAAAAGACAAATATTTCACGTAGATAATTCTTAATTTGAGTTCCAATGAAACATCTCTCACACTGAACAGCTAGCTGTAAAGGGCCCCCAAAAATGACTATTACACTTATGAACTAAACCACAACTACTGAACATCAGATTCCTAACTTCGGACAGGTGCAAACAAATGCAGTTGGTTTAAACTTTTTAATAAGATATTTTCATTAAAGACCATTAGTGATCTCTTTATGTCTGTCTTTTTTCCTTTACCGGAAATTTATCTCAAAAAGTGTGTGTGGCTTCTAAGATAGTAGAAATCACATTATTTAAAGCTTATTTTTTTCACAGTTAAAAAACCTGAGACTTACTCACATGTAAGGTTTCTCTTGTCGTATCTATAGAACCAAAAATCTCTTACTACATTTATGGCTTCATTAACCCAAGGACTTTATTACATTAAACGATCGTTGGATTGTGACAAAAATATGTCCCAAATAATGTAAACACAATATTTGAACCAGATTGTCACTAAACAAAACAAAAGAACATTTTTAAAGCCATATGACTTAATCAATGTATTAATGATCTCTATAGGAATTAACTAGTAAACCTATGTTAGATGAGCAATCAGAGCAGACAATCAAACTAAGACCATGTTATAATAGCTTCTTAAGATTGTTGTATACCATAAAATGTATTTTGTCAAGTTACGAAGAATATACAGTACAAAGGCGCTGTTATTTTACATACATATTTTAATAATTATCATAATTGTCCCATGATAATGCTGAAAGAATTTTTATAACTATCAGAAATGTCCTAAAAAATAAATTGTGTTATCATCAAAAACACTGTAAGAAGTATCTATTCTAATAACAGTAAAAAGAAGGGTTTATTTCCCCTTAATAAATTTCACACCAGGGTCATTTTCAGTTTTTTTAATCTGTACTTATAGAAAGTACCACAGCTACATGTATGATCAATCAAAGTAAATCAACAGATCTCCAATTTAGATAAATCTTTACCATACACTTTATTGCTATTTGTCCGCCCTTACTGGACATCCCAATTGCAAAAGTTCCCATGAAATGTTGACGTCATATAGAAAATGTCTGATGTCACAAAGAAAAAGAGATTGTTGTATGACTTCAATAGTTCAAGCGTTTCAGACTCCAAAATAGCAATAAGGTCTATCTAAAATGTTGGAAATGTCTGTTGATATACAAACAAAATATTAAATGTGTGATACATCCCTTCATTTTGAACATGCAAAATGCTAATACACTGTACATGCAAAAATAACTAGCAGCAAGTCTCTACTGATATGATAGAGCAGATAATCTACCCAAATAAAAAGTTACATACTTTATTTTTGGATAAAATCAAGCACCAATTTGTCTAGTTACATTAATATCTATGCATATTTAGGAAAAACATTTTTGAAACAAAAGTCTGTGACAAATAGACAATTAACCCTTCCTGAATCAATCATTTCTCTCTATACATTAGGTATTAACCCTGATCTTAAAATAAACTTTTATATAAATCCTATGTATAAGAGTACATACAATATCAAGCACAGAAAAGATATTGGCTTTTTTATCAGATGCTATTTCATTTGAAGCATAATACAGATATACGGGACATTCAGGACTTTTTTCATTTAAAATAGGGGCGAAAGATACTAGCGGGACGCTAAAACTCAAAGATAGAAAATAAACTGACAAGGCCATGGTCAAAAAAGAAAAAGACAAACAGACAAATAATAGTACACAACACAGAAAAGCAAAGACTATGCCCAATCTTAAGCCCTATATAAATAAGCCACTCTGTTGGTATAATTATTCCCGGTCACCAAACATACTGTCAACTTTTACAATAGACTCCTTAAGATGGAGGTGCAGTTCATTTCCAATTGGCCAAATGGTTTGAGATTAGACAAATATTTCAACTACAAACCAATGGATGGCAGACAAGGTTTGTCAAATAATTAAACAACAACGCTCATTTTCCCTTTTGGCCAGGTGAGCTAATAAAATGATTAAATGTTTTCTAATTCTTGAACATTCTAATTGTCTGTTAAATAAATATTTGTTTGACATTCAAAGAAAATAGCTTTCGTCAATAAAATAATTGATTTTCATTTATATTTAGTGTCAAATGAAACAATATCTTAATTAAAAATAAATTAAGTAAACAACGCAGCAGTTTAATTTTCAATAATCTTTTGTTATACAACTTAAATTACGTGTTAGTCAGATCTGGAGCATACATTACTTTGTGTGCATCTGTAAATTGAATAATTTTAATAGTACATACGCATGGTTATTGTACAGCGTCCATAATACTGAAATTAGTAGTTATGGAATATAGTTGATACAGGGAAAAAAAACAGCAATTCAAGGTATCAATGTTATTCAGTACAATAAAATTGAGAATCCTAATGGGGAATATGTCAAAGAGACAACCACCCAACCAAAGAGTATTTTTAGAAGGAACTCATACAAAGTATAACAATGCAGCCCAAATAAATATCATATCATTTGAGCCACCAATAAAACTTAATTCAAATTAAATTTAACTTTTGAAATTTCTCCAAATCTGCAAAATTTTAGTTTATAAACAACTGGAAGGTTTCGCTAGCTATAAAACTAGTTTTAACTCACTTTTTTCTACAGAAAATGCCTGTCCCAAGTCAAAAATAAAACTTTTTCTCTCCTTTGTTGGTTGATAACATTTGATTTTGTCAGAATTTAGGAACTTTCCTGTTTATGAATTTATATTGGACTTTTCTCTTTTTGAAATTGTTATATTTATTATAATCTTGATTTTATGTTAGTAAATAAAACATAAAAGTTTTGCTCAATATACCTTTATTTACTTTTCGTGTGTTATGATACATGCATTAAATATTTTTAATATGAGAAATAAAATACAATATTAAAAGTCTTAATATAGACTGATTAATTGTATATATAAAACATTCCCTTCACCAAAAGTACAACATTGAACAAGGCTTAAAACATGTAAGTTCATTGTAAATTTATGTCAATTACTATGTAAATATACACCCATTTGCAGCCTGATTAAACAGTATTCCCCTTCTTTACTAGCTTCGATGACTTAGAAATAGAAACATTTTCTACTGAAACAACATTTTCACTGAACAGGTACACGTTTTTATTTAGGGGCTAGCTATAGCCTAGTCTAGATTATCAGGGGCGGGTCCAGGTAAGGGCGTAATGGGCGTTCCCTTTAAAAAAAAAAAAAAAAAAAAAAAAAACTATCGTTATAATCTGCTAGTATTGTATTGAATAATGGCAATTTATCATATTCATTAATTAAAAATGCCCTGTCGTTGTGCTAGACAGACACATCATAACAATGTTCCCGCTTCATCAGATAAAGAATACTTTAAACGGGCAATCTACTTACCTTATCTTGATGAGCTAATTCAGCAACTTGATATGCGTTTCGGTCAAGAGGCTGTCTCTGTTGTTCGTGCCCTGTCAATTTTGCCGTTCCGAGTTCACCTTATCTCCGAAGAGATGGAGAAGGATGTTTATGATTATTACAATACTGATATGCCTTCGCCTGAAACATTCAGGCAAGAGATGAGACTCTGGAAGTCGTTTTGGGAAAATCAACCGGACAAACCAGAGTCAATAACATCAACCTTAACTGATGTAAGGGCATGCTCGACTTTATTTCCAAACATCATGAAAGTTCTCTTCTTACTTGCTTTGACGAGCGTCACGTCAAGCTCCACCAAAAGAGCTAACTCATCCCTTAAGTTGATCAAGAATGATTTCAGAAGCACCATGAAGGAGGATCGCCTAAATGCTCTGCTTCTTTTATATGTTCACAGAGACATTAAACTTGATTTTGATAAAATTATTGACGATTACGCCATGAGAAATCCATGTAAAAGTGATCTAATGAATCCACTCTAGTAATTGAAAATGAGAGTCCGTCAGTATTTTTCTGTGTTCATTTTAGGTTTTGCGTCAAGGTACATGTATACTAGAAATATGTATATTTCCACATTAAAGCAATACTCAGAACGAAAGAACTTTATTCTTCAGTGTTTATTTGTCTTATATCATGTGTGTCGTTCAACGAAACCCGAACTTAATCAAAAATAGAGGGATTACTTCATAATTTGATGCTAAATTGTTGAAATTCAGGAGCTTCTGAGCTTCCCCATGGACCCTCAACCGTAATCACGCCTCTCGTTCATAAAATCCTGGCCTAGGAATTGAAATGTTAAGTAACTCCTTATATCCATGAGTTTGGAATTTCTCGTTATTGGTCTACTGCTGTTAAGATCCATCCAATCATTTTAATATACCATAGACAATTAATGGATAGAACTCGGCATAAAAAATGTCACACCCTGACACTTTAACTATAAAATATACATGCTCCAAGTCAGGAACTGTTACATTAGTGCAATTCTCTATTATTTTATGTTTTTAAGCCAAAAAAAGGTCCAAAAAGTTTTTCGCCTCGCTTCACTCGGCGAAATATTTTATTCTACACCCCTGATTATGACGTCTGGAAGGCGTCCCAGAATTTTTTTTAAAATAGTCCCCATTTCCATTCTCAATTTTATCAGACTTAGTCGACACCGTGAGCAATTCCTACCTGGTCTTCAGAAAAATGATCTACTGTAGCTGGTTATTGTTTACTTTTGCTTATACTAAAGCACTCACTCGTAAAACAGAAAATTGTGTTCTGGCAAAAAAGGCACTGACAAAAAAATCAGATTACATCTGTGTATAAAAAATTGGTAATAATTTATAAAAGCAGTCAACTATGAAATTTCTAATAAATATTCTGCAAAATGCAATATTGTGTTTCATGCCTGAGATGAGCAGGATTGGTCCAGCCAATTGCCTTACCGAAGATAATGTACTACCTAACGAAATTTATCTTATGGATACAAATATGGGAGGAAGAAAATAGTTCTTTTCAATACTACATTATTCTGAACACCATGGCTCTGAAATATTTTAAATTAACACTATTTATATAGCTTATACCAACTGTTACCCATGTAATAGGGTAGCTATCATGCTGACATTTCAAACTTTATAAACTAAGTCAATTCTTAACCATATGATCAATGCTTTACAATGGTTTTGTGTTACACAATACATTTCAAAAACTTTGTTCTTTTTTTAAATTTATACAACATGTGTCTTAACTATTACATACATTATGAAAAATTCAATAAATTTCTTTTGTTTACGGAAGCAGGGGTTATAGATTTTCTTCCTACAGAACTATAAATTTGAAGGTCACCCACCAAGATGTACACCAAATCTGCATATATGCATTGAATAAAATGACAGCTGGTTAGCAATATGATAAATGAGTCTTCCATCTCCCCCTAATGAATGTATGTCATTTTTAATCCACCATTTTTGTTAGATTACAATTTAAATGTCAAAATGTTCAGCTTAGATCGATGGTAAGTCTAAGTGTCACTTTTTCAAGTTTTAAATACAAGTGCATTTCCTTACATAAGAGTAATGAAATGTTCTATGTCAGATAAGTACCATGGTGAGACAAAGAATATCTTCAGATAAGCAAACTGACTTATAAGTGGCAAAACCAAATGCAAGAAATAATAATAATCTTATAACCATGCAGTACATATAAATTTAAGTCAATAACAGAAAGAAAACAAGAATGTATCCATAGTACACGGATGCCCCAATGCCCCACTCACACTATCATTTTCTATGTTGAGTGGACCTTGAAATTGGTGTAAATACTCTTATTTGGCATTAAAATTAGAAAGATCGTATCCTAGGGAACATGTGTACTAACGTTTAAGTTGATTGGACTTCAACTTCATCAAAAACTACAATGACCAAAAACTTTACCTGACGCTGGACAGATGGACAGTTCGAACAGGCGAACGGATTTACGAACGGCACACAAACCAGAAAACATAATACCCTTGTTCTATTGTAGGTTGGGCATTAAAAAAACATAAGAAAACACAGTAAGGTCTTTCCTCAACTAGGGGAAAGACCTTAAATAAACAAGCAAGAGAGAGACAACTGCTGGCCAAACATTAAGTCATTCTGTTCAGAATCGGTGAAAAATGTGATGGGAATTTCAATACGGTAGACAGGCACAGTGAATGCAATATAGCCCTGAAATTTAACCATTGTTTTTATCTTCATATATATCTTTTTCAATAAACAATATCATCAAAAACAAAATAATTACTATAAATATCTAATTAACCATATTTTTGCCTTTACTAAGATGGAAATGAGGATTCTCAGGTTCAATATATGTTACATCAAAAACTAACTTATCCAATCTACTTTCCTTAGAGACCTATAAAAAGCCATCTGTGCAGACATCTGAACAAAAACATGTATGATAAAACTCCACTACTTCTGATATTTCAATTAACCAGCATAGCCTAGTAAACTTATTATTTACTTTACATCATTGTAACGAATTGATCTAACATAAAATATAAAGAAAAGCCTATAGGCCAATTTCTATACAAACTTGGTCAAGTACTTTTCAACATCTGTGTACTGACAATACATTGATAGTATTTAATCTTTATCAATACTTTTGGTCAAGAAATGTTTTTTAGACTTTCATTATTCATAATGATTTTAACTTCAGAAATTAAATGGATTTTGTAGATCATTATATTCTTTGCTATAAAGAAGCCAGTATGATACATCAGTTTGAGCAACAAACATAAATTTTGAGATGTTGCTTTATCATTATCTTTCTTTATTTCAAAGAATTGCCATCAAAATTTGTTATCATTTGAGAAAAAAACATTACTTGTAGTAATTGAAACATCAACATGTCAAACAAGCAGAATATATTTGTTTTGATTTAAGATAGTATAAATTTATCATCTAGTCAAAGGTATAATTTGTCTTTAATACTTCTATGTTATCTTTTAATGTTCATCCCTGTAATGGGTACAGATTTGTGCTTTAGCTTTGGGTTGTTATGGAAAGCAATCCCTAGCTTCTGTGATCTTAAAAGAGTGTCATGCTTGCACATGAATGATTGCTTTCAATTACTTTCTGTAACATAGTGAATTATTTGAAAAGTCAAATTTTAGTCCCTACCCCAAATTTCCTTATTTCAGTGGCTGTTCAAATGTCTTGCCTTCAATCCTGATAAACCAACTTTGCAGTTCCTAGTTATTTGAAGTCTTTTGTATGTGTTGTTATCCTTCGAAAAATATTTAGCATTCAGGTATGGGCTTAATTGCAAACAACAATTAATCAGTCTATATATAGACACATAAGACATAGTATTCTAATCAAACTATAGCTTATATTCTGGTATGACAGCTTATGTGTAATCCATGATTTGGAAGCTGATAGTGTGGATTATTTCTCAGAGTTTGCATAGACTAAATTGCAGTAGAAAATGATCTGACATTTCCTGAGCTTGTATATAGACTAAATTTAGTAGAAATGATCTTGCATTTCCTCTTGACTGCATTGTTTAGTCCCAGTAGTGTCTGTCTTGTCGTGCTTTGTATAGCAAATTTCACAAGATCTGCCTTACAGATTGATAACCTCAGGCATCTGGGACACTTGATTGATGTACTTTTTGTGCAATTGATATATGCCTTGAAATGATGTAATGGAATAGTTTTATCAAATGTATGTCATTATGTCAGCTACCTCACCATCTAATTTGTCTCCCAGTACATTGTACATTGCTGTCCTCAGGTGTAGGAGGCTGTCGATTTGATTAAATATTTAATCACATCAATTACTTTCAGATTGCAATTTCCTATTTTTTCACAAAAAGGATGCCATTTCATGTCAACACAGAGTCAGAACAACGTGTCCAAGTAGGGGGGAATGTAGTATTTGACAAATCACTTGAAAATCACTGACTATCATTTATCTTGCTCTGTACTTTTCACATGATTGGTTGGTCTGTATATATGTCTATGCTTGACAGAATACATGTTCTTGTCCATCAGGAATGACATTCAAGATTTCTCACTACTGTTAACGACTCATATACTGATTTGGACAAATTAATTTTTTTCAGTTCATTACTGTTTTCAAATTGAAGTTCTATACACTTGGCATTATATTTGCTTCTACTTAACATTTAGCGAACTGTTCGTAATACCTTGTTTTTAGGTCGCATTTCTCATCAATCGTGTGCACATGCATTTTTATTGCTTGTATATGGACATGTTTTATATAGGTTTTCTTTTTTAAATACTGTGTCCAATCAATAATCCAAAAATATACCCATTTATTAATTTTTGCTATGTTCATAGGTAAATAACATAAAAAGAACTATATAATTACTGATGCTAAAAATACTTTATCATTGAAGTATTGTTTAATTACTTTTTATTGACACTTCCATACTATCAGGTCATAATAACAGAATAAAATGCTTCATATAATAGTTATAAAAAATTCAAGATCTCAGATCAATAAAGTACCAGAATATATTAATTATAACATAAACTGTAAACACTAAAGATGTTATCTTTATACTGATTGTACATTTAAACTGCAGTGCTTATTTTTACCCATTAGCTTTTGAAGTTTCATAGTTTTAATTACATATAAATGTATTAAGAAAACAGCAACTTTCTCATTATCTGAGGTCAAGAGCCTTCTGAATTCATGTACAATATAATTAAAAGTTGTGGTCTCTTCTATATTAATTATTTGAAATTTGGCAATTGTAAATTTTCTTTCTCTTCATGCTTTGGAAAAGAAACATAATTGCTCACTAAGTATTACACTCATCAGAACTGATAGATTATAACTCTTGACTAAACACAGATAAACACCCCATTATTGCCAAAACTTGTAACTTTATATAATAAATTGACATAACATGAAATTCGTGTAATATTCAATATTGACTGTGTGTCCAATGTTAATAATAAACATTTAACACATATGAAAGCTATATCCTTATGAGGTTTAAAGGAGCACAAGCTACGAGATACATAAAAAATCTAATATATTAATGAAATGCAAATAGTGAAATATCAATTCGTTTTTAGCAGCCAGTAGGATTCAATTTTGTCGAAATAAGCTAAAACATTGATTAATAATTATCCACTTGCAAGTGAATAAATTGACCTCATTGAATCTGTAACCATGCGAACTTCAATTTAACCCCTTAGCTTGAGAAGGATAACGCACAAATTGTATGTGTAAAGTTACTTAAAGGAAAAGAATGTCAACATTTAGTCATTAAAAGTGAAACAAAAGTAAATCATTTGATTGACTGAATCAATTCACAAAAAATCATTCTTATAAGGTAAAAAGGATGATAAACATTTATTTTTTATCTATAATATAAAAGTAAATAGACCTAGAAAAATGCAACAGCATGAGTTTGCTTAATCTATTTATGTCTATAAATAAACTCATCATAGATACCAGGACTAAATTTAGTATACGCCAGACGTGTGTTTCGTCTACAAAAGACTCATCAGTGTCACTCGAATTCAAAAAAGTTAAAAAGGCCAAATAAAGTACGAAGTTGAAGAGCATTGAGAACCAAATTTCCTAAAAGTTTTGCCAAATACAGCTATATATATTTATGTTTACATCGCTTATATGGTCATTGTTTGACTTTAGTGGTCAACTTGATGGTTAATTAGATGGCGTCTAGACTAAAATACACACAAAACGATGCTATGAACTTGCATGCCAGTGCCCTGTTTATTGTTTATTTTTTAATGGTTTGGATAAATGTTTTACTTTGTTATAAACCAAATATGAGAATTTGATTAAAATTGGTGAACATGAATTTGTCAGCTAGTGCCCCTTTAACATTCGTGACATACACTTAGAAAGTACTATCATACATATACAGGATCTTCAGATTTTGTGCAATAGGAAAAAGATGACATATATCAACTGAACAGCATACCAACAACACAATGAAAACTGCTAAAATATTGATACTTCTAGCTTGCTTTGACGCAAACTCAAAAAAGTAATTTAATACTTCTTTATTTTTACTGCATGTGTATTGATGGGGATATCCTTTTCATGTACTTTCCAATGTTTGTCTCATTAATTCAAATTATTGATGGTTTTCTTTAAGAAATAAAATATGGTAGATTTATGTTCTGCAATAAACCTTCTTAGAAAATTCAGCATGAAGTTCTAAGGGCTAAACTGTAGTGGTGGGGTAATGTAATCTGTTTTACCACAGTCTTATTTATTATTCAAATCATAAATTCAATTTGAAAATACAGATTAAAGACTGCTATAGATTTCCTTAGAGACTTGTGCCATGTTTAAACACATTTTATTTAGAGTAATTCAAAATAAAAGTTTTTCTTTAAACTCTTAATTTCTAAAGAGAAACTTAAAATAAACACAGAGATAGCAATGTCTATCCACTGACCTTGAATCACCATTAACAAGTCTAGTCGATTAGATTATCAACTAAACAAATAATATCCTGTCATCTTTCAAGGATTTATCAATAAAGGATGACTGCACTTGCAGGAACTCTACAGTAAATATATCATTTAATCAAAAATCATCTCTATAGCAAGAAAAATTACCAACATTGCTTTCTTCTAAGATCCCAACATTTATGACTAAATACAGTAAAGCATAAAAATATACTCTTATAAAAGTCCATTTCATCTAAAATTTACTATAAGTGAAATGCCATCTAACTTTTGAGTAAGCACTAATGTCTTAGTGACATTAAACAGAAACTACAATAGAACAGATCTCCAATGTAAACTAATGTCTAAGTGACATTACACAGACACTCCAATAGAACAGATCTCCAATGTATACCAATGACTATGTGACATTAAACAGAAACTACAATAGAACAGATCTCCAATGTAAACTAATGTCTTCGTGACATTAAACAGACACTACAATAGAACAGATCTCCAATGTATACCAATGACTTAGTGACATTAAACAGAAACTACAATAGAACAGATCTCCAATGTAAACTAATGTCTTAGTGACATTAAACAGAAACTCCAATAGAACAGATCTCCAATGTCAACTAATGTCTTAGTGACATTAAACAGACACTACAATAGAACAGATCTCCAATGTAAACTAATGTCTTAGTGACATTAAACAGACACTCCAATAGAACAGATCTCCAATGTATACCAATGACTATGTGACATTAAACAGAAACTCCAATAGAACAGATCTCCAATGTAAACTAATGTCTTAGTGACATTAAACAGACACTACAATAGAACAGATCTCCAATGTAAACTAATGTCTTAGTGACATTAAACAGACACTCCAATAGAACAGATCTCCAATGTATACCAATGACTATGTGACATTAAACAGAAACTACAATAGAACAGATCTCCAATGTATACCAATGACTATGTGACATTAAACAGACACTCCAATAGAACAGATCTCCAATGTAAACTAATTTCTTAGTGACATTAAACAGACACTACAATAGAACAGATCTCCAATGTAAACTAATGTCTTAGTGACATTAAACAGACACTACAATAGAACAGATCTCCAATGTAAACTAATGTCTTAGTGACATTAAACAGACACTCCAATAGAACAGATCTGCAATGTAAACTTATGTCTTAGTGACATTAAACAGA
The DNA here is from genome assembly GCF_036588685.1 of Mytilus trossulus. Taxonomy (NCBI): domain Eukaryota; kingdom Metazoa; phylum Mollusca; class Bivalvia; order Mytilida; family Mytilidae; genus Mytilus; species Mytilus trossulus. Next base: position 17,657,358 of record NC_086374.1, on the reverse strand, counting down.
CACTACAATAGAACAGATCTCCAATGTAAACTAATGACTATGTGACATGAACCAGAAACTGCAAAAGCAAACTTCAAATGAGTACTAATGTCTAAATGACAATTACCAGTAACTAATATACCACAACTCTCCAGTGTAGGACAATAAAGTGATAAAACAGCTACTGAAATAACACAGCACTCCAATGAGTACTAATGTCTAAGTGGCAATTACCAGTAACTGAAGTACAACAACTCTCCAGTGTAGGACTATATTAAGTGATATAAAACAGTTACTGAAATAAGACAGCTCTCCAATGAATATATGTTCTAATGTCTAATTGACATGTTCCAGTAGCACATTGTATACTCATTGAGATGTACATAATGTACAAGTAACTGAAATAGTACAGCTCACCATTATATACTAATGACTATTTAGTGTATGACCACAATGTACTAGTAACAGAAATAGCACATGTACACTACTCAATGTATACTAATGACTTAATAACATGTACCAGTAACTTAAATGGCAAAGCTCTCCAATGTAAACAAATGACCAAGAAACATGTTCCAGAAACTAAAAAATGCACACAACTCTCCGAGGTATATTAATGACTTCATGACATGAACCAGAAACTGCAATAGCACATCCCTCTAATGTGTAATAATTACTAAGTGATATGACACAGTAATTACATAAATAGCACAAGAAACTGCAACAGCACATCTCTCCAATGTATACAAATGATTAAAAAACATGAACTGCAATAGCACAAATCTACACGAGATACTATTGACTAAGTAACATGAAATGAAATAGCACAAATCTACATTGGATACTAATGACTAAGTAACATGTACCAGAAACTGCAATAGCACTTCTCTTCATGTGTACTAATAACTAAGTGACAGTTACCTAAATAACTGAGTAACTGAAATAGCAAACCTCTCCCATAAATGTAAATGACTAAGTAACACGTACCAGAAACTGCAACAGAGCAGCTCAAAAATGTATACTAATGACTTAGAAGTTACTTTTACCAGAAACTGAAATACCACAGCTCTCCAGAGGACACTAATGACTGAATGACATACACCAGTTACTGAAATACCACAGCTCTCCAGAGAACACTAATGACTGAATGACATACAACAGTTACTGAAATACCACAGCTCTCCAGAGAACACTAATGACTGAATGACATACAACAGTTACTGAAATACCACAGCTCTCCAGAGAACACTAATGACTGAAAGACATACAACAGATGCTGAAATACCACAGCTCTCCAGAGAACACTAATGACTGAATGACATACAACAGATGCTGAAATACCACAGCTCTCCAGAGAACACTAATGACTGAATGACATACAACAGATGCTGAAATACCACAGCTCTCCAGAGAACACTAATGACTGAAAGACATACAACGGTTACTGAAATACCACAGCTCTCCAGAGAACACTAATGACTGAATGACATACAACAGATGCTGAAATACCACAGCTCTCCAGAGAACACTAATGACTGTATGACATACAACAGTTACTGAAATACCACAGCTCTCCAGAGAACACTAATGACTGAATGACATACAACAGATGCTGAAATACCACAGCTCTCCAGAGGACACTAATGACTGAATGACATACAACAGTTACTGAAATACCACAGCTCTCCAGAGAACACTAATGACTGAATGACATACAACAGATGCTGAAATACCACAGCTCTCAAATGTATTAGTAATGACTAAGTAACAACATTTGTATTACCAGTAACTGAAATAGCTAAGCTCTCCAATGTATACCAATGACTAAATAACTTGAAACAGTACCTGAAATAACACAGCTAACCATTGTATAATGATGACTAAGTGATATTAAACAGTAACTGAAATACCACAGCTCTCCACAGAATATTAATGACGGAAGGACAAACAACAGTAACTGAAATATCACAGCTACCAAAGGATACTTATGACTAAGTGACCTGAAACTGAAATAGCAGAACTCTCCAAAATATATAATGACGAAATGACATGTACCAGAAACTGAGATAGCAAAGCTCTCCAAAGTGTACTAACAACTAACTGCACATTTTTTCATAGTAGCTGCCTAGCTAAAATGACATATAAATATTGCAACTCGAGTAGCTTAGAGGCTTAATAACTGGGCCATTGAAAGAAGGGCTAATTGAGTACAAGGAAATGTTGACTTAACTAACCAGGTTAGTAAAAGAAGGTTAGGGAGTACAATATAATGTTGACTTAACTAACCAGGTTAGTGAAAGAAGGTTAGGGAGTACAATATAATGTTGACTTACCTAACTGGGTTAGTAAAAGAAGGTTAGGGAGTACAATATAATGTTGACTTACCTAACTGTGTAAGTAAAAGAAGGTTAGGGAGTACAATGTAGTGTTGACTTACCTAACTGGGTTAGTAAAAGAAGGTTAGGGAGTAACATATAATCTTAACTTACCTAACCAGGTTAGTGAAAGAAGGTTAGGGAGTACAATATAATGTTGACTTAACTAACCAGGTTAGTGAAAGAAGGTTAGGGAGTACAATATAATGTTGACTTAACTAACCAGGTTAGTGAAAGAAGGTTAGGGAGTACAATATAATGTTGACTTACCTAACTGGGTTAGTAAAAGAAGGTTAGGGAGTACAATATAATGTTGACTTACCTAACTGTGTAAGTAAAAGAAGGTTAGGGAGTACAATGTAGTGTTGACTTACCTAACTGGGTTAGTAAAAGAAGGTTAGGGAGTACAATATAATGTTGACTTACCTAACTGGGTTAGTAAAAGAAGGTTAGGGAGTAACATATAATCTTAACTTACCTAACCAGGTTAGTGAAAGAAGGTTAGGGAGTACAATATAATGTTGACTTAACTAACCAGGTTAGTGAAAGAAGGTTAGGGAGTACAATATAATGTTGACTTAACTAACCAGGTTAGTAAAAGAAGGTTAGGGAGTACAATATAATGTTGACTTAACTAACCAGGTTAGTGAAAGAAGGTTAGGGAGTACAATATAATGTTGACTTAACTAACCAGGTTAGTGAAAGAAGGTTAGGGAGTAACATATAATCTTAACTTACCTAACCGTGTAAGTAAAAGAAGGTTAGGTAGTACAATGTAGTGTTGAGTTTACTAAATCACTTAATCACAGCTATTAACGTTTTTTCACAAAACTCACCTTGTCATACATAATCTGCTCATTAACAATGAAATTATTTTGTCATAAAAACCACTTTACAAATATCTGACTCAAGTAACACAGAGCCTGCTAATTGCTTTAGCATTCCACATAAATGTTTATAAAGCTGTTTCTGTATCTTTTGTGTCTGTATAATTAGCATCACACCTGACTTATGACAGGGATAGATGTAAGAAGATTTTGAATCCTACTGCAATCAATTTCAACTAGGTATGAAATATATGTTAATGTACCTTGCCAAGACCACCTGCTGATCATGATTTGCTTAAGGTTTTTTTAACATAATTTTATACATTGTTGAAAGTTATGCACAGCAATAAAATATTGTGGTATTGTAAAAACAGACAAGTGAATGATTAAAGGAGCCAGGTTTTATAATAACAATCTTCTGACTCAATCTTTCAATTATGATTGTCTTGGAATAATTGTCATCTAACCAAGACACAGAACATGGTCTACATAAGTAGGCCTTTCTGTCACATTCAACTAGAGATGAAATTACAGATTTTCTTGTAGAAAAGAAATAATCAATTTTAAAAAAATGCAAAAATTTTATGAAAAAAAAACAAATATGTAATACAATGTACAAGGTTATGAATTTTGTATTTATAATTTATTTTCAGTTTAGACTGTCATACTCAGAAATTTTTCCTTTATTCTACTACAGTTCTCATTTTATGTGCAACCCTTATCCACACAGTTCAAAACTTCTGCTGCACAATTTAACAAATAGGTTAAACAGAAATGTCAATTGTGTCCAATATGACATTAAAGTTGTATTATTAGTACAGAGGGTTAAATATAAACTAGAACACACCCATGAGAAGTTTGTTGAAAGTATGAAAACTGTTGTATGGTGAATTTTTGTAAAAGATTTTATGACTGGAGAATTTGAGGAAAGGTATCAAAAGTCAAAGGTTCTTGATGCCAAGTTGATGGCAGAGCAATTTACTTTAGCCCTCCCCTTTTTTTTTATTTTCTGTTAATTTTAGTAAAAAGCAAATACAAAATACTTTATTTATAGTATATGTATGTTCATAGTATACAGATAAAGTGAACAAAATATGTCCTGTCCCCCAGGCAACTATGAAAGATCATGAAAAAAAACCACTATGTGTTATTTAAACCGTCCTAAACGGAAGTCAAGTTTATGACTAAAAAGTCAAACCGATGATGGACGCCTTTAAATCATTATTGTTTTTCTCCCAAAATAATGCAAACTGAATAATCATAAGCAAGGATGACAAATGCAACTACATGTATGCATGGTACCTATAGAACAGAGAGGCATGATGATTAATTTATTGTGGAAGGAAGAGAAGCGACACACAAAATGAGGTCTTCTCTTTTAATAGTACAATAATCTAATCATTTTGCTTTTGTTTTTAAAGAATAAAAATAATAGTTATTCCAAAAGAAACAGATATCATAGCATTATTACTGACAAAGTTTCCATATGAGGTTCTGTTTGGAAGAACACATATATGTTGACAGCATGCATGCCAAGCCTGCATACATCTGTCCATGTTCTTTTTATATGAGTGTATATCAGTATTCACAATTTTCCCCCTTGACTATTAGAAAACCTTGAGATGCAGCCTGAATAAAATTTTCCCCCTTAGTATTAGAAAACCTTGAGATGCACTGAATTCAGCTTTTCTTCCATTAGATGATACATGTAGTGGGAGTACACCAGACACCTGTAATCTTATATCTCTCAACAGGTTTAAAACATATAGATCTCATCTGTCTACATATATTATCAGGATAGTAATAGAATGAAAAATAAAGAAATATGAATATGACAAGCAAAGTTCAACTACCACACTTCTGCCTCCATTTTAATAGCTGCAAAACGGTAGCTAATGATAACCTTTGACAATTTATTTTACTGACCATGTTCATATTTCTTCCATATTAAATAAATATGCAGATCTACAAAAAAATTGTTTAATTATACAATTCGCTTTTTAAAACATAAAAAGTACTCTAACCAGGAACATAGATATACTGTTCCCAGCTCTAACCAATAAATGTACATGCTACATTTTATTTTATAACATCAACAATTTGTACTATTAGGGAGCAACTAGAGGATTATGTTTTTTTTTGTCCAAGACAAAACATTTTTTTTATAGTTTTGATGCTTTATCAATCAAATCATTTTGTTTTCAAAATTTAATATTTTTAAAAACATTACGGTATTAGGGTAATTTTGGTATAGGAACTTCTGTTAGGTGAAACAAATATACGTTGACACCATCCCCCTTTTTTGAAGTTTAATAGTCGTTTAGCACAACAATAGGTGATTAAACCTGTAATTGAATGGTCCAGCCTGGACCAAGTCAAATGAAACTAAAGTGTTTGCTTATTTTACCATCTTCTGAAGTGATGAAAACAATGATTCTTAAAACTCAAATATCTGTAAACTTGATTTCTGTACTAGAACCTCGTTGGAAAGGGGAGTGAAACCAAAGTTCCGATTTCTGATTCTGCGTGTCTTTAAATTATGATCCTTTATGTATGTGGGCTGGCTCTCGGACGTCCCGAGTCTTTCTGGTCAGTCAACTTAATCTTTTGAATATTTTTGGTTATTAAAACTATAAATCTTTTTCATATATATAAGTTAAACGTCGCCAAATATACTCACATAAACCTATTAACTCGAGCACACCTTGGTGGAATATTTGCACACTTATGATACTCACTTATCAAAAAGCAACTGCATGCATATTTTACTTTTAAATTGCTGTCATAATTCTTCGATACAGTGTCGAATAGAAGAGGATTTGAGAGACATATCTACAAATTAATTACTTTCTTAATCTGCTGATTACTCTATATAAGCGGGTTTATATAATCTTGCATCGGCAAGCCAATCGAGTTTCAAAACTCAACCAGCGGTATTTCTAATCACAGCTACTCAACATTTATGATTCTAAATGACATGTAACAAATGTTTGTCTACTAAAGGAATTCCGTGTGTTCATCTCATTTTATTTTGTGAGTGTGTGTCGTCATGATGCTGTCAAAACTAAAGAGAATAAACCATAGACATGTTAACTCTTTTATTAAATATATTCATATGGAGATGTGTATTACATGCCAATAAGATAACGAGTTTGTTACAGTGGAGGAGTATTAAGTTATATCCTTGTCTGTCTGTTCGTCCGTATTTCCAAAAACTAGTTTCTGCCCTCTTAATTTAGATTTCTTCTACCAAATGATATAACATGCTTATTACCACCAAACATGCACAGATGAAGTTTGAATACTGGTGAGTGTTGAAAAGAGTGGAAGAAACTAGAGTCAGGCGTTCGAGTAAATCTTAACTAAGACTGAAATTTAGTGTAATAGTCCTAGATCTCAGTCTTTAAGTTTTATTTGTTTTGAGTGTAATTAATTATTTTCGACTTATGACTGTAATGATACGTGCTTTCTTCATTCAATCTTATATCTACACGGGGAATTCCTGCCCATGTATGGCGCACGGTATTTTAGATTAACACTTTTTCGTCTCCGCTATATTTACCATTAAATATGAATCAAACGACTCCATTTTACGACACTTGGTTGCGTAACATGGAAGATTCAATCTTCATTGTCACGCACGTCGACCGGAGGATTCTTTACTTTAATCGATCCTTTTAACTAACTTTGCTGAAATTGCAAGGGATTAGACAATTTATTACTTTTAGAGAATGAAACTATAAAATATAGCATAAAACAGACATCATTTGTGCATGGGTGTACTGAAATTTGAACGGCGTCCGATTCGAGGTTACAGACCTGAAAGTAGCATCCTTATATAGTGCTATTTATTGTCATTGACCTAGGGAAATTATAGGTTAATATTCTTTAACTTTGACTGAGAGTCATTTCTTTATTCTCTGGAAAATAGTAGCAACATTCCAATCTCTATTCGCTCGTCGGCACCCTTATTGGTCACAATTACTTGTTCGAAACTATTCAATGTGAAAGTCATGTCTACCTCAGGCTGTAAATATGCATGTTAGTATTGTGTCTATGATTTCAACTATACACTTTTTCTTTTCAATTTAAAAGAATCTTATTAAAATACAAATCCCATGTGTATGCTTTAGTTATCCTAATATGTAGCTTGTTTCTTGAAACCGAAGTATGGTCACATGCATGGCTTTTATTTCAATCTGCTTAGTGTTTTTTAATTTGTCTACCGAAACGAGCACTTACTGATTTTTTTGTGTGTGATCACAACCATTCAATTTATCCGAACGCTTCCATATTATATAAATCTTGATTAAAAAAAAAATCGGTAGCAAACACAATATCGAAGCACTCTCATATGATGCCAACAAAAACAAAGAACTTTACAAAAGTCAGTAAAAGTATGGTATACACGAACGAACATACGTCATATCTGGAAAAGAAAGTTCACTAGAGGTTACAATAACTCTTCTTGTTTTACTTGCGTAATTCTTGATTTTCAGTTATAACCTATAATATTAAAAGCTTTATATATAAAATGGAACTATGATAGATTGCCGGGCTGTAATCAACAGTAAGCACAATATATACAAAGAGTTGTATAAAACGTTTATTTGGCATTGTAGGAACTTTTTCGTCAAATTATTTGTTCTGGCGACCCAATAAGCGGCTAAACGATGTGTCGGAGACATTTGTTAACCTCTTACCATCATTCAAGTTCTAACTAAAACCAATATAAAACATTCAATACTGAATTACTAACACTTTGTCTGGATAATATTGCTCAATTAGGAGAAGAAAATTTACGTCGTCGCAGGAATGTCGAGGGTGAACCTGTCAAACTAGAACTAGATACCAATATAATCAGCAAAATTCTAATCCACCCAAGCAGTGATATCTCACGTCGAAAATACATTTTTAGCCGTATTACGACCCCTTTTCTTATCAAATTCATTTTTTTGCCGTACTACCACCCCTTTTCTTATAAAATTCATTTATTTACGCATATAAAATTGTAATGATTATATTTTACGGTACTGGCAAAATACCTCGACATATAGGCGATTTCGATACAACCGAGCACGCCAGAACGAGGTTCGACTGTAACATAGAGAATTGACAAAATGCCTCTAGCTGAACCACTGTGATTTTTTTCATTATTTTTCTCAGTGTCTTGATATGTTGAATACACTGTTTGAATGGATCCTGTTGTACAAGTTTTATAATCGTCCTTACTATGTACAAATTTTCTTTTTGGTAGAAGAAAGTTACTAGTACAATTGATTTTCGTCAACGATGGTAAAAGGTGAAGAGGGGTCATTTGTATTCTCCTTACAATAATTCAGATTAAAGCCAAGAGCATTTAGTTCTAATCGACCAGGAAAATATATTGGAAATTAATTCTTTCCATTATATCTTTAATAAACAGTTGATATTGGAGAAGAATTAGATACAACTCGGGTGTTACACTGGAGATTTGGTGGGGGTGGGGGTTGGGGTGGGGTATAATATACATAATGCAATAGTTAAATTTTCAATTTGTTGGGGTTTGTGGATTTTATATGAAGACAGTCACAAATGTCATCTCGGCGCCTTTCAGAGGGGGATTTTGGGAACCCGTTGTTCACCCTCTATATGGAGCTATATAATCTGTAAATACGCATAATAGTTTTTAACTGCACTTTTATATAGTTCCCCTAAATGAATTTTACCATTTTTCTTTTTTACATGTATTTCTCCAAAAATGTGTTTGTCAATGCCTTACTCCTTTTTATCAAAATCCTGGATGAGTTGTTTCTTTAGCAATCATACAACATCGTCCTATTTGTATATGTTTTAAAATAGCCATATATCAAAATATGTCCTAATAAAATTAACAGTGATAAATTTTAGGCCATACAATATATACGTAGGGTGAACGTGTAAATTTTGGGTAGGTATAAGGAAACAGGAAACATACTATGTTGTTTTATTTTGCCTTATCGTGAAAAAGGGAAAATACATTGAAACAAAAGTTTTCTTATTGCTTATGAAGCGTTTTTGAAGTTTCTATGTTTTTGTGATTTTACTTTTTTATTGTATACAATCTTCATGACACTGCCGTTTTGTATAAATAATAATGCCAACATGTCAAAGATATATATATATATTAAAAAAAAGAAAGAAAGTAGTTATACGTTCAAACGTGTAATTTTTATTATTGAATATACTTCATACACATTCAAAAGAAATCTCAAAATTGCTGTATTAATTCCACACCTGGATTTTGAAATGTATTATATAAAACGGTTTCCTGGAAGTAACATAATCACGAGAGGGTTCTTTATAAGCCATACCAATCAACCTATAGGTTTAATCAATGTGTGGGGTCGGTCTTTTCTTCGTGTTTATATATAACTGTTAATTTCAAAGTGAAATCAAAAGTGTGTTTTCTTATGCTATCTCTAAAACGGTTTTATTTTTCCAGAGAGAAATATAAGTATAAGAAGTATTCCATAACCAGATTTCGGGTCATCTAGATTTTGTTTAGTATCATGCATACTGTGTATATAAGTGAAGTAATATGCAACTTATTAAACACTAAAACATTAAATATAAATAAGCAATACGATCTCTATCATGATAAAAATATTGTGTATGTTCGATTCCCTAGATTAAACGTTGTGAATAGTATATCTACTTACTTTGATCGTCGAATTTTCTAATGATAGTATCAATAAAGATATTAGGAGGGGCGACATGTCCGCGTCGAACTGGCATTTTAAAAATCCTTTATTTCAACCCATTTTATAAAAATCCATTAAAAGAATATGCTTTAATCGTCGCTTCTCTAACCACAGTAAATTCCATAAGCAGTTCTTCTACAGTCTAACATGCCAAACAAAACGTTACATGTCGAGAAATTAATTTGCATCAATGTTCGTTTATTCACTCCTTTCAATGTATCGACCCGATCTATAGATCATCAATGTTAACCACATAACACAGAATGTAAATAGTCAACATCCGCCAATAGACAGCATCTGCAGCCGGAATTACTCCGCAAGCTTCTAAATCGAACATGTGGTTTAATGTTTACCTTTCTAGGCACAAGTGCGAAAATCGAAGATACATTATTTTATTTATTGACAAAAGTCATTAAATTATATTGTCTTTGTTAGGTAGTAGAAACTCAAATTTCCAATAAATGTTATTTATTCTAAAAATTATTTTAGTCTCTATATATTGGTTTTTCCCTTGTTTATTTACTAATAATCGGTGACTGAAACTTGTGATTATTTTCTTAAAAGATGTTTTCTATTATTCTAGGACAATCTAAAGGTGTTCACAATCATTCAAGGAAGGGTACCTAACTTAGATAAATTTAACACAAAAAAAAAATCCCTGATATCTTATTTGCAGTGATATGTAAGTATACAGTCGTGATACATTATGCCAAACAAACCAAGGCCTTGAAAAGCAATAACAAATAATACTGTATCAATGAATGCTCGCAGTGGCTGAAAATCAACAGTGCTGAAAATAAGCTCAGAGTACTGAACGAACTTACATGAACCCATGCCGATCCAACACTGTACATCAGTGGTTATGCCTTGAGCGACCGTAGCACGGCATTGAAGTGATCGAGTAGGATTGGATTGAGTTTGTAGACGTATGTCAAATAGTTCTCTATCTGTATCTGTATGGGTACGTCGTAGTTACCAATTCTGGCTTTTATACAACGGGAGTGAAGGCGCCGTCGACTGATTTATTGACGTTTCGCGAGAGCAGATTTAAAGCTCTCTACACTAGTTGCGCGAACAATAGTGTCTTCTAGATGGTTCCAATTTACTATTGTGGACACAAAGAATGTTAAAACTATTGTTTGAAGTATTAAATTCGTATATTCTCTTTAACATTCAATTTCCAGTCGGCTTGGACAACTTTAAGGCTGTAAAGAAAGCATGGCAAATTGATCTGTCCATATTAAAGTCCATAACTTATCTTATTTTTAGAAAAGTTAGGTACGCGTGAATTAAAAAACTTTCGAAGTGGTCAGTTACTTACAATGTTACGTATGAGTGATTTGTGCAGGTGCAAAAGGCATATTCAAGTAAGAAAATATATAGTATGGGAAGCTTTATTTTGAAAGAATCGGAATCTTTGTTAATATTTTAGCATTTGCTTTGCATATCCAGTCGTTCATGTATATGGAATGATGTGAAGCTGCCGTGATATGTAACCTGTCTTTCCATGGATGTTCCGAATGAATTGTTTCATATTCATGTTGGTAACTACTCGGGACATATTATATTTATATGAAATAGGAGATAAGACAGGATTGCCAATGAGACAACTCTCTATAAGGGACCAAACGACACAGAAACCAACAACCGCAGGCCATCCGGCGTACGACCCTGAACAACGAACAAAGCCCATACCGCACAGTCAGCCCACACAACAGGTCCCGAAACGAAAAATGCACAACTCAAATGAGAAAATCAACTGCCCAATCTATGCACATTTAACGAAAACCAAACATATAACACATGCATATATATAATGTATTATTCAAATAAAATATCATCCTTTTCATTATGCATTTAGCAAATATTTTGAACCTTACCAGTCACTGACAAAATTGTCTTCGGTATTTTTACATATAAGAACGCGGTTTTGAAAGTTAGTACATTCTGCAATGCAAATGTTATAGCTATTTTGAATGTAAAACATAGTGACGTCAGTGGGCAAAACGCGTCAGACAGTTTATATCATACCTTTACCTTCATTTATATGTAGACTCTCCATTAAAGTGACATTTTAATTTCTAAGCGAACAACATCACGTAGAGTTTGTAAGCAATTTGCCATTGTTTTCTATCGAGAATTCTAAATTCCCCGTAGAGAGCATTTCAAAATGTAATATTGAGATCGCTTCTTGAATAATACAATTCGTTAAACAAGTGGGACTGATATTCAAATAACAAACGAACATATTGATTAAAATAACTCCCTTAACACAGAAAACGCTATACTTTGATTATTTGAACGAGACTACCAGCACTTGTTTAAATTAGAAATTCTGAGTTTGATTGAGATTGTATTTTTCTCGTGTCATTTTTATTGTGTCAATCTGGATTCATTTTCAAAGTACCACACATAGAAAACAGAGCAAACCTTTTTGTCATTATAATATTTTTATTTCAATAAACTTTCTTATAAAAATAGCTTCACATTTAACAATTAACAATTTATATATATACAAGTCTAAATTGAAAACGTACTTATAAATATAATTATTTTCTGTGACTGTCTCGTACATAAATTTGTAGGACCCTTTACTATAGATAAATAAGCTGATCTGTAAAAATAACATCTTCATGCCTTATATATCATGTACTGTAGTACGACGCTAGATTAAAATTGACGTGGAAAGGAAACCCCGGCCACCGAAAGCTTCATTTTAGAAGCACATGCAGGTGGTCGTGTGGTCTAGCGCACCGGTTACACCGCAGGCGATTTGTTATCACGATATCTCAGTAGCATTGGTTCGATTCCCGGCGAGAGAAGAACAAAAAGATTGCGAAAGCAAATATACAGATCTAACATTGTTGGGTTGATGTTTAGACGAGTTATACATATATAAAAACAGTCTAAATTGAAAACTACGTTTAAACCTATGATTGCGTTGGATAAAAATAGTAATTTTTATACGTGTGCATGTAAACCAAATTTCGTTGGAGAAGGGTCTAAATGCAGCACAAAAAACATTTTCCAAAAGACCAAAAAAGTGAAAAAGTTTATTTAAACAAAACGCATTTGACTAACAGGTCGAACAACTGATGTTCTTTAACCCTGCTGACTGCCATTGGCGATTGCCAAATAAAATTGATCACAAGATGTAACAAAATGGATCTTAAATATATATATGGGCATATATGTCCGCAAGTGACCTGCGACGAGGTAAAATTTGTAAGATGAAGTCACAGATAAACATATGCCCTCTTTTCCGATTACAATCGAAATTTCGCACTAAGCAGAACCTACTTAAGAAATTGTTCTCATCCTTACTGTTCATAATATATTTGAGCAAACATTAAACTGAATCAATCTATTCCGTTGTAAGATTGATTCGTTCTCTTAATTATTTGTTCTTAAAGTTTCTGACTTGACTGATTATCCCTATGTGTTTTGTCCAATAAAGGATGCATTTTTCAGTTCAAATACAAGATTGCATGACTGTTTAATTGTTATGCAGACCCGTCGCCATATTTGTGGTCGCTTTCATAGTACACGTCAAAATTTTTGTTTGAATAATTCAGTAAATTGAATTTACTTCAAAAGATTGATTTCTTCTATTTGTTTGTATTATTTACTGGAATTGAATACATTTCTGTTTGTTTATATCAAATATGAAAACTAATTTAGTAAATATCAAATCTATTACCTAATTAATTTGCAGAATACACAGACATGAAAAGGGAAGTAGCGATTAATTATTGCTAAATAATTACAAAACGGATGTCTATTATTGTATTATTGCTAGTTTAATTGATTCATTTATTTGACACGAACAGCTGGACATATCCACCAAATATGTTTATATATTTTAATCGAAAATTCTTTTAGATGAAAATTAAAAAAAGAACACAAATATTATTTGAAAATGATTGAAATGAAAACAACACTTTATATATTTCGTCCGAAGCGCTTTACTGGATTGACTTTATCAGCAACGATCAAAGCCGAATATTTAAAGCCAAGGATAAATAATATACCAAAAAAGTTGAAGAGCTATGTAACTAAAAAGGGGCCTAAAAATAATAGCCTAATCCAACTTATGCCAACTTTGACTGAGGATATTGAACTGTAGTTTCTTTTAAATCATGTCATTATCGAAGTACCTGTGCTTCTAAAATGAAAATAAAAAACAATTATATTTATAAGTACGTCTGAACCAGTGACAACTCTACAACAGATTTATCCTTTGGATCACCAGCAGTGATGGTGATACATGGCTGTGTACATTCTGTATATACAACTCGTCTAAACATCAACCCAACAATGTTGGATCTGTATATTTGCTCTCGCATAATTTTTGTTCTTCCCTTGCTGGGATTCGAACCCATGCTACTGAGATATCGTGACACCAAATCGCCTGCACTTGTTCAGATGTACTTATAAAGATACCTATTTTCTGTGACTGTATCTTACATTAATTTGTAGGGTCCTTTACTATAGATAATTTAGCTGATCTGTAAAAGTAACATCTTCATGTCTAATATATCATGGACTGGTGTAGTACGACGCTAGATTCAGTAAAACTGAGGTGGAAAGGTAACACCCGGCCACTGAAGCTTCATTTTATGAAGCCCAGGTGGTCGTGTGGTCTAGCGCACCGGTTATAGTGCAGGCGATTTGGTGTCACGATATTTCAGTAGTCCATATGGGTTCGAATCCCGGCGAGGGAAGAACAAAAAAATTTGCGAAAGCAAATTTCCAGATCTAACATTGCTGGGTTGATGTTTAGACGAGTTGTACATATACTTATAAATATAATTATTTTCTGTGACTGTATCTTACATTAATTTGCAGGATCCTTTACTATAGATAATTTAGCAGATCTGTAACAATAACATCTTCATGCCTTATATATCATGTACTGTAGTACGCCGCTAGATTAAAACTGACGAGGAAAGGTTACACATGGCCAGCGAAAGCTCTATTATAGTAGAGCCCAGGTGGTCGTGTGGTCTAGCGGGACGGCTGCAGTGCAGGTGATTTGGTGTCACGATATCACAGTAGCATGGGTTCGTATCCCGGCGAGGGAAGAACCAACAATTTGCGAAAGCAAATTTACTGATCTAACATTGTTGGGTTGATGTTTAGACGAGTTGTATATACATTATGTACACAGCCATGTATCACCATCATTGATGGCGATCCAATGGATACATCTGTTGTAGAGTTGTCACTGACTCAGACGTACTTATAAATATAATTATTTTCTGTGACTGTATCTTACATTAATTTGCAGGATCCTTTACTACAGATAATTTAGCTGATCTGTAACAATAACATCTTCATGCCTTATATATCATGTACTGTAGTACGCCGCTAGATTAAAACTGACGAGGAAAGGTAACACATGGCCAGCGAAAGCTCTATTATAGTAGAGCCCAGGTGGTCTTGTGGTCTAGCGGGACGGCTGCAGTGCAGGCGATTTGGTGTCACGATATCACAGTAGGATGGGTTCGTATCCCGGCGAGGGAAGAACCAAAAATTTGCTTTCATCTAACATTGTTGGGTTGATGTTTAGCCGAGTTGTATATACATTATGTACACAGCCATGTATCACCATCATTGATGGCGATCCAATGGATACATCTGTTGTAGAGTTGTCACTGACTCAGACGTACTTACAAATATAATTATTTTCTATGACTGTATCTTACATTAATTTGCAGGATCCTTTACTATAGATAATTTAGCTGATCTGTAACAATAGCATCTTCATGCCTTATATATCATGTACTGTAGTACGCCGCTAGATTAAAACTGACGAGGAAAGGTAACACATGGCCAGCGAAAGCTCTATTATAGTAGAGCCCAGGTGGTCGTGTGGTCTAGTGGAACGGCTGCAGTGCAGGCGATTTGGTGTCACGATATCACAGTAGCATAGGTTCGCATCCCGGCGAGGGAAGAACCAAATATTTGCGAAAGCAAATTTACAGATCTAACATTGTTGGGTTGATGTTCAGACGAGTTGTATATATATATATATATATATGTCTCTTAAAATTCAAGAGTCAATCTTAAATTGAGAGTAAATTATATGGCCTTCCAAATACCGTTTCGATCCCTAACATCACTGAAGAGACATATATTGTCGAAATCTAGATCTGGTGTACTAAAGAAATATTGACACCGAATGTTTGTGGCACAACATCGTAGCCACAAGTTAACAAAGAAAATTTTCTGTGACGTATTAAATTTATATTCAGATCCATTTTGTTACATCTTGTGATCAATTTTATTTGGCAATCGTCAATGGCAGTCAGCAGGGTTAAAGAACATCAGTTGTTCGACCTGTTAGTCAAATGCGTTTTGTTTAAATATTCTTTTTCACTTTTTTGGTCTTTTGGAAAATGTTGTTTGTGCTGTTTTTAGACCCTTCTACAACGAAATTTGTTTGACATGCACACGTATAAAAATTGCGGTTTTTATCCAACGCAATCATAGGTTTGAACGTAGTTTTCAATTTAGACTCGTTTATATATATATAAATTCATTTTGTTACAACCTGTGATCAATTTTATTTGGCAATCGCCAATGGCAGTCAGCAGGGTTAAAGAACATCAGTTGTTCGACCTGTTAGTCAAATGCGTTTTGTTTAAATATACTTTTTCACTCTTTTGGTCTTTTGGAAAATGTTGTTTGTGCTGTTTTTAGACCCTTCTACAACGAAATTTGTTTGACATGCACACGTATAAAAATTGCGGTTTTTATCCAACGCAGTCATAGGTTTGAACGTAGTTTTCAATTTAGACTCGTTTATATTTTTTGTTTGGGCATGTATCATATTTTCCCTCCGGTTTATATGATCCGTTCATCCTATATATTGACTCTTAAAATTCAAGAGTTAATCTAAAAATGAGGGTACTTTCTCTAAAAATGAGGGTGCTTTTTATATGGCCTTCCAAATACCGTTTCGATCCCTAACATCACTGAAGAGACATTTATTGTCGAAATCCGGATATGGTGTACTAAAGAAATATTGACACCGAATGTTTGTGGCACAACATCCTGTCCACAAGTTAACAATTTTTTTTTCTGTGACGTATTAAATTTATAATAAGATCCATTTTGTTACAACCTGTGATCAATTTTATTTGGCAATCGCCAATGGCAGTCAGCAGGGTTAAAGAACATCAGTTGTTCGACCTGTTAGTCAAATGCGTTTTGTTTAAATATACTTTTTCACTCTTTTGGTCTTTTGGAAAATGTTGTTTGTGCTGTTTTTAGACCCTTCTACAACGAAATTTGTTTGACATGCACACGTATAAAAATTGCGGTTTTTATCCAACGCAGTCATAGGTTTGAACGTAGTTTTCAATTTAGACTCGTTTATATATATATATATATATATACAACTCGTCTAAACATCAACCCAACAATGTTAGATCTGTAAATTTGCTTTTGCAAATTTTTGGTTCTTCCCTCGCCGGGATTCGAACCCATGCTACTGTGATATCGTGACACCAAATCGCCTGCACTGCAGCCGTCCCGCTAGACCACACGACCACCTGGGCTCTCAAAAAAAGAGCTTTCGGTGGCCATATGTTACCTTTCCACGTCAGTTTTAATCTAGCGGCGTACTACAGTACATGATATATTAGGCATGAAGATGTTATTGTTACAGATCAGCTAAATTATCTATAGTAAAGGATCCTACAAATTAATGTAAGATACAGTCACAGAAAATAATTATATGCATAAGTACGTCTGAGTCAGTGACAACCCTACAACAGATGTATCCATCGGATCGCCATCAATATATATATATATATATAGTACTTCATGTAGACATGTACTACCCTGACCATAACGTAATCACAGAGCGCTACACTGGCTAGAACATATACAAAGAATACTACACTGACCATAGCGTAGAAACATAGTACTGCAATGACAATAACATGAATACAGATAACTACAGTAACCATTAACATAAATACAGTGAACTACAGTAATCATTAACATAAATACAGAGAACTACAGCAACCATTAACATAAATACAGAAAACTACAGTGACCATTAACGTAAATACAGAGAACTAGAGTAACCATTAACGTAAATACAGAGAACTACACTGACAATAACGTAAATACAGAGAACTAAAGTAACCATTAACGTAAATACAAAGAACTACAGTAACCATTAACGTAAACACAGAGAACTACACTGACAATAACGTAAATACAGAGAACTAAAGTAACCATTAACGTAAATACAGAGAACTACAGTAACCATTAACGTAAATACAGAGAACTACATTGACAATAACGTAAATACAGAGAACTACAGTAACCATTAACATAAATACTGAGAACTACAGTAACCATTAACGCAAATACAGAGAACTACAGTTACCATTAACGTAAATACAGAGAACTACACTGACAATAACGTCAATACAGAGAACTACAGTAACCATTATCGTAAATACAGAGAACTACACTGACAATAACGTAAATACAGAGAACTACAGTAACCATTAACATAAATACAGAGAACTACAGTAACCATTAACATAAATACAGAGAACTACAGTAACCATTAACGTAAATACAGAGAACTACAGTTACCATTAACGTAAATACAGAGAACTAAAGTAACCATTAACGTTAATACAGAGAACTACACTGACAATAACATAAATACAGAGAACTACAGTAACCATTAATGTAAAGACAGAGAACTACAATAACCATTAATGTAAATACAGAGACCTACAGTAAGCTAACGTAAATACAGAAAACTACAGTAACCATTAACGTAAAAAATTAAATTACACTGAACCCATTACACAGACACAGACTACTGCACCAACCCATAACTAAGACACTGGGTTGTAACATAGAAAATCTCTTCTTAATAATTACATGTTTCACACTGATTTATGAAAAATAATATATGTATATAGTACTATAGATACAATACAATTTCAAATTACAACCACAATTTCTGCAGTAAAAAAGCTGATTCAATTCATTCATAATTCTTTCAAGCACAGTTTTACGCTTCATCGGTGTTCAAATAGTTACTTAATTAAGTGTCGTCCTGGTATATAAAAAAAAGGTTGACAATGTGCATATGTATTGATAATAGCCGTGTGAATAAATGGACTAACAATGATCTAACTCCAATCCATAGAATAGTGTATAGACATAAGCAAAAGTTAAATCACAAAAAAAAAAAGAACTCCGAGTGAATTCAAAACGAAAAGTCCCTTATCAAATGACAAAAGCTCAAACACATCAAATGAATATATAACAACTGTCATATTCCTGTCTAGGTAAAGGCATTTCCTTATGTAGAAAATGATTGTACCTTGTTTTATAGCAAGCTTAACCTCTCACTTGTATGACAGTTGCATCAAATTCAATTATATTGACAACGATGCGTGAAAAAAACAAACAGACATAATAGGTATGTAAATGTCAAAATAGGGGTACAGCAATCAATATTGTGAGATTTACATAAACTCTGAAGTAGTATCGTACGTTTGATGTCACACAGGTAAAAATATGAAATAATTTTGTCGTTCAAAGTAGGAAAATAATATATTCTATAGTTCTTTTAGACATATCCTCTACAGAATGTAAATTAGAAGTTTACCTTGTCCTTCTTGCCGTTCGTCTATATGCTTATAGTGTATTTCTTCTATAAAAAAAAGCCATGTCATTATGTATCTAAGAAACACTAAGGGGCATGAAGACAAAGCCTTAGCAAATACGAGACAAGACTACAAAATGTATCCTTCCCATTTGCAACAGTCTTTTTAAAAGTCAAACGGATGGCGTCTTTGAAACCCAACTTCGCCACATAACTTTGACGTCAGTAACACCTTTTTCTGTTCATCAATACGGTGATTATATGTGGGTTTTTTTTCGATTTTGACCTTCATGTAATCCAAAATATACTTATCAAATATGTGTATCTAAAAGCTAGATGGGAGAGCAATTGGCGTCATACGTTGGCTATATAAACTACATAAAGTCCACAAAATTTGTTTCATACCATCAAAATTGCTTTAGTCGTTATTGATACCATGAATAAAATGGTGTACGCCAGACGCGCGTTTTGTCTTCAAAAGACCTTAACAGTGACGCTCGAATCTAAGAAGTTAAATAGTCGAAAACTGTAAGAATGAAATTGAAGAGGAAGAATAATATTGTATTTGTCAGTAGAACACTTGTGAAATCCAAGCAAGCAAGAGGACTTATTTCACATTCTAATATGACGTGCTTCTTTCGCTTTGTAAACAACACTGTGTGAAAATTCTCGATATATCTATACTTAGCGCAGACTCAGATATATACATAATAATGGATGTTACAATATACCTCCCACGTAAATCCACATGTATTTGAACCTACATTGCAAACGCTTTGCCAAATTTATTGTATTACTAATTTTAATTAAACAAAAAAACATTACAGAACTTTTATTCTTATTCAGATGCATAATAAAAAGAATTAATGTATTGCAACTAGTTTTGTTCATTTCCTAAATATAGTAACACTGCATATTTTGTGCAATGTCAATTTCATCATGGAACAATTTCTCTACAATGAGGGGTTCATTAAGGGATGAAAATAAGCTTGATATTTATGTTACGATTAAAAAAAAAATATCAATATACTAATTTAAGTTGCAGTATAAAAACAATATTTAGTCAATATCACAAAAATAAAAACTTTTTTGTAACCAACGAAGTTCGTATACTATTGTATTCCGATGGAATTCTGAGGTTTTCTATTCTATTGCCTTTGATTCAGCGAGTCAACATGGTAGCTCCTTCTTTACGAAATGTCAATTTTGGATTTGACGGTATCTTACGAGAAAACATGTAAATTAAAAATCGGAAATATTGAGTTTTAGAATTTAACATATTTTTTCTAGCGGTTATTAACGAAATAATTAATGCAAGTTAAAGATGTATGAGAATATTTGAGCTTTATCTAACAAGGAGTAAAAAAGAACAGCTCCACACACGGCATACCAACCCTCGCTTCAGTATTTAAGTTAAATTATTTGTCCTATTAGAATCGAAATAATTCATGGAAGCCATAGATTTGTTGTAAATTTACACATGGCTAACGCTCAGGATAAAAATCTATGGCTTCCATGAATTATTTCTTAATTTAACAACACTTTCAGATCTTAAAAAAATGTGTGGACATAATAATGACCCCTTATATTTGTAACAAGACAACATTGATTGATATTCCGATCTATTGGAACATGTTTGTCGACGGATATGACGAGATTTATGTCGTTTAGTGTATGTTTACTTTTATTTTATTTAAATGTGTTTTTGATAGAGCTAAGTCATTTCATTTGATATTTTATAGTGAGTGTTTTATGTTGTTATGTTACACTACTGAGCACAGGTTATGATAAAGGTTGGTGCCTGTTAAAACCCGTTTAAACCCGCTGCATGTGTTTATGCTTTAATCTTTAGCCAGGAGCCTCTTGTTCAGAGATTGTCGTTTGTTTGTGTGGTCATAAGTATTCCTCGTTTCTCGTGTGTTATATTTTATATAGATTAGACCGTTGGAGGTGAGTATTTTTGCACCAGAATGGTCAATGTAAGAATGCCAAGAGGTCAGTGTCGTTGCTATTTATGAGAATGAGATGACTGGTTGTTTCATTTAGAATGGCCAATGACATAAGAAAGACAAAAAGTCACTGACTTCGCCGTCATTTATGATGGTTAATGCCATTATAAAGATATGAGATGCATGAATGTTTTTACTGTCATTTAGAAGGGCCAATGACATAAGAATGACAAGAGGTCAGTGACTTCACCATTACTTATATGGTTAATGCCATTAGAAAGATGGTTAATGTCATTAGAAAGATGGTTAATGGCTTAATGCCATTAGAAAGACGGTTAATGCCATTAGAAAGATAAGAGATGTGATCGTTTTACCATCACTTAGAATGACCAATGATATAAGAAAGACAAGCATTGAGTGACCTCACCATTATTTATGAGGGCTAATGCCATTAGAAAGATAAGAGGTGTGATGGTTTTACCATCACTTAGAATGAACAATGATATAAGAAAGACAAGCATTGAGTGACCTCACCATTATTTATGAGTGCTAATGCCATTAGAAAGATAAGAGATGTGATGGTTTTACCATCACTTAGAATGACCAATGATATAATAAAGACAAGCATTGAGTGACCTCACCATCATTTATGAGGGCTAATGCCATTATAAAGATAAGAGATGTGATGGCTTTACCATCACTTAGAATGACCAATGATATAAGAAAGACAAGCATTAAGTGACCTCAACATTATTTATGAGGGCTAATGCCATTAGAAAGATAAGAATGTGAACGACCAATGATATAAAAAAAAAAAGACCAGCATTGAGTGACCTCAACATTATTTATGAGGGTTAATGACAAATAAAGATGAGAGATATATAGATTCTTACACTGCAACAAGTGTATTACGATATTTCTCCACTCGAGACAGTTAAATTTTATTATTTAAAGCGCGAGGCTTGCCGAGCCCTTTAAATAATAAAATTTAACTGTTGAGAGTGGAGAAATATCGTAATACACGAGTTATAGTGTCGGAATCTGTTTCTCTAATGCTTTTTATCGTTCTTTTTCAAAGATTTTCAGAAACTTGTGTTCTTTATATGCGACGTCATCAGGCATTGTCGCCTTTTTTCATGACGTCACAATAGGAAAATTCAGAAGAAAACAAACATTTAGACGTCATAATCAAATTTCGACTAATCATTTGCCGAGAACAGATTTTTCACTAGTGAGGAGAAATATTTTTCTCACACCAGTCAGGAAATGTGAAAATAGTACAAAAATTAGAGAATAGTGGTTTTACCATCATATATAATGGCCAATGATTTAAGAAGATAAAAGGTCAGTAATTAAACCACTATTTATGATGATTAATGGTATTAAAAAGATGATGAGTTCATCATTTAGAACGACCAGTGATATAAGAAAGACAAGAGGTAAGTGACATCGCCATTATTTATGATAGTTAATGCCATTAGAAAGATGAGAGATAAGTGATTTTACCATGTTTTATAAAGACCAATGATAGAACAGACAATAGTTTAGTGACTTCACCATTGTTAATGTCATTAGAAAGATGAGAGACGAGTGATTCTACCATGTTTTATAAAGGCCAATGATATAAAACAGACAAGGTGTTACAACCATTTTGAATGTTCAATGACTGTAGAAGACAAAAAGTCAGTGACTTTACCATTATTAATGATGGTTAATGCCATTAGAAAGAAAAGAGATGAATGGTTTAACCAACATACAGGAGGAACATTAAGAGGATTCATTTTGATTACTGATAAGCTAAGGAGAAAGATTAGTATTTTTTTAAACAGCAAGAGCATGTTATTATGTAGTTATTTTCCATGATTACACATACTTTTACTTAATTCACACATTCACGAGATGAGGAGATAATTGCAATTCATTGGAACATATATTATCATCGTGACGACCTATTTTAATATAATCAATGTCTATAACTGGTTTGTTTATTCGCCTTTACTCACGAGATCATGAACCAATGTAACACTTGTCTTAATCACTTGACTGATTCAAAAATCAGGGTTGATACAACTTGATTAATCAACAGTAAGCCTGATTTATAGTAGGGAAGGAATTCATAAAGTTCTATAACTTGTTAATGTTTTCAATTTCAGTTAAAATGAAGCACAAACTACGAATGTTATTAATAACACCGTTTTATTACCTAGTTTAAAGACTTGTAAGCATCAACGTCATTTAAAATTGCTGAGTATTGTTGGTTAATGATGTTGGTACTCTAACTCTGTAATGTATGTTTTCGCAAACATTTGCATACATAATATTCTTATTTATCATGGTAAAAGGCTACTGTTGAGTGGTTTCATCATCATTTATGATGGTGAATGATAAAAAATAATGACAAGCTTGGTTCCATCATCATTCCGGATGGTGAATGATAAAACAAAAAGACAAGATATGAGTGGTTTTCTCATTATTAAGGATGGTGAATGATAAAACAAAAAGACAAGATATGAGTGGTTTTCTCATTATTAAGGATGGTGAATGATAAAACAAAAAGACAAGATATGAGTGGTTTTCTCATTATTAAGGATGGTGAATGATAAAACAAAAAGACAAGATATGAGTGGTTTTCTCATCATTAAGGATGGTGAATGATAAAACAAAAAGACAAGTTAGTGGTTTCGTCAACATTCATGATGTTGAATGTTAAAAATTGACCAGATATGAGTGGTTTCATCATCATTTAGGATATTGAATGATAAAACAAAAAGACAAGATATGAGTGGTTTCGTCTTGTAGCCCTGTCATGTAATGATATAATTTTTTAAATGTTAATATATTTAACATTTCCAAAAAAGCGGCAGGTTTGGCATGACACAAAAGCAGGTTCAACCCACCATTTTTTTCTTAAAATGTCCTGTACCAAGTCAGGAAAATGGTCATTGTTATATTTTAGTTCGTTTCTGTGTATGTTGCATTTAATGTTGTGTTTCTGTTGTGTTGTAGTTCTCCTCTTACTAGTATATTTGATGCGTTTCCATCCGGTTTTTTTGTAACCCGGATTTGGTTTTTTTCTCAATCGATTTATGAATTTCGAAAAGCGGTATACTACTGTTGCCTTTATTAAGATATAAGTGGTTTCATCATCATTTAGAATGGTGAATTATATCAATGTGACAAGATGTGTTTAGTTTCGTCATCATTTAGATAGTTTATAATAACAAAAAGACTAGTGATTATTAGTTTCATAATCATTTTAAATCAATCCATGTGTTCGTAGATAGAAGATGTTTTTGTGTCCTGTTAAATTGTTCCTTTTAAAATTGTTATACGATGATGACTGATGTACCCATATTTTGACTATTTTATTAATTGTGACTGTTTATTTAACGCATCATGTAAATGTAGCGGAATTTGATGAGACTGTTATTAAAGTGAGAGGGTTAGCGCTATAGAACCAGGTTTAATCCACCATTTTCTACATTTGAAAATGCCTGTACCAAGTCAGGAATATGACAGTTCTTGTCCATTCGTTTTTGATGCGTTTTGTTTTTTTATTTTGCCATGTGACTATGGACTTTCCAAATTGATTTTCCTCTGAGTTCAGTATTTTTGTGATTTTACTTTTTAGGTATTCAATGCCATTAAATAGACAGAGGAAAAGTGGTTTCATCATCATTCAGGAAGATAAATGATAACAAAAGACAATATATGAGTGTTTTCATCATCATTTAGATAGTTAGTGATACCAATATGACTAGAGATGAGTGATTTCGTAATCATTTAGTATGAAATAAGAAAGTCATTAGCATAAAATTTAACCTTTAACCCTATATGTTTAAAACCTACGAATAGTTTAAAATAAGCCGTGTACCTTTAATAACTATTAACTTGCCGTAATGTTCTCTTGTATTGTTTATTTGTGTGCTTTCCCTTTGTTTGTATAGTAGTCCTGTCGTGCAATGTTGTCATTTTAGTGTTATATTTAACATTGCCATTACAGCAATAGGTTTGGCTAACCACAAACCAGGTTCAACCCATTTTTTTTTTAAATATCATGTACCAAGTCAGAGCAATGGCTCTTGTTATCTTACAGTTCGTTTCTGTGTGTGTTTTACTTTAGTGTGTCTGTTGTATCGTTTTTCTCCTATTATATTTGATGTGTTTCCCTCAGTTTTAGTTTGATACCTGGATTTGTTGTTTTTTTTCTCAATCGATTTATAAATTTCGAACAGCGGTATACGACTGTTGCCTTTATTAGATGAAAGAAGAATGGAGAAAACAGGAATGCTGAGACAAATTCATCAGGTTTGTGTACCTCGTCATGATGTATATTAATGCCAATGTATTTACACGAACATTGCGTCTATTCGTCCTAATTCAGGGTCAACCGGTAGACTAGTCAAATTATCATCTCTGCACGCGATCTGTCAGAAATTTAGATATTTATACAATGAACTGCTTCGTTATGTAAAACAAGAATCACTAATGAATATAATTTTTACAATTATATCAAAAGATTACCGGTTTAAAGAGGCTAGTAGACCAGCAAGATACAAATGAGCGGTTATTGCATTAAACTTTACGTGAGCACATCGTACTCTTCGTGAAATAGGGTTATTATATAGTATAAGAAACATTAATTAGTTATTGATAACGTCTCGGAAAGGATGCAGCCCAAGTCACATTACCGAATATGATAGGATTATCAGTAAGACAGTGTTTATCAAATAGCTTATAAAAGCTTGTAAAACTAAAGGGTGAAATGAAAAAGTAAAGAACAAAATGATAAACAAATGAAAAAAATTATAAACAAATGAAAAAAATTCAAAACAACACCACAAGAAGTATATGAATTAACCACTGAGATACAAGTTTATAGTCAAAGATATATTGTGTATTGTTGTATTCTAAACAGAAATAAGTAAATAGTTATCAAAGGTACCAGGATTATAATTTAATTAGTACGCCAGACGCGCACACGGTATTTTGAGATTGTAAAGTGTGGTTCTTGGGCACTTAATGTTCCTGTAACACCAAATGCATGTATGCATGTGAATTTCGTTTTTCCCCTCTTAGATCGGGTTGTTGTCTCTTTGACACATTCCCCATTTCCATTCTCTATTTCAAATTTAATACGTGATCGACTTACAATAATTGTTTTGAACATACGTTTTTTCGTTTGAATTGTTTTAAATTTGTCAAAATTAGGTGTTCCATGTAACATCTTTCTTGTTCAGTAGTAACATACATTTTATGAGCAATAAATGATGGATGAAACCTGTTTCAATATCTAGCTGAACCTCTCACTTGTATGACAGTCGCATACAATTCCATTATAGTGACAACGATGTGTGAAAAAAATAAAACACACATAATAGGAAAAACTGTAAAAAAATTGGGATGCTGCAGTCAACGTTGTGTTATAATCTTAATCACTATAAAAACAAACAAATATTAACAAAGAAACACTAAATAAAAAGCATATACACAAAGCAC
The DNA here is from genome assembly GCF_036588685.1 of Mytilus trossulus. NCBI lineage: Eukaryota > Metazoa > Mollusca > Bivalvia > Mytilida > Mytilidae > Mytilus > Mytilus trossulus. Next base: position 17,630,355 of record NC_086374.1, on the reverse strand, counting down.
ATTAGTAAAAATGAAAGAAAAGGATACAATAATTAACCATAGCACAGACAATAGGACAATAACACAAAGACGGGATGTATAACTACATACCCACGTCATATGTAACAAAGAAACACAAAAAGGAATATACACAAAGCACATAAGCAAATATAAAAAACTAGAATACAAAACATTACCATAGCACAATAACACAATAGTGGGATATATAAGTACAGAGCCACGTCATATGTAACAAAGAATATAGACAAAGCACATAAGCAAAAATCAAAAACAAGAATACACAAAATTACCATAGCACAACAACACAATGGCGGGATGTATAAGTACAGAGTCACGTCATATGTAACAAAGAAACACAAAAAGGAATATAGACAAAGCACAAAAGCAAAAATGAAAAACATTGTCAGTACCCAGAATCTATACTTCAAAACTATCGTGTATTTAGTATTATTGGTGAGGTTAATACGGAATATTTATCAACAAGGTCCGATGAACTTTTTTTTTAGAATAAGGACGATACGTTCTTTGACATACCCCTGTTTCATCAACTTTCTACTTAGACACTGGTGACGTTTTTAAAAGTCGGAATAGCAGCTGCAAGCTTTTGAATAGCGATTAAGTTTGGAAGTATATATCCAATGTGTAGGTTAAGTTGGTACATTGCTATTTAGATGGGAGAAATTGATAAACTCAAGATAAACATCGTCTCGTCTGTCCTAGATACGGGCATTGAAATGACCGTGTTTGTCAAATTAGAGTTATATGTCTAAAAATGAGGCAGAGGAAGCCTTCTCTGATGTTTCTTATCTAGTTCTGGGGGATATACCGTATAAATGGAACCCAATCAGAAAAGTTTGAAACTACCTTTTCTAGAGGTGGCGTGAATCCGATGTGGATACTAAAAAAATCCAAAGATCTTTTAATGAACATACAATCTAAGACTCATTTATCGTTCAATTGTCAAACTTTTCTGTTTTTAAACTTTACACAAGTATTTCCTATTCAAAACTTAAAAGAAAAGAGCTGGTCCTGCTTTCTTTAAAAAAAAGAAAAGGAAAACCAATGTAGATACAAATAGCATGTCTTCGAGAAGAATAAATCCTACTTTGTAAAAAATTTGATTCAAACCAAATCATGAGTGTTTTTGCGTTTATTGTTACTATATTCCTGACATGTAATGATTTCATTTTAGCGATATTTTGTATAACGTTGCCATATAAGCGAGAGGTTTGGCTAGCCAGAAAAACAGGTTCAACCTACAATGTTTTCTTAAAATGTTCTCTTCCAAGTCTGGAATATGTCAGCTGTTATCAAACAGTCCATTTCTGTGTATGTTGGTGTTTGTTTTTGTTGCACTTCAGTGTTTCTGTTGTTACGTTTTTTTCCTCTTATAGTTGAAGTGTTTCTCTCAGTTTTGGTTTGTGCAAGAATTTGTATATGATTTATCTATTGATGGCTATTAACAGCGTTGTGCTAATTATGTCTTTATCAATTAATAGTTAGTTTAAACAATATTTATTCAGATAATTCATCATGAAATAATATTCAGGATTCAGAAACAAGCAATTTGCTTTTACAAATCTGTCTCCTTTTACAAAAATAATACACTTATTGAACAATACATAAATATAAATACTGGCATGCTCTATAATTAATAGTTATAATAGTAACGATAATATTCGAAACCTTACAACTATAACTTTCTATCAAAGTGATATACAAAAGTCATATTACATATATGTGATAGCGCTGATGACCTATTGGTGACCTTTGACTGTTATCTGCTCTTTAGTCGGGTTGTTGTCTCTTTGGCATATTCCCCATTTCCATTTTTAATCTTATGTGATCCAGCAATTTATTAAATTTAACATCAATAACGTCAATGTGGTTCCAAATGTTTTAAATTTTAACCCCCAAAACTATGTTTATTTCAATAAGAAACCAGTAGATGCAAACGTAATATGTTTGTCTATATAGTTGTGTTATATACCCATTTTAGGGAGCTACCATTTGATGTTTATTGTGGGGGGGGGGGGGGGGGGGGCTAGGATAAAAATTAAAAAAAATAGGCAGGACAGGAGTTTTGAGTAAAAAAAAGTCAGGATGAGACACTTGCAAAAAAAAAAAGTCAGGATGACAATTTATGTAAAAAAAAAGTCAGGATAAACTAAAAAAAAAAAGCAGGACCGGATGGAGTGAAAAATAAAAATGCAGGACAGAGATTACAACTAAAAAAAAATGCAGGACAAAATTTTTCATCCTAGCCCTCCCATAAAAATCAAATGGTAGCTCCCTTAAGCCTGGTCGGGTTTCAATCAAAAGAAGACGAGAAGCACTACATATGTCATTATCCGAATTCGTGACATCGTATTAAATGTGTACATATAGATGATGTATGCTAAACAGAAAACGCTCATTTTGTCGAGAAAACCGTCTTGGATTTGTTTGCAGTTTATGCTTTTGATGATGGTTTTTATTACGGTTCGAAAACGACCGAGTTTTTATATCGGTTGATGAGTGTTTGCTGAAAGTCCAGTGGCAATTATTTCATACAGACATGACCAATTTTACTATGTATACAATTGTTTCGTCCGGGATGAAGGTATATTTATTATTTGAAATTTGGTTTTTACTTAGTTTTCAGTAACTGTGAGTACTTTTATATCGACACTAAGTGTCTTATGTCTTTTTGTAAGTTGGAGTGTGGCTTATACGGCGATCTGATGAGATAAGTCCTTTTCAATCGTTTGTATCTCTTGTTTTACTGTTGTGTTGTTACACACCTGTACGAGATGAGGGGTGTTTGGACACTCATAGTATGCTAATATATATGTTATTCTTTCATAGTTGTATAGGCCGTTGGTTTTCTCTTTCAAATAGTTTCTCATTTTGTCGTGCATGTACCATGATGCTGTATGTAACAGTACAACTGCGTTTCGATCATTGCTACCACTTGCAATTGTTCACATCGGACATTGTACATTGGTCTTTCTAAATATTATCTGTTGGCATACTGCATCTCCTACTTTTTCTATTTAATCTTGGAAGAAGTAATCAAGTAAGCAATCGATCATTAAATGAAATTTTGCATAATTGAGACGCAATATTATTGTCCTCTCGTTTAGTAATCATGCAGGTTTCCATTCGTTAGGAAATTACATTTAATAGTGTCGTTGGTGGTTTTCATATATTCACATGCAACATACAGACTGATTTGAGAATGAACAGAGATATACGTAGTGAAAAGATTTATAGTATACAAGCACTAGTGTCTTGTTAAGACATTACAGAAATGATCAGAAATGTTATCAAAGTTGGATAAAATCACGTATAAAGTGTTCAAAATGTAGCATCGGGAATCTTAAAATATTCGCAAGGTGTTACTATGACGTCATTAACTTCTATTTTAATCTCATTTCAATAAAAACAAAAAGACCGTAACACTTTATCATCCTCTAGTAATCTGAAAAGAAGTGACCCGTTGAAGAAGATTGAAGAGGAAATGTTTAGTTAAGATATATCTGAATTACGGCCAATCAAGGAGTTTGACAATTATATAAAGGTATAATTCCTCTACAAATTAGACTCCCTTCATAGCTTATAACAGTTTGGCATCCTTTTCCAAATATATCAACTTTAAAGCGTTGAAAATTAGCTATAGATTATGGATGTTCAATAAATGTATAAGGTTTATTTTTTCTATTTTAAGAATGAAAATTACGAATAAAGAGGGAAAAATGAAATTGTCATACACGCTCAACTATCTCGTGCTACTGTCACTCTCGTAACATTTGAGCAAAAATCATCTTTCCTCTTACAAAAGTGTCAGTGTATGTAAAGTGCGGATCCTAAAATATCATTTTTACTGTATATGCCATAAATGTCTAATGTAGAATGATAAATAAACAGACGAACTTTTTTTAATTTTTGAAGAATATGAAGAAAATTAGTTAAAATGTATATGTTCAGAAATACATAATACTAATAAAACAAAGTAAGAGATGCGAGCGGGGTTTTATCGCGCCTAAAGCATCCAGCTGTGAAATATATACCAAATAGGTGAATATTTAGGACATTTCACGAACAGATCGTGCAGGTGCTTTATAACTAACAGGTAAGATGTTGTTGCAGTAAAAAATATTCATTTTACAGCTTTTACATTAATGCTAGCAAGACAAATCTTTGTTTGGCTTGCTTGCTTTGCTTGTATCAATGTTTGCCCAAGCATGGCAATTAAGATGGGCGGGGCTTTAGCTTGTGTACATCATACTTTATTGGGCGTTATGTTTGAGGTTAAGGACACTACATTTTAAAACATCACAGGAAGACAAATATATAAAGCGCAATTGTAGAAATGGAAGCCAAAAAAATTGTATTTTTTTCTCTCGAAGATATGCATTTTCATCATTCAACTTAAAAAACTGTCGTCAAGTAATTTTAGTAAAAAAAATAGCTATTCGAACACACCTACTCTGATTTTATAATTCATTACATAGGTTCCCCATTTGGGGTCGTCCCGATAGTCCGACACGCATTAGTCCGACACTCATTGGTCCGACACTCATTAGTCCGACACTCGATAGTCCGACACTCAATAGTCCGACACTCAATAGTCCGACACTCGATCATTTTCCACTACCTTGAAAAACAAGTGTGGACACACTGAAATGTCTTGCCTGTATAACGTTAAATTTAAATGATCAATGTCAGGGGCGGATCCAGCCATTTAAAAAAGGAAAAAAGGGGGGTTGTCTGTGTTCCCAACCAAAGGTACATGTCCCGATACAAATGCATTGATCGGCCAAAAAAAGGGGGTCCAACGCACGACCCCCCCCCCCCCCCCCCCCCCCACAAACACATGAGGTCGAGGTGAGATATACCCTTTCAAAAAAAAGTGTATATATAAAAAAGGAGATTTGGTGTACTTGCCAATGAGACAACTCTAAACAAGAGACCAAATGACACAGAAATTAACAACTATAGGTCACCGTACGGCCTTCAACAATGAGCAAAGCCCATGAAGCATGGTCAGCTATAATACGTCCATGAACAATTCTATCTACAACTTGAGAAAATAATGTAAGAAATTATCACACCGTATGAAAATCTTGATATTGTCCATGTCTTGATTGTGTGTGCATAAGACTTGCTATCTTTGAGTTATAACGCGGTATTTTAGTTTTTTTTATTTCGATCCAACATATATGGTTATATTTACAGTACATGTAGGTTTTCATTTCATACAAATTCTGATTTTTTTTATTGGTGAAATATATAAGAATATAAGCTAAGTAGTTTGTAGAGGCAATGTTCTATCAAAAACAAAAATCCCGATGTTCTATATTCACAGTTTCACTCGAAAAACGAAAGTTGGAAATCGTCAGTGTCGGACTAACAATGAGTGTACGTTTGTCGGAAAGGGTTTATCTCAACTTGACCTCATGTACATTCAGTGGCGGATCCAGGGGGTAGGGTTGTGGTTGTGGTTGTGGTTAGAACCCCCTTTTATGGCCGATCAATGCATTTGTATCGGGATTTGTATTTGGACCACCCACTTTTTATCCTAGGTTGGGAACACCACACCCCCTTTTGTAAATGGCTGGATCCGCCCCTGACATTGATTATTTAAATTTGAATTTAACGTTTTACAGGCAAGACATTTCAGTGTGTCCACTTTTGTTTTTCAAGGAAGTGTATAATGATATTGAAGACCAACTTGAAACTCTGTACACATGTTTATTAAAATCAATGTGATCTTTCTGAATTGTTTGCAAAATTATAGGGTTCTGACCTTATTTTATGGTTCATTGAACAAGGAAAATGATCGAGTGTCGGACAAATGTGTGTCGGACTATTGAGTGTCGGACCATTGAGTGTCGGACTATTGAGTGTCGGACTAATGAGTGTCGGACTATTGAGTGTCGGACCATTGAGTGTCGGACTATTGAGTGTCGGACTAATGAGTGTCGGACTATTGAGTGTCGGACCATTGAGTGTCGGACTTATGAGTGTCGGACCAATGAGTGTCGGACTATCGACGTTATCCCCAAACAGAGAAAATCGAGTGCACCTTGTTATGTTAGTGTGTGTTTGAGATGAAAATTTTGTCTTGAAAACATACAAAGCAAGAACATTTGATACATAATCTCGCTTCAGATTCTATTATTTTTATAAAGCAAAGCTACAAGTTGACTTTATAACATAAAAAAAATCACAGGACTAAAAGATGAGGTTAAATGAAATGGGATATAAAAATGATAGAATCTGAAGCGAGATTATGTATCAAATGTTCTTGCTTTGTATGTTTTCAAGACAAAATTTTCATCTCAAACACACACTAACATAAGAAGGTGCACTCGATTTTCTCTGTTTGATACAATTGTTACCAATTTGTTGATTTTTTTTCTTGAGTCATATAATGGAAGGGCAGACACAGAAATAACTGAACTTATATATTGATATGTTCTCCGTCCGTGGTAATTTAAAAAAAAAATCGGAGGTTATGTATTTTCCTCATCCAACTTGATAGATAACCATGTCGTCGACTTAATATCTAATTGTTATGCTTAAGGTTCCACTAAAGTCAAAATATAGGACACTTCTTAAACATCTAAACTTTGCCTGTATTTTTCAACCTATAAGGAATAAAGTCATAAACTATGAGAACCTATGTTCATTTAAACATATTTTACATATACACACTGTATAAATTGTAAATAAACTTGAAATTGTTATGTTGTGGCCAAACCGGTTCTTGGGGTGAACAATAAATTTTCCAAAAAATCTGGAGGCCTGCAAGACGAGTTAGAATTGGTATGGACGAATACTATTACATGTAATGCAGGGCAAGCGCATGTTGATTTTTTATAAAATGTATTGATTTTCGAGTTTCAGTTAATTTCATGTATCTAAGTGAACGAATATCGAAGGTACAATACAGAAATTGGACAAATATGCCATTAAAACATAGGTATGTGACAAATCAGCATGCGCTTGTCCTGCATTACATGTAACAGTATTCGTCCATACCAATTTTAAGCAAATTAAGTCGTCTTGCGGGCCTGCAGATTTTTTTGAAAATTTAGTGTTCACCCCAAGAACCGGTTTGGCCACAACATAACAATTTCAAGTTTATTTACAATTTACACAATGTGTATATGTAAAGTATGTTTAAATGAACATATGTTCTCATAGTTTGTGACTTTATTCATTATAGGTTGAAAAATACAGGCAAAGTTTAGATGTTTATGAAGTGTCCTATATTTTGACTTTAGTGGAACCTTAACTATGTACATGTAATAGATAAATTGAAAACTTATAGAAATGTTACTATAGTAGACATTACAGAAAGCATTTATCGCCTTCTCTATAAACAAAGAATGTTTGAAGGTTTACAAGCAAAAATTAATCCAAAGTGCGCAATATTCAATAACAATGGACATAATAAATAAAAGGGATGAATTAAGTCCCCTCCCCACTTAATTTATCCCTTTAATTAGAAAATCGAGTGCACCTTCTTATGTGAGGGTGTGTTTGAGATTAATATTTTGTCTTGAAAACGTACAAAGCAAGAATATTTGATACATCATCTCGCTTCAGATTCTATCATTTTTATAAAGCAAAGCTACATGTTGACTTTATAACACAAAAATCACAGTACTAAAATATGAAATATATGGGTCAAATGAAATACTATATCGTAATGAATCACATAAGTAGTAATGAGTAGGTGTGTTCGAATAGCTATTTTGTTTTACGCAAAGTACTTGACGATGTATACAAGATGAAGCCCCGCCTATCTTAATTTTCAGGCTTGAGCAAACATTGATACAAGCAAAGCAAGCAAGCGAAACAAAGATTTGTCTTGCTAGCATTAATGTAAGAGCTGTAATACAATTAATAAAGTTGTATAACGTAGAATATGTTTTGTCATTCAGTTTCTTCATATTTAACTGAATTCCCACTATGATGATTTCGTAATGCTAGTCATTTTTACTGTCGAATAATGATACTATTCTTTCATTTTTACTGTGGAGCGAATCATTAGTATTGTATATGCGGTGCATTTTCACTGTATATATTGTTTTTTTTATCTATTACAGCTCATTTCTTCAAGCATGTAGAGCAAGACTTTAGTTGACTTGCTTGCTTTTCTTTTATTGGATAATCATTATGATAACACCCAATTTAATTCAAATATTAAAAATACAGGTTTAACTATCATATGCCTATTCATATTGTTTAAAAATGTCAATCTTATTTACAAAGTTTGTATAAACAATTAAACAAACAAAGCAAGCAAGCCAACCAAAGTTTTGCTTTGCATGCATTATGAAATTAGCTGTAAAGCCTTAATTTAGCCGACTTGCTCAAACAATAGATAAAGTAAGAGAAAGATTTGATAAAATTTAACCTACGGAGGAAAGTTTTGTTTTAAAACACTCTAATAAATTCAATAGAAATAACATTTATTTCAAATGTATTCCATTTAGTTTCTTATAAAGCGTATAGGAATCCTTATCCTTATTTTTGTTTATCTATTTCCATGACACTTCACCACTAATTACGTACATCTTGATATAGATTGAACCTTTGTTTTCCCGTTTAAAAGGTTTTATACTGGAGCCCTTTATAACTTGCTGTTCGGTGTGAGCCAAGACTCCATGTTGAAGATCGTATTTTGACGTATATGATGGTCTACTTTTATAAATTGTGACTCGGATGGAGAGTTGTCTCATTGTCACATACGACATCTATATATGGCTCAAAAACGAAACGAGACGGGATAAAAAGGGATAAAAAAAATCCACGCTCCTTTTTTAATATATTTATAATGGGCTTAATATGAGTCAGAATAGAGTAAAATAGTGGGTCGCATTTGGATATAAGCGTGACGCCGGCCTGCCGATTTTTTGCAAGCGTGACAGGTGAAAGTCAAATGATTGTGTCGTGAAAAACGAGAAATGAAGTCTAGCGGGACACGGATAATTACAAAAAATGAGAACTGCATAGTATAAGTGGGATACGGGAATCTGACAAAACAATAAGCGGAATACGGGAATCTGACAAAACAATAAGCGGAATACGGGAATCTGCCAGAACAGTAAGCGGGATCCGGGATCAGAACCCCCCAATGAGACCCCCAGAATAAGCATTTTTTGTATATTCATCCTATTGTTACAGTCATGCATTCAATAACAAATGTATCCGATGCATGCATTTCTTTTTATATATTTGGTCCCTTTTTCAATTTTGTGGGGTCCAAATTTATAGACAAAAGTGAATCATTTCGTGTACAATAACCCAAATGTGTATGGTTTTACCTCTGCGGTAGTATCCATTCGCGGATCTAGAATTTTTCATTTTGAGAATCGCTTTTGTTACAAGTTTGAAAAGCTATATATTTGATGAAGGATGAATGAGGAGTTTGTATTTCAATTTGAAAATACATGTATCATAAATCCTAAAGTCATCAACTAAGTTTTTTCGTTTGTTGCAAGTGCATTTATCACATAATTCTACAATACAAATTCCGCTCGCATCTTTGAAAATTCTACATTAATAATGACTGCACTAACAGTGATAATTCATCGCATCTATAGTTAAAATTGATCGCTTTCAATAATCGATATGCTATATTATGATGCTTTTATAACACTTATTTGAACTTTAATGCTATGTTTGTATATTATAAAGACATATCACAATGAAAATATGTAAAAACTTTCCTTCAAATCACTTAACTTGATATTTTCAAAACATAAACAAATACAGTTTTCCCATGATCCTTTATTCTACAATAGACATACCCGCATATAACAGTTAAAATGAACTAGCTGGATTCGCACTTTATATACACTGTACAAGGACAAATTTCTGATTCGTAGTGTTTTTTTTCCTTCAGTTCCTATAATCTCAGTATGTAATGTTTCAGCCTTAGTGTGAATATTTTGATTTTCTGTGTGCTGTTTGTATTTCTCGTGGTGATATTTTGACCTTTCAAAAACTTTAATCTCAGAGTATATTCTTAAACTCGATGTATATATTTTTAAATCCCAAGAGTGTTGTGTTTAATTTACGGATGCGTGTCTGTCCTTTTATCAGTTTTGCCATGGTGTTGTCGGTTTATTTTCGATTATTAGTTTGAATGTCCCGTTGGTATTTTTAGCCTCCCCGTTGCCTTGCTCAGTGTATATGTTTTTTTATTTTTATTTGAAATCATATAATTTAAACGACCAATAATGTGTGTTCTAGTCAATAAGAGTACAGTCTCAATGTATACTTCGCCATTAACCAAAATCATTGGTAAACGAAAAAGAGCATATTTATAGGAGACCGTTAACCGATTCTGCAGTTACAGTAAAACATTACACTTGATCATTATCGTCATAGGAAATTGTCAAAGAGAAGTTAATGTCTTTATATGGCAGCTTGAATTGATATGAGATGTCTGCAAAAAGCTTGAAAACATTAAAGTCTTTTCTTTTTGGATATCAAGAACTTTTACATTCTACTTAACATCTTTCTGGGATATTAAATTGTAGGCAGACTTGAGTATCTTAAATTTTTAAGCTTCTTCGGCTGGCATTATTTTCTATCAGTTTATTAACATGTCATCTGTAAAAGGATTCATTTGAATAAGTATCCGTAAGTTTTATGACAAGATGGAACTTAATACGTGAGATTTTTATATCTGGTTGACGAGGACGTGATATGGTATTGTATTCATATTTGTTTCTGTGACAAACAACTGTTGTACTTATAAATATAGACTGTTTTATAAAGTTGATCTATGTCTCTGTTATTGTTGTTGTTACCAATTATGAAAATCAATTGTATCTGATTGTCTGCCCTTTATAGGCCCTGTAATTTGGGAAATATAAATATTCTATTCTATATTCTATACTATATCTACTTTTTATCATACAATATCCCGAATATTTTAAGTTGGCAAAGTATCGTATATATCTAGTAATTATTTTTTAGTCACTCATTACTTCTTTCATTACTTTTACTGTTTGGTCTGTTTTTTGTTTATATTCATTTGACGTGACTCGGTACTTATGCATCCCGTCAATGTGTTGCTTGTATTATCTTTCAATTTGCTGTTGTGCTTCAGTTTTACGTGTGACTCTTTGTGTTTATGCTGCTTTATTGTGCTTCTTTGTTAAATATTTGTTTGTTTTTGTTTTGATTGAGATTGAGACACGATGATGACTTATGTACCCCTATTTTGACAATTTTACGTATAATAACTGTTTTCAGTTCACGCATCGTTGTAAAAATGGAAATCGATGCGACTGTAATACAAATGGTAGGTTTAGCATTATAAAACCAGGTTCATTCCACCATTTTCTATATTTGATAATGCCTGTACCAAGTCAGGAATATGACAGTTGTTTTCCACTTCGTTTGATGTGTTTTATCATTTGTTTTTGCCATTTGATAAGGAACTTTCCGGTTTGAATTTTCCTCGGAGTTCGGTATTTTTGTGATTTGACTTTTTTCTAATAGTATCAAAGGAAAGTTCAGGTCAAAATAGTTAGAAAGCCAAAAAAATATGAAGCTGAAGAGTAGAGTGCACTGATGACCCCAAATTGCCAAAAAGTTGTGCCGAATACATTCTAAAATGCAAAGTAATTGCCACACTTCAAGATATTTCATTATAGTTTGTTCTTATTTTGTACTGTTACACCACTGTTCCAGCTAGGTTAGGGAAAGAGTTTAATGCTCACATTTTTTTACCCCGCCATATTTCTTTATGTGCCTGTCCCAATTCAGTTTTTGATTTTGTCGGATTTTTAATTGTCCCGGTTAGATTTTTTTTACAAAACAATACAATAAGCTTTATGTTAAGTCAGCACATTTAAAGATACAAAGATCTTAATAAATTGTATAAAAGAAGTATAATATACAAATAAGGATATGCGGTATGATTGCCAATGAGACGAGCATCCATCAACGTTCAAATGAAGTGGATTTTTGTGAGCGCTTCAATCTTTCTTCAACCTAGCTGGAACAAAAAGACACGGCCAAGTACAGATTTTAGAGTTAACTATAAAAATCCCTGGTCTAATTCAGGAATAAGGTATTGAAGATTCACTTTGAAAAACTGTTATCCTTCAGGCGCTAAACAGTGAGGAAAGTTATAGGTCTATTACATGTTCCTTTGGGTGTCCATACCCTGTGCTGGTTACAATCATTAAGTATGGAGTCAAGTATGAGTTTGTAAATGACATTATCATAAAGATTGTTGTATTGATTGAAATCTAGGGTTTCGTTTGGAGGAAGTTTTTTCACCAGCGACTTTTAAATGGGAACCTAATCTGCTCCTCTTTTTGCCAACTCTTTATTCATGTATTCTTATAAGGGTTTCATACATGGCTGCTAGGGAAGAATGAACAGAAAGAAGCACATTATCCTCAAACTTCACGTTCCGCTTCAAAGACGTTGTCCTGTCCTCTCACTGAATAATACAAAGTTTGGTGAGTATAGTGATTGATTGATTGTTGTTTTACTAAATGTCCAGTAGCCAATGTTTCATTTCTGTTTAGACGAGAACACTTTAACAATAAGTACATTAGGTATGTGTCCAGGATGAAGGAAGTGGAAATGTCGACTGACACTTGATCAAAAGGCATATTGAATAGGGACAGAAATGTCGCTATTCAAAAGGTGACCCAAAGAGTTGTTGCAAGGGTTTAAAACGTGCATAGAGAGTGAAAATCTCTTCACAAAGCATCAGATTTAACATGTCCATTCTTATCTGGCGTACTTCTCATCCCTCAAAGCATAGCGGAGAATAAACTTTGAAAAGGGTTTTAATGCCGGTTGGTAGAAGACCTGCAGTGGCCATATGTTGATCCCCTAGTCACCCTTTGTGGTTAACTATCATTGAAATTAAGAATACTATAGAAACAGTTAAGTATGTCTCATATCTTGACATTTCTGGATATTGTTGATTAGGGTTGGTTTAGAACAAAATTTGACAAAAGAGATGATTCTAGCTTTGTGAAAATTTCATTCCTATGTAGCAACGTTTCTGTCATGCCTGCTTAGGGAGGAAACATCTCCCAGTTTATACAAAAGCAGAGCCATCATGAATTTCTTTAAAAGGCATTCATTCTTTTATATGAGGTGAAAAGGTTTCCAATTGGTTTAATTGAACTCATTCTTTTGAAAATTTTATGTACACCCATCTTGAGTTGGTTTAAAATATATATGTTTGACCAATAATAGAACTGATTCCAGAATTGAAATGAATGTCTGTCCAGTGAGTGTGTCCAAAGAGGCTTCATATTGTACCAAGCAGCTAAAATGTAACATTATCAAAATGATAATAATTTATCTGTTGTATTTGAGCATTGTTTATAATTTAACTTCTGTGTGTGACCCTCTTTTGTAGTCAAGGTTGTAACACATTCCCACAGTAGTTCTTTAAGAAGATTTTTTTGTTCAACAGCATAACCAGAGGATTAAGTGTTAAAATTATAAATGCCAGTTTAAACAGTATGATACATGTGTTGAGAATAAGTCAATGTATTTGACATCCCAAAGCGTCAATGTACAATTTTATAAGGAGTTATGCAAAGGGAGACGGGCCAAGGGAAGAGCTGAATTTAAGTTCTTATTGTGCTAACCTTTCAAGGGGCTGTTCCATTAAAATTTTGAGCCAGAGAAAGCACTTTGAAATGGATTAGACATTATATAGAAAATTGTAGTATTCTATTGCACTTTCACCAACAAAATAATTTTTCGATCAACTAAAAGTTGAGATTTTGAAGTGCTTTCCATATATCCATTGCATGGTGTATATGGAAAATCCACAGGTTGACTTTCTCCATGTTAGTGTCCTATATGTACAGATGTTTCACAGGATTTTTATGATTTGAAATAAATGAAAGAGTACAGATGCAAGGTGATGAAAATAAAGTTAACTGGCCCTTTCACCCGTGAGTAAAAATTTCAGCTAAACCAACAGTAAAAAAGTATTATGAGAGTATTGCAAGGCAAAACATTGTCCCTTACCACTTAAGAATTAATTGTACTGGAACAAAATGCTAAATTGATCTTAAACTTGTTAAGGTGTCAACTATTTAACAAATATCAAGTGTGGAAACCTGATTGAGGGATTTTTATTTTGACTATAACTCTACACAAATCATCAGACTGAAACAAAATTCAAACTCTATCACTTGTAACATGTTATGATATAACTAAACACCAACTATTAAATCAATATCCTAAAGCCTGACAAAAACAAGAATGTGTTCATAGTATGCAGAAGCCCCACTCCCACTATCATTTTTTATGTTCAGTGGTATGTGAAATTGGGGTGAAACTTTAATTTGGCATTGAAATTAGAAAGCTCATATCATAGGTAACATGTGTACAAAGTTTCAAGTTGATTTGAGTTCAACTTCATAAAAAATTACCTTGACCAAAAACAATAACCTGAGCAAAACAGACAAACAAACTGACGAATGGATGAACGAACACATGCACAGACAAGAAAGCATAATGCCCCTCTACTATCGTAGGTGGGGCATAAAAAGTGTGGACTGAGTTCAAACCTTAAGTCCCCTTCAACTTCATTTGTTAGGGACCAATAAGTACACAAGATCAGTTTGGCTGATTGAATTATTTATTTACAAATGTTGTTGTTAACAAATGGACTAGTGTCAGGAAATAAATATGTTTTCCTGAACAATTAAATTCTTACACCAATCAGTCTACTGTTTTCAATATTTCCTTCAAAGTATGTGATTGTATAATACATAGCACTATATTTTAGCTCGAACATCATATAATCAAAGATAAATCAAAAATATTATCCTGTTATTATTAAACCCCATACATAATATAATGTCACTTGTTTGACCTGCCAAATAACTAAATCTAGGTTCTCTGGAATTATTTTTTTAAGCAGTATACATTATGCAAATTTTACAAGATTTTTTTAGTTTCAATTTAAAAAAACTTCCAAGTAATTATAAAAGTTTTGCATACAATGTATCATTAAATTAAACATTAAAGGAAGGCCGTCATAACTAAGATATCTAAAAACAAGCACAAAATGTATGATGTAATTTGTATTATGAAGAAACTCAATACATTTGTACTTTTTTAAAAATAATATAGGACAAACTAAACCTGATCAAAGAAACATTTCCACAATGTTAATATTATAAAATTGACATACAAACATGACATAAAAAGACAATTACCTTTTATACTGAAATAAGAAAAGGAGGATAAAACAAGATAAAAAAAATTAGAAAGAAATGAAGAAAAAACAACAAATATTAAAGCTTAAAAAGAAGAATAAGAAAAAAAATAAAAAAACTAAAAAAAGAATAAGAAAAAAACTCAAAAGAAATACAGACTAGTGTTAAAAATGCCTTACGGTGTATTGCACATCTGAAATAAAATAAAGCAAGATAAAACTAAACAAATTCTTCTAACATAATGAGTATCAATTTCATTGCAAATGTTTTCTCAAAGCTTGACAAGATTCCATGTAAAGCCTCTCAAAATACATTTTTAATATGAGACAGTAATAAAGAATACAAAATCATAAAAAAAAAAAAACATATAAAATTTACCCGTATATAACAATGTGAAGATTTCCATATGGGAGACAACTCAATCTCTCATATAAAATTACAAAATACATACCTATAAAAAGTGATTGATATACATGTATTTAATAAAAATATTACTCAATTTATCAAACAATTGCAACCCTGATACATTGATATCAAAGATCTTTAGTTTAACTTCTTAAAATCTTAATCATCTTCTATACTATCTTCTAGTGCCAAGATATCATAAAATATTTTTTTTTGTGCCACTTAGATGAATACAATGTCATTCAAGCCCTGAAATAATGTCAGCTATTAATGCTCACTTATTTTATTTAAATGAAAATTTATTATGGTCCAAACTAGTTGAAAGGGTTGGTCAAGAGTATATTTCCACCAATATAATATGTCAGTGGTCACTACTGTGAGTTTCTTTTCAGTCAAAAATTAATGTTTAATTATACATGTATAAGAACAATTTGACAAACACTAAGCTTTTTCTTTATCTTTCAAAGACAAATAATTTACAGATTTCCCCCCAAGAAACAAATATTGTTTCATCAAGTAAATTAAGCTACCTTGTATTTACCACTCATTTTCTAACCTTAAACATTGTGCAGGTTATGTGAAAAAATAGTTGTCTTGAACAGACATTGCCAAAATTAAAGCAACCTATACAACACTGCCATTAACTATAAATAAGTTGCAGTTAACTTTCAAAGTTTGTTCCTATATCAAAACAGCTTATTGCAGGCTTAACATCTTAAGTTACTCCCTTTAATTCATACTTTCTAGAAACATCAAAAGTGTATGAAAAAAATAAATACCAACAATTAAATCTTGTTTTCTGAATTTTATTTCAATATATATCAGTAATAAATAAATAAGGATGAATAATACATGGGTGATTTCTTGTTGGTAAGGGTACAAAAAGTATAAGTTTTTACAATTCAATATGATCATACACCATGATACACCTTTGATAACAATTCTTAATAAATAAGTTAAACAAGTATGTTTTTATTTAAACATACAAAGCACTGATTGTGTTAAATACAGTTCAGGAAAAGTTTATACAATAGAAACTGTCATATATTTTCATGGAAATTCACTCAATCTTTCTTAAAACTATATAAAACATTCCCATTTTCAACTTAGAAATTCATAAACTCTTATAAAAAAATTCTGTCATATAAAATTCACAAAATGACAACGTTCATAACAAACATCTATTCATACATACAAAGTTTCATTCTATAAAAAATGTCATTCAAATAAAAAATTCCATTTTATTCATATTCCCATTACAACATATAATTAAGTATCAAGGCACTATTCCAACAATAACTGAGCTGTGTTAATGTTTCTGTGATACACCATGGCCATCCCCTGGCAGTAAACTACAGCGATGAACTTTGGTTATCGCTGTGTAAATGTTTCTGTAATACACCATGGCCATTCCCTGGCAGTAAACTACTGCGATGAACTAGGTTATCACTATGAAAGACGACTGTTAACATTGCTATGTTGATTTCTCCTCTCTTTACCAAGGCCATTCTCTGGACTTTCTTGGCAATGATTTACTTCGACGAACTTTTGTTATCACTATAGGAGAAGGCTCATCTTCTTTATATGGGTAGGTAAAATCTTTTGGCTTCTGAAAAAATAATCAAAATGTTGATATAATGTTCATCTATAAAGGCTATTCAAATTTTGAAATGTTTATGCAGTATGCATAGCTGTCAATGTAAACAAATAACTGCAACAACCTGTTATAGACAATGTGATGATATAGTTTTCTTTTATTTCAGTTAACTGTATTAATACACTGTACATGGTAAATCCTTGTTGATGAAATACCTTACTAGAGTAAAATCTCACAAGATACTTATTTTTATCAAAGTAAACAAAATGTTTACTATGTTAAAAGTTATTATTGGTCAACCAGTCTATGATTAATGGAGGGAAGTTGATTCCCAATAGTAAAACTACACAGGTGTTCAATGTTTACAATTACATTTTGTACATTGAACTTGTTTAAAGTTCAATAGTTGTTCATGTTTTAAGTTTTAAAACAAAATACAAGCAGACATTTCTGTCAAAAGTCAAGGTTATCTTTTTGTTTATTTCTTTCAACCACATTTATCATCAATGTTTCATAACTTCAACTATGTTAAAAGTTTTTGGTCAACCAACATATGAATAATGGATGGAAAATGAGTTCAAAAATTCTACATTTTAAACTTAAAAGAGTAAAGAAACAACTCATTATTTTGTCAAACCTCCTGTTGGTTTCTACTAGAAACTTATACTGTGTTTAGTAAAATATGTACCATTATCAATCTTCTAAGAATAATAATATAAACCAACCTGTTGTAATATAGGTCTGGGTAGGGAAGGTAGTTTAGGTTGAGGTGTATGGTGTATCTTCTCATCTGTAGAAATGTCATGATTCCACACTACCTTGCTGGCTCTCTTGGGAGCTGAAATAATAATTAAAACATTAAATTACATTATAAGATATAAGAAGATGTGCTAGAAAGGCAAAAGAGACAACTCTCCATCAAAGTAACAATTTGTAAAAGTAAACCATTATAGGTCAAAGTACAGTCTTCAACACAGAGCCTTGGTTAAAACATAACAGCTTTAATGGAGTGAATTTTGAAAAATCAGCGCCATGTTATATTCTAATAGATATCTCTAATTGAATATGAATACCCTATACCAAATTTTCTTTGGAAAGCTGTTTCATTTCATGAGTTAGTAAATAATTTTTACAAATTGTAACACTAATAATCAAGAATAGTACTAATTTGTATCACTAAGACATAAAAACTTGTTTAGTATACTTACGAGGAAAATGTTTGAAGTTAAGAGGGATATCATTGAGATCTAGATACTGTACAGTTCTCTGGCCATTACATATTGTGTGGATCTTTGTAATCGTGTCTATCTCTTCTTCACTCTGTAAGGAATAAAATACAATTCTTCAATTATACAGATAAATATGAAATGAAAAATAAAACAAAGTGTAGAAATTTAACAGTTAGATAAGTATTGTTTTAAGAATGACATCCAAGTTTATGTCGAAAGGTAAAAGTTAAATTGTCAATTTCGAAATTATTATCTGGATTTTATTTCAAAGATGGATAAAAAAAATACCTCCTTTACAATGTTTAGGATTTATTATTTGCAGACATTTAGTCAATATATATAACTAACTTTACTTTCAAGCTGCAAATCAGAAACTTGTTTGTTGCATATTTATAAAATTGAATTATAATTTGTAAGCCTGAACAAGGCTATAATCTATTGTAGGTTTATTAAGTGAAGTGATCTTTGGCGATTAGACTTACCAACATCCTGGTCTTTTTACTGTGGCATGTCACATCTGATTCACTTTTTACTGAAGACTGAAATAGAAGAATATATAGTGAAAAGAAGTGTAAACATATTAAAGTTATCATTAAGCCTCAATGATCAAATGAATCAGAAAGTCTGGGTATATGAATTACTTGAAATTTTTCTCAAACATTTTACAGAAAATTAAACCTTATGCTGAATAGGCAAAGCAAGAAATATTATAAAATGAAACTCACAAACGATTGTACTGCACCCTTAATTTAAACAACGATTTTAATCCAGCACACTTTTTTACTCTTTGGTCATTTATCATGAAACAAGAAGTTAAACAAAACTATAAAACTCAATAGGTATCTGGCTATATAAAGATAGATATATATATGGTCTTACCTTATTGTAAGAGTTATCCACCCTTTCTTTAAGAACTACTTTTCTTGTCATCTTTGTGTCAGCTGTCTTTACTTTCTTTTCAGGGACAATTTCAGCTGCAATATAAATATAAATAATAAAATCTGTACTTTCAAGTCTGCTATTGATATAAAAAAATAATATCACAAGCTTATTCATGATCTCAATTTTTTTAATTACAAATTGCATACAAATCAATTCTAATGAACTCCCTCTGTACATGCTATAACTCTTTATCAAACAATTCAAGTTTGTCTTACCTTGTTTTCTAAGAACAAGAACTTGTCTTTTCATTTTCAGTCGAAGATAATATTCAAGTGTTGCCATCTATTGTAATACTACAATCTATGACATACAACTAATACTCCCAGGTTAATATATAGCCAGCAATGTTATTAAATTGTCAATATTTGTCATCAGGAAAATTCTAGAATTTTCAAGTGACATTTTCCCAATGGATAGATTTAATTGACATTTATTTGAACTTCTATGGAAACAGTCCTTGTTTCATTACAAAGTTAAGTGTAAATTATGTTAAAAATAGAAACATTGGTTATCTTGAAGATTCTGATCATAAACAAGCAGATTATAGGTATTAATTTTCAGCATTTTACTCGATTTTCTGGAACAAACAAGTTTTCAATGGTTCATTTAAGCCAAACTTTGATGACATTGGTTTGTAACAAATTGATGTACATAAAAAATAATACAATTAATTACTGTTTGAGGTTGTTGCAAGAATTGTTTCACAGCAAAAGAATTATCTCTACTGAGCAGTTAATATACTGAGCTTAAAACGGAGATTTTCCATTATCATGATTACAGTGAGGACATAACCACTGAACTTTGGATTTAAGAATATAATTTTAATGTTTTGGTTGCATTTTGTTTTCTGTTTTTACTTTATTTAAGACATTTTCATAATAAATGTACTGAACATTTAATAAACAAATTACCTTTACTAATTTTTCTGGTTTTAGCCTCAGCCGTTTGATAAGGTGCAGGAACAAATGTTGCCATGGAGAAATCATCAAGGTTGGTTTCTAGTCTGGTAGATGAAACATCAGACACAAGGTCATCAGAAATAAGAGATGTATCCATGGTGTTGTCAAGACAGGATGATGATAAGGACGAGTCACTGTCATTCTCTTCACCAAAGTATATACCAATAATCTGATTACAGAGGTCTGATTCTGACACGTCTCGACTCGTCTGTAACAGAGATTCTGTAGACGACACATCTGGTGTTTTGTCATAGTCATTATTCTCAATCCAGAAAGCTGTTTTCTCCATCGATTGACGAACTTCCAAAGGACTCTTACATGTATCAATGTCTATGTCACAGTGATTTTCTATTATGCTATGTGAACGTATTTGTAAAGCTGGACTGTTACTGACAACCTGTCGAGATGATCTAGAGGTATCAAGGGGTTGAGATATGTTCAGTCTCTTGTTGAATACTAACTGAGGTTTAGTTGAACAATCACTCTTACTTCGATGAAGTTTTTTCACACTGTTTCCTAACTTGATTCCACTACGACCTCTAAAACTACTACCACTACTATCACTTCCTGAACGTGACCTTGAAAAGTTGCTACTGTCACTATCAGAATATGGTTCACAGAAATTTTCACATAAAGACTTGTTCACTGACATAGAACTAGAGGATCTTAATGGCAGCATGTCACATAAAGACTTATTCACTGATATACTACTAGATGATCTTAATGGCAAAGTGTAATTGTCACATAAAGACTTGTTCACTGTCAAACTACTAGAGCATCTTACAGGCAAAGTGTTTGTATTTCTTGATAAGATCACAGAATTGTTATCAACTGAAGAACACTTTTTCAGTGAGGATGACTTGTTCCACTCTAAAGATGATCGCTTTTGGAGAACTCTTTTGGGTGAAGCTTTCAATTCAGGAACACTTATGCTTCTATTGTTTTTTGACACTTTATTTGAAGATGAATCAGTCTTTTTGCTGCCTTTCATAAATTTCCTTATTGACAAGTCCAATTTACTGCCTTTTTTCATAAACTTCCTGAGTGAGAGATTCAGTCTGCTATTACTTCTATTTAGTTTCTTTAGTGGTTGATTGCTCTTGACAGTTTTAACATTTGATGGTGGTAAAACTGAAGAATTTAAGCACCATTGGTTAGATTGTTCACTATCAGAATCAGAATCAGAGTCTGAATCATATCTTTGTCTTCTATGTGATTTAGTTTTACTACCCGTATCTGAATCACTTTCTGATTCACTCTGTGCAGGTGTTCTCTGCAGACTGTCTTCGCTCTCTGATTCTGACGATTCTGAATCACAACAGGAACCACAACGTCCACAAGTACAAGAAGAATTATTGTCACTTAAAGTACAAAAGGAGGATGCAGATGTATTATGCGTAAATGTCAAATTTTCATACTTTGAATTGTCTTTCTCATGCTTTGGGTTAGCTTCTTCTAACAATGAATCATCTTCTGGCGAAGCAATGGGTGCACGGCCCTGGGGTTTACAGTGTTTATCATTCATTACTTCATAGGAACTACCTAAACTTTCTATACTACTCAGACTACTTGTAGATATTTGACCACAATCCACACCACTATCAATAGAAACTAAAGTATCTAAACTTGAAATACTACTACTTGATGAACCTTTCACATGTGTATCAGTGTCATGGTTGCTCCTATACAATACAGAATCAGTGTCTCTACAAACATTTCCTAATACAATCATCTGCTCCTGAGGTACATCATTCTCTACGCTGACAGTTGTCTTCTTACTTTTACGGAATCCAGGGATAAACAATACAGTACGACGTTTCTGGGTTTTCTTCATCTTCTGGTCACTACCTTCATCTAAGAATACGTTGTCGTCTTCTTCCTCTTCTGTGCTGATTCTTCTGCAAAAAATATCATTACAATGTAGACAAATATGTAAATTTTCAAATTTTGTGCACTATCAGTTTTACATTCATTTTTCCATTAATTTCCAATCCTCAACATTTAAAAATCTGTTTTGTCTTAAACACTAAATATTAAATAATATATTCCTCAAATGCATAAAACATTTACATCCTTATTTCCCTTGATAAACTCACAATATTTCAACATGTCTTGGCATTAGTTAAATGAAATTTGTGTCCTGTTATTGTCCAGTAAAAGCCTGAAAAACAACATATTTACAAATCACAGGCTATTTTCTGATTGCTATCTTATCAAATCTTATTATTTTTCCTGGGGACCCCAACAAGGATTTGTTATAGCTTCCCATAAATACTTTTCAATTTACTTAAAAAAAGATGAAATAAAAAGAAAATGTAATTTAGCAATGATTTGATAAAATATTCTTTTTAATTAAATTGCATTATAAAATAGCATAAAATTTACAATTCAAACTATTTTCTGGTAAATTTCCCTTTAGAAGCCCGAATTCACAGTTCAAACATCTGATAAGGAGCACACAAATGACAAAGCCATGCAGACAACCCGAGGCCATACAACTCTTTCCAATCATTTAAGAGGATTACTAGTTTACAATTAAAACCAACATTATAAGTGTAACATGAACATCAATGACTTTTTCATTTCCTGCTTTAAAAAATGTCAACTTTTACAAAAAAAATTCTCTGGTTTTGGAAATTACACAGAACCATTTTCATAAATATTTTATTTTGATTATTTACAGCAATAAAATTAAAAATATATTTTTTTTTTAATTTAAAAAAGATTACCATTAATAAGGTATTTACATTTTCAATATTTTTGCTGAACAAAACTTTTGAAAGACAAAAAAGTAAAAAATATTTTAAATCTCTGGGGTCATGAGGGTGGTACAGATTAATAAACAATGTTTTCATTTTCAAAAAATCTTTCAAACATTCTCAAATTAAGGTTCAAACATCATTCATACCTGTTCAACACAAATACTGGACTTTTTAACCTAAATTTGTGGAAGCTTTAACAAAGTGACAATTTGCAAAAAGAAATAAACATTAAATAATTGATTAAAAGAATATTTGACATTTATATAGTATAAAAATGACACCAATCACTCACCTATACATGTATGACAGGTAACTCAATAGTAAACAATGATTATTTTACAGTTCATTCACTAATATATGCACAATCAATAAATATTGATGTATTTTTCAAACAAATATAAATAAAATTTAACATACATTATTAAAAAGATGTCCTCTCAGGTTTCTTTATTCCTTTCGAAATAAAAACTTTCAAATTTAATATTTTTTGTGGATAAAAAAATGTGCCAAGTTATAAATATTATTTCCCTTTATTCATTTTCAAATCAAATTAATCTCTTTGAAGTCATGTAAGTGATTTTCTCACCTGATTTCCCTGTCCTTATGAAATAGTTTCATCAATGTGTGGAATTGCTTTAGGTCAAATTCCTCATTAACAATTATTTACTACAAGTTAGATTTTCTATAATTATTTTCTCCTATTTAAAAATGAGTGTCTCTTGAAATGGATAATTGTCTGATGATAGTTTTATACTGGCACCAAAATATCTGAACAGCTAGTTTATTCAACCCTCCCTTGCAAGTTGTACTCCAAATTGTCTTTCAACTGAATACTACTTTGTCAATTATTATTAAAAATAACATTTCCAAAAATATGTCTTTTTCAAAATCATAAATATGACAGCTTGGGGTGCTCAAACTCAAATTCCCAAGGAAAACAAAAATATCACACAGGTACTTGGTGTAATTAACAGGTAATTATTTTATTGTTTTGATTACAAAGGTGATTAACTCCACAGGTATAATAACATTTATCTTTACTTATCTCAGAAAATTAAGTCACAGATACTAATTTATTGAAGTTGTTGACTTTGTAATTCACAGGTTTAAGAGAAGTGTGGAAAATCATTCAAAGCCACCTACTAATGGAAATTATTTTAATCCTTTTAAACTTTACATTGTTTGTGTGGACAAACATTTCACAAATCTTTATATTTCAATGTATATCTGTACAACTGGCAAATAAATGCATATATATATATTTTGCTAATGAAAATTTTTTTTTTACAAGCATATATCTGAATATTATTTAGCATAATTTGTTGAAGAAAGAAAATAATTTAAAAATATATGCATGGGACACAGACATGACAGATGATGCCAATGCTTGCATATCATATAAAGGACCATTACTGAAGAATGGTAAAAGTGAAGCTACTCAAATGCTATTAATCTGAGTTTTGTAGATCTTTATAAGGATTGTGTAAAAGTTTCATCACATTTGGTTGAGGCAAATGTGATGAAACTTTTACACTAAGAAAAAACTAGTGAAAAATTAAGCATCTTTTCCATTTATAAAGGGGAATAAATTGAGAACAGATACAGTGAAGACACCAAAATTCAAATTTAATCTGTGTTATATGGTAATAAGCATTGTATACAAGTTTCACTACATTTGGTAGAGGCAATCTAAGAAAGGGAACATAAATGAAAAATTCAGCAATCTATCCATTTGTAAAGGGGCATAACTCTAGAACAGTTAAAGGGACACCACCTTTATTCAAACTTGATCTATGTTGTGTGGTAATAAGTATTGTGTTTAAGTTCATAACATTTAGGTAAGGCAAACTAAACTTTCAGAGTTGAACCCACTTTTGGCTGTACGGATGAATCAAGGAATCAAATAGTGAGTCTGCCGAGGTCTTGATTTATCCATTTAACAGTGGCATATATGATCATAATACTTTCTCTCTGTTAAATATCTGAAATGAACCCCACTTGGCATTAACCCTAACAAATCCTCTTTCAGTCCAAAATACATGTTTTGGTTTTTATGAATAGTAGCCAGGATTGTAGCAAAACATTTATTATTGCAGGGACTAAACTTGGGAATTCCAAGCTAGGAGCCCAGACCAGATATTTCATAATTAGTTTCTATATGTTCAACTGAAATTTAACTGAAAGTTTAGGGGCCCAGCTCAAAATCTAGGAGCCATGGGCAACTGGGCCCCCTTTAAGTTTTGTCCCTGTTATTGTATCACATCTTCATTTTAATTGAAAGAGGAATGCACACAAAAAGTCAAATTGTGGGAAGTTTTAAATCTCATGTGTGACTGTGAGATGTACATGTGATTGCTTCCTTTAAAATATTCACCTAGCAAGTTGAAGAATTCATTTTTTTTTTTGTTTTTGTACTTTGTTCACTTGAAAAAACAGATGCTCTGCAGGGTAGAGCTTTATACAACCGCTAAGGTCCACCCAAAAAATAGTTGGGGCATATATGGACACAACATTCAATTTCTGCAATGAGAGAAATTGTAACCCCCCCCCCCCCCATTTTTTTCAGAGGTTATCACACAAGTATAACAGTATTTAAATCATGAAAGTATTATATTGACAGGAACTACAACGATTAATTAGCATTTATTTATAACCTGGGTAGCCCTGTAGAAAAGATATGGAAACTGTCTAATTAGTACGCTGTCTTTAATTTCCTTTGTGACTACTGTTATCTGCGATGCCGCGGTCATAAATTGACCATAGATACTTTTTATCAACCACATGGTTTTAATACAGACAGCTTAAAAAGTAGTACCTGTCGGAAAATCACCTTTACTTATTTCAATCGCGTCGGTAGACCTTTATTCGTGAACAACTTATTTAAACAAATCGACTAATGCATAAAAAATTAAAATCGGCCCAGAATTAATTATTCTACAACATTTTGAAATAGTGAGTGACATTATTTTATTAGTTTGTTGATGAAGTTTAAATCGCGATTAAGGTGTGTTCTGGTTACCACCCGTTAACAATAAATGTATTTGATAAATATTAAAACTGTGAGGTTAAGAGTTATATATATGGTTTAAGTTACTGGATTATCCTTGAAATGAGACATTTCCAGTTTACAATACAAAAATTAATCAAGCAAGTAACAATTAACAAAATACAGCAGAAGAAAACAGAGATCTAACTACGATATATAGATATTTAGATAATACATTTCTGTCCTCTAAAATATGTTATGACTATCCGACCAAATGAAACTGTCCAAATGATACTGGTAAATTATTGAATTATTGAACAGTCGCACAAGAAGTTGTATAATGTCACTATAAAAATCCTTGAGTTGCAGTACTAAAAAATATTTCAACACATCGGGGTTCAGCTGAACATTCGTATAAACCAATCAATGATCTTACCCTGGATTTAGAGCAAAGCTTAATTATTCCTACATTTATTTGAAATCTCTTTGATCTTTTGATTTTATCAGAACGATCATTTACCATCGTCTTAAATATGCAGGAAATGAGTGCCACTCAATGGAGTAAACAGTAGTTTTTATATAATAACAACTTGCGATATATATTACATATAGTGCAGTGTCTACCTAAACTAGAGGCTCTAAAGAGCCTGTGTCGCTCACCTTGGTCTATGTGCATATTAAACAAAGGACACAAATGGATTCATGACAAAATTGTATTTTGGTGATGGTGATGTGTTTGAAGTTCTTACTTTACTGAACGATTTTGCTTCTTACAATTATATCTATCATGAACTTTGCCCATTAGTAACAGAGAACTATATTTGGTAAAAATTTACATAAATTTACCAAATTAATGAAAATTGTTAAAAATTGACTATAAAGGGCAATAACTCCTTAAGGGGTCAATTGACCATTTAGGTCATGTTGACTTATTTGTAGATCTTACTTTGCTGAACATTATTGCTGTTTACAGTTTATCGCTATCTATAATAGTATTCAAGATAACCAAAAACGGCAAAATTTCTTTAAAAATTACCAATTGGAGGGCAGCAACCCAACAATCAGTTGTCCAATTCATCTGAAAAATTCAGGGCAGATAGATATTGACTTGATTAATAATTTAACTTCTTGTCAGATTTGCTCGATGCTTTGATTTCATAGTTATAAGCAAAAAACTGCATTTTATCCCTATGTTCTATTTTTAGCCGTGGCAGCCATCTTTGTTGAATGGCCAGGTCATCGGACACATTTTTCAAACTAGATACCCCAAAGATGATTGTGGCCTAGTAGTTTCAGTGGAGATTTTGTAAAAGATTACTTAGATTTATGAAAAATGGTTAAAGATTGACTATAAAGGGCAATAACTCCTAAAGGGGTCAACTGACCATTTTGGTCATGTTGACTTATTTGTAGATCTTACTTTGCTGAACATTATTGCTGTTTACAATTTATCTCTATCTATAATAATATTCAAGATAATAACCAAAAACAGCAAAATTTCCTCAAAATTACCAATTCAGTGGCAGCAACCCAACAACCGATTGACCGATTCATCTGAAAATTTCAGGGCAGATAGTTCTTGACCTGATAAACATTTTTATCCCATGTCAGATTTCCTTAAAATGCTTTGGTTTTTGAGTTATAAGCCAAAAACTGCATTTTACCCCTATGTTCTATTTTTAGCGGTGGCGGCCATCTTGGTTGGTTGACCAGGTCACGCCACACATTTTTTAAACTAGATACCCCAAAGATGATTGTGGCCAAGTTTGGATTAATTTGGCCAAGTAGTTTCAGAGGAGAAGATTTTTGTAAAAGATTACTTAAATTTACGAAAAATGGTTAAAAATTGACTATAAAGGGCAATAACTCCTAAACGGGTCAACTGACCATTTTGGTCATGTTGACTTATTTGTAGATCTTACTTTGCTGAACATTATTGCTGTTTACAGTTTATCTCTATCTATAATAATATTCAAGATAATAACCAAAAACAGCAAAATTTCCTCAAAATTACCAATTCAGGGGCAGCAACCCAACAACCGATTGACCGATTCATCTGAAAATTTTAGGGCAGATAGATCTTGACCTGATAAACATTTTTATCCCATGTCAGATTTCCTCAAAATGCTTTGGTTTTTGAGTTATAAGCCAAAAACTGCATTTTACCCCTATGTTTTATTTTTAGCCGTGGCGGCCATCTTGGTTGGTTGACCAGGTCACGCCACACATTTTTTAAACTAGATACCCCAAAGATGATTGTGGCCAAGTTTGGATTAATTTGGCTCAGTAGTTTCAGAGGAGAAGATTTTTGTAAAAGATTACTTAGATTTATGAAAAATGGTTAAAAATTGACTATAAAGGGCAATAACTCCTAAAGGGGTCAACTGACCATTTCGGTCATGTTGACTTATTTGTAAATCTAACTTTGCTGAACATTATTACTGTTTACAGTTTATCTCTATCTATAATAATATTCAAGATAATAACCAAAAACAGCAAAATTTCCTCAAAATTACCAATTCAGGGGCAGCAACCCAACAACAGGTTAACCGATTCATCTGAAAATTTCAGGGCAGATAGATCTTGACCTGATAAACATTTTTACCCCATGTCAGATTTCCTCTAAATGCTTTGGTTTTTGAGTTATAAGCCAAAAACTGCATTTTACCCCTATGTTCTATTTTTAGCCGTGGCGGCCATCTTGGTTGGATGACCGGGTCACGCCACACATTTTTTAAACTAGATACCCCAATGATGATTGTGGCCAAGTTTGGTTTGATTTGGCCCAGTAGTTTCAGAGGAGAAGATTTTTGTAAAAGCTAACGCCGGACGACGGACGCCGGACGCCAAGTGATGAGAAAAGCTCACTTGGCCCTTTGGGCCAGGTGAGCTAAAAAATAAATCAATAAACATGGGGCATTTTTTCAATAAATTTGGTTCAAATTTCCATCATCAATGTGTCTTTTTATAAAAATTAATGATGACTCGCATTAATCCATCAATCACTCAATTGGCACAGTTAAGTAAGGGCTATTCCATTTAAACATAGATCAACCCCCAGGAAGGCATTTTGAAACCACTTCTAGTGGTGGGTGCCCTTTTCAAAGTTTTGATGAGGACAATCCTTCAAAATTTGTAAAAATGCTTCTCTGGGTGGCTGCCCTATTGTCATAGTGCCTTCCTGGGGGTTGATGTATGTTTAAATGGAATAGCCCTAACGGAATCTGCTGAGGTTTGCCGATTGCTGTTTCCTAAGAATTTATCACAAATTTCGATTTCTTCGTTTATTTCCGTAATCCCGAAAGCAACCGAGAATGACAATATTGTAGGGCACCACACACTGGTATGTAAATAATGTGCCATGTTTCAAGCATATTAACATGTCATTAAATTGGGTGCGGCATCGCAGATGAAACGTTTGAAGTCGGGTTGTAGTAGTTCCTGTCAATATAATACTTCCATGTTTAAATTGACTTGGACTACCTCCCTTCTACTGCTTTTAAATTGTCTGAACTGTCCTTTAACCAGCAAAACTCTTGCTTATTGATTTGAGCCATTTGATTCAGCAGTTTCACGGGAGAAGATTTTTTAAAACAGGAAAACTAGATGAACAATTTGTGAAAAATTGTCTTAAAAGTGCAAAATCTTCATAAGGGGTCAATTGAAATCAAACACTGTGTTGTTAGATTCATCTGAAATTTCAGGGCTGATAGTAATTGCTCTATTGAACAATTTTACCTATGCTTAATTTTTGAGACATGGGCCAAAAACTGTATTTTACCAGGCAATGTTCTTTATGGTGGCCATATTTTTTTTTAATGAAACAGGAAATAAAGCACAAACTTTATTCTAGATACCCTAAGGATCATTCAGTTTAAGTTTGGTAGAAACTGGTTCAGTAAGTTCGGATGAGAGAATATTTGAAATAGTTTACACTGGACCTACCTATTATTGATATAAAGCATTGATAAACATGTGATAAAGATAAATATTTTTAAAATACTGAAGACAGATTTCAGTGGTATTAAAACATATTTGAAATTAAGGTTATTGTTTTCTGACAACTCTGTAGAGAGACATCAACGTGTGTTTACAGTTTACAGGCATGTTTACATAAACTTGTTTTTATTTACTGCTCATTGTTATCAAACATTTTTTTGTTTTCTTTGCAACAGTGTCAACAAAAATATCAAAAACATAAAAATCAAAATATTTTTTTTTATCAGAAACTTTTTGCTTCAATTTTATCTGCCGATCAAACAATGAATGTTAGTGATTACTAAGAACACCTGGGGGATGGTTGTTATTATGGAATATTTCACAACTGTTTAAACATAATAATAATGATTTGTGTCTAGCAAACAGCAATTTATAAAATAAATGATTTCTAAAATTGCCATTAATGACAAAGTCTTTGTTCAATGATGAAATGTAAGAAAAATTACAATGTTACATTAGTTTAAATCATGTATATATGTACCAAAAAAATAAATGAATCAAACAGTCATTTGCTGAATCGACTTTCTGATTTTACTTCTAGATACTTTACATTTGAATATATATGTATTCAAATATGATTAGTAAAAGCAGATATAATGTATATATGTATCTAGTAAAGGTAGCTGAAATGCACCCAAAAATTGTTCATTAATCATCATTCCTTCCAATATTTTAAAATTAAAGAATTCTTACCAAATTTTAGTGCCTATTCTGTTTTTAAAAATGCTCTCTCTTTCTAATTGATTAATTTCTGTTTTCCTGTTACTTGCTTCAAGTTAAACTAGTATATCTATTACAATATAATATGTTTGAAAACTTTGGTCTGTTACTTGAACTTTATGTCTTCAAACCACCATAAAATTGACTAGAAATTTTGTGTAATAAATGGTCAAATTAGTAAATCACTCCTTGTTTAATATTTAATAAGTTGCAATAAACCACAGGTGACATCCTGTCTAGGTAGACAATACCTTCTACAGGTGTATATAGGTGTGAACAGGTGATATAATACATGGCATTAGATTAGCAGATCCTATGTTAATTGTCACTTTATCATGAGGACTAACAAACAAGAGATTATAAATCAATGAATATTTTCCATTCTGTATTGAATGTGATAATACCTCATTTTCACAAAATATTTCCAAACAATAATGATTAAGCAGAATTTTTACATTGCCATTTATTTTTCTCATTATACTTTAAGGTAATCCATATAATTTAATACATTTACTTATTATCTTCTTAATTTTTGATTTCAATATGTTTTTTAAAGCTGCCTTGATCGGTGAAAAAAACAGCTGCACCATGAGCACATGATACACCAGTTGCTTAATCAAAGAATAAAATTCAATAACTTCTCAATGTTATTTCAAAAATTCATAAAAAACTAAAGGGAGGTTATCTGAAAAGATATAAACCAGTCACCAAAGTTCATGATAACAGCTTGAAGCCTTGTCAGAAAACTGGGAAATCAACCCTTTTTATAAACAAAATCCCTTAACCTTTTCCTGAATAGAAATACTTTATTGGCATACTTGATTTGCATAGGATTTTTAATAAAATGCTGAAAATATGCCTTAAAACATAATGCCCCTCTACTATCGTAGGTGGGCATAGTACATTTGTAGGTGGGTCATAAAAATTAATTTTTCATCAAATAAATTTAAGTCAGATATTCTTGTGAATATCCTCTTCATATGAGATACAAGTTTTATTAAGTCTGAGGCCAAATAAAAATATATGTGTAGTTCCAGTTACATACTTTTAAAAAGTAGGGTCAGTAGGTCGGCAAATTTTTTTTTTATTAATATTTATTTTTGAATGTCAAAATCTGGAAAAAAATTGTGTGTTTACCCAAATTGTTTCCAGTATTATACACGCCCCAACCAGAAGTCCACCATTTTTATATGTGTTTGGTTGTAAAATAAACAGTCATGACACGTTTTTGGTTAATATTGTTGCATTCTGTTATGAATTGTTGCATTTTAGCCATAACAGATACTTGTGATGGAAATTCAGATGACAGAAATCTATGAATTTAATTATTTTTATTCACAATCCTCAAATTTGATGGTTTGAAAATATATTTTTCAGAAATGAAAAAAAAAGTTCTAGGGTTGTTTTTTTTTACTAGGGTCGGTCGGGTGACTGAAACCACACATTTTATTTGGCCTGATGCAGACATTTCGTAGTCATAGGGTTTCAACTGAGGTACTACACAGGCATTGAAAGGTGTCACTTAGGAGTAAAGGGGGTGGTATCATAAGGCGTCATTATGAACGAAATATAAAATCTAAAATTTATAAGAGGGTGGTAAAGGGGGGTACTGAACACAGAAACATGTGAAATAAAAAACGCATAAACGTAGTTTGAAAAATTAAAATTGGGAAAAACGAAGCACGAGAAATAAAATCGAAAATATTTAAAAGAAAAAAAGTATGAGCAGTAATTACTCAGTCGTTCTTGGAGATCATGTAGACATTGTTAATGGACATAAAGACCTTGTGGTCACCTTTTAGCGTATGCTACTTACATATGATTTGATTTTATTTTTTTTTATGATGGACTTTATTACATGTATAGCATACATGAAATTATACAATAGAAAGTAGAATGGTAACAATATACATCAATTTCTATTAAATTACACAAGTTTCAAAAAGGCCAATATCTCACTGACTTTGAGTTAGTTCCAATTTACTTTTTAATCAAATGCGGAACAATGCAATAACGAGAAATTAATCAAAGAGCAATGACACGGAAAATAAATAAGAGGAAATACGAAGCACGCACATCGAACCAAACACAAGAAAACGAGAAATAAAACACGAAAACACATGAAATAAAAAGCCCGAAAAAGTTGCACAAAAATAACCCTTTAGCATCCTCTTATAAAAATCAAAAGAGAGCTTACGTCATCAGATCACAAGAAAACTCATTTTGTATCAAAGGACTCACCAGAAATCTATGAATTTCCAGAAATTTCAGGATGCATGGGTTTTTTCATTATGTAAAGGAGTAGGTCCCGTAAGGACTGATTTTGCCTCAAATTTCAGGTTCATTTAACAAAAGATTTGGACACTTTTTAAACACTTTAGTGTCTGTTTCAAATGATTCAATTCAGTTTGTTTGAAAGATTTTTACTGATTAAGTATTTAAAAACACTCCGATTCAAGCTTACATATGAAAAGTCTATCAACCCACGAAATCAATGAATCTAGAGTATTTAGCTATAAAAAATATACTTTATCAGAGAAAATTTGTTAAATTAGGGGTATTTAGATAAAAAAATTATCATAAATAAACAAATTTTGCTGTGCATTCTTGGCAGGAATCCAGTCCGTTCGCACCCATCCACGTTTGCCCCTTTCACTTTCGCACCCTACACGTTCACACCCAAAGTTCTTTGTACCTTACACGTTTGCGCCCAATTTTTTTATTTTATCATATTTTTTTTAATCTGTACATTTGTTAGTTTACTACATCAAGTACCCGTACCTTATCCCGGCCTCGCCCAATTCTACTAAGTTTTGGTAAGTGTATTGTTATACTTCAATACATATCATTATTTCTTAATAATGTGAGAAAATTTTCATTGTTTTTAATTTAAGTGTCATTCTTACAACAATTTATTTTGCAAGTATTTCATTTATGTGTTGGATAACTCTTAATCATGTTTTGGTTGGTATCGGGACCGTTCGCCCTAGTAACATGTTCGCCCTGGG
Organism: Mytilus trossulus; assembly: GCF_036588685.1. Taxonomy (NCBI): domain Eukaryota; kingdom Metazoa; phylum Mollusca; class Bivalvia; order Mytilida; family Mytilidae; genus Mytilus; species Mytilus trossulus. The sequence goes on along the minus strand of NC_086374.1, from coordinate 17,596,521 downwards.
TCCGTTTGCCCTGAGTTCGTTCGCCCTTAGAGTCCGTTCGCCCTACTAAAAATATTAATATTCAGGCATTGCAGTTGAATAAACTTAATCAGATATATTTCTATGGTATATATTCTTGAAATTTATGGAAACATGGAAATATCTAAAAGTTTATGGCTTGTTAAGGATCATTAATTTATTGTTTTATGACAAAATAATTCGGATCACTGCTTATTGTGATACCTGTCTTTTGATGGATTAATAATATTATAAAAACAAATTTGTTTTGATAATATATTCAGCTTGAAATTTTTTTTTTTTAAATGTACGAACTGTAAAACAGATTTACAAGTTCATTCATTATGATACTCTGAGACTAGTCTCAGTTATACTGCATACATTAGTGAATGACTGAATACAATTATTTTGTTAACTAATATCAATAAACTGAGATAAATACATTGTATTCGGTGAATTTTTCAACAAACTTCAACATATTTTGTTCAAATACTTAAAATTATGCCACTAGACAACAATTAGAAAAAAATAATAATCAGGGCAAATGGACCCTGGGCGAACAGGTACTAGGGCGAACGTGAATCAGGGCGTACGGACCCGGATTCGTTTTGGTTAGTGTATTGAAATAAATGGGATTTTTTTTCATTGTTTCTAGAGTCAATTAAGGTGGTACCCAACACTTTCACTAAAATAAATGTGGCTCGTTTAATTTTTATAAAACTTTGACAAAGTATTTACTTTAACCCTTTAACAAAATTATAAAAATTTCAAAAATTTTGAACCAACCGTTTTATCAGAAAAATTACACTGGTTATATAGTAGTTTAAGAAACAAAGAAGAAAAATATATATAGAGTAATTTACTCTAGAAACAAAGAAGAAAATATATAGAGTAATTTACTCTAGAAACAAAGAAAATAATATATATATATAGAGTAAACAAAGAAGAAAAAATATATATATATACTTTTTCTTCTTTGTTTCTAAAAAAGTCATGAAAGTGAGATTATGACATCATTTTTTAAGTGTTTATAAAATCTTAATCATGTTTTGGTTAGTGTATTGCTGTAAATATTTCTTTTTCATTGTTTCAAAAGGAGTTAGCATTCTTGCAACGTTTTATTGTGTGTTGAATAGTTTGTAATCATCATAACCAATACACCTAATCACTATTTATTCCATTCTGGATGAGTTCTAAAATTATACAACTTTTTCATCCATTTGAAATTATCTGGGACCCTGTTTAAATAATGCACCATGCATGATACTTTTTAATGAGACCTGTTTAAACCACAGTAAATATTTCAAACAAAATATTTTTTTACTTCAATTTTAATTTCGACAAAAGTGGATCATACTCTGATGACCCCTATTGTCGGCGGCATGAACCCAACAGGAAGTTGTGTAAATAACTGTTTTTCCTAGATTGGTCTAAATAGTTATAAGGTGTATAAAAATTGTGTGCAAACATGTAGGGTACGAACAGACTTGGGGGCAAACATTTAAGGTTCGAACGTGTAGGGTGTGAACAGACTTCGGGTGCGAACATGTGAGGTGCGAACGCGTAGGATGCGAAAGTATATAGGGCGCGAACAGACCTTATACCCCTTGGCAGTGTGTTTGGTTCAAATTTACAATAAAAAACATTTTAAAAAAAACTTCAATCTGCTAATCGAGTTCCTGCTAGTTATCTACTTTTTTTTATTGTACATTTTTTTTTTATTAAAATTTTTAATCATTTGCAAAATTATCGTGATATTGAATAATGACAATTTATTTTTGTTTTTCTTTTGGCTTTGCATCCACTTCAAAACATTTATCAAATGTTTGCGTATTTTGAATAGGGTGTTATGTATCCGCAATCTTCATAAGAGAAAACATTTTGATTAATACCTAATAAACGAATAAAACATCTTCTTTTTCTTCTGGACATTTCTGTTTGCTAATGTACTTTTTATCTCGGATTCTTTCACATCTCGGTCCCCGTTCAAATTTCGCGTCTTACCCATGATGCATCAATGTAGTTTATATGGGGAGATAACTGTGTTAGATAATTATCTGAAGTTCCTGGGGCGAGTTAGTTAAGGTACGAGTTTGACACAAGCATAGGTGTTCTCTGAGACGTCCGCGCACTATCATAGTATAATTTGCGGATTTCCCTTTCCCGTGGTAAGAAATTTGACCTATGAGTACATATACATGTATATATTTCAATGACATAAAAGTAATTAAGAAGGGTCTATATATTCAGAGACATATAATAAAAAAAAAACTATTTGTGTGTCAAACCAAGGATTTGTATAGTTAGACTAACTGAGTAACTATACAAATCCTTGGTCAAACTGTCAATTAAACTGTTAAACATTAAAGATTGCATATTTAGGCGTTAATATTGAGTCACTGATAAGGTTTTTGCATCGGAACTAAACACATTTATTCTAAAAACAGTTGTTGGCATGACACGGGTATGTTCTTCTCATATATGTTATGATGGTATGATACTAAACCCCTAACGGGAAGGATTGTGCCTGATGTTCATATGATGAAATCATAATCTTTCAGTCAGTTTAATTGAAGTCTGGAGCTGGCATGTCAGTTAACTGCTAGTAGTCTGTTGTTATTTATGTATTATTGTCATTTTGTTTATTTTCTTTGGTTACATCTTCTGACATCAGACTCGGACTTCTCTTGTACTAAATTTTAATTAATGTGTGTATTGTTATGCATTTACTTTTCTACATTGGTTAGAGGTATAGGGGGAGGGTTGAGATCTCACAAACATGTTTAACCCTGCCGCATTTTTGCGCCTGTCCCAAGTCAGGAGCCTCTGGCCTTTGTTAGTCTTGTATTATTTAAATTTTAGTTTCTTGTGTACAATTTGGAAATTAGTATGGCGTTCATTATCACTGGACTAGTATATATATATTTGTTTAGGGGCTAGCTGAAGGACGCCCCAGGGTGCGGGAATTTCTCGCTATATTGAAGACCTGTTGGTGACCTTCTGCTGATGTTTTTTTTTTGGTCGGGTTGTCTCTTTGACACATTCCCCATTTCCATTCTCAATTTTATATCCACATCATGACAGCCCAAAATAACAAATAACATCCCTGCGTGTGTCTGGTTGTTTTATGTAGTTTATATTTGATTTCACCTTTCAAATTATTGATATGGGTATATTTACCATGTTTACCACAAACAAACCAAATAATGAAAGCCACATGAATAAAATCAATGTTTGTAAGGAATCAATTTGTAGCTAAACCATATTTTACCACCCATTTCTTACCTTAACAATACCATTTGGTAATTTCGAACCATAACAAAAAACATCTAGTACTAGTATCATACTTGGAAAAGGGGGGGGGGGGGGGGAGGTAGGAGGGGTCCTGATCCCGAAATCCTGGGCTTTAAAACAAGAAATCCTGATGTCGGAAGTTTAAGTAATTTAAAATCCCAACATCCTGAAATTCTAAAAAAGATTTCCCAGATCCAGAATGGGTTAAACCGGAGTTTGCGAAAAGTGTCAGTCCTCAGGATTTTACCACCAAAATTTTGCATAGGACTGACACAATTTTAGTATTTTTCAATAGAATTAATAGGGAGGACCAGTAGATTTTCTTCAAGAACCACCAGGGGAAAAAACCAGAAATCCCAAGCTTAAAAACACCTGATCTGGGAGTCCTGATAAAGGTTCTATCCCCCCATCATACATAATCATAACAAAAAAAAATTTCGTACCATAACAAAAACCATTCAGTATCATACATGGAAAAAGGGGGGGGGGGGGGGGGGGGGGGGGGGGGGGGGGGGTAGGAGGGGTCCTGATTCCGAAATAATGGGCTTCCAAACATGAAATCCTGACGTCCCGAATTTAAGTAATTTAAAATCCCAACATCCTGAAATTCTAAAAAAGATTTCCCAGATCCAGAATGGGTTAAACCAGAGTTTGCGAAAAGTGTCAGTCCTCAGGATTTTACCACCAAAATTTTGCATAGGACTGACACAATTTTAGTATTTTTCAATAGAACTAATAGGGAGGACCAGTAGATTTTCTTCAAGAACCACCAGGGGAAAAAACCAGAAATCCCAAGCTTAAAAACACCTGATCTGGGAGTCCTGATAAAGGTTCTATCCCCCCATCATACATAATCATAACAAAAAAAAATTTCGTACCATTTAACAAAAACCATTCAGTATCATACATGGAAAGGGGGGGGGGGGGGGGGGGGAGGTAGGAGGGGTCCTGATCCCGAAATAATGGGCTTCAAAACATGAAATCCTGACGTCCCGAATTTAAGTAATTTAAAATCCCAACATCCTGAAATTCTAAAAAAGAATTCCCAGTTCCAGAATGGGTCAATCCCAAAATCCAAGTTCCCGAAATGGGTCAATCCCGAAATCCCAAGCTTTAAAACACCTGATCTCGGAGTCCTGTTAAAGGTTCTATCCCCCCTCATACATAATCATAACCAAAAAAAATTCAACCCTAACATAAACCATTCTGTACCATGATTATTTCGAACCAAAAGTTATCTATTGGTCGTTCACATTTCTTAAAAATAAAAATTCTGAAGATTTTTTGGAAATTTAATATCTCTCTTATTATGAGCAAGAATTTGTATAACTTACTATACAAATCTTTGGTATGTGCGTACCTTGCAAGGTCAGCATCCTAATCAGAAAGTTTCCACTTGACCTCAACCCCATTTTATAGATTAGTGAACAAGGATTTCAACAAGGTTAAGTTTTGGTGGTGAAGTCCATATCTCAGATAATATAAGCAATATGTCTGGTATATTTTGTGAATGGAAGGATTGTTCGATGTACAAGTCCAACTGGCAGGTGTCATCAGACCTTGACCTCATTTTCATGATTCAGTGGTCAAAAGTTAAGTGTTTGAGTTCAAACTGTTTTGGTCTTTTTTTCTAAAACCAAATGCAATAGGGCAACTATATTTTGGTGTATGGAAACTTTTAATAACTTGCATGCGTCAAAGAGACAACAACCCGACCATAGAAAAAACAACAGTAGAAGGTCACCAACAGGTCTTCAATGTAGTGAGAAATTTCCACATCTGAGGTGTTCTTCAGCTGGCCCCTAAACAAATATATACTAGTTCAGTGATAATGAACGCCATACTAATTTCCAAATTGTACACAAGAAACTCACCATGGCCTTATTTTCATTGATCAGATTCAAGTTTTTACATGTAGCTCACCCTGCCTGAAAGGCAAAGTGAGCTATTCTCATCACTTGGTTTCAGTAATCCAGTGTCAGTTATAGTTGTTGTTAACTTTTTACATTTTGAACTTCTTGAGAACCACCAAATTGAATTGGAATGGAACTTAACATGACATGAATGTTCCTTGTGAGGTGCTGATCAAGTGTTGTGACTTTGAAGCTGATCCATCATCCAAGGTGGTGCCAGCAGGGGACTTAGTTTAACAAAGGACCCTACGCGAAATACATACTAATGTTTTCTTTTAGAGAACAACTGAATGGAATGAAACCAAACATGGCATGAATGTTTCTTAATATGAGGTGTTGACCAAGTGTTGTTACTTTGCAGTCCATCCATTATCAAAGATGGCCACCAGCGTGGGACTTATTTTAAAATAGACCCTATGGGATATACATACAAATGTCTTCTTTTAGGGAACAACTGAATGGAAGGAAACCAAACATGGCATGAATGTTCCTTAATATGAGGTGTTGACCAAGGTTTGTTACTTTGCATTCATTCCATCATCCAAGATGGTTGTCAGGAGGGGATTTAGTTTAACATAGGACCCTCAGAGAAATACATACAAATGTCTTTTTTTTAGAGAACCACTGAACGGAAAGATTTACTGTTCAAGATGGACACCAGGATATTTTATCAAATTACAGAACCAATATTTTTATATGATTTCCAGATTATTTTGTTACACTATAAGTATTAAATACATGTAGGTCAACTATATTTGTTGTATGGAAAGATTGTAAACTGTAATCTGCCTGGCATGGTTCATCTGACCTTGACCTCATTTTCGTGGTTCATTGGTCAATGTTTAGTTTTACTTCATTTTCTTGGATCATGTTAATTGTAGTAAAGATTTATATATAATGAATATAAGACTATTTACAAATATAATATCAATGGTAAGAAAAGAAGAAGAGACATTTAAGAGTGCACTCTTGTTATTACTATAAATTCATGCCTGTTTAGGGTACTCAATAATAATACCCTTTGAGAATCTTCCCAAAATGTTAACCAGGTGCTCTGCAGGGTGCAGCTTGATGCAACCGCAGAGGTCTAACCCTGAATATTTGGGGGCAAAAATGGACACAGCATTCAAGCTTGATATAGCTCTGAATTTGGATTGTGATAAAATTTTGGACATAATATGGGTTACTGACACAAAACAAATGTCAAAATCTTACAAATGTAATGTGCAATATTGTGCAATTAAAGATTCCTTCTTCAAACTTTTCAAAAATTTGGAATTTGAGAAACTTGGAAAAAAATAAAATTGAAAACTACTACCACCATGACCACACCCATTTTTGTCGAGCCTTCAACTTTAGTCGAAAAAGCGAGACTAAGCGATCCTACATTCCGTCGTCGTCGGTGGCGGCGTCCACAAATATTCACTCTGTGGTTAAAGTTTTTGAAATTTTAATAACTTTCTTAAACTACACTGGATTTCTACCAAACTTGGACAGAAGCTTGTTTATGATCATAAGATAGTATCCAGAAGTAAATTTTGTAAAAATAAAATTCCATTTTTTCGGTATTTTACTTATAAATGGACATAGTTTTTTTTTATGCTGGGAAATATAACATTCACTCTGTGGTAAAAGTTTTTTGAATTTTAATAACTTTCTTAAACTATCCTGGGTTTGTACCAAACTTAGACAGAAGCTTGTTTACGATCATAAGATTGTATCCAGAAGTAAATTTTGTAAAAAAATAAATCCATTTTTTCCGTATTTTTCTTTTAAATGGACTTAGTTTTTCTGCGGGGAAACATTACATTCACTCTGTAGTTAAAGTTTTTAAAATTTTAATAACTTTCTTAAACTATCCTGGGTTTTTACCAAACTTGGACAGAAGCTTCTTACAATCATAAGATAGTACCAAGTGGAATATTTTTATTGATTTTTTCCCTCATTTTTTGTTGAGCCTGCGATTTACAGCAAAAGTAGGCGAGACACTGGGTTCCGAGGAACCCTTACAATTTTTTTTACAATTTATCCAAAACCTGACATTTCTTTATATATAATTTACAAGAAGTGTAAGGAAGGTAAATCAACATACCCAACATTTTATGTTAAATGTTTTTGAATTACCTTTCACTTGCTTTTTAATTGTCTTACAGTAATTGGCCATTGACCAGAAAAACCTAGTTTTCCTCTTTTTTTTTGCCCCTAATTCCAAAACATTTCATGGTATGGAAACTTGTGGTATAATTTCAGAGAGATTCATACACTTAAAAACAAGTTATTAATTTTCTGGCAGATACAGATAAACAATACAATCATAAAGACAAGCCTAGAAAATTTTGCCTGTGCAGAAATTCAATCCTGAAAAACTAACAGAAGATTTAAATCTTGCTACAAACCATAACTTTTAAATAAAATGAAATAAGGGATTCAATCTATGCTTATTATCAGATTTACAAGACACAATATTTGAACAACACCAGTATCATTTAATAATGTTAACAATATTGCCATTAAGGCAAAAAGAAAGAATTACAGTATAAAGTCAGGAGATATTGGATTATTCATAATTAAGAAAAATCGTATAGTTTTTATTTTCAATGAAATTAAATTTTATTTAATATTTTGAAGGAAGTGCACAATGGGAGTGTTTGAGAAGAAATCATGTTTTGTAATAGCTGGTGCAAGCAGAGGTCTTGGAAGAAGTATGGCCATAAACTTTGCTAAGAAAGTGAAAAAGGAAAGTGTAATGATACTGCTTTCAAGGGATATGAAAGCTTTAAAAGAGGTTGAAACAGAAATCAAGTCATCTTGTCAGGATGTTAAAGTAGTTGTCAGCCGATTTGATCAAGGAGACTTAGATGAAAAAAAGTTTAGCAATATTTTTGAAAATATTTTTAAAGAGAATAATTTGTCTATAAACAACTTTGAACAGGCAGTTATTGTGCACAATGCAGGGACATTAGGAGACAACAGTAAATATGTTAAAGATCTGGTCAATGTTTCAGAGTTGAACACACATTTTGGAGTTAACGTGACTGGAAATATTTTGTTGAATTCTGCATGTTTGAAATTTTTTACCCCAGAGAAATTTGCACACAGATATGTGATAAATATATCATCACTTACAGCAATTAAAGCATTCAAAAGCTTTTCTCTATACTGTACAGGTGAGTTCAGTTCTTTTGTGTCTGTAGTGTAAAATTACATAATGTTATTCAATGTTAAAGAAATAAGAGGGAGCAACATCTTTGTGTATTAAGATTTCATAAAATAATTCATGTATGTGGTACCCTGTATTTCAAAATTGATTATCTCAATCATAATTTGAAGTCATATGAAACCAGTGACTGGTGAAAAATAATGTTTAAACGAATTCTTCAACCAATGCATGTAAATATCATAAACTTGGTCATCTGTGCACGATTTTATCATTTTTCACGCATCCATATTGTATAGTCGTTTAAAAAGAATATGGCATCTTATTAATTTTCTTGTTTTGAAGCCATAGTTTACCTATTCAGTGTCACCTGAGTAAAAATCAACAAAGAAACATGGATATTGAGCATGTGTATAACATATACAATAAGATAATAATTTATTTCAATGACAGATCCATGCATATTGCAACCACCAGATTTTTAAGCGAAAGGTCACCCTAAGTTCACTGCATATTTTTTCACTTTCCAGTAAAAGCTGCACGTGATATGTTCTATAAGGTTATGGCAGAAGAGGAACCCACCATAAGGGTACTGAGTTATGCCCCTGGTCCTTGTGAAACAGATATGCAGACCAAATGTAGAGAAAACACTTCAGACCCAGAGGTTAAACAAATGTTTGAATGTAAGTATTAATGATGCTTAGATACTATGTTTCTTATTTGAAGTAATTGGGATAAGATGCGTACATCAACAAACTATCAACCTGAAAAGTTGCCTATAACCTTTACAAGTGGAACTGTTTGCTACTGTTCAATAATGGTATCCTCATATAAGTATTCAATTAACAGGAGGGGGAAAATGTATCACACCTTACATTGTAAAGCATGCTCACATGAATTTTGATTTTAAAATTCAGAGAGTTCTGATTGGCAGTTCCTGAATAAATCATGACAGAAATGTAACACATGGTTATTAATTTTAAGAATATATAAGAACTGTGGATTTATTATTATACATTAGATACTAATTTTTTTGGGTTTCATGGGAACAGAGGAACCATAAATTTAAACATTTAACAAATTACAAATGTTCTTTTGCCTTGTACACAGACAATGGCAACTAAAACCATGAAATCAAATATCCATAAAAATGATAGTTTTCCTCAATCCATGAAAATTAATATCCACAAAAATAAATGAATCGACAGCATTTGATAAACAGCAAGTTGATGAGCCAGTCTTGTGAATAGCATCACATGGTATAGCATGTTCCATAAAGTTTGGTACCAAGTTTAAGGAAGCTCCCATTTGTAGTCCCTAACAAATGGTCAGACAGACGGGTTTTAGTTTAAACATATTTGTTTATAGTGGATTGGGAAACAAGTTTTACAACTTATATTAATCCCTTTCCACTTTGCGGGTGCGAGTGCTGCCTTGTAGCGGCATTAGCCTACTCTTTTTCGAAATCTACAAGGGTGTCTTTAACGTGCAAGAGATATGGCTCTCTCTTAACACGGGTCAGCCATTTATCGTCCCCGTCCGACGGACTATCATCGTTTCCTTAAGACAGACGGGTGTAAAACAGTATACATTTACACACTTAGTAGAATATCAAATTTTGTTTTGCTTTGATAGTACATCTAAATCCTAAATGATCCGTGAGATTTTAATCACTCAAGCCTATGTAAAGAAGGCTAATGAAGATTCAAACAGTCCAATGTTTTTGAGAAAGAGAAGATATTTTACTGCAATAAATGACAATAGAAGACTGAAGCTTAATACATTAATATATAGTTTTTTGTTTTGGAGTAACTGCTATTGACATTAGGCCTGATTAGTAAAAGAATATATTTTTCTTTCTGTTTCAGCCTTGCACAAGGAAGGCAATGTGTTGGAATGTGATGCCTCTATCCAGAAACTGGTTGAGATTTTAGAGACTGATACATTTGTCTCAGGAGCACATATAGATTATTATGATGTTTAGGGAGAAACAAGAAAAGAAAAAAAAAACAACTTATAGTAGACATTTCAGTATTAATATTTGTAGCTTTTAATAGTGTCTTTACACATGAAAGTCTTAAAATATGATAACAACAACATTAGCTTATCTTCAATACTGAAATTATGATAAATTATTTGTAAGGAACTCAAGCGCCACACAAAAGAATTTTTTGTGAGCATGTAGATTATATAAGCTTCTTTTTGTAATTATTTTTTTGACGACATTTGTTCTCTATTCTTATTTCTAAGTGCGGTATCTATTTGTCAAATTGTTTTATGGCAAGTAATTGGTAATTTTTGTGAAATTTCATTTTTTCATGTCTGTAGATCTAATGAATAGGAAATATTTTTTAACCAAAAACTCATAAATTTATTTTAAATCATAGATTCAACTTTTAATTCTTCAAATTTGAGAACATTTCAAATACCATTCATTTTATGGCGAAATTTTAACTTATATATTCACAGGTTTGTTATATGTTTTGTTAAAATATAGTAATTTGCTAAAACCACCATTGTTATATATTAAAGCAGAAAGGTAAAATCCTATGTTGAATTATAAAACCTTTTTATAATTATTTATTTATATTTGTGAAAACAAATAAGTGAAAATATAAAGTAGGAACTGAGTAGTCATCAAATTTGATTTAATCACATGTTGGATATCAACACATGTAGATAGTGCATTGTATTATTTTTGCATGTATATATAGCTTTTACATTCCTAGTCTTAATATTTTATTTTTAAAACCCCAATCCATTGATTGCAGGGGATATAGTTATCATGGTTATAGTAATGTTTTTTTCAATCATTTTATTGATAATTTTATTGGTTCCGTTATTTGTTTTTCTATGAATTTAATTTTCAACCACAATTTGTTATCGTAATACTAGCTGAACATCTTGGCTAGTCTAAAACTAGGTATACATGAAAACCAGAAAAAGTTTAAGTCATTGGGCCAGTTAAAAGCATTAGCATAAGCCCTTACTGATTTAAAAACTTTTAAATCCTCATTAAACATTTTCAGAGTCAGAGGTTAAGGATCAAGAACAAATCAGTGTTTATATTACATGTTAAAGGCATGGAAAGAAATTTATTGATGTTTTTTGGGATCAGAGATAACTGTCCAAGCTGAGGTCTGAGTTTCCAATGTTTAGTTTCATTTAATGTACTAAATTCTAGAAGAAGAATAGCAATAGGAATCTGTTTTATGTTACATTTGTTATTGTATACCAATCAGCATGTCAATCTAGTACACTTTTGACACTTTTTTGTCAAAATTTTTACAATTGAGATACATTCCTTATTTAATGTATATTCTTGTTTTGTGGCTATCAGCATTATATTGTTATTGTCTGTTGGGAATAAAAAATCTTTTTGTTTGGAAGTATTATATTTATTTAAAAGAAGATGTGGTACGATGCCAATGAGACAACTCTTCACAAATGACACAGAAATGAACAACTTAAGATTGTACAGCATTCAGCAATGAGAAAAAGCCAGTACCAAATAGTCAGGTCCTGATTTGACAAGTCGAGAAAACTATAGGCCTAATTTATGTACAAATAATGAACAAAAAACAAATTTGTAACACAGCAACAAATGAAACCAACTAATCACAGGCTCCTGATTTGGGACAGGGGTATACAGAATATGGCAGGGTTATACATGTTAGCAGGATCCAAACCCTTCCCCTCACCTCGGATAGTGGTATAACAGTACATCATAGAATTATCTTTTGTTCACTATCTTCAGCTCTATTAATGGGTGGCGCTAGTTATAGTCATTCATCTATTGTGTTTTCATCAAATGTCAAACCAAACAATTTAAAATTGGTATTTGCTGCTTTTCCACTAAGCACATGGCACAAAGGAGTAAGATCAGAAACTTGTTGGATCATAATCAGAATATTGTGTTCACTCAGGTAGAGTGACATGTCTTCCTACAGACTTACATTGTGAACTAGCATGTTAAAAATCAGCACTCAGCATGTCAATCTGGTACAAGGCAGGGTTAATAGTCACATAACACTAACATGTTCTTCCTGAATATGCAATTTACTTTAAACAGACATCCATCATCTAAAAACACGATAAAAAAGGAATGCAAAGTTGGTATCCGTCTGAAACTAATGTAACAAATAAAGGCAAAGTTGGTATCAGTCTGAAACCAGTCACAAAGGAAGGCACAGTTGGTATCAGTCTGAAACCAGTCACAAAGGAATGCAAAGTTGGTATCAGTCTGAAACCAGTCACAAATGAAGGCAAATTTGGTATCAATCTGAAACTAATCTACCAAAGGAATACAAAATTGTTTGAAACCACTGTAACAAAAGAATGCAAAGTTGGTATCAATCTAAAACAAGTCACAAAAGAATGCAGAGTTGGTATCAATCTGAAACAAGTCACAAAAGAATGCAGAGTTGGTATCAATCTGAAACAAGTCACAAAAGAATGCAGAGTTGGTATCAATCTGAAACAAATCACAAAAGAATGCAGAGTTGGTATCAATCTGAAACAAATCACAAAAGAATGCAGAGTTGGTATCAATCTGAAACAAATCACAAAAGAATGCAGAGTTGGTATCAATCTGAAACAAATCACAAAAGAATGCAGAGTTGGTATCAATTTGAAACAAGTCACAAAAGAATGCAGAGTTGGTATCAATCTGAAACAAGTCACAAAAGAATGCAGAGTTGGTATCAATCTGAAACAAGTCACAAAAGAATGCAGAGTTGGTATCAATCTGAAACAAGTCACAAAAGAATGCAGAGTTGGTATCAATCTGAAACAAATCACAAAAGAATGCAGAGTTGGTATCAATCTAAAACAAGTCACAAAAGAAAGCAGAGTTGGTATCAATCTAATAAAGGCAACAGTAGTATACCGCTGTTCAAAACTCATAAATCCATGGACAAAATACAAAATCGGGGTAACAAACTAAAACCGAGGGAAATGCATTAAATATAAGAGGAGAACAACGACACAACACCGAAACGGACCAAGCATCAGATAAAACACCACGAAAATAACAAATATAACATCAGAACCAAATACATGAATTTGGGATAGACAAGTACCGTGCCACGTCTTATCTCAATATCTCAAAAATAAGAGAAAACACAAACGACTCAACGTTAAAATGCACAAAACGAACAATATTATAACAATGGCCATCTTCCTGACTTGGTACAGGACACTTTTAAAGGGGAATAAAAGTGGTGGGTTGAACAAGTCACAAAAGAATGCAGAGTTGGTATCAATCTGAAACAAGTCACAAAAGAATGCAGAGTTGGTATCAATCTGAAACAAATCACAAAAGAATGCAGAGTTGGTATCAATCTGAAACTAGTCACAAAAACATGCAGAGTTGGTATCAATCTAAAACAAGTCACAAAAGAATGCAGATTTGGTATCAATCTGAAACAAATCACAAAAGAATGCAGAGTTGGTATCAATCTGAAACAAATCACAAAAGAATGCAGAGTTGTTATCAATCTGAAACAAGTCACAAAAGAATGCAGAGTTGGTATCAATCTAAAACAAGTCACAACAGAATGCAAAGTTGGTATCAATCTAAAACAAGTCACAAAAGAATGCAAAGTTGGTATCAATATCTGAAACAAATCACAAAAGAATGCAAAGTTGGTATCAATCTGAAACAAGTCACAAAAGAAAGCAGAGTTGGTATCAATCTAATAAAGGCAACAGTAGTATACCGCTGTTCAAAACTCATAAATCCATGGACAAAATACAAAATCGGGGTAACAAACTAAAACCGAGGGAAATGCATTAAATATAAGAGGAGAACAATGACACAACACCGAAACGGACCAAGCAACAGATAAAACACCACGAAAATAACAAATATAACATCAGAACCAAATACATGAATTTGGGATAGACAAGTACCGTGCCACGTCTTATCTCAATATCTCAAAAATAAGAGAAAACACAAACGACTCAACGTTAAAATTCACAAAACAAACAATATTATAACAATGGCCATCTTCCTGACTTGGTACAGGACACTTTTAAAGGGGAATAAAAGTGGTGGGTTGAACAAGTCACAAAAGAATGCAGAGTTGGTATCAATCTTAAACAAATCACAAAAGAATGCAGAGTTGGTATCAATCTGAAACAAATCACAAAAGAATGCAGAGTTGGTATCAATCTGAAACTAGTCACAAAAGAATGCAGAGTTGGTATCAATCTGAAACAAGTCACAAAAGAATGCAGATTTGGTATCAATCTGAAACAAATCACAAAAGAATGCAGAGTTGGTATCAATGTGAAACATATCACAAAAGAATGCAGAGTTGGTATCAATCTGAAACAAGTCACAAAAGAATGCAGAGTTGGTATCAATCTAAAACAAGTCACAACAGAATGCAAAGTTGGTATCAATCTAAAACAAGTCACAAAAGAATGCAAAGTTGGTATCAATATCTGAAACAAATCACAAAAGAATGCAAAGTTGGTATCAATCTGAAACAAATCACAAAAGAATGCAAAGTTGGTATCAATCTGAAACAACTGACCCAATGTATCATAAAGTGATCATCATCCATCTGAAACCACTGCCACAAGGGAATGCAAAGTTGGTATCAATTTGAAACCACCAACCTAAGTATCATAAAGTGATCATCATCCATCTGAAACCACTGCCACAAGGGAATGCAAAGTCGTTATCAATCTGAAACCACCAACCTAAGTATCATAAAGAGATCATCATCCATCTGAAACCATTGACCTAAAGGAATATTAAGTTAGATACAGGATTTGGGGGTATTAAAATATTGCATGTAATGCAATCAGAATCCTATGTTACTGACTTGATATCTAAATCTTTCAAGGCGGATTACTACCTTTTTGATACATACAATATAGGTAGTGCATTGATCATAACATTCTATGCAGCCTATCCATGAAAAATTCTAGAAATAGATGTAATATATGCTCAGATATTCAAATCACAAAATGATGGAATACTTGTCAAGAAAATTACATAACTTTTGCAAGTTGCAGGAATTGAATATTTATTCGAAAAAATGTAGTCATCTTTAAAAATTGGAGTTATCTTCCTTTGTTCAGAGTTGTAATTGAATCAACTATAACCAATGCTTTATACAACACAATATTCAATTTTACTTCCTATAGATAAATTAGCGCAATCTTTACCATTCAGTGCTTAGGGGACGACCATTTGATATTCTGGGGGGGGGCCAGGAGAATTTGTTTTTGATCGGTTATTTATTTTTGTAAACTGAGAGGACAGATTATTCATTTTCTGCACTATTGAAGCAAGATTTTTCATTTTCATTAAAGCAAGGGACTGATTATTCATTTTCACAACTATATTTATGATAGTCGAAAACATACATTTTTTTTTAAATATTTGTTAATTATGAATAATACATGTATAGTCAAGTCATTATGTACCATTTAATCAGAAAAGATCAGTATCCCCTGCAGAAATTTTAAGATCCAAGATTTATTTCATAACCTCAGACACATACTTGCATGACTTGTGTACAAGAGGACAATATATATTACAAATATACTAAGATAATACATAGCGAGACAGGACTAACGAAACACAAATACATAGTAATAACAGAGACATATAATACAAAAGTATTATATGTCTCTGGTAATAAGTATATTATAAAAGACAATTGGTATAATTAGATTAAGTATTTTATAATTTTCTTCACGAAATGATTCATTTATATTCCCAAGCAATATACATATGTATTGCATACAACATACATTGTATTAAAGTTAATTTAGTTTGGTTTTATCTAGCCTTTTTCAAAAGTATTGTTAAACATATTTTGCCGAGCGGAGCGAGGCAAAAAAATTTTGAAGGGTTTTGATACCGCTGAAGGCCCAAGAAGCTATAGACCTGCTAAGTTATTTATTTTCAATACATTGCAAGTCAGGTTATTTATTTTCAAACTACCACAGAACAAACCATTTATTTTTGTGATTATCAAGGCTGAGTTATTTATTTTCAAAATCCTCCTGGCCCCCCCCCCCCAGAATATCAAATGGTCGTCCCCTTACAAGCACTTTGATTTGTAGTTGTTTTTAGTGTTGAATCAGCTTTAAGTAACTGAGTTCACTCATATCTGTACTTTGTGTCTTTTATGTTTTTGTTTGTTGATTTTGTGGTTTGTATTGATCTGATGAGTTAAGCCCTTTTGAACTAAATTGTATACCTTGTTTTTTTTGTTGTGCTGTTTTACAAGTGTCCCATGTTAGAGAGTGTTTAGTACCAACAAAAATGTATTTGTTGTTTGTTGATGTGGATCATAAGTGTTTTTCATTTTAGTTTTTTTATATTGATTAGACCGTTGGGTTTGCCTGTCTTAATGGTTTTACACTTGTAATTTTTAGGGCCCTTTATAGCTTGCTGTTAGGTGTGAACCAAGGCTCCCTTTTGAAGACCTTAATTTGACCTATAATGGTGTACTTTTACAAATTGTGACTTGGATGGAGAGTTGTCTTATTGGCACTATACCAATTCTTATGTCTATTAACCCCCTTACATTTCATTCCATGTGTGATAGTTATGGTCTTTTTGTCAGTATGAATTATTTCACACTTTGTGCCTATAAATATGCTTTTGTTATTTCATTATCCCACTAATGTTGATTTGATCAGTTGCTAACATGTATGTTTAAAAGAAGACTTTAGAAATATCACAACTATAACAAAACCACTATTTAATCAGAAAATATTACAAATATAACAAAAGCACTATTAAATCTATGGAATTATTTCTTTATAAATCATATTTATCAACAGTACATTGTCCCCATCTTACACCCAGTAAGTATAATACAAAACTCCCAAACATCAAATATATAAAAACCTCTCATATATCAAATGCACCACATTCACATATACGTTAACATCCCAAAACAAAATTATACGTATTTTGTATTTTCAACAGATTTTTAAATCTTCAAGGAATGCATGATTTTTGATTTTCTCACAAAGAATATTGAACATTCATACTAACAAAACTCATATTATACATGTATAATCAAAAACTTATTTCATACTACCACTAACATAACACCTAATTTTCAAATACCAAGTAGCATTTTTTTCATTCAAACAAAGAAAAATATGTGACGATACTGTTTTAGATTTTACCTTTGTAAAATATGGTTTAAATCATCAAAGCCTAAAGAATAAAATATCCTACCATGCTGTAAATAAATTTGTTAATAATTTCATTTTAATTCTAAATATTATGTGAATATTAAAATCTTTTTGTTTTCCTATCATCATTATCATGTTTTAGGTATTTGGCATACTATAACCTTAAGGAAATAAAAATTTTAACAATTTCTTTTAAATAGGAGCCTTGAAAACGTATTTAACATAAATAAAAATGTAAAAAAAATTAGTTGCCATCTAATACTATTGGTCACTATTACATCATAATTTTAAACAAAATTTATATAATATAACTAATAACGATTTAATGAAATGAATGCCAGTTATATTTATAACCTATTTCTTGAGACATATATTTATGATAAGGTCCATGTGCAGTAGCATTGATTAAAGGTTTATCTTTAAACTCAACAGTACATCCAGCCTGGGTTTTACATGGTGCCATTTCAAGTTCGAACATTATCACATTATTAACAGTGTTTGGAGCCAGGTAAGGCTTTGGTACAAACAGTCTTATTTGTGGTCCAGCAATGGGCCAATATCGTCCGATGTTATAGGCTGTGTTACTCCTTATGATTGTCTGACCCTGAAAGTAAAAATATTTTATAATATTATATACAAATAGGTTTAAAAGATACTGATTTAGTTTATTTGGATTTAAAAATAAAAACAACACAAAATAAAAATTATTTCATGTGAGGTGCAAAATGATGGTTTGGATAAGTGGGATCAAAATGTTGTACCCTACCCATCAATATGATTCAAATCAAAAATTTATGTGAAAGTAAACAAACTAGTCAATTTTAGATCAAACCAGTAACACTTACTAACTGATTGTGATTTTATTTTTAAATATGAGAACTGACTACATTACAGAGATGTGGCTAAACTTTAATGAGACAACATCATAACATTAAAACAAAGTCATCAGAAATTAACTTATTGTTTACCTTCCAAGAGCCATTGTGGACTCAGAAACTGTTAAGAACAACTCTGGAGTATAATGCTGAATTATTGCCTTTAACCAAAGCATAGAATTTTGATATGTATTGTCTGAATTATAAGAAGTTATACTTAGTGTGTAAGTTAATTACCTTTGACCAGGTAGTTGGATCTAGATAGGTATCTTGAGGGTCTGTAAGGGTTGGCATCTGTCCTACATAAATAGAGGGCGACATAAATCTCCCATCCTTACTGTAATAAGGTGTTCCAGTACTGAAAAATATTATTTAAATAATTATTAATTCAACCAAGTTGCAATTGTTTATACAAAAATGAAAACATACAATTTTCTATGGAATAAAATCATTTACAGTTCTCGAGGTCAAAATATAGGATGAAAAAATGAAGATAGCTATCAGCTTGTCATCATCTTCCTTCTCAATAAAAAATTACTAGATATTTTCATGAAATGTAATGATATACATGTACAGTCTTTATTTTCACATTTGTTCATTTTAATAAATATACACTTATTATCTTTAAGTACCTTTTAAATGTATCTGTACTTGGTACATATAATTCAGGAGATACAGGAAACATTTCCCAGTCTGTTAATATTGTGGTTCCTATTGTAACATTGTGTATGATACCCTGTTGAAATAACAAAAAAACATTGTGTATGATACCCTGTTGAAATAACAAAATAACATGTGTATGATACCCTGTTGAAATAACAAAATAAAGGGCTGCGCTTTAGCGCATGATACGCCCGTTGCTCTTCTAACTTGTCTTTTAATGAATTTATATGATCAACTAGAAATAGTGTGAGCCCTGTCAAATACCCCCCTCCCAAATAATAAATAAAAATGCACAAAAAAATTGGCACTATTAAGGCTACCTCAAATTTAACTAAGTTTGTTGTCTTAATTTTTCATCCATACATTCTATCTTGTTCACAACACACTTTCTGAGTACCAAATTCCTTTTATATTTATAAAATGGAAAGGGAGTTTATGTGAGTTATTGTCTGAAGTGTGGACGACGGATGGACAGAGGGACGGACAATGGTATACCATAATACGTCCCGTCTGAAAGACGACGGGCGTATAAAAAAATCATGGAACCTATTTTTTTCAAAAAAATGTAATGTCTTAAATTAAACTAAAGATTTTACAAATTTTATGTTTTCATCAGATTTAATTAAGTATTATTTGTTACATCAATAGATATAAACAATTCACCAAAGTTTCATGGACATTGGTAAAAGCCTTTTTGAGTTATTGTCCGAAGTGTTGAAAATCCCCCTTTTTTTATGAATAAAGCCCCATAAATCAAAAACTGAAAATCTGTAATTTATAAAAATTGAAAGGGAGCTTTCATAAATAGATATAAACAATTCACCAAAGTTTCATGGACATTGGTGAAAGCCTTTTGGAGTTATTGTCCGAAGTGTTGAAAATCCCCTCTTTTTTATGAATAAAGCCCCATAAATCCAAAATTTAAAATCTGAAATTTAAAAAAAAAGAAAGGGAGCTTACGTCAATAGATATAAACAATTCACCAAAGTTATATGGACATTGGTGAAAGCCTTTTTGAGTTATTGTCCGAAGTGTTCAAAATCCCCCCTTTTTTATGAATAAAGCCCCAAAAATCAAAAACTTAAAATCTGAAATTAAAAAAAACCAAAAGGGAGCTTACGTCAATAGATATAAACAATTCACTTAAGTTTCATGGAAATTGGTGAAAGTGTTTTTAAGTTATTGTCCGAAGTGTGGACGACGGACGGACAGACGGAAGGACAACGGTATACCATAATACGTCCCGTCCCGGGTGTATAAAAACAAAGTGGTTTCTTTCCAAAACATTTTGGGTAAGGAACCTTCTATAAAATAATGACATTCCAATTCATGTATCAAAGAAGTCAGTATTGTTAATGGGCATTAGCTGTCAAATTCATGTTTGCTAATTGAATAACTAGACTTTACTGAATAGACAACTAATTATATTGTACTAACTATATGCAGTTCAAAACCCTTATATATGAAAAACCACTTCAAAAAGATAAAATATTGTTGTTCTATCTCAGATTTGAATTGAAACCCACATTTGATGTCTGAGTCAGTAGTTTCTATGTTGCATTTGATTGATGAAATCAAAATTGTATAGTATGGCAAATATGACAGTTTTGGTTATGGTGACCTAAATTTTTGTTACTGATGTCTGATTAAAAGTAATCTGCAACAAAATGGCACTAATGATTTCAAGAAAAGTTGCATATCTAAGAAGTGACACTGATTTCTGGTCTGAAGTTTATATCAACTTACGTCTACCACAACTTAACATAGTCAAATTCAAGAGATACCAACATACCTTAGTATTGTTATTAATACCAGATCCAAAGTTTATATGTCCCTGGTTCTCCACAAGTATATCTAATGTTTGACCTTTCTTTGCTGTGATACTTAAAGATAAATTATGTATTCTTTCCCTGATCACCAGACCAACAGGAACCTAAAAAAATATGACATGATTTGCAAACAGCAAAAATTTTGTTCCCAATTTGGTTATTGAATAAAATATCAACATAAAAATATGGATTACAGCAAACCTATGAATATTTGTTTTATTATGGTCCTCATCTATTGAGTTTTTCTAGTCATCACTGGTACTACACTATGTAAACAAACTCAGGGAATCTTTCTTAATTCTGTTGATTGACTAGCTGATATTCTTTTTTCATGCATTCTAGTGAATAATATTATGTTTCTTTTGCTTTCTTTGATTTTGAATAATAAAATCATACAACTAGAGGCTCCAAAGAGCCTGTGTCGCTCACCTTGGTCTATGTGAATATTAAACAAAGAACACAGATGGATTTATGACACAATTGTGTTTTGGTGATGAGGATGTGTTTGTAGATCTAACTTTACTAAACAGTCTTGCTGCTTACAATTATCTCTATCTATAATAAACTTGGCCCAATAGCTTCAGTGGAAAATATTAGTGAAAATTTACAAATTTTATGAAAATTGTTAAAAATTGACTATAAAGGGCAATAACTCCTTAGGGGTCAATTGACCATTTTTGGTCATGTCGACTCATTTTTAGGTCTTACTTTGCTGTACATTATTGCGGTTCATAGTTTATCTCTATCTATAACTAGAGGCTCTAAAGAGCCTGTGTCGCTCACCTTGGTCTATGTGAATATTAAACAAAGGAAGCAGATGGATTCATGACAAAATTGTGTTTTGGTGATCATGGTGATGTGTTTGTACATCTTACTTTACTGAACCTTCTTGCTGCTTACAACTATCTCTATCGATATCGAATGAACTTGGCCCAGTAGTTTCAGAGTAAAATGTTGGTACAAATTTACAAATTTTATGAAAAATGGTTAAAAATTGACTATAAAGGGAAATAACTCCTAAAGGGGTCAACTGACCATTTTGGTAATGTTGACTTATTTGTAAATCTTACTTTGCTGAACATTATTGCTGTTTACAGTTTATCTCTTTCTATAATAATATTCAAGATAATTACCAAAAACAGCAAAATTTCCCTAAAATTACCGACTAAGGGGCAGCAACCCAACAATGGATTGTCAGATTCATCTGAAAATTTCAAGGCAGATAGCTCGTGACCTGATAAACAATTTTACCCCATGTCAGATTTGCTCTAAATGCTTTGGTTTATGAGTTATAAGCCAAAAACTGGATTTTACCCCTATGTTCTATTTTTAGCCGTGGCGGCCATCTTGGTTGGTATGCCGGGTCACTGGACACAAATTTAAAACTAGATACCCCAATGATGATTGTGACCAAGTTTGGTTAAATTTGGCCCAGTAGTTTCAGAGGAGAAGATTTTTGTAAGTTTACAGACGAAGGATGACGGAAGCAAAGTGATGAGAAAAGCTCACTTAGCCCTTCGGGCCATGTGAGCTAAGAATGTGACAATCTCTTTGAGGGATGATAAATGATGTATTCTAAATAACAAATGTAATGAGAAAATGCAATCCTACCTGGTCTATCATAATATATCCCCTGTCTCTGATCCCAACCACTGACAGATTCTGAGCTGTGGGGTAATCTTGTTTGAATATGTGTCTGTACAAGGCATAACCTTGATACTGAAAGACATGGATTATACAGTTATATTTTACCAGAGAAAAATAAATAATTAGGACCATATCAGTGATAGTTCATGTCAAAACAGAATGTTACTTACACATCGAATTTGAAATTTACAAAAAAAATAATCAACTGGTCTTTTGCTCAAAACTTTATGAACATTTAATTAAAATTCTTGTTTCCCTTAAATAGCGATACAGTTGAGTGCTTATACTATTTATATGTTCCTTATACACTGGTCTTTTGAACAATTTTGGAGTACTCTGGTATTAATTGTCATCTATACATGGTTTTATACCTGTCCAAATGCTTGCATATAAACAGGATAAGTTGCAGTAACTGGTTTCTGGTTTGGTTTTCTCAATTTATCAAGTAAATCCTGAACTGTTCCTGCCTGTTAAAAAAAACCAAAACCATTAAAAACATAAGATATTTTTTAAGAGAAGACAAAAGATAAGGCCACATGCTGATTTGGCAACAAGTCTTTACCCTCAAAACATAGGACAATATTAAGTGGCAATTTTAAAGTTCTTAATCAACTAATTGGAGTTCCTGGTTATGTTTCTAGTGCTACTATTGGAATGGTTTCTGCTACAAGAAATTTTTAAACACTAAACACAATTATTTTTACACCTCCACACTAAAGACAGTTCAAGTGCTGTTTAATTTATATAGGATTAATTCCTTATATATGGGTCAGGATCCCTAATAGACCTTGACATGAGGAACTCAGATGACGTAATTAAAAAAAAATATTAGTCCGCCATACAATTTGGGATGCTGTGATTTGTAAAATGGACATAAATGAACAATAAGAACTGTTTTATAGAGCTGATGTGATGAGAAAAGAAATATGTAGATTTGACCTGAAATAAATTATAAGAAAGGAAATTTTTTTTATTAAATTTTATGATCAGAATTTTGGGATTATTTCATGAGGAGAGTAACATTTTTCACCATCTTCCGGGGTCCAGCAATTTGCGAAAAAAGTAATCTCACTTGCCACCCCGAAAATTTAACCAGACATGTATAAATGTATCAGCTTCGATTTGAGCCATCATACATGTTCAAGTAAATGATATGGATTGAGCAACGGAGGAAAACGTTATCATTACCGCCTATGGAGAATTAATTGTAAATGTTTACCCATATGGCAAAACAACGGATGAAAATAAAAGATGAAGAAAGTACTAATCACCAGTTTGAATTCAAATCTTATTAACATAGAATACACATTGTACAAGTATATAACAGCAACTATATTTTACTTACAAATTTCATTTCTATTTTTCCATAGGCCATCTTTGGGGTATTAGCTGGAATAGGCATGGGTGGTGTCTTAACATACTGCAGAAATATAATTATACAAAATTTGAAGGTCGTGGAAAAAATAAGAATTGCAAATAATAAAATACAATAAGTTTCCTCTAAAACTGTAGAGTTATAAAGGGCAGATAAAGAATAGTTGTAAACCAAAGCTGCTTGACAGTTGTCTTAACGAAGTCATGAAATTAATACTGCTATCAACAATACCTTCAAACACCAATTAAACCCTGTTAAATGTCTATGTACTGGTCCAATGATGAAAAATTCATCCTTCATGTTAATTTTTTCGTGTAATAACTTGTCTGAGTGCCAAATATGATCCTACCTTTGAAATGACTTGTCTGAGTGCCAAATATTTATCAGTTACATCCCCAGCTTCTGTTAGTGGACCATCATAGTCATAACTTGTAGGCACTGGCAAGAATGCTGGATAATTTGCTCCTACAATGTAAAAGTTAACATACTTTCATAAAATATACAGTTCATGTCAAGTATTTATTGTATACAAGTTAATCTGATGTATATTTTTCCTATATTGATGCTTGAATACAATACAATACAAGATGCACTATTCCTCAAATTTGAATATTAAATTTTTGTAAAGCATTGCAGACGTCTGAAATTATAGTTTTGTTTTCACTTTTTCCAAGCAATATTTCATTTGTAGCTTGGTACATTTTCTCACCTTTCTTCTGGCATGTTTGAAATGAAACGTGGAAAGAAAATAACACATTTTTGAAACACTTCATGAAAATGTCCCCATGCAAATATCTCCACATGAAAAACTAAACAGGAACTCAACATGCTATGAAATGTTTTTTCTCCAATAGATTTATTTTTGCAAGTTTTTTAAAAAGTCCCAGAATAGCACATTAAATTTGTTTAAATGCATGCAACATATCAAAAAGTACAAATAAATCATACTTATATAGTCTGCCCCTGTGTCAGATTTGAAGCACAAAAGTACATTAATGTAAATTTTTTTTCATAGTTGATTTTGCATCATAAAAAAGATGGAATGAATGAATCTGACTGATATAAAAGTTAATACATTTTTTGTAAATAGAGATCTTGCCAAAAGTATTTCATAACAAAAGTCTATATATTGGTCCACCATTATTTATTAGTCTTTGATTAATACATTCAAGACCCATTGGTTGCCTTCGGCTGTTGTTTGCTCTATGGTCGGGTGGTTGTCGCTTTGACATATTCACCATTTCCTTTCTCAATTTTATTCAAAGTATTTTTTTTTTTCTAGACATCAGTTAGCAATTAAAATGTTCAATGTATAAATTTCATTTTGCTTGCTTGACTTACCATTCCAGTAGCCAAAGTTGGTGCCACCTTCAAACATATACCTATAAAAACACAAGAAAGCAGGTCAGTTGTTTGTACCTTACTTACAATTGTTTAGACAATATTTACTAGAACACTTATAGCTGTCAACCATGTCATTCATGATTTTAAGTTTTTATCATCTATAATTAGCAAAACATTGGGGCCTGTTAAAATGTTCAAACCTGCTGCATTTGTTTGCACCTGCCCAAAGTTAGGAACATGTTGTTTAGTGATTGTCATTTGTTGATGTGGTTCATAAGTGTTTCTTGTTTCACGTTTTTTAAATAGATAAGACTGTTGGTTTTCCTGTTTGAATGAGTTTACTCTTGTTATTTTGGGGTCCTTCATAGCTTGCAGTTTGGTGTAAGCCAAGGCTCTATTTTCAAGGCTGTCCTCTGACCTATAATGGTTTAGTTTTACAAATTGTTACTTGGATTGAGAGTTGTCTCATTGGCACTCACACCACATCTTGTTATATCTATTACCGTATAATGTTTCTCTTCTTGTATTGTTGATAATTCCTACTTAATATTGATAATTTTTCATGTTTACAGACCATCATATTCTTGTCACAATTCTGTTTATTATCCAAGTCTTCTCACATGTTTATATTAGCACCATATGCTAGTAACACATCTAAACTATTGGCAACAATATCTAAACCTGTGGTGGAATGTTTGTTTATCATCCAAGTCTTCTCACATGTTTATATAGGCACCATAGGCTAGTAACACATCTTAACTATTGGCAACAATATCTAAACCTGTGGTGGAATGTTTGTTTATCATCCAAGTCTTCTCACATGTTTATATAGGCACCATAGGCTAGTAACACATCTTAACTATTGGCAACAATATCTAAACCTGTGGTGGAATGTTTGTTTATCATCCAAGTCTTCTCACATGTTTATATAGGCACCATAGGCTAGTAACACATCTTAACTATTGGCAACAATATCTAAACCTGTGGTGGAATGTTTGTTTTTATCTTAGTCTACTTACATGTTGATATTAGCACCATAGGCAAGTAACACATCTAAACTCTTGGCAACAATATCTAAACCTGTCGTGGAATGTTTGAATCCCCAGTGATCTAACCAACCAGTATAAAACTCAGAGTTTACCTGTTGAACAAGGTAAAAAATATATTTATAAAATTAAGAATGGAAATGGGAAATGTGACAAAGAGACAACAACCAGACCACAGAGCAGACAACAGCAGAAGGTCACCAACAGGTCTTCAATGCAGGGATAAATCCTTCAGCTCGCCTTTGAAGACTTTTCTTTAGTTTAAAAACACAGCATGCAATGTCTCACTTCTGAAGATTAAATGGCTTTGTTGCCCTTTAGTTGTCCTCTTTTGGCAATTCAATTGATTTTTTACAAATTGGATTGAATTTTAACTTCATAATCAATGATTGCAAAAGATTGTTTTCACCAACGTCGAATGAATGAAACCATCTGACAATAGTGATATCAAAATTAAGTACATGAATTCAGTTTGTTACAGTACATACCAAAGGCCCTTTAGGTTCCCAGTCTCTTTGTGGTTGAAATGCTTTCTTAGGATCCACTACAAAAACATCAAGAAACGTTGAGATATATAATCACACTCTACATATGCAAACTTTTTTTACATTACCTTAATCTTTTTTCTCATAAAAATATTCAAACAATTTTTTCGTTGATTTTAACCTGTCAGCTTTGTCATTACACTGTATAGAAAATTGAGGTGTGATGTATAGTAAGCCAAATCATTTTTAGTTTATGATAGAAAAGGTATTTTTTGAAGAATAAAAAAAATATAATCATATCTAGCGGGAACAATAGGTTAGCCATGAAAAAAGGAATAACATGCAGGTTTGTTTGTCAAAGCTTTTAAAAAAGGGTTTCATGATGATTCACTAAGACATATTGTATACTGTAAGAGATTTTGTTGCTAATCAAAAAAAACAAAACGTGGTGAGGTCCATTCCACCACACTCGTGCTACACTTAGGTGTGAAAATGGAATACACTTTGGGGCAAAAATTGAGAAGTAAAATTAATACTGTAAAGTGGTTTATTTTTACAGAAACAATTTTTTGCACTTTTTTTTTTAACCAAAGCTGTTCATAAGGTTTCATTTCCATGTTTTTTGTGACATTGTTTCTGGTTTTGCCTAAAGTTAAAATTTACCCTAAAGATTATTCTCCCTGATTTTATTCTAATTACCAAATTAATGCAAATAAATCCTAGAAGAAATATCTAACATCACAGTATTAGCCCTCAATTATCTAGTAAGTATCCCCCTCCATTTTGATTAAAATATTAGATTTACCACTATTTCTTACCACAAGTTCTATTGAGATCTGTAAATTAGCTTTTGTATAAGTGCAAAATATCATGTTACATGTCATTGACAATTAAATAATAAAACTACAACTATGTGGCTATTTTCTGTTTACAATAAATATTTCAGGATTTAGAGATGATAAGGGTAAGAAAGCTGTGAATTATGTGCAAAATTATAAGGCATGCAGAAAATATTGAATATTGTTGGATCAATTAAGGGAAAAACTTACTAGTAACCCCAAAATCAACAGTAGCATATACACCCTCTAGGTTACCACACTTAAGATAGCCATCACCACTCCCGTCAGTGGTTATAAGAATAACCTCTTGACCAAGATAGGCTAAAGCCTTTTCACGTAGATATCGTAGATAATCATAATCACAAGCAAAATAACTGCCATATTCATTTTCAATCTGAAAAGCAGACCACAGAATCTCATAATAGATAATCATACAAGACAAAAAGAGGATAAAATGAATACTTTAACACAGCCCTCACTTGTACCTAGGAAAAAGAAACAGAAGCAATAAAACCTGCTGT
This sequence comes from Mytilus trossulus, assembly GCF_036588685.1. NCBI lineage: Eukaryota > Metazoa > Mollusca > Bivalvia > Mytilida > Mytilidae > Mytilus > Mytilus trossulus. Next base: position 17,568,359 of record NC_086374.1, on the reverse strand, counting down.
AGCAACAATTTTCCTGGTTTTCATCTGTTTTTACTTATAACATATGATTCATTCAAAAGATTCACAGAAAACCACAAACAACAATTCTCTATCTGTGATTGTCATTTTTCAGAAAGATTTAAAGTAGTAAAACTACAGCAGTTTCTAAGATTGGAATTGCAGAAATGGAAATACAATGTTGAGATTTATTCTTTATGTGCAAGAAAAATGTGGGTCATGTAAGTTGTCTTTTAATAACAATATTCAAAGGTGTTGTTAAAAAGTTTTACCATTGTTCAGGTGTAGAAATATAGATTCCACCACTTACAGTATTTCTCCACCCAAGATACTAGTAGTCAAATTTTTTAACTTTTTAAAAACCTGAGGCTTGCCAAGCTTCTTTAATATTTAAAATTTAACTGTTGAGAGTAGAGAAATATCATAATGCATAGATATATAGTGTTGGAATCTGTTTCTCTTATGATTTATATATGCTATCTAAACAAAGTTAACCTTCTTTTTCAAAGATTTTCAAAAAACTTTGTTCTTTTATATGTACTGTCATCAGGTCTCATTTTGGTAATGACATCAAACTCGGAAATTCAGATAAAATCAAGAAAATTTGAACTCATTATTGAATTTAGACCAATCTTTTGCAGAGAAAGTTCTTTCTATAGATGAAAATTATTTTCTCACACCAATCGAGAAATGTGAAAGTAGCATGAAAATTATAAATGGTCCACTGAATTATAGAGAATTAGAATATAAGGAAACATAATAAACTAATGTGAAAAAACAATTTTTTGTAAGCAACTGAGTTGTGTTATCAACAGATTAATTCAGGTAAATGATTGCCACATATAAATACATGAAGTTGTGTTATTAGTTTTAGAAAAGAAGTTTACCACTACAAAATATGTTTCTCATATTCTCTTTAAATGTTTTACTAAGGAATTAATTATATACTGATTTAACATTTTCAACTAAGCTTTTTGGTAGTAACCAAAATGGAAATTGAAAGTACATGTACCATGTTTGTGTGATTTAAATTACCAAAGCCAAAAAAAATAGAAACCATGCATCCTAATTATTTTCTTTTTTAATTTTTTTCCAGATTAATTTTGGAATTTAGATATGTAAATTCAATGTCAAAATTTTAATTGGATTTGTAATATTGTATGGGATATATTTTTAATAAGCATTTAAAGTTCATTTAAAATAATTTAACTTTAAATGATTATTAAATTTGATATCGTATATTCTGAATTATGAGTGAGAAACATAAAATGCACATGTATACTGTTGTTGAAACTAGTTCCTATAAAACAACATAAAATGCAATTGTTTCGAGGATATATTCTATTGTCAAGATAAGAGGTTAGATTGTGAAATATACAATTATGAAGTTTACAAAAACAAAATATTCTTATTGCAATAATAACTAATTGAGATCAAACAGATAGAATCTATATTCAAAACAATTGCATACAAATAGGCCATTAAAAGCTGCTGCAACAGGGAGTTTTCTCCACTTACGGGTAGGATGAAAATCAATTGTGGCATATACTCCTTCAATAGTGCCACACCTCAACTCAGGGCTGTCACGGTCACCGTCTGTGGTAAATATAACAGCTTCTTTGCCTAAAAGTGAAAATGCTTTGTTCCTCAGATGTCTCATATAATCATGATCACAGTATCCCCCGGTTACCTTGTAACTTCCATATTCATTCTCTATCTGAAAAAAAACCCAAGTTTCTGTATTATCACTTCTTTTTCTTCATTTTTCAACACTCATAAATTCTTTGTTGCACTCCTTGCTGTTTAACAAAATATTTAATGTACAGCATCCCTGATACATTATTTGCTGAAAAAAGAATATAAATATTGTTTGAATATAAACTGGTGTTAAATTCTTCTGTTGAATTTAAATGGAGTCACTAAAACTACTATTTTTAGCATTCAAATCATAATGCAGCAGATACTATAGCTATATATTTGCGTGCATAATGAAATAATAGGCAGGTTTTGTTTCATGCTTGAATAGATCAAATAAACAGTGTATTTGAGAGTCTGTTGTGATAATGTTATTCACCTGTTTTGAACCAAATAACCATCAACAACAATCAGTGTGTCTTTATATGTTGTGATGTTACACTATTGTTTCAGATAAGGGTGAAGGTTTGGTACCATTAACCTGTTTAAACCCACTGCAAATGTTTGTACCTGTGTAAAGTCAGGAATCTGATATTCAGCAATTATCATTTGTTGATGTGGTTCATAAGTGTTTCTCATTTTTTGTATAGATTAGACTGTTAGTTTTCCAGTTTGAATGATTTTACACTAGTAATTTTTAGGGCCATTTATAGCTTGCTGTTTTTGGAGTCAAGGCTCCGTGTTGAAGACTGTACTTTGATCTATAATGGTTTACTTTTATAAATTGTGATTTGGATGGAGAGTTGTCTCACCACATATTCTTATATCTATGTCAGCATTTCTTTTATAAAGAAAAGGAAATGTGGGTGAATATTAATAAGACAGCAACCAAAAGACAAAAATAACCAAAAGACATGCTACGCCTGTTGCGTTTTTGAAGAATAAAGTTCAATCCCTTCTCAATGTCAAATCAGAGATTCAATAGATATAAACAATTCACCAACGTTTAATGAGAACTGCTGAAAGCATTTTTTGAGTTATTGTAAGAAAACTGGAAAATCCCCCCTTTTTTAATGAATAAATCCCCAGAATTTGGAAAAGTAAAATATATAAATTTATAGAAAACGAAAGGGAGCTTATATCAATAGATATACACTATTCACCAAAGTTTCAGAGAACTGCTAAAAGCAATTTTGAGTTATTGTCCGAAAAATGGAAAATCACCCCTTTTTTAAGGAATAAAAGCCCAGAACTTGGAAACATAAAATTTAAAATGAAAAGGGAGTTCAAGTCAATAGATATTAACAATCCACCAAAGATTTATTCAAATTGGTAAAAGTGTTTTTGAGTTAATGTCCGACATGTTGACAACAGATGACAATGGTATACCATAATATGTTACATAAATAGTGATTGATTATTGGAATCAAAGAGAACTGTGCATACAAATAATGCATCAAAATTTAAAAACAGACTTTTTTTCAGTTGTGCAAAATCTATTCCATTGACATTTTAGCTATAATAAAAACATTGCAACTTTTCTGAAGTATGTAAGTATCGAGTTGTTGTCTCTTTGACACATTCCCCATTTCCATTCTCAACTTTATTTCATGATCTTTGAATTAATTTGAAAGTGGCTACATCTTTTATGTCCTCTTAATAATTAGATTTCTCTTCAAATTACCATCATATCAATAAGATCTGCATAAATCATATAAAGACCCAATCTCCGGCGCAGAGATCACATATCCGTTCCGTTCAATACTTTGTAACACTACACACAATATTAAGTGCAGTATTGCAAAGCATGTATGGAACCGATATGAACTCTGCGCCGCAGATTGATTAAGACCAATAAGAATATCAGAAATACTTAAACAGACAGCACATTTATGTGACAGCAAATATAGATGTTAAATACCTGAACCATTAACACTGGCCCACCATTTATGTACAGCAAAGGTTTTAACATTGGATACAGCACATCTAACCACTTATCTACATACTTTATGTACGCTAGTAAATGGAAAAAGTTAGCATCATATACATGTACAATGAATAAATTTAAAAAATAGACATAATTTGATAGATTCTTCTAGAATAACAAAAAACAAAATACCATAAAAAAATGATTTTTTCAATCTTTCATGAAGAGAAAAATCTGCAGAAAAAATGGAAAAACAAATATATCTTAAGGTGGCTCGTGGGTACAAAAATTTTAGTAACAAATTAAACCTTTATGTTTTCATTACAAATTTTATTCATTACACTATTAGTTGTTACTTTATGATATGGTACAAAAAACAACCCCAAAAATGATTTGGTTTGGCCCCAGATGACTTTAAAAATTGAAAAAAGCTCCAAATTATCTCCCCTTGGTGCAAAAATGCCGTTTTTTGGCCTTAAATTTTAAATATCTTTTTTAACTCATCGGTGACCTACATTTTTTATTATTGTTTTCAAATAAGCTGTACATAAACTAAATAATTGTAAAATTTAAGCGATTTCTTATTTTAGGTTATTTTTTTATTTCGATATTTACTCTTTTTCTCCTATTAGTTCAACAGAAAAAAAGGACATTAACAAAAATGTATGCTTCTTCCAGAGGCAGATTTTAGCTTAAATGAACGGTGACCCCATTTTTTTATTTCATTTTTCTTTTAAGTATATGATAAAGTTCATTTATGAAAAAATATAACGAAATCCTATATCCTATTATTTTTTGGGTGAGAATCATGAAATTTTCACATAGTTTTAAAGTCTTTAAAATACATATGAGAAAATTAATGAGAAATTGGAAACAATTTCTGCCTATATGGCAAAAGTTGTTTCCCCTTTTCTCATAAATTTCATTGCAAATTTTCTAGAATTCTACAGAGATTCAAGAAATTCATTCAAGTTTAAAAAATCTTTAATACAAAAAAAAAATGATATAAGGAACTGAAAAATCAACCTTAGTACCTATGAACACAAAAGTTTTTTGGTATGACTTACTTGAATCCATAGTGCGGAATATTGTATTGGGATTCTTGGCTAATATGTATGGAGGGAATCCACCCTGAAATATATTACAGACTAGTTATAGTATAATACACATGAGATCATTCAAATCATTAGATAAAAGGCCAATACACATTTTATACAGACATCTTGAGAGAAAATAAATATTTATGAACAATTGGTATACAAATTTCTACCCATTGTTATTATGCCTCCCAAAGTTCTCCAATTCTATTTTTCACTGCCGGTCATTGAAGAAAATCGACAGGTTATCACTATTATTTAATCGCAAAATACCAAAATTGTGTGAGTCCTTTGCAACTTTTAACATTAATTTACAAACTGACCTCTGACATTAGAATATCTCCATATGAATTATCTATACATGTTAAAACTTTATCTTTAGTCAGAGACTCTGAGTATCACTTACTTATGGTTATTAGGAAAAAATACCTTATAAATAACCCCAAATTCTTGACAATTAAAATTAACTAGCTATTATTGAATTCCAACAAATTAAAGTTCCTTCCCCACAAAGGTCTGTCTGCACCTCTGTAAAGGAAATCAATTCCAAGTAACCTCTAAAAAATAAATGGATTGATATCTTCATCTTACAATGATTTTCTGATCAAAGTGCAATAACTTACAAAATCCCACTCTCCACAGATATAAGGCCCTACTCTAAGTACAACAAACTTACAAAATCCCACTCTTCACAGATATAAGGCCCTGCTCTAAGTACAACAAACTTACAAAATCCCACTCTCCACAGATATAAGGCCCTGCTCTAAGTGCCACAAACTTACAAAATCCCACTCTCTACAGATATAAGGCCCTGCCCTAAGTACAACAAACTTACAAAATCCCACTCTTCACAGATATAAGGCCCTGCTCTAAGTACAACAAACTTACAAAATCCCACTCTCCACAGATATAATGCCCTGCTCTAAGTGCCACAAACTTACAAAATCCCACTCTCCACAGATATAAGGCCCTGCCCTAAGTACAACAAACTTACAAAATCCCACTCTTCACAGATATAAGGCCCTGCTCTAAGTACAACAAACTTACAAAATCCCACTCTCCACAGATATAAGCCCCTGCTCTAAGTACACCAAACTTACAAAATCCCACTCTCCACAGATATAAGGCCCTGCCCTAAGTACAACAAACTTACAAAATCCCATTCTCCACAGATATAAGGCCCTGCTTTAAGTACAACAAACTTACAAAATCCCACTCTCCACAGATATAGGGCCCTGCTCTAAGTACAACAAACTTACAAAATCCCACTCTCCACAGATATAAGGCCCTGCTCTAAGTACAACAAACTTACAAAATCCCACTCTCCACAGATATAAGGCCCTGCTCTAAGTACAACAAACTTACAAAATCCCACTCTCCACAGATATAAGGCCCTGCTCTAAGTACAACAAACAAGTCTACTTCCTGTGCCTGCTTAATGAATCCAACTAAATCTTTGTCTCCTTCAAAATTTAATTCATTCTCCTCCATCTCATGGAAATTCCAAGGTACATATCTAGAAATTAAAAAAACATTTAAATTTATTTCCTAGAAATGCTTAAATTCTATAATCATCTACAGAAAACCAATTTATTTTTAGTAAACTTTATTTTGTGTAAATCCTTGTCCAGTCATCTTCACAGCAATTTTTACATTTGCCTGGTTTATGAAAGATACTACTTAAACTGATGATACCAAGATGTTTGTTGGTAATAATTTAAATCTTAAGACAGTTTGAATATGAAAAGGTATCACTCTAATATCATGTCCTAATCTTCAATGTAAAGCAGAGCTGAACTGATGATTCACTTTGTAACAATACAAAATGTAATATTAGATGATCACTGTCAGCATTGTTTATACTTACAAAATGTATCTCTAGATTGAAAAGATTATTTTGGTACCAATATATTTTGTTTTAGAAATATGCATCCTTAAGTCATGTAAGTCTAATGGACTACCTACACTTGAACAGCATTCAAGCCAGCAGCTTTCATTTTCTGTAATCTGTCTTTCCAGTAATATGAAGGTATCCTGCTATAATGTATACTGCCAGAGATATAACGGAAAGGTTTGCCATCCATACGGAACATGTCATTATCATAATCAATTGTAAACGTTCTGTTTGCCTGAAGATAATGAAAATTAAAGTCATTCAATCAATAACTAGCAAACAGCTTTTCCCTATATTACTAGTACAATTGATTGGTTCCAAAGGCACCTTAAATTCCTTGTTTTTCAAACAGTAACTAGAATAAAATTCATAACAGTATAGATGTTTATATATCAATCTATATTACATGTATATATAACAGTTTAATACTACATTGTAAATGGCTTTGATGAGTGAAGCTGGATATGACCGCAGATGTCCAACCCTGAACATTTGAGGCAAAAATGGACCCTATATTGACGCTTGAAACCGGTCTGAATTTGGATTGTAATTAAATATTTGACACAAAATATGTTTCTGACACAGAATAACTGTAGTCAAAGAACTTAGAATTGGTAATTTGATTTGAATTTTACTTATTTCTTTTGGATTTGATGCAATCTGAGACTATTATAACACAGAGATTGGTCACTCTCTGTACTGGCCAGTCAAATCGTATTTTCACGATGTCCACGGATGCGCGCGCATTCTGACTGATATTAGACAAGAAGGACGATCAGCCATTGTTTACAAGCGTGGTGCAAAATAATAACATATGTGGCTTATTAAGACGTTTTTATATCAGTAAGTATAATATTAAGATTAAAAATGTTAATTTTTGTTTGAATATGTTCACATTAGCCTTATTTAGTGAATTTATAAGCGTAAATTTACAAATGAAATCTTGAACATTTACCGCGTTTGACTTTTCAGTTCGTTAGACCGACTCGAGTTATTTTGTAAATAGGTTAAATTCAGAGAAACAGTTGGTTTTCTAGATGGTATTAAAACTTTCTTTCATATTTTTTCTTTACACTGATGTATACTTTGTCATAATTTGATATACCAGCAAAAAGCTATTGATCCCTTTTTGTGGGGAGATTTACCACATGAAGGTTTTCAAAATGGCCGATGTAAATTTTGAGTCAATTTCTGTTGTGCTAGGATATAATTCAGTTGAATAATTTGTTTTCCCAAATGGCATAAAAACATTCCCTTGTATTTCTTCTTTCTACTAATGTTTACCCTGTCATAATTTGATATACCAGCAAAAAGCTATTGATCCCTTTTTGTGGGGAGTTTACCACATGAAGGTTTTCAAAATGGCCGATGTAAATTTGAGTCAATTTCTGTTGTGCTAGGGTATAATTCAGTTGAATAATTTGTTTTCCCAAATGGCATTAAAACATTCCCTTGTATTCTTCCTTCTACTAATGTTTACTTTGTCATAATTTGATATACCAGCATACTGCTATTTACCCCTTTTTGTGTGTGTGTGTGTGTGTGGGGGGGGGGGGGGGGGGGGGGTCCCCATGATGAAGACTCCCAAATGAAAAATTTGAAAAAGGTAAGTTTCCACATTTTAAACAAATCCATCAATTTACCATGGCTATTAGTTTGTTTAAGTAAAGTTGCAGACCCTATTCTGAGTATTCATTTATCATGTTTATAGTCTAGAAGCATAAGTAAGTTTTCAATGTTACTGATTATAATTTTATTTATTGTAGAAATGCCTCTCCGAAAGAAATCCTGTTTGGGACGACCGAAAAAGAACAGCCATCAGAAAAAAGAACCAAAGCATAAAATTGGTAAGATTGTTTTTCAACATGATAACATTTAAATATTTGCTGACTTTGAATACCAATGAATAAGGTTTACTGTAATATCCATTACTTTATACATAGGTCACTGAGTTCATTGCATGTCTAATGCTGAAGAAAAATGCTTCATTCCCTTTGTCATTTAGGTGAACCCCATCTCTAAGGTGGTTATGTCTGAAGCACTTGTGGTTCCAAAATTTAATGCCTGCTGTCTGTGGTGTTTTCTCTGACAAATGTGTTATAATAGTCTCAGATGGCATACATGTAGGAAGTAAAGTTTACAAGTAAGACAAATAGTCTATTCAACTCTATCTTTTTTTTTTAATTTAGAATGCCGAAGAGGAAAAGATGTAGAAATTAACAAATGGAGTTAAAAAGAGAGTAATCCTCGACAATGAACAGCTGTTGGTACCAGTATGGAGGAGACATCTGTTCCAGTTTCAATCCACACTGAAGATGGAAAGAGAATGAAAAAATATGAACGCTTAAATTTGATTGTCATGCTGTTTCTTTTTCTAGCACCAGTGAAATGCACAGAGCAACTGATTGCACAAGAAATTGAGATATTTGCAGTGAATGAGACACACAATAAAGATGAAGAATCTTGCCATCTCCCTTTCACTGTATGCAATTTATTACAAGTTATCATCGCTGATACATGTATATATCCTTAGCTGTACAGATACCGAAATTTGCATAACCCAGATCAGTTGCAGGGAAATTATCATAAAACTCTCAGTTATTATTGACAGTAACATTATGAATAAATGTTTGATAATAAAAATATTATTTATACCTGGAATTGATTTTGTTCTCTCTCATTTTGGTTTAGTTATTGAAAAAGGATGGAATAATGTGTAGTGATATTTTAGATATATTGTATACATTAATACATGTACAAGTTCTGATTCTCAGTCTGACTGGTCCTTTTCATTTTAGAATACTGGGATGTATGTAGGTGTCTTTTTACAGATGTAATTTGGTTTATTCAAACGCCACACCACATTTATTGGTTTATAGGTTTTATTGATATGAATACTGTGGGGAAAAAACAACAAACAAGATCATAAAATTGTACGGCTTGTGATTATGGTTAAATCTATTATCATGCCTTTATTATGTATGTACTTTCCCAAAGTAAGGAGCCTGTAATTCACTGGTGTGTTGCTGTATACATCATATTTGGATTTTTTTCTTATTATTTTGTTCATAAATAAGACAGTGAGTTTTCTTGTTTGATGTGTTAAACCTTTTTCTTAAATAGACCTTGTATAGTTGACAGTGCAATATGAATTTTACGCATTGCTTAGAGCCTTTTGGTCACCTTAAAATGTTGATGTCTGTATCATTTGGTTTCTTGTGGAGAGTTAGACAGCCTGATCAACAACAAAGGAAGACACGTTTTCGTGCAGTTTGTATAAAGTAAAAAAAAAGGGTTTTAACTAACAATCAAGTCAAAATGTTGTTTCACTATTCACTCAGGTCCATGTCTGTTTCAAAATTAAAAGGAGATTTTTCTAGTCTAAAAGTAAAAAAAAAGAAGGGAAACATGTACATTACGCTTACAATATGGTTAATCCCTTTATATTCGAGGTCAAAAGTGAGACTTGTATTGCAATTTTCTATTAAATGATCATTAAGTGTAAGTCCTAACTAAATACACAATCCGTGAAAAGGAGAAACCATAAATTTACCGACGATCATAAAAACTACTGAATGCAAGCTCATAGTATTTCGAAAAACACAATTAGAAAACAATTTACAGACAATCATAAAAAATCAACCCAATACAAACCAAATTAATAATGAACCCAGAAAGTAATCATTTTTTAATGATCTATACAAATTATAAATATTATAAGACAAAGTCGATCATGATAAACGATATTTGTCAAACAATATTTATTATTTAATTCTATAATTTGTAAATAATATTTTCGGAAGGAGTGTGAAAACCTGTGGTATAACTACTTCTTGTGTACCAGGTGTCAAATAAAACTCATTTTAACAGGTTGTGATTTACCTGACCATCGGATAATTCAAGCCGAATATACATGTCACACTGTGACATTATGTCTCCGAGACAGGTGTATATTTAATAGAAACCCATTATGAAACAATCAAATAATTAACTCCGATACATGACATACAATTTATTACGTATTAATTATTTAATATCGTATTTTTAATACAATATCAAATCTGAGACTACTATAACGCTATATGGCCGTAATCTCCAGCCGTAATTAACCTTTATTTGGAAAAACAAAAACAGAAGCCTTTTTCCATTTTTTTTTCAATCATTCATGAAAATTTAAAAAAATTATTAAATAGTATCGATAATGAGATTTATATATCTGAATTCCATTTTTAGTTAGCACGTGTATACGTGTATCAAAACTATATCCCAGCCAATTCACTAATGCACCTGTTTTTACAGGTAGGTAAAACAGGTAAAACATTTGTATATTTGATCGGGGGGTTGTTTATATGATTCCTTGATTGGATGAAATAAACGGGACCTGTTTCAACAACTTCGTTTGTCGGATTTATGAGAATTAACAATCCATTCTCAATCATAGTCGCATAGCTTATTTTAAAAACTTTTAAAACATGTTTATTATGAAAAACTATTAAAATACATTTATTATTATAAACTATTATAATATAATAATTATTAAAGTAGGATAATCATAATAATGACAGCATAGAAAATTATATTTTGCTTTGTATTATTCATTTTTAATTGAACAATTACATGTCGTCTGCTAAGGGTAAAATACGAAACTACGTTAAATTAACGCAGCTAGCTTTTTTGAGTGTAGCCGGTTTAATAGGGAAATCGAGAGTGACCAATCTCTGTGTTATAGTAGTCTCAGATGCAATACACAATGCTGTTGCATATGCCCCCCCCCCCCCCCCCCCCCCAAAAAAAAAAACAAACAACAAAAATCAAAAAAACAAACCAACAAACAATACAAAATATGTTGTATCTCCCCTTTTTATTTGCAAAACAAAAAGTATGTGAAGTACATAGTGTATTGCACAAAAGCAGTGTAAGGGAGGTAATCCAAATATTGTATGTTTGGATTACCTCCCTTACACTGCTTTAAAATTGTCTTAATTGACCATTAAATAGGAAACCCTCGTTTTGTTTCCTTCTAATTCCTAAACAGTTTGAGCTATAACCCCCTGAAGCCAATCTTTACCCTTTGAGATATGGAAACTTGTTGTATATTTCAGAGAGATCCATATACTTAAACACAAGTTATTGTCTGGAAACTAGAAAAATGCTTATTTTGGTCTGTTTTTGGCCCCTAATTCCAATATTGTTGGGACCATGACCCAAAAATCCATCCCCCCAAAAATCCATCCCAACCTTCCTTTTCATGTTATAAACCTTGTGTTTAAAATATTTCATAGATTTCTATTAATTTATTTATAGTTATATTAAAGTTATTGTCCAGAAACTAAATGTCTTCAGACAACGACAACAATGATGTGATACCAATATACAAATGCACCAAATTTTGTGGTTGTATAAAAAATATCAATTACTTTTGTAAGATCTTTGTAAAAGTTATTGAAATTTGAAGAAAACAATGAAAACAAAAGATGTCAATTGATCACACTAGCTCTTTGGTCCAGGTGAGGACATTTAAATGTTTTGAACCAAATTACAAGTTATCTTGTGTGTCCTTGTGTAACAAATACCTTTAGTGCATGTATGATGATAAATAAAAAGACGAAAGTGAAAGTTGGACGAAACATGTAGGTCGCCATTTTCAATGTTTTGTTGAAGTCATGTGATTAGACCATATGACTGGGTTGCACGACAACTCGTACCTGTACCAACTCGTACCCAATATTTATTATAAATGTAACGATATCCTATAACTGCATTATTAATCTATCCCTATTGCCAATTCACCCTTTTGACAATTCGTCCCTATATTTGATGTAGATATATAAATATATAGCTTGTTATATTCCCCAATTTTCATCTATATATGTAGGGGGCATATATGAATCAGTGGTGGTCTGGAACTATGATAACCACAGGCACTTGTCTTAGAATTTGTTTCCCCTATATACCTTTATATTACACAAGTGTGTTATATTAAGGTATATATGGGGAAATCTTAGACACGTGCCTGTTGTGATATCTTATTGCGAAGTCCTTCTCAAAGCTGATGTATATGAACAAATATTATAGTTGCTTAAAGGACACTCAATCAAGATAAGGCTAAACCGAAGCTGGATATTGTTAAAAGCACTTTACAATACATCTTTGAACTTATATTAAAAAAAATTATGATCTAGTCCTCCCAAGCAGTAGCCTAAATGCAGGCGCTCAAAGAACATTGTTGAAATAAAAAAAAAAGCGCACACATTAAGTTACTTGGATTGGATGCAGCCTCTAGCACAACTTGTCCCGGTGCTCTGAGAGAGAGAAATCAACAACAAAAATCAAAGATCCATTTTAGTTAACATGTTAAAGTTCAACCTCAGACCTTAGAAACTAGGATAAAATATTTCGTGTTGAGGAATGCCCTGGTATTTTCCCTTTTCAATCTTTAAAGTGTATTCTGACACACGCGTTCTTTTGTCGGATTTTTTTCTACAATGTCAACACTGTGGATTACAGATAAACATTTGTTTACACACAATGTTATTGTCAAAGTGTACAATAGCATAGTTCACTTCAAGTTTGTATTTGTAAATCAGATCCTATTGGTTTGTACAAAAAAACACATAATATACATATATATGTCTTATATCCCAGCTGCACAACATGAGCAAAAAGAAAACACGAATAAAAGATTTATGACAGAAAACGAAACACAACACAGAAGACCGTAATATTGAACAACATAAATAGCAGCCAAAACAGGACAGGTCAAACGCCTGCATGTGGTTATGAAGGATAAACAAAATTTTTTGCATTAGATAAACTAATGGAGATCTTGCTTGAATCAAAGTGTTTATCATAAAGCATCAGTTGTCCTTTCCAAATAAACTGACACTATACTTATATCTACGCTTGGCTTTTTTTTTAAACTAAGTTTGATCATGACTTATTGTTTAGATCTGTTTTTAAAAGATGAATAATGGATGCTATTGTTTAGATCTGTTTTAAGAAATGAATAAGGGATGCTGAAACTATTCTAAGATCTGATATTTTCACCATAAACTATCCAAGCTAAATGGTAAAAAACATAGATATGACACTTTTTATCAACCGATCAAATCCTATAGGAGAAAAAACTAGTAGGAAATTTACCAACATTCAAATTGTAAATGAATAAACGGAACTTTATAGACCAAGATTACCATACTAAAAAAATCAGATCTATCGTTCTCATCTAACATAGGTCTATATTCAAACTTGAATGAAGGTAAAAGCATAAAAATATCAAACGTACAGGTTCTAATTTCAGGGCAATTACTCTTACAGAGATTACATTAACGATTTCGGTCGAAGGACTTTAACCCCGCCACATTATTTATGTATACTATGTGCCTGTCCCAAATCAGGGAGCCTGTAATTCGGTGGTTGTCATTTGTTTATGTGTTACATATTTGTTTTTAGTTCATTTTTTTACATAAATAATGCCGTTAGTTTTCTCGTTTAAATTGTTTTACATTGTCTTATCGGGGCCTTTTATATAGCTGACTATGCGGTATGGGCTTTGCTCAAGGTTGAAGACCGTACGGTTACCTATAGTTGTTAATGTTTGTGTCATTTTGGTCTTTTGTGGATAGTTGTCTCAGGCATAGGCAATAAAACCACATCTTCTTTTTTTATATTATTTGTATATTTCAAGTTTACTATCACACACGTTATTTCTGTAACTGAATGGCCTTTTTTGTAGATCATGGTTTGCTGATGATTTAGCTGCGAATAATTTCTCACACCATCTGATTAAGTTTGCATACAAAAGCCAAATTCGACAACACTGAAACTGTTATCATATCCTCAAAAATGTGTTTTAACAAGTTTAATTTTGATATTCAATTAGTTCTTCATATGTGCCCCCCTCATATGTATTATTTTGTACACAAGCATATCAGAAATACATCAGTGCAACCATAAACTTGTACAATATCTTTTCCATTTTTATTTTTTTGTTATGGGGTGGGAGTCACGTAATCCGGATAGCTACCGGCCACTGTTTACGGGAAGCCTTTATACAAAGTATATCAATAAATAGTTGAAATTTGATGCGAAGGAAACTTCGTAACAACAGAAAAAAAATGTATTTTCATTATTTATTTGTTAGTTTAAAAGGTGGGTCTCATTTTGAAGGTCCGCAAACTTTGCGAAGCTAAATTAAGAGATTCCGCGGGAAATATCTTATTCGGGACATTTCGATCTTTTATATGGGATTAAAGAAACGGGCAGAGAAGTTCGATTTCTCGCAAACGTCATTTCCCATCATTCAACAGTAATGATGGAAGAAGGAGGAGATTTTGTTCGGACGTTATAAAAATATTGTGTTTAAGGCGATCGCCGTGTCATCCTTATACATTTTGCTCTATTTTCTGCTTAGTAATTCATTGATATATCCAATTCGCTTAAGATATCTTTCTTGTAACTCTTTCCAACTGCATTTTCACTGACTAATTTTCCGTTTAATTCAGCTCATGATATATTCATGATGATGTGATTCACATACATTACATTATAAACATTTGATGTTTACAAATTAAATTGGTATCGTAAACAATGGCGACACAGCAGTCACCTGCTCCACCAGGGCCTCCTCCTGATGAATGCAGCATCAGAGTTATTAGCAGGGTCCGACCACTAAATTCCTCTGAAGAAAAAGTTGGCAGCAAGTTTATCTTGAAGTTTCCAACCGATGACTCTATAAATATAAATGTAAGTGATTTATACATGCAAAAATTAATATTTTCTTTTGAAAATGCTACAACTTCAATTTTAAACTAGGGCTTTCAATAGAAGCCAGTCATGTGATTTACTTTGTCTGGAACAGAAGATCATGGAATAGACCGCTTTCGACTTTGTCCATCAATTATGCTCACCTGTATGATATCATTTATTAGAAAGAGGGAATTGCCTGTATCCCTGCACTATAATCATGAAAATAGTTCAAGTGTCTTAGTGATCGTCATTGTGCAGGACTATTGTGCGAATTCAATTTGCTGAATAGTTTGTGTAATACAGTTTTATAGTTTTCCAATTACTTGCTCAACATTTGAACAGAAGTGAAGACTCCCCTAAATGCATGAATGATGTTCACTAAAACCAAACTTTTTGACGGAAATGCATCAAACTTGAAAGATGTCTATTCAGCAGGCTTCTTTGTCTTGAAGTATTTTATTTAAACTACAGTACACAAAAATGAGATCGATATGTTGATATTAGTTCTATTTTAAACCTTAAATTATTGTTGAGTATTTGTTTATGTGTGTCAGTCTCTCTGTTAGAGTACAATGCAAAAATAGTAGTTACCAGTTGTTGTCATTCCAAGAATTGTTTGTAAGACAAAACCTGATTGGGCAATAAACAAGTCCTTTTGGTGTACATGTACATTGCACATCATGCTACATTTTTGTACATTACCCATTGCTACATGTATGTAGCTTGGTAATTTAATTGGTATTTTTACATCATGTATTATACTTCAAAATTTTAATAATGTAATTTAAACAAAATTCATTAAAGGAAAAACTTCATATAAAAAAATGGCAATCTGAAATTTGTAATTTTGTGCCAGGAGACTGCTAGAATGCAGTGAGGATTTTGCTTAGAGCTAGAGCTACTGGGAGCTTTTGTCGTCCCCACCAGCATGTCCGGTTATTTTTTGGTTTCAGCCTGCTACATGTACTTCCAATTATATTCAAAGCCCTGTTACATGTATCTATAAAACAGCACAATGTTGTCAGCAGTTGTGATTAGGGACTGAAAATTATGGGCTTGTAAAAGTTGTTGCCTGAAATTGCTCCAGATTCAATAATAATAAAATCTATAAATTTGAAATATATAATAGAAAAACATATTATAAGGAATCCATCCATACCATTTTTCTTTTAAATGAGCGATGATTTGTTTGAAGACTACCTTGCATATTTTTCCATTGCAAACACAATGACACCATTACCTAGATTATGTGAAAACTTCCAAGCACTGGTTAAACCTGAAAACTGATTAATATAAACAAAAAACTCTGTTTTCATGATTTGATACATCTGATATTGTCAATTGAGAATTTGAAGAATGAATTAAAGTTGAAAGTCAGTTGAAAAAAGCTTCACTCATCAGATGGATACAAATAGAAATGACATTGTTTAGAAGTGATTTGCCATTGATCAATGTTTCCTGTATCTAATAATTTTAATGCAATTTTTTTCATGACCTAAATCATAAATATACATTTAAAAATTTTGTCATTGTTTATATTTGATATTTGTAGAATAGGAATTGAGTGGAAAATTTGTCAATCGTAACCCTTCACTTACCTGACTCATAGTCCTATCTATCAAATCATGCAAAGGTTAAATACACAAAAAAAATCAGAACAGGCAAAATAATAATAACAAATGTTAATCTTGAAATAAAAGACAAATACTGTCTAGATTGAATGTCTTTGCTACAGTTAGGAAGTTAATGCAGCTTTACAGTAAGTACTTAGTTGTTGGTTGCTTTCTGTTTCATGTAATCATTTGTGGTAGTTGCTTTCCTTTTTGAACTGTTAGTACCACTAAGTATTAATAGTTTTGAACATTATAACAGTCGTCTGTTCCCACTGGATCCTAATCTTATTTTGTTTGTATTGTATCATACATATACATGTATATGTAAGCTAAATTTAACATAATAAATTACAAAATAAACCAGAATTTTTTTCATACTTACTGTTGCATATTATTATAATTATTTGAAATACCTTATGTTAACCTTTTTTTTAGGGAAAATTGTTTATTTTTGACAAAATACTGCAACCAAATGTTTCCCAGGAAGATGTTTATAATACAAGTGCTAAAACGATTGTCGCCGGTAAGTACTGTGTTTGTTCTATATAATTTACCTTTTCCCCAAAAATACAGGAACAATACTTTTAATAGGCAACTGAACTGAGAGAGTATCTTTAACTTTACATTAGTAAATGATACAACATATTAATCAGTATGAATCTTGGAATGTCCTGTTGAATTGCTTTTCTGAGTAACAAGAAGTAAGTTACATTTACATGCATGTAACAGTATAAAAAAAGCAGGTTGATACTCAGAAGAATATTATGGGTCAGCTAATGCTTATGATATTACAAAAAATGTATTTAAGTCTACATTGTATAATTATACAGGAAAAAAATACAGCTTTGAGACCTTTATTTAGGGATTTGGATTTGATTTAGGGAGGAACATACTTTTATGAAAACATTACTTGTACATGTAAATTAGAAATATATTATGCATGTAGTTGTAGAAAGAATCTGTATATTATTTTAAAATAGAGTTAACCTAATACACTTTAATATGTCAGTTGGGCGAAAAAGTGTCATGTAATCACAATTCATGTCAAATCAATTAACAAATGTTTAAATTACTGTATGTTGCACTTTAATTTAAACAGATAAGGTTTACTTTGAACTATTAATTTGCATTCACCAACTTGACAATCAATAAATTTGCTGCAGCAGACATTATTGATTTATAGATGTCTGATATGAAGCTGTTCAATGTGTATTATAATCCAAACAGTCATGCATTGGATTTTTCATATCAAAGTTTTAAGGCTATTTATATCATTTTAATAATCATGTGGACCAAAGGAGAAAGTAAACATAATCCTGCCCTAAAATATTAAAAAAAAAATATACATCATTTTACAATCATATGGTTTATAATATAAAAGCATCTTAAAACATACATTGTACAGGTAAATGTGTAAGTTTTCTAATTTCTTTAAACCATAATAAATAGAGAAAATCCAACTGGGGAAACATGCCAGAATGTCAATCTCTACCTTGTTGCCATATGAGAGGGGGGATAAGAGGGGTCCTGATCCCGAAATCCCGGGCTTGAAAACCCGAAATCCACGAAATCCCGAAATCCCAGGGCTTAAAACAAAACCAAGAAATCCCGAGGTCCTGAAATTCGAATAAAGAATTCCTGGATCCTGAAAGGATCAATCTGAGCTTAAAAACACCCGATCCAAGGGTCCCGCTAAAGGTCCTATCCCCCCTTATATGATAAGCCGCTATATCTACATGTATAGAAGTAATTGCCCTTTAAAAAAAGACATATTTTATTCATTTCTAAATCATTTGCATCTGCTTATGATTTGGGTAGCATATTAATTGAAAGGACAAATTTTCTATATATTTTTGATGCTTATCATTGTCATTATGAAATACTGCATCCTATACCCTAAAGAAAAGTTTGTACATATATTAGATATGTATCCTGAAAAAAGTCTGAACTGATTGTTGTAGAACATTTGGTGTTAATATATTTCCCAACAATTGACTCCTTTTAAAAGTACATGATGAAAAATAAAGTTTTTTAAGGTTCCTACTGGCATGACTGGCGTTAGTTAGTCTTGAATTCACTGAAAGTTTGAAAGGCCCTTTGTTATCTTCCCCCTCCTTTTAGTAATGACCAAAAAGCAGTGGCATCAAACTGCTGACATGATGGAAATGTGTGTTCCTATTGATTCTTTTTATAAATTTTTTTTATACATCAGATGCACAACAGTTCTACCTGAATATTGGAAATGATTACTGATATAAATGTAATTTGTGAATTACAATAGTAAAATGTCATTTTCATGATTATTACTCCTAAACCTTTAACCATATTTGATTCAAATATTTAGAAGAAGAAAAACCCAGACATTTGCCTATTGTTTTAATTTTGAACATGGTTTTGTTGATATATGATATTTAATTGATTTGTTTATCTCTCAATAAAACTGGTATTGTATTGATTTCAAAATAAAATTGGTGAAAGTATGTATAATATTTGTTATATAAAGATGTTTCCTAGAATCAGCTGATTAATTGATTTTCTGCGATCAATACCTGAGTCATGTGCAGGATGTTACTTAATGATGTGAGGAATGTAGTCAAGGTTAATCCCAGTACATTTAACTTTGAAATGTCCTTTTAGGGATTTGAGAGGATTTGTCTGATTTGTTCTAAGAAGTCCATAGACTAATATGTAACTTTGTCACAATTTTTTATGTAGCTCTAAAGCTAAGAAATGATTATGAATACTCTTTAATTTCAATTTGAAAATTTGAATTAAAACTATATTTAAATTATCACTTTATATTTGATTTTCACATACATCTAATTACAGTGTGACCTGTTTTATCTGACACACTGGGTGACCAGAAAAAAATGTTAGATTAAGCAAGGTGTCTGAATACTCAGTTTTTTTCTGCAAGGTTAGGCATAGTTTGGACCATGAAAATGTTTCATTTAAATCAGGATGTTGGAATACTCAGTTGCTGGATTATGTTGGTTGTACTGTAGCAACAAAATAATGTTTTTGTTATCCTTTTTCATTTTAGATAGAGAAAGAAAATAGTAAATTCTCTTTGTTTTTCTATTACACAATCTTTTACTTTGCCAGGAATTCCTGGCAAGACTTTAGGTTGTGAAGTATGGAAAATATTCTTCTTTATATAAAATAGATTTTTATATTGCCAACTTATGACATCTTCCAAGGCATACTAAAAGAAATATCTTAATCTGCTTTATATTGTCTACAATAAAATATTGCCCTCGTAAAACAATAAGTGTTGTTAAATGATTTCATTCATCCCTGCTTCTCAATAAGAACAGACTTCTTAAGGGTTTATGTTATTTTAATTAAAGAAGACTATCTAGAGCCTAGAACTTTAAAATGGTATCTAATTCCATTGAAGAAGAAAAAATCTCCCAAAAAACTGCAGAAAATTTTGTGAGGTTTGATTTCAGATAGAATTACTCCTATTAATGTATCCTGTTATGCACCTCACTGATGAGCTATCAATAGATACAAAACAATAGCAGATAGGGTGTTACTTTTGGCAAGAGAACATGTGTTTCAATTGAGGATATTACTTACTTTCATTCATAGTTATTAATAAATTAATCTATTATTCAAATCTATTTTTGTCACTGCTATTTATTATAAAGATCTGCTGAACATCCATAAAAAATACTGACTGGAAGTCTATACTTATTAATCAATATTTGGGTGTGACGATTTGGATATAAACCAACCATATTTCACTATTTTTACATAACTGATAAGTGAAGAACAAGATTCTTGACAGTTATTACAAGAGGGCAGAGGGGTTGGGTTCTCTCTTGACTCTGAATTCTATCTACTTTCTTAATTTATCAAATAATTTTTTTTGATGCTGCCTTCTCATATTTTCTGTCAGTATGTATGATAATGTATAAGATATATTCATGAGGGCGTTAGCATGATTGGGTATATCGTATATACATATAGATTATCATAGATCATCTCAACGAGATTTATTTTCTCGCTTGAGCTGGAACAGCGAAAGTGAGAAAAGCAATCGAGTTGAGATGACCAATGATAATCTGTTTATCGCTATTTTACCTATGACGACGTTGTCAATTTCGTTAGCAACGCCACATGATCCATGTGGTCTCCTTAGTTTCTAGCGATAATTTTTCCATCTCAAGCGAGAAGCATGATATGAAAATTATCACAAAAAAAGATCAAAGGAAAAATGCACAAAATAGCGATAAACTAAGTTTTGAAAGTTAGTGCAAATAGATAAAATTCAATAATTTAGGAGGGTGTCTTTCAGCAATTAAAGGTAGTTTTATGTTAAAGCACTATACATGCAGGATACCCAATAATACTTTTATTATGTAATCTTGCAATTGGGGTAAAGATTGTGAAAATTGTAAGAAATAGATTTTGTATAAATGAAAATTTATTCAAGAGAAACATGTATGTGTAAAAACTATTTAAATGTCAGAGTTTTACGTTTTCTTATAATATATTGATAAATGAGAAAGTTCTGATACAATTTGATTAGACAATAATGTGCATTTTGTGTAGAGTAGAAAATATACATTCCAGATCAGATTTAAATAACACAGCTGCCAGATGTTTTGTCATAAGTCCTTTCATACATTGTATACATACCAATAATAACATATGTTTACCCTTCTGCCTATTGTTTATTAATATATGATAATTAGGGTTAACATAAAAACAAGCTTGATTGCTTTATTAACTGTTTGCTAAATATCATTGTACAAATGCTAAAAGGGGAGGGTGTACAAGTGAAGAGTGTTTCCTTCCAGAGAACACTCAGTGAGGTCAGATAAGTCATATAATCATTCTAAATGGAGATGTTTGCTATAAACTAATTAGGCAGCATCGTAAAAAAAAAAACCCAACAACCCAGAAATACTACTTTGTATCTAGAAGTCAACATAGATATAAAAAGGAGGATATGGTATGATTGCCAATGAGACAACTCTCCACTAGAGACCAAAATGACACAGAAATTAACAAGTATAGGTCACAGAACTGCCTTCAACAATAAGCAAAGCCCATACTGCATAGTCGGACAGCTAAAAAAAGGCCTTTCTGTATGATATATGGCTATTTATCATATGCTGGGAAAACACATTAAGTAACTCCATATAGAAATGGAAATTTAGATAGCAATTGATTATGATGTGAAATTTGTAAAGCAAAATTTCAAGAAATCTTATTTATAAATCAATGTGTATTAATAAATGATTGAATTTTTACAACCATACATTTTTTTTTGTATTTTAACAGCCTATTTACTGTTAACCTCAGTTTGCCTCTAACTTCACTAAATTTCTGGCATTATTTAAACTATTGAAACCAGTGTATAAAAGTCATCCTCAGGACCAGAGAAAACTTAGATGACTGTTAATTGTTTTCTTGTCATCCTCAGGACCAGAGAAAACTTTATTTGTAAGAGAGATGACTGTTAATTGTTTTCTTTTCCAAATATATCACATTTGTGCAAACAGAAATCTGTTTTACACATCCTCAAAAGGTCAAAAAGGCAGTTTTTGCTACAAAGTAGGTTTTTTTATAAACAATTATACAGAAAAGTGAAATAAAAAAAGATCCACAACTTTCCATCAATATTTTGAATGATAAAGGGATTTGTAAGATATTAACAATTTTGTTTTAAACTAAGAACTGTTCAATATGAAGTGCAACTTTGATTTGTGATAAAAAAAAATGATATGGAAATTAAATTAAATTGTCCAATTTTCACCTGAACATGAAGTGCACAGAAAATAAAATTATATCTTACAAGGGAGATAACTACAAGTATTTGACATTGTTATTCACTTGATAAAAGTCTGTGAAATAAATTGAATTATTCATATGAGATATTACAACATAAAACAAATAATAACAGTCTGTTCTTTGCATGAAGACAGAGGTCAAAAGTAAAGAAACATCTACCGGGGTATATGCATAATATGTCAAGAAAAGCACATAAGTCTAGAGGAAATATCTTCTCCTTGTTTTCTGTTCAGTATTTTTTATACAACCAATTACTTTTCCAGATGTATTGGCAGGCTACAATGGAACAATATTCGCCTATGGACAGACGTCTAGTGGTAAAACTCACACTATGGAGGTAGGATCAATGAAATAAACATGTACAATAAGCAAGATCTCATTTTGACAATGTACTTTTTCAAATAAATATTTTCACTCTATATTTGCAAACTATAACCACTTTTTTTTATTAACCATATCTTTTTATACGACCGTATATTACTATCATTTTGTTGTCGTCATCTGAAGACATTTAGTTTCCAGACCATAATTTTAGTTGAAGTGTATGAATCTCTATGAAATTTAAATTTAATCAAAAGGTTAAATTCCAATACCACAAAAGGAAGGTTGGGATGGTTTCTGGGGGTGATGGTCCCAATTGTTTAGGAATTAAGGGGCAGAAAAAAGCATTAATCTAGTTTTAGAACTATAACTTGTGTATAAGTATTTTGATTGCTCTGAAATTGTACCACAAAGTTCAATCATACAAGTGGAAGGTTGGGATTCATTTTGAGGGTTACTGTCTAATGGTTCAGGAATAAGGGTTTTTTATACGACCGCAAATTTTGAAAAAAATTTCGTCGTATATTGCTATCACGTTGGCGTCGTCGTCTGCGTCGTTGTCGTCGTCGTCCGAATACTTTTAGTTTTTGCACTCTAACTTTAGTAAAAGTGAATAGAAATCTATGAAATTTTAACACAAGGTTTATGACCACAAAAGGAAGGTTGGTATTGATTTTGGGAGTTTTGGTCCCAACATTTTAGGAATTAGGGGCCAAAAAGGGCCCAAATAAGCATTTTCTTGGTTTTCGCGCTATAACTTTAGTTTAAGCTAATAGAAATCTATGAAATTATTCACAATGTTTATGACCACAAAAGGAAGGTTGGTATTGATTTTGGGAGTTAAAGTCCCAACAGTTTAGGAATTAGGGGCCAAAAAGGGACCCAAATAAGCATATTTCTTGGTTTTTGCACCATAACTTTAGTACAAGTAAATAGAAATCTATGAAATTTAAACACAAGGTTTATGACCATAAAAGGAAGGTTGGTATTGATTTTGGGAGTTTTGGTCCTAACAGTTTAGGAAAAAGGGGCCCAAAGGGTCAAAAATTAAACTTTGTTTGATTTCATCAAAATTGAATAATTGGGGTTCTTCGATATGCAGAATCTAACTGTGTATGTGGATTCTTCAATTTTGGTCCCGTTTTCAAATTGGTCTACATTAAGGTCCAAAGGGTCCAAAATTAAACTTAGTTTGATTTTGACAAAAAATTAATCGGTTGGGTTCTTTGATATGCTGAATCTAAAAATGTATTTAGATTCTTGATTATTGGCCCAGTTTTCAAGTTGGTCCAAATCTGGGTCCAAAATTAAACTTTGTTTGATTTCATAAAAAAATGAATAAATGGGGTTCTTTGATATGCCAAATCTAACTGTGTATGTAGATTCTTCATTTTTGGTCCTGTTTTCAAATTGGTCTACATTAAAGTCCAAAGGGTCCAAAATTAAACTTAGTTTGATTTTAACAAAAATTGAAATCTTGGGGTTCTTTGATATGCTGAATCCAAACATGTACTTAGATTTTTGATTATGGGCCCAGTTTTCAAGTTGGTCCAAATCAGGATCTAAAATATTATATTAAGTATTGTGCAATAGCAAGTCTTTTCAATTGCACAGTATTGCACAATGGCAAGAAATATCTAATTGCACAATATTGTGAAATAGCAATATTTTTTTTTAATTAGAGTTATCTTTCTTTGTCCAGAATAGTAAGCAAGAAATATCTAATTGCACAATATTGTGAAATAGCAATATTTTTTTTTAATTGGAGTTATCTTTCTTTGTCCAGAATCAACTCAAATCTTTGTTATATACAATGTATATTCACTTTTTACTACCAACTGATAAATTAAAATAATCTTTACCATTCAGTGATAACAAGCAGTTTTTTTTACATCTTAATATTTTATGATGTATTTAAATGAGTAGTTATTGTTGCAAACTCCATTAGAAATTTAATTGAGATTAATTTGGAATAAGGGAAAGGGGGATGTGATTAAAAAAAATGGGTTCAATTTTCTCACTTGAAATGAAATTTCATAAATAAAATGAAAATTTCTTCAAACATTTTTTTGAGAGGATTAATATTCAACAGCATAGTGAATTGCTCTAAGAGAAAACAAAAATTTTAAGTTCATTAGAACACATTCATTCTCTGTCAGAAACCTATGCTGTGTCAACTATTTAATCACAATCCAAATTTAGAGCTGAATCCAGCTTGAATGTTGTGTCCATACTTGCCCCAACCGTTCAGAGTTCAACCTCTGCGGTCGTATAAAGCTACGCCCTGCGGAGCATCTGGTTGTATATAGTCTGTAAACAGATTTACCAAGTATTTCACAACATCACAGTGTATTGCCGTAAACAAGAAAAAATTTAATTGGAAATAAATTCAAGTCATATTATCATTTTCAATGTCTTTGACTATTTATTCTGTGTCAGAAACTTATAACGGGTCAAATAATTAATTACAATCCAAATTCAGACCTGTGTCAAGTGTGAATATTGTGTCCTTTTTTGCCCAATTGTTCAGGGTTTGACCTCTGCTGTTGTATCCAGCTGTACTTGGTGAAGCAATTTATTTGATTTTGGACAATTAGCCCAAAAAAGTTGTGGTAAGAACAGATGGGTCAATCTGAATGATCTGGTAACCAGAAACATTACATATCATTATTTTTTTGTGACACTTTTTGGTTTATTCAAGAAAAAAGCTTGATGTAAAAATTATATACAGTTTTAAAAATACTTCTATGTTACAATAGTTATTTATATTAACAGGGTGTCCTTGGAGACAGTAAGATGCAAGGAATTATACCCAGAATTATTGCTGATATTTTTAACTATATTTACCAAATGGACGAAAATCTGGAATTTCATATTAAGGTAGGTCACGAAATTACTTTGACTATTGTTTTAAGGGGTATACACCTTATCACTTATCCAGGCTGACCCGGTCGCTTGAACTTTTGACGCATCCAACAATCGCTTTTCCATTGAGGCATCAGATAATTTGTTTTATGAGGTCAAAATTCTACAGGAACCTGTGTGATATCCAGTAATGGCAGACAAATAGTGATAAGGTGTATTGGCAAGGTCAACAAAAGCAAGCTTATAGTCTTATATATTCGTCATTTTACAATAACATCCAAGACATGATACACAATGTTATTGTTGTGTTTGAATTTATTTCTCAGAAACCGAATGTCTTATGTTCATCAATGAAATTTCAATGCAACAGTTAATTAATATTCCTGATACATGTTTCTTGCAATTCAACATAGAAAAGCTTGGTATCTTCATGTTTCTCAATTTGAATATATATTTATTCATTTATAGTTTCAACATTGTACATTGTCATTTGGTATTTTTAATCTTATAAAATTTGATTTTACTTTAAATTTTCAGGTGTCCTACTTTGAAATCTACATGGATAAAATTAAAGATTTGTTAGACAGTAAGCAGTTTTTACAAATTTGAGAAAATAAGCATATATCCATTTAAATGAGTACCGTTATATATATACAGTAGCCAGTGCCAGTGGTTTAGTATTGACATGATTTGGATTATACATTTTATTTATAAATTTCTAGTTCCTTAAATCATGTATGTTTTATAAAAATACAAGAATATAAGTCTGTTTAGGCTGTCTTATTTACTAATGTGTTTTATGCTCTCAAACTTTTCCTAGAAATGTATTCTTTGTTTTGGTCATGAGTGCATCAGGTGAAGCTCCTAGGGATATGTTAATCGTGTGCACTGAAAAAATATTTTGATTCCCTGCCTTATTTGAGAGGAGTAAGATAGTGATGTACAACTCTGACTGTCCTTAAGTCACAATTTTGGTTTCCAGTTGAACTGTATGGCCATTACACCTATACCAGTCAAATTACAATTCTACCTTGCAATTTTAATTGGTATATAAGCCTAGTAAATAGATATTATGTCTAAAAAAATTGAAGTGTTATGACGATGGGACAAGATCTTAATAGACTTAATCATAATTTCATAAACTATATGATTCAATGAAAGTTAAATTTTGATGTTTTCAGCATACACAATTTTCAAGAGGTATGCCCCTCAGTTAAAACAATATGACTTTTCACAAATAAAGATATGAAAAAACAATAAAAACATAATTAATTTATGAAATAAAAGAAAATGAATTTTCTACCTTTCAGTTTCCAAGACAAATTTGTCAGTGCATGAAGACAAGAATAAAGTGACATATGTAAAGGTAAGTTACCATAATGGATGATAAGAATGGGGTAAATGTAATCTGTAATCGTTATTGATTGTAATTAATTACAATTTTCCATAGGATATTGTTATTTACCTTCTGTATGATATATGTTTTAATAGCATTGTTTTAAATCTGCATATTGAGATGCAATGTCAGTTCTTAGTAACAGTTTTGAGAAGGGAAATGATATTCCTTCACATAAAGATTTGCATACTGAACCTATTCAAATATGTCTGAAAGAATAAACCATGTATCCAGTTATGTTTCTAAAGAAGTTGAAATTATACCTGACAATTGAAGTGAAAAAATAAGAATAGTAAAAGTTTTCAAGAAAAAATACATTTAATACAAACAACTACATTAACAACATTAAAACTGTTTCATATTCTTCTTGAATTGACATTTGAATTTCATCCAGGAGTAACCAACATGAACAAATTTTTTGAAAGATTTTAGGAAGCATCTTGTCAATCTTGTTAACACAATTTTTTCTCAACCAAACTACATATTTCATCTAAGCTTAAAACAAAAATAATACTCTAAAAACTCTACTGATGAAATTCTTGAGGTAGTGAATCAGTTAAAACTTCTGATTATTTTTTAAATAACTTGGTGTGAAGCTGTTTTCACCTTTAATCATTTCCATATGTAGGGAGCAACAGAAAGATTTGTATCCAGTCCAGAAGAAGTAATGGAAGCTATAGAAGAAGGAAAATCCAATCGACATGTAGCTGTTACTAGTAAGAATTTCATATATATATTTTTATAGGACCGCAAAAAAAATATTTTTTTGGTCGAATATTGGATAGCACGTTGGCGTTTTCGTTGTTGTCATCATCATTGTCGTTGTCGTTGTTGTCGTCCAAATACTTATAAAGTTTTCGCACTTAAACTTAAGTAAAAGTGAATAGAAATCTAGGAAATTTTAACACAAGACCTCAAAAGCAAGGTGGGAATTGATTTTGGTAGTTTTGGTCCCAACATTTTAGGAATTTGGGTCCAAAAAGGGCCAAAATAAGCATTTTCTTGGTTTTCACACTGTAACTTTAGTTTAAGTTTATAGAAATCTATGAAATTTTGACACAAGGATTATGACCAAAAAAGGAAGGTTGGGATTGATTTGGGGAGTTTTGGTTCCAACAGTTTAGGAATTAGGGGCCAAAAAGGGGCCCAAATAAGCATTATTCTTGGTTTTAGCACCATAACTTCAGTATAAGAAAATAGAAATCTATGAAATTTAAACACAAGGTTTATGACCATAAAAGGAAGGTTGGGTTTGTTTTTGGAGTTTTGGTCCCAACAGTTTAGGAATAAGGTGCCCAAAGGGTCCAAAATTGAACTTTGTTTGATTTCATCAAAAATTGAATAATTGGGGTTCTTTGATACGCCGAATCTAACTGTGTATGTAGATTCTTAATTCTTGGTCCCGTTTTCAAATTGGTCTACATTAAGGTCCAAAGGGTCCAAAATTAAACTTAGTTAGATTTTAACAAAAATTGAATCCTTGTGGTTCTTTGATATGCTGAATCTATAAATGTACTTAGATTTTTGATTATTTGCCCAGTTTTCAAGTTGGTCCAAATTGGGGTCCAAAATTAAACTTTGTTTGATTTCATCAAAAATTAAATATTTTGGGGTTCTTTGATATGCCAAATCTAACTGTGTATGTAGATTCTTAATTTTTTTGTCCCGTTTTCAAATAGGTCTACATTAAAGTCCAAAGGGTCCAAAATTAAACTAAGTTTGATTTTAACAAAAATTGAATTCTTTGGCTTTTTTGATATGCTGAATCTAAACATGTACTTAGATTTTTTATTATGGGCCCAGTTTTCAAGTTGGTTCAAATCAGGATCCAAAATTATTATATTAAGAATTGTGCAATAGCAAGAAATTTTCAATTGCACAGTCATGACAGTATTCAGCAATTGCAAGAAATCTTCAATTGCACAGTATTGTACAATCGCAAGAAATTTTCAATTGTACAGTATTGCGCAATAGCAAGAAATCTTTGATTGCACAGTACTGTGCAATAGCAACTATTTTCAATTGCACAGGATTGCGCAATAGCAAGAAATATCTAATTGCACAACATTGTGCAATAGCAAGAAATTTTCAATTGGAGTTATCTTTCTTTGTCCAGAATAGTAGTTGAATCAGGGATCTCCATGGCCTGTTTAACGATGGCGCCCCACCATCGCTCAAATGTCCTGCGCCATCGTCAAATGACTTGCGCCATCGTTCAATTGTCTTCCGCCATCGTTCAAAACTGTGGTTGTTTTATAGCCTGACGCCATTTTTGTAGCAATTATAATCAAATGCATGTAATTGCATAACCCTCAGGCTTTTTTATAGTATAATCCAATACAGTTCTAACGCCTGAGGGATATCCGGATTAAGATAGCTATTCACTTGTACCTGAGCTTGTATAGGTAGATCAACAAACCAGATAGGAAAAGATTATCCGAAGATAGACGATTCATTTGTCGAATTATTTAACTAAGTTTCCGCAAATGCTTATGATAATTCAGATTATATATATAAATTAATAATCCAGCTACAAAGATTTAACAAGTCGAACACGTGCGTTTATTTTGACTTACACAATCAGCATCCCTCTTTTTAAGAAGTACAAAATAACACGTAAAACATTAATTATTATTTCATCGCAAATAACTCGAGTACTGCTGTATTGTAACAAAAATAAAGAATAACTTTAAAAGTTAAAAGTATAAACTTTTAATATTTCCTGTAAAGAAATATCGTATTGTAATTCCGAATTTATTTCGTAGTTTACAATGAAATTGATACATCCACGTTTCCGGTTTCTATTTGACTCGAAAGATGCATGTTGCATAGCATCGATTTGCTAAATAAAGTCTTTGCTTTAAAAATCTTTTTGAACCTTTTACATAACCCGTACGACTCGTTTTGTTGTTGCTGCAAATCAGCCATACTGGTAATGACTTCTGAATTTGACATTACTGTGAAAAATAAGCTCCAATGATTTTTAACCCCCATAACAATTACCAAAAATAGCAAGAGAACTACATGGTGACCTTCGTGATAGCTATTGGTCATTCTCGACTAAGGGAAAGGGAGGGGGCATGAGGTCTTGTCCTTTGAAGAGTTACAAACGGCAGTTATTGAAAATATATATACTTCTATATAGTATTTATAATGAAAATTTAAATACATATAATTTAAATAAGCAATGAATTTGTATGTTCACCTATCCTTATGTGGAGGAATGAAATACTTTCGATCGCGCTACACTTTACGGCGTAGATACGGTTTATGATGGTGAAACTTCCTCCTTGGTTCAATTTTCATCCATGGAGATCCCTGGTTGAATCAACTTAAATCATGTTTCATACAATATACAATGTATATTCACTTTTACTACCAACTGATAAATTAAAACAATCTTTACCATTCAGTGATAACAAGCACTTTATTTTACATTTTAATATTTTATGATGTATTTAAATGAGCAGTTATTGTTGCAAACTCCATTAGAAATTTGAATTGAGATCAGTTATGGAATAAGGGAAAGGGGGATGTGAAAATAAAAATAATTTTTTTTTTGGGAGGGCTGGTAAATTTTTCTCATTTCAGATTTCATAAATAAAAAGAAAATTTCTTCAAACATATTTTTGAGAGGATTAATATTCATCAGCATTGTGAATTGCTCAAAGGCAAAAACAAATTTTGTAGTTCATTAGACCACATTCATTCTGTGTCAGAAACCTCTGCTGTGTCAACTATTTAATCACAATCCAAATTTAGAGCTGAATCCAGCTTGAATGTTGTGTCCATACTTGCCCCAACCGTTCAAGGTTCAACCTCTTTGGTCGTATAAAGCTGCGCCCTGCGGAGCATCTGTTTTTTTTATGTCAGAAAGCAACCATAGCTTGTATCACCTTCTTATCAACAAGTAAGATTCTCCATCCATTTACTGGATTTTATTCTCGTCTTAAACCAACAACAGGATTTCAACAAAAGTTTCAAGGATTTTAATGAAAAAAATTTCTTTCCTCTTTTATCATTGCTTTTATCAAAATAATCTTAAAGATTTTATGAGTGTAAATTTATAAAAAAAAATCTTCAAACAGAATGCAGTAAAATATGTAAGTTTGTATAGAAGTTAAATAATAATTGATTAATCTATCTCTTTGTTATAATTAAGGCATAATTTTATATGAATTTGTTTTAACAGATATGAATGAACATAGTTCCAGAAGTCACAGTGTCTTTCTCATCAATGTAAAACAGGAACATTTAGAAACAGAGAAAAAATTAAATGGCAAACTTTATCTAGTCGATTTAGCGGGTAGTGAAAAGGTAAATATCCCTTATAACACAGGATTAATTATCACATATAATTCGAAATATGTCCCATTTATTGGAATATTTATCCACTTCAGTCAATTTTATGTCAATTAAATTATATATTCAGATGTGTTTTTATCATATACTCCTTCAGGAAATCTAATTATATTATTGAAAAATATTACACAAGCAAACTGTGTGTCATTACCAGTTTAAAGGTTGTAAATTACTGCAAGAGCCAAGTGTACATTCATTTATATTTTTCCAATTTGTCAGATGATTTGTTTTTATAAAAAGAAGATGTGGTATGATTGCCAATGAGACAACTATCTTCAATAGACCAAAATGACACAAACATTTAGTCTAGTCAAGATAGGAATGTTATACCATTGAGTTCATTGGTAGTTATATATAGAATTCTCACTATTCTGCCAGTTTTTTAGGCCCCTACAGTAGCGGAGGTAGCATTAGGGTTCACCCTTGTCCATAGGTATGTCATGAAATTGATTTCTTTAGTGCCACCAGCATTCTTTTAATAAAAAGACAAAAGTGTGTCCTATGATTCTATTATTAATCAATTGAATATTTCAGGTCAGCAAAACAGGAGCAGAAGGCGCTGTTTTAGATGAAGCCAAGAACATCAACAAGTCATTGTCAGCTTTAGGAAATGTAATTTCTGCTCTAGCTGATGGAAATGTAAGTGTTTCATGATATGTATATGAAAAATAAAAAAAAGATACTGATAGGTCAGTTGAAAGGTTGAAGAAGGACCAACAACACTATTGGCAAACTATCAAGTAATAAATATTCTTTTTTATT
Organism: Mytilus trossulus; assembly: GCF_036588685.1. Lineage (NCBI taxonomy): Eukaryota > Metazoa > Mollusca > Bivalvia > Mytilida > Mytilidae > Mytilus > Mytilus trossulus. Next base: position 17,535,937 of record NC_086374.1, on the reverse strand, counting down.
CATTTGTTAAAGTGAGATTTAATTAGATTAAGCTTGTAACTTGTACAAGTTTAAGGAAAAAAACAACAATTCTGATCATGCATGATAAACAAACATATTATTTTTTTCTTGTAGAAAAGTCATGTTCCTTATAGAGATAGTAAATTGACCAGAATTCTCCAGGAAAGTTTAGGAGGTAATGCCAGGACTACCATTGTTATATGTTGTTCTCCAGCTTCTTATAATGAATCAGAAACCAAGTCTACACTTATGTTTGGTCAAAGGTGAGTTTAAAGATAGCATTGGCAGTCCCACTTCTTTACCACTACATGTTTTTAGAAAAAAAAGGGAAAAAAATGTTCAACTGATCTTTTGTAGAAATATGTAAAAAAAATATTGTCATCTCTTATTTGTATCTCACAAGAGAAATGTACTAAATGCAGTACCAAAGAGTATTGTGAAAATGGAAAGAATTTAAATCTTCAATATATAAGTATGATAATGTACACATATAGAAGTTACCTCAGTTTCTTATATAAACATACTTTGCATGGTCTATGAAAAGGATTATTTTTTTTAGTAAATTATCTATTCAAACTTGTTATTATTAGTTACATAGTGTGCTAGTGACCTTATTTGATATAAACCAATACCTTTAGTATTAAGAACCTTCTTTCATTGGTCTATGCAAAAAACAAATGCCAACAATAACAACTTGTAAGCTTAAAATGTGTTTTATGAATTTATTTCAATCATTCATTATCAAGTTCTTCTTCTGTTTAAACCTTAAGATTTTTCCTCAACAGTTTGTTGCTTGTATAAAGGGACATTATACCGTTACTAACCATGTATTGAAAAAAGCCCCACCTACTTACCCAATATGGAATGTACACGGCCTCAACAAGGTTGCTTTTAACCAATACTATTCCTAGATATGTATAAGAGGTAAGATAATGACATTTATGAATAAGTAATAATCATAAAACATGAATTGTAGAGCAAAGACCATTAAGAATAGTGTTAAGGTTAATGAGGAACTCACTGCTGATGAATGGAAAAGAAGATATGAAAAAGAAAAAGAAAAGAATGGCAAATTGAAAACATGGGTTCAAAAATTAGAGGCAGAGCTTAAAGCTTGGAGAAGTGGTTTGTATTTATATTTTGTGAAGCAAATCCAAGCTGCCATCAAGTTTGTGAATTATCACTTTAATTTCAGATTTATTAAGTGGAAAAAATTAATAATGAATAAATGATGTCAAATGATGTCAAATGATGTCAAATGATGTCCAGTGGTTTATTATACGACCGCAAATTTTGAAAAAATTTTCGTCGTATATTGCTATCACGTTGGCGTCGTCGTCGTCGTCGTCATTGTCGTCGTCGTCGTCCGAATACTTTTAGTTTTCGCACTCTAACTTAAGTAAAAGTGAATAGAAATCTATGAAATTTTAACACAAGGTTTATGACCATAAAAGGAAGGCTAGTATTGATTTTGGGAGTTTTGGTCCCAATATTTTAGGAATTAGGGGCCAAAAAGGGCCCAAATAAGCATTTTCTTGGTTTTCGCACTATAACTTTAGTTTAAGTTAATAGAAATCTATGAAATTTTGACACAAGGTTTATGACCACAAAAGAAAGGTTGGGATTGATTTTGGGAGTTTTGGTTTCAACAGTTTAGGAATTAGGGGCCAAAAAAGGGTCCAAATAAGCATTATTCTTGGTTTTCGCACAATAACTTTAGTTAAAGTAAATAGAAATCAATGAAATTTAAACACAATGTTTATGACCACAAAAGGAAGGTTGGTATTGATTTTGGGAGTTTCGGTCCCAACAGTTTAGGAATTAGGGGCCAAAAAGGGACCCAAATAAGCATTTTTCTTGGTTTTCGCACCATAGCGTTAGTATAAGTAAATAGAAATCTATGAAATTCAAACACAAGGTTTATGACTATAAAAGGAAGGTTGGTATTGATTTTGGGAGTTTTGGTCCCAACAGTTAAGGAAAAAGGGGCCCAAAGGGTCCAAAATTAAACTTTGTTTTGATTTCATCAAAATTGAATAATTGGGGTTCTTTAATATGCCGAATCTAACTGTGTATGTAGATTCTTAATTTTTGGTCCCGTTTTCAAATTGGTCTACATTAAGGTCCAAAGGGTCCAAAATTAAACTTAGTTTGATTTTAACAAAAATTGAAACCTTGGGGTTCTTTGATATGCTGAATCTAAAAATGTACTTAGATTTTTTATTATTGGCCCAGTTTTCAAGTTGACCCAAATCGAGGTCCAAAATTAAACATTGTTTGATTTCATCAAAAATTGAATAATTGGGGTTCTTTGATATGCCAAATCTAACTGTGTATGTAGATTCTTAATTTTTTGTCCAGTTTTAAAATTGGTCTAAATTAAAGTGCAAAAGGTCCAAAATTAAACAAAGTTTGATTTTAACAAAAATCAAATTCTTGGGCCTCTTTGATATGCTGAATCTAAACATGTACTTAGATTTTTGATTATGGGCCCAGTTTTCAAGTTGGTCCAAATCAGGATCTAAAACTATTATATTAAGTATTGTGCAATAGCAAGTCTTTTCAATTGCACAGTATTGTGCAATGGCAAGAAATATCTAATTTCACAATATTGTGAAATAGCAAATTTTTTTTTTAATTAAGAGTTATCTTTCTTTGTCCAGTAAAGTAAGCAAGAAATATCTGCAAGAATTTTTTTTAATTGGAGTTATCTTTCTTTGTCCAGAATCAACTTAAATCTTTGTTATATACAATATACAATGTATATTCACTTTTTACTACCAACTGATAAATTTAAATTATCTTTACCATTCAGTGATAACAAGCAGTTTTTTTACATCTTAATATTTTATGATGTATTTAAATGAGTAGTAATTGTTGAATTAGAATATTTTAATTGAAATTAGTTTTGGAATAAGGGAAAGGGGCATGTGATTAAAAAATTGGGTTCAATTTTTCTCATTTGAAATTTCATAAATAAAAAGAAAATTTCTTCAAACATTTTTTTGAGAGGATTAATATTCAACAGCATAGTGAATTGCTCTAAGAGAAAACAAAAATTTTAAGTTCATTTGAATACATTCATTCTGTGTCAGAAACCTATGCTGTGTCAACTATTTAATCACAATCCAAATTTAGAGCGGAATCCAGCTTGAATGTTGTGTCCATACTTGCCCCAACTGTTCAGGGTTCAACCTCTGCGGTCGTATAAAGCTACGCCCTGCGGAGCATCTGGTTTAAAAGAGCAACAGTTTCACCAAATAAATAGATTAAACAAATAGATATTCTTAAAACAAAACTCATCATAGTTTTAAAAATGAGCTAAAGTTATCATTAATATATAAGATTGAAACCTTGAAACAAGTGGTGTCTTCAGTATGTCTGTTTAATTTTAGGTCAGTCTGTAGCATCAGAAGAACAAATAGATATGAAGGCTAGTATAACATCTATAGAATCTGAAGGATTAGAAGTTGCTCCAACTATTATGGAATCTAGTATAGGAAATCTCAGTACCATAACAGAGGCTGAGAAGACACAATGGGATGGTGAAAGAATTAAATTATATGCACAGTTAGATGAAAAGGTAATAAGATTGGTGTAACAAATATAAAAATTGAAGTATCTTATATGATGCATTCATAAACAGCTTCTTTACCTTTATATTGTATCTAACTGATTAATACCCTAACAAAATCTTATTATCAATGACATTAAAAATCAGGAAACATTTTATAATATAAAGGGACTCCTACTGTTTCAAGAAAAAAGGTATAAAATGGACATGGTAACAGCATCTATATTTCAACAGTCACTTAAGGACTTTCTCATCTTAAATAAATTAATGTTAGACTTATTTTCTTTTATTTTGGAATATTAAGTAAAGCACTTTTTTCTTTTTTTGTATATATCTTTTCTAGGCTAATTATACACCCGCTTTTAAAAAGGGGGGTATACTGTTTTACCTCTGTCTGTCCGTCAGTCCGTCCATCAGTCTGTCCGTCCATCAGTCAGTCCGTCCCATGAAACTTTCATCACATTTTTCTCAGGAACTACAATACAAGGTTTTCTGAAATTTGGTTTCAGGGTTTATGTAAGTCAGCTATACTGTGTGATTTGTTTTCAGATTGATCACATGACAACTTCCTGTTTACCGAACACTTGTATGATTTTACACATGATAGCCAAGTTGAAAATTTTTCGTCACATTTTTCTCAGGAACTACAATACAAGGATTTCTGAAATTTGGTTTCAGGATTTATATAACTCAGCTATACCGTGTGATGCGTTTTCAGATTCATCACTCGACAACTTCCTGTTTACCGAACACTTGCATATTTTTACACTATTAATATTATCAACTTGCGGCGGGGGTATCATCAGTGAGCAGTAGCTCGCAGTTTCACTTGTTTCTTGTATTATAAAATTTACATATAATATATATCATATATTTAAATAGTTTCTTCCCACAATTGACATTCTTTTGAAAAAGAAAGCTGATTTTTTACCTTACAGATGATAAAAATTGCTCTAATGAATTTTACCCAAAATGACATCAAGTTCATACTCAGAATTAACATGTTATATCCATAGGAAATCCAGTTTGAAATTTTTATTTCCAAAAAAAAAGGAGAAAACAGCATTTTTCTTCTGTAAACTTTGTAAGAACAAGAATGAATGATCCATACTTATATATACATATATTTTATCGAAAACAACATTAGATATATTCCGTTTTTCCAGGATGATGAAATCAACAACACGTCTCAAATGATAGAGAGATTGAAGGAACAAATGATGGAACAGGAAGAACTTATTAGCTCAGGAAAGAAAGACTATGATGTACTACAACAGGAGATGGCCCGTATACAGACTGATAATGAGTCTGCTAAGGATGAGGTCAAAGAGGTGCTCCAAGCTTTGGAGGAACTTGCTATGAATTATGATCAGAAATCCCAAGAAGTTGATGCTAAAAACATAGAAAATGAAGCATTAGCTGAAGAACTGAGCAAGAAAACAGTAAGTGTCAATCAGTATAACCAGTTCTCTTATCTAACCATGAAATATCGCATGTCTTATGTCAACAATTCTTTTCATCAATGTGGTTGCACATATATTGACAAGAAAAGAGTCCATTACAGCATTTTCAACCATTCAACAGATATTATATTCATCATGTTATTTAATAGACACAAATATTTTCATACAGTTTCTGATATTTAATATTGTCATGAATTATATCTTAAATTTGAAAATGGTTTTATATAGCTGAATACCAGTTATATATATGCTGTTTATAGCTGTTTATTGTTTATTCTCTAGAATTCCTTGAATGCCCTACAGTCAGACTATGATTCCACCAAAGATTCTGTAAGTCATCAGAAGAAACGTGTGGCTGACATGATGTCTGGTTTGTTGAAAGATCTTGGAGATATTGGCGAGATTGTAGGAGGTGGTGATTCTAAGGTATAAACTATCGGTAGAAGGTTTTACTTCATTCAAATATAAATATATCTTTTGATTTAAAGTAGTTTTATATATATAGATTAGGCAGGGTACAATATCACATAGTAATGAATTAATAGTCATGTTTTTTATGCATACTCTGGGCCCTTTTATAGCTTGCTGTTCGATGTGAACCAAGGCTTTTTGTTAAAAATCCTACTTTTACTAATTGTGACTTGGATGGAGAGTTGTCACATTGGCACTCATAGCACATCTTATATCTATTGATAATGTATATGCATGGCAATGGGGGGAGGGGGGGGAAATGTTTCAACAATTACAACCCTACTGTTAATCTAGATATTTTGTGAGAATTAAATATTGCGATTTGTAAACAATAGACTCAAAGGCGAGATTAGTAAATGCGATTTTGGGAAATGCTGTATACAAATTATGCAAGTTGGAAAACATTGCAAAAGTTTCTGAATATACAGTATTCGCAAAAATTAAGACAACCATAATCCACCATAGTCAATAAATATGTATAGTTTTATCTGTATTTGAGTCATTATTATAACCAGAATGTAATATACACTAAATCATTATAATTTGTTTTTCAGTCCTTATTAGGAACATCTGAGAAGTTAGAAGAAGAGTTCACTGTAGCCAGGTTATACATCAGTAGGATGAAGTCTGAAGTTAAATCATTAGTCACTAGATCACAGAACTTTGAGATAAGCAGTACTGAGGTCAACAAGAAGTTAGAGACAGCTGTTAAAGAATTGTCTGATTGTCAACTAACTATACAACAGGTTAATATCATTACTAATTTAAATCAGATTTCAGCGAGTATGAAGCTACAGGTAGATTATTTGGTTAGCTTCCCTGTTAGCTCAACCATGACATGATTATTACCTTAAAATTGGGTGGAGCATAGCACTAATTCATTATCCAATGAAAACACTTATCTATATCATAAACGGGAAGCTTAATACAAAAATTTATGATAAAAGAGATGATTTTTCATTTCCTATTGTTAATTATCCATTTTTAGATGGTGACGTTCCCTTTTCACCATCTTATGGTGTTTATATATCTCAACTTGTACGATTCGCTGGTGTATGTAACAACGTATTAGATTTTAGCGAGAGAAATTTATATATTACTGAAAAATTATTACACCAGGGTTTTCGATATCACAAACTGGTCAAAACATTTACTAAATTTTATCACCGGTATAAGGAAATAATTTGTAAATATAACTCAACATGCAGACATCTTATACGTTCAGGTATTTCACATCCAAAATTTTATGGAAATATTCTTTATAATGCACAAAAATGTCAGTATTCTCCTCAGAAACTAACAAAACCTTTAAATAGACTTATTAAAAGGGGATATAGTTACGATACTGTTGTCAGGTCATTAAAGATTGCATATTTTGGCTTTAACATTGATTCACTGATAGGGTCTTTGCATCGGAACTAAACACATTTATTTCTAAAAAAACAGTTGTTGGCATGACACAGGTTATGTTCTTCTCATATATTTTATGATAGTATGATACTAAACCCCTAACGGGAGGGATTGTACCTGATATTCATATGATGAAGACATAATCTTTCAATCAGTTTAATTGAGGTCTGGAGCTGGCATGTCAGTTAACTGCTAGTAGTCTGTTGTTATTTATGTATTATTGTCATTTTATTTATTTTCTTTTGTTACATCTTTTGACATCGGACTCGGACTTCTCTTGAACTGAATTTTAATGTGCGTATTGTTATTCTTTTACTTTTCTACATTGGCTAGAGGTATAGGGGGAGGGTTGAGATCTCATAAACATGTTAAACCCCGCCGCATTTTTGCGCCTGTCCCAAGTCAGGAGCCTCTGGCCTTTGTTAGTCTTGTATGATTTTAAATTTTAGTTTCTTGTGTATAATTCGGAGTTTAGTATGACGTCCATTATCACTGTACTATTATGCATATTTTAGGGGCCAGCTGAAGGACACCTACGGGTGCGGGAATTCTCGCTACATAGAAGACCCATTGGTTGCCTTCGGCTGTTGTTTGCTCTATGGTCGGGTGGTTGTCGCTTTGACATATTCACCATTTCCTTTCTCAATTTTACTCATATCAATGACTTAATTGTTTATAATATGCATGTTTCATACAAACATGTTTACCTAAACAACTTTGCAAATAAAATTTTATTTCATAAAGAATTAAAAAATTCCTTGTATTACAATAAATTAGAAGCAGAGTTACGGTTTATGTTTTGTTCAAGGATGATAACATTTAGTGTTGATTCAATGCTAAACAAATGGAAATTTTATAGAAAATCCACAGCGTTCCCCTTGTACTCTCATAGTTGGCAATTTGGTGTTTGATAGATGGAGGATTGCAAGCAGTTCCAGCAATGTTTTCCTTAAAACAAGTTTATAAATTTATTAGATATTGTTTTAAACAAATGTAAATATGGACCAATTCAAGTACACCTTCTAGGGTGCGCTCGACTTTTGTGACTTTAAAAAAAAAAAAAAAGGTTCTTTAGGACTTTTTGTAAACAATTAATGCTAGTCACATCATAGAAAATCAAGTGAGTAATCTATATCTTTGACTGTCCCTCTGGTATCTTTCGTACCTCTTTTCTATGCTAAAAATTGCATAACAAAAATACCTTTTCTAAAAAAAACTATTGGTTTATTTGCCACAAAATCCCGTTTAACTTTTAAATGCAATGAAACTATAAATAATAATGCTTGCTTGAGGTTTCCCCTTTAACTTGTATATGTTCAAAATAGTCCATCTTTATTATTCATTATCTTTGATGTTTTTATACTATTGGAAGTTTGATAAATTCGTAATTCAAAGGCAACAGAAGGGGTCATAAATCTTATATTTATGCTGTGATTGTAACCATTGTAAAGTACATACACATACATGTAACAGGATTTATAAATGAACTGAGTAATTGATTGAAATAAAATTGGCAAATCAAACACACCTTCAACATGTTATCAATAAATTTTAAATTTAGATTAAAAACTTATTTTTAAACTGACTTGTAAAACTAGTTTTACAATGTTTATATTCTGTCACTAGTTCTGATTGGTTCTCTTTTTAACTATTGACTCCACCCAAAGACTTGTTTACCTTACCTAATAATCATTTCATTGTTGAGCTAGCAAGGAAGCTAACTAAAGAATCTACATGAAGCTTCATACTCGTTGGAATTTGCTGTAATCACCGGAGAGGAAAGTCCTTGTATTTTAATGTTAGGGTGGAAATTTTTACTAGCCGATAACATTTTGTTGCAGAAGTAAGACAAAGTGATCATACAGTCTCTTTGGCATCATTAATATTTAGGTTGATTGAGATTATTATTTCAAAGCCTTAGATGAATGATTTATAGTAATTTGTATTTTTTTCAGCTTTTTCAGTCTTTAACCGAATTTAGAATACTACATGACATCTTTTCTGCAACGCAACTGGTCGTTGTATTATTTCATTTAATTACAATATTGAATTTTGAATTGTAAATGCTATACTTTAATCAAATAATCATTTATAAGAATACACCTTATCGCTATTTGCCTTATCGGCGGGCTGACCCGGCCGCTTGAACTTTTGGCGCATACAACAATCACTTTTCCATTGTGGCGTCAGATATTTTGTTTTATGACGTCAAATATTTACGGGAACCTGTGTGATATCCAGTAATGGCGGGAAAATAGCGATAAGGTGTATATAAAACTGACCTCTCATTGTGAATCTAAGGAAATATGGACTTTGAGGATCTGTGATGTTTATTTCACAATGTCTGTTTCAGCATGAAGCTAAGATGTCATCTCTAAATGAAACCATCAAAGATATTGACCATAAGAAAAGACTACTGCAGGAGAATGTAGATTCTTTAAATGAAGAAATAGCCAAACTTAGAGCACAAGGTTAGTGTGTCAACTTAAAATATTATCTTGTTTGTATTTCTTTACCAAAGTTTGGAACTAAGCTATTGAGCAGTCGTATTATAATTGTGTGTACTTTTATTTTATAAGCAAGCCATATAATGAGATTTTGATTGAAAATGGATTAATCCCCTCTGAAAGCCAAATTGTTAATTTTTACTATTTTCTTTCTTCAGAACAAATCCATATAACTGAGAAAGAAAAGGTAAAATCTGATGCTGACATGTCATCAGCTTTGGAACAACAAATGGAAGTGCATAGAGAAAGTCATCAGAAACAATTGTCAGGACTTAGGGATGAGATTGACAACAAACAATCTCTCATTGATCAATTGAAGGAGTAAGTTTTTACAATTTACAGTAGTCATAACTATTTTATGCCCCATTTCTGGAAATTATGATTTCTGGTCTGTGTCTCTGTTTGTCTGTCAGTTCTTCAGTTCGTCCGTCCCTCCCTCTTCAGGTTAACCCTTACTATGCTGTGACCCTCATATGACGGGCTTACCCAAACCACTGTTATTTGGCTCCAATGGCGTTCCATACTTTTAGAAGTCAACTTTATGATACTTATTTCGAAAGTTATACATGTTCCGTCAACCTGAGTTTATCTATGATCATGTTTCTCATGTATAAATTGCATTTTGAGCTCAAATGTAGACTTGGAAAATTGAAATTGGATAAACTTGGTTTTCTGGAGGGGTGGGCTTGTTGGGGTAAATTTGTTAACTGGGGTCCACTCCACATGCAGACTACAGCTTGATACCTATGTCAGCATCCCTGGGTCTTCTGGGTCAAGAAATAGAACACAAAATTGTCAAAATTGTAAAATTCCACTTGCTATCGCTTGGGCAACAATAATCACAAATAAAATGCATACCCATGTTAAAACTACAATAAAGTATAGCTTGAATCAATTACTTCTAAAATGAAGTCTAGAGATCTACATGCTTCTTCTGTCAGTAAGTTTTATTAATAGAATATGAGTAGTAATAGCATTTGAAATAGAAAATATTTCAAAATGGATTTAAACTGGTGGGTACACTAATTAGCATGAATAATAAGCAACCACATGTCTTCTGGGTCAAGAAATAGAACACAAAATTGTCAAAATTGTAAAATTCCACTTGCTATCGCTTGGGCAACAATAATCACAAATATAATGCATACCCATGTTAAAACTACAATAAAGTATAGCTTGAATCAATTACTTCTAAAATGAAGTCTAGAGATCTACATGCTTCTTCTGTCAGTAAGTTTTATTAATAGAATATGAGTAGTAATAGCATTTGAAATAGAAAATATTTCAAAATGGATTTAAACTGGTGGGTACACTAATTAGCATGAATAATAAGCAACCACATGTTTTAGAAAAATTGAATGTTTGATCAAATGTTGCTTGCTTAATAACCTAAAAATGAAATGAAGAGAGAAGCTATTTGATAGTAAAAATGTATTATTATTATATTGTTTATTTTTAGACAAAACCAAAAATTGTCTCTTGCTTTGGATAAACTACAAATAGACTATGACAAGTTGAAGGCTGATGAATCTGAGAAGACAGCTAAACTGAATGAACTAACTCTACAGATAGATCGTAAAGAACAAGCTAGACAGGATCTCAAAGGACTGGAGGAAACAGTGGTATGTAATATTAGTCAAGTTTTTCTTGTCTTAGTTCAAGAAATATGAATGATATTCTAGAGATATGGTTAACTATTGGTACAAAAGAGGAGTATTCAATCCATATTTTGTATTTATATTATGCTTTTGCAGTTATTTTAAACTTCTCTTTTCATATCAATGATTCTACAAGATTTAGATAGGAGAGCGCATTATGTTTTCCAGTTAGTTCATCCATTTGTGAGTTTGTTCTTTTTCAGGTTTAAGTTTTTCGATCAGGTTGTTTACCATAAATTATTTTTTCCAAAAGTAAACTATCAGGATGATCAGTATCTATTACCTACATGATTCAATAGATATTTATGTCTGTTTGAAATTTTCATGAAGGAAAATGGTATAAAACTTACAAATGCATTTATTTGTTGTTTCACAGGCTAAAGAATTGCAGACACTGCATAACCTTAGAAAATTGTTTGTACAAGATCTCCAGAATAGAGTAAGAAAGGTAAGTACTAAATATATTAGTTCACTTTACATATATTTGATTTATTTGAGCACTAGTAATGTTATAATACTAGAATACCACAACTACATACAAAATTATATTGAATAAAGATTCTTGTTTTAAGTTAAAAAAAAAAAAGGAGAATGGAAATGGGGAAAATGTCAAAGAGACAACAACCTGACCAAAGAGCAGACAACAGATGAAGGCCACCAATGGGTCTATTTTTTCGCAATGAGAAAATCCTGCACCCAGAGGTGGTCCTCAGCTGGCCTCTGAATAAACTAGTTCAGGGAAAATGGACATCACACCAAACTACAAAACATATACATAAACAAAATTGAAAACATACAAGACTAACAAAGGCCAGAGGTTCCTGACAGGCGCAAAAATGTGGCGGGGTTAAACATGTTTTATATGATCTCAACCCTCCTCTAGCCAATGTAGAATAAGTAAACATATTATTCCTAAGCATTTAACTGACAGCTATCATCAGTTTCATTTAAACTGATTTTGTTTGTTATAGTCCCAGATGAAAAAGGATGATGATGAAGATGATGATATTGGAGGCAATGCTGCCCAGAAACAGAAGATCTCATTCCTAGAAAATAACCTGGAACAACTGACCAAGGTTCATAAACAATTAGTCAGGGACAATGCTGATCTCCGATGTGAACTACCTAAGTTAGAGAAGAGACTCAGAGCTACCATGGAAAGGGTCAAGGCCCTAGAAGGAGCTTTGAAAGAGGCTAAAGAAGGAGCTATGAGGGACAGAAAGAGGTAAGCAGTCACAATGTCTAAATAGAATACTGACACTTTCAGAAGTAAGATTTATTGAAATATGACATTTGAATTTAAAATCTTTGAACCTTATTTCTATATTCGATGACACATAATATAAAGAAATAAATAAGAACATTTTCACATAAAGAAATCTTTATTTATACTAAATAAAATCACAACAAAGTCACCAAGTAGTGAGACCCAATGCAATATACTGTTATGTAATTATTGTAATAAAAAGTATTTTTGATTAGTGATTTCTTTATGCCTCATCAGCACTAAAAGACTATATTGCTGCAATAATAGATAGTCATTTTACAACCATAAGATTTCAAATGAGAAACTGTGTATTTCAGATATCAGCATGAAGTGGATAGGATAAAAGAAGCAGTGAGACAGAAGAACTTGGCAAGGAGAGGACATGCTGCACAGATTGGTAATATTTCATCAGAGACTCTTAATACTTGAATTAAAAAGAAATTAATTAGAAAACTAATATCTTTTGTAATAATAAATGTGAGAAATTTGAGTTTAATGGAAACTTCAAATGTTTTAAATGGAAGTAATCACACATATTATAGTTATTTAGCTATTCACAAAGCTTTGCAATATGATCTTTGTTTTTCATATGATTGAATTGAATAAAAAAGGAGTTGGGCTTAATTCTTTTTATTGATTTTTTTCTTCTCAGCCAAGCCAATAAGACCAGGACAACACCCTGGAGGTTCTCCAGCCACAGGCACTGGTATCAGAGGAGGTGGTGGAATGGCTGTAAATGGTCCACAGTAATTGAGGTAGGTGATAGATCAATCCATATAGTTACATGAGTTACCATTTATCTCTTCATGCCCCACTCATGATAGTAATACTGCTTTGTCTCTGTTTGTATCTTCATTATGTTTTGGTGCAATATGCAAGGAACAACAAATCAGATCTTCATCACTGCTCTTATTTTAAAACCAAATACCTATATACTTTTACACAAAACGGCCATGTATAAAATTTCTGGAACTTGGAATCAGAGCTTCCTAAGAATTGGTATGATTTATTTGAGCATGACATACTGGATGATGCATTAACATATACATTATTCTTTAACTTCATGTATATACAGTGTACTCATATATTCGGAACATGTATACATTATATACTGTGAAATGTTTGCAAATCCACCACTAATCTAACACTAAACAAATTTATTTTCACGTTCAACTTTTCAGCTATCTAATTTCGCAATTTCTTGAAGAAAAAAACTGTAATTTTGAACTCTAGTATGAAAATAAACTGCAGGTGTTTGGGGAATGATAAATTTCCATCAAGTAATGATTCTCATATTTTTCAGATGTGTTCAGTGCATACAGTGGAAGAAGCATTCCAAAGCTTTTCTGTGTACAGAGCTTTATAATGTCATCATGCTGTTTTAAGACTTATTTATTAACATTTGATGTTTGACAAATATGCACATAATGTTTTCATAGACATAAATTGGACACTTTTCCAGTATTTATCAACCAAATCAAATTTGGGGATATTTATTGGCATTACTTCATAAAAAAATTGTGAAACTCATATCTTAATGTTAAGGTCACCAATGATTTTAAAACATTGGAATTTGCTAAATATTTACAATTGTAGATGGGTTTTTTCCTGGACTTGCTTTCTATAAATGGAAGGGTTGGGTTGATTGGTTTCACACTTGTAAAATTATTAGTAAAGCGAAATAAATATGTGTGGTTAATTTGAAGTTGAATTGTATAGGGATGGTATTTTTTATATTTCATTGCATTAAAATTACATATTTTTTGTCTAAAAAAAATGGACTAGAAATATTAAGTTAATAAATACTGGTTAATTAAGCAGATTTTTTTTTAAACATATGAAGTTTTTAAAAAAACACATGCAAGGCAATATATGTATCTATAAAGATGATAACACTCTAATTGAATTTAACTTTTTACTGTTATTTAATGTTGAATATTTCTACCTATAGCCTCATATACTGCCACATGTATAAGTTAAACAATATTGTGTTAAAATGGTTGTATTATAGTATTTATGATAATTGAACAGTTATAAATTAACATTGATATGAAATTACTAATCTTACTTTAGAAACAGACAATAGGATCACTAGATCTAGTTATGTTTCTCTGGTCTTAATCTAAAAATAGAACAGTAGGTCAATAGGATTGGTCAGTAGGATAAAGAAAATAAATTCTCAGTCACACATTCTTAAGAATGTAGGTCGACAAGAGACATTTTCTTTATAATAGATGTAGAAATAACAAAAGAAAACAATGTGCTCTTTGTTTCACTTTCAGAAATGAAAGTAGGTTAACATAGAGATGTTTTCTATTCATACCTTTTCATAAGAATTCCATTAATGTATGTGCTTTGATCAGAGGTTGTTGAAGAGTAATTGTATTCTTCTTTTTCGTAACAAAAGATTTCACCCTTTAGATTTTCTTTCAGTGGGAGTGTTTCTAATGCATAACTATTGCAAGTTGCTTGCATTGTTGTAGAGGGAAGCATTCCAGTTAGAAGCACTTTGTTAGGATTTGGAAAGGATATCAATATAAGGGGTTGATGTTTGATCTGGAGAAAAGCTTATTTTAGGAAGTTATTTAAAGGAATGATTGTGAAACTGAAATGTTTAATATTCAGGAAGACATTTAAAGTGAACATATTTGTGGCAAAAACTACATAGGCCAAAACACAAACATGTAACATTAGTAAATAAATGTGCAATATGAACCAGTTTTAACATTAATAAATTATTAGTTAATCAAATTGTATGTTGTACTAATTATAGTGTTTTAAATAGTGTCAGTACATAATAGACTTTGTACAGGTACCATCATATCTATATATATTGAGTGTATTTAGTGTACATATTTAATATATTTATTATTCTCTCTCATGTATTTCAAGTGATAAGTTTTTTTCCAGCATTGTGGGTCATTTTTATATTGATGTTGAAGACTAGAAATTAAAAATAAAAGGTTTGGTTGATTAAATATATCATAAGAATTATTAAAAAAATGTTGGTGTTTGCCAAATGAGTAAAGAATAAACCAGTTTTAAAAAACAAATTATGAAAAGAATTTTTAGTGATCAAACATTTCTAATGTTGAAGATTTTTTAACAATTTAGACGATTTAGCAGGTGAAGTAGTAAAAACTCTTTTAAATTGACTTCTCATTTTGTTGATAGAATCAGTATGATATCTGAGTCTATTTCTGAAAAGTTGTTATGAAATAACACTGCTATAAAGCATACAACAATATCTGATTATTTATTGGCTTCATTATACACATGTATATATATTCTCAGTACCTCACATGAAGATAAAATCCAGAACAAAGCCTGTCTCAACATTGTATCGGGCATACACTTGGTGTATTGAAATAACTTTCATCATTGAATATGGGCATTCTATATGCAACAAAGGTCAATTATGAAAGTATACCTTATTCATTTAAATATCTCAATCATTTTCTCCATATGTTTGGTGCAAGTGTTACTTTTATGGTTTTTATTTATTGTAACTTTTTCTTTATATTGATATTGACATAAATGTAATAAGTATTTATACTGTGTGTACTATATATATGTAGACTTTGTCAATAGATAGTTGTGAGGATAATTTGTGTGACATAAGCAGATTTTGACATGGCTGCAGAATCATAACTCCTAGGTCCTTCTGATATTTTTTTTGACAATTTGCAGACCATAGATCATTATGGTATGTAGTAGTCAAAATATATGATAAGGAACTAAGAGCTACGATTCCACAGAAAATATTGACAGAACATACATAATCTGTGATACAAGAACAAATCTTTCATATGCTTATTGTGTTCAGTTTTTGAAGTAGTTAGTTGGTGAAAGGCTTTTGAATGAACTTGTGTATATGATAGTTTTTAATTGATCTGTTTAAAATTTGCTTTTTTTAATATTAAAGGGCTTTCATGGGGTAACAAGAAAGCAGATAAAAAGACTGGATAGTCAGTTTTAAGCGGGCAGAATTCTCATTTTTCAATGTTCAAAATATCAAATTTTGTCTTATATAATATACATGTTTACACTTTGTGAAGGTTAAAGGCCATAAATAGTAAATATTCAACAAAAACCAGCTTACTGCTTTAGATGTAACAGGGTGTTTGTGACATTTGCTCTGTGACAATAAAAGTAGAAAAATTCATTTCTTTGACTTGTTTATTAATTGCACACTTTTAAGTAGCAACTTAAATTTTACATGTGCTGTCTAGCTGTGTAATTAGCAAATAGTTTGAAATTTACAACACTCATTGTAGAAAGAATATTTTTTCTGAAAAATTATATATGGTAGGCTGTCACTCTTTATTTTTAACCAGATTTTTGTGACAAAAATGTTGGTTATTGATTTGGGGATGTATGGCAGTCGGTCATTCGAGTGGCTGGCAGCCAAATGTTGTCTGTGCATTTTCTCATGAACTGTTTAACCAAAGGTAATGAAATTTTAATATGCCAGCCAACCCCCCCCCCCCCCCCCCCCCCTGCTTTCAAAAAAGGGGGGTATACTGTTTTACCTCTGTCTGTCAGTCCGTCCGTCCCATGAAAATTTCGTCGCTTTTTTCTCAGGAACTACAATACAAGGATTTCTGAAATTTGGTTTCAGGGTTTATCTAAGTCAGCTATACCGTGTGATGCGTTTTCAGATTGATCACTTGACAACTTCCTGTTTACCGAACACTTGTATGATTTTACACATGATAGCCAAATTGAAAATTTTCGTCACATTTTTCTCAGGAACTACAGTACAAGGATTTCTGAAATTTGGTTTCAGGATTTATATAAGTCAGCTATATCGTGTGATGCGTTTTCAGATTCATCACTCGACAACTTCCTGTTTACGGAACACTTGCATATTTTTACACTACTTATATTATCCACTTGCGGCGGGGGTATCATCAGTGAGCAGTAGCTCGCAGTTTCACTTGTTGAACTAAACCTCCATTTTGTTGTCATCAAAAAAGAAATACATGTACACCTTACAATCATTCAATACACCAAATGAAGTTGACCTATTCCTTAAAGTTTCTAAGAATCAGACTTAACCAAGAAAACTAAACATTGACCAATGAACCTTGAAAATGAGGTCAAAGTCAGATGAACTATGCCAGGCAGACATGTACACCTTACAATCAATCTAAGCATTAAATATAGTTGATCTATTGCTTATATTATCTAAGAAACAAACTTAACCATGAAAACTTAGCATTGACCAATGAACAACTGAAATGAAACCAAGGTCAAATGATACCTGCCAGACAGGCATATACAGCTTACAATCCTTCCATACAACAAATATAGTTGACCTATTGCTTATAGTTTAAGAAAAACACACCGAAACACAAAAATAAACACTAAGAAATGATATGTGAAAACTAGGTCAAGGTAAAATAAAATCTGTGAGACTGACATGAACATCATAAAATTTGTCCCTCCATAAAAAAAAATTGACATATTGCATAATAGTATTAAAAAAAAAAAAAGTTTGACCACTGCACCATGAAAATGAGGCCAAGTTTTGATGGCCTCTGTGAGTTGGACATGTACACCTTAAAATCATTCAATACACAAAATAAAGTTGAACTATTGCATACAGTAAAAAACTAGAGGCTCTCAAGAACCTGTATTGCATCGCTCACCTGACTCTACATGGGTTTTTGAAATCATGTAAAAAAAGATAAAATTTGGCTACAAAGTAAAAACACTTTGCCAGCCCCTCATCTGGAATAGAACATTAATGCTATGTTTGGTTTCTTTCAATTCAATAGTTCTCTAAAAGATGAAATTTGTATGTATTTCCCATAGGGTCCTATGTTAAACTAAGCCCCTGCTGGTGGCCATCTTGGATAATGGATCGGCCACAAAGTAACAACACTTGGTCAACACATCATAAGGTTCATTCATGCCATGTTTAGTTTCATTCCATTCAGTGGTTCTCTAGAAGAAGTCATTTGTATGCATGCATTTCCCATAGGGTCCTATGTGAAACAAGTTCCCAGCTGGCGGCCATCTTGGATGATGGATCGGCTACAAAGTAACAACACTTGGTCAGCACCTCATAAGGAACATTCATGCCATGTTTAGTTTTATTCCATTCAGTGGTTCTCTAGAAGAAGTCATTTGTATGCATTTCCCATAGGGTCCTATCTTAAACTAAGTCCCCCGCTGGCAGCCATGGATGATGGATCTGCTACAAAGTAACAACACTTGGTCAGCACCTCATAAGGAACATTCATGCCATATTTAGTTTTATTCCATTCAGTGATTCTCTAGAAGAAGTCATTTGTATGCATTTCCCTTCGGGTCCTATGTTAAACTAAGTCCACTGCTGGCTGCCATCTTGGATGATGGATCGGCTACAAAGTAACAACAGTTGGTCAGCACCTCATAAGGAACATTCATGCCATGTTTAGTTTTATTCCATTCAGTGGTTCTCTAGAAGAAGTCATTTGTATGCATTTCCCATAGGGTCCTATGTTAAACTAAGTCCCCTGCTGGCGGCCATCTTGGATGATGGATAGGCTACAAAGTAACAACACTTGGTCAGCACCTCATAAGGAACATTCATGCCATGTTTGGTTTTATTCCATTCAGTGGTTCACTAGAAGAAGTCATTTGTATGCATTTCCCATAGGGTCCTATGTTAAACTAAGTGCCCCGCTGGCGGCCATCTTGGATGATGGATCGGCTACAAAGTAATAACACTTGGTCAGCACCTCATAAGGAACATTCATGCCATGTTTGGTTTTATTCCATTCAGTGGTTCTCTAGAAGAAGTCATTTTTATGCATTTCCCATAGGGTCCAATGTTAAACTAAGTCCCCCGCTGGCGGCCATCTTGGATGATGGATAGGCTACAAAGTAACAACACTTGGTCAGCACCTCATAAGGAACATTCATGCCATGTTTGGTTTTATTCCATTCAGTGGTTCACTAGGAGAAGTCATTTGTATGCATTTCCCGTAGGGTCCTATGTTAAACTAAGTCCCCTGCTGGCGGCCATCTTGGATGATGGATCGGCTACAAAGTAACAACACTTGGTCAGCACCTCATAAGGAACATTCATGCCATGTTTGGTTTTATTCCATTCAGTGGTTCTCTAGAAGAAGTCATTTGTATGCATTTCCCATAGGGTCCTATGTTAAACTAAGTCCCCCTCTGGTTGCCATTTTGGATGATGGATCGGTTACAAAGTAACAACACTTGGTCAGCACCTCATAAGGAACATTCATGCCATGTTTGGTTCCATTCCATTCAGTGGTTTTCTAGAAGAAGTCATTTGTATGCATTTCCCATAGAGTCCTATGTTAAACTAAGTCCCCCGCTGGCGG
Organism: Mytilus trossulus; assembly: GCF_036588685.1. Lineage (NCBI taxonomy): Eukaryota > Metazoa > Mollusca > Bivalvia > Mytilida > Mytilidae > Mytilus > Mytilus trossulus. The sequence goes on along the minus strand of NC_086374.1, from coordinate 17,516,241 downwards.
CCATTTTGGATGATGGATCGGCTACAAAGTAACAACACTTGGTCAGCACCTCATAAGGAACATTCATGCCATGTTTGGTTTTATTCCATTCAGTGGTTCTGTAGAAGAAGTTCAAAATGTAAAATGTTAACGACTACGATGGACGACGAGAACAACGGTCGCCAAGCGATGAGAAAAAGCTCACTTTGCCCTCGGGCCAGGTGAGCTAAAAAAACAGACTAAAACACAAAAACTTAACTCTAACCACTGAACCATGAAAATGAGGTCAAGGTCAGATGACACCTGCCAGTTGAGCATGTACACATTACAATCCTTCCATACACCAAATAGAGTAGACCTATTGCTTATAGTATCCAAGATATGGACCAGACCACCAAAACTTAACCTTGTTCACTGATCCATGAAATGAGGTCGAGGTCAAGTGTAAACTGTCTGACAGGCATGAGGACCTTGCAAGGCAGAAACAATGGACATATGACTGATGAAAAGTTCATAACATAAGGCATCTATCTACGAAGTATGAAGTATATGTCCATTATCACTGAACTAGTATATATTTGTTTAGGGGCCAGCTGAAGGACGCCTCCGGGTGCGGGAATTTCTCGCTACATTGAAGACCTGTTGGTTACCTTCTGCTCTTGATTTTTTATTTGGTCGGGTTGTTGTCTCTTTGACACATTCCCCATTTCCATTCTCAATTTTAGGTCTTCCACTTTCTAAAAAATTAAGAAGTAAGTTAACGCCACTGCCGCCGCCAGATCGCTGTCCCTATGTTGAGCTTTTTGCAACTAAAGTTGCAGGCTTTACAAAAACTAACGACTATAAAAAGAAACTTTAATGACTAAATGATCAGCAATACAAGGTTGACAATTCAGATATTTTGTCATGAATTCTATTCTTATCTAGCGTGTTGGAGAGTGTCCTTTGTTGAGTATGCACATAAACCAAGGTTTTAAGCAATAGATCAACTATAGTTGGTGTGTTGAATGGTGGACACGTTTATCAGGTTCATCATACTTTGATTTTTATGGTTCATTTATCAATCTTCAGTTTTGGAAATGAGGTGTTTTCTCAGGTGCAGTAAACAACAGGCTTTCTATATTTGGTGTATGGTATGATTGGAAGGTCACGTCTGTCTGGAGATGTTCCTCTTACCTTGACCTAATTTACATAGATAATTAATCATTTTGGTAGATATATGCGACACTTGTAGTGAAACCTCCATATTACAGACTTTCAACACAAGTTCAAACATGTTGGCACTTGTTAATATATGCTGCTGCACACATTTAATCTGCCCAAGGGCTGCTTGAATGGCAATAACAAAAAAAAACATTGTTTTTTAAAACTTATTGCTTGGGAGCCAGCTGATACCTGCTTCTGAGTGCAGGTTTTCTCTGTATTGTGGCATTGGGCTGTGCAATGTTCTATGGTGAGGTTGCAGTCTTTTTGACACATTCACAGTTTACATTCTCTATTCTATTTTTTTTTAAAGTATCTTCCAAGAAATGTAAGCATGAGATTGCTAACAATGATATTACTCCATATATTTCCAGTTACAAGGGGCATAATTCTTTGACATATGTAGGCTTGAGAATGCTTGCAATGCAATTTTCTATATTATTAATATTTCCAAGGGGGAAAACTTTTTTTAGAAGAGTTCTGAATGTGCTCGAAAAAGGGAATGACTTTAATGTTTCATTGTACCGTATTCCAGTTTGCCAAGGGTAGGTACTTCATAATTAATAAGATACAAGTAAAGTCACATATGCTTGTACTTCATTTTATTCATTTTATGAATATATAAATTATACTATAAAATTAGACAGAAAGCTACTCTACAACAAGTATTGATTTTTTAAATATCACAGTCATGCTTTTGTTATTTGACAAAGCTGTTTGTCCAACATGTAAAAATGATTCTTACGAGATAAAAAAAAATATAAATCATACAATATTTGACAAGATTATAACTGACATTACAATTACAATTTACCATTCATACTACAAGATTCTTGTTTTAACTATGGTCTGTAAGTCCTATTTCATTTTTAATCTATTTCTTGTGTATTACATAAAAATTGACATCACCTACATATTTTGCATCTGTGTGTGAAAATGAATACCTTTACACTACAAACTAACTTATAGATAAGAAATTATCAGTATATCACAGAAAATATTCACAAACTAAAAAGATGCTAAATCATAATAAATAAATAAATATACAATACTCCCTGCAACTTATATTATGTACAAATAAATGCAAGACCATGAAATATAAAAGAAAGACATACATTTGATGCTGACCTACATGATACACCCCCCCCCCCCCCCCCCAATAAATAGATCTGGATCTTAAAAACAACAGATTTTATATCTTTAAAATAAAAGAAAACAATTTATGATGCAAAATAAATTTGAAACCAACAATTATTGTAGATCCAGGTGGCTCAATCTAGGAAAATTTTAAAAGACTGAGAGAAAAAATTCACAATCATTTAAATACATACCCGTTATAACTATTTAACATTAGATTTCTTCTACTGTTCTATCAATTGAAAACAAGAATGTACAGTTATACATTGAATGTGGACCAAGATGTAGGCTTTTTTGTTTACATATCAAAATCAAAACCAAGAAAAAGGAAAAAACACAAAAAGTCCAAATTTGTAGCCAAACACAGTAAAGCAATGATACATTTTAGTATTAAGAAGTGATATCTAAAGTTTAATGAATATCTTTCAGTGTTGAAATTTGCAATACTATATTAATCTGTCTGTGATTAATTCTGTGAAATGGTTCATTCATATTTTTGTATTTTCTTGTAGAAGATTTTTTTTTAAACTATAAAAATCAATCAAATAAATATCTTTTTAAATATTTACCAAGTACCACTTTTAATTCCTTGTCTTCCATAATCAATACAGTGTCATGGTATTAGTATAAAAAGATGTGGTATGATAGATCTGTATACTGTAGGACTTGAAAGGGTAAAACTACCAGGACACTCATCTATTTTTATAATTCAGAGCATGTACTCCATAAACATTTTCTCATAATTAAGTTAATAACATTTGCTTCCTTTGCCTTCAGTTAAGATTGATATTCTAGTATGCTTAGTCCCAATGTGAATACTATTTTTCTGCTAGCTCTATTTTAATACAAACTTCCTGTTGTAACCTCAAAAATTAAAAACCATTTTGTTTTGGATAATCAGATTTGCTTTTGTTAAATCTATACATCTACTTCACCTTTAAACAAAAAATGTTTTCTGTGGGAAATACTGTTACCCTACCAATCATTGCTTTAAATTGGCATGCCTATAACTTCACACAAAAACCTTTCTTGTAATCAAATCAAGATCTGTACTTATAATTTAATTATAAACTAACTACTATACTATAACACTATCGTTTTTTACATGACTTCGATGTTGTTACTGGTTTGGTATAAGCTAATCCTAATTTGTTAAATAGTTCTGCCCGTAATACTTTCTTGTCGAAGCTTTCTCCACCATATCTTTCTTTAAGTTCGTCTCTTAGTTGTGATGACTGACTTGCTACAAACCTTGACTGAAAAAATAAAATAATAATATGGCATGAAGCAAAGTTTTTCTTTCTCTTATTTTGTACTTTATTTAGTGAATTGCAGTCGAGTTTAGCAATTGATAGTTCATTGATAACATTCTGGCATATCACAAACAAACAACGATTGTTCCTTTACGAGTTAATCTATTAAAGTTTGTTTGACTTATTACGTCACACTACCTTTCGCTAAGCTTGGCCACATTTGAGTGTAACAGGTGTTAATGAAATTGACAACTTCTTGGAAAGTGGAAGGCACTCGAAGGGAATTTTGGTTAAGCAAAGAAGAAAATTTATCTTTTAATCATTACAGAAACAGATTATTACATGTAGTAATGCGTGGATTATCGGATTTATCCAATCTAGATAGTTAAATTATAAAGTTTAAAGTCCTTGCCGAGGCTCAGACTTTAAAAATTGATAATTTAACTATCTCAATTAGATAAATTTGATAATCCACTTGTATCAATGTAATAATCTATATTTAACAGCTATCTATCATCAAATGAAGAAGGATGTTGGATACATCCCTGACCATGTCACACTGGACATAAAAATAGGGTAAGTGTTTGCTATTCTGCATCCAGCAGGCCACACTTAGGAGTATGAACAAAGACTAATCAGAATAATATGTCTGTTTAGTGTGAGTGATTATTTCATCCAGCTGATGATTACCTTGTGATCCATTTATGTATAAAATCTCATCCAACTCAGTGTGTAGTTCTAGTTTAAGGCAGAATGTGTCTAAATATATTAATGATACTTGGTACTATTGTTGTCTACATCTAGAGGGTGTGTCATAATATAGATTGTAATGCTGTCTGAAATTTCATATTAAACTGTCAACATAATTTCTATCTTAACTGTAATGTAGTGAAATCTTTTCTGTAAGTTTTTATATCGTTTACTTTATTTTACCTGTAATATAGTGGTATCTTTTTCTTGTTGGGCTGTCTGTATTTTTCTGTCTTACCTGTAATATAGTGGTATCTTTTTCTTGTTGGGCTGTCTGTATTTTTCTATCTTACCTGTTATATAGTGGTGTCTTTTTCTTGTTGGGCTGTCTGTATTTTTCTGTCTTACCTGTAATATAGTGGTATCTTTTTCTTGTTGGGCTGTCTGTATTTTTCTATCTTACCTGTACTATAGTGGTATCTTTTTCTTGTTGGGCTGTCTGTATTTTTCTGTCTTACCTGTAATATAGTGGTATCTTTTTCTTGTTGGGCTGTCTGTATTTTTCTGTCTTACCTGTAATATAGTGGTGTCTTTTTCTTGTTGGGCTGTCTGTATTTTTCTGTCTTACCTGTAATATAGTGGTATCTTTTTCTTGTTGGGCTGTCTGTATTTTTCTGTCTTACCTGTAATATAGTGGTATCTTTTTCTTGTTGGGCTGTCTGTATTTTTCTGTCTTACCTGTAATAAAGTGGTATCTTTTTCTTGTTGGGCTGTCTGTATTTTTTTGTCTTACCTGTAATATAGTGGTATCTTTTTCTTGTTGGGCTGTCTGTATTTTTCTGTCTTACCTGTAATATAGTGGTATCTTTTTCTTGTTGGGCTGTCTGTATTTTTCTGTCTTACCTGTAATATAGTGGTATCTTTTTCTTGTTGGGCTGTCTGTATTTTTCTATCTTACCTGTAATATAGTGGTATCTTTTTCTTGTTGGGCTGTCTGTATTTTTCTATCTTACCTGTAATATAGTGGTATCTTTTTCTTGTTGGGCTGTCTGTATTTTTCTGTCTTTAACTGCTATATAATCCTCTGTTTCTTGTTTCCAGGCTTCAACTTCATCCTGTATCCTGTAATATTTTAAGTCCTCATTGAAATCATACATACTTTTATAGTAAATTTTATGTAGAAACAGCTTCTTTTCAGTAGTGGCAATATACAGCTTAGTTTATAAATTGTTTTTTCTCCACTAATGTCAAGATGTAAAGTCAGTGAACTTTTATGTTCTTATGCTTTTTCTATTTTATAGTTTTTAAATACTTTGAAATTCTCGGATGAATTAATATAACCTACTGGTATCACTAAAAAGAGTGTCTTCTTCAAAGAGTTTTGTACTCAAATGATGAAATAGAAAATGCTATTAAATCAGATCTACATATAAAAAGAAAGAGCCACTTTCATGTGATGGAACATTTACTTACTTTGAGTCAGAGTGCTACTCAACGTAATTTATTTGCTGTGTGATGTGACCTCTAAAACCCACCCAATATGTAAAAAAGAAGATGTGGTATGATTGCCTATGAGACAACAATCCACAAACGACCAAAATGACACAAACATTAACAACTAAGACTTCTTTAAATTGTTAAGAACAAAAGCATTCACATGTTTAATTATCTATAGACTTTTGTCGTATTTTCAACATCCTTTCTTCACTTTTTTCCAATAAATGAAACATGTGTATATCATGAATAGATTGTAACAAATAATTATTTTTCAATGGACAGTAATTACAACAATTATCTTAATACTGACATATATCATGGGCAGATATAAATACAATGTGAATAATGTTACTTTTGTATGTTTCTTTGTTGTATTTTCTCTCTGTTCACACGATCATCATGAGCCTTTAATGCTTTATGTTCTATTGCTTTGATGGCACTTTCACTGGCTTGTCGCTCCGTCTGAAAAACAAATAAAATAATATGATTAAGGAACAAAACAAATAAGAGGATTTAGGGTAACAGCTTATGAGAGCAAAGTTCTGGTTGGATATATGCATTAGTATTTACAGATACCAAGGTTTAGATTTTAATGTTCATTGAACAAAATGTCCAACATTACTTTATAAAAATATCTTTCGAGATAGCTGATAAATTTTTTAACATTGGCTGGGTGAAAAACAGGAAATAGCTGCCAAAACTTTAAAATATTGCAAAAACATTGTGAGATCACTGATTAGACACCGAGCTGAACTCATAAAAAAAACAAGACACCAAGTTATGCCTTTCACAAAATGTTGAATGATTTACAACACTTAGTTTTTTGTATTGATTGTAAGTGGTTTATAGTGTACATCCTATTGAAAAAATTAAAACCAGCCATCATAACCCGTATAGATGATTTATACTATAGAATATGAATATTGCATTTTGTTTTGGGTAGTAAAACAGTGAACAAAAAAAAAGAATATCAAATGGTAGTCATACAGTCAAAATTGACAGATTCTCTTTTGGCTGTAGTCGACATGATATAATGCCATTAATATAAAACAAGAAACAAACAAAAACAAAAACAGATTCCAAGTTTGTTCTAAATAAGTCTAGCTTTTATTCTTTATTAATTAAACAAGAACTTCTAATCTGGGAACACAGCCTTATAAACAATCTTGTATGTCTTTTGTTATCTCAATAAAAAATCAACATGTTAAACATTTACAAGGTAATGTCATTTAAAAGTGAATTTTAAAAATATGGATTTTTGATAATTGAAATGTATGCATTTGTGCCATTAGAAACTTAGGTAGAATTATTATGACAAGAGAAATGAAAAAAACATGTTTAGCCAAACTGAAATACTTACCTGAGCAGACAGCATCAACTACAGAGGTACAAAGGTTATCAATTGAAAGGTTTGTTGCTTAATGTCCAGTGACAAGTATTTCATACATAGTCAGGGCGATAATTTGAAATGGACATTGTAGACAGGTTATACTTAAACATCCATTATTCAGCTAAAACCTTATTATTAAAGGGCATTATCTTTTTTTTATGTTAATACTAATCATCAAGATCAGTATAATAATCTTCATTTTGTAATACTTGAAGAACTTACAAGGCAATGTTTCACATAATTTATATTTCAAGAGTCACATGTCCCAAATCAGTTTGTTTGATAAACTAATACATTTTAAACTTTGTAGCAACATTGTTTACCTAAACCAATAACAAAATTTTTATAACAGTATACATTCACTTCTTGCATTTAAATAAATTCCTTTTTATAGATTAAAAACAGAACTAATGATAAGTAAGATCTTACCGCTTTTCTTTTGTTCATTACATTTTCTCTCCAATCCTCCAGTTCTTCCTCCATTTTATGTTGAGAAGTTCTTACAATGGCTTGTTTCTTCTGTCTTTCTAATCTGTGATCAAAAGTAGGGTATACAAGTACATGTAGTATGAATCACTTCAGGGAAATGTCAATAATATAGGTCTCAACTTACCAATAATAAAATCAAAGTATAAAGCTTTATATTTTAAATACAATATTCTTGTCTGACCAAATCCTGCATAAAGAAAAAAAACCTGCAATAACTGAATTTCTGCAACAAACAACTTTAAATTCAGAAATTATTGTGTGCATTTATTATTACTATTTTTAAAAATTTACAAAAATGCAAGGTTAATTAAAGAAAAATCTGTATATAGATATATGTATCAATTATCAAAAAAGCAAGTTCTCTCATTATTGCATTAATCTTAAAAACCTTGCAATAATTTCTGAATTTACAGTACGCTTAAACCAACAGCAGTTTTAAAAAGTTATGTTAGCTGGTGAATTTGCTTGGATTCAACACAAAAGCTTTAACCTATATTGTAATATCATGTCATTCTCCTTTTTGTACTTTGGAAACAAAGCCATGTTCTAATTCCAATAAAACATGGGCTGTATGTAATTGATGTCAAATTAAAATTGCAAGGTCCACTGTGGGTTGAACAACAATAGAAGTCAAAATAGAAATCAAAATAGACATATGATTTAGTGTTGCAAATTAGGAAAAACAAGTTTACATGTATCTGTTCATTTGAATACTGTGGATTCATTTATTTTCGTGGGTACCAATTTTCGTGGATTATAAAAAACTTGCATGTTCGTGGATACTTGATTTCATGGTTTTGAGGAAGTGTGTATACAAGCCTATATAAAAGTTTGTATTCGTTGAACATCTAATTTCGTGGTTCTGCTGTTCCCACGAAATCCACGAAAATTGGTATCCAAGGAATAATAATGAATCCACAGTAGATTGGTTCAGTCCGGAATGCGGTTCGATAAAATTGCTCCCCTTGTTTTTTCGCTCTCCTGTCAATTCATGCAATTTCGCTACCTCCAAAGGTAGACGCTACAACGATGGGTGTTGTCAAGAAAGGTACAATTAAAGGAATCAGCTAGGAATTAGTCGATCACCAATGGTATAGGTGAGTTGTTTAATAGTTGTTGCATTGGGATAAATGCATGTTTTGGATTAATTCATAATCAGAAATAGCTGGGAAGGGGAGAAACGTGTTGCTACGTGAACCCGGAAAGGCCGGGACGAATTTTAAAATAAAATCTAGAGATGATCGTTCTGAGTGTGCCACCTACACATTCAAACGTGTGCACAAGCACAGTATTCCCTATCTATGTAATGTTTTTTTCATAATTATGTGATATAGAGCAAAAAAAGGTAGCAGTTTTTTGTGTCGTGTTGTTAAGCATTTCCAGGGGAGATAATGTTACTTTTCACAGTGTGTTTGATAGGTTTGTTACATTGTAACATTATATAATACACAATCATAAAGTGGATTAAAATAGCCTCTCACACTCTATTAACTGAATTTCAATTTATTCTATTTACCGTAGTGCTATTATATAAGACTTCGGAGGTTCATATCACTAATATTCAACGTTTTTATATCGGATTTGTTTTACTATTGTTATTGAAAGGTGCATAGTAAAAATTAAAAAAAAAAAATCCGATAAAACCGTTGAATGTAAATGACATGAAACTCAGAAGTCTTATATATTGTCCTTTAATATATAAGACCGGAGGTTCATATCATTTACATTCAACATTTTTTATCGAATTTTTGTTTACTTTCAATATTGAACGGTTCAACGGTTCAACATTGGTAGTTAAAAAAAAATCCGATAAAATTAATGGTTCAACATTGATAGTAAAAAAAAATCAGATAACATGTTGAATGTTAATGATATGAAGCTCCGAAGCCTTTCATTATTGTACTATCGTTTATTAGTTCTTTATTCTAACTAAATGTTTTTTTGTGGTGTATATTACAAAAAAAGGGGGGGGGGTCTTTTAAAAACACCAAAATACCTACAATATCTGTTTACAGAATGAGAGAGATATTTTGTATTCTAAAACTAATTTTTCTCACATGTTTGCTGGATGTTTGTTGAAAATACAGACAAATGTTTAGTACGTATACCCATCGGATCCCATCCCCTCTTTTTCAATTCATTAGTTCAAGATACAGCTCTGAAGAATATGCAATAACCTAACATTGATAATTTAGCTAACAATAAATTCAGTACATTTTTCTAACAAGTGAAGAACAAAGAAAACATTTGATATGATGTGAAAACATGGCCAATTAAGTAGGATCTTGTGGTTTCGTAGACATAAATGATAATTCAATATTTTCTATTCATATTTTAGTATATTTAATAACATGTTTATATTTTGTGACGCATCTGATGTATAAATCCATTGCCTTTGAAAGACTTCTTAGTTCCGATCCGTTGGTTGAAACCCCCTTTTTAACTGCCTGTTCGATTTTTTGTTTGCAGTGTCGAAAAGGGAGAAAGACAGCAGTTTTATCAAGAACTTATGTGAAAGATCTGCTATACATCTGACAGTCAGGAATTATTCTGAAGTACACATGTCGACCAGAGGCATGGAGAGGGTACCAGATGCTTATCTGAGATTCCAATTTGAACTAAACAAAGCAATATATAAAGATATGTAACTGTTGGAGAAATAATCTATATGAATAAAGTTAGGCCACAAAAAGGAACTTCTTTTTTTTATAAACAGAATTTGTCAAATGTATCCATAACAGAAGAGATGTGAATGCATCCTTCATAGCCTTGTAATAATGATGGTAATAATTTATATAATTTCTGAGATGATATAGCAGTGCCATTGGTTTTCCCTTTCTCCTTCTTCAAAGAACTTCGTTCTTATGTTGTACTGATATACCACTGTCCCAGGTTAGGGGAGGGTTTGGATCCCGCTAACATGTTTAACCCCGCCACATTATTTATGTATGTGCCTGTCGCAAGTCAGGAGCCTGTAATTCAGTGTTTGTCGTTTGTTTATGTGTTACATATTTGTTCTTTGTTCATTTTTTTACATAAATAAGGCCGTAAGTTTTCTCGCTTGAATTGTTTTACATTGTCTTAAAGGGGGCTTTTATAGCTGACTATGCGGTATGTGTTTTGCACATTGTTGAAGACTGTACGGTGACCTATAGTTGTTAATGAAATGTCATTTTGGTCTTTTGTGGATAGTTTGTCTCATTGGCAATCATACCACGTCTTTTTTTTATATTGATCATCTGAACTGGGTTTTTTTAAATTGGAGCCTTGTTCGAGAAGAGTTAAAAGAGCATATGCTTAATTTTTGTTATTTTTTAGAATCCTCATTTTTTTTAAATGAAACATTTTGAATATTCTACATAAAATATGCCAGTCAACCATAAATGTTAACACCCCAAAAAGGTCTTTAGTATATTCATTTGTCAACTTACAGAATATGTCAAAGGTTTAAGCATCCCAACCATTACCATGTGACTTGAGTTTTTGATTTGTCAATATCAAGCAAACTCGATATTTTCCATAACATCATAATAGTTTAGTTTAATTATTAAAAAAACAAAGGACTAACTCTTGTACAAAACTGTAACAGATTATCAAAGACTGTCTAGTAAGTACAATTTTAACATAGGCCACTGCTCTTAAAGCATCGTCTTAGCAACGGCTTAGTTGATTGTAAGTGTTGGATGCAGAGACTGATGACTTGAGACAATAGCATGGAGGTAAGTATGTTTAAAAACAACGTTTTCAAGAATATAGGCGGATTCGAGCGGGGGGTAGCTTTAGTCGGAAAAATTTGTTTGATTAAACATAGGGAATCACTGAAGCATATCTGGAGCGTGCTTTCCGTAGCTCCTTCAGTGCCCCCCCCCCCCTCCCCCTGTAAAATGTTGGATCGGCCACTGAATATTGGTTTAAACAGTGCGATGGAAGTCTTCAAATGTATATAAAAAAAATTAATGAAAGTCTTTGTGCTGGTTATTGAAGGTAAACTATTAAGACAAGAAAAAGATATAAATAGTAAATTCAAATCGTATGAATCGTATGAATAATATTGACGAACAAAAAAAAATTATCACATTATGTCGTCTGACGATTTTAAGATGCTATAAGATAGACTAAAAATGTATCGAAAATATAGAACAAAAGAAATCATGAAATAACTCACTGCAATCCCAATTTTAGATGCAAACACATGAAAAGAAAAACAAAATCACACCATATCTCCACATGACACAAAACAAAAACTAACTGCAATCAACAAATAAGACGCAAAGAGTCACAAGAAATGAAAAAAAAAAATCCATTTGCGACAACTACCAACTTATTATACTGTATGATCGAACACAAACATAGCCAAAATATAACACTCAAGAAATAAGACCCAAACTAAATTACAAGTAATTGCAAGATCAATAAATGATGCATAAAATATAATTCCGAACAACAATTGGTTGCTACCCCAAAAACTCAACTTCACAATGGTCAACCAATCTGGGTTACTGTATAACTAAGCTGTAACAAAATGTGTAACAAAACTTTTTAAATATTACAGAAATTATGACTGTCGTGTAATTGTAATGGTTTAAGAAAAAAACATGTCAAGCATGCAAATATTATTTAAAAAAAACTAGTTTTAATCACTTAAAAGTCATGTGATGTTACATATATAGGACGGGTGTGTTCGATGCGTAAATTAATTAACAAAACCCCGTCATATAACATCCAACTTTGAAGTTGCGTCTTAATGTCAAATTTAGGTGTGCCACTTTGGGAATGGTCTTAACGATTGACAATTCATTTCTCAATTTTTGTAATTTTTCCTAGATTTTTTCTATGTCCAGCAAAAAAAAGTAGCAGTTTATTAGGAGACCCCCTAAATGACGTAACAGCTCGACTTATGGTCATTTTAAAAACGATTGTTTGCAAGTTGCATTGTGAACAATTGTACAATATGAAAACTAATCAACGTGAATGCAAATATTTTTAATGACTTTACGGAAAGTAACTTTTGTGACATCTTGACAACTGTATACAAAGTTCATTACACTTTTCTACCTTCTAAACACAAGAGGTCGAATTCTTTTGTTCTATTTAAACCGCATATCGGACTGGGTTCATTTGGAAGTACCAACATTTTTTTAATTTTCCCATTAGAATCAAATAAGTCTATCATGACATGATCTTTGCAAATTTTAAGATAGGTAGACATTATATTTGTCAACTTTTACACCACACTGATGTTTGGTAAAAAGATATAGACAGATATAATGACTACCCATGTTAATCCGTCTACTTTATCACTCAATCACTCATCAATCCTTCATCATTTATACATAAAAACACTTGAAACCTCTCCTAAAATTGAGAGAGGTACACAGAAAATAATACAGCTTTAATTGCTGTTCTTCATCTAATGAATAATGTCACAATTAATCGACCTGCAAAAATTAATAAAGAGTTCATAGAAGGGCAAATCTTGAAAAATAGAATGCAACTATTTATATTAAATACAATAATAATGAATGTGTGTATTATCAATATTTTCAAGGTATTGTAAAGTTTAATTCAAATAATATAATTATAGTCTTATAACAGTAAAAACTAAGATTTATACAAAAATTGACAATACAACACTATACAGGGAGATAACTCTAAATGTTTCTCAAATATATATTTCACCTTTTTGGTCATAAAGGATTATGTCCCCTTTTTTAAATCTGTACTAGAACACACCCGTGATATCGCGGGTCTGTGACTGAATCAAAGTATATAACTTTGCCCAAGCCTTATTTTAGTATTAGAATTGTCATCTGATAAAGTCATGCCGATTATAAGATACACAGTTTTCTCTGCTTTCAAATCTTTCTGTTTGAACCTGTCGAACTGGAACTTATCAATTATTGGTATTATTAATTATTTGGAAAACAAAAGGTCCTGGAATGGAGTATTTTTTAATCAACAGCATTGTCCTATAATAGTTATAAATTGGACCTTGTTATTTTAGTGTTATAGATACTTGCAGTATTAAACATTTATACATGGTTAATTTTGCACATGGTATGAATTTAAGTTCAGAAAAGTTAATGACTCTTTTAAAGTGTTGACTGTGTTATTTTTTTTTTAAGGAAATTCAACAAATATTTTATATTATTGAAAATAATCTGCTGTCATTTCTAATTTAGGTTTTTTTCCTATGCGATCATTTTTAAATTAGGGTTTTAATTCCTATGCTATGTCATGTTTAATTATATTTATGATAAAATTAGAATTTCATATTTTTCATTGAAAGCAACATAGTTTTCAGGTTTACTTGACTCAAGACCTATTTCCCAGCTCACATATTTTTCAGTATCAAAGGCATATTCCCAAACAGCTTAAAATTTGTTCTTGTAGTGGTGGGTCCAAGGTTATTAAAAAGAGGGGGAGAGATCCACAATAACGTATGTGGTAGCAGTCAAAAATCTGAAAAAGTGTTTCAAGATCTTTCAAAATCCCACTTTTCAGATTTAGAGAGGGCCATTGCTCAATCCACCATCTGGGTATTTTAAGCAATATCTCTAGAACTTACTTATTAAGATTTATCTGTATGTCTCTCTGTTGTAATACATCTTGATATTTCCTTTCAGATTCTGTCATTCTTATGTGTGCATCCTTTTCTAAGTCTTTTCGATTTTCCCTGCAAATTCAGCAAAAAAATAAGTTTAAGTGTTTATGGGGATGATCACTTGATTATTTTAAAACAACTTATATTGTAACAATTTTTATTGACAACAAAATGTTCATTGAAACAAAGCCCTTAGTGTATATTTATGTAAATAAAAGTTTTACTAATTTGAATGAAGCTCTGCATAACATATATAAATTTCATTCTGAATATCTCTAACTTGTAAGTAATGGACAACTTCCTTTTTTTTTTAAGTTGTCTTTTTTAATTTACTTTCCTTTATGCTTTTAAGTTAATTATTTTCTTTTGTTTCCTTGAATTTATAGATTTCTTAGTATACCCCAAATTATCATAGATAGGTAACAATGTTTATTAATATTTATATGCAACCTTAAACAGTGACTACAATGTTTATAGCTATATTATTTGATCACATACCTCGACTCTTTCTCTACAACCGTATGACGACTTTCAAACTGATCTCTCTCTTTCCTATTATGCAACATTTTCATCTGTGAGAAAATATAAACATTAGAACAAATTATCAGAAATAAAGCTTAAACAATTTTATATACAAATATAAACATTCAACTTTGCTAGCAATTGGTAATGATCATTTACACTTCCCTCTTTTTTTTACTTAGATAGAATACTGTGAATTCTTAATACAGTAAAAAAAAAACATTGGTGGCCTTAGGCTGTTTTCTGCACTTTTGTCGGGTTGTTGTCTTCTTGATGCATTCCCCATTTCCATTTTTAACTTTAAAAAAATGAAAGTTTTTACTTAATCCACCGATTGGCCATTTTACACAATATGTAGTTATCACACACAATTTTACTTAATAGATATAGAAAGATGTGGTGTGAGTGCCAATGAGACAACTCTCCATCCAAATAACAATTTATAAAAGTAAACCATTAATGCTTATGAATGTAAACAAGATTCCAGAAGAAACACAAATAACTTATTTCTCTACTCCCCATAAATCATTGAATCTGTTCTCTTGAAATATAAATATTGCTTGATGTGTGAATAGTACTAAATCACGCAAGCTAGGCATTCAAAATAAACTAAATACATAACATACACAAATATAATTATATAAAAAATCTTAGAAGTGCTAACCAGTTTTCTTGTGTGAATTAAATCAGGTGATGAAATCCCATTTACCCCTAAGGGACTGGGTAAAAGACAAAGTTTACTGTTTAACATTTACTTTAATTCATTACAAATGTTGAAATTTTAAATTCAAATTGAACAGAGATGTTGTAATAGAATTTATTCAACACTAGAATTAAGAATGTAATATTATATTTCTGAGCTACTTACTAAACTATCTCTTAATAGCCTATCCTGTTTCCTCTGAGCTACTGATTTTATTTCAAAATCTTGCTGTTGTACCATCAGGTCTTTCATTTCTAACTCATCTCTTGTTTTAACTTTTTTGTTACTGGTCTTTAATAAACAGTACATGCTTTTATCAATTTTTTGTTTTACATTTAACTTTACCTGTTCTATATCATAATTTCATTTGAGAATTGAACGCTTCTTTTTGTAACTTCATTGGGGTGTAAAAGCGTTGACCCAAGTACATTTTGTATGAAGCGTGGAAGCATTTCATTCTTAAAATGTGCACAGGGTCAACGCTTTTACAACCCTATGAAATTACTAAAAGAAGTATTCAATACTTTTAGTTACTATTATTTGCTATGATCATGAAAACACTATACCTATCAAATGATCAAGTATTTTCTTTTATTTACCTATGCACTTATTGTAGAAGCATGTGTTAGCCAAGCAGAATAATGTATTATGATGAAACATCTAATGTAACTATTAAAATATAAGAACAGTGCTTTACCAATATGGAAACAATATAAAATATAATCTTAACTTTTGTCAATAAAAGGGCATTTCATTTTATGCATTTTCTAATACAGTACTGATCAAGATTAAGGAGAGGGTTGCAATCTCTAAAAAGTGGTTTTAACCCTTATAAAATGTTCCGGTATATATATACTTTTTCTCATTTGGATTATTCAAATTAAACATAACTGCTACCCATAATTGTAAACCACCAGTAAAAAAAAAACCTTGTTGTTCAGTGTCATTGGAATTGAGACTTTTGTGTGTTTCTTCAGAGGGTACATTATATATAAATGAAGTAACTCTTTCTAACAATAAGATATATTTGTATACATGTATAAATTTACGAAAGGTACATTTTCCACATGCATATTGAACAATATACAATGATGAACATATACGGAATATGTTAGACTAACTAAAGTTGCTATGTGTATTCATATTTTGTACCTTAACTGTTAAAATGCCATCCAGTTTTGAAATCTGAATTGGAAGACTAATTGTGTTTATGCATGCCAGATATTGACCACAGGCTTCGCTATATTTCAGTGAAAAGAAATTTTTCAATTTTGACCATGTTTAGAAGGTTTTAAATACTGAGTGAATTTGAGAAAAAGATTGTTTGGTTGAGCTTGGCAGTAAATATTTAATGCATTGTCCCAATAAATTTCATTTTTTTGTTTTTTTGCAAATATATCACATGATACAATAAATTTCTTCTCTACCTTCAGAATATTTTTTATATTTGTATTTAAAAAAACACATCAATTACTAATTCAAAAGATGGATAAGAAAGATCATAAAGGTTTCATTACACAACTGACACGACAGAACTATTTATGTGAGATTTCAAGACTAGCATTATCTCAGTAAATTGTTTTTTGTTCAACCAATATGTGTTAGAAAAAATTATAGGGCAGCAATTTTTTCCCTGTAAAAATCACTGTCTTAATATATTTACTGATCTAAAAGGATTTGGCTTTTTTTATGTTGTTCCTAAAGACAAATTCTATACTTTTTGTTGTTGATTAAAAGGTGTGATGCCTGTAGTCTATTCCTTAATAATAGTACCTGTATTCTCCTCTTTAACTGTTCTTTGTCTTTTCTTTCCTTTATTTGAAGATCCTTTTGAAGCAATATTATTGGAATTAATAAATAACATTTTTTTCAATAAGATATTTCAAATAAGAAAGAGCAGTGTCAAATTGTATTTGGAGCTTTTAAAATGACATACTAAATCTAAATGAGTCATACCAATCTGTTTTATGTAAATAAAATTGTTAAGTATTTTTCTTCATATCTTTATGGGCCTGTATTTTAAACCGTTAACGTCACTTTGATGTCATAGTGATCTATTAATATACAGTAAATGAATGTATAATAATGCAACATGCAGAATAAAATAGTTTACACAAAGTTTCTGGATATGAGCCATAAAAACGAACCTTTTGTTTTTGTTGAGTTCTTGATGAGATATCCCATTTCTGCATTGCTTGGTGAAGTGACTGTTCTTTTCTTTCTAATTGAGATTTTTCCCTCCTTTGTCTTCTTTTCTCTGATTCCATCTAAAATTTTACAAAATAACTCGATATCAGACATTTATCAAACTTTTAAACATTTACATTCCCTATTGATTCTTAGAAGCCTATATTTTTTTCCAGAAATTGGTGATAAAAATTCTAGTAACAGAATTTTTATGCAATAACAAGAAAAGTGATTGAATTTTTTATTTAAAAATAAGTGTAAACTAATTAAATGATTCAGTATTTTCTTTGGTACAACTTATACTTAAATTAGGAAATTATTGCTGAAATAGCAATAACAAATCTCGAATTTTTATCTATTTTTAAAAATCACAGTCATTTCTGAAGTTATGGTATAACAATATACATGTGCGGTCTTCAAAAGAATACACAATATTGCTTGTATTGCTTTAACATTTACTATCTTACTGATTGAAGCTCAAAAAGGATTGTATTGATTTCTTTCCCCTTCCACAGTACCTTTTTTAACAATTTGATTCTATTCTCCTCTGCTAGCATCCTGCGCCTTTTCATTTCCGACTGTACCCTGGATTCTTCTTCTATCTTTCTCTGATGTTCCCAGGTCAGATCAGCTATAAATCTGTCACGGTTTGTGGCTCTCTCCTGTTCACCCTTTGTCATCATTAGTTCTAAAATTCTTTGGTCCTGTACAAAAGTTTGCTAATGATTAATAGAAAACGATTAAATTTAAAAAAAAGACTTCTGTAATGCCAAAAATTACGAACTTACTTATAATAACTGTATAGCTATCAGAATTTTCAAAAGATTTTGAAGGATTTTGTATAGAAGATGCAAAAGCCATGTAAATGTTATTTCTGTGTGTCTTTATTTTTGGTACATTCTAGCAATCCAATAAAAATCTAATTTCTCATTAACCTTTCCTAACCAATTTGACTAACTTTTTCACTTATAGTATTTTCACTTTCAAATAGAAATATTATCATTTGAATAGTCCATTTGCCAATTAGTGATTTGATTCTGTTATTACACACTTTTTAAACAAATTACTTCCCTTTGTGAATCTTAGGCTGGTTCCATAACGGACAAAATTGGCTTTTACCTTTGCAAAGCAAATTGAAAGTGATGTATCAGCGGTTCACCTTAGTTTTTCATGAAAAACAATTTAGCTTAACAACAAATTAATGAAAATCTAATTTAAAGATTTGAAAAAAATCACTCACATTACGCACAGGTAAGTGTGCTCTTTCTGCTAGCTCCCCATTGTAACTAAAAATTAATGTCCCTCATAAGGGAGACAACTTAAAAGGGATCTCTAATAACAGGGTCAATTGACGGGAATTGGTAAAAAGCCTGTTGCATGAGCTTTTTTGTTTTTTTTATCAAGAATACCAAACCACTGACTCCATTCTACATTTAAATTCCCAGTGTTCACAGTTATCAATTCTAGCTTTATTTGCTTTTCACAGATTTATTAGTGTTTTCTAAGGAGTACAGTAATTGAGACTTTATATGATCACCACATAATTCTATTCTCAACCATGTAAAATAACGTACCCTTGGTGTGACTACTACATGACTGGTATCAATAGATTTATTCAGTGTTTTCTTCAGTCTAGTATTGGATATTGGCTGAGCACTATCAATTGTACTTCTATTTAACAAACAGGAACTTCCATTGGACACCAAACTAGATGTGCTTCTTGATCTTCTTATTGGTGTTGATTTGGGCCGAGGTTTTGGACTGCAATATATAATAAAAAAAAATCTACAATTTCTGTTTTTAGTTAGATATCAAAATGATTTGTGTGTACTTTTTATTGTAGCATGTGACACTTTGGATATATATTGTAACAAGGTTATGAATATTTAACAGTAGAAGAATACCTTTGCCTATTTCTTTTTTCTTTCTTGGACAATAATTCTTCTCTTAATTTCAAGCTTTCTTCATGCAGTTCTTTTACCCTGTAATATATCATAGAGTAAACAAAAAGGTAACAGGATATCTTGAGATCTTCTTATTCTTATATTGTCCGGGAAAATGCACTGAATACAAAATACAGAAATATATTTGCCTAGTTAACCTGATGAATTTCACATGACTGGGAATTTAATTTTTGATCACCACTTGTCATTATTTTGTAAAACATAATGGAATATCCAGGACATCATGTTAGTTGTTAATTTTGATTCTCATTAAAGATTGTAAGCCTATAAATAAAAATATCTTTTAATCGCATACTAATTAACCGATAAAGAGCTAATTTCTATCTTTTTCTTTAAAGATATCTTCCATAAAATTGAGAATGGAAACGGGGAATGTGTCAAAGAGACAACAACCCGACCATAGAAAAAACAACAGCAGAAGGTCACCAACAGGTCTTCCATACCAATTAAATAGTCGTGAAAAAATTTTCCACTGCTGACACAAGCTGGTCGAGTGGGGTACGTTTTGCAATCACATTATTCATCAGCTGTCCATCTACCTTTTATAGTTTTATATTTATATTTAAATTCAATGAATATAATAAATCTACCATTATTTCATTGATTGACTTGTAAAAAAAATCAAAATAAAACAAATCAGCTGAGTGATTACGCAACATCCACAGATGAAAAACATCATAAAATGATACCTTTTAAAACAGAATCAGTTTTCCGTTTAAATAGTTTTGATTGTTATATCTGTTCAAAGTTGCCATTATAAGTCTTGGGTCATTTTGAAAATCTTATTTTTCCTTGTCAGTCACTGTTTTGTATTTACATGCGAGACTTGTAAATCACAAATTGTCTCCCTTGTGCAGATTTTGATAGCCATTTGACTTCGCCATGAAGTCAGTCCACCAGCAAGATTTAGCCATTTTTAAAATACTTTGGCAACTAAATCTTTATTTCGCCAGCAATATTGTGACCTGGAGCAGTTGATCTGAGGTGTTACTAACCTGTTATTCAACTCATCATTAGTAACTCGTTTATGACCAATGGATGTTGCCCAGGCTGTTCTTGTTCTTTGAAGACTGCTTTTTGTTTTCTCCTCCTCTGAGAGAATATAAAAAGACATTACTCTAAAACTCAAGATAATCAATGTTTAAAGGAGTCTAAAAAAACTCAATACTGCATCTTTCCCAACAATAAGAACAGGTAATAACCAAAATTTTCTCATTATTTTTTTTATGAAAAAAACAACAACAAATAGTCTATAAATCTTATTATATTTCTTATTTAAATATAGTGAGTCAGTGTCTGCTACAACAAATTACATGAGTATATCAGTGAACAATAAGGTCATATTAAATGTTACAGGGTTAGTTCTGTGTAAGATTCTTTTTAAAATTTCATCATCAACTTTGTTCATTTTTTTTTAAAATTAAATAGAACCCAGTGGTGATTATGGGTTGTTGTAGAGCTACCTGATTTAGACCTAGTACTGGTAATTTTCGATCTGTTTGGTGTTCTAGATCTTCTTTGGGTTGCTGTGCCTGTCTTTTGTGAAGAAGAGTTTAAGCCTAGCTTCCTCCTTGCTGTTTTTTTAGTGGTACCTTCTCCATCAACAAGTTTCTTCCTTTCTTCTTTACATAATTTAAGTACTCCTTCAAGAAATAAGAAAATGAACATTACAATACAATGAATGCTGAAAAACCATAGAAGAGTCTTAGTTTCAAACATCTTAATCAGTCTCAAATTGTGTGGTGTTTACAATACTAATAGTTTGTAATTGGAATTTGGTCCAAGATCTGTAGAAGAACTAGATAATATAACATGAAAACCCTACATAGAGAATGTTATAAAAAATCAACTCAAATTCAACATTTTGATGTCAATGTACATGGTGACATCCACTTAATCTGAACTTTGGTTGATGGTTGTCACATTTACTATCATACCACATCTCCTTATTATTTTTATTTATATACAAAAAAAACAAAAAAGTTCAAAGTCAACAGATTGAAAACTGTAGAATTATTGATATTAAAAATTAGATTCCTTTTTATTCCATTTTCATAATTTTGTGTTTATTATAGAAAACATCCTAATTGACTGATTGATTGTTGGTGTTTTAACGCCACTTTTGGGCTATTTATTGTCCGCCAGTTTTTTTTAAGCTGGAGTGTCCAGAGAAAACCACTGACTTTTGTTAGGGAAACTGACAACCTTAGTCAATTAAGATTTAAAAAAAAAGTTTTCTATATAGAAATTCATGTTATGATCTTTCTGAATTAAAACAGCTATTTACTCTGTCTTTCTTGCTCATGTTCATCATATATATTGTAAATGGTTCTTAGTGGGATGTCTTGAGGTAAAAGTTCTTCCTGGAAATCAGTTAAAGGCTTGTACAGAATGTCCACTGGCTGAAATAACAAATAAATAAGAAGTAGTAAATATCTATGCAGCTTCTTTCTTACGCAGTCATACTTCATATTATCATTGAAAATGCACAAACACTTTATAACAATAAATACATAAATACTATATTTATAGAGGGCATTATGCAATAACAACAATAACATCAAGTGCTTCAACTTAAAAAAATAAAATACAAAAATACATAAGACATAAATTACAAAGCACCATGCCATCTAATATGAATCAAACATGCAGATAAAGATTAGAAAATCAAAATTTTAAAAATGATAAATTCATGTACCCTAAAATGTACAAAATGTACCTACAAAACAGTCACTTGAATATATCCTGACCATGAAAAATAAATTCTAGTCGCCTTGGTGTTCACAGCAATCACTTTTGTAATTTTCTTTATTACCAAAAGGAAATTTTTCAAATATAGATAAATAATTCAAGGACTTAACATAAATAATAATTATTTTTTAAGAAAAGATGTGAAATCATTGAATCTAGTAACTTTAATGGAACTACTGTCTTTGTAAACAAATTGATGGATTTTCTTCCAATACTCAAGTCTACATCATACAATTCTGAATAGCAGTAAAGTAAATTTGTTATTTTATAATTATAAGATTAAAATTGCATTTAATTTATTTTTGATCCATTATATTGCATTGAAATTACACATTCATTCCCAGATCGTTTGTTTTTGTAATTTTTTTCTTGGTCTAGCTCTGCCATTAAAATAGTCAAGATAATCAAGGAATGGACTTGGACAACCCATGACCAAAATATTCATTCAAATAATATTACTACAAAATATATTTTTTTTAATTTGATGAACAATACCTTTACTCCAACTTTAGCGCATGCTTCAAGTGACCTAGGACTTGTCAAAACATATTTACTGTCTTCATACACAGGGTCTTCAAAGTTGAAGAAATCAATGTGAATCTTTGGGTCTTCTAAAATTAAAAAAAATAAGAATATATATAACCATGATAACAAAACACATGCATTATTGCTGAAAATCCATTCAGTAGTTAAAGACAGAAGAATAATTAATATTTATAATTCAAATTTCTCTTTCGAAGAATAGTTTTTTCCATGCTTAGTTAACCCTTAACATACGGAGATCATCATATGACGTGTGTACCCAGACCACCTTTATTTGACTCCAATGGCATTCCATACTTTTAGAAGTCCGTTTTATGATGCTTATTTGGAAAGTTATGCATGTTTCGTCAACCTGAGGCTATCTATTGTCATGTCTCTTATGTATAAATTGCATTTTGAGCACAAATACTGACATGGAAAATTGAAATCGAAGGAAACTAAGTACTGTAGGAATCTACAAAGCAGTATATATACATGTATATATTACTCCACATACAGATAAGTTTCAGGTAATATCTATTAGTTCTCATGTTCATCTTCAGTTTCTGGAATTGATCGGAAAACTAGTGTTACTAGTGTTACATGTACATGATTACAGTGCTTAAGTGACTCGAATTCACCTCATCTGACCTGAGAATCTGTCCCGCTTTTGAACTATTGCCGTCATACAACAATCACTTTTCCATTGTGGGATCCAACATTTTGTATTATGACTCCAAATTTAACGACAACCTGTGTGATGTTCAGTAATGGGGGACAAATAGCGATAAGGTGTATTCTGGTACCCCTTAAAATGTGTAACAGAAGGTGACATATTATGAGTCTTCTATTCCGTCTTAAGGTTCATGTGGACCCTATGGCTAAAATGGCCGTATTTTCACCTCAAAAATTTCTCTGAGTACAGGCAAACCTGTGCATCTGGAAAAGTTTTAAGGCATAGCATGCCCTAGATAAATAGATTTCAAATGTATTGTATGATTTAAAAAAATCATAACTTAACTGAATTTTGCCGTACACTTTTTTTCGTCTCTGAGGAGATGATAAAATTAACAAACAGTTGAGTTTACCTTGATATGGTCCACTCAGTTACACAGTTTAAATAACCAATTATTGTCAGGTACCTATTGTCCATCTGATGTCCATGTCAATATTAAAAATGCTCACTTTAATTTTTACCTGTGGGGAAGTTCTCAAACCTGTTTCCCAACTTAGTTTATTTTGGTACGTTCTGGAGGAATGAAAAAAAGTCCACGGGAAAATCCAGCTAAGTTTTTATTTTTCTAAAACATAAAACATACTTAAAATTCATTTATCTAGGGCATGCTATGCCTGATTTTTTTTACAGATGAGCTGGTTTGTCTGTACACAGGAGGTTGAAATCCTATCAATGAGGGTCTATAAATATGTCAACTCGACTATCACAGTAGAGCTTCTCTCACCGCCGATTTGCATAAACTTGTGAAAACACGTTTTTGAAGGTTTTTTTCTTAGATCTAACAAATAATATGATTAATCTGCAAACTATTTCAATGATTTGCAGATATTCAATTGAAATTACCAGACATTTCTTTGGCTTTCCAAGCGGAAAAGAATGCAATATGAACTCTACAGATGAGAAAGGAAAGAAGCGTGCAATGCCCTAATTCTTGTCAGCCATTTATAAACAAAGACGTTGAGGAGACAAAATAAGTCAAACTGTTCCGACCATGAGATGTTTTATCCGCGATGGAATTTTAATCTACCGTTAGTTTTTACATTGAAGATTAATATTGTTATGTTTAATCGTATGATTTTGGATTCGGAAAAAAGAATAACAGTCTTTATGAATCAAAATTTGGTACATAAAGTTGAACACTGGGAAAAATAAAAATACAAACAGAAACCACCCAAAAATGTTAATAAATCAATATTTCTGGAAATCCTTTTCTTCTTTTTCTCTATTTTTTGCTTAAAATACTGAAAACTCGAATGTGTCCATAGTACACGTATGCCCCCCACGTACTATCATTTTCTATTTTTAGCGGACCATGAAACTGGGGTTAAAACTCTTATTTGGCATTAAAATTAGATAGATCATATCATAGGGAACATGTATACTAAGTTTCAAGTTGATTGGACTTCAATTTCATCCAAAACTACCTTGACCAGAAGCTCCAACAATTGAGGAGTTCCAGAGTGCACTAGCCAAGAATAGTGCACCCAAGAAGCCAACACCATAGACAGCAGCCAAGTGTACATAGTTTTAAACTGTATATATTCGGAACGTTTTATTTGTAAATAGTTATTGGAGAATTGCTGTCTCATTCTCCGTCTAGTGGACTTATAACATTCTTTTAAAGAATCCAGTCCTAAGCAAGGAAGAAGAAGAAGAAGAAGACCAAAAACCTTAACCTGATGCGGGACAGACGGACGTAGTACCTTGAACAAAAACTTTAACCTGAAACTTGCACTATGATTTTCTACTATAACCTGAAAGCGGGACAGACGGACGGACGGACGAACAGACGAACGAACAAACAAACGAATGGACGGACGCACAGACCAGAAACGTAATGCCCCTCTACTATTGTCGAATCTTTCGTTTTATGTGTTTTCAATTTAACTTAAGAGTTCATCGCAGTTGATGCAAAAGTTGTGATAAATACCAAGGATTTGTATAATAAACTTACTATCATCGTGACAAATCCTTGTAAGATCAAGTGCAAATACCTAATATAGTCGAGGTTATTTTTAATGCGTTTTTGTAGCTGAGAAAAAATAGCTTGTTTTATACCCTAAAATTATGTGATGTAAGAAATACTTTATCATCTACCAATGTATTTTTTTTTCTTTATGAAATTAAAATCGAAAAACCATGGTAGAGTTTTGATTTGTAACCCCTTCTGACCTCTTTCATGCAATAAAGCAAGCATTTATATATAATTGGAAGGAGTTTTGGTACTGGTCACGTTGTCACCCATATCCTATTGCAGCTCAATTAAAGCTTTGTGGTGTAATATCTATACTGATAGAAAAACTGCTGATTTAATAAATCCTACAATAAAGAAGAATTATAGACTTAAAAGAATCTTTTAAAATCTATTTGAGGAGATTGGACAGGACATTGAAGTACAGACCATTACAGGGCAATGAATCCGAACACACCAAAAACTTAAACCAATAGCTAATGAAAGCACGTAATGGGCACTGGATCATGTATCCGAATGATCATCAGTGGCTTCTAGCTCTGTTCAGAAACCCTACATACCTTCTGTGTATACTCATGTCAAATAAATAGGAGAAAACTGATCAGTTGAAGGAAGCGACAAAAACTACGACTGCTGAAGAAAGATTTTATGCAGCAGTAAACAAAGTCTTGCCTGATTAAAATTATGCAATTGGTTATAACGATTTTAATTCAACTATCCATCCAAATTACAAAAAAAGGTGAACAAATTACAAATTTCCACGTGTTTGTTATCACAAATTTAATCTGTTATAACAAATTATACAAGTCGTGATAACGATTTACTTGAAATTCGTGGTTTCGAATTCAAATTAATTTTTAGAAGGTCCTAAATGGGTTTCTGCAAATAGCGCAAATGTGGAACGCCCATGATAACTATAGTTTTTCCCGTATTACCATTTATGACGTTACAAAATGCGTATACGGACATGGAGATAGGCGGTAAGAGCTTTTTCTAACTCTTTTCTTTCTTTCTTTTATTCAATATTATACTTTTGTTAATTAGCTACTATCTGATTGTTAGATGTGTCTGTCCAAGATTGGTAAAAATCCAGGACGGTTTGTGAATCTAATACCCTGTTAAATGTTTTAAAAACTTTAACTGCAGACTATGTAATGTAAGTCCATTTATTAGTAATATACGAAAACAAATTATTTGTTTGGTGTTTTTTTACCAAATTTTCTTTAGTCTAGATACTAGCTTTTGATAATTAACCAGTTGCTGTCCATTTTCGGTCTGAGACTACTATAATATAGTAGTCTCAGGTTCGGTACAAATCCAGTATAGTTTATGAAAATATTATTTTTTTAAAACTTTCACAGAGTGAATGTGATGTTAACTGGCAGAAAAAGTAAGTCCATTTATAAGTAAAATACGGATATACAGTTTTTTGTATACAAAATTTCCTTTTGGATACTATATTATGATCAGTAAACAAGCTTCTGTCCATGTTTGGTTCAAATCCAGGATAAGTTTTAAAAAAAATTATTAAAAAAATTAAAAACTTGACCCACAGAGTGAATATTTGTTGACGCTGGTGTCGCTTCCAACGCCGACGACGACGGAATGTAGGATCGCTCTGTCTCGCCTCTTTCGCGACAAACGTCGCAGACTTAACCCACAGGCGCTTGGGTATATGATACAATTTTTTTCATTTTTTTCCCATTAAAACAAAATATTTATATACTTAGTCTAACTATACAAATCCTTGATTAAAATATTCTATTTTCTATTTTAATATTGCATATCTATCACTTCTGTGCATGTCTCACCTAGTTTCTAGTGATTTAAACGACTTAGTGAAAATACCAAATTTTACTATCCATACTGTTTCTTAGTTTGGATAGTAAAACTTGGTATTTTCACTAAGTCGTTTAAATCACTCGAAACTAGGTGAGACATGCACAGAAGTGATAGATATGCATTATAAATATAGAAAATTGAATATTTTAAAATTCTAATTAAAAAAACAGTGTAATGGAATTATCAAAATCCTTGGTTACATCTATAGTCATTTTTATAAGTAGAATTTAAAGTTAATTAGATAAAACACACACAAAAAAATAAGGAATAACAAACATTACAAGATCATACAATGTCAAGAAATTCTGGTAATGTTATATCAGAGACCAGTACGAACATACGGTCCTGTCTAGAAGTAAAGGACTCAATTTAGCATATTTCCTTGTGTGTGTTTACTGGTTTCCTGTTCAGACCATAACATCTACTGGTTCTGCCAATAAAAATCGACATCGAGGGAAGCTTACCAATTTTATAAACAAGGTCAAGGGTTGAGTTACATCATTAAAAGGTTGTTTATTTATTAGGATCAAGTATCTATATATATGCTTTTCTGTATCCTTGTTTACACTCTTTAGTCATGCACTTATCAGCAATGTCTGGAAGGTAAATATTAAGGTTCACTGTAATAATTTGACGAAAAAATTAGATTGCAGTTTATACATGGCATGTAAACATCACACTTTAGTTTATGCGCAAAAGACAAACCTGAGCATCTGGAAAAGATTTAAGCGCCAATATAGAACAGATATATGCATTTTGTCGATCATATTTGTGATTCTCATTTTGAAATTCATTTTTAAGGTTTATGTACCCTTCTGTAGCCATTTTTGTACGAATTTTTCAAACCTCAATTATATCAAAACTACAGATATAATGAATAACAGAGATAGGCCATTTAGTACATATTCCAAGGGGAAACTTGATGCAAAGTATTATTTTTTACTGTTTCATTGCATTTGATAGAAAAATAGGACTTTGTGGCAAATAAATCAAGATTTTTATAGAAAATCCACAGCCTTTAATACAGAGATTTTTGTTATAAAATTTGAAACATAAATTACTCACTTGATTTTCTATGATGTGCTAGTGTTTATTTTTTACAAAAAGTTCTAAGCAACCTGTAAATTCCAAAACACCTCGTGCTGAGTCACTAAAGCTGAGTCACTAAAGTCGAGCGCACCCTAAAAGGTGTACTTGATTTTGGCCATATTTATATTTGTTTTAACCAATAACTACATTTATAAACTTGTTTTAAGGAAATCAATGCTAGCACTGCATGCAATAATCCTATATCTATCAGTCATTAAATTACTAAATATAAGAGTATAAGGATAAAGGCTGTGGGTTTTCTATAAAAATCTTGATTTATTTGCCACAAAGTCCTCTTTTTCTAATAAATGCAATGGAGCAGTAAACAATAATGCTTTGTATCAAGTTTCCCCTTGGAATATGTACAAAATGGCCTATCTCTATTATTCATTATATCTGTAGTTTTGATACAATTGAAGTTTGAAAAGTTCGTACAAAAATGGCCACAGAAGGGTACATAAACCTTAAAAAGCCTTTATAAAAAGTCAATATGTTGGCTTTTGACACATAGTCGAAGGCTAAATTATTTATTATCTCATAATTGGTATAAACTTGTAAAAGGCATAGATTTATCACTTCCACCTCTATTCATCTATCATTGTAAAGTGTATACAAAATTTACTCATAGATTGACTTGAACTATAGATGTAATACATTTGAACTAAATCAAACAGATTTTGGACTGTTTTAGCACCTATCTATCTATCTTCCTGTCAAGGAGTGGACTCATATTTGAGTGTATATACTCCACCATACCACAAAGTGACAGTCAATAGCACTGAACTATTAAAGTGTTATCAGAGACATATAATACAATGTCTCTGATGTTATGAATACTGAATGTCCAATCCAAATATTATTATTTCATGCATTTCCTTAAAGGGAAAATTCACGATTTTTTACTTATGGTTTAAATATGTTCATTATGACATAATATATATATTCACAAAGTTTTATCGCTATATGTGCAGTAATAAAGGAGAAATTCAATATTTAATTCCTGTAGGTCGTGACATTTTCTCCTGGTTTTTGCATGCCGGGATTTAAAAAACAATCATTAAAAGTCTTGGTTTTTAATCATATTTTAACGTAATCGTAAGCGCTCCGATGACTTAAGCTTTATCTAATAACCATCCGATAATAATAAGAAGATAAAACGGACATACGTTCATACGTTCAATTGTACATATTCATGAGATAAATTTTCTATGTTAAATGTATATATTCAAATTATTTTTGTAGACAACACAAAAAATTATAAATTGATTTTTAATTAATGTATTTTCGGACTGATAAGGTGAACAAAGTAAAGTACAATAATCTGTAAAGACAATATGTTGGTGTACTCTTATTGACCTTTTACTATCTCTGCTATGACTTGGTTGATACAATGTGTGTATTCACGGTTCTGTAGCAATACTCGTAGATGGCTTGTTGAAAGGTAAATTGTTATTGCACTTCGGTATTTAACCACGCCTCTCGGGCACACCTTGCCAGGTGTGACTGTCTATTCGGATCAGTGAATTATAAGACAAGGGGAGCATCCAATACACATATTTAAAATATATATTCAAGTTGGTGACAAATAAAAATTGATCGCCGTGGAATTATTGAATTATGTTTGGTGCTATTATTTATTTGAATTCAAATAAGTTAATTTACTAAGAAATACACAATTTTTGGTTAAAGACGGGAAACTTAATTCATATGTCCCATTGAAATGATTTACACCTTTTGTCCTTGATTGATGTCTAATAAAAAGGAGAACTTAAAATTTATAAATAGCTTTACCAAAGTATTTTTATTTGTCTTTATTAGGCAAATAAATGAATGAGAACACTTAGATTTAGACTTTTTAAAAGCCACGTACAAATTAATAACTGGAACTCACTGAAGATAACTCTACCGAAGCGGAATATAATATGAACGAATAAAGAAAAAATACTTTTGTACTTGAGAAGTCTTAAAACATTGACAGCAAATTTAAGGTCTTCTTGGAATGGAATCGAAAAATTACGAATAGATATTCTTTATCAAGTGTGAAAAACGTCAACCAAATTTAATCATAATCGGGGACGTCCTTATTAAAGTAGTCTTCGTCTCACAACGTATAATACTTACTATTTGACCAAAGATGTTTAAAAACAAAAGACAACGAATTTAATGTCATCTTTCCCTATTTTTGAACGTAATTATAAGTCTGTTTAACTGGCAAGAATACCCCTAAAGCGGACAAATATCTGACAAGCAGTTTATTCTTTAAATTTGCTGTCATTGAATATCAAGAAAGAAAATAAATCCCGAAAATGATTTGAAACTTTAATACTCAATAGCTTTCCTAGAAAATATTCACATCCCTCGGGGATTATTAGTGTACGTCCAGTTGCATATGTCGGAACAGTTGTGGTGATGACGAATTTCTTTCTTTATTTGAGAACAATCTAATTGATATATAAATCTGTGATTTTACTATGTTCATAACTTCGATGAACCAAAGCAAGTTATAGATCGACCTGTATTTAAATCAAATTGGTCCTCTTCTTCTTCTTCTTCTTTTGGTATACAATAGTCTATCGAATTGGATGATTACATACTGTTGGTATACGTGGACTAGTCTATTTACAAAACTTTTACCCCAATTTGCACAAAATGTATGTTTCTTTCTTATGTTCAATGTATACATGTATATATTTTAAATTGCGCTGTAGTTCCGTAACTTTCTATCCAGGCGTATAAACGAATCGTCGACAAGTGCGCACATTTTTTTAATCAACATTTCTGGAATGATCCAACTATGTCCTTTACTATTGACAACGAGTAAATATTACATTGTCCCAGAGACATATAATACAATTATATGTCTCTGATTTGCCCCAAATTAACCCATGGAAAAAATACGTATATTTGTATATCTTCAATTTTTTTTATTTTTTTTTTGGTATCATTTTTTTTTTTTTTTTTAATAATATTCTTTACACCAGAAATTTTATTTATAAACAAGCGTATGAGTTAAGTAATGACTAGTATATTATATCACTTTCGGACACGCAAGACAGAGATGTATATTATACATGCACCTGATAGTTCAAAATGGAAAGTTATAAGTTATCGGCCGTGTACACTGATCAATACCTACAGAAGTGAAACGATGCATGAACTTGCAGGCCCGACAGGAAATCGCTTGAATACCTGGTCGTGTCACCTTACACCCCTCACAATACCTTTGGGAGTAATACCTTAAGCCATGCGGGTGATCAGTGGAGCGAAGATCCTAATTTATTTGAATAAAGTATATTACTTTAAAGAATTATGAACGAATTAGATTTTCGAAAACAATTTTCACGGAACTCTTATTTATGATTTGAACTTTGACTTTTTAACTAATTCCAATATTAACAGTTTAAAAATAACAGACTATATGGTTATTAAAAATATAAGAACATTTTCCGAATCAAGTTAGTTAGTCAGATAAAACAACCGTACGATTGACAAGATATCGACACGTAATTACGACAACATCGGTTACTGTAGTTTTGTTTCTTTATGGTTTATAGACATATCGTGATTTTTATTTGGACAAGATAACAAAATGGCGGAACGCAAAGAACTGATACTCAAAATTTAAATCGATGGTGATCTCTTATCTAGCGGAATAAAACTTTAATATTTATAAATTTGAGCATTTTTATACAGAATGGACATAATATGAATTTTTGATTTTTTTGCGAAGTTTCCCTTTAAAAAAAAATAGATTCACGAATTAACTTTAACTCATTACTGTCATTGACTGTTAATCATAGTTTATATCCTGGTTAGATGTAAAAGCAAGTGGAAAAGAAAAATGTATATTGATTTTATAACATTTTTATGTTCAGGAAATTCAAAGTAGAGGCAAGTTGAATAAACCATTCATGTCCCGTGGCCTTATTAGGATTCCATTTTTTTATTCATCATATTGTGACTTATATTCATTTCTGAATTCATTGCTTATCATGCTTCCCATACTTCTTTTTGAAAAAAAATCAATACATGAATTCCTCAGACAATCAATACCTGAAATTCCTCAGACAATCAATACCTGAAATATCTCAGACCATCAATACCTGAAAATCCTCAGACAATCAATACCTGAAATACCTCAGACAATCAATACCTGAAAATCCTTAGACAATCAATACCTGAAAATCCTTAGACAATCAATACCTGAAAATCCTCAGACAATCAATACCTGAAAATCCTCAGACAATCAATACCTGAAAATCCTCAGACAATCAATACCTGAAAATCCTCAGACAATCAATACCTGAAAATCCTCAGACAATCAATACCTGAAAATCCTCAGACAATCAATACCTGAAAATCCTCAGACAATCAATACCTGAAAATCCTTAGACAATCAATACCTGAAATTCCTCAAACAATTGACACCTGAAATTCCTCAGACAATCAATACCTGAAAATCCTCAGACAATCAATACCTGAAATTCCTCATACAATCAATACCTGAAAATCCTTAGGCAATCAATACCTGAAATATCTCAGACAATCAATACCTGAAAATCCTCAAACAATCAATACCTGAAATCCTCAGACAATCAATACCTGAAAATCCTCAGACAATCAATACCTGAAAATCCTCAGACAATCAATACCTGAAAATCCTCAGACAATCAATACCTGAAAATCCTCAGACAATCAATACCTGAAAATCCTCAGACAATCAATACCTGAAAATCCTCAGACAATCAATACCTGAAAATCCTTAGACAATCAATACCTGAAATTCCTCAAACAATTGACACTTGAAATTCCTCAGACAATCAATACCTGAAATTCCTCAGACAATCAATACCTGAAATTCCTCAGACAATCAATACCTGAAAATCCTCAGACAATCAATACCTGAAATTCCTTAGGCAATCAATACCTGAAAATCCTCAGACAATCAATACCTGAAAATCCTCAGACAATCAATACCTGAAAATCCTTAGACAATCAATACCTGAAAATCCTCAGACAATCAATACCTGAAAATCCTCAGACAATCAATACCTGAAATCCTTAGACAATCAATACCTGAAATTCCTCAGACAATCAAACATATTTGTCAGTTCTTGAGGATAGTATATCTGCTTTGGGTTAAAAAAAAAAGTCGAAATAGTAATGTAAAAATTCAATCTAAATAACCATTGTCCCATGAACTGGCCATTCCCTCAGTCTGCTGATTTCATTAATTTGTGTATGAACATGTAGTTTACTGTTTTTTCCATTTAAACACTATTATTTGTACAGAATATTAAAGAAACTATTACTTACCATAGCTGTGAGCCTGTGATAAAGCCTATTTGTGCTGATGTGATGTAAAACAATCACCAATCAATTCATCAATCAATTACTTTAACCATTATTACATTTCAGATAAAATGATTCAATGTAGATCTATACAAGTTATTTCTCTGTACAGAAAACTACTTAGGAAGGGAAGATCACTTCAGTTTACAGACAAAGATTACTATTTCCAACGAATCCGTTCAGAGTTTGAGAAAAATAAAACCTTAGAAAGGAAAGAAGATATTCAGAGATGTATTGAGGTACTTTATAAGTGTAAATCATATTCATTTGGCATCCAACCTTTCATATTGATATTCTTTCTCAGTAAATTTTTTCGTCTTTCAAAAAACCTATGGTAGTTCATAAATCAGTTCTGTTTGTGATTGTACAGATACATGTATTTACATTGTTCTCATAATAGCATGCTTGCTGAAGTAAAATTGTGAATGGTCATTACTGCAATCCAATACCACTGGTCAAACCAAAATCCCGAATAGTGGTATTTGTCTCTTTTTAGCAAATTGCACAACACAAAGATAGGTCTATTGAATAGACCTTTCTTTGTGTTGTGCAATTTGCTAAAAAATAGTATTCATAATTTTGGTTTGGTGATCATGAACTGTCTTTCTGGAGACTGTTACCAAATGTTAACAAGAACATTTAAAAATCAGGCTCAGCTATGTTGATCTACCATCTAAAACAAAGCAGAGTCCTTAACAACATGTTCATATCCTGATTTGCTTGTAATATTTGCCATTGGAACAATCTATCCCTGTTTTGGTAAGCAGCTATTTGTCTAATGTGTCTCTTTTGGAGCTTAGTAAAAATAGTTTCATACAGTTGTAGGTCAACCTTTTTAGAATCCAGAACTAAAAGACCTGAGATGTTTAAATATTTCTTTCTAAAATTTAAAGGCCTTAGTGCATTAAACAGGAAATTGTAATACTCTACACTAAATGTATTTTTGTATTTCAGAAAGGAGAAGTTTTTCTTGAAAGAAATGCATTAGTTTAAAAAGACAAATTTAACTTAACAAGACATCAAAATGCATAATCCAGACCTCCACGCTGACTTAATATTGGCAATTCAAAGTGGAGATAACTCTGTTGTGAAATCTGTATTGGATATTGGATGTGATCAAGTAGCTCTTGATTCTGCTTTGTGCTGGGCAAGCCGTTATGGGAACATTGAAATTGTTCAGAGTTTATTACTGAATGGCGCTAACCCAAACGCACAAGTCTGGGGAGGATTCACCCCACTTTTATGGGCGGCTATGTTTTCACCCAATGTTAATGTGTTATCTGTGTTGATAGAAGCAGGCAGCAAGGTTAATTGTTTTTCAAATAAACGTCGACAAACACCACTGCATGCTGCTGCTATCAGGGGAGATAACTCCATGACCTCAATGCTTTTGGAATCTGGTGCCAATGTGGATGCTCAAGATTACATGTACAAGACACCTCTTCTTCACGCTGTGTTGAAAAACATTCCATCTTGTGTAAAAATACTTCTGCACCATAACTGTAATGTTAACATGAGTGGATGGTTTAACGGAACAAGTGTGTCACCACTAATACAGTCATTAATTCAGAACCAGTTGGAAACCACCAAAATGCTTATTCTAGCTGGTGCAAAGTTCAACAAAGAAGCTATATACCAAACATACACTATCAATCAGTATTACCATACAGCTGAAAGCTTTCACTTTGATGTAAGACCAGTTTTTCTTCAGCAACAATGTAGAATCTGTATTCGTAGTTTATTGAAACCTAAATTTCTTGAAAAATTGAATCAAATGCCTTTGCCAACATTAATAAAAGAATTTCTGAGCCTAGATGAATTGAAATATATTTGATTGCATGTTAATTGTTTTTTATTTGAACTTATAATTTTTGTTTGACATTGATTGATTTATATTATGAAAAGATTAAAAGTTAGAGTGGGGTGCTCATTTTCGCCACATCTTTCCATGTTTTCTACCGTTTATGTTCAGGTCTATATGTTTTTGAAGTATACTGATATTTCTATATGAAGATAACTTCAAATGCAAAACATTCCTAAGCTTGAAAATATGTTTGTTTGAAAATAATCATCTGTAAAGTTAGATTAAAGGTTGCTTGAAATTTCCTGAAGTTTTGTCAATTGGGGGCACATATTCGCCGTTTTTACATATCTATTTAAAACCAAATAACTGCAGCTTTATATGATATTTATCAAATGAATTTCATTATAGATGAACAGCAGACATTTCAAAGGTGTAAAAAACAGAAAATTAGGCCAATCAGTCAAAATATAACTAGGAAAAAAATCTTTGAAAATCCTGTTTTCCTTCAGGAAATTGACCGAAAATTGTTGTCCGTTTTTCGATCTTTTGCAGTAAGTGCCGTTATTTTGTTTTAAGTTTAAAAAATAATCATATTTGTTATAAAATGATAATTTATCGGCATATTTCTTCCATTTCAGACATCCTTTGAAGTGTTTACACCTCAAAATCACAAAACGGCGAAATTGTGTCCACGGCGAATATGGGTCCCCCACTCTAAATAGAAAGTTATCAATAGATATATATATAAATATATTCATTTGTTTTGTTTTGACTACCTGTTATTATACCAATTTACATGTACATGTAGAACTCATTTTGATGTGTATTTATACATAATTATATGTACTTATGTATATGTATATATATTATATACGAATCTGCTTTTTGAGGTCATCAAATCTCTTTGAATTTTTTGTTCAACTGAAAATTTGGAATCTATTATAATTGGGTGGTACTATTTGCTCATGAAAAAGAAATAATGGGATGGTACTGAAATCTATTAATGCGATACACTATTATGAAGCTAGAAACAAATGATAGAAATTTGAATACATATGAGATAATAGCTCGCATTTTTAGAAAACCAAAAGTATTACTAGGTTTACAATACTAGTTTTCATGATACATTATGAAATGCATATGTAGAAAGATTCACAGTACACCTTTTATAAAATTTTAAAACCCATCTTATTTAGCATGTTTTACCAAGTTTTACCTTTATATAAAAAGGAAGTTTTTGAATATATACAACATACATTTGTATTTGAGGTTTATCTTACAATTTTAAAGATATAATTGGCTTTATCAAACACAAAGACATGGTAGCCTGCTAGTGTAACTTCTGATACAATATTTTTGCTTTTCAACATGTTTCAACAGTAAATGGGCTATAAGATATCAACAAATTTGCTAACAGCTTTGGCTCATAGAAATAATAAGTGAAGTTAAAAAAACATACACTTTATTTTATTCTTTAAACACTACTGAATGGATTCTTTCAAACTAAGTAAACATATATATAGGTAGCACACAAAAATGGTGAAAAACTTTCTCAAATATGTCTTAACATCTTCAACTTGCCAAATTAAATTCCATATATTTAAAAACATTTAAAAATGTTGTTGACCAAAGGTGTATGCACATTTTTATAAAATCTTTTACATAGCCCATTTATAACTGTATCTTGTCTCAGATACTGGTAACAGTGCATTTAGCATTTAGAGGAATTTTAACTCATTTTTCATTCAAATGCATTTTTGTTTTGTTATATATTATGAATTAATTAATATTCTTTATTTGAGAAATAATTATTTTAACCAAGTTTTAATTTTAGTGTGATTTTGGTGAGTCTCCACTATCATGACTATTTTAAAATAATATGTTACTATAAATACAATATAGTTAATTTAGTTATGTGATATACCATTATGTGTTGGTTTTGTTATTTTTGTTTGATTAAAAGACATTTCCATTTTGTTTTATTTTATATATTTTTTTTTTTTCATCAGATCAAAGAAAAACTTCTTTGCTTAAATGCAAATTTATTTTTTGCACCAATTAATTGACATTAAAGTTTCATAGTTGCATAAATATACTTTTCAAACAATGGACAACTTTTTTAATAGATTTATACTCTATTGATCTGTTTTCCACATGCCAGTATCTACCTGCTTAGCTGTTAAATTTTTTTAATCTCATAGCATTGTGTCACTTATGCCTGACCCAGCCATTATTATTTTTACCTTGACTTGTCAACAATACACCAAACCTAACAAGTAAAGTCATCTTTCTGTTTTCTGTTAGAATAATGAAAAACAGCAGAATTCAAAATGTATACTTCTTGGCACAATATTATGGCCTTTTAAACTCTTGGCTGAGCTCATTTGATAATTGCAGCTGATATTTATAGCATCAATATGCAGAAAACCTAATGATCATATATAAGTATGCATTTCCCCAGTTGATACACTTTTCTATGTCGTTTTTTATTAGGATTTCTGTTAAGAGATATAGCGTTACAGCTTACAAGGAATATACTGATGCAAAGGTTATTAGTGGTGAAGTAACTGAAGTTGATGTTATCTAGAAGAAAGTTGAACAATAGCTAGCATGACTTGGTAGGCTGTTGCAGCCTGTATATACGAAAGAAAATGTGGTATGATTGCCAATGAGACACTAGAGACTAAATGACACAAAAATTAACAACTATAGGTCACCATACAGCTTTGAACAATGAGCAAAGCCTATACCCAGGTATAAAAGGAACAGAAATCACAAATGTAAAACAATTCACATTAGAAAACTAATGGCTTAATTTATGTAAAAAAAAAATTAAAAAAAATGTAAAAGAGCAACAAATCAAAACCACTGAATTACAGGCTTCTGTCTAGATCTTGGAATAGGCACATCACAGAAGAGTGAAGACTACATATATCTGGCAACAAGACACACAAAACAACCACAGTATGATTTATGACAACCACTGATAATTTAAAAGGGAGATGTTGAGTGTTAAAATAAGACCATGAATAGATATGGACCATAATCACAACATGCAATAAATTGAGGTTACATGTATACTGGATCACAACTGATCATTTCTCTTCACTAACGTCAAGGAAACTTTCAGGAAACATGAATGACCTACACAACAGATATAAAAATTGCATACTCACTAGAATTTGACATTATCATGCTGCAGACCAAATAATAAACCAATCCCTTAACCTTAATAGACATGATTGAAGCAAATAAAACTTGAAAGAAATTTTCCTTGTACAATGAGTGTTGTAAACTTTCTAACTATCAGCAAACAGGAATTGGATGCACCGCATCTGTAAAATATGTTTAATCACTACAACTGGCAGTAATCCTTCAGAACATTAGTCAATTGGGACAAAAGGCAAACTAGATCTTTAATCACTACAGACTAATTTACAAAAATTAAGCATAGATTGTCATATAATAGCTGTATATTCAACTTGACCTCAGACAAGCTTATGTATTAAATATTGTTTTGTATTTTCATTATATTTAAGATTAATATGACAGGACACGGTTTAAAACAAGTAAAACACCAGAAATAACAGATCATTTATTTGCATAATAGAAATAAAACTGCTAGGTCTTCTCTGTTAGCTTGTCAATGTTTGTATTTTTCCATTTAAGTTGCATTATTTCTCTGGGAACACCTGTAACAATAAAGAAATATCAGTACCTTACATCAAATCCAATGACCATTTATTATTACACTTTGAAAAAATATTTGTATTTGATAATATAGAAGTTGTAGTTCAAAGATTAAACTAGAAACAAATATAATGACAATTCTTAAAAACAAAACAAAAATTTCAAAACTGGAAAAGCTAACTCCATAAGGCATTAAGCTTGGATTATTTCATGTAGATAAAATGAAAGGGCAAATCTGCTACATACTCAGCCATGTAGCACATCCAGAAATTGTTATAAGGGGGAGGGGGATGGGGGGGGGGGGGGACACTTACTGCCTAAAGGGGGGGGGGGCTCCAGTCATGCTTAGAGATTCCATTTTTAATGGACTAAATTTTTCCAACAAAAAGGGTGGGCTGCCCCCTAAATCAGCCTTTATAGTACAAAATGTAGTATTGAATTTCTACATATCTGTAGTTTCAATTTGAAAGAAACAACATAAATTTCTGGGAAAAAAATAAACTTTTCTTTAAGTCTCTGTATTAACCAAATTGTGTCTAATTACCTGCTTCTATAGTTTTACATATCTTGCAGGAAAACTGCCCCTTCTTATTTGTAAAATCTTCAAATAGTCCTGTACCTCCTCCTACACCGAAGTAATTAGACTTTGCTGCTAAATATCTGATTACTATGTCAAGGTATTCTTTTTACATTTTTGAACTCTAAAATGAGACAGTGCTTTCGAGGTAGATATACTTCCTTCTATGTATAATCTAAAAGTAAAACTTTGTTTTATTAAACTTAGATTATGTGTTATATCATAGAAATCCACATCAAAATATCGTGTATTGCTGGTAATTTTTATATTTCCAGATTCTTCCTATTGTTAGTTATTTCCATATTGTCAAAACCCATTAAATAATTCTGACTATCATATTTTTTTTTTAGATAAAGTCAAAAACAACAAAAATATCCTTTATGGGCAATACCCTACCCTTGCTTTTTGGGCATGGTGAGCTAATAAGAAGATACTAAATTGAATTATTGCATAGGTTTGAAAACAATTTTCTCCTGTAAGAGTCTTATAATATGTTTCTACTGTCAGGCAAAGGATACATAGTTCCATGTTTATCAAGTTGGCTTGTGAATACATCATGTAGTTTCTGGTAATTATCTGGATTATAGATGGTTTCTGCAGTTAGTATGATATCATACCTGAAAATAAAGAAAGTTAATAAATTAACTGATTAACAACTTTATTTGGCTCTTTATCTTTTTGAATTGAGCATCACTGATGAGTCTTTTGTAGATGAATTGAGCGTCTGGCGCAAATAAAAAATTTCAATCCTGGTATATATGACGAGTTTACTATTAAATGTAAATAAATCAACCTATTTCGTGGCCATAATTCAGCAGTAATTTTATAAACAGAGGATGATGTTAATCATAATATGGATTAGATTCCTGTAATTCTTATGTTCATAATTTACTATTGAAAATGATTCATATTACCGGTAATATCTATAATAATGTTACTGAATTTTTACTTGTCCTGAGCAACATTGGTGGGACAAGTGGAATAGGCACTGCATTAATTTTATTTGGGTTGATATTACTCAACATGCTCAATCATCAGTTCAATGCTTTATTCAAATATTTTCATCTTTAGGAAAAAGTATGCATTGTCCTTCTTCAACCTATTCTTAGTTTTAATTTAATTTTTTATTGAAGTTCTGCAGATATGAATTAGGAGAAGACCAATACAAAAAAGCCTCTAAAAAAACGCAAATCTCAACATTTTAAAAACATTTTATAAAATTAACATTATATCTGATCTGAAACTCTATACCATATTATAACATTATATTTTGTGAGTTTTCAGAGTCTGATTTAAGGTTTAATAAATTCCTCTGACTGAGGATAACATATATTCATTTAATAAAATAGCCATTATTTTAACCAAGCAATTTACCTTCGCTCATTATCTATTTTGTCTGAAAATTGTGACCAATCCCCAGAGAAATATCTACATGTACATTTAACATCATCATCCATATTAAGCTGTGTAACATTTGGTATTGTGTATTCTTTTAAAACTTCTTCATTCTGAAATTATAAATTGACCACAATAAAAGCTTAAACAAAGTAAAAGAAATTATGAAACATATTCTACACGTTACTACTTTATATATTTTTTGTGAATGTAATGAACCAGAGACATCTGTATATATGTCTCTGAATGAATATTCTGATGTTCCCACTGGTATCATCCATATTCTTATAAACGAATGAAGTATCCCCATAGGATACAGATGCCCTGGTTGTTAATAGACAATAACGTCTGCAATTTTTCAATTGACAAAGTGACATAACTCAAAAACTGCCTAAGGATTGCTGAAACTATCATTTATTCCAGTTATAAAGGGACATAACTCAAGAAAGATGAAAGTGACAACACACAAATTCAAACTTGATCTGTCATGTCTGTGTATGGTGGTAATATCATTGGGTATAAGTTTCATAGCATTCAGTTAAGGCAAACTAAAGTTAAAGAAGCAAAACTTATTTTAAAGCATAAGGATGTACAGCAAAACTTAATGCCCCCTCCACCACTGTGTGGCATAATAAAAGTGTTTCCATCTAATAGCTTATGAGCTTTTCTGACCAAAACCATCTGTTTTTCAGGATATTTTATTTATGTAAAATGTTAATATCAACAGTATGACCACCTATAGTAAATATAATATAATGAATCAAACACAGCAAAATGTAAAAACAGGATTTGGTGAAATAAATAAATGAAAAATGTTGAAATGTCAACTATAATGCAGGAGGGTTTTTTCAAAATAAGGAGGGCTATTCATGAAAATGATAGATATAATGATTTTTTTCTAGAAAACATTTTGAAATTACTTGGTTTACTTACATAATCTTGGAAATGTACCACTTTAGCACCACATACCATTGCACATATCCCTGGAATACCTGCTCCAGATCCTAACTACAATAGATAACAGAGGATAACAACATGAAGCAAAAAACCTTACCACTAATACCATATAGCAGGTTATTTTCGTTGGATGTAAATTTTCACGGTTAAGACAATTTAATAGTGCACATGCATGATAAAGGAGAGTTGTCTCATTGGCACACATACCACATCTTCTTACATTTAGTCATACTCTCTAACATTACCTCTAGAACCATTTTATCTGTGAAATCTACTTCCTCGGCTACATATGTAGCAAGATCTATTCCACATTCCCACACAGTCAGTCCACCTACAATTTAAAATTACTGATACTAGTTAATTCAGAAATCATTGTGTGTATTTATAATGGCGATTTTATAATTTTAGACTACAATGCGATTTTAAATTTGAGAAAACCAGAAATATCATATTTGAATCATATAAAAAATTATCAAATGGAGTTTTAATTATTGCGGTACATGTATAACCCTGTCCCATTTTTTGCAATATTAATAAAAACCTTGCAAAAATTTCTGAATTTATAGTAGATAAATATCTTAACTACTACACATTTAGATACACCTTATCGCTATTTAGTCCATTCTGGGAAAAATAGTCATTTAGACAACTTCATGTTAGGGTCAATGGTTAAGCAGAACAAAGGTCGTCAGTAATTAGCAGAGGGAGGAAAGAATTTAAAAAGCGATCACTAGGAAACTTTGATAGATTATGATCC
The DNA here is from genome assembly GCF_036588685.1 of Mytilus trossulus. Classification (NCBI taxonomy): domain Eukaryota; kingdom Metazoa; phylum Mollusca; class Bivalvia; order Mytilida; family Mytilidae; genus Mytilus; species Mytilus trossulus. Next base: position 17,473,179 of record NC_086374.1, on the reverse strand, counting down.
ACTTTTTCAAAACTCAAATTATAGAAAAAAAAAATTTTTTTAAGTATTTACGGTGGTTTAAACAGGTCTCATTGAAAAGTATCATGCATGTGGCATTGTTTAAACAGGGTCCAAGATAGCTTCAACTGGATGAAATAGTTGTGTAATTTTAGGACTAACAGAGAATGGATTATTGGAATAATTAGCAATTATGTGTATTATATTGGATATCATCCCAAAAGAAATTAATTTTAGGCATTTCCATATTTCTGCAAAGATGGTTAGTTCAACATTTATCAACATTGCTTAAATTGTGGATTGTTGGAAAATTCTATTTTAAGGAAAAATCATGTAATGTTTAGTTCCAACTGATAGAGTGATTTTAAGAGACTATTTGTAAGCATAGTGTACAAAATGTATGTGGTTAGAAAATTTGAATGAGGAAAACTTATTTTAAAGTGCAAAAACGAAAATTTGCAATTTTCCAAGTTATAAAGGGGCATTACTTTAGTTTCGTAAGTGACTCACTGCCCAAATTCAAACTATTGCTGCAAGTTTATTTTTGGTTCTTAGAATTGTTTATGAGTTCATAAAATTTGCACTTAATGTTCATGTTGCCTATGACAGGAGCATAATTTCACAGCTAAACTAGGTAAAGCCAATCCTTACTATTTGTGACTCCAATATTAATTAACAAAATGATTAATGAATAATGCAATGCATACGCTGTGAGTTTCAACAGACGTGAAATAAACCTAGAATTCAAGTCAAGATGAGGTTGTAAGGCTATTATTTAACAGAATCAATAATTGTACCTTCATATACATTTGGAACTAAGTCAGAATGACAACTGGTTGCTTTGACAACAGATGATGAGTCATCTTTATCTTTCTTCAGAATCTCCTCGATTGCTCCTGCATCATAGCAAGACACTGTAATACTATCTGTCAGCTGATACGTGTTCACTTCTAAATCAAAGGGATAGTCAGTCTGTAACATAAATAATAGTGGCTAGAACTGAATGCTTCTTGTTATAATTTTCTTTGGGTGTAAAACGTTGACCAAAGCACATTTTCTATTCCACGCTTCATATCAAAAATGTATGCTTGATCAAGACTTTTACAATACTTTCTTTTATTAATCTTAAAGGGCAATGCAAACAATGTACGTCATAGAAATTATTTTTTTATTTATGCAGGGATATAAACATGATGACCATATGCTATATTTTCATAAAACAAAAGAACTCAATGAAGAAAGGTGTAACACCACTAATTCAGGCCCGGTCAGAAAGCACATGCCATAAAGTAGTACATAATTAACTCAAAATAGTTCCTACGCATGAGTGTAACTTTCAAAATATGTAGGATGTTTAGGTATTTTTGGCATTAAATGAAAGCTGAAGGACTGGTGATCATTGTAGAACACTTATGAATTTATAAATTTAAATATTAATAAAACTGCACCAAATTTTAAAAAGGGGGTACATTTTGTCTGTTTGTCAGATCTGAAGTACCTGTTTTGGTACTTCCGAAGTTCCAGGAACCAGTTCTTTCTTATGTGCCTTTAAAGGTATGTTGATTTTTTCAGTATAAAACACCACAAAGTGTAGCTTTGATATGCAATGATTGTCACTTTATTTGAACTTAAAATGAAAAAGGTGTGCCTGCTTGAAATGAAGGAATTTAACATAGAAAGCAATGGGACCATGAATTAGTGGTGTATTTCCAGAACAGATCTTCTTTGTAATGAAATAGTAAAAACAAAATGTACCTTGCAGTCTTCAACTGTTATTTCTTTAAATTCAGTCACAACTTGCTCAAATTTCTTTTTCTTGCTTACAGGAGCTGTGAAAAAATGGATATAAAGGATTTTTTAATGTTTATAATTAATTATATACAGTACATATAGACAATAGACAATATTTATAGAATTTGGTGGTCAATAGTATTATTCATCATACATGTACCAGCATTTTGTCAACCTGAGTAAAAATGATACAACTAAATGGTATACAAATTATTATTTTTTTCTAGATTAATGTCCAGTCGCAAATATGTCATGAACATATAATGAAAACAATAGCTGGTAAATTCTGTAGGTTGACTTATCATAGCAGTCTTATTACTTTTGGAGTGTCAAGTGCCAAATTACTTTTGGACTGTCAAGAACTCGTTGGAAGTACTTGATAAATTGCATGCTTATATTGGTGATTTTGAATCTGTTCAAAGTTTTGATTTTTCTACCCTGTATACCACATTGCCTCACATTCTCATTAAGAAAAACTCACACACCTAATTGGGCATTCAAGAGGGGGGATAGGACCTTTATCGGGACTCCGGGATCGGGTCTTTTTAAATTCGGGATTTCGGGATTGACCCTTCCGTGATCCAGGAATCCTTTTTTTCGGATTTCGGGACGTTGGGATTTACTTTATTTAAATTCGGGACCTCAGGATTTCGTTTTTTTAAAGTCCAGGATTTTGGGATCAGGACCCCTCCTATCCCCCCTCTTTCAAAAAATCAGAATGTGAATATACCTGTTCAAACTCTTTTTATAGGTCATTTTTTAGTAGCAATAAACTATGTTAATTGGACATGCTTTGATACTATATATGCCCTTGAATATTTACTAGATGACATTTTTGTTCGCTTTGGGGATTCTGTATATCGTCAGATAATCGGAATCCAATGGGGACTAACTGTGCACTACTTATTGCGGACCTGTTTTTGTAATGTTATGAGTTACAATTTTTGACAAAAATAAGCAAAGACCCATCGAAACAACATCTGATAAACAAATTTAATAATACTTTTAGATATTTGGATAATATTTTGGCTCTCAATAATAACGACTTTAGTATGTATATTAATGAAATTTATCCTGTTGAACTTACTTTAAATAAAGCTTATACTAACAATGACCACTGCCCTTTCCTCGATCTTGATATCTATATCACTAACGGAAAGCTGAATACTAAAATTTATGATAAAAGGGATGATTTTTCATTTCCTATCATTAATTATCCGTTTTTAGATGGTGACGTTCCCTTGTCACCATCTTCATGATCTTACAGTGTTTATATATCTCAACTTGTACGATTCACTCCTGTATGTAACAATGCTTAAGATTTTAACGAGAGAAATTTATGTATTACTGAAAAATTATTACACCAGGGCTTTCGATATCACAAACTAGTCAAAACATTTACTAAATTTTATCATCGGTATAAAGACATCATTCGTAAATATAGCTCAACATGCAGACTTCTTATACGTTCAGGTATTTCGCATCCAATTTTTTATGGAAATATTCTTAGCACAAAGGTGTCAGTATTCACCTCAGAAACTTACAAAACCTTTAAATAGACTTATTAAGAGGGGAGATAATTACGATACTGTTGTCAAGTCATTAAAGATTGCTTATTTTGGTGTTAATATTAATTCACTTATAGGGTCTTTGCATCGGAACTAAACACATTTATTCTAAAAACAGTTGTTGGCATGACACGGGTTATGTTCTTTTCATATACATGTATGTTATGATGGTATGATACTAAACCCCTAACGGGAAGGATTGTGCCTGATGTTCATATGATGAAATCATAATCTTTCAGTCAGTTTAATTGAAGTCTGGAGCTGGCATGTCAGTTAACTGCTAGTAGTCTGTTGTTATTTATGTATTATTGTCATTTTGTTTATTTTCTTTGGTTACATCTTCTGACATCAGACTTGGACTTCTCTTGAACTGAATTTTAATGTGTGTATTGTTATGCGTTTACTTTTCTACATTGGTTAGAGGTATAGGGGGAGGGTTGAGATCTCACAAACATGTTTAATACCGCCGCATTTTTGCGCCTGTCCCAAGTCAGGAGCCTCTGGCCTTTGTTAGTCTTGTATTATTTTAATTTTAGTTTCTTGTGTATTATTTGGAAATTAGTTACGGCGTTCATTATCACTGACTAAACTAGTATATATTTGTTTAGGGGCCAGCTGAAGGACGCCTCTGGGTGCGGAAATTTCTCGCTACATTGAAGACCTGTTGGTGACCTTCTCACTTCTGCTGTTGTTATTTTATTTGGTCGGGTTTTTGTCTCTTTGACACATTCCCCATTTCCATTCTCAATTTTATTATTCTAAAATGCAAATTTTTAACTGTCAAAAAGTTTTTAAACCCGTAGAAACTTGAATTTGTTCCCAGAATGATATTTATTATTAAAGTTAGTTGGGGAATTATTTTGTTTTAATTTGGACTTCTGCAACAAATTTCAGGTCTGGTTGAAACAGATAAATTATCAACGTTGGTAACTATTGCTTTTAGATACCTTCCAATAGTATGTCGTCTGTATCATGATCATTATCTTCTGAGTCTTTTGGAAAGTTAAAACAAAATGCCATTCGAAATCAGTGTTTACAATTTTCAAAATGTAAACACAGCCATGTGCTTCCGGCGTTTTCTAAAAAATAAAACTGTTCAATGTTCAAACACGAACAAATTCCGGAAAGACGGAAACTATGTCAAATTCCGTTAATTATAATAAAACTATTAAATAATCAATAATTTTGTTCAATCCATTTCCATAACTGTTGCTAACGATAACTCAAAAACAATCTTAAATCGTTAACCTACCTTTGTTCAATCTTACACTGCAAGTGAGATGTACTGTACTACTCACAGACACTTGTCTCAGAAAAAAACACTTTCGGCTCAGATATACCTTAACCAGAGACATATAATTGTATTATATGTCTCTGCCTTAACTAACAATATAATATATGTGTTATATTTAAAGTGGGGTAAAAAATTCTGAGACAAGTGCCTGTGGTACACTGCAACGTTTTGAACCTTGATCAATAGCTCAATAAGATACAACCTGAGACTACTATAACACATATAGTAGTCTCAGATACAACAGAGGCGGATACTTAAAGAGCATGGGAAAATTTAACAATTGCCATGATGATGGAAATTTTATGAAGTTGAATATTTTTGATGGTTTTTTTTTCGTTGATTTCCATAGGCAATTTTGAGTCCCGACTTTCCGACTGCTGAATAAGTTAAACTACTTTATTCTGGTCCATGCATTTGTCAATCCACCAAAATCACTTCGCTGTCAGCAATGAATAACTTCGTTACCATGAGCGACTGACACACGATACATCTTAAGATTTTTGTGAACTACATACAAATGTAGTTTGTCGTTCATCTTACAGTTCGAGACTAGAGAAAAAACACGCAAAACTCCATGCACAAGCAGTCAATAAACTCATTATAAACATCAATGTTAAAACTATGTTCGTCGGACACACGTTTTCCTATCAAAGACTCATCAGTACCGAATGAATCGAAAAAGTGTAAAGGCTATAAGGACAAATAACGAAGTTGACGAATTTCGAAGAACCAAAAGTTCGAAGGTTTTTGTTAAATACTACTAAGGTATTAAATATATTCCTGAATCAGAAAAGCCTTAGGCTTAATATATATATCAAAAATTTCAAACGGTTTTGTGAATAGCTAATTTATAATTATGACCATATCAAGGATCATAAATACAATTGTGCCTGTACTGACTACTGGGCTGGTGATACCCAAGGGGGGAAATCTCCACTATCAAACTTGCTATCGATCCAGTGGTTGTTAATAAACTCATCATAGATAATAGACCAAAATGATATATCCTTCCCAATTATGTGGTTAAAAATTTGATCACAATCTAAATTCAGACAGTATTAAGTTTGGATATTGTGCCCAAACTTGCACTAACTATTCAGGGTTTGACCTCTGAAGTCGTATCATGCTGCGCTTGGCGAAGCATTTTATTTATTATTATGTTTAACCTAGCATTTTTATAAAACTTTGGTTTCATTGTGGCTAGTCTGTAAAAAGACGCCAACTAGATGGCAAAAAGACACTGATAGCTATAGGTAAGTCTGATCATAACATTTTATAGTTTTAATGTTTGTTCACCTGTTAACAATGATTAGGTGGATATGGTTCATGTTTTAAAAAGAGGGACACTCGGCAAATGTTATTAATTAGTGCTTGAAACACTTGCTAGAAACTGAATGTCTTTACCACAACTTTGTATGTTTTAAATTGGATACTTATACGTACACATAAAAAATACATGTCTTTTTCAAGACTTTCGACCCATGTTTGGCATGTTTGTAATATCATAGAGACACAGGCACTTGTCTCAGAAAAAAAAAATCCTATATATTTAAGGGAAGATTAAGGCAAAAAAAAAATATCCTATATATTTAAGGGATGATTAAGGCCAAAAATATATCCTATACATTTAAGGGAAGATTAAGGCATTTTATTTACTCTTGAACCATTTTTTTTCCCAGAAGCCAAATAAAAAAAGTAAAAAATTTCTAAACCGTGGTAATCGTGCTAGGTACAATGTCACGGTGATGCTAGGTGGTTTTATAACACCTTTTTAAACATCTGTGCTGCCTGCTGATGGGTCCTGAGTGTATAGTTATAATCAATCACTTATACATATTATTTTTTTAATCAATTTGTCCGTCATTCAATCCTTTTCATATCTTCGTTACTTAAAACCATAATATAAATTCATAGAAACAATTTCCACATTTTAAAAAAAGGCACCTCATGTGATCCTATTCTAATTGTAATGTTTTGCTGCTTTCCAAAATCAAATTATTTTTTATATTATTTTTATATCGTATTAATTTCACAATCCTTCCAATCTTCCGCTTCTTTTCGGAAACCTCGGATCTTAATTTTAAAAATGTTAACGTATTCACATGGAAGTTATTTCAAAGTTAAAATATTGAAATGAAATCCTCCAATTGAAAGCTGCACATACACAAATTGATTTACAGCAATGAACATAATTATATACAAGATGCACTCATACTACGTTGGTTAACATGTAGATTTGTTTCCGTGTAATATTTAAAAAATCAATGCCTAGCTAAATAAAATCTATGAATTTCAGAAAGATCGGCACGCCATGACACGCTTGAACATTGAACATTAAAACTCAATATTAAATACACTGCTGATTTCAGTGTTTGGTACAGGTTGGCTGTCACTTTAACAACAGTTCAACATAGAATCCTAAGGGAAACGAGAGAACTTGTTTTGTCAGAAAACACTGTCAACCATGCACCATACTATCCACACTGATCTGTGTCCACACTTGTATAGTTAGACATAAAAATAATGGGAAATGCGGTATGATTACCAATGAGACAACTATCCACTAAAGTTCAAATGAAGTAGATCTAGGCAATTGTGAGTTACCATACGACCTTCAACAATGAAAAACAAAAACCTATACCGTATAATCATTTTTTTTTAATAATTCTATTTACTTATAAAACATATCTCTTTACTATATGCAAACATATCTACATACACACATAATCTACAAATGTGTTACCCAAAATATAAACTCCGCAAACATGAAGTTTTCAATTTTAAATATCTTCTCAGTGATGCCGTGAATGTGAATATGCATTTACAATGTGTAAAATTGAATAGAGCATTTTCAATGTAAGATGCGGTTTGCTTTGATGCCATTTTATGTATGTTAATATAAAATTGAGAATGAAAATGGGGAATAAATCAAAGAGACAAAAACCCGAGGCGACCATAGAGCAGGCAACAGCCGAAGGCCACCAGTGGGTCTTCAATGCAACGAGAAACTCCAGCACCCGGAGGAGTCCTTCAGTTTGCTCCTAAACAAATTTGTTACTAGTTCAGTGATAATGGAAAATGTTATTGTTGATTCATGCGAGTCTTTGAATGCTTTTTTTGCGTGTGTGAATTGTTTGGTATTTTCTCTATGTAGTAATTACAAATAATGCCATACATTTTTCAATCAAATATGGGGTCAAATTATGTTGTTTTTTTTTTTTTTTTTTTTTTTTTTTTTTTTTTTTTGAGTTTTTTTTTTTTTTTTTAATTTTTATTATTTTCAAGATTTACAACAAATACAACACATCAAACATACATACAGTAATATTAGCGATAAATTTGAATATATATTTATTTATGACAATAATATGTCAAATTATGTTGATAATGCTAGTGAAGACTCGATTTTAAAGAAAACAATGATGTTCAAAAGGGGGGACAGTAATCCCTGGTGGGTAAATAGCAACCATTCACTCACTATGCATTAGTCTCAATTACATTTATTTTGAGAAAAAAATGTTAAATACTGTAATTGCTTTATCAATGTTACAAAAATTGTCAAAATCCAGTAATTTTCGGATTAAAGTTAACTTGTGTTTTATAGAACATGTTTTTCAAATGGGAATGATGAAATATGTTTTTTAGTCGAAACATGTTGTTGATTGCTCAGCAGCGGCGAATCCAGCCATTTTAAAAAGGGGTCCCATCCAAGGATACAGGGGGGGGGTTCCAACCACATGTCCCCATTCAAATGCATTGATCGTATAATAAAGGGATTTCAACCCCGAACCCTCCCCCTCCCCCTTTTGGATCCGCCAATGCACAGCCACTGGAACTGACTATTGTTGTAATTTGCATACTGGGTGCGAAGTAAGTCAATGTTTTTGCAAAGGAGCTTGATTTCATATTTCTATTTTTTCAATTTGACTTTGTTCAGACATTTCCGTTTAAAGGTAATTTCATCCTGTAAAGATATTATTCGTTCGATGAACTGTTGATTTTTTAAAATTAGAATCATTTTCATAACTGCGTGGCGTGGCAACCGCAATACTTTTTTGGGTAATAATACTGAATCATTTACCATTACAGCAGAATGCATTAGTGCGTAAGTAAAGGTAGAATCTTTGGTTGGCTTGATTGTTAGCTGAACCGTGAAGGTAAGGTAAACTATACTACCATCCGTTCGGATTAGTCTAGTCCTACAGACAGAAAGAATGGTTATCTGACGGACTAGTCTACTTTTAACTTATTTTTTTATTTTTTTTAAGCGTCACTGATGAGTCTTTTGTAGACAAAACGTTAAAGGGGTATTGTTTACCTAACCAATTAATGACTTCACGGTTCAGCTAGCAAGCAATCAAGCTTACCAAATATATTACCTTTATCTACACACTCAATGCAACCTGCTGCAACTTGTTTTTCATCGGCTATCATTGACAGCGATTTTACGCTAAATCAGCCAGTCAGAGGCCTTCAACTGGGTTAACTGGACCCCTGCTGTTGTTTCAATCTTATCTACACAAAGTAGTTTGTGTCGAAGTATCAATCAGCGGGTGGCCAGTTAATCAACTGGGATTCATATAGTTAAATAGAATAAAAGAGTAAAATACATGCAGGTACACGAAAAGAAAAAAAAAGAACATTTGAATCAACACACAAAGTTAAGTCCTCTACTAGTTATTCGTATCATTTGATTTGGCGTTTAGGACATAATCATTTGGCGACCACACAGTTTAAATGTATATGACACGTGCGATATAACAAGTGGGTGTTACAGACCATTGTTTACCTAGGCGTATTGCATTTCCGCTAATTTTTCAAAGTCCCAATACTACATTTCCGCAAATTTAAAATATACGTTTCCGCAATTAGTATTTATTACTTTTCCGCAAATTTACCTGGTAAAGATGGTAAATAATAAAGATTTGAATGTACTACATATATGATAAATTATTTATTTTTAATTTTTGATAAAGAAAATGATCTGATCTCAGTAAAGCAACAATTTACTAGATATAACTACTGACTCGGGTAAGGATGAGTTAAACTTCATTGAGAAATCTTTGGTTTGGCTTACTTGCCAACTGACATGATTGAGGAATGCTTTGTTGAATTAATTGCCGATGCTCCATCTGACGATAAATGCATGAGGTCTGCTGATTATATATTGGAATTTTATATAGATGGCAATTGAGATTTCCACCAACCATTTGGGAATCACCCCTGATCCCAAGGAAAAGAGAACCACTAATGGTGTCGAGTCTTTTCGTGTCTACCTGGACGAGCAGTTTTACGCTAGCCATCCTACCATATTTGATTTTGTCGATGTGTTATTGAAACTGAAGACAACATCTACATAAAGATGAGAACTCTAACTGTAAAAGCACCCGTTTGGAAATATGAAAAGGAGAAGATGGACTTCCTTTCTGAACAAAATACAAAATTTGTAAACGGTGAATGTGCTACTATGGACTTTGTACGACGTGTTGGCTACAAATATTCTGCCAGAACTGACTTATGAACTTATATCAAGATATTTTTGAACATACGTTTTCATACATTTTAATGATGTATTTTACTTACATGTTATAATGATCTTTAACTTAATACATATTTATTTTGTATTATAGCTTTGCTTTCGATCAATAGGTTTTCCTTAATTATTTGCGGAAAAGTAAAAAATTATTTTTTCCGGAATAGTTACTTTTTTTCCGGAAAAGTAAGATATTTATTTGCGGAAACGTAAACTTTTTTTTCCGGAAACGTCATCTTTTTTTCGCGGAAAAGTAATGCCAATTTGCAGAAACGTAAAACGCCGGTTTACCTAATCTGATTGGTATTGGTATTGTCCACGCTGTTATGAAAATGATTATAAAATATAAAATCATTGCTATAAGAGCATGTATTTTCTTGATTTAAACAAATCAAAATGATATTGTGTTTATCTTTTCTGAACTCATAACGGTGACATACGTTGCTTTAGTTTTTATACAGTTTAATACCCAAAGTAACGAGCCCGTTATTCAGTGGTTGACGTTGGTTGCATTTTGTCATATTTGTTTTTCGATTACCGTTTTGTCAAAAAATAGGTTGTTGGTTTTTTTCTTTTAAATTGTTTCACATGCATTTTTTCATGTTGTATCTTTAATAGCCGACTTAACTATACTGAGTTTGATCTTTGCTAAAGGCCTCACGGTCATCCGATTGATTTGGACTCTGCTTTTGAATAGATGTCTCATTGCCAATTATACCACTTTTCTCATTCAATATTGTGAGCACCCAACCCTTCAATAACATACGATAGGTATAAAAACACATCTTACTACATTGTTTAATTGATAAAATCAATTGGAAAAGCTTGACTCGTCAGATCGGCCTTAAACACACACACACACACCGGAATAACAAGAAAAATAACACCAGGTACCTTTCTAGGAAAACTTGCAGTTACTAGCATCTACTTCAAATTTGACTAAACAGCTGCACCATGAGCGCATGATACGCCCGTTATCTTGTGGGTAAGTTTTATGCAACAATCATAAATAGTTTCTGAGAAAGTTTTAAGCAATAACCATATATTGTTTTTGAGATACAGCAGAACATATGACCACCCCCATCTTTTTTTTAACAAAAAATCTAAATATCACTAAAACCAAATTTTGAATCAAAACCAAAAAGTATACAGATCTTTAGACTAATATAACAAAGAAATGTGTAAAGTTTTAAGCAATAATGATAAATCATTTTTGAGATACGGCTCGACATGTAAAAAACACCTTCCCCCTTTTTTTTTTACAAAATACTCAATAACTCAAAAATGAAATTTTGAATCATCACCAAAAAGTATACAGATCTTAAGATTAATATAACTAAGAAGTGTGTAAAGTTTAAAGCAATACTCATAAATCGTTTTTGAGATACGGCGCGACATGTGAAAAAAACACCCCATAGTTTAATTACACAGTCCCGTAACTAAAAAATAAAACTTATTTTCACAAAACGTATACCGATCGTTTGACCATAAGAACAAATATGTTACGTTTCATGAAAATTGGATAAGTCGGTCGACCCATCATCGTTCTCTAATTACCGTGCGACATGTTTACGCTGGACATACAGACGGACGGCGGACATTTGTATACCATATTATTTACGTACGTCCCTTCAAAATTTTGACAGGCGTATAAAAAATTGTTTCTGTATATTTTACTTCAGAAGATCCCTCCTCAAACTGAAATATCAATATCTAGAAAAGATCAATTATTGTTGTTCATTTTAGATCTATACTTTTCTATTTTCTCAATAATAGAATAAGAGAGTTTTTGATTTTTTTAAAGCAAAGCGCGATCTGAATAAAATATAGATAGTAATCTATTTTCGTTATCTTAATCGACGAGTAAGCGAATTCCGATAGATCCGAATTTTGATGAGATTAAGCCAAACCATTGTACTAATGGTAAATGTTGTCAAATTTGAATATTCAATAGAATTTAGACAGACCTTTGAACAGTTCGACCAATAAGTTATGATATCTACACATGAGTACTATTAAAGGGGTGCAGTTAATGCCCATTGGATTACCCAACGTATAAAGGTGTGGCAAAGAGACATCTTTTGATTAACACCTTTAATCGTCACAGAAGGTTATTCCTGAAACACTTACATGATTATTATTTTGTATTTTTACCAATACTAGCAGTGATAGTTTCTTCTTTTTCCTGATCTAAATTTGTACTTCTACGTTACAAATGAAAAATAAATAAATCAACAACGAGATATTTTTTTATTGTCAGTTCACTTTGCCTGTGATGAATCGAGCTTTGGAAGTTAATATCCCAACCTTTGAATATGACAACTGGATTTTGTCGCTATACATCATTTTAAAACATTTACTAAATTCTTTCACAGTTTGAAAGAGTTGACAATTTTGCTGCACAAGCAAAATCGTGGATGTATTTCGCGTTTTTTTTCTTCAGGGAAGTTATGCGATTAAATAGGGCTTTATAGGAATTAAATTACCACTTTTTTTTGTATTTGCCCAAACTTATTGTGAAGTTACTGAATCTGATGAAAGTCTGTTTAATGGAAAAACATTTATTTTTTTGCGGATAATATTTTAAAAAAATGCACATAGCTCAAAGCTTTTTGTCAGTAGTCTTTATTTTTCCGTTGTACTACTATATATTTGAATTTCACAAATCCATTCATTTGAAAGTTGATTAATGATATCACAGGAGGGAAATTTTATTGTTATCAATAAGCAAATACGAGTATTGGGTTGGTAATCTCACCTTAACTAGCTGTTCTTGGCGAAGGACTTAATGCTGTTTGCCCTTGTACAGTTAACAATTTTAGTATGATTTTTTCTCTCTGTGTAAATGTCTTATATGATAGAACGCTCACATCTTTCCATCGTTGGAGTGGACATCATTCATACTTTATCTTATAATTTGCAGATTATAAAGTTTTAGATTAGAGCAATCATAATAACTTGACATTCCTTATCGCCAATATGGTTTCTTATTTTAACTTATATAAGTAACATTTATACAAACATAAAATCTGTTCCAGTGAATTTTAAAGCAATTGTGTCAATGATTTGAATATCTGCATCCCATAAACAAAAACAGCGTTAAATACTTACATATCTTGTCACGCTGATAGGTGGCGAAGTTGAATCTGCTAATTTCCATACCATAAGCAGTGAAGATTTTGACTACTGAATAACGCGAGCCGAACGAACAAAACAATAGCATTTAAGCCCTGTTACGAATGGCTCGTGTAATCCAGATAGTCTTCCTTTTCATAATTATCACGTGTACACTACTGGCATCCTTTTTTTTCAGAAAATAATACGTTACTTAACTTTGGAAAAAGAACAATTTAACTGTTGAGTATTGAAATTCTATGAAACCAAGTAAAAAAGAATTTTAATGACATAAACTATACACTGCAAGATTTCTTAAAGGAAAAAATACAAACTTTTTTCAAACAACTTTGTGCAAGTTCAATGGTTGGTATTATCTGTATTAGTAACGCGAGCCAAACGAACAAAACATTATTATGCGCATTGTTACGAGAGGCTCGTGTCAGCTTACAGTCGATCTTTCCTTCACTCCGTCTACAAGTTGAATATTATATCTAAGAAAATTCAAACAACTGAAAAGAAACCACCGAAAAGATAAGAAGACACCAAGGACAAAGAAAGCAACAATGATATATTTATATGAACAGCACAATAAAGAGAAAGCTGAAGTAGCGATTGTACATATACTGTGAACAAAAACATATATAAAGGTGTTGCAGGGGCGGATCCAGCCATTTCTAAAAGGGTGTTCAGCCCTAACCTCCCCTCCACTCTGGATCATGGTAACTATACCAGGCAAGCGGGGATTAAGGCTGACTTTTTATATGATCATGGATTATCGTCCCTTGTCGTGCATGTTGCTTACACTTTTGGAGTACATTAGATCACACTCAAATTGCTGGGGTTCGTGTTACTCAGTCAGTCTACTTTTCTATGTTTTGGTTAAAAGAAACTTATTTAAATACGAAGTCTCACTTTCCAAGGTTTTCAGGTTTGAATTTAATCAATGTCGTTCTTTGTTTAAAATGTGCAATCTGCAATCTAAAATAATTATGATTCTGGCTCCAGAGTGACGAATGATATATGTAAAAAATAGGCAAAAGTAAAATAAACATTCATAGAAATAATGAGTGATCTCGCATTACTTATTTCAATTTTGTTAATTTAATCATTGCATGTTCGTGTGTATGCATCCTATCAGCCGACATTGACAGATGAAAAGACTTGCACCGACTTTGAATGAAATTAAAATCAGAAGGCTGTTTTAAACTGTGTGGACAGCTCATGTATAGTGAATCTGCAAGGAAAATTAATAATTTAACATAGCATTTCTAATTTCAGGAATCTGCCTTTAAAAAGGTTACCCAAACTGATCAATCCGATTGTTTTATTTGAACAAGCATGTTCATGACAATTATATGTAAGTATTACCGATTGTACTTTTCACATTTGTACAACATGCATAAAAACTGAGAACACTGGCAATTGTCGTTAATAAAACTGACATAAACAGTTTGAATCGATTTGTTATATTACATCAATTCTATCATAAAATGATAATTTATCAAAAGAAGTTTTTATAAAAACCTGTACTACATAAAGTGTCAAAAAATGTATGCTAGATAAAGGTAAAAGGAAAAGTAAGGTTAAACGATAAGACCTTTGACACAATTGAATGGTTGAAATTCTTTAAAGTACATTTACTGTAAAGTAACCTTACAATATATTTCCATCCTTCGCGTCCTTTTAATGGCATTTTTTCTCTCAGTTTTATTCATATACCCAGTTTATATATATTTTGTATATATATATATGTAAGGTTTAACGAAATCCGTTAAGTTTTAAGCACATATGTAAAGTACAAATTGAGCCCAAATACAAAATGAAATAAAATATGGGACATTACATTTATTTTATAATGTTCTATCTTTAAACAAGATTTTAGTCATTAATAGACTATTTTTCATTATACCCAAATACTAGCTGTACATGTAAATTCTAACCTTATATTGTTACAAATGCTTACCTGCTATTATCTATATTATTATCCAAAGATATGAATTCACTTGTACAATTATCTTTTATGACAAGCATTGGAAAGACGTCCTATATATATATCTTCGATGGAAAGATGGGAAAACTTACACCTGTTCTTGGCAACTTAATGTTATCAAAAAGGATTAAATCCCGTTTTCATTTTGGATTTGTCTTAAAATTTGTCAGCCTGCATATTCACATACACCAAACTTAATTCAAATTGACCAAAACAGATGCATCGATAATTTATCTTCTGTATTCTTGTCACCTGCTTGTTCAAATTATAATCTATAGTCTTGCATAAGTGATTAACCTTCAGTCTACATACTTAAATAGTACACAACCTGTACATAGAAGAAAGGCTTCACATTATCGATAGAGGTAGTTCGGAAACTGCTAGCTTGCACATTTCCGAATTAGCCTTATTTGGTGATATTTATTTTCGTTGTTTAAATTAAGATATAAACATTTCATACCTTCTCTCGTTTGTACTGAAATGTAAATGCTTTTTTTTATTTGGCCTAGCTAATTGATTAGTATCGTTTTGCTTGTCAACAACTAAAAAAGGTAATACTGATAGAAATGCTTGCATGGCGGAGCAAGACGAATTAATTTTTAATTTATGAACGCTTTTATGCTAAAAAGTATATACAAAAAATACGCCCTATCTTGTCAGTTTCACGAAAATATTGTTTAAAAGTTGATCGGAAGTATACTGGGTGTCCAAATATCCTCCCGGTCCTTGTAAGAAGGACACATTGCACTTAATTAATGTATAGCCAAACTTATAACCAACGTACTTTTTTTCATTTTATAAGGTATATGAACAGCATGTACTTTGTAGTATATATGTTCAGCATGTACTTTATAGTATATATTTTCAGCATGTGCTTTATAGTATATATTTTCAGCATGTGCTTTATAGTATATATTTTCAGATTGTGCTTTATAGTATATATTTTCAGCATGTGCTTTATAGTATATATTTTCAGATTGTGCTTTATAGTATATATTTTCAGCGTGTACTTTATAGTATATATTTTCAGCATGTACTACATTTATTTAATATGTAGCTCTGCTGGTCCTTTTTTGTTCTGTTCTGCATTTTTATAATTTCAAAAGTGGCGACGTATATATAATGTTTAAATTCATTAAACAGTTGGCATTTTCAATCACAAACAATCAGATGATAATAACTTATATCTAACAATCGAATTTGTTGGTCAAGTTTATGTAACAGTTTAATAGAAAGATATTTGGTGTATTATAAAAAGAAACGCGAAGCAATTAAAAATTGATTTTATGGACACTGTTGAACTGTTTCGTTTTTGCAAAGATTGGCTTTGAGTTACTTATAATACTATAAATGTATTGAATTGTTTATTTTGTACGGGCATAAACAAATATTTCATTTTCTGCATGGTTCAAAATTACGTCTAAATAATATACAAATATCAAATAGATATACAACAAAAACAAATATTAAGTCTTGCTTCTTCGTTACAGGACAAATAGAAAGCCACAAGGAAATGGTCACACATCATGGAACTTGTCACAGCTTAAAAAATAGTCAGGATAAAAAGATTTACGAGTGACTTTATCTTACTCAGTTTTATCAACAATATATTAAATCCTTAAATAAATCATTTAATTTTTTAAGTACTTATGCACATGTTACAGTTATTTTTAGCAGAAAAGTCACTAAATTATGTTAAATACATTATGTAATTTTATCGTCTATCAGTTGACTATTTTGTACTGGGTACTATAAGGACCGCGGGAGATTAACACATGCTTGTAAGCACGCGTGAGAAATGTCACCCGGGTTGATATAAGTACGACAAGCCGAAATGTCTTAAACGTGGTTAAGATAAAACAAGCTAATCTGATTTTGACCTATTACTTTCTTATACACAAGTATATATACAAAAATCTATGTACCGGACCAGACATATGGGCGGATTATCATATTTGATGCGGACAAATAAAAATAGAACTGTGAAAGTATAGCAAATTAAACCTATGTAGATGATATCATTGAAATCTGTAACAAATCTATTTTTATTTACTAAATATAGAGCGAAGTACGAAGTTCCCGATAATTGGAGAACTTGACTTCATTTTTCAAAATTGGTACCTTTTTTTAATTTTTATGTATGAATAAAACTTGAAGAACTAATTTCCAAAGAAAAATCAGACATTGTTCTTCAAACAATTATACATAAAGTCATTTAAAAGTTCACAATTTGCAATAGTTCTACGATACACTGTTTATTACAACATCGATACTTCTTTAGATGGGGAAAGTAAAGAAGTTTGCTTATAAGAGTAAAAACATCGGAACTGTGAAACATTCATCTTAGGCGCGTTAGCTGAATTTCTACGACCTCAACATGGAACAGTTTGTTGGTAAAGAAGGGATATTGTGTATAAATTTACGACACATACAACTTCTTGGGTAAATATCAATAATTAACGCATAGCCAAGTTGAGTCAAGTTTTTCTTGATTTTCAAAGGAGCTCATTGACAGTATCGAGGAAATGCCTTTAGAAAGCAAGAGCTACCGTGGCTTTAAAACTTCTATTTACCACCATTAGTACCGGAAGACTCGGAAGGACCCTTCAAATCCATGGCATACAAAAAATAAAGTTTAGCACCTTAAACAAGGATACAATTTTACCTATCCGCATAATATTCAGAATGCATTCAAATCTATTATCAATTTTATTTCCTGTCTCATTTTCAGGATTGATTGTTTGATTGTTGGTTGATTATTGTTCAGTGGCAAATATTCCATGTTTATTCAGGATGCTGTATTAACTTCAAGTGGTTAATGTTACATAAAATTGAGAATGGAAATGGGAAATGTGTCGAAGAGACAAGCCTGAGCAAAGAGCAGAAAACAGCCCAAGGTCAACACTAGGTCAGCACCCGGAGACGTCCTTTAGCTGATCCCTAAACAAAATGTGTACGTCTTCGGTAACTACGTGCTCCACAGGGCGCAGCATTATACGACCGCAGTGGTCGAACCCTGAACGGTTGGGGGCAAATTTGGTCATAATATTCAAGCTTGATACTGTCTGAATTTTGATTGTGATCGAATTTTTGACATAATAAAGGTGTTTTTTTCACAAAATACATGTGGTCAAAGATCTAACAAATATATTGCACAATACTGTCCAATTGAAGATTTCTTCTTGAAACTTTTCAGAATTCGAAATTTGAAAAAAATTGAAAAAAAGGAATCCCTTTAAAAAATTGTCAACAAAAAAAAACTCTTGACTTGTTGAAACCCCCATTTAAGCAATAATCCTTAAACTCAATCCCATCCTTTCATTTGTAGTATGGAACCTTGAAGTACAATTTCAGAGAGATCCGTACACTTAACACAAGTTATTGTTTAGAAACTAGAAACATGTTTCTTTTTGGGCCCTATAAATTCCTACATATTTTGGCAACTAATCCAAAACTTAATCCATGCCTCCCCTTTGTTATATGGAACATTGTGGTATAATTTTAGAGAGATCCATACAATTACACCCAAGTTACTGTCCAGAAAGTACAAAAATGCTTGTTTTTGGCTCCTTTTTGGCCTTTTATTCCTAAACTTTGGACCCATAATCCCATACATGAATCCAAACTTCTACTTGTTGTTTTAAACATATTGTGGTACAATATCAGAGCAATTGATATACTAATACGCATGTTATTATCCTTAAACTAGAAAAATGCGTTTTGGGCACTTTTGGGCCCACTCATTCAAAAACGGTTGGGACCATCCATCATCCCCAGAATCGATCCCAACCTTCCTTTTGTGGTATTGAACCTCCTGAATTAATTTCATAAAGATCTATTCACTTAAACTTAAGTTATTGTCTGGAAACCAATGCGTCTTCGAATGATGCAGATGACAATGACAACATCATACCATTATACGATTCTGTTTTAGGGTCTTGTGAGCTTTTGAGGTTAAAGATGAAATTTTTGTGCTTTGAATATTGTATAGAATATTAAAATTAAGAAAGGAAATGGTGAATATGTCAAAGCGACAACCACCCGACCATAGAGCAGACAACAGCTGAAGGCAACCTGACCATATTATGGCTGAAAGTTTAGTTTTTTTGCTGTTTCTTCCTAACTATGACATTTTGACAGTTTGTTTAAATTCTAACAAAAAATCATCTTTCAAGGGTGATAACTTCTAATACAAGTCTGTTGACAATTTCAGCCATGTTTGACTTATTTGTTGATTTGATAGCGCTTTTAAAATAACTTTGATTTTATATTTTCCCTTTATCAAATTAATAATGATTTCTGCAAAAAATATAATAAAAAACTTTGTTGAGCACACCATAGATAGTGTTCTACAATGGTCACCAGTCATTCAGCTTTCATTTGATTCAAATTTACCTTAATATTTGGAAAGTTACACCCATGCATAGGATTTATTTTGTGTTAAATATGTACTACTTTCTGATACTGTATGTGCTTTCTGGCTGGGCTGGAATTAGATGTGATACATTAATATGGTCTTTGTAATGATAATAAACAGCTGCATCATAAAGTTCAATAACTTCTCAATGTCATATCAGAAAATTGTGAAAAACTTAAGGGGGTTATCTTAATTGATATAAACTAGTCACCAACGTTTAATGAAAACTTCTCAAAGCAGTTTGAACTGTAAGATCACCCGTGGAAGTGTAAAGTCTAAAGCTTATAAAATTGGAAAAAAGCTAACATCAATAGATGTAAACAATTCTCAAAAGTTTAATAAGAACTGCAGAAAGAATTTTTGAGCTATTGTCTAAAAACTGGGAAATCCACCCTTTTTTTTAATGAATAAAACTCCATAACTCAGAAATGTAAAATCTTAAATTTATAAAAATCAAAAGGCAGCTCAGGTCAATAATCATAAACAACTGACCAAAATTTCTTGAAAATTGGGGACAGCAATTTTGATTTATTGTAAAAAAACCTGGAAAATCCTCCTTTTTAATGAATAAAACCCTATAACTCTCAAACTTAAAATTAGAAATTCATAAACAATCAAAAGGGAGCTCACGTCTATAGGTATGAACAATTCACCAAAGTTTTATGCAAATTGGTTGAAGTGATTTTGAGTTATTGTCCAACATGTTGAAGATGGACAGACGGACGGACGGACAGACCAGCAACGGTATACCATATTAAGTCCCACAAAAAGCAGATAAAGATAACTGTTCAAAAATTATACTTTACAAAACTAGTGGTGGACACAAACACGATTCTCCACTCATCCCCAATTTTTTATTTGGTTGGATCTGAATTGCTAAATTTTAAGTACAAAATGTATTTGTTTTCAATTGGTTTTTTTGTGGGTTTTTTTCTGCATTTCTTCCAAATATGGTTTTCCATTGCATTGCTCCAATAATATATATCCCTTTTTTTCCACTACCATGTCATGTTCATATTTGAGAGATAATGATACACTTGTGTAAAACAACATGTGGTATATAAGGAGGCACTTTTAATTTAATAAAATAACTTATACCACAAAGCTTTGTACACATGGTACCGGATAATTACAAATCTAATTTTTATAACAAAGAACAATGCAGTTAAGACACAAAAATTTGAAAATAAAAGTTCTACAAGATATCTTCTTTTAGCTCTTTCCAGTTTTCTGTCTGTGTTCTCTCAGACATTTTGGAGAACAAAATTTAAATTCAAAATATTCAAATGGAACTTTTCCTGTCATGTCCTTTGCACACTGGTAACATCGACTGAAAGAGAAAAAGAGAATGTTGTAAAATAAAAAATCATTTTTGAATTCTCTAACAGTTATTTACAAATAATGAAATGATACATTTTTCTCTTTCTGTGAATATATGATGCTAAGAGCCTTTCACAAACACATTTAAATGAGCAGTAACCTTATGATGTCAATTTCTTTTGAAATGGGATGTCAAAGTCTACAGGAACCTGTTAATGTTACGTATTGGCCTACAAATGTGCATACAAGTGTAAGAACGTCTATAGAAAGATCTTTTTTAAAGATTAAAACTGTCGTTTTAATACCAACCTTAATACAACCTGGATTCCTTCAGACAATTTCTGTTGCTGGATTCTTTTTTCAGCTGCTAAGGCTCTCTGGAATTACATCAGTATAAACTTTAAAAATATTTAATTACCTTGTATATGTAATCATTAATGCTTTTATCACTTTCAATTAAATTATTTTACATAAAACATTATATCTTTATAGGGAGTGAGAAAATGCTTACATAGAAACCGTTCTTAGCAGCAGAAGGCATTAAATAATTACAACCATCATATACCCAGAAAAATTCATATGAATCCTTCTACACTTTAACCAATTTACATACAAAGAGGAAATATTACTCTTAATGTTTTTTTTGTGTTAAAAGCATTATGACCACTCTCCAACTGTAACACAAACTACTAATTCTAAATGACTAATCTTCCATCTAATCTTGGTGTCATGAAGGAATTATATGTCAAAACATTATCTCAAGATCTTTAATATTTATCATTTAGATGTATCTCTATTATACTCTGTCATCTTTTGCTAAATGCCTTACCTTATCCCTATCTGGCATTGATAAAAATCTCTTCTTTGCTTCTTCTTCAACTCTTTGTATTGCTTCTTCTGCTTTCTTTTCCTAAACAAAATATTTATTACAGTTAAATCAAAATTATATTTCAGTTAGATTTGCTGTTGAAAAAAGTAAAAAAATTTAAATGAGTGTTTTTGGGGGAATATGTATTTTGTAAAAGTTTCATGTCAGGCAAACTAAAGTTAAAGAAAGGAAACAGAAATACAGCATTTTTTTATGTTTTTAAATAAACATAACTTAAGAAGGGTAAAAGTGACGCCTTCCAAATTTGAACTTGATCTGTGGATTCATTTATTTTCGTGGGTACCAATTTTCGTGGATTGAGGAAAACTTGCATGTTCCTGGATATTTAATTTCGTGGTTTTACAAAAGTTTTCTTACAAGCCTATAGAAGTTTTCTTATTTCTTGAACATTTAATTTCATGGTTCACCTGTACCTACAAAATCCTTGAAAATTGGTATCCAACGAAATATAATGAATCCACAGTAAAGTAAAGTTTCCTAACATTTGTTTGAGGGAAACTAAAGTGAGAGATAAGAAACCAAATTTGGAACATATATGTATTGATGGACAAACAGACAGACAAGGGTGAACTTTTATGCCCCTCCACTATGGTGGTATTATGGTGACGACATAAAAAAAAATCAAAATATCAGATTAACATATTCAACTATACCTTGTCTCTTTCCTGTTTTGCTTTCTTCTGTATCCTTTTTCTTTCAGCATCTTTTTTCCTTCTTTCTGCCTCCATTTCTTCAGTTAGTGGCCCTGGGACCTGGTTTAAAATAAATATAAACATGTATATATGTGTGTATATAAAATATAAATCCTGCTTTTTAGTGAAATTGTATATTTAAGATTTATTTTAATTATGACAAAAATAAATATGAATTCCAAAATTCATTTTTCTTAACACATTCTCATTTGAGGGTACCAATTAACTGTAATCAACTCCTTCTAAAAGTTTTTTACCCCATTTTAATACTTTTATTAGAATGCATATCTATATAGATTGAATTCATGAACTTCCATTACCTATGCATTTGGATAGTGGTTTAAAACATAACCATACACTGTACAGGCCTAAGGTCTTAAAATCTGAAATCCATGGTACCATGGTCAAAGTGTTACAATGCCACATTTCTTTTTACCACTGTAATTCTTTTGTACGACACTTGTGGAATAAACATGATAAAGGGTCTTACCTTTCCACTATCATAATCATATCTTTCAGGACACTTGGCCATAAATCTTCTGAATTCGTTCCTGGTCTCTTTGTCTGATGTTAACTGGTATGCAGTCTGACCATATTTATCTCTGAAGAAGAATTGCAACATTTATCATTATTTGGTGCACTACCTCAAACTATTTGATACACCTTAATACCTTACATGTATGATGTCAAATACATGTACATCATGTACATTGTGTACAATAAATGAATGGGTACAGTTAGGTCATGTTTCCTTTCATAATGAAAATATGTTCTATGAATTTGTTATAACAAATAAGTAACTATAAAATTTGAAATGTGTTCCAATTTGAACTGTAACTTGTCATGATTAAACTATATACCAATTATCAAATAAATATCTTCAAGAATGACAAAAAAAAAGTGCTGAAGACTAATTACTTTAGGGAATTTTTTAAGTCAAAGGACCATAACTCTGCACAAAATCATCAGACAGGAACAAAATTTGAACTTGATATGTAACTTGACATGATTAAACAATACCCAAATATCAAATCAATTTCTTCAACCATGAAGAAAAGAAGTGTGGAAAACTTATTTGCCGGGGGACAGATGGACAAACAGACAGATAGACGGACTGAGTGCAAACCTAAAGACCCCTTCAACTTCATCAGTAGAGGACTAATAATTTTAGAATATTAACATGTATTTTAATAAAATAAGAAATAATTTATGGTAATAAATAGTCTAAAATAAATAAAGTATTACTTGATAGCTGGATTTGATCCTGCTTTCATCAACATTTGAATAAGTTTCCTGTGACCTTCTTTAGCTGCTATCATCAGTAGAGTTGTCTCACTG
The DNA here is from genome assembly GCF_036588685.1 of Mytilus trossulus. NCBI lineage: Eukaryota > Metazoa > Mollusca > Bivalvia > Mytilida > Mytilidae > Mytilus > Mytilus trossulus. Next base: position 17,449,233 of record NC_086374.1, on the reverse strand, counting down.
TCTCCTATTGGTTCATTCAGTAACTCAGAAGTTACAATTATAGGAGATAACACCTCAGTGGCTGAGGAGTGACGAGATCGACTCCCGTCTCTGCTTGCTGGTCGACTGTTTTCTTTAACATTAAGAGTCATGTTGGATTTTTCATTCACTGAATCAACAAACACATTTTCAACATCTTGCACTTGTTCAGTACATTCAGAAGTCAATTCAGATTGCTTCTTAGGTAGATCTTCACTGAAGTTATCAATGTTCTTATCTTTGCTTTTAGTTTCCTGATTTTCAGTATTTTCTGTCCTAGTGCTTTTATGATTATCACTAGTCAACTGAGGGTCCACTTTGTTTTCATTATGAATAACATTTTCAGTTTCCAAGGTCAAACTATTAGTATCTTGACCCTTCACATCATCTATATCAATATCAAATTGTATTTCACTTCCACTGGTATTAAAATTACGGTCTGACTTTACAATTCCTTCCATAGTTTCCTGTATTACATTTTCTCCATCTACGACACTAACAACAATTTCTTTATCACCTATGACCTTTGAATCACCTTGACCTCCTTCATCATCAGATTTGTCTGACACATTGAAAACAGCTAGAAGATTAAGAAGGGAGTCTGCATCACCAACTTTACAAGCTGTATATAAACTGTTTTTCAAGTGGTATTTCTCTTCATCTGAAATAATGTAAATACACTGTTCATATCTTATGATAATTTATCAATAATTACTGTATAAATTTTTATGGCTGTTAAAGCAACTTCTTGAAGGGTACCTCAAAAGACATGGAAAATATTACCGTTAATTTAAAGCTCCAGTTTACTGCTCCAGTTTACTAATGCAGTTAACTACTTATATTATAAAGCTACAAAAATAATTTGAACAGATCATGCCTTTTAAATACATACGCACTTCAAAATTTCAAACATCTTTATGTATAACAAAAATTTTGCTTTTCCCAAGCACTTATTCATCAGATGCAAGATTATATAAACATTAAGTTTCACTTATCACTTCCCAGAAAAGCTGATGGTTTAGGAACATGTCTGTTGTTATTTGTAACACAAATAATTGGAAATTCACTTATCATTTTGAACTGAGAAGAGAAAAGTCCTGTAAGTTCTATAATGATATTTGAATTTTGACAAGCATATCAAAATTCATTCACCTTTTCAAAATAAAAATGATAAACACTTGCAATTTTTACATTTGTAAAGAGAAGGTGAAAGCAACACCACCAAAATTCACACTTGATTTTTGTTTTGTGGGAATAAGCATTGTGCATAAGTCTCATACCATTTGTTTGAGGCAAACTAAAGTTAAAGAATGAAAACCAATTTTGGGACGTACGGACATCCGTATGTATATTTCTCAGGTGGTAAGTAGAAAATGAATGAAATGAAATTAATGCCACCTCCGCTACTGAGGAGGCAAAAAAATATCTATCTATATATATTTTACCCAACGGATTGGTTCCAGGCTCCACTTGATGTTTTAGGGAAAGTCTTCTTTTTCTGGTATTTTTCTTCCTTTTTGGTTTCTTGGACATGTCGAATTCTTTGAGATGGTCTGTTTTAAGCGTCTGCATAACTGCTACTAATTCTGAGTCACTTGCTGTAGAATTTCCAGATGAAGTGGGAAAACTTTCACTTTTTAATAAATAGTCTAAAAAAATCAATTTTCACATCAGAACTATTAATTCATATATATAATAATAAATGATTACGGTAATTTTGAGAGTAAGACATCCCTATATTAAGCAACAAATAGTCAAATAAAATAATAATAGCATTTATTCTATTTTACTTAACAAGTTCTAGGCATTATACAACTGCAAAAACTAGTCTACAAATGGCTACAACAACCTGTATATCCTCCTTCATAAGATAAGTGATAAGTATAACAAACATTTGGATACATAATAAATTATTTTATCATAAATGTACTAAAATAAAAGAATAACTTACCAAGGCCCATTTTCGTTTGTCCCTTTTCTCGAGGTATTTCATCATCTTCTTCATATTGTTTAGTCAGTGGAGAAGTACCTAGTCTGTCCCTACTTTTTCTATGTCGAGGGGAGCATGTGATATCTTCTGGAACAATAACTAACTTCCCAACGTCTGCACTAAATGTCAGCTGTGGGGAAAGAGGAATGAAGTCCTGTATCCCTGCTTCCTCACCTGAAAATGTGACCCGACTTAGTTTATGAAACATAACCAGCAACTGTATACCAAGTTAGATAAACCATAGTTTAACAGTACAAAAGTTATAAGCTATAGACTGACAAACATACATGGTGATACCTAACCTACAAAGTCTAAACTTTGTTTTTGCAGGGGTTGTAATAAAAAGTATTGGTCACAGAAATTGTTTTAAGGGCATACGATACAGTTACAGGGGGAGGTAATGACATTGCTAACGTAAAACTGTGACATATCGGGAAAAGATGCATTTTCGACTGATTTTTATCATTCAAACTGATTTAATTTGAAAACGAGTTCATGGACCCCTATTTTTCAAAACAGCAATTTGTATTATTTTACAAGGAGATTATGTGACCCAATTTTTATAAAACTGTAAATAGAGGATTTTTTTAAATTTTGATAAACATGCAGCAAAAAATTACTTTTTTTCCTCTATTCATGAACATTTGATAAATATGAGTTATTTCGGAATAAAAATTGCATAATTTGTATTGATACTTTTAAAATACAGAAATTACCGATTATTTAACAAAAAAATATTTGTGTTTATCTTTTAAAACAAAAAAGTTATGTCTTTCTTTCGAAAAAGAAAATATGGACACAAATCTGAATTTTGAGCAAATATACAAAATTTCGACCTCATTTTACTCAAAAAGTAGCACATGAAGGTATATTTTTTATTACATATTTGATTTAATCAGGTAAAAAATAGCCTATATGCAAATTTTCATCAACTTGTAAATACAGGTTCAAAACTGTCGTATGCCCTTAAGTTACAAGCTGTGAAAAAATTGTCTGATTTTTGTAAATATCCTATTGTGTGATAATATAGAAGACTACAGGTGTTAGTTGCTGGGTCAATTGGTATCTTGTGTAGAGTTTTCTTATTGGCAATCATACTACATCATCTTTTTTATATATCAAGAATATAATTTTAAAATAAAATTTCAGAAGATTGTAGTTCTTATGTGCTTTTAGAAAATAAAATATCTAAGGTAGTTTTCTGTCTGCCCAAAAACTGATAGTTCACTTTAATCAACAAATGTCCAGGAGGGATGTGGCTTCCAAATGTTTTTTTTCTCATGGAACCATACTTACAATTAATGTGACATAGAGGCTCATTTAGTAACTGCTTTTTGTTATGTTTGAACCATTGAAAACCAAAATTCCAAAATATAACATGAAAACCAAATCTTCATGTGACTTCAGCCAAATAGCAGACTATGCAGGAATAACCAATTTTGGAACATACTACAGATATATGGATGTACAGAAAGACAAAGGGAAAACTTAATGTGCCCTCCGCTACAGCTTTGGCTTAAAAACCTTATAACACTTCATAAAACTCTGCACATCTAATGGCAATGTCATTTAGAGAACATTTGATAGAACTACTAACTTATAGCCTGACCATGGAAAAAGAAAATCTCAGATTTAGCTTACCATATGATTCTATTGAAGCAAGCATCTGATGAACTCTTTGAACCTCATTATGAGTTGGTCGTTTGGTCTGAAATGGTATCATTCTAATTCTCTTGTCTTTTTTATCTAATGGTGGTGTTTTGCCAGAGAAAAATATCTTCTTATTAAAACTAGGAGCTCTAAGGAAAATGAGGTCACATGATTTAATATGTTCATCCCATGATGTAAGCAGCGCTCTGACATCCTGAAATATGGAAAAAGATTTAAGTTATATACAATGTCCATGTGCCTATGAGAAAAAATCTGATAGAAAAGAAAGATATGGGGTATTAACTGATGACATAAAATTAGTATATGTGCATAAAAAAAACCTACAAAAATCAAAGGAACAGTGATTTTATTGCTGTTCTTCATTAAAATCATCATCATCCTGAATTGATTGTTTTTAAACCAGCAGATTTAAAGAATGAATAAAAAGAATTGTATTCCAGAATATCTGAATCTACATTATGTATTTGCAGAGACAGTGTTAATGCTTTAGCAAATACAAAAGGTATGAAAATTGTTATTTTGAATGATGATGTAAAGACTTTTTTCCAATAAACTAACAATAGATTACAAGATATTTTATGTCCTACCTCTTGTAAAGCAGCCTCATTATATCTCCTAAGAGCAGCACCAGCAGATTTAGGAGCATTACCCTGACTATCTCTACTACTCTGTGCTGTACCACGCTTAGCTCTCACAACGTATCGATGAAATGTTTTATGAGCAATTATGTTATCCCTACAATAAACAATATACATGTTAGTTTGACTATTTTTTTAGAATTTAACATTACAATGAAATTTTAGGGGTAGATAATTAATATAAAAGAGGTTCAGTATCTAATAATAACTTGTATTCTTATTTATATATATATACTAAATCATGGGTGTTTCTATCACAGATTCATTAGGTTTATTTCAAAAGACTCTTTGATGAATTTATTTTAAAAGTAGTTTTTGCTGACAAGTGTATTACATAAAGGTGACAATATACAAACGTTATCATTATAACCTTCATTGGGTCCAAATGAGCTCTGATATTGCACAAAACCAATAGAAATATCTTTTCCTTCTATCTTATTTTTTGTTGTTAACCAGTTTTAACATGGAGTTGCATAAGCAGAAATAGGTTTGCTGGGCAATGTACGTGTAAAAGACCTCCAGATTAATTTTCAGTAATTGTTAATACCATGCCAATTGCATGTCAATAGGCCTGTTGGTTTTTGTCTTCTCATAATTTACAATCTGCATCAAAGTGAATGAGTTTTTTTTATCACGCAGGTATTTCAATTTTCTATTATACATGTATTTTGTTTCTTTTGAAGTCATATAATAATCATTCAAACAGTTTCACTCTTTATATTGTATATTAAATCCAAAGGTTTGTTTCTTACCTATCAAATATTGCTCCAGCAAAATGTCCTCCACTTGACATCATGACTGCCCACTTCATATGCATTGGAATGTCTGTTACCATGGACATTAAATCTGAATGGCTAGTTGGAGTAACCTGAAAAAGAATTGTTTTTAAATTTTACTTTTTTTTTGGCATTCTGTCAGATGTGAATATGTACCGATTATCAGGTTATCTGCATGTTGATATCGTAAAATATCAGCTGCGAGACATAATATGAAGTTTTTGTCGAGTGAGCATAGCGAACTAGATCAAAAATCCTTCATATAATGTCAAGCAGCTGATATTTTACAATATCAATATGTAGATAATCTGATAATCTATTTATCGGGCTACATTTGCGTGTTTCAGAAGTGTTTTCTTTGTTTCACCAGCACACAAAAGATGACTTGATAAGTTCGGGTCAAAGTTTTTAACGTCAGTTCAAACATTATGACATCGCTCATATACCCGGCTCAAAGTTATTAAAACCGGGTCAACGTATTTGACGTCACAAAGACATGATACGGAATAATATTAAGAGCTGAACAGAATGATATAGACAGTGGGACGACCGATAAATAGATATAAGAAGATGTGGTATGAGTGCCAATGAGACTCTATCATCTAAGTCGCAAATTATAAAAGTAAACCATTACAGGTCAAAGTACATCTTCAACATGGAGCCTTGGCTCACATTGAACAGCAAGCTAAAAAGGGCCTGAAAAATGACATTGGTAAAACCATTCAAATGGAAAATGCTTTTTGTGAGGTTTTTTTTGTGTGCATGTACTGATATTGTGTCATGGATGGATACCCCATATCCTTTGTGTTTCTATTAATAAAATATCAAATGAAACAATTAGATAATATGCAAAGGAAAGGAAGTATGATCAATTTGCAAATCTTTCTAAAAATGGGAACTGGTGTATCTCTTTGCCTAGGATGTTATAAGGAAATCCACCTTACCTTTTTGTGACACACAACACATCTGTATAGAGATATTAGATCGCCCAGTGAATTTTTAAGAAATATTTTTGGATATTTGCGAGCTCTGTCATCCATTATATTGTCCTCGGTGTCACTGTCTGTACTACTTCCTGTTCCTATGACCTCTAATTTCCTCTGAAACCTGGCAGCCATTCCAATAGGTTTACTTGTAGCATGGTTGTCATCATCATCACTGTCAGACTCGGAGCCAGATAAACTGGATATATTTCCTGTCAAATTTATATCAAATTATTGCATTATTGCATTTAATTTGAATACAACTGTAATACTATACTTGTTATATATTTATTCTGAACATTGAGAGACTTGATTCATAGCCCTGATTTCATACCATGTCTAATTCAATTTTCACTTGTGTTTTTTCCTTATTAATGACTATGTGTTGTTGTTAAGGTCAGTTAGAGAAAATATACACAAGAGAAAAACTTTTATGATAGCACTTAACCAATTATTAGTGCTATTCAACTGATAAATCTCCTAAAAAAAGAAATGTTTAAAATGAGATAAATGATTTGAACAAGTACTTCCAAACCTAGATACATAACTTACATACATGTATGCCATTAGAACCAACTGATAAAATCCACATACAAACAAATATGAAACATTAGATACTGGTATAACAAAATATTCACTTAAAATATAATACAAGGAGCATTCTGTTTGGTAAAATAACCAAAATAACCATGGTAGATGCATCAATTGTGTAGAAATGTAAAAGTCATATTGTTCTCTGTGATCAGATATCATTTATTTAAAATTTCAAAATGCTCGTCTTTACCTGAAAGCTCTTCAAACTGGTCTTCATTTACAGAGTTTAGTCCCTTTAATCTTAGTCTCAGATTATATCTGTGCCAATCTGATTTGTAATGTCTTTTCTGAAATAGAATAGCATATCTATTGTTTATTTTCATGTAAAAAACATAAATATTATAAATTCAGAAATTAATGCGTGCTTTTATTATTGTGATTTTGTCAATTTAGACTAAAATGCAATTATATTTTTGAGATATTGAGAAAAATCCTGTTTAATTCATATAAAATATTTCAAAATGTGAATTTATATTATTGCGATTAAAAGTTTAAAACCCTGTCGCTTTTTCGCAATAACTAAAACATCATTATAATTTCATAACTTACAGTACCTAACAAATATATGGTAAAGATTATATTCAATAAAGATATATACATAAATGACATACCTACAATTACTTTTCCACACATGAAAGTAACTGTTATACAAAATTAACACTAAACATTTATAGATTTTTTTTTTAATTGAGCACACAGCATTACTCAACAGATCTTCCAAAAAATATCCCAATACTGTTGTAATAATAAATGTAGTTACCTGTTCTTCTCTTGATTCAAAGTCAGCTTCACAGTAATTACAAGACATTTTTTCCGATACTGTAGTAAAATCTGGTCTTTGTTGTACTGAAATATAGAAATCAATTAAATATTCTTATAGACTGATGATTGCAAATTCATAGCTTAACAGTCCACGAAAACAATGTTCAGACAATCATTATTCATTGAAATAACTAAAGCTCTATTTTTATGCTTCTTTACTTTTTTATCAAATATTTTGAATTATATTTATTTCAGGTACAATGTAGATAATGTTGGATTCTTGAATGTACATGTGCTGTTGAGTTATAAAGAGTTTGTCTTTTTACAATAAAATCATTCTTTTCAACATATATTTTACCTGTTGCCTCCTTAGTCTCATCAATTAATGTTGTTGCTTTGCCTTTCTCTGTAGAGGGATTACATGTAGCAACAGTCAGTCCTGTTAACTTGGCAATAGCCTCTCCAGTGTTGTATAGAAAACACATAGAGTATTGCTGAGTCCTTTTCTTCTGTAGTTTCTTAGGGGATGTTGTTGTTGAATCCATCTTCTTTGTTGTGTTTAACTCAGACAAGAGATCAAAACTGAATTTGAAAATATAGTGATATTATATCATAAAAGACAGAACCTTGAACATTGATTGTAAACAAAAAAATACTTGATAAAAAACGTTTTAATGTAAATGATGCATGTAATCTTCAAAGTCTTATATTATAGGACTAATCTTTGAGATCAATCTTCTGATATCTTTCTGTCTGTTTCTACCAAGTGGCCCAGTAGTTCTCTCTAAGTACTTTGGCTTCCTCCACCATAATATGGGGACAAAGTCCCCAATTATGGTAGAAAAATTAATTTAAAAAAAAAATCGGGAAAATTTCCCGAATTTTTCATTTTATTAAATTAATTTTAATGAACTCAAAATTGTTAACTTTTTATTTCAGATCTACTTCTTGTTCCCGTTTTCCCTGTATTCCCCGCAGAGATTTACTTCCTTTTCCGTTCTTGTTTCCATGAGACTTTCAATAAAATATATATTTATCAGTCTAGTAAAATATAAGATTGGAACTAAATACAAATTCTTTTTTTTTTATAATTGATTGATATGAAAAAACCTTACCTGATGAAAGCGTTTCTTTTGTTAACATTGAATATGACGTCATAACTTAAAGAATATCACAGCTAAATCCCTAACAACAGAACCAAAATCGGGAACGTAACGGTATTTCCGTTTCTTTTATCAATATGTTTGAATTAAAAAAAATAATACATACAGACCGTCCCCATTCACAGGTTATGCCTGCCTCATATTAAAGACTACACGGCGACCTATATCTAGCACTCCCTTTGACAGCTTTGTGTTGGGTGGGGATTTGTCCTTGTAAAAGTAATTGTTGTATAAATATATGTTAGTGACACATCTCCATTAATCCCCATAGGGAGTGTACTTGGATGCAACTATACACTCGCAGCTTTCAAGTGGTTCTTAGGATAACAGAGGCATTTACCAGTACATACATACTATGATTTTTTCAATCTTAATATATTAATGGGGTTAGGAGGGGCCCTGATCCTGAAATCTGGGGCTTAAAGTCACTAAATCCTGGGCTTTAAAATACTAGGTCAATCTCAAAATCCCGAGCTTAAAAACACCCAATCCCAAAGTCCCGATAAAGGTCCTATCCCCTCTCATTTATGGTTACCTTGATAATGTCTTCATTCTTCCTTTTTTTATATGGTTTAATGAAAGTCCTTTGGTCTGTTAAAAACCTAACGCTATTTTTTTTATACTGTTTGGTGTATTGCATCATCTCACACAGACCATAACATTAACAATCAGGAATGATTTTCAGGTGATTGTGCAATCCGTATAGAAGTTATAATTTCTACTTAGCGTAACTAAGTTCGATAATACAATAAAACTATAAAACTAACTAGGTTCTTATTCATACTTCAATAATTTGTAACTATTAGTATTAGAAATATCTACCTTATTCACGTTGACTACTTTAAATTTACATAAAATATGTTTTGATTTTTTTTTGTATGGGCGCTGACATATTTGTCGTAAATGGAATTTATACAGCAAAATCATTAATTATTCACAATTAGTAGTTTAACTACAATCTTAAAAAGAAATCATTTTATATATTTTATATATTTTTATTATGTTTATAATTAAATCATACGATTTTGGTCATGGGTTTTTTTTACGACTTCAGCACTTCTGGCAACTAAAGTGAAAGTAGGGCGTAAACAGAAAGTAGGACGAATGAGAGTTAATTTACTAAACCGTTTTGTCTTGTCTAAAACAAGTATACAGAAAGCTTTAAGGAGGTATGCAATTTTGAAAATCACAGAACAGGCAATCTGGGACCCCAGAAATAAAGGATAGTACATTTCCGATTATCTTTGATGTTTCGTTATTTTTTACGTTTAAGGTTCATTATAACCTGAGACTACTATGTGTTATAGTAGTCTAAGTCCTAAAAAAATAGCTGTATTTAAACCTCAAAATCTACTCTGAGTACAGACTAACCTGTCCAGCCTTAGTACTGTCAATAAGGAAGAAGCAAATATGAAAACAAAGTTGGTCTTTTTAACTGATTAATTGTAAATTTCTGCCACTATAGATATGAGGGAGGGAAGTAGGGGTCCTGATGCCGAAATCCCGGGCTTAAAATACGAGATCCTGAAATCCCAGGCTTAAAAACACGAAAGCCTGAAGTACCAAGATTCGAAAAAAGAATTCCCAGATGGGACAACATCCCTAATGCACCTTGAAATGAGGAACTCAAAAGTCACGTGTAAAGAAAAAATCTCTGTGTAGTGATATTGGACATGTTTCTATTTTTAGCAAATGACTGAACTTAATTATTTGTGGTGATTAGGAAAGTAGAGGAACATAGAATAAATGTGTAAAAACTATGGAGCTATTGAATGTGTTCAAAGTATTAAATTTTCAAAGAACTTATTGTGTTAAAAAGGGGATATTTTACCACAAGGAGCCGCATCACAAAAAGATGTTCCGGGTTTGCTAATTCACGGAAAAGTAATCTCACTTCGTACCCCGAAAATTTAACCACTTATGTGAAAATGTCACAGCTTCGAAACGAGCTATTATACATATCCAAGTTAACGATATGGACTGAGCTACAGGAGAAAACGTTACCATTACCGCCTATGTAAAAACAATTAAAGATTTTGACCCAGATCCCAAAAGGGTCAATCCCAAAATCCCAAGCTTAAAAACACCCAATCCCGGAGTCCATGGAGTCCCGATAAAGGTCCTATCCCCCTCAGATATGAACACAGAAAACAGCGCCAAGATTCACTCTTTTGTACCAGGATATTTAACCACACTGTTTTCTTTTAAGAAATGTAATGACCACTAGCCAGATACCACTTGGTGTATCAGATACAATCCTAGATAACTGTGATGTCACACAAGTCCAGTTAATGAAAGAAGAATGCATCCTGATAGATGAAAATGACAAACAGATAGGTTCTGCATCAAAGAAACATTGCCATCTACTAGAAAATATCAACAAAGGTATGATGAAATACAAAACAGTTCACAATGAAATTCAGAATGGAAATGGGGAATGTGTCATAGAGACGGCAACCTGACCATGATAGAGTAGAGAACAGCTGAAGGCCACCTATGGTCTTCACCCTGGAGCATGCTTCAACTGACCCTATATAAAAAAATGTGTTCTAGTTCAGTTAAAATGGATGTCATACTAAACTCTGAAATATATAAATGAACATAAATTAAAAATCATACAAGACCAACACAAACATGACAAATGTTCATTTTAAATACTTTAAAGATACAAAATTAATTTAATACTGTTATGTTTTTATTTATTTATATTTGATAACCTTTTCTGTATGGTATCTTTCTTCAATCAATTCATCTTTCCATCATTCGTGTAACAAGTTTAATATTCATTATACAACAACACTGAACAGGATTTCATGTCATCCATTACAAATTGTGCTTATACATTTATGGAAACTATTGACTATAGAATAGTAACCAAATTAATAATAAAATAAGGAAGTACAAACTTGGTATTAATGTGTTGAATTTAATTTTATTTTGGAAACAAGGATTTTTTTTAATAATACATGTAGTTAAATGTTTCAGTTTTATATTTCCAGGTTTGCTCCACAGAGCCTTTAGTGTGTTTTTGTTTAATCAAGAGGGACAACTTCTGTTACAACAAAGATCTGATGCCAAAATTACTTTTCCTGGTAAATTATGTGTTCATCCTTTATACTATTATTATATATTGTATATTTGATAGATTAAAATATTTAGATAAAAGGATGGTTGGTTGAATACATATGTAGTCATTTTATAATTATGATACTTATTTTTGCAAATCAAATTATGATTAGAACTAACTATATTCCACTATACCTACATTATTCAAGTACATGATTGATTTGTTAAAATGTGGATCTGTACTTTATTTTGTAACCTGTACACAGCTTGCTATTGTGCCATATCTGATGATCTACAATCCATCCTAATTGCATTTTAATTGTAGATAATTTTACAAACACTTGCTGCAGCCATCCACTGTATACAGATCCAGAACTAGAGGAAGCAAATGCCATAGGTGTGAGGAGAGCAGCTCAGAGGAAATTAAAACATGAATTAGGAATATCACCAGAACAGGTACACTATTATCAAAAGATCAAACATTTAATTCAACACACATAGCTCCACATAAAAGATCAAACATTTAATTCAACACACATAGCTCCACATAAAAGAGGGGGTTGTTCATCATATGTAGAATCCTAAAAATAAATTTTATACATAAGTAAATAAATTCTTTAATTTCTTGTATTTTGTAATTTTGACACCTAAAACCTCTAAAAACTGAATCGTTGAATTTGTATCTAAGACTCTAAGTTTAGATTTGACATTGGTCGCTCATTCATTTAGAATTTATATACAACAAGATTCTGACCTTGTGAGAAGCTGGTAATAGTTGACCAAACTTGACTACTATTTATAAATATCAATATAAAGGTATATACCAGTGAGAAGTTATACAACATATTTCTGATGAACAAGAATGCTTATTTATAGAATTGGCATCACAATTCCAGATGAAAACCTTGTCAGCCAAAATAGAAATAATCTGCAGAATCAAACTTTACACTGATGATTTCAATGGTGACAAATACCTGTATTTTATAAATACCAGAAGTAATAATATCAATGCTCTGACTGTTATTATACAATACAATATTTTTATTGTCAATCAAGGACGCCCTAAAAGAGCAGTATAATTACAAACAATTTGTTACAATGATTATTATTAATTCTTAATGATATACAAATGACAAAATATAGAATAAAGAAAATAAACACAAAAGCAAAGTTAAAAAAGTTATTTTTCTCCCTGTTACTTAAATGTATAATATGACTTCATTCAAGACAAATTTTCAATGATATAGAAGTACAAAAAAATGTATTCCATTAAACAATTACTATTGTTTTCCAGGTTTCTGTAGATGACTTTAAATATCTGACCAGGATACAGTACAAGGCTGGTAACCAACCAGAAGATGGCATATGGGGAGAAAGTGAAATAGACTATATATTATTTATCCAAAAAGATGTAGATGTAAAGATAAATCCTAATGAAGTAAAAAGTTACAAATATCTAAGTCAGGATCAGCTCAGAGATTTTTTAGGTAATTTATGAGATTTATTTTTAGTCCAGATCAGCCAAGACATTTTATAGAATGAAAACAATCTGATAAGAATACATATGCTGTCCCTTAGCTTTGCTTAGAAGAATCTGACATCACTTGGTTTTACTTTCTGTTCTGGTATAGAAAGAAATTTTTGAAGCTGTGTATTAATCTGACAAAACCAGAAGATCATGAAAGGTTTTAAGGTATTATCAATACACTTTGTCAAAAATGGCTGTGTTTACACCATAATAGTTTCTCTGTGTACAGACAAAACTACAATTTGATTTTTTTAAAGCCTGGCAACACCTAGATATATGCAAGTTGTATTTGTTTTAAAAAGATAACAAAAATCACATGCTAGGCACATAAGATACATTCTAGAAAAAAGTAGTTATTTATCTAACCAGTTTCTTCCTGCAATGCTTTATGTCATGTAGCTAATGATAGGTTTATATGTTATTTCAGCAACATCAGACAGTGAAGGACATTTGATAACACCCTGGTTCAGACTTATCACAGATAGATTCCTATATAAATGGTGGAGTAAACTGGATAATTTAGAATCAGAGATGGACCATAAAACTATTTATAAATTGTCATAGATTGTGTTGTTCAATCAAAAGAAAATGTGTAATTTCATTTTTTTAAATTACAGTGCTGAAATATATTTCATAAACATGCTTGCTGATTTTTTATGAGATAAATCCCTTTCACATAGAAGCTGATTTAAAAATTTCCATTGCTTTAAGTTATGACATTACATTATAATATTATTTTTTTTTAATTGGTCCATTTTGCCATTTGCATACATAAAGTATTTTATTTTTGTCATAACGGTTAATTTCTTTGTGTTCCTTTAAGAACCACAGTCTGACCCTTAACAGTTGTAAAAACTTCTAGGCATCACTTTCTTTATCAGTAAAGGATTTGACAAGATTTATGTTTTTTTGAATTATTGAATTCTAATAGTTTAATTTGGTCTACAAAGGCAGTGCCAAATTTAGCATGATGTTAGTCATAGATTTATTGTGTGCTTCTTCAAATAAATATAAACTCTTAGTTGAAAAAAGGATACATAAAAAGTCATTAACAAGTGTTTTTACTTTTAGAAAAACATTGTTGCCATTACTGCAGATGTTAAATTTCGCATGGTTAAAACTATATGGGTACTAGATTTCATTTAATTTTCTAAAATAGATAGGTGTAATAAAATCAAATTATGTAGAAATTTAATAAAGACAGCACATGAAGTTCAATAAAAAGACCATATTGACTTCAAATAAAGCTATTCATTTCAGAGAATAAAAACCCTGGAGTTTACATATTTTGTAAGCAGATGCATCATGCTATGGACATTTCTCACTTATTAACGTGTAATACAATAAATGCTGTTGATAGATGGGGAAAATAAGTTAAATCACAAAAATACGAAACTTCGAGGAAAATTCAAAACATAAAGTCCCCAATCAAATGGCAAAATCAAATGAATGGACAACAACTGTCATATTCCTGACTTAGATACCTTGAAAGGTCAGCATATAGATAAAAGATGTGGTATGAGTGCCAATGAGACAACTTTCCACACAAGTCACTACGTCAGAGTATGGCCTTCAACACAGAGCCTTGGCAAACACAGAAGAGCAAGCTATAATGTCCGTCAAACATTGTCAACTTGAACTCTACCTCTTTTAATGGATCAACTATATTTGGTGTATGGAATAAGGTGTCAGTCTTGCATGTTTCATCTGACCTCTGCCTCATTTTCAAGCTTCATTGGTCAATGTGTGATTTTTGTGGTTTGTTCTTTTTTATATACTATAAGCAATAGGTATAAACTATATTTTACGAATCCCTCTATTGTGTTTGCGCAGGTTGTCCTAGACAGAAGTTGATTATAAACCATTATTGTCTTTGAGAACAATCCATAGATGTCAGTTTTAATTATCTTTTGTTAATAGCAGCCCATACCTCTGAACAGGTTGTCGTTGGGAATTAGACATTGTTGTCTGTCTGTATCTATTTATATAGCCTATGATGGATTTTGTATAGCATATGATAGTCTGTTGGGTTTACTACGTCCTCTCATGCTTTCCATCTGAAGTTATTTTATCATGTGTGTTGCACAGCCATGTGTTCGGTCTGTGTAGTCGTTATTGACAAATCTTGCTGCTCTTGCTGAACTTATTCTTTTTTGACTTGATGGATCTCAAACTGCAGGAATATTCAACAGAAGGGTTTACCATGACTTTGAATGCTGCTGCTTTGACTGATTTAGTTCAGTCTTTCAGAGTTCTAAAGATAAACCACAAATGTTTTGATTCCTTTGCAAACAATGTTGCCAATGTGTCTATCCCAGGACAGGTTGTTGCTGATGATTACGCCTAAGTATTTGCTGGCATCAACATTGTCTAGAGTATGTCGCGAAGTTTGTATGATATATCTATATCTTCTTTGTTCTTCTGGTTATTATGAAATTATTTGCCATGAAGCTCATTTGTCATTTTTTCTCCTTCGTCTTCTTATGGTGTTATGTCTTTTTGCAAAAGGTCAATGTCTGCCTGGTTGTTGATTTTTCTAAAGATACGCTATCGTCTGCAAATAGTTCAGATGATGTTGATGTTTCCGGCATGTCATTTATGTAGGTTAGAAGCAATAGAGATTCAAGAACCGTACTTTTGGGAACACATGATAGCACCGGGACTTGAATGGAGACAGGTCCTTCTAATATTACGCTCTGAAGACGATACGCATGATACTTTTTTGCGAAATTCAGCTATGCATTTACGGATGTTATGTTTGTCAAAATGCTCGATTATACTGCTGTGGACTATGTTGTCCAAGACCTTGCATGTGTAAGGTCTGTAATTGGAAGCTTTGTCTTTCTTGAAAAGGCGTACCACGTTAGCTTTTCTTCAATCTTGTGCGGTTACACAGTGTTGACTGATGCTGGGTAAAGATCTGTAATAAAAGATTAAAGTTGGTATTCCGCTGTTTTCAGTAAGGACGGAATTGAGTCTAGATCAGTAGCTTTGTGTGGTTTTTCTTTTATAATACTTTGTGAACTCCATTGGTTCCGATTTTGAGATCATCCATGGTGGGGTATGGGCTCTTTCCTTTGTTTCGAAAGTAATTTGAAACGAATATAAGTGAAGTCAAACATAGACAATGAAGCAGATGAATTCACGAGGGAGATGCATTCCTCAATTTTAAATAGTTCCTTTATTTTCATCACTGCAAATTTCATACAATATCAGTATTCATATTCCCAAACCAATATACTACTCTAGTGTTGTGCTGGTACGCTCTCTGCGACTTAGTTCAATGGTCATTCATTTAACATATTACATGCATTGAAACAAAGAACAAAACAAACAAACAAAACAAAATAATTGAAACACGTTTTGGTTGCATAGAAATAAATATCTGTTAGATAAATCAGGATTTTGGTAGATATCTTTGATTCTTGTGCTGGACGTGAATTCGACTTTTGACTAAATTTTAAATCCAGCATTTCAATTATTATTATTAGCTTTAATCACGTACAAAATACATTTTTTACAACTCCAGCTAGCGCTCGACACAAGGCGCGAACAGAAAACATCCACCTGAGTCTGTCTTTTTCTTTTATTATTCCTCTCATATCCTCCATCTTTGAGATGTGACAGCCTCATCTCCTGTCTTTACTGGTTTTGGTGATGCTAAACATGTAGGTTATGTGTGGCAGTTCTGTGTTGGAAATAGTATCAGTCCACACTATCATCAAAGGTCTTCGCTAGTTTTGGGTGTTAAAGATGTTTTGCTTCCAATCTTCCCACATTCAGCCTGGCATATAACACTAATATCACATTTCTTACATAAAGTTCATTTTGCTGTTTCTACGGTATTGGTTTGATGCTCATATTTCTTTTAACTTGTAGAATGCTGCTTTTCATCTATTTCTTCTAGTTGCCATGTTGGCTGTTGTCGCTGGTATCTTTACCAGCTTCCAGGTATATGAAACTGTCCTCCAACTTTTATTCTTCGTTGTCCATGTAGTGTTATAGGCTGGACGTTGTTTATCTTTTCATCAAAATATCATATAACAATTGTTTTTAAACAACCTCGTTACAGAGAGACCACAAGAATATACAGAATGCTATACTATTTGACAATTAATTCAGAGGCATAGGTCATGAAAACAGAAAATATTTTGATAGCCAGTATTGACATTTTACAACATCAAAATCTTATATAAGAGGAATTAAAAGTTGGACACACATTGGAGCGAATTAGATTAACTTTAAAAAAACCACCATGTTAAATGAATAATGATTGATACCTATGGAAAGCCATACGGGACCCCCGACTCCGTGCTAGTTTTACAGTGTAATAATACAGTACTTGTACGGCCGTGTAAGATTACCGAATCCCGTGAATGTTTTTGCCGACTCCGCGAAAGTTTTGGACCGACTCCGTGAAAGTTGTTGATCGATTCCGCGAATGTTTTATACCGACTCCGTGAAAGTTATGAACCGATTCCGTGAAAGTTGTTGACCGACTTCGCGTTTTGGAACGACTCCGTGAAAGTTGTTGACCGATTCCGCGAATGTTTAATTCCGACTACCTTAAACTTATGAACCGATTCCGTGAAAGTTCTTGACAGACTTCGCGAAAAATGTGAACTGACTTATTGAAATATTTTATAAGTTATAATGTCTGAATGGATTTTTAACATTCAATTCATTCAAGTACGTAACGATACATGCCAAAATGGAACATTGCAAGAATGCAGCCGGCCCTGGTTATTTTATAAACTACATTAGTTCTTGAAATGATATTTTTTTTTAAATGAAGTGTACATGAGTGTTTGGATTAGAGTCTTCATACTTGTTTTCTTTATTTTTTTCGACTTTTTTTCTCTCTATCCTTTTCTATTCTTCATGATTTACCATCCCATTATTCGTTTTATTTTCTAGCACTCCACTATTCTCATTTCTTTTGTATCTGGCGCCAATTATTCTCATTTCTATATTATTTGCATATTATTCTCTATTTTGTAAACCGTATCCACACCCTCATACGAATATTATTGATATCATGTTTTAAATTGTGATATGGGGAAAAAATATAATGCCTCAAAATGCTTGAATGGCTCGTCCTGTTAATATAATTCACGTGTAGATATCAACTTAATGAATTGTGATGTGGGAACAAACTTAAATATCATATGTTCCCCTCAGCAATGACATGAATACAAATGACCAATTACATGTTAGATGTTTCCAAGACAACACCTATAATGTCATATGCATGGGACAGTTTCAAGAGTATGAATTTGTCTATCAATACTACTAAGTTAAACAAAGTAGTATATTTGGCGAGTATAAAGATGTCTATGGAATTTTCTGTTATTAGATTTATGGAAGATGTGGTATGAATGCCAATGAGACAACTCTCCATAGAAGTCACAATTAATAAAAGTAAACCATTATAGGTCAAGGTACGGTCTTCAACACGGAGCATTGGCTCACACCGAACAGCAAGCTATAAAGGGCCCCAAAAAATTACTAGTGTAAAACCATTCAAACGAGAAAACCAACGGTCTAATCTATATAAAAAAAAACGAGAAACGAGAAACACTTATGAACCACATCAACAAACGACAACAACTATCTTTTTTTACTGTACGAGCGATATATGTATACCGCGAACCACAATATGAACCTTTTTTGGGAGTTAGATGCGTATGGTCCAAATATTCATATGGTCCGGAACATATATATATATATATTTATATTAGACATAACCATTATTTTGTACCAGAAGTCATTTTTCCAAGAGAACATGTTTTGGATTATCTCCCGTTTCCCAGATAAAATATTTCCGTACTGAGTGCGGTGATAGGTATTTCTTATAAGCATACATTTGTAAAGTTCTGTTTACCTTTGATTTTTTATATATATATATCAAAACGGTTGTGGCAATCCTTATGCTTATGGGGTAATAATCAATGATTCACTACCAATATAGCCAGTATCAAGAAAGTTTGCGTATTCATATATGCATTGTTGTTTTTTTTGCTTGACCAGCCAATGACCCCTTTACAAATAACCTTGTCATTATCCTGCGTGTTGAGTTTTACACAGTCACAAGGTTGACACTTTTATTAAACAAATTGTGTCTTACTGTTGCTATGAATTGAAGAACAACAATAAAAGCTTTTTTTTTCTTCTTTTCTCTCTCGCTACTGTGCCATGGACGTCGGTACTACGTAAATCTTTACTAGTATATTATTAAACTCAATATGTATGCGTCAATGGGACTGTAACCCAACGACAAACATAACAAACAGATGATGTGCGTATTTTGTTGGTTATCAATGGAGATGTGCGAGACAGCGACCCATCGACAAAAATATGCCACGTCCTCAGCTGTGAAGCAGAAATAACCAATTTCCACATTCTTACTAAACCTTAAGACGGAGCCATATTGCCTTATAGGTCAATAAAGTCTTAGGTGCATGATTTGTTTTATTACTTTTTATTGGCTTTTGCGGAACTAAATATCATTAACTGCGAGAACTAGGTCTCTAAGATCTGTATTTTATGTTTTTTTGTTTGAATGTGTACCACATCTTCCTATATCTACTTGTCACGTACGATCTGTGTTTTTGCTTTGTATCGACTGATGAGTCGAGCACTTTTCAACTGATTTTTATTGTGTTCATAATTTGTACTGTTACACCACTGTCCCAAATTATGTGAGGGTCGGTGCTTTAAAACTGGTTTAACCTGCGACATTCTGTTTGTGGTCCCAAATCATTTCCGTTGAATTGTTTTGACATGTCATTGTGAAACCTTATTTTATTATAACTAACTATGCAGTATAGGTTTTGCTAATTGTCGAAAGTCATACGATATGTGTCATTTGGTCTCTTGGGGAGAGTTGTCTCATTGACAATCATATCTTCATATTTTTTAATTGATATAAAAAAATATGATTATCATGTGTGATGCTTAGCTTGCACACGTTTATGTGGGTATTTTTAAAAGTGTGTATAAAACTATTCTAAGGTGCTAGTAACATCATGAGAATAAAAATAAAAGGGACAATACTGCATGAACTATTATAGTTTTATGTGTTTTTTTATAAATATCCAAACAAACATGTGTCAACTTTGAATTGAGCGACACACCTGGGGTGGTGTTCTCGAAGCTATCTTAGGATTAGGACGTGTCCTAAGTCTATCTTATGGCAAGTCTTTGTCCTAAGTCGAGTTCTCGAAGCTCTCTTAACTTTTGATATATCTCATTTTTCGTCCTAACTTTAGGACACCCAATAAGGTGTCTTAAGAGCATCATATCTTCATCCTAGTGTAATAATGTTTGGATTTCGCTTTTTGCTCATTATTTTACGTGAAAATGAACATGAAATGAAACGCACCATCGGTTATTAACTCGTATATAAAGAAATTATGCATGATTTTAAACTTTGAACTTCGTGTTTCACGATATGATTACACAACAAATTTAATTCTCATTTCAAAACAAATTGTTTTCAAGTTTAAATAACAATCCTTTTTTATATAATAACATTGGTAATTATGCATTTAATTCTGTACATGTTATTATAAAATTCGTAAACAATTTTGTTAAAAATTTTCGTCATTAATAAATGTTTTATCAAAAAATAACTTTAAAGATTTAAAATTTCGACTTAGGAAATGTTTAGGACGTCCTAATATAAGATTCGTCTGAGAGAGCTTCGAGACACAACTTAAGAGTGTCCTAAGTCGATCCTAAGTCCATCCTAAAATCGGACTTATCTATGACTTAGGACGAATCTTAGGATACCTTCGAGAACACCACCCCTGGTACTTATATTTTTCTATCAATAAAAAAATAAGAAGTTGATGTTTTTTTTAAAGTTTTTCAACCTGCTTGAAATTTTACCTATTTATCTATATCGAGGGGGCATTTGTGCAAATCCAATACAAATAAGTTGAATGTTATAGCTATACAATACAAGTTTATATAGATTTTATATACTAGTTTTTCCTGTTTGTGCTTGTGTAAAACTGATAGACGAAATTCTGTTTCGAAAAATATTGCTTGTTTTTTCCCGTCGTATATATGCATAAACTATTTCCAAGTGGAAGTACACCAACAACTAATCAACCATACTCTAATCAAACTAATTAATCGATAAATAAAACTTTAACATCTGTAACTGTTACAAATGTTGAGGTAAAATGTGTTAAAGGTTCCTGTCTGGTGAATGTTATCTCAGTGTAGTGTCATCAGACTATAGATTCAATAATAAAGTTTGATCACGGAACCGTGCATTTCATTAATAAATAAATTAATTAATAGTAAACAAATACAGTGTAAATAAAATATTTTTATTATGAATATTACACTTAAAAAATGAAAGTGTATTTTCTGTACTAAATATACAAAACACATGAAATTGTTTGGCCTTGGTCCGGAAAATCACTCAACTATCTGAAGAATAATTTAGCAACGGGACTTTGTCAGAAAGCGATTCTTTCGTGAAAAGTACACCGGCTGACAAGCAACAAACCTCACCTTGAAGAACAAAGTTTAGAAAAGAATGTCAAAGCGAAGCTTCGTCTGACGACCCATATGTGGCAATGGACCAGCCCGTGCGTGAATGTTTTAAGGTGAGTTGAGGTTGGAGATGTTAAATGAAAAATGCTTGGAAAATGAACAAAAATTATGAATGATAGATAAGTGCATTACTTATAGCTAATAATAATAGCCTATCATCTTTGCAGGTCATTTTATAAAAAAAACGTTAACTGCTACTAAATGCTGAAAATTAGAAACATTGTGAATATAAAAAAGAAAATGTGGTATGATTGCCAATGAGACAACTATCCAAAAGAGACCAAATGACATAGAAATAAACAACTATAAGTCTCCTAACGGCCTTCAGCAATGAGCAAAGCCGATACCACATAGTCAGCCATAAAATGACATTGTAAAACAATTTAAACAGGAAAACTAACGCCCTAATTTATTTACCAAAAATGGACAAAATTAAATATGTAAAATGACTTGGGATAAGCACATACATGAAATTTGCAAATCTACGCTAATAATGACAATACTAAAATATAATCAATCTATTAATACACAAATATTACAAGTATAGACATATTACAAAGGTATAGTACACCTATAATACTTTAACACTTGGTTTAAGTGATAATGTGTGTAAGGGTATTTTACTGCAGATACAGTTAACGATTTTTTTAATTTATCACTGGATAGTCTAAAAGAAAAAAAAAGTTTATTTGTATAATTCTGTATTTGATTTTGTAACTAAACAATAATCTGATAATGAAAGTCGAGTATTCATGATTGTTTACTATTAAATTGTATGATGCCATATGGGCTATGGATTTTTTTCTTCTAGACAATTTTTTTTTTCGACTTCGGCGAAAGACAATCTATTTTTTGGCGACAAGCCGAAAACAATTTTTGTCTTTCAATTTAAGCATAACAAATAGTGGCAGCTGAGGGTGAATCAAAGGGTCAAAAACAAATAATTTTTTTCTCCAAAAACTGGAAACAAACTTTAAAAAAAAAAAAATCCATAGCCACCCTCCAACCCCCCCCCCCCCCCCCCCCCCATAAATCCATGGAATATCTTCATACAAAAAATGTATACTAGTATTAAAAAAAATAACGAAAGATACTGTATAATTGACACAAGAAATCTCATTCCCTTCATCGTTTGTTTACAGACCATTCACATAATTTCTAAAAACACAAGGCCATTAAACTGGCCTTTTGCGATGGTTGATAGCCCTAAAGAGTTTTCAAATTTAACTGCCAGGCGTTCTCCAGAAGGGACTTGGACCCTACAGCTACCGACTCCTCCAACGCCACTGTAACTTGCTGGTCCAGTTTTAATTGCAACCAAAGTATACTTTGTATCTGGTGTTAGAGATATTTTCCTTGGAAATACAATTGGGAAAACAGTTGTTTGGAACAAAACCCTTGTTTTACAATTCTGGATTAGATCACCGTTTTGTTCGTAGATAGACAGTGAATATATAAATGATTCATTCGGACTGCCATACAGTATTACAGATTTCAGTTTAATGTTTCTGCTCACAGAAAAAGTAAGACGATCATCTACTAATGTGTCCGGTTCCCATGATGAATCAGAACTTTTGCCAAAAAAACGTTTTACGTAGATATCACCTTCCGAATCTACGTTCCTTGGATAAGAAATTATGCTACAACCAGAAAAATCGACATTATCATTTGATGATAAATACAGTAAAATTTTGTTGGTAACACCAGCAGGTAAAATATTTCTCTGAACTACCTTACAAACAAAATATTCCAAGGACATAGATAGATATCTAACGACTTCAACTTTTTTCAACTTTTATTAACACTCTAGACAGTTTACACTGTAACAAGAGGCAGACAAATAATACAAGTAATAATTAACAATGGTGAACAAGATAGAAAGAAATATACATACATAGTTCATGATACCTAATTATCTGTACACAAGTTTACACATACAAAACACGTGATAATCATTCAAAGCTATAATAATGGGATCTGAGATCGCCAGTCGATTACATGTAAGTGATAATATATAGAATCATAGATATTTCATAAGTTTTTTGATAAAAATAGACAAGTTATTTAAGACTTTTACATTACATAAAGACAACAAACCTTTCATTTTATATTCTGAAGGGTTAACAATATAGTAATTTGGGATATATGCACGTCTTAATTTTTTAACCTCGTCATTTTGACATACAAATAAGTATAAATGAAACTGATTTCCAATACAATTATTTTTGCACAAAGTACATAGTCTTTCCTCTTTTGGAATATTATGCCATCGACCAGTTTCTAGTGGAATTTTGATATTTGAGCATCTAAGTTTGGTAATATATATTCTATTTTCTTTTTTTAATTTTACCAAATAATTTTCTAAACAAAAAGCGTGTTTAAACAGTAAATAATATCCACCTCTAGAAGAGTTTTCAGCATCACTAAACCACTTTTGAATAAACTGATCTTGTAAAATTTGCTTTACATATATTTTGATGTCAACATTTCTTAAAATACATTGATTGTTCCATACATAGCTTAAACCTGTGTTATCTAATGTAGATTTAATACAATTAATCCACTTAGAAACAATATTTCCAGAATTATGCATTTTATACAAAAATTGGTATAATAATCCTGATAATTTCGTGCTGTTTAACAATAACTTTGACCAGAATGATAAAATTCGTAATCGTACTTTAATTTCCAAGGGATACGTGCCAGTTTCGCCGTACACCATATAATTAGGAGTACTGCTTCTTAATGAAAGAATTCTTTTCAAAAATTTTAAATGAACTCTTTCTAAAGCATCTATGTTTTCGAAACCCCATACTTCACAAGAGTAAATCAGTATGGGTTCAACCAAAGAATCGAACAATTTTATTTGCAAATCAATAGGAATATTTAAATTCCTTATTTTTCTGTAGAGAGCATAAAGTGCCTTTTCTGCTTGTTCTATCAATTTTTTTCTGGCATTTGTAAATCTACCGTTACAATTAAACAGCAAGCCTAGATAAGGATAAAAATCTACTATTTCAATATCAGAACCATATAATTTAAAATCATGTAAGTGGTTTCTTTTGCTTTTTCTTTTTGAAAATATCATAATCTTTGTCTTAGGGAACATATATTTATTCTAGTGAGCTTCCTCCAGGCATGCTTGGAGGATGCTCCGAGCATTTGAGAGAAGCTAATATCGTAATTACACCATTCCACTCCCATTAATGTCAATCAAATAGAAGAGTTTATAGGTAAGAGCTTGTATGAGCTTCTTGTGAGCCTTTTGTACGCCTGTAATAATAAAGTTTTACTATGTTGCCCTAGAAAATTAGTTAATTGACACAAACATTTTATAGATTCATTAAAACTTGAGGTTAAACAGTTTTAGTGACATTCATCAACATGAGAACGAAAAGCTCTAATATAACTAAAACATATTTATATAAAGCCGATCAAAATAACACACTAGTGGTTTTAAAAAATGGATTACATCAAACCAGAAACAAGTCATCTTAATAGTTATCATTACTTGAAAATAAATGTTAAAGTTAACGTTGTTGTCAAATTATAAAAGATAGTGTTGAAAAACTATTTAGGAAAAAAGAAATAAATTCACAAACTTATGATTTTTGGAAGAATGATAACGAATCAAAACATAGGCACAAGTACCTTCTTCCGAAAATTCATCAAATCAATCTTGAAATTATTAATGAGGCATTTCGAACTGGTCAAAAAGTTAGCAACATAAGCATTTCTTACCGACAAATCATCCATGAGTGTAACTGTACTACGAGACGTATTACAATATTACTGGGTCTAATTCTAAAACCATTATTGAAGAGTCATCACTTTTACAATCAAGATACCAAAGACTTCATTTATAAAATAGAGTCGCACAAGGTCAAGAAAGAATGCATTCTCATTGTCGATTATGTAACCGTTAGCAATGCCCTTTCATCAGTTGACAAACAAGAATATACTTTAAAAATTTCAAACAAGCAGAATAAACGGCATTTGTAAAGTTAAGAAACATTGAAGTTGAATTAAATGGACATTTATACAAACAAATAATACGAGCGCGTATTGATGGTATATGATTTACATCTGTCTGGTCTATTAAAAATATTTTAGATATTAAGTTCCAATGGATAGAAAACATCAAATTGCACTGCCAATACAAAGACAGTTTTGTGTTCTTCACAGGCACATTAATGCGATTTTAAGCAGAGGGTCAATGTTGTTCGCTGTGTTAAATAAATCTTAAATCTGTTTGAATTTACCTGTGAAGAACATAAAATTGTCGTCTTGGTAGTGACAGTACAATTTGATGTTTTCAATCCATTGGAACTTATCTAAGATATTTTAAAAGGACAGACAGATGTAAATCTGCATATCGGAGAAAATATACCACCAAAAGGCACTCCAATAATTTGTTTGTATAACTGTCAATTTAATTAAAGTTCATTGTTGCTTAACTTTACAAATGCTGTGTATTCTGTTTGTTTGAAATTTTTAAAGCATATTCCTGTTTGTCATCTGCTGAAAATGCATTGATAACTGTTCCTTCTTAGTTATCAATCTTCATATTTGTGTACATTGACGTTACATCATAGGCAAAAAAATGCATTCTTTCTTGACCTTGTGCGACCCTATTTTATAAATGAAGTATTTCGTATCTCGAATGTAAAAGTGATGACTCTTCAACAATGGGTTTAGAATTAGATCCAGTAATCTTTCAGTGCGTCTATGTGTCCATGTTTTGATTCGTTAGCATTCAACAATATCTTTTATAGATTTGACAACAACGTTTATATTTATTTTCATGTAATTATAACTGTTAAGGTGACTTGTAACTGTTTGGATGTAATCCATTTTATTTAAAACCACTGTTGTGTTATTTTTATCGGCTTTATATAAATATGTTTTAGTTATATTATAGCTTTTCCATCTCATGTTGATGAAATGTCCCTAAACTGTTTAACCTCAAGTTTAAATGTATCTACTTTTGTGTCAATAAACTAATTTTCTAGGGTAACATAGTAAAACTGTATTATTACAGGCGTACAAAAGGCTCACAAAAAGCTCATACAAGCTCTTACCTATAAACTCTTCTATTTGATTGACATTAATGGGAGTGGAATGGTGTATTAACGATATTAGCTTCTCTAAAATGCTTGGAGCATCCTCCAAGCATGCCTGGAGGAAGCTCACTAGAATAAATATATGTTCCCTTATCTGTGTTCACAGAAAGTTTCCATTGTGTACAATATAATTCAAACATATCTAATGTATTTTGCATATCACTTGCTGTTTCAGCAAGTATGATAGTATCATCTGCATAAAATAAAATAAAAATTTGTAAATATAGTCCAATATGTTCTTGACAATGCGTTGATACTGTTTCAAGTCCATTTACGTTATTCTCACACAAAAATTCTTCTAGATCCGAAAGAAAAATAGAAAACAAAAAAGGTGATAAATTTTCTCCTTGGCGTACCCCGAGATCACTAGAAAAGAAGCCAGAAATATCATTTCCCTTTTTGACACAAGATTTAATGTTATCATAAATATTAAAAATCACTCTTAAAATTTTTCCGGTAACTTGATTTTTTACCAACTTTTGCCATAACCCCAATCTCCAAACAGTATCAAACGCTTTCTTAAAGTCGATAAACGTACAATAAAGTTTTTTACCAAATGATAAATATAATTCTATCAGCACATGTAAACAAAATATGTTATCCAGAGTTGAATAGCCTTTCCTGAAGCCAGCTTGTGCTTTTGGAATAATTTCAAATAAGTCTGCATATTTTGAAAGTCTCCCATTTAGTATGGCAGTAAATAATTTTCCCAGAGAAGATGCTAGAGTAATTCCTCTGTATGAGTCAGGATTAAGGGGGTCCCCCTTATTTTTGAAAAATGGCAAAATAATACCTAATGTCCAAGCTTCAGGAATGGCTCCAGAGTCTAATATTTTATTAAATAACTTAAGATAAAGGGGCATCATAAATTGAATGGTAGATTTTATATATTCATTGATGACCATATCGTAACCTGGCGCTTTTCCGTTTTTTAAATCTATAACGGCTTTAAAAATTTCATCTTCTGTAATTTTACCATTTAAGATTGCATTTACACGTTCGTCATTGCAATCTGGTATTTCAAAATCTACATCATCTCGTTCTCCGTCTGTGTTCAAATTTTTAAAATAATCATGAAGTTCATCAAGATCGATTGGTGTGTTTTTATCATGTGGTCTTTCAAAATTATTCAAAATATTCCATAATTTTTTTGGATCATGTTGATCCATACTACGCAGCTCGTTTTCAGCTTTAAATTGAAACTCCTCGTAACTTTTGTTCATTACTGTTTTATATGCCTTACTAGCTATTTTCAAATTGTATCTACTTTCCTCCGTTTTAAATAAATTATGTTTTTTTCTTTGCTTGGTGAAAATTATCTCGTTTTAAACGACATTGCGCATAAAACCACGGTTGATGTTGTTTTGAATTTCGATTAATTTTGGCGGGTTTATTTCCGAAGTTTTCAATGGCTGAATCAAGAAACACTTTATTTAAACTTTCGACTAATTCGTTAAGGTCAGTATGAAAATTTTCATTAGTTATATCAAGCGTGTCTAACTGGTTCGACAAGTTATCAATGGTCAATTTACTTTCAACGCTGTCAACAAATTGATCTCTTTTGTCACCTATCCAACGAATATGCTTACTAGGCACAACAATTGGGAAAACAGTTGTTTGGAACAAAACCCTTGTTTTACAATTCTGGATTAGATCACCGTTTTGTTCGTAGATAGACAGTGAATATATAAATGATTCATTCGGACTGCCATACAGTATTACAGATTTCAGTTTAATGTTTCTGCTCACAGAAAAAGTAAGACGATCATCTACTAATGTGTCCGGTTCCCATGATGAATCAGAACTTTTGCCAAAAAAACGTTTTACGTAGATATCACCTTCCGAATCTACGTTCCTTGGATAAGAAATTATGCTACAACCAGAAAAATCGACATTATCATTTGATGATAAATACAGTAAAATTTTGTTGGTAACACCAGCAGGTAAAATATTTCTCTGAACTACCTTACAAACAAAATATTCCAAGGACATAGATAGATATCTAACGTGATATTTAATCTGTTTCCAAATATCATCTTTCTTGTACTTTTCTTCATATATAATAAGACAGTCAAACAGGAATTGTTCGTGTATTTGTAGATTGTCACGAGTTATTATTTTAAGAACAATGCTAATCGGTAAATCATAAAATCCATCTGGAAAATTCAGAAGTAAATTTTCAACTTCAGTGTCGATGAAATTCAGACACTTGGTAGAAATATTGGTTAAAGTAAATTCTTCGCTTAAAGCTAAAATACTAAACACAGTTTCCCTACTTATGTTTTCATCAATGTATGTAATACATTTAAGTTTTAGTTCATTGAAGGCATAATAGTCACATGCTTGTAGTATATCTGGTATTACATCTATATTTAAACTTGGGTTAATGCCATACAAATATTTAATAAGTATTGTCATAATATCAGATGGAAATGTTGTACAGTCAATTGTCGTGTTCTGGTCCCACCTTCCACTCAATCTGCCTTGGAAAAAATCTGAGTTTATAAGTAGCACAACTGAATGACATTTTAAAACGATTCCGTTCTGTAGTGTAAGTCTTACATCGCAAAACAATTGCTCTCGAAATGCGTCTTTTAATTTCAAGGCTAGGTTGCTCATCTTTGTCTACAATATATAAAACAATGAAATAATTTTTCGGTTCAAATAAACTCATAGTATATAAAATAATTAGAATATATCTTAGCCCAACCATAAGATCTCGCATGGTTTTCATCAGAGGCATAAAATACCGAAATGAACCAACATGAGCGTTTTGATGTTGCATAATGATATTCTTTTAACCATGGAACATTGAGGTTTTTAAGTGCTTCTGTTAAAGATAATTGTGAAAGAAAAATAGACACTCCTTAGTTTCACCGATCTTTGTATCTCAATTTTTATATTTCATAATTTTTTCAATTTGTTTTTATTTTTAGTTTCTTGTGTATTTGTCAGAGACGTATTATAAGTCTCTGGTATAGTCTATTGCAATTGTATGATAAAAAGCAATTTTCTTACAATGCCTATTCGAAATTAAAGTTGATCTTATCTTATCTTCTTTGTGAAATCGGGTAAATGTGAACATAGACGTATCTAATACATATTTTCTCATATGTGTAATTATAAGACACAATCTGAATGTATCTTAAGATTTGTGAAATGTCTTAGTTTTAAGAGTTAGGCACAAGATGCTTTTTTATTTCTATTTATTTAAAAAAAACCTAAAAGTAATGTTTTTCAACAACAAAAAATACTAATATCCTTTTTCATAGCAGTAAATTAAAAATATATTTAAAGCAGTTAAGCTATTGTATTCTTTATTTTACAAATAATGACAAATGTATTACTCGGTTGAAAAGAGCCTTCAAAATACGATAATCACAAATGCAATTTTAAATTATCTTTTGAAACTATGTCTCTGTACTTATTTCATAGCCGTGTTAATCTAAGAACTGATGATTACTAATTAGAATTTATTATACCATAAAATAAGAGATCTTGGACGAAATGAAATTTTATGGGCAATATTATTAACCTGTTATTCAATGCATAGGGGCCCCTTAGGTAAGCTTAATCTCTCTTCTTTGATCAGAGTGTTAAGAAGTCTTTAATGGTAGAATGCTGATATGATTTAAGACCTCGTAATGGTAAAAATGGTCAGTTTCTTACAAGTCATCAGTTAATAACATTCAAAGCTTCATTGTGTTCCGGAAAAACTACTACTAGTCATTCGTTTGTGTTGTAAAAGTTTGTTTTTGAAAGAAGACTACGAAGAAGACAGTAAGTTCGTTAATTATTATCTTTCTTTTATTGTATTTAGCTTTGGGTCGATGCGTAATGACCCGCATGTTTTTTTAAGGGTCAATATGACCGCATAAACCAGTCTACTGCAGGTGGTTGTGATAAAAGATTGATAGTGTTTATACATTTTCTATTAAACCTGCAAACTTAAAATATGAACCACATGTCATTGGGGCTCGGAATTGCGTTATATATATCATTGCATTGCCAAGGTTCATTTCAGAAATTATCATGTCACATTAATAAGATAATCATGATTATCACATAATTTTTTTATACATGTATGCCTTTTAGTTCAATCAATGTGTTCGTAGATAGTAAATGTTTATGTGTTCTGTTAAATTGTTCCTTTTAAAATTGTTATACGATGATGACTGATGTACCCATATTTTGACTATTTTCTTTATTGTGTCTGCATATTCAACGCATCAATGTAAATATAACGGAATTTGACGAGACTGTTATTAAAGTGAGAGGGTTAGCGCTTAGAACCAGGTTTAATCCATCATTTCTACAGTTGAAAATGCTTGTACCAAGTCAGGAATATGACAGTTCTTGTCCATTCGTTTTTGATGCGTTTTGTTATTTGATTTTGCCATGTGATTATGGACTTTCCGAATTGATTTTCCTCCGAGTTCAGTATTTTTGTCATTTTATTTTTTTCAACTGTCTATGTCTTATATCCCATTCAACCTGTAAGTATTGTATATAATCCTTTCTGCGTGGCATATACATACACGTAATACAATGTACACTTTTATTGTATCGTGGTTTTTTTTTTGTTCTTAAAAGAGCAACAATATTAGATAAAACAGGAATAGTGTCAATGGCATACACCAATATAAGTTAAAGGGGAATTTCAAATATTAATGTTTACCATTATTTCGAAATATAAATGTCTAAATTGAAATTCAAAAGATTTGAAACTTCATCCAGTTCATATCTATTCATTGTTTGAAAATATTTTTTTTTAGGTTGACAGCGTATAACCCTTGTGCTTTATTTTTTTGTTTTGTTTGTCTTATTTCTTTCAAAATTTAAACTCAAATCTAAATGGTTGAGAACAAGGTTTAAAACTTTATTAATTTCACATATTTAAAGGTTTAAGATTTTATATTTTTTTTTTTCAAAATTGAAAGCACATTACTATTGTGCTTCTAAATTATATAAAATATTCATTGATTCATTGACGAATTTTGTCTGTGATATGGTGATATATGATTAATTGAAGAAAAATTATTACGGAACCATTTTTGCATTTATCTTTGTTGATTTTATTTTCCATTAATGTTTTTAGAAATTTTAATATCATATACCAATGTGAAACATGAGGTTTAAAGGTATAACTTTATTTCTTTCCAAAAATGAAAATTTAAATCTAAAAGGTTAAGAACCATATTGTAAACGTTATAAATCTGATATATTCGAAGGTTTTAAATTAATATATTCTTCTAAATTTGAAACAAATTACAATTGTGCTTCTAAATTATGAGCTATATTCATTGATGCATTTGTCTTTGTTGATTTTATTTTCCATTAATGTTTTTAGAAATTTTAATATCATATACCAATGTTATTGAAACATGAGGTTCAAAGGTATACCTTTATTTCTATCCAAAAATAAAAATCTAAATCTAAAAGGTTAAGAACCATATTTTAAACTTTATTAATTTGATATATTCGGAGGTTTTAAATTATTATATTTTTATTTCAAAATTGAAAGCAAATTACAATTGTGCTTCCAAATTATGAGCTATATTCATTGATGCATTTGTCTTTGTTGATTTTCTTTTCCATTAATGTTTTTAGAAATTTTAATATCATATACACATGTAATTGAAACATGAGATTTAAAGGTATACTTTTATTTCTATCCAAAAATGAAAATCTAAATCTAAACGGTTAAGGACCATATTGTAAACGTTATTAATTCAATATATTCGAATGTTTTAAATTAATATATTCTTATTTCAAATTTGAAAGCAAATTACAATTGTGCTTCTAAATTATGAGCTATAATCATTGATGCATTTGTCTTTGTTGATTTTATTTTCCATTAATGTTTTTAGAAATTTTAATATCATATACCAATGTTATTGAAACATGAGGTTCAAAGGTATACCTTTATTTCTATCCAAAAATAAAAATCTAAATCTAAAAGGTTAAGAACCATATTTTTAACTTTATTAATTTGATATATTCGGAGGTTTTAAATTAATATATTTTTATTTCAAAATTGAAAGCAAATTACAATTGTACTTCTAAATTATGAGCTATATTCATTGATGCATTTGTCTTTGTTGATTTTATTTTCCATTAATGTTTTTAGAAATTTTAATATCATATACCAATGTGAAACATGAGGTTTAAAGGTATAACTTTATTTCTTTCCAAAAATGAAAATTTAAATCTAAAAGGTTAAGAACCATATTGTAAACGTTATAAATCTGATATATTCGAAGGTTTTAGATTAATATATTCTTCTAAATTTGAAACAAATTACAATTGTGCTTCTAAATTATGAGCTATATTCATTGATGCATTTGTCTTTGTTGATTTTATTTTTTTATTAATGTTTTTAGAAATTTTAATATCATATACACATGTAATTGAAACATGAGATTTAAAGGTATACCTTTATTTCTTTCCAAAAATGAAAATCTAAATCTAAACTGTTAAGGACCATATTGTAAACGTTATTAATTCGATATATTCGAATGTTTTAAATTAATATATTCTTATTTCAAATTTGAAAGCAAATTACAATTGTGCTTCTAAATTATGAGCTTTAATCATTGATGCATTTGTATTTGTCGATTTTATTTTCCATTAATGTTTTTAGAAATTTTAATATCATATACCAATGTTATTGAAACATGAGGTTCAAAGGTATACCTTTATTTCTATCCAAAAATAAAAATCTAAATCTAAAAGGTTAAGAACCATATTTTAAACTTTATCAATTTGATATATTCGGATTTTTATTTCAAAATTGAAAGCAAATTACAATTGTGCTTCTAAATTATGAGCTATATTCATTGATGCATTTGTCTTTGTTGATTTTCTTTTCCATTAATGTTTTTAGAAATTTTAATATCATATACCAATGTTATTGAAACATGAGGTTTAAAGGTTTACCTTTATTTCTATCCAAAAATAAAAAACTTCATTTGCGCCATTATACAGGTAATTCAGGTATTAAAGCAATAACGAAAGCGTTAAATATGCAATGCTCTAAGAGGTTTGTCTTTACAGCTTTTGTCCGTTGTTATATTTTTTCCGTTTTCTCCTTCGCTTTTAATTTAAAGATTAATGAATCGTAGATAAAAAAAAATCGAATGCTTTCAATTTTTTTATTTTCCATTAATGCTTAAAACTTTAAAAGGAAAACAGTTAAGGAATGACCTATACCTTTTTCTAAATTTGATATCTATAAAAGACAAAAAAAAATCTCATTTGTCATGCAGACTCTGTAATATTTTAGGTCAAGAAGGTTTTTACCATCCGATTGTGTCGATAAAAATGAAAGAACTATATAAATTCATTGTACACGGGTAAAAGAATACTTTCAATATATGAAAACTGTCTTACCTTCTTTGCAATATACTCAAATCCACATGATGGAATAGATGCATAACTTCAAACTAGAAAGAATAATATAAGAAGCAAATTCATGTATGCTAAAAATCACACTACTACTACATCAAATTGTTTCAAATCAAATTAATTCTCAAATAAAAGTCTTTGAATAAATACTAAATGAAAAGATGCAATCACTACTTATAAAAGTGTCACAATAAACTGTTACACCATGAGTTTTGATAACAAACAGTTAACACATATGCACGTACATATGGAACGGTAGTAACATTTTGTAATTGCATGGGAAATAAAGATTTTAGCTACGATATAACAGTCAAATGATGCAATTTGCTCTACTGATTACAATTGTAGCAGATTGGTGATAATTAAATTCAAGTAATATTTTTTTTTAAATGCCATCTCAACATGTACATGGATTACAGATTTCGTGTCCTTATTTTGAACTTCGCTGATATATCGGTTTTCATTGTCCCCCTCGCGTTGTTTATGTCTGAAATATTTCCATTTACACTACTTGCATTTTACGTGATGCTTGTTTGTTTTTTTTACAGTAGAAATCGCCTTGAATTTATTGAAAGAAAATTTGAATGCTTTCTCACAGAATACACCATGGAATAAACTTTTGAATGCATCTGACCTTTTATTATCTTAATGCAATTTCAACTGTATATCAATGATTGTTGTGTCATGAGTCATGAGATTTTTCCAATATACACTTTTTTCAGATAAAATCAGTCTAAGAAATTTAAAAATTGTTAATAATAATCTATCAATATATGATATTGCCAGGTTGACATAAAAAAATGGAGATTTGACATAAAAATAAGGAGATATTATATAACTGCCAATGAAACAAATATCCACCAGAAACGGAAAAAAACAACCGTACGACTTTCAACAATGGGAACAACTCATATCATGTAGTGTGCTATACAATGCCCGACTTGCAAAAAATATGAAACACACTGCATTCAATTTAGAAAACAAACGGCCCAATTTATAGCAAAGCACTTTACGAAAAAAACAAATATGAAAGATATACTAGTAGATAAACCAATCTATAGACTTCTGACATGTGAGCCTTGTAACCATCCTCGGATTAATGAAATGATGTATATGGAAAGCATAATCTCTTGGTCGTATATATGAAGATTTTGAAATACGCACTTTCTGAAAAGAATTCAGTAAAATTTTGTTCAATGATTTTAGGTTTAAAAACTACAATTCCTTTTGGGGTAAAGGTTGCTCTTGTTTTTAATCCTATCAATATTATATACAACTCGTCTAAACATCAACCCAACAATGTTAGATCTGTAAATTTGCTTTCGCAAATTTTTTGTTCTTCCCTCGCCGGGATTCAAACCCATGCTACTGTGATATCGTGACACCAAATCGCCTGCACTGCAGCCGTCCCGCTAGACCACACGACCACCAGGTACAAAAACTGTTTGGTACTAATGTAGTTGTACTATAATTAATTGATTGATCATGTTAATCGTTACGTGAATAGTCAAAGTTATAAATATATAGAAATTGTAAATATCAATAATATTACTTTTAAAGATAGCCGCCATACTACATGTGTCGTTCTTAATTATATATCTGCGACAAAAGAAGAAGAAGTTTAGAATAAGATGGCCATGAGAGAGAAGAGACAACCAAGTTTCTTAAGAATTTGTAATTTAAACTATCACCGTTTTGATTTCTCAAGTTCGCCACGATATAACTATTTGTGTGCTAGTGCGGCGTAAAGCAAACGCCTATCAAGCAATCGTTTCAAAAAGATTATTTCTTTTAAGATGTATTGTACTAATTGTGGTATGCAAATTGAACCAAAGAGCAAGTTCTGTAGCAACTGTGGTCACAGAATTGAAGGTAGGTATTTACTATTTATCATTGTTTATTAAAGATACGAAAATAATCAAACAAGATGGATATTTCGCTACTTTAGAACAAAAATATCCGAAGGGCATATAGACTAAAAACATGTGAATATATTTTTTGTCCGATATATATATATAAATTGTGAATAATTTTAACAAAAACACACAAAGTATTACAATTTAAACTCATTTATTAAAAAATTACAGTAAGGATAAACTAAAAAGACAAACATATTCGGATAGAGCCGTAATTATCATTCGATGCAACTAGCAATGAGTCGTTGACCAATACATGCAATGTCGTACGCATATGTTTGATAAAAATGATATTCATAAATAAATATATATTGATAAATACCATTATTATTTTTTAGCAGATGTACAACAGTTAGAATTACAAGAAACATCAGATGGTATGTACAATTTTGAAATTATCCAAAGTCGGTCGGTGCATCACGTTGACGCGCATTACCGTTACATTGCGTTTAGCTTTTGATTACTAAGTACATTTGAGCGCATTTATTTGACACTTATATTCAGGTAAACACATGTAATATGTATTAATCTCCAAATGCGCGGAAACGTAATGCGCCCATGTCGTCTTTTGCTATGCTGTTATTTAGGGAATAAAATTGAGAAAGGAAATGGTGAATATGTCAAAGCGACAACCATCCGACCATGCATAGAGAAGACAACAGCCGAAGGCAATCAATGGGTCTTCAGCTGGCCCCTAAAAATATGCATACTAGTACAGTGATAATGGACGTCATACTAAACTCCGAATTATACACAAGAAACTATAATTTAAAATCATACAAGACTAACAAAGGCCAGAGGCTCCTGACTTGGGACAGGCGCAAAATTGCGGCGGGGATAAGCATGTTTGTGAGACAATAGAAGTCCGAGTCCGATGTCAAAAGATGTAGCCGGTTAGTGTCCGAGTGGAGTTTTTATTTTAAGTCGTTATAAAAAGTCATTTGTACCCCCGATCCTCGGTGAGGGGTCTGAAGGCACAACGATGTCCAGGCCAAAGAACCTAATGGTAGTGAATTAGCGGGTGCGAAGCCTCCTGAAGTTTAAAAAGTTATCGGAATGACTTACCAGTCTTGTCATTGAAAACTCATCAATAACAATATTATTTAGATTCAAAATGGTTTGGTTTAAAGTATAAAACTGAAAAATGAACGAAAAAATATTTGCTTCAGAACCTTGAAAAAAATCTTCAATCAAGTCTCGTCAATTTTGAAGAAGGTGTAACAAAGAAATTGATATATATGTAACACATTTTAACTTTTAACTGTAAATACCAAAAGAAATTCCATTCAAATTTAAAATCGATAAAATACGGGACAACTCATCATATATATAATTTCGTCATTATATATGCTCCGGGTACTGTATTGACCATAAACAGTTTTTCCAGCTTCCGGAAAATTTTACGAATGTTTGACAGAATTATTGATAACTCAAAACTTGAACCACATACCGAACCTACATGAACATAGTTAAAATATTGGAATAGAATAAAATAGAATTAAAAGTTGTATTTCCTAAATGAAAGAGTCCATAATTTAATAAAGGGCATAAAATCAGATTTACATAATTGGTAACAACAACAATACTAGGCGCTTCTAAAAATATAGTTAGTTTTTAAAATAAGTCAGAATTAGAGCCAAAACTACAATGAATAATGTGAATGAAAGAATAAAATTATATCATATGCATTCGTTCTCAAATCATTCACTAACTTAATTGTATATAATATGAAACTAATTTTCGTCACTTTTTTTCGCAATTACAAGCTATTGAAGATAGACTAAGAAGAATGATGTACTGTTAAGTTATTCTTTTTGATAATATTTCAAATTAGATGAAAATATTTTGTTTTATCATCGTACACCCGGGCATTTTGACGTAAACGTAGCTACGCGCACATGTGTGGGCGTGATATTCGTGAAATCAGTCATTTAAAATTGTTTCTTCGTCCGATTTCATGTTTATAACATTAATTTTATGTTTAAGGCTTTTTAGTAGATTTCATATTTTCGGCAGTTCAAGGCTTCCCTTTTTAGTGTAATACTAGTAGAAGACAACATAATGTTTCAGTTATAGCTTTCAGTAGATAAATTGATACAATTGTAATCGTTCTTTTAGTCACCTCTGGTATTTTTTTTACAGTAAACAAAGAAGGAGCGCCTAAAATGACAAATGGTATGTATATCGCACATCAAATAATTGTTCTTCCGATTGTGAAAATTAAATTTATATCCCATATCCTTAATGAAAAAATGCAATTAAAAGAAAAATTGAATGCACGTATTATGCAGACAAAAGAATAACTCTGATATAAAATAAACGTTTATTTGGTTTATGACAAACAGAATCTACAAAAAATACATATTTTTTGTTTATATTCATAAGAGGCAAGAGTCAGTTTAGAGGCCCTGAAAACGAAATGGGGTGCTTCGGTACAGAGGATGAACAAGAAAAGAGTATTTACTGGTATGAAAAAAGAGGAACCAACAAAAACAGTGGTATGCTATTATTTCAATAATAAGATAAAATTGAGAATGGAAATGGGAAATGTGTCAAAAAGACAACAACCCGGCCATAGATAAAAACAAGAACAGAAGGTCACCAACAGGTCTTCAATGTAGCGAGAAATTCCCGCACCCGGAGGCGTACTTTAGCTGGCCTTTTAAAAAATATATACTAGTTCAGTGATAATGAACGCCATACTAATTTCCAAATTGTACACAAGAAACTAAAATTAAAATGATACAAGACTAACAAAGGCCAGAGGCTCCTGACTTGGGACAGGCGCAAAAATGCGGCGGGGTTCAACATGTTTGTGAGATCTCAACCCTCCCCCTATACCTCTAGTCAATGTAGAAAAGTAAACGCATAGAAATACGTACATAAAGATTTAATTAAAGTAATAAGTCCAATAGTCATTTTTGTTAAGTTCTGTGTCGTTTTGGTCTCCTGTGGAGAGTAGTGTCAATGCCAATCATACCACATTTTCTTTTTTATATGATTTAATCATTTGAATTGATAAATCAATGAACGAACACACAGTTAAAAATTTATACAACGGAACGGTAAATGAAAAATTTACCGAATCTTTTTAACCAAAGTAACAAGAGTGCCAAAGTGACAAGAGTGCATATAAAACATATTTTACTAATTTTACAGGCTCTTCATGTTAAGATTTTAGACGGAAAGATGAAGATGGTGCAGAGAGCTTTTAAGGATGGTATGGGTGTAGATCGGGGTTACGTCAAAATTGACGTCCAAATAGATAGTACCTGCAGAGACTGGATGAGATCTGTTCGTGCCTGCTTCCAGCCATCAACCGATCTACATCCATACATATCCACCAGCAAAGGAAATTTAGATAAGATTGATTCAGCCTATACATTTAAACAGCTAAGAAATAGCCAGAAAGAAAAAAAGGTGGCATCAACAAAATATGCTATCTACTTTCAGATAAAAAAGAGTAAGTCAAATTGTATAAATACAGTTCATTTCTTAACGATACCATTGATACCCAAGTGATTTATGTTTTTTATTGATACAATTTTTATGTTGTTGCAAATCAAATATCTACATTTGATCTCGTTTTTCATAGAGATATCTCTTCGTCGACTGGTCAAAGTGTGTGTGTGGTGTTGGTGCATGGCTGTAGGGTTTGGTTTTTTTGGAGGGGAGGGGGGTAATGCATTGCAGAACTATCTAATTGGAAATTTCTTTTTGATCTTCGAATTAATAATACCACAAAAGTTAAAACCAATATTTGTGGAAGATATACTTTGGGTTACCTAATGGAGAGACATCATCATAACCGACAGCCTTGTCCAATGAAGTATGACAGCCCATTGAATCATGTGCTGAAGTGTGTTTTTTTTTACATTGTTGATCATAGAGACACCATTTATAGATTGAATAAAATGTAACTGAGGGAAATGACATTTTAGGCATTAATGAAATAACTGAACACGTTGCTTTTGTAGGTCGACATGCTATAGTTGGAACATACCTAAAATCTACAGATGGAAAACGCATGCCTGTACCTAAGGTAAAAAAAAACATTTTCAAATCGCTCGCTCGCCCCAAATTTTGGAGTCCAAAAATCCGTAGAACAAGAAATAAAATTGATGTGGCCTAATAGTGTTCATACGATAATTACTTTTTCATGCAACAACCATAAATTACACCAAACATCCAACATTATGTCAATCTTTCTGTTTGTTTTTATCAGGATTGTGGGAGGCCCATGCTGTCATGATCTTGGCTTATATCGGGGAAAACCTTTTTTTGGAATGCAAATAGAATATTTTTATCGTTCGATAATATATAAGGGAATCTGGAAAATTCTCAAATACAACTTCGTTTTATATACGTATATCCCTTTTCCTGGATTGTTCACAGTATATTCATTATTTTTATGTAGCTGAATACCGCTTCAAGGAACTAAGAATGAAATATATCTGTAGGTTGTAATTGAAATAGAAGATGAGAACGAACGTGAGCCTCAGGTCAAGGACGAAGACAGTTTCATCAATAAGCAAAACGTGGAGATTCTGAGGGAACTCGAAAGGGAAAGTAGTAATGACAAGGTGAGTCCAAAAGTTGAAAACTAATGACCGGAAAAATAGTTCAACGCTTGCAATTAGAAAAAAACAACAATAGTCAAAATATTGTGTACTTATTTAAAAAGAAACCGTTAACTTAGGTACAAACATAGATATATTACATTGTATCTGCGATAAAAAAAATACAATTATTTTTAACAGGTAAGCGGAGAAGGTGAAGACCTATGGGAAAGTGACCTAGAAGATCCTGCACTTGACACGGTATTTGCCTTTTCAAACTATCAGTTATTAATAAGCAATTTTGATAAATATATACTTTTATTTGCTTCACAGCTTCACAGAATAGAAACTGATAGCTCATAGTTCTTCAATACCAT
This sequence comes from Mytilus trossulus, assembly GCF_036588685.1. Taxonomy (NCBI): domain Eukaryota; kingdom Metazoa; phylum Mollusca; class Bivalvia; order Mytilida; family Mytilidae; genus Mytilus; species Mytilus trossulus. Next base: position 17,408,091 of record NC_086374.1, on the reverse strand, counting down.
TCAACGTTCGTTTGATCAATGTGAAAAGTGCTTTTAGTGCTTACATATTCTTTATTTCGTGATCGCACATTTAAGTTACCCTTGAAACATTTTGTGTTTGGAAACGTGAAAATTTGAAGGAAACAAGCAATTGATGTTAATAATCATCTCTGGCTAAAGATTTGTTATTTATTTTTTTGTTTATTTTTATTTTATGTATATCATTATTAACGTGCAATAATCATATAACAGTTGTGTCTTATTTATTTCACAGCTTACAGATGAACTGGATGCTTCAGAAATGCATGCTGTTGAAGAGGTAGGTAATATCATGATTCATGCATGATGCCACATTTTGACAGGATACCGAACCACCTTACTTTAACCATCCCAACAAAAATCACGAGCCCCGAAATATTATTAAAATGTACCATAGATTTATGAAATAATTCCATAACAAGTCTATCTCATTTATATGTGTGATAAACAAGTAGTTGAAGATGAATATCATTTAATTTTAGTATGTGAAAAGTATAATGAACTTCGAAAGAAATTTATCAAACCATATTATTGAAGAAAACCTACGAATTTTAAACCCATACAACTGCTATCTATTCATAATGTAAGGGAACTTAACAATTTAGGGAAGTTTTTATTTCTGGCCGAGAAGGCACGAAATTAATTTCATCATTATAAAAGCTTAATGTGTTACTCTGCTGTACTGTTATATGGGATGATTATTTGACTAATTGTTTAAAGGTAAATATATTTCACTGATGTAATTGGATATTTGTAATTTTTATATTCTATAAGTTGTATTGCTTACAGATAAAAATGTTATAATTACTATTTCATAGCTTATAAATGAACCAGGAGTTTCGGGACTTGATACAGTCGAAGAGGTATGTTTTAAATTTGGACTTCGTTAGGTTTTTTATTTTTTTAGTGTTTTGTCACTGACTGAGAAACCTTAATTATCAACCTTACAAAGCTGGTACTAATTAATTGTTTTTAGATCTCCATGTGCAATAACTGAAGGTTTCCGGAAACTACAAGGCCGCGAGAGTCAGTGAAATTTAATTGCGTGCATGCAACATTTAATAATTAAAAATTAATGTTATTTTGTATTTCCCTTCAGCCACACTGATAAGATTTTTTATATATATATATCCTTTCAATTGATCATATTAGGAATAACAAAACATTTTCCGTTAACATTTCATAGGTTCACAATATCTTACACATATCAACATTAAATACAATCTAATTGAAATATAGGATTCACTCCATATGGGTTAAATTAAATCAAAGTTCTATATTTTAACTAAACATGCAGCATTATGGATAAAATAATTGCTTTTCATTTCGGTTTGTTTCTTATGCCCGCGTTTATTGTTCAGTGTATATAAATATGTATATGACAATATGATTGACTTATTTATACTTACTTCCTTACTTAATACTAATGACAATTAAACACTATTTCGATTGTAGTGTCCAGATAAAAATCCATCACCATGCTCATCATCAAATGTACAAGCATTGGATATGGTAAGTTTTCATCTGGGTTTTTTTTTTTTCACTTCGTTCGTTCACGAAACAGGTTGGGTATTACAACAGTAAAAGAACATGCACCTTTATAAATATATAAGGTTTTTTTCACGACCAAATTCGTTTTTTTCTATTTCAAAAATTAAAAATGTTATCTTTTACAGTTCATAGAAAATCTGAAAATTTGAAACTGTGTAGTAACACACATAATATTTTATGATATTATTTTTATCATATTTTAAGAAAGAAAAAAGCGGCGGCCAGTCACACCCCACAGTTTCCCTCTAAAGAAGCGGAAGAGAGGATATTTTCCGAATTTTCCATGACGTTTTTCTGTTGTTTATATTCATTTGTATTTATCTGCAATTTTTAATCTCTACACTATAATATTTTAGGTTCTAGACAAGAAAAGACAAAGGAAATCCGTAAGTAGAAAAAGATACACACAAAAATTTGTACTCTGTCCAGTTCTCAATCCTTGATGTTGCCAAGAGCCATATCGGTGCAATATGAAAAGTCTATGTATAAACTGACATACAAGATTTTTAAATTAAGACAAAATGTATAGCTTTTCTCTTAAATCAAACAGACCGGTCTATGAAAAGTACAAATTGACTTCTCTCTTTGTTTGTAAGAGTTATGTATACCGGAATAAATCGTTGTTAAAGTTAATGTTATCATATGTAGTCCCAGATTGTGTAACACTGTTATTGAAATGTTAAAGCTATGAACTTTAAATTCCAGAGATAAGAAGTCAATCAATGATTAATGCAAATATTATAATTTTTTATACTGTAAATCATTTTTGAGACTTTTTAGATTTGTTTATGTATCAACAGGTTGCCGAGGGCATATCCCTTAAATTACCAGAGGGTAAAAAGAAATATATCACCGTTGTTTACCAGGAGCATGGTGGAATATCTATATCTCGCCAATTTGGAGAAAATGATACACTTCAGGTAAAAGCATCTCAATATTTTCTTAAGAGGAAAAAAAAAGATAACTTATGCAGAACTACGTCTTATTCTTGTTTTAGCGCAGTAAAAGTGCAGATGGCTGGGGTTTGACTCCATGTGTCAACCTGATATCTATAGAAACCACAAAAAATGAACATTAAGCAAGAGGTTATCCTAGGCTTCGGAAAATGTGTATATGAATCACTAATATGCTATCATCTTTTATGCTAGTTTGTGTGTTACGTTTAAAGCAACCATTAATAACACAACAAACACCAGGCAAAATGTTTAAATTAATTGTTATTTACTAGTATTGGTACTAATAAATAATCAGTACACGGTAATAAGCTGAAAACATGTAGACAGATTAAATAAAATTATAAATTTAAAACTATTTATAATATTTAAGGAATGACAATAATATTTCTCTGTCTATGAAGAAATAACATAAAAAAAAAGGTGCACACTGAATGACACGCGTAGCGGGTTATTTAACAGTGGACATAAAATTTAACACTAATTTAACCTGATTCCCAAAGATGATCAAAACAAAGTAATTAAATCGCCACAGCTGCATTTGCAGACGACTATTATTTGAACTCTAAATGACTAGACTGACCCACTGAAGATGTCATAAAATAAGATTAACAACAAACTTTCTACACAGTAATAAATTCTTTGGAAAATAATGTTATCCAGACGAAAATGTAGCTTTATTTCAACATCATTATATTGAAAACTGACGATAAAACAAAACTTGCAAAAATGTGCCGTAAGTGCAATTTATAAAAAACGATTTCTTCTCTATTAAAAATCCTCACTAAAAAACAATCATAATTTTATTAATAAAGCTTAAAAACTATTGTCTTCAATCCAATGATGGAGGATTAAATATTTGAAAATCCACAACGTGTAAGGTTGATTGGATTATGTTTAGTGCATGAATATCTTGTAGATATTTGACGTGTAGCTGTGCAATAGAAAACGTATGTTGATGATTCAGTAGAATATCCTTATTTATTTCTTCTTAAAACCACAGGTTTTGTATACGTGGATATGCATGGAGATGGACCCGGAAATTCTTCCACCAAAGTTTCATTTAGGATGCCATGCCCCAGAGAAATGTACAGATGATGATTGTGACCACAATTACATTTTGACTCCTGATTCGGCGAACTACAAAATTTACAAGCACACGCCAACATTATTATTTATTAAAGAAGATGTATGTTATAATTTGATGTTAATACATAGTCCTCTTTAAAGAGTAGATACAGTTGTTAGATTAAGCTTAAAGAAGATAGCGATACCCCTGAGAGAGACGCAATCGATACCTATCAAATGATTCTGTTCCGTGCATTGCTTATGAGCAACCTAAAGTTTGCATTTGGTTGTGCAATTATTGTATAGGATTTAATCACAAGTCAGAAGTTATTTTTTTAGTTTTTTGACGCTATCAATGCAATCATTTTTTCATAAGTTTTTTCTTCAAAATTAAAGACTATATGGTATGGGTAGAATTGGATTCAGAATATTTTTTTGTCATTTGCTTGACAACAATATGTTTTCATCAGAATGTTAGTTTATGAGAAAGCCATAACCCATCCCACTTTAATAAGTTGAATGGTCCGTCCCTTGTGTAATCTTTGGGCTGATCATGCCATTCGTTTATTTACTTTTATTCAATACATGTCATATTATGTAGGTTTTTTATGCCTCATTTATCGGCATTATGTTTTCTGGTCTGAGCGTTCGTTCGTCCGTCCGTCGTACCGGTTCGTCCGTCCTACACCAGGTTAAAATTTTTGGTCAATGTAGTTTTTGATGAAGTTGAAGTCCAATTAACTGTAAACTTATAGTACACATATTCCCTATCTATAGTATGATCTTTTTAATTTCAATGCCAAATAAGAGATTTTACCCCATTTTCACGGTCCACTGAACATAGAAAGTAATAGTGCGGATCCGTGTAGTAAGGACACATTCTTGTTTTCAATTTGTCTTGGCTGGATCTCTCGTCTGTATTTTGATTGTAAAATTTTGTATGAAAACCAGATTTTAAGGATGTTTTGGGATTTTTGTCAGATGTTAGGAATCCTCTGGTTTTATCCATTTGAATGCCTAAAAACAATTAGTCCATCGACCCCCATTTTTTATTTTATAAATCTTTTACATGCATAATTAAATATAAGCCACCTGTAAAAGTCATTTAAAATCCTTGTTACTTTTAAATAGTTATTGAGAACTTAAAAATTGCCAATGATAAAGCTATGAAAAACAAGAGAGAACATTTTCCCGCCAAAATTTCAATGGCTTTTTTTTCTCGAAAACAAGCACAGATACCTATATATTTTTTGCTTTTTTTTTGTTCCTTTATGAAAAGCTTGCTATTTTGAAACTGAGTAACGAACTTCCTTAAGGATATACTTCGGTGGGGTTTTGGAATTTGTGTCAAATGTTCGGACTTCTTGGTGTTTTTCTATACAGTACAATGTAAAATATTTTGTTATGACATCCATTTTTTTCGTATAAGACTTAATAGCTCATGAAAGATCATTTACCAAATTTTAAGAAGATTCTTGATTTTCTTTCTTTTGTTTTGTGACCCAGCTAATATCAATTTTAAATTCTATATTTGATAATTTTCACCGAACTTCACCAAATTACATCCTTAGGTCTACTAGTATTACATAAAAAAGGAGATGATTCCAACGGTATATTCAAAAGTCATAAAACGAGGGAAACTAGACAGGAAAACCCCGAAAAACGACAGAAAAGAAACAAATCACTTCACAGATAATTAAAGATCAACAACACAAACGAAAACACGCCAAGCAAAGATTTATGTTATAATGTTATGTTATGTTTCAAATGCATTGACCTGTTGATAGTATTATTCCAAAACAAAACATACAGTTTTATTTTCTAATTGTAGATCTACCATCTCAATGAGACAATGACTAACTTAGATGATGTATTTTTTAAGTAGAAGTCTACAGAATGGTCACGTGAAGATGATTTCTACATAAAAAACAGTACAAATTAAGACTTATAACTTGATCTCGTCAGATTGCAACATGAAATCTGAGACAATTGTTCTAGTATTAGAAATTATTAATATTAATAATGTTTATATTGTTCCTGACTAGTTAGATTTATAAGTGTGTACGTATGTTACTGTGTGGCTGTTTGTATGTGTGTGTGTAGGTGTGGAAAAAGGGGGAAGTTTCTAATAAAACCTGTTGACAACATTGAAGATTAAAAATTATAAACCAGTTTATGTAGTAATAAAATCCAGTTTTTGAGACCACAGAATCAACAAATAATCGTTCTGTATGTAGTAAAATCTGTGGAAATGATACATGATTTGTTCGAATAAAATAGATCTTTTGTGAACTTTAAATTCACAATCTGATGTCATAATATACCAGTTCAAAGATATTTTTAATATTTTCATTAATTTAATATAAATGTATACTTTTAAAAAAAAATATGTCCAACAATATTCCATAATGAAAATTTATGAATTGTTGACATCATATGCTTGTATATATACTTATTATATATACTAGTCAACAAAAGAAACGATACAAGGCAATGCGTTCTCCATATTTAACGAAATTGGTCCTTGGACCGAGGTAAAAAAAATGCTCTATACTAGTATAATTTTTACAGAGTTATATTCTCATCAAAACTATTGTTTTAAGGCAAGAAAACGAAAACATCATTTTCCGAAAAAATAAATTTGAGTTCAATAACTTACTTTCAAATTTGGTCAAATTATGTTAAACTTTGTAAATAAATGTTTTTCAGTGGATAATTTAACAGTTTTTTCCTATTATCTTTTTTGATAGTTTAGTTCAAACTTGTGTATCGTTTCTTTTGTTGACTGGTATATGAAAAAATGTGGTATGTTTGCCAATGACACAACTTTCCGCTAGAGACCAAACGACACAGAAATGTGCACCTATATGTCACCGTACGGCTTTCAACAATGATCACAGCCCATACCTCATAGTCAGCTATAAAAAGCCCCGAAATATCCATGTAAAACAATTCAAACGAGAAAACTAACGGCCTAATTTATGTACAAACAAATGAACAAAAGTTTAACTCTTGAATAGCCAATAAAAGACTTCCTCGGTACTTGATGCAAGCTTCTTGTATCTACATAGAAGGAATATACTTTCTTTAGTTCTTAAAAGAGTATTAAGTTTTCTTAAAACAGGAAGTCTTATCTCAAATTTTACGGGTGCAGTAACACTTTCAGAATATATTTTGCAGTTATTGATTTGAAATGTTCTTCTGTGTCAAAAATAATCTCTGTGTTACTCTTTTTTCTGGTTTGATTATCAGGTCTTAATTTGCTGATAAATGATAACACTTCAATATGTAAGTTAAAAATATACCTAGTTCGAGCAAAAGCATCCAATCTTTACAAATGAAAAGCTAGTGTCACCAAATCATCATAAGTTTCACTTAACAGCTTAAAGTGCTTTTGAGTTACCAAAATAATATGACAAATAAAAAAGAATTAAATTTGAAGCCTGGTTTTCACGTGAATGACAGAAAAAAACATGACACAAATAACAAAATGAAAGATGGAAGATTTCCGAGGGATTTTCAAACTCAAAAGTCGATAATAAACTGACAATGCCATTGATAAAAACAAGAGAACAACAGTAAAACAAAATAACTAAAAGCACATATAAGAAAACTAGACTGAGAAACAGCGAACACCACCAAAAACACCTTACGGTTATCTCTGGGGTGCTCCGGTCCGGAGCTCCTTGTATAAAAAAACCAGGGCACATATATATGTCTCGCTTTTTTTATTAGCTCACCTGGCCCGAAGGGCCAAGTGAGCTTTTCTCCAATCACTTGGCGTCCGTCGTTAACTTACAAAAATCTTCTCCTCTGAAACTACTGGGCTAAATTTAACCAAACTTGGCCTCAATCATCATTGGGGTATCTACTTTAAAAAAATGTGTCTGATGACCCCGCCAACCAACCAAGATGGCCACACGGCTAAAATAGAACATGGGGGTAAAATGCAGTTTTTGGCTTATAACTCAAAAACCAAAGTATTTAGAGCAAATCAGACTGCAGGTAAAATTGTTCATCAGGTCAAGATCTATCTGTCCTGAAATTTTCAGATGAATCGGACAACCCGTTGTGGGGTTGCTGCCCCTGAATTGGTTATTTTAAAGAAATTTTGCTGTTTTTGGTTATTATCTTGAATATTATTATAGATAGAGATAAACTGTAAAAAACAATACATGTTAGCAAAGTAAGATCTACAAATAGGTCAACATGACCAAAATTGTCAGTTGACCCCTTTAGGAGTTATTGCCCTTTATAGTCATGTTTTAACCATTTTTTCGTAAATCTTAGTAATCTTTTGCAAAAATCTTCTCCTCTGAAACTACTGGGCAAAGTAAATTATGATAGATAGAGATAATTGTAAGCAGCTAGAATGTTCAGTAAATTAAGATGTACAAACACATCACCATCACCAAAAAACAATATTGTCATGAATCCATCTGCGTCCTTTGTTTAATATTCACATAGACCAAGGTGAGCGACACAGGCTCTTTAGAGCCTCTAGTTTCATCAATATGATCAAGTGTTGAACTTACTTTAACATGTCATCATTTAGGCATTCAAAGTATAAAAAAACATAACTGACTTGTCATAAGTGGTTAAATCTTAACAATTGAACATTCATAAGTTTTACCACGTTTTACTACGACCAGAATCACCTTTAAATTGTAGCCAACAAAAGACACAAATCAATAAAGTTTAAGAAGATTTATTATACACCAGTTTATATAAAGAAGTATTACACAAAAAAAAAATGTCAACTTGACTATCAAAATATATGTCTTTTATCGTTTCTTTATAGATTCGGAAATCTTCTCGGGAATCCAATCAGAATCTAAGGTCACAATCTAGTATGATGTTGTTCGTAGAGTACACATTTCAATCCAACTGCTGAGAATATTAATGTTATTCGATGTCTATGTCTGAATTTTAACTTTATTGTCTGTATATAAATAGTTGTCACTGGAAAACTGATAAACGGAAGTTTCTAGAAGTTTTAAAAAGTTTAAATAACGCATCTTTTATTATTGCTACTTTAGCAAATGCAATGTGTGATACTAATAACATAAGATGTTTAATTCGTTTCTCGTCAACATTCTGGAATGATTGTTCCAGTAATTTCTAAATTGCACAGTAATAAGATTATTTTGTAAACAACTATCAGGCCACACAAAACAAAATAGGCCAACATGAATAAATATAATTATTACAATATCATAACATAAGAATATCCTTGAATGACTTTAATTCCCACAGTTGAGTCAATTCATTTTGAGAAGTTTTAGAAATCTTCAATCAATTTATTACAATTATAAGAGGTGGGCATCAACAATGGGTGCTAATTTAAGATTTTAATTATCAAATAAAGGTTCTAAAGTTAATTTTAGAGAAAGATACAGATTGTTTGCCTCTGCAGCTGAAGATGGCACTCTCGTTATGTTATTAGTATCACACATTGCGTTTGCTAAAGTAGCAAAGTCTGAATCGATTTCATTGTCCCATGCACAGTTTTGTTTGAGAAAACGGAACTCTTCACCATCCACTTGCACGACATGTGCGTAATCTCTACACTGTGGATTATCTGTAAAAAGAGCCACCAGCAGAAATTATACTTTATCCTAATTTCTTAAGTGTCTAACCGAAAAAATACCTTTTAATGCTGTCACATTCCATTTGATAAAGTCTATTAATCTAAGTTTACATTGACATTAAAAAACACCTCATATTGTTTCGAATATATAAATTCAGTTTATTCTTATTTCGTTAGCTTAACAATTGTTTTGCCAGTTTTATGGTGTGAATTGACAAATAGATATTAGTATAAGAGTAACATTTTAATACATAGGAATTTGACTACATATGAAAACGAAGAACTGCATGGTCTCCAGTATCCGATTCTGGACAATTAACATACAACGATTTTAAGTACATTGTACTTCTCGTCCAATTTCTATAAAAGTTATTCCATGATTTTTTCTCGAGTATTTGCTGATAAATTTTGTCTACAGAATACATCAACTAGAGTTGTATTTAGATATAATATCAGCACAAATTCGAATAGTAAGAATGACAACCACTAATTGACTGATGGTATATCATAAATGTTCACTTATTAAATAAATGTACTTATCAAAGTCGTGCATAATCGAACATGTAAAATGTTATTTGTTCATAGTTAACACGTGTTTGGTTAATTATACTAGCCTAGGTCGGTTAGAATGGGATATTGAGTTTATGCACGAGTGACCTCGTGTGGTTTAAAGTCATTGTCGATATTAAGAATTGAACGATGGACGTGAATTTTTCTTGCTACCTGGTTGGAAGATATTACGAGACGTGAATAATCAAAGTTTATTGGTTTTTTAGGACAATCCAAACGTAGTAAATGTCCTTCAATCCCGTAGAGTATCGGATTTTTCCATCTTTTTTAGCAGTTAGATTTTGCCTGTGCATTAATCATTCATGATATTGGTACATAGGTGACTTTTATCTATAAATAGTCGAATCTTCTGGAGTTTCGTAAAGAACAACGTTAAACGATATATACTACTTCATGACCTCATGTGTGTGGTAAAATTTGTTGATTGATGCACGTGGCTTTTCTAGTAAATGATTTAATCTACAAAGCGAGAGCACTTTCCATTTTCATCAGTTAAGAGTCGACTAGCCCTTTTTGAAAGGCTAATGCTTGTTCGACCCATTGCAGTCAGAATGTACAGTAGCATTTTGCCAAATAAATAATATTATTAATCATTTTATTTATTTTCAGATTTGTGGACCACAAGTAAGGGGAAACTGCTTATGTAATAGCTGTGTATTTATATGAACTTTTAACGATATTTAAAAGTATACTTATATTTACAATAAAATGTTCGCTTTTTCTGCAAGTGGCGTCTCCCATGTAAGAGTTTGTGGTTATTTGATAATTATTTTATGCTCGTTTGAGTTAAAGAATTAGAATTTAGATGCTTGAATTCCGAGTAATTTATAATCTTTTCTTTTGAACATTTGAATCATTGAAAATTCAGTATCTTACGTAATAGCTCAGGATTATGATAAAGAAGATCTGGAATTCCAGTAACCACATCTCCCAAAGTCTGTCTTCGTATCCTGTGGTGGTTCCAGGAATGTTTAACCTCTTCTAATTCCGTTCTTATCAAACTAAGGTAGCAGAACTGCACTAGACATCTATAAAAATATGATAAAAAAATAATCAGCATTCAAATGTACCATGAATGCATATACCGAGTTACCGGATCTTTATGGATTTATAGTACTTAGAAGAACCATATTTTGTGTCGTTTACAATGCATAGAAAGTTGGACATATGCTTACAAATATATTATCAAAAACTGCATCAGTGTATTTTTGTCACGACTGCTTTGAACTAGTTACAACAAAATTAAAGGCAAAGTTTGGCAACTCATGTGAACTTTCATATGGTTCAAGACATCAAGTGGAATCCAAAATTAGACAAGGTGCAATTTATCAACAATTGCTATCATTTTTCATTTTTTAAGGCCCATCTAGAGCCCGTCTGCGAGTGCGGGTTTTCTCGCTGTGTTGGCGGTTCATTGGTGGTTGTTGGCTGTTGTCTGCTCATTTGTCGGGTTGTTGTCAATTCGCAATTACAAATGCCTTCACGTCATGTATACATTTGAGGGACAATTTGTTTTCGAGTATCTACACTATCTTCATTTTTAAAAGGTGCACCTCGACATTTTCTTTTAAATTGAATTTATATTTGTTAATGAATTTAGGCTTCTCAGACTTTTTATACGTACTTGTGTAGCTTACTTCCTACCACAAAATTTCCTTCCGCCTGAAGTTTCTGCAAAAACAAGAAATGGGTGGAAAAATCAAGGTTAACTATATTCATCATGATTTCTAACGAAAGTATGCATATCTCATAATATGTTTGCGCTAAACTACTTCCTGGTTCCTTATCGGAACAAAAAATAACACTACCCTTACACCTACTCATTTTCATTTCGCCCACTATTAAATTTTTTTATCTCAGACATGAACCAACGACAGCGACTAAACCACATGCCATTTGATTATGACAGGATCATTAAAAACGTGGCGGTTATTTTTGATCATTGACTTCTTCATTTCACTCCTCCGCAAAATAAGATATTGTAGAAAAATAATATACAGCTGCACCACGAGCGCATGATACGCCCGTCGTCTTATGAAAAAAATACCATAATAAATGTTTTTGGAATAACACAGATGTTGAACAGGAAGTCATGCAAAGTATATCCTGACTCATTCCTTTATTCCTCTTATATTAAGAGATCAGTAGAAAGCTTAATTAAGAGACAGAAGGGAAAAAATAAAAAATAAACTTAACCAAAAAGCTCAATAAAAATACAATAACTAAATTAAAATAAAGAATCGTCACAAGGTATACAGATCTTTAGATTCATATAAGTCACAAGTGTGTGAAGTTTTATGCAATGATCTTAAATAGTTTCTGAGATACAATGCGACATATATTATGAAACCTCCTCCCTTTTTAAATAAAAAAAAAAACTCAACATTTTGAATCATCACTAAAAAGAATATAGATCTTTAGATTAATTTAACTAAGAAGCGTGTCAAGTTTTAACGCCGGACAGTTGTATACCATAAAACGTCCCGTCAAAAATGTTGACAGGCTTATAAAAACCGAACACAGTATAGGGTTGTGCATTCGCTACAAGATCGCCTTTAACATGTTCACCATACAATAGCCTTAAATGATAGTTTTTACCATACACAAGTCGATAAGAAACGGTAAGCTTACACATATAAAGGATAGGAGTCACAGTCGAGAATTAGTCAATGGTTTTTACTCGAGTATGCTCAATGAATGTGCGTAATTTTTTTTAGGAATGGCATATATCTTTTAGAATATGCAAATATGTCTGCAGCTTATTTCATACTAGTCCCATATTAAAGATATAGCTAAACTAAGAGTGATCTTAAGGAAATCTTTATCTTTTCGAAGAGAGTTCGGTTCTGGTAAACACTGATAAAATTATCTTCACTTACGTATTTGCCAATTTGTTTTAAATGATTGAACTATATTTACCTTGAAATGGTTTATCCATCGGTCTGTGCATTTTGATCTTAGAGTTCCCCACCATCTTTCAATTCTCTAAATTAGACGTGTTAATAATTATTGTCTTAATATTAAAATCGAGCATGTAGTGAGTTTAAGAATTATGCTTACTTCTGAAATTCTTTTGTTCAGGCGGGAGTAATTATCAAACGTCAAACCGGCGGTATGGTTTTCTTTCCCCGGTTAGATTCTTTTTAGTAATTCGACACTATCAGTCAAATATAGTTTTTCAAATTTAACATTTAAGAGGTATGCAGAAAATTTGTATTCAGAATAAAATTACATACCCCCTAATCACCACCACCAGTTAAATGGTCGTTCCCTAAGATTTAATGCGATTTTGCATGCTAATAAATTTACAAAAAGTGTAACCAGTCTGACAGAGGACAAACACTTACTTGGTTGTGTGTTGATTTTCCATACACAAACGAGTTGTCCGCCATGGAATCATTATTGTTTTCTCTGAGCATATTCTGCATAGCAGCAACTGTCACATTTTCAGTGCCTGTGTCAATACATTGTAGTTTTATTTTGTTTAATATTAACTCAATGTAGAATCCGGTTTTATACTAGTAAAACAAATCACATATATAATTAAATGAATAAATACGAAATCAAGCAATTATGTAGGAAAGAGTATTTTTTTGCTCGTAAAGCTAGATCCTTTCCACATGATACTTCTTTCTAGAATATTTTAGTACCGTAATAAAAGTGTTTTTATCCATTTTGTTTTGAATTCATAATAAAAATAACAATTGTATGTCGATAAATTATTTGACGCATTAAACTTAGTAAGAAAAAACAAAAACTATTTTGGAAGTTGCCTGAATGGCTACTAGACAACACAAATTACCTGCATCTGCACGTACAATATGTGGACAAGCTGGAAAAAAAAATGCTTACAATTACAATGTTGAATTTAGAAATGAGCTTCATAATATTAGATGTGTTTTAATCATCTCTAATGAGGGAAATAGCATGGGTATACTCATAAAAGAGGGGTGATGGTAAATAAATCTTGCCATCAAAACTTATACGGTTGCTCATTTTTGAAATAGGTAGGTCCGAAGTACCAACGGTGTACCTTGTAAGCCGAAATTTTATTTTAAAAGTTATTTTTCAGAGCACCTCTATACCACCTTATTTGTGAAAATCTAGACACTGATTATAAATATCAATTTAGTACGTTCATTCTCTATCAACTGTCTATATCTTGCTTAATAAGGGAAATTTGAAGCACACAGATTATTTCTCTTGTGTGTAAAATACAAGTAATTGAAAACATGGAACAGACGGTATGCTGATTTTAAAGACTATCTTATGACCATAACCAATCAGACATCATGGTATTGATACTTATCAGCCATTAAATAGCAAAAGCAACACTTAACGTAATGCATTACCCCACGTGTTGACTAGATTGTTTATAACTTCACCTAGACTGGTTAACAGTTTAAAATAAACAACCAGTAAAAATAAAATGTCACCTTCACGATTTTTTTACTCCATATGACATGGTTACTTTTCTCAATGGCAATCCGGATATTTATTTACATAATTAGATACAGATTATAAATAAAAGTATGAACATTAAATTCCGAATGTAATATTTATCATATATCGTTAATATCATTGAAAACTATGTAAAATTATTACCGACTACAACATAAAGCATTTCGGTATAAACAACAGTAACATCTAGAGATCAAGATATTTACAAATACAAACCTGACCGTTCTTCAACACTCTGCAGAAAACATGCAGCTATTTGCTTTGGTTGCTTGTTGGTTACACCAGCTTTAAGCCAAATCATGTATCGTGAAAAACTGAAAGGAGTATAGAATTTGAACAATATGACATGAAGAAGAGTTTCATTGTCCAGTCGCTCTGAGGTTTATTTTCTAATATTTATATTATGTAGGAACATTATTTTGATATGTCAAATTATCTGTAGGCGTACTTTTTTGCACAAACTTAGTAAATGTACAGTTTTAATAAACAAATTGAATGTTTTGCAGTTTAAATTATTTAATATTTTTCTGCAATTTTAGTACATTTACCATTATTCATAAGGGATAAAACAACCAATTGTATAACTGTACATCCAAACTTTTCATCAAACAATCAAAATCTTGCAAATGAACATGTGTTACATTTGAATATTTTAAAAAGACATGTGTCAACTGCTATTCATACAAACACATAGGTAAAACTATTATCACACATACCCATCAATGCATCCAGTGATACATATTCCAAATGGTGACAATTTATCGTATTGGTCTGAAAATGTTAATTAAAAATAAGGATTCTACAAAGCATTTTGTAAAATTTCACATACAAATTAATTCTAGTATTCATGCAGTGTCAATATCTTATAATTTCCGGAACAAAATATAAAGACTTTGCACAAGACATAATACAAATGAATATCTTGCATCTCAAAATGCAGGAAACAAATGTGTACGAAGTGAAAATCATATCCTGACGGCAATATGAAGTAAGTATTAGATGTTGATTAAACTAAGAATTAAATACGGGAAAATCTATCCCGCTCCACCCGCCGAACACCAAACAATCGTCCCAAACAGGAAACAGTCAATAAGTATGATTGTTATTGACATTTATAAATAATCATTTGTCTCACTGAACGCTTGTTCATAGTGTGTCTGTCTTTTTGTTTGTGTGTAAGATTATGTAAGTTGGAACATTATGCAACATATTAGAAACATACCTAAATGCCAGATCCAATTGGGTCCTAAAATATTTGATATCATATGTAAATATAAAGTGATTCAATTTCAAGGTTTAACCCATCTTCGCTAGCCAAGGGTTATGATCCACTCTCGCTCTCTTCACGCGGGAGTGGATCGTAACCCTTGGCTAGCGAAGATGGGTTTAACCACAGTCGCTTGAATTTTAGTGATAATATTATATGTATAACAAAAATACTGTTTTATGCCAAGATATGTATCATTAAAGTTCAAGCGAATGTAGTTTAACTAACAATCTTAGCAAAAGTCCAGGCGAAATTTTATGTAAAAAAACAGATTTTTTTCTCACAATATGCGTCTTTTTAAGTATCTGTAGATAAATGCGATTTTCAACAGCGCCAATGCATGTAAAACAAATGATCCTTTATTGAGCAAGCTCACATACCAACCTGGCAAATTACATTTTTGCTCATTTTTACAAGTACAGTAGGTGAAAAAATAAAATTCACAAAAACATCTATGAATAGTTATTAGTTATGCATTTTAAGAAAAAAAAATGTTTATTCATTATTTTTTTATTATATATTAAATCGAATTCTATTATGATGAGAAATCTCGTAATTATAGCTTAAGATATACATGTAACCTACATGCATTTAAGAGCAAATATCTAAGAATCAACTGTATCATTTTT
This sequence comes from Mytilus trossulus, assembly GCF_036588685.1. Taxonomy (NCBI): domain Eukaryota; kingdom Metazoa; phylum Mollusca; class Bivalvia; order Mytilida; family Mytilidae; genus Mytilus; species Mytilus trossulus. The sequence goes on along the minus strand of NC_086374.1, from coordinate 17,391,984 downwards.
CCTTATTTCATCGAAAAATGATCGATTTAGTAAATATTTTTGTCAGAATTAAAAATTCTGAGTTCAAAAGTCTATCCTAAATTGAGGTAAATTATATGGTCGACCAAATACCGTTTCATCCCTAACTTCACTGAAGAGACATTTATTGTCGAAATCCGGATCTGGTGTACAAATATTTTGCACCTCATGTTTGTACATGGTATAACATATTTGCCGCAAGTGTATTGTTTTCTGTGTTGTTGCATCTTGCGATCAATTTATTTAGCAATCGCCAATGGCATTCAGCAGGGGTTTAGAACATGAGTTGTTCGACCAGTTAGTCAACTGCGTTTTGTTAAAATGTACCTTTTTTCTTTTTTTGGTCTTAAAGAAAAAATAGATTTACTAAAAGTATCACATATAAACCTAACATTTTAAGGATCCCCGACCATGAGGTCAATGTCAGTTAAATCTTGCCAGACAAACATGTAGACCTTACAATTATTCCTTACCGTACACCAAATATAGTTGACCTATTGATTAAAGTTCATTAAAACCAGACCGCAAAAACACAAACATATAGAATCATGAAAATGAGGTCAAGGTCAAATTATACCGGCTAGATCGACATGTACACTTTACAAGCATGGAATTGCCCATACACAGTGACATTCTGCTTAAAAATAGATCAAAAGACAAATTTCAGATACTTTAACAAAAAACTGTATCCTTTGAATAGCTTCCAAACATTTTCTTTAATAAAATTTTCAACGTTTTTTATTTAGACTCCACTCTCCAATCTAAATTAAAATTCATAATGATAATGCAGGATAGGAGACTGTATCAATTACCTTTGCTTATATAACAGCGTCGCTTTAACTTGTTACCCTTCCTGTTAGCAGTGCCAATGGGATCTAAGATTCTTACAATACTTCTGACAAGGCTCCTATATGTTTTTGATACAGAAGAAAAAAGAATCATCATTCTAAACGGACAAGCAAAACTTTACATAGAATGTAATGCAACTGTTCGTGAAACGTGTCCACTTAATATGCTTAATGTGAACTATATAAGATAACTATACTGTTTTTAATTGTTATTTGGATGGAGAGTTGTCTCATTGGCACTCACACCACATCTTCCTATATCTATATATACTAGTATATATCATTTGTTTAATTATACGTTTTGTTTGAGTTCCTCCAAGATGCATGGTGTAATGTGGAATGGCAATGTCTGTTTGAAAAGTGATTTTTGTTTGTTTGATAAAATATACAACCCTACTTCTCACATTCATATGACTCATTCAACAAGTCAAGTTGTCGCTTATGCATTAGAAAAATAGTGATCTACGTTTGTTTTCATGATTGCTAAAACGTGAAACTCGTTTTTCCCTTTGAACTTCGCTTTCTTTTTGGTTATGAAAAATATAACTTATTCTATTCCTAAGCAACGAGAAAAGTAAATCATAACCTCAATTTAGTCAAATGAGAGATTTATCGCAAGTCAACAAAAGCAAAATGTGATAACTACACAACCGTCTTGTGCGTCTCATGTTTAATATCAATGTATTGCCAATGATGTGCGATGATAACTAAAAGAACAAACTACGAATATACGAATATTTCAATCATAAACACTCAAATAGAAAAATAGTAAACGAAGTAGTCTAAGATTACCGTCTGACAACAAAGCCATAATTGACTTTCAAACGATGATGCATGTCTGCAATGCTGATATCCTCTTTCAAACCCATTTCCCTCTGCAATTTAAACAAATAATAACATAATTAAATATCAGTGAGATAATACGTGTGTAAGCTAAATTTTGTTATCAAACTATACAAAATAATGCCCCGCACTACACCCTATATTATAACAAAGTCAATTTAAGACTTTCTTTGTCTGAAAGACACAATTGATGTCCTGTAGATGGAAAGTGCAATTCTAAAATAACTTTAACATTTAACCGCTTGTACCACCAAAATTACAAAGTTCAATTCACTCCTTAAAGAGCAAATATTTATAAAAAATCAAATCTCTGACGACACGCACACCTTCAACATGTGTTCAAACAGTCAACAAAGTGAAAACGTCCTAGCAGTTTTTATAAGGCTTTTTTTTTAAATTTGCACAACATTTTAAGACATGCGTACTGAATTTTTCAATTGGGAAAACAGTATTTCAGATTGACCCATCAAGTTAAAATGTCGATTGCGGAATCACAATACTGCAACTCTTATCTAAAACAAAATCTTACAGGCATACCTCAATAGTAGATAACACAATATCAAAATCTGTCAACTTTGAAACTCCTCTTCTATTGTTAAGTCCTAACCTTGGTAACACCTTTCTTTTCAGATATTCATATCTTGAAAATAAAGAAAGCCTTACACAATCAATAAGTACAACTCTTATGAAGCATTTCAGGTTTTTTTTTCTTTCTTTGACTTATAAGTGTCTTTGCAAAAGCAATCAAGTTTATAACCCAGGTCGGAATATTAGAATTTATCATTTGTGCTATTGAAACGGTTTAAAATCATGTGCAAAACATTTTAGAATTGAATGCTTCTTTTTGTAATTTTATTGGGGTGTAAAAGCGTTGACCGAAGTACATTTTGTATGAAGCGAGGAAGCGGTCAACGCTTTTACAACCCTATAAAGTTACAAAAAGAAGCATTCAATACTTATAATTACATTTTTTAGCTACATGTAGGATCATGAAAACACGATTTTTATCCAGTTTTATTTAATTCACCTGTGCACTTTATTGTGGGACCTCGTGTCATCATGCATGATAAATGTTATTGTCTTATGCAATTGTTTACGGAATAACATGTGATGTGCTGTTAGCCAATCAGAATAACGTATTATAATGAAACATACATCTAATGTAATTATTCGAAAAAAAATCGAAATATTCAGGTTCATACTTATTAATAAAAGAGAAATGAGATCTATACATTCTTTTTGGGGAGAAAAGTTTCAATTACTGTTCAGAGTGTTTCTCTGGTGTTTTTTTTTTGTATTTACGTTAGACTATTTGTAAAACAACCACGTGTATCATTTAATTGATGAATGAATTAGGATCGATCGTACTCATAACTTACTCTGAAAGATGACATTGAAAGAACACTATTGGTAAGGTGCAGTATAAGTTAACATTTTAGTGAATAATGATGGGGAAACAAAGCCTAATAATAGTATATAATATTGTCATCTTGGAAACAACAAACTGTTGTTACACATATCTTGGTTACACTGACTAAGATAACCAGTATGATTGCTTATAAAGCATGTGTTTTAGCAGGCACATCTCTTCGACAATTTAAAAGAAAAACGGAAAACAAAAGTCACTATCATTTTGCTGGGGGTAAAAGACAAAAATACAGTGCATTGAAGAAAAAATACTATTTTGTTTAATTTTTTGAAAACTTTTTTTACTACAAAATCGACTATACTACTCATATTATTATTTTCTGTCATGGACATGTACACATATTGCTTCACATAGTTGAATAATGTTTTTGATTCGCGAATATTAATGGTTTAGTTGCGTCCGGGTGTTATTTCCAACGGATGCCTAACCAATCAGATAGCAAGATTGTAGCTTCTAAAAAATAATAATGTTACCTACTTCATAGGAACAGCATGTCGCTGGTTTAAAAGATGACAAATTATTGTGTGTGTATATCCGATTCTATGGTAATGTCGTATAACTGCTTCAATATCTAAAATAAAAATTAAAAAAAAAAAGATATGACATGATGTATGCTAGCACGACATATATTTCGAAATGTAGTTATCATTATCCTAGATATATATATATATGTGATTTAGTGTAAATGTAATTTAATGACAAACTATTTTTGTTATTTATGTGCGTTACATGGTCTTCTATGCAAAGTTATCCAATTCAGGGTGTTACCACCTCTCGTTTTTGAAATTTTTTCCAGCTTTTCAGAATCCTGTGATTTTATCATAATGTTGCCATCAAAATAATGTGTCCGCTAACCCCAACTTTTCTTTTCATAATTTCGTTACATATAGTTTAAAAAGCCATATTTGAAATTCTTGATGTTTTCAATAGTTATTGCAACAACAAGAAACGGCCGATGTTAAAGGTATGAAAAATCTAAAGGGAAACATCTTCCGCCAGATTTTCAATTGCTTATATAGGTTAGAGGCAATAAGTGAAATAAGACTTTTAAAAGTTTGTACTAGACAATAAGCTAACGCCTACGTAGGCATTACTTGAAGTAATTAAGATTGTTTCCTGAAATCTGATGATGAATGTTCAACCTATTTCCGAACATAATTTTAAGCAATAAGTGAACTGTAGTATCTATGTATATTCGGTGATATATTCTTGATATAAAGTAGTTATATACATATACCAAAGATCTTTAAGTTTTAGTATTTTTCGTATTCAAAACAGAAATCAATACGTTTTATGAAATTACAAAAAGATAAAACCAGTGCAAATAGTTGGGATTAAATAGTTGACACAACGAGTCACCACGTAGTTTTCTGACACAGAATGAATGTGGTCTTAAAAAAATTAAAATTAAAATTCGACATTTACCTATTATGATCCATTATCCAAAATCTAAATACATGGTTAGATTTAGCATATCATAGAATCCAAAGAATTCAATTTTTGATAAAATCAAATAATATTTATTTTAGACCCTTTATACATCAATGTGGACCAATTTGATAATCTGGGCAAAATATTTAAAATCTAAATACATTGTTAGATTCAGCATATTGAAGAACCCCATATATTAATTTTTTGTTGAAATCAAACAAAGTTTAATTTTGGACCCCGATCTGGACCAACTTGAAAACTCGGCCCATAATAAAAAATCAAAGTACATGTTTAGATTCAGCATATCACAGAACCCCAAGAATTCTTTTTTTTGTGGATAAAACTAAGTTTAATTTTGGACCCTTTAGACCTTAATGTTAACCAATTGGAAAACAGGACCAAATATTAAGAATCTAAATACACGGTTAGATTCGGCATATCAAAGAACCCCAACGATTCATGTTTTGATGAAATCAAACAAATTTTAATTGTTTTTTGGACTCTTTTGGCCTCTTATTCCTACAATGTAAATCGTTGGGACCAAAAATCCCAAAATCAATCCCAACCTTCCTATTGTGGTTATAAACGTTGTGTGAAATTTCATAGACTTCTATTGACTTATACTATAAAGATATGGTGCAAAAAACAAGAAAAAATGCTTATTTGGGACTTTTTTTGCCCCTTATTCCTAAACTGTTGGGACCAAAACTCCCTAAATGAATCCCAAGCTCTCTTTTGTGGTTATAAAATTTATGTTAATATTTGAGTTAGACTCGTGACCACGTTTACTAGTGGCAGGTACTTTTCTACCTGCTTTTCGATGAGGCCACATCAAAGAAGAAGTGTATGAAATAAACGAAAACAGCAAAGGACACAGTCGAAAATTATTTCTTAATTCTTTACCTTCAGTGACGATCCGTGCCATAGTGTATGACAAAGTAGAGCACCAATGTGTCCCGTCTTTCTCAAAAACCGGAATCGTTAAAGGAGTACTTTAAATGACTTAAATCTGGAAAAAAGTATAACGTTCTTAAACTATTGAAAAATGCAATTTGAAGAATATTTATTTGTTGTAAAAAAAATTCCTTTAAGTATCGACTCATGGTGTTTATACTAATCCTACTATCCTTTAGTTTATTGAATGTTATTTGCATTATTATACCTCATCGTTAAATTATGTTGTGTGTGTGTGTGTGTGTATTTTCTGTACTGTTTTTATACAGATTTCTCCAGAAAGCACAAGCATGTTAAGTTTATAAATATAAGCCCATTGATTCATACCACATTGTCAGCTCCACAATGACACATGTTAAACAATCCAAACGAAAAAAACAACTGCATAAATTATGTACAAAGTAATTAAACACAGCCACAAAATACAACCAGTGAAAAACAGGGGCCGTGTCAACGAAGCTGTCCTAGGACAAAGACATGTCTTAGGATGGTCTTAGAACACGTCTTAGTCCTAAGTCGGGTTAACGAAAGTCTCCTAAAATAAGATACGTCCTAAATTTGGTCCAAAAGTTAGGATATACAATTAGGTGTCTTAGGATAGTCCTAAAGATTACATAGTCCTTAAACGTTAATAAAAACAACAAATATGGCATAAACTCAATACTAAAAATACTAATACAATATTAAACTATCATTAGATAAAATTAATAAAAAAAAATCGTTTAATGTTTGTTAAGGATTATGTACCCTTGTGTTGCTTCAATGCTAAACATATTGAAATTTTATAGAAAATCCACAGCCTTTATCCTTGTTCTATCATATTTGGCAATTTGATGACCAATAGATATAGGATTATTGCATGCAGTGCTAGCATTGATTTCCTTAAAACAAGTTTATTAATGTAGTTATTGGTTAAAACAAATACAAATATGGACCAAATCAAGTACACCTTTTAGGGTGCCGGCCGGCTCGACTTTAGTTACTCTGCACCAGGTATTTTGGAATTTACAGGTTGGATAGAACTTTTTGTAAAAAATAAACACTAGCACATCATAGAAAAGCAAGGGAGTAATCTATATTTCAAATTTTATAACAAAAATCTCTTAATTAAAGGCTGTGGATTTTCTATAAAAATCTTGGTTTATTTGCCACAAAGTACTCTTTTTCTATTAAATGCAATGCAACAGTAAGTAATAATGCTTTGCATCAAGTTTCCCCCTAGTATAAATTATGTTCAAAATGGTCTGTCTCTATTATTCATTTTATCTGTAGTTTTGATACAATTGATGTTTGAAAAATTCGTACAAAAATTGCTGCAGAAGGGTACATAAACCTTAAAGATTTAATTGTATTATAATATGTTTTCCCGTGCTGCCTTTTTTGAATCCTTTAAACAATACTATCAGCATGAGCAACATATTTCAAAAAAATCAAATATGGGAAAAAGTTTACTTCTTTTTTTACCTAATTCTGATTCGATACATGTAATGAAATCGAGTGGACCTAAGGAAAAAACTAGTTTATGTACTAAAATTGCAGCACGAATATCACAAAGTTTTGTGACCATTTACTTTTGTTTTCGTATTAAATTCATTTATACCTTTTATCGTATTTAATAACGTATTTATTAGTATTCCGTAAAAACTTTAACTTTTATTTTGCGTTAATTGTTTTCTATATAAGAGTCATCCTCCCTCTCTTTACATATAGGTTCTAAAATACAATTCAATCTATGTCATACAAATCTCTACATATATTTCCAATTAAATAAATGTGTTAGGATGGTCCTAGGACCATCGTAGTTAGGACGGTCCTAAGACAGCTTTGTTTTACATCCTAAGACATGTCTCAGACACGTCCTAAGAACATCCTAAATAATGTCCTAAGACCTATCTTAGGACTAGCCTGGGGTCCTGGCTAATCTTGGCGACGCGCAGCTAGATATCGGGCCGGGATACCAGGCTATCTTAGGACATATCCTAGGATACTTTCATTGACACGGCCCCTGGGGCCTGTTTATCGAAGCTCTCTTAGGATTAGGACGTGTCCTTAGACCAACTTAGGACACATCTTAGTCCTAAATGGGTTTATCAAACATGTCACAACTTAGGAAAATCCTAGGAATTGTCCTAACTTTAGGATACCAATGTAGGTGTCTTAAGATGGTCATAGGATGGTCCTAACTTTATGATACATTCGAATTTCGTCTTTTGTTCATTTTCACGCGTATTATTTTTAAAGCAGTAGTAAAAAAAGTTGAAATTCTCCGTAATGATATGAATAATGCACGAGATTTACATTTGAACTGTAAAAGAATGAAAATGTGACACTCCAAATTCAACTCACCCAAAAATATGTTATGATTTTTACGTATAATATATCTTGTTTACAGGTAGTTTGTTATTTTTTAATTTTTGTGTCATACAGTTTAAATGTACAATTATTTTACAAATAACATTTATTACCTTTAATTCAAAACTACATATTAGTTATTAGATTCTAATTAACCATATTTGAAATAAAATTATTGATAAAATACATGTATGATATCAAAATTATTTTTTTTCATATCCGGAATGTATTTTCTTTTCCACCAATACTTAAGACATCAGTTAGGACGTCCTAGCTAAGATATTCCCAAGATAGCTTCGATGTGCATGCTGAGACGTGTCGTAAGTCGGTCCTAACTTCATCCTAACTTCTGTCCTAAGAAATTCTTAGGACCGATCTTAGGACAGTTCCGATAAACAGGCCCCTGGTTCCTGACTTTTTTTTTTTAAATAATTAACTTTTTATAAACATATCTAGCGGAAATTGTCATTTAGTATCATGCACTTTCTTGTAGCTAAATCTTTGTGTCAAGAATAAAATAAATAAGACAATTCTAGCTCTATTCAGTTCAGCTTTGAACAATGAAATAGTTCATATTTAAATATCAATTAATTTATTATTGATTTTATTATCTACTGAATAAAGCATTTGACATAGTTATATTTTCAAGTAGGAATAATCATCGGAATATGCATCCATAAATTATCTGTTATACATTTAATCTGGAAATATTCAGCAATAGTTAAACTTAACCCTGTAATGGTTCCCATATTAGATATTTTTAACGCTTACCTTCTTCGAAGTTGACCGCAGTACTGTATTTACACGTATTTCTTATGAGTCTCTTTCTAAAATTTATTATTTTCTCGGATAAATTGCACAGGTGTCAATCAGTTTAAGTGCAGTCACTATCATTGATACACATACGTATTTTTTCACAGCCAGTCATGTGACTTTGTCATATGATAAGCATGTAAAGCTTAAATGCTTCCGACTGAAAAGATAAAATTAATTTGTATCCTCTTAAGAAACCATGATTGACAGTTATTTTCGTGGAAAATATAACAATTGCTAAACTTGTCGACTGGTTCTGCTACTAACTAAATGCATTATAAAACAGCAAAAGAAAAACAAACTCCGCACTAAAAAAAGAATATCTGAATTAATATGCATATGGAGCATGTTATCAAAATTGTACTGTCAATAAACCGTAAAAAATATCGATAAATATTCGTGTTTCATATCGTCGGGTTGCAGAAAAGGACCGCCCTCCCCCCACCAAAAAAAATAAATAAAAAAAATTAATAAAATAAGTCCCGTCTAAATTATTTGAGATTAATGAAATACTAAAAAAAAAATATTAGAGGTAAGAATAAAATGGTCAAATTCATAAATAATGAGAAGAAGAAAGGCGATTGAAATAAATAAAAATATTCATATAAAACATAGCTTGTGTTTTCCAGGTAGCTCAAGCAGTTTGGTAGAAATGATGCAATGGCGTATAATTTATATAATCGTACTGACAAGATCCGAATTGGTAAGGGAAAAACCTGCATATTACAAAATATATATATACGAAATAACCACAGTCAGTGCCGAGTCGGCAATAATTGCATAACACGGCCGCGACCATCACTGACTAATGTGTTAATCAAATTAATTACAATAGAGTCGGCACCAATCTTACACGGCCGCGAATGTGCTATGTAATTAAATAAAGTTATCAATGTCGGCATCTATCTCATCTTGCACGGTAGATTTTGTTAATGAAGTCAATCTACACCAGTCGCGGAGTCGGGGAACTTACACGGAATCGGTCCAACACTTTCACGGAGTCGGTACAACACTTTCACGGAGTCGGTACAAAACATTCGCGGAATCGGTAAAAACATGCACGGATTCTGAAATCTTACACGGCCGGGAAAGTTCTATATAAAACTTGAACGGAGTCGGGGGGTCCCATGTGGCTTTCCATAGATACCAGATGTACACATTTAAGAAATTATGAAGTACACTTCATTCGGTGAACAATTGTAAATATCAAATTGTTATCAGATAGATAAATGTACCGGATGTCTAAAATGTTTATCAAATTGTCAACACGATAAAGTCTTTATAAACGTACATGTATAAGAATGACGACGAAACGGTAAGCAAAATTACTTGTATTTAGTTTAATATTCTACTGTCTAGCAAATACTACATCCTCTTTTGATTACGTCTCTCTTTCTATGAAAATGGCTGTTTATCAGAAAACAGATTTCCGTTAACGGAAACATTGTACGTAGCAGCAGATTGTCTGAATTGGAGAAAAACAACACTGATACGCCACACAAAATTAAAAGTACTCTGCCAGACAACGTGCATATGGAGGTAAACAGTAAAACAGAAGAATCCTGATATATAACTTGATAGGCAAAAAAATTGTCCAAAAAAATCACGGGGGTTGTTCATTTAATGTTTCAGGGATTACAAAACATAAAATTCGGAATAAAACCAGCCCAGTTTATATATCTATTTGCATCTGAGCTTTGCTTATTTATTTTGTTATGTATTTGTATTCGCTAAATTATGTTTTTACAGTTTTTTGAGTGTCATATAAGCCGTTTAGTCTTGCAGATTTGAGGAAGTGCATGTCTGTCACCTGTTGATATATGATATTATCTAAGTTTTATTCTGGAAATAAACAAAAACAAATCAATATATTAAAACATAGTAAGACTCAAAATAAGGAACGTAATTTAGCACATTAAGAATAAATACAGAAAATCAATACATTGATGAAAATCAGTGGTACATCTGCTCACATAACACATGTATAGGTCTAGCATACAAGGATATTATTATTTACAAAATTATTGCAATATACATAAATACATACATGTGAGTGTTTCCTTTACATTGCATTGCTAATTAAGTATTTTTACATCATTATTATTAGCTAAAGCAAATAAGAACGATTTCATAATTATATTGGATTTCCTATAGTTATATATATAATAATGGTTTTTTTTCTTCATTTGTATGTCTTGTATGTCCTGTATATATGTATTTCTTATTTATTAATACGTTTGTTAATTATAACTTAATTTACATTTCAACTCAGTATTATGGATATTTTTATAGCAATTCAAGTGTAACGAAATAAAAGTAGTTAGGAATATGACAGTTGTTTCCATTGGTTTGGTATGTGTGAGCTTTTGGTTGCTTTTTGATAAAGAACTTTTCGTTTTGAAATTTCCTTGGCGTCGGTATTTTTTGCTAATTAACTTTTTTTTATATTCCTCTTTAAGAAATAAGCTTTTAAATCACATTATAACATCAAATAAGTACAGTATGTAAAAAGATGTTAATAAACTCATCATATATACCAGGACTGAATTTAGTTTATACGCCAGACGCGTGTTTCGTCTACAAAAGACTCATCAGTGACGTTCGAATCCAAAAAAATTAAAAAGGCCAAAAAAGTACGAAGTTGAAGCATCGAGAACCAAAATTCCTAAATGTTTTGCCAAATACGGCTAAGGTAATCTACGCCTGAGGTAGAAAAACCTTAGTTTTTCAAAAAAAATCAACAATGATTGACCAAATCTTGATTCATTACACTTAACGTATAAAGACAATAATCAAATGGCTGTTTAACAGAAGATATATTGTTCCTTAGATGAAGCTATTTTCTAATATTGAAATGTTATCTCATGTAATAGAGGATTCGGGAAGAAGTTAAAAGAGCCATTGCATGAGTTACTAGTATCTTATTAGAACTGCTAAAAAAGGAGACCCCCCCCCAAATCTTATTCAGTATATTGAGATTGTCTTATCCTATAACTTCAAATGATTAACTACCTGTCAATCTAAATCATTTTATTTCATAAAACCAATCTAAAAACCTGTGTCTTATGTAGATTTTTTTAGTTGGTCGTGTTTCCTGTCAAACTAACTGTGAACTTGGTCTGACGAGCTTTGTTTATGTAGAATATAATCTTTGATCGTATTTACTGTCAAGTTAACTGTAAATTAAGTGACATGCAGTTATTCTGTGAATACTGATCTATTTATGCGAGATTCGAAATTGATTGATCATTGTTACAAATGATAGCTAATACCTCTAACAGTAAACAGTTCATCTCAGGCAGCCTCTTCAGTATTGACCCCAACCCAAATTGTAATAATAGTCATTGATGGTAATGGCATGCACTTAACTGAACATTCATCAGCAAATAATCAGTCGTTGAAACCAATTCTCGGTTTGTGCATTCTTCAATTAGAAGCTTCTATTGAATAATGAAGCAGTTGGAAAAAGTGATTCTAAATAAATACATTGGATATTTCAGGATTCCAGAAACTTTTGTCGAAGGGTTCCATGATGGGGATTCAGTATCAAAGATGAGGTATAACGACTTAGGTAACACTGGCATGAACGTATCAGTTCTCAGTTACGGTATGTATTTTCACTCAGTTACGTTATGTATTGTCATGACATCTAACTATACTGACTTACTTTCAAGATTAAGATAGTTTGTATCAAATCTCAAAATATCAATATTTCTTTAAACATTTGTTATTCACAAGGTGTGTGACTATTAATGTTTTTAAGGTTAAAAAAGAGTGTTTACAAGTGATTTGATAGAAGTACAAAAACTCTTTTTGCATAAGATTCTGTTGTCAATGAATCTATTCCTGTTCCTTTTTAGGAGAACATATGAAGGAAGTCACATCAAAATTGAGTAAGACTAAAATCACCAAAGGCCATAACCTATTTGTTTTAGAGTGTATCGTTACTAGCAAATCTCTAACTTTTAGTAGTGCGCTAACAATTCACATGACTTCCTTTATAAATGATAACAAAAAGGCTAGCGAATTTTTGAATTTTAAAGCCTACATACATGCCTGTCCTTTCCATTATCCAATGTTATGGGATGAATAAAAGCATTGGATGAATGCCATTTTGTATGAGGCACTGGACAAACCTTAAACATATTTAATAATAGCATTCAAATGTTATAATGGCATATACATGCTTATCAAAGAAATAACTAGTTCAACAAGATGCTAGATGGCTTTGTTTTAAATATTTCTACGAGTTGTTGTAACGTTGTCATTGGAATAAAATAATATGTGTTTTGTGCATTATATAGTACAAAAGTTATCATGGTAATTAAGTTCATTTCTAATAATATATATATATTAATTATGAGTTGTAAACGGGTGTAAATGGGCTACACAAATTCTGGACTCTATGATTAGTTGATTTACAGCCGCTGGGTCTATGGCATTGCGGGGGAGAATTCTTCCTCGACGGTATTACCAGCTCAGTAGTTAGGACTTTCATGTAGAAATGAAATGACATTGATATGATGATATTTTTTTTTTTTACAAAACTTTAAAACTTTATTTCACCTTTCCACTTTTTGGATTCGAGCTACTGTTGACTCATTTACACCACTGGGTCGATGCCACTGCTGGTGGAAGTTTCGTCCCCGAGGGTATCACCAGCCCAGTAGTCAGCACTTCGGTGTTGACATGAATATCAATTATATGGTCATTTTTATAAATTTTCTGTTAACTAAATTTTGATTTTTTCGAAAAACTAAGGATTTTCTCACCCCAGGAGTAGATTACCTTACCCGTATTTGGCACAACTTTTTGGAATTTTGGATCCTCAATGCTCTTCAACTTTGTATTTATTTGGCTTTTTAACTATTTTGATCTGAGCGTCACTGATGAGTCTTATGTAGACGAAACGCGCGTCTGGCGTATAAAATTATAATCCTGGTACTTTTGATAACTATTGTAGACGAAACGCGCGTATGACATGTTAAATCTTTAGCCTAGTATTTATGATGAGTTTATTCATATCCATATTTGATACCGTACATTTCTGATAATTATATATTCATAAAAAAAAGATGTGGTATGATTGGTATAATTACCAATGGAACAACTATCCACAAAAGACCAAAATAACACAGACATTAACAACTATAGGTCACCGTACGGCCATATAACCCATCAAGTACACCACAAAACGTTATGTATTTGGTAAATACAAATCAAATATTTTTTCATAATTCATAACAGGTGCCTCTTCACTAGGCAGTGTTTTTCATGAAACTAATGATGCCGAGTCACAGAAAGTTGTAGAGTTCGTCCTTAAAAGTGGAATTAACTATATTGATACCGCTCCATGGTATGGTCATGGTAAATCAGAAACAGTTCTAGGCAAGGTAGGAAATTTTTTACAAGGAGTAAAGTTTTCGAATTTGTTGAAGATATGTAATTGATACAACGTTAAATTAATAATTAAATAATTATAATAAAAAGAATATTCGAAATAGATATATGAAATGATTTTTTATTATTTATAATGCCAAAATTCCATTCCTCACAGTCAATTCCTAATGCATGCAGAGTTATAATATTTTCATTTTACCACACTTTGAATATTCTTGAATAAATTCCGAAGATTGATAAAATTGGATGTTCAGTACAAAAATTCGCATTTAGAAACATGTATCATTTTAGGCATTATCATCAATTCCAAGACAATCTTATTATTTGGCAACAAAAGTTGGACGTTATCAGCCAGAGGTAGAGAACATGTTTGATTTCAGAGCAGAAAGGGTGATACAGAGTGTAGACGAGAGTTTACAGAGGCTTGGATTGGAATACATTGATATCATACAGGTTAGATAAAGATTAATACAGATTCTAATGAAATTTTTATGTAAAAATCTTTTTCATTGGCTAGAAGGTACCGTCAAATCCACAGTTGACCAGGCGTAACTAAGGAGGGACCCACCATTTTGAATTGAATTAATCAACAAATGTTTATTGAAAATAAAATAACACCTAACTTTAATTCGCCCTTTTAATGTAAATTTATCCGAATTTGAATCGTAGAGGTAACTTAATAACCTTCAGTAAGTTTTCATAAGTATGACGTCAGGTTTAGCCATGACGTCTTTGCGCCAAAATCGTTCATTAAGTTTCGTAGATTTTTTTTGTATGTCAAATTTATACATGTTTTCAATCTCTAACGTATTAATTTTTGTTTGTAATGCATTAGAATCGGAATAACAGTACTATAGTTGAAGAGTTGCCACCGTCAATTTTGATTTGACGGCGGCAACTCTTAAACTATTTCTCAAGTGTAGACGAGAGTCTACAGTCTTGGGTTGGAACTCATTTATATCATACAGGTGAGATAAAAGGTAAAACGATGGAACGCATATCGTATAGAATCAATATTACATGTTTCCTTTCCCCTGTCGAATCTTGTTGAATATACAAAAATGCTGAACTCTTTAGGTAAATTCTCAAACGGAAATCCATAAGAAAAACTGACAAAATCAAACATTATCAAACATGACAACGGAACGAGAAAAAACTGTCTTATAAAATATTTTACAACATAATATGATAGTGAAAAGGCTATTCCAATTTTAACAAAACTATATAAAGCAACAAAACAGAGTTTAATCGTAAGACAAAATTTGTTTCGTTCTTGAAAGGGCTTTTTGTCTCTTAAATTCATTGATTTATTTTATTTAAAAAAAGAGAAACACCTATCAAAGTTTTTTTCAAAGTTAAGGTTACAACCGATATATTGGACGATGGAGGGGTGACAATTGTAAAGCTAAAAAACATCAAATTTGTCATAGATTCAGGTTTGAAGTTGTCCATCTGTTTCAATATCGGAGAAGAGATCAAGCTTAGATTTGGAACCGACAATATCAATTAATATTAAGCATGAATGTCCAATGCCAACAAATACACTGAACAAATTGTTATGTTGTTTAAATTATAATGTGTACTAATTATCAGTATATATGTACTGCTTAAAACAGATGATACAAGCGAAAAGTCTTCTGTTTTGCATTATTCTGTCATGTTTCCATGACTTCAATATACAGTATTATACACACTACGCCTTTATTAAACACCGGTATGCCACTGCTGTCTTTAATAATGGATATAATTTTGGTAAAAGGGGAAAAGTAAAAATAGAATTTGAGCTATTCAGGTGTCCTTGATTCCGGCTTTGGAATTTTGGGTCCTGAATGCTCTTCAACTTTATACCCTATTGGCTTTCTAACTATTTTAATCTGAAAGTCACTAATGAGTCTTATGTAGACGAAACGCGCATCTGGCGTTGGATTTATAAGCCTGGTACCTTTGATAACTATTATGACATTGAGGTTAGCACTAAATGTTAGGTTGGAATATATAAAGTTGAATTAAAAGACATTAAGATGACAATCTTTTAAACTTTTATCACCTGGTACAAAAAGATATTTGTAAAAAAACTTATAACTTGTACAAAAACTCTGTCCAATTATAATTTGTTCAATTTTACGTCGTATACAAAACATATACACCAATGTCTATGGTATCAGATACACAAGATTATAACTTATATTGTGGTTAAAATGTAGTAGTATGGTCTTGAAAATTTATGTTAATGTATTGTAGGTGCACGACATGGAATTTGCGCCTAATTTGGATATAATTATCAATGAAACACTACCAGCTCTCCAGAAAATCAAAGACAGTGGAAAGGCAAAGTTTATTGGCATAACAGGTTATCCTTTAGAAAATTTTAGGTGAGATTTTTGACAAAGGCGTGAGTCAATCTCGTTACCATATGAAATTGCGTACTGATAAGCTGGAAGTTATCTTATTCTACCTTATCTTTTTCTTTCTTTCAGGCATATGTTAAATTGGTTTAACATTTATTTACCCGAGATATCTCGTCATTTAAACTACAATGTACTAATATAATGTTTTCGGTCAAAAATCAATATAAAAAAAATACACTGGCGATTAAAAAAAGCCCTCAATTTGACAAAGATATTAGGCTTTTACGCGAGACGCACGAACATCAAAAGCATTGATTGATGGTCGAAATTCTGAAAGGTTGTGCCAAATACATCTTAATCTTCCTGGGGTAGCTAATCATTAGCTTTAAAACAACTCAAAGTTAATTTATGATATCCCAATATCAATGACAATGCATGTCATCACCGGAGTGTTGACTGCTGGTCTGTTGATACTCTCGTAGAGGATATCACTAACAGCAGTTGTATCGACACAGTTCGATTGTTGTCTTTTATCACTGTTTCTGTTGAACAGTCAATTAAGAAAATCACTACTGTAACGTTTTCGCTAACCGGTGAGAGAACCTTTCTAACCAACCAAACCAAACCAACCAACAGACCAGACAGACACCAACAACAAACCAAAAGAAATAAACAGGAAATATGAATGCTCAGAATTACTACTGTTACCGCTACTGCATACTGCATATCACACAAATATAGTTTCTAGGTCGGCAAACAGTCTCCTTTTTATGTGTGTGTGTAAAACGATGGTATTTTTATATGTATTGTAATTTTAGTATCAGATCAGTCTTAGTTTGATGTTCTGAATGTAAACACAAAGTCGCTTCAAATGTATAACAAGTTTTATTCACCAGACATAATATTAATAACAACAGGAACAAGAATGGACAGATATAAATCTCTTAAAGCAGCGATCAATAATTAACAATATTTCGTACAGATTAGACAAACAGAGAACTCTTTAAAACAGCTACACCAAAATCAGTATTCAACAAACACAGATACTATCAGCAACTCTCTATGTAAATACAAGTAAAATACTACGCAAATAAATAAGTCACAATGTTCCTAACCCCTTAACAACAACCCTAACTATTTAAAACAAACGGACACTATTGCCGACTTTACGCACCTTTCTCCTATTTAAAGTTAAAATTCATTATCAAACTTTATTCTCTTTAAAACTATTAAGTTTCTGCCTCCGTTAAAAACTGGAAACTGGAACAATTAAATGAACTGCATAAATAATTATATTGCATAAATATTGCAATATTCTGGAACTTAAAAGATATTAAAACTTCTGCTTTAGAAAGACAACTGTACCTTGAAATTTATGAGAAAGTAATTAAAGCTGCTAGCCGGCGGCAGGGACAAGCTGGAACTGACGTAAAATACTATAAATCTTACGCTAGTGTTGTTATTTCGCGTGAGAAATATTCCAAATATGGGGTGAAATCAATGACCTAATAAGGAGACTTCCTTATAAGGTACATATCTTTGCACTTAACGTCTGATCAAATGACGTCGATACAGCCCAATAACTACGAAAAGGTGCGCAACGTCGGTGCAAAAATAGTTCATAAGAACTCATTACAATAATCGAAATAAAGCTCTCTTCTAAATAAACTTTACATAAAATACTCTAACATGTGTCCCTAATTTGAAAAACATACAAAAATATAACTACAACATGTTCTGGACAGTCTACATATTATACGATTTCTAGGGTCACTATATTTATAATAATACTCGTGACTTCCGGTAACGGTAAACTGGACACCAGGACATGCCAACATAAAAGGAAATGACGAGGCAGACTCCCTGGCAAAAGAAGCTGCTAAAGAAGCAGAAACACTAGCAGTTGATGACATAGTGTTTACAAAACAAGATGTAAAAAAGGCAGCTAGAAATTCTGTTACAAAAAAATGGCAACGCAGATGGGAAAATAGTGATACTGGACGTCATTATTTCAGATTTCATCCTGAAGTTAAAGATAAAGTTAAAAAAGACTTCCCGTCAAAAAAAATGTACAACATAATCAACAGTTTACGAACAGGTTATTCTAAATTAAATGCATACCAATTTATAATAAACCAGCACATCAACTCGGAAACCTGTGATCACTGCAAACAAAAAGAAAATGTACAACACTACCTTTTTGAATGTGACCTGTATTCAGATGCCAGAGACAAATTATTTCATCAAATATACTTCATAACAGGACAAATTCCAACAGATCTAGACAATTTATTAACAATCAATTTGCCAAATGCAGAAAATATCAATCAATTATTAGCGGAGTACATAGAGGAAACAAACCGTTTTAGTGGATAATTTGATACAAATTTCTTTAAATTTTTTATATAATATTAATTTTTCATGTCATTTCAATAACCTAATAAACCATTTTTTTTTTTAATTTATTTCACTTCATACAATAATTCTATAATATTTTTAAAGCGCCACCTACAATATATAAGTACAAAGGAGAAACTACAATTGTGATAATTATTTTACAAGAGAGATTACTCTGTCATCACGACAAAGATTGAAGACAGAGAAAGTGAAAAAAACGTACAATTAATCAAAAGCTGCCGGTAAGAAAACAGACATTTTCTATCGTTCTGGAACATACAATATTAAAACGATTAAACAATATATAGGTAATAATGAGATAGAATACACACATTTACTGCTTTAATAAAATAGTACAAAGTACGGTTGGCAGAAATAAAGAGAAAACCATGTAGACAATATCAATAAAAATCTAGGCACTGCTATCTGTCAAAAACGTCACACTACTTTAGCACCATCATTATTTGATGAAAGTCAGAGTCATGTGAAATCTACTGAAAACACAGAATTCAAACCGGTTACGAAATAAACGCAGAACAACTCAGCACAATATACCATCGAAACCTTACGTATATGAAAGTAACAACAAAATGCCAGGAAACGAGATATAAAAAATACTGAACCAATTCGTCTACAGCAGCGAACCTATGACATTTCATTCATCACAGTGTTGTCACATTTCGACTGAGTGTAATTCTTATTACCTCAAACAAAGCGCATAACTCAAGCGTAATTTAGGAGCTATTGTATGTGTTCACTTCTATTATTGATGTACTGAACCAAGTCGTGTACAGCAGCGAACCTAAGACATTTCTTTCATCTCAGGGTTGTCACATTTAGACTGAATTTAATTTTAATTACCCCAAACAAAGCACATAACTCAAGCGTAATTTAGGAGCTACTGTATGTGTTCACTTCTATTGTTTATGTGCTCAATTGTAACAAATACCCAAAAAGAAAAGAAAAAAATAGAAATAACTAATACGAAGAAGCCTTTATGAGACTTAAAAGATCTGTTATGGAAGAGAATGGTATAGTTTGAAATGTATCATTCATTTGTAATTCAGACTTCTTTTTTGTATTAACACCATTTTGCAATATTAATTTTGAACTTTGAAAATTTGTTTGGAAAGTCAAAATGGTCTCATTGTATTTTTTTTCGCTATTCAGAACAGTGATAGATAGAAGTACTATTAAGATTGATACCGTGTTAACATACTGTAGAGCATGTATGCACGATAACTCACTGGTGGATTATATTCCATATTTTCAGGTATTGAAACTCTTTTTACTTATCCAAGATATGGGTCAACCATTCAAATTCCAAGGCATCTGAATTAAACTGCAAATGCGTATCTTTTAACTTTCACTAATACACACGAACTCGAGTCTGATTTGGGGGTTTTGTTTTGTTTTGTAAAGGAGTTTCTAATTTAATATATATTTCTTGTTATAGAGTAGATTTTTTCTTCTTTAAACTAATTTATATAACTTTATGTTATTGAACAACATTTATAATATGTTTTATCTGGAAAATATTGTATTAAGAAAACAGAAAAATAATAAAAAATACTGAACTCCATGAAAAATTCAAAACATAAAGTTCGTTATCAAATGGTATAATCAAAAGCTCAAACACATCAAACGAATGGATAACAACTGTCGTATGAAGATATGGATACATGTAAAGAGTATTTTTTAAAAACTCAGAAAGTGTAAATATCAATATTTGTTATATATAAGTAAATACTAGTACCAAAAATAGCAAAGAGGTAGTTTGGATACATTGTACTAAATGTTTCAAAGTATTAATTTATATCATACTAGAATCATTAATATTATTGACATTGTACTATTAGGAAAAGGGTATTGGTATTGTCAATGCTTCGCCTATTGGTATGGGGCTACTTTCAAACAGAGGACCACCTGAATGGCATCCTGCATTACCGGAAATTAAAGATGCTTGCAAGAAATGTGCAGAGTACTGTAAGGTAAATACATTATGAATTTTCATAATATCGAAAATAACATTTTGCTGCGAAATTTTAGAGGACTCATATTATTTCTTAAAGTCATAAGAAACGAGTGACCGGTGAAAAATAATGCTCTTCCAATTCTTGAACCAACGCATACAAACATCATAAACTTAGTCTTCTGTACTCGAATTTATCATTTTTTTCGTGAAAATTTCGTATAATCGTCAATTTTTTTTTCAATCGGTCAGTGTTGTTGTGAAAATATGGCAGGTAATTAAAGTTCGTGTTTTAAAGCCGAAGTTTAACGATTGTCACCTGTTTGTCAACAATTGACGAAAAATAAACAAAAAGCATGGAAATTGAGCACGTGTATAACATGTAAATACAGATAATAGTTTATTTTAAGGACATCCATGCGTATTGTGGTCACCGGATTTTTACGAGATGGGTCACACTGAGGTCACCTTGCATACGGAAAATATGTCGGGGGAATTGCTTGCTGGAAGGAAGCAATTCATATAAGTAAACTTCTTCTAAATATGAATAAATTGAAGAATTTTCTTCAGAAAAAAGTATATGTACATAAGTTTTATAATGAAAACTATCCATTGAGTTATAAAAAACATATGCATTATTTTTTTTTTACTTGAAGTTTCTTATGACTTTAAGTTGTAATATGATTTACAGATATATTCTCTCCGTTTTAAAACTTGCTCTGTTATAAAATCAATGTTTTGTTATGGTATAAACTAACGATACGAGTATTCTCAGACCTGAACTTGTGTCTGTTTCATTTTATTAGCTAATATCTGTGCTTCGTCTATTAGTCAATTTCAAATTGATTTACTTTAGTTTGTTCTTTAAATATGTTGTGATATAACAATACGGTATGCCTGGGTTTTGTTTGCTTTTGAGGGTCACCTGACGACAACAACAAATGAACAACAAATTATTGTATACGCGTCATTTTGGTTTATGGTAGATATTTGTCCATTGCAAACCATAACACGTCTTCTTATTCTTATTGTGGCGTAAACCAACCAACAATCAATATATCTTTTTCTTATTTATATAACTGATTTGTATTTTGATTTGTATTTTGAAGGAACAAAATGTAGATATTTCCCGAATAGCAACCGCTTTTACTTTACAACAAGAAGTAGCGACAACATTGGTCAGTTCTGCAAGGTAAGAAAGTCGGATTTAAAAGATTTGATGTTTTACAGAATCATTGTCATTTGACAAAAAATAATCAAATATAGAAATATTATTATTTATCATACTCATTGATGCTGCTATCTTTTCTGGAGTTCAAGAGTCTATATATTTCTACAATTCAAAGATGTAGTTGAAGAATCTTCAATAATTTATGTTGTACCTATTGTTCAATATCAAGTGATTTATCTTACAATATGTCTATTACTTTTCAATTTAGTTTAGAGAATATGAAAAAGAACCTTGACTCGGTATACAACCCACTAACGGAAAAGGATAAACAGGTGTCAAGTTATGTAATCAAAACGTAAGTTAAGCAAAAAATAAGAAAGGAACAATAAAACAAAATAATTTCACATTATACAAAAATGTGCAAGATAACAGTGCAAGATCAATTTACGTTATCAATACATACGAAAAATAAAAAAGACTTCCATGAACATTTTTTGCAAAAATAACACTGTATCAGCTAGTAAAAAATTACAAAATACATTTATATATCTTAATATATAGCTGAGGGCTCAATGAAGTTTTGCTGATTATTTATCAGCATGTGAGTGTAGGAATGTGTGCTGTCAACATGTTAAGTTGTTTTTCTTTCAACTACATGTAGTTGTCATTAATTGCTTTTGTTCTTTGATATGAAAAATTGAAATGTTTAAAATAGTTTTACGTGTTTCAATGGTATAACAAGAAACTATTAAAGAACTATTTTGTATTCACTATTTCTATTGTTTGTTCTTAATTTAAGAAAGCAATGTGTATTTTCTTATTTCACGACCCGAGACTTTAAAGTACTTAAGAATATGAAAATGCATGTCTTCTCATAAAAATCCTCATTGTATACATTTATTAAATATGTTTCAGATATCTAGATCCACTGTCAGTTAAACACTGGGAAGGTGCAGAAGTAGCACAGTACCGGGATTCCTTAGCAAAACTTAACAAAAGCAATTAAATCACAAGTAATAACATTCACAACTTGATTTTAAAATACAAAAATAAGTAAGCAATAAACGTGGTGGTTAAAGATTTATGCTTTTGTATGCTTTTTGTTAAATTTTTTGGTGTTGTTCGTTTTGTGATTGTGACATGATGATGACTGATGAACCCCTATTTTGACAATTTCTTCACGCATTTTTGTAAATATAATGGAATTTGATGCGACTGTCGTACAAGTGAGAGGTTAAGCGCTATAAAACCAGGTTCAATCCACCATTTTCTACATTTGAAAATACCTGTACCAAGTCAGAAATATGACAGTTGTCCATTTGTTTGGTGTTTTTATCATTTGATTTTGCCATTTGATTAGACTTTCCGTTTTAAATTTCCCACGAAATTCAGTAATTTAGTGGTTTTTCCTTTTCACAAAATTTTATTACATTGTAAAATTGTCAGTAAACTTTGTCGGTTTTTAACTGTCAAAAAATTGTAAGAACACTGTTATCACAAAGGAATCATTTTTTATAAATTATTTTTCTTAGTTTTCATGATAGTAAAATCACACAAATGTTAAGAATGATTAGGTATTTGGATCGTACATATTTGACCGATCCGATGTGGAATTTGATGCTTCTTTCATACAAGTGAGAGGTTTAGCTAGCTGCAAAAGCAGGTTTAATTCCCCATTTTCTACATAAGAAAATGCCTGTACCAAGTCAGGATTATGACAGTTGTTATCCATTCGTTTAATGTGTTTGAATATTGGATTTTGTCATTTGTTTAGGGACTTTCCGTTTTGAATTTTCATCGGAGCGCAGTATTTTTGTGATTTTACTTTTTATTTGAACTTGCCATATGTATATTAGTGTCCATAACAATGGTAAAGTCAGATAGGGTCAGACTATAATGCTACAGCCCTGAAAAAGACTGTTCAATTGAACACCAAAAACAGTATGCGATAAACAATGAAAACCATTCATTTTTTCAAGTACAGAACGTGATCTGAATATGAAGTATGCATTCCCGAGTGTGAATTCGAATAGCTATTAGATGTGTCTACGGTTTTATACATCCAACGTTCGTGTATTTAGTTATGCTGTTTCAATCGTAAACTGTGTTGGATATTGTGATATATCTTATCGTTTGTGGTTTTAATTCTATTTTTATTTTCTACATTTATGTAAAAGAAAAGATAACTAGTCAGCTAGGATTTTTAGTTTGAAGCATCTATATGCACAGGACTTATTTGTTTTAATACAGTACGATTCAGACGAAAAACGGATATGGTTACCATTAATAACATATATAAAGTATGGATAGAAAATGACCAAATAACACCATAACAAACTGACGTTATCCAAATTTTATACTAGTAATCCTTTTTTTTAAAAATATTTGACGTCACTTTTTGTGGCATTGATACATTTGTTTTTATCAAGTTTTTAATTCTAATGTGCCGTACTTGTGCATTGTCGTAAATGCTAATATGGCGTTCTTCTTTAGCTTTGGGTGCAAAGCCATTGCACGTGATTGACGTCACAATTGAAATTGTAACGTCAAATGAATTTTGAACCACGCCAGAGATCAAAATGGACATGAGTGTAAGCGGAAGGTTTGGATAGCCATAACACAGGTTTGACTTACTATTTGTTCTTGAAATATACTGTACCAAGTCAGGAATATGGTAGATCGTTTCTATCTATGTTGGTGTTTGTTTTTGTAAAAGTTCAGTGTTTCTGGGGTTCCTTTGTTTTCCTCTTATAGTTGATGTGTTTCTCTCGGGTTTTGACCCTTTCATACTGATTTATATGAATTAAGTGGATCTATGACCTTTAAATAGCGGTATACTAATATTGCCTTTTTTCGGACAAGATGAAATTACAGAAGGTCGACATACGCTATGGTCCTGACCTATATTATATATAGGGACTTTGGAATATAAACTTCAAATGATTTATAAGTCTATTTTTGTTTTTGCTGCGAGATTGGTCTTTTTATTTCTTGACTAAATATTTTAAATGTGATGTTTAAAACGAGATATTAACCAGGTACAAATAAATAATTGTAAAAACTCTTCAAAGTTCTAATTAAGCTTATAGAAACGCTTTTCGTCTACCATTCAGTGTTGCCAGTTGGAAAACGAAGTTGAAGCATATTAAAAATCGAAAGTTTTCAATAATGTGTCAGAAACTCATCAATATCACATATTCAATTTATTGTATGCTGTATCCGACTCAATGTCAGACGTATTAAGAGGGAAAATCCCAATTCAAATTTAAATTTTAAAACGCCATCCCTCCGTTCGATTTTTGTTATATATCATCCGTTGCACATTAGAGGCAAGTTGTGTAAATACAATCTGCTGGACATTATTTTTTGTTCAGTATAATTCCAGTATGAATAGACGTAAATAGATATTTGTGACTTTTGATCTGGTATTATAATGGACATTTGGTCTCGATATGCGGTATTTTTTGACACTTTTAACCCTTTGAACTAACTAGAATGTAAGATTTCCGTCCGCATTCTGTTTTAAAGGTCATCTGCTAGAAAAAGAGTCTAAACATATACCAAACATACATGTAAAAACATAAACAAAGATTTTAATATTGAAATAAACAGATTTAACATATACAAACAATAAATAGATATACAAAACAAACAAGAAAACATTTTTACCCTAAAGACAACCACATCACAACGTTACTGAAATACAAATATTGGCACTGAGTATATTAATTATATTTATGAGCAAGCGTTTCATTTGATACTATAATACTAAACAAAAACGTCGAAATATAACTAAACAAAGTGCTGATTATAAAAGAAATTTCATAAAAAGTTTAACATAATGTTCATTGACTTAACTTGATAGTCGTTAATGTTTTGTTACATATTATTCAATCAACCATTCACAAAGATTATGTATTTTATGTATTTTTGTTTACTTATGTATTCAAACAATAGTATCAATAATTGAAGTAGTAGATGTACGGAGATAAACTACGTACAAATGTAACTTTACATTTTAAAAATACAAAAAGAAAAAAAACGAAAGTGCACAGTAACTAGATAAAAGGACACAATGGTAGTCTCATTCCAATTATCATATTTTCATATATAATTGATATTTCAAAAATCATATACCATGTCATGCGTTTGCAAAAAGCTGATTATAACAAACTGCTTCGAGTTATGTGAATAAAGCCGAGTGAGATTCATTAATAAAAAAGCTAACCCCGAAGTCGATCGAAATGTTTCGTGTCTGCGTTCGTTTGCAGGGTACAATATATGGGAGCATTGTCTTTCGATTCATCATAATTCCCAACCATACAAATAAATCAATGACCACTAGGAATATCCTTTATCAGCTTGATACAGAAGCCAGAGTTTCTTCCATTTTCTCTTTAGCCCATCTAGACTCCAGTGTGTTAGATACTCTTTCCATGAAAGCACTTTTAGCAGGTCTATGACGTAATCGAAAACGCTGGAAAAATTGTAATAATAGACATTTATTAAAAAGATTTTAAATAAAAAAAAAAAAAAAAAAAAATGGACTGTTGATATCATTACATCAAAACAGAGTATTCAATTAATCATCATATAACATGCAAGTTAAGTTTGGTTCAGGATATTATTCCTCACTATATAACGGTTTTGTGAAGCACAGTACGGTTTCAGATCAAGAAGAAAGTTGTGAAACAGATGGCAATTTGATAAATTGTAAGACAAATCCAGACATTATGCCATATAACATGCACACGAAATATGTTATATTGGTCCTTTTATAGCTGACTATGCGGCATGGTTTTCTCTTTAAGAAGGCCTATACTGTAACACTTTGTTATTAGGTCACTGGCAGAAAGTTGTCTCATTGGCGTTTTTCTTTGAAAAGCCGGTAATATTGGCAAGAAATACTGACTTTCTTTCATATACTTATAACTTACAGAATTACATGTAGAAATAAAAATAAAAATAAGCCAATACCATCTGAGCAAAGCTTTTGTTATTCAGAATATATAATATTAAAGAGTATATTTTATTAACGTACCTTTTATCCAAGTATTAAATAAAAAGTTATAGATTGTCTAAACCCATTGAATGAATATAAATATGTTAATCAAATTTATATAATTAACTACCATCAATCTTTATACTTTTACCGTTGACCACTAGAACTTGAAAAATAAAGTGGAATATGCTAGCCATATTTACAACAATTGATGATGTTTACAACCAAGATTTGTGCCCTATTGTCGGGAGGTTTTTTTAAGTTGCAAATGATAGTAGGCATTTTGAAAACTAGTGGCCAGAAAGTAGCATTGGCGCACTGACTTGTGGTGCAGAATGATTTCTTCAACTTTTAAAATTGGTGTCCAAAGTATAATATCTTCAAGCAGTAAACTTATCTTATTGTTTTATTGTCCACACATTAATATTTATATATCATTTCTCAGTTGAATTCATCGCAGGAATTAATGAATATGAAAACATATGTATATAATGGTCAATAAGGGCAAGTTATACAGAACAATGTTAAAATTGTTGAATATCATAAAACTATTTTAACAAAATGAATAAAACAATACACCATATCAAATTAATAATTTAACTTACCTCATGATACATATTAAAAGCTTTTCAGAGCTGTATTGCTATAAACAAGTTCGTGGTATTTCAGTTTCTATTCCATACAATTTGAAATGTGTTTTTTGAGCCATTTTCGTTTTGAAATTGTCTGACTAAATTTTCAGTTAATATAAGCAGTAAAACGTATGAACAGTGTCCGAATATCTCGTTTGACATAAAACAATTCTTGATTTCTATTACTAAAGTATATCAACCTGTTTAATGTTTTACTTCGAATTTTGTTCCCATTAATTTTTTTAATCATGGTATTTCAGTGTTATCATGTTATATCTAATTTAGGCTGTTTATATAACCAATGTGGCAGACACTGTTTGTGGTCTATAAACGTGAAAAAAGGAAAACACTTTGTTGTTCCAATTATATTCGATATGTACGCAAATACATATAACAACAACTTATTATGTATTGCTACACTCCGCTGACAACATATTTTGCAAGTACTTACTGTAAATTCACCAGGTTTCATTGGCCATTTTTCTCTATCCAGGATAAGTTGAGAATCAAAAGGAGGCTGTGGTGTTTTAGGCGGAGCCATCTGTTGACCTTTAATATCTCTGTCCGTTGCTTTGTCAAAGCGTGCCCCGTGAACTGAAAAACAAACTTGCAAAACTCAGACGGAATATTGATAAAAAACTTTTTTTTTAATCTATTTTAACTTGCTCATTGAAACTTATTTTTTTTATGAATTAGAATATGATAAATTTGAAATCTGTATATAAAAGACGATAAAGTGCTTTAGAACCAAAAGTATTCTAAACTAAGTCAAAACTCTCTTGTTTAAGATGTAATGGTAAACAGCATTTGATCCGTATTTTACATAGAGTATTTGTATTGTCTTACTTATATCCAGTCTTTCTGAATGGAATTTCAAGTTGTATGGATCCCTGTCATATTTCGACAAAAATTCTGACAGTCCAAGTTTCTTCAGAGGTGGATACTGCAAAAAATCAAACAATACATAAATTGATGAAGAAAAATGCAAAGAAATGTTATATCGTTAATATTTTTTTTTTAATAAAAAGAATGCATGATGTTGAAATGAGAAGTGAATTGAAACAACATTATTTTGTTATACTTGTAATTAATGTTTTTACTTTCACTGCATGTGAAAGTGAAGGCAAAGTTACTTTTCTAGATTATGGATGTCATTTTATTAAGTGAGTTTGTGTCATTGTACATGATACAATTTTATATAGTAAATCACGCACACACACAAGTCAAAAAATAAAAACCAAAGGTCTAAACAAACTTTGCAAAATAGTTAAAATGGTTTAAATAAAGCTGCGAACATATGTTCCCGTCAGGTGTCCAAAAACACTGAACAATCGTTACAAATACTAAATCCACGAGACACAGAAATTCCGTATTCTGGGTATCTACTTTAGCACATTCAGCAGAAGTAGTAGCAAATGGTTAAGAATATTGTAATAATAATAATGAATTTGATCAAACCTACCCCTCTGAAGTCGTGTTCTCTTATATCTGCAAACGGTCCCGGATTGTACATTCCCTCTGTCACAAACCTTTTCTTTGCTGTAAATGGTCTCATTATCCTCCCCGTTGTCACAAATCGTGTTATGTCATCCTTTATTGGAAGTAGAATGTGGGGGATTACTTTTTGTCGGTCACGTTTTATTATCTCCCTTTGTCCTGGTATTGTTCCATAGTTCCAAGGTTGCATAGAATCACGAGAATTACGTTTTGGAGGTTTAGGGGCAAATATTTGAGGTCTAAAATCCGGAGGTGGCCGTTTCCATATATTATTGTCTTTAATAGGTTCTTTTGGTTCATAGTTTTCACTCCGTATTTGAATAAGTGTTTCGTTTGCGTCATATTGCGTTTTAGAATGGAATCCAAATGGAACAATTCCAAGCGAACTCGCTGCACTTCCGAGTCTCTCTGGACTAGTTCTAGACTGGCAATCTGACTGACTCATAGTGAACCCTTATAATATTCTGAAAATGAAAACACATAATTCAATAATTTTATATATGATTTAAGCTCAAAAACAGATCGGGAGAGATATGATCTTGTGTGCATTACCAAATACTAAAATTATCAACACTGCACTGGAAAAGAAGTACTATTGTAACAGTTTATTCCAGAGGCGGATTTAGGGGGGGGGGGGATGCGGTATGATTACCAATGCCTGAGGCGGATTTAGGGGGTTAGGGGGCCCGTTCCCTGTCCCCTTTTATGGGGGGGAATTTGGTTGCTTATATAGGGAATCATTGAAGCGTGACTGGAGCAGGCCCCTCTTAGGTCAGTCAGTGGGTCCCCACTTATGAAAATTTCTGGATCCGCCACTGTATTCTAAACGTACTCTGGATGGATCATATTCAAGATAAGGCATAGTTGACAAGAAATTATTACATAAAAACGACTGTTTTCCTATCTCAAGCCACCCTTGTGCTTAAAATAAACTGCAAACCCATTGGAAATTATTGGATTGTTTGGTATTTTCATATACATTTGGTTGGTAATTAAAACTATTAATGATTAATCATTTCAACCTTTAAGTAATAGTGATATTTATATTTATGTATGTTTTTTTTTAAATTCAATTAATTATCACGAAGCTTTTCATTTCTTTAGAGTGGTTGGTTTAAATTGATAAATGATAAATGCATTTTCGATTTTTAGGTATAAAAATGCTTAATGAAATATTGTTCGGAAACTTGGCGACAAATTTATGTTTTAAAATGGTTTTAGCTTTTAAAGCCTCCCGTATACAAAAATCAATGTGTTATTGATATAAGATCGGTCACGTTCATACCGTACTAAGTAACCATATACAGTAATTGGTATCAAGATAGAGGTTTATATACCTTAGATTTTTGTTTGATTTTAAATACCTTGACTTTTATGGTATTCTTAAGTATTTACCTAATGCATAAATGTTTTAATAAGATTTAGCTGTTAAATTTTAGTAGATAATGTCATTTCTCAATACTACCATACCTCCCGACTTTTTAATACAAATGACGTATACATGTATGGCATTTATTTCATACAAACATTGCATGAAAGTGATTATGTTCAACGATATATAAAGATGTTTCTGAAAAAGACATAGTGAAAGGGTAGACAAAAATGGACCGGCTTTTATTCATCTACCTTTGTTTATTTTCCTGTTTCTCATATTTTTGTTTTAAAGAATGAAAATAAAAACGAAGATTAGTAAATTTCTTCCGAATATAGGGATACAAAAATTCGGTCTAAGGTGTTTACAAACTTATGTACCAAATATAGACCAAATATAGGCAGCAGTTAAGCTCGGAGTTTCAGGTAAAGTATCTTTAATAGGGCATTTTGGATCTCTAACAATATGGTTACTTTTTTTCGTATTTCACCAAAAATCGTCTCCAACCTGCCGAAAATAGAAATATCTCTATTTGTTAAGGCTTATAAATATCAAACGTGAATATCCAATTAATATGTGGAACGTAGAAATCGAATGCTAGAGAATAAAATTTCAATCTGAACCAAATTTACACTGCACAGTAATACCTTGTTGCTATCATTTACAGCCCCTATACAAATTCATATTAATTTTGTCTATATCTGTATCGTCTTGCTACTTATGAAATATATTTCCATTGGTTAAATTCATTACATTGTTTGAATGTCAGAGAAGGAGTTATGAAGAATTGTATTTTTGTAAATTTCTTATTGGACTTTTGTGAAAAAGTTATTCGAATTTTTATTTCTGAATTTTAATTAGTTTGATATTATTTGCGTAAACCACACTGTAAATAAGTGTTCGGGTTGAAGAGGAGGTGTTAAACAGATTGTATCAGAGAGATATTTATATTTCTAATTTCCAAAGAAGGCATTTAAACGACAAGTGTCAATTAAAATGTATATAAAACGTGTATTGTAAATATTTTGTTTACTTTAAATTACCAGTACTTGTATGTTAACTTGCCAAAAGAACTAGTAGTATGTAAAAAGAATACCAGAGTTACCAAAACATTAAGAGTGCAAGACCACAAATACCATCGAAACCCGCCTCCCAAATATTTTTTCACATATAAAATTATCAAAATAATCCATATTTTAAAGTTTAACAAGTGTATTAATACACTCAGGCACACATTGTGTGCAACAAGAGCAAGCGAATAACTTATTCTGAAACATAGTGAAGAAAAAACATATAGTATTTAAAAACGTATATGAAATGTATTTTTTAATGGAAAAAATAGCAAGCATTTAGATGTAGAAGATAGATCACCTTTCCTCAAGGTGGAAAGTATATAGTAAACAAATGTCTTACCGGTTAATTAAATCACTATTACTATATCCTTTATATACTAAGTAAATTTGTAAACATTATATGTTTATACGGCTAATTTTACATTTCACATTTCAAAGAACTACCGGAAATCGGACATGTTGCTAAGGAAAGGACGCCTTTAATGTAACTAAAACCCATGCGCAGTCCATAGAGTTAATCCTCCGTAACGTTTTTCAGTTTAAATTATTTCAATTGAAACTGTACAAATGAATTGAATGAACGATTTAAATTTATCCAACAATTATCGGCTTTTAAATAACACATAAACATGTTCCCTTTAAACCCAGATATAATTATTGATTATGTATATTCATATCTTTCCTTTTAACAGGTTATGTCATTCTATTTACTTTTTTAATTAAGCAATTAAGCAATTAATTAATAAACTATTGATCTACTTATTATGTTATGCTCTTTTGCATTCTAGTACTTTGCAGTGTAGTTCTTTGGCAAATTTTCGAGCGCAATAGTTGGATACTTTTTTCTTGCACAGATGTAACATACTAAAATTTGAAAAACTATTTCAGTTAAAAATTAAAAATAAGTTGAAAAAGCTGTGCAAACTTATCAGGGTTACAACTTTTCAAATGAGTCTTGCTGGTAAATCACCACTCTTCTTTACTATACTGTTTATTATATTTTATTTGATATTGTCATCTCATCTTGTCATGTGTGTTTGTGTTATGTTATATGACTTTTGATGAACTTCTTTGTACCATTGTAGCTTTATGGTGTTTACGAAATAAAGAATCTTGAAATCTTGAAGTAACTTACCATTACTGATTAAGAGTTTCCTTCTTGTTTGGATAGGTATTTGGAAGATCATCATGATGTATCAAAGTACAGCGTCCATTCTGTCATACGGTTTTAAAATAAATACTCTACTATTTTGGACTGCAGCGATACATTACTTCCATACTCCTTCCAAAAACCCGACGATGGATAAATAATTCCTTCGTGAATTGAGTTGGTAGAATGGAGTTTGACTGTGCCAGTGGTACCGAGAACGACAAGACTGAGACCTCTGGCTAGTGCAGTTCTTATTTTTTTTCGAAAAAAATGTTTCATTTCAAACAACTTGATATAGATAAAAAAATAACAGCAATGCCTCTAAACACAGCGTAGTACAACACTTATGAAATTGTTATTGAAAATTTCGTCTAAAAGCTAAATCAATATCCATGAATGTGCATTGTAAACTATAAGGACCATCGAATCTGTTTATTTTCACAATCCTGCAGCTCTGCTGGGGAACTGAAAGTCATAGTTGCTAAACGACTAGGGAGTAAACCCATTTATAATCTAGTGTTCTATAAAAAGTTTAGTAAGATATATAGGTGTGGTGTACGATTGTCCAAAACTTTGAAGACTAAGAATTCATTATATATCTAAAACACCATTCCAGTTAATTGTTGTTTGTATTTTCGTCTGTTGTCTTTTACATGATGTCCATTATTTCAAAGGTTTCCCTCTCAACTTATGGTTTAAACTGTGCTTGTATTTTGTCCTCCAGTTTTTCAATATAATCTTTAAATACAAATAATTCATTTTTTGTCTCTGTATGTCCTTCAATTCAAAATTTTACACAAAAATTAAAATTTGCAATGTATTATTTAAGTTTTCGTCAATATCAATATCTGTTGTCAGGTAATACTTGTTTTTAATCATTTTTTCTAAAGTTCTAGATAAATTAAACACTCAATTCTACAATAGGTTTTTATCAACATTCTAAAATGACTGTACAAGTCGAATAAGCCGTACATCTTGAACGGAATCTGTAAATGTTCAACTGATAAACTCTACAGAATGACTCTGAATGTAGCCTTTGCATCGAGAATTACATATAACTTGTTTTGAAAAATGATAAGGAGGAAGGGGAAATATCGGTTGCATTTAAGCTACACAAATAAATGAAAACGTTTTCTTTAGATATCTTATTTCTCAGCAAACCATATTACATTGGAATATACATTTTTATTAGAATATACAATATTCAGAGGCATACAAAAGTAGAAAAGAGACAAAAATATATTGGATAATACAAAAAAGATTAAGTGTATGGCTTAATCTTTATAACTTTACAAACGTTGTTCTGATCAAATTCTTTGCTGTTCATCAGTGTTTGTCGGACTAAACAAATCTATTTTAAACTGTTTCTTCACACACCATATTAGGATTACAGAGAATAAAGAATACCAATGTGTATGAACAAAATAATCGAGTGATAATGGTTTACATAATGTCAACGAAAAACACAGGCTAACTTTTAATCCGTCCAATTCAAAAGAAACCGCCAAATAAAGTTGTCGACACGGTTGTTAAAGCCGAAACAGGAACTAACGCATGACCCCATGTTTATGACACATAAGATTTAATACACGTATTTATTATGAAATATAGAACCTAAATACACAAATAAGACAGTGGTCATTCTTTATCTCAATTTTTGGTAACAAGAAAGGCGGAATTGATACAGATTATCACACTTACGTGAATAGAAACAAGGATTTATCAACAATTTGTTATTTATCTTGAACTTGGTAAGTATAACATACATGTATATGTTTATTCAAACACACATAGAAAATATACGCAATAGATTAAAGCGAAAGTGAAAAGGGAAATACAATTTCGAATGTTAGTTGTCCCCATGATCTTTATGAGTGCTAGAAATGTAAATGTGTATGAAAAAGGTCTTCATTTAATTCTTGAAAATTTGGTAAATTAATAATGTAGAATCTGTTTTTCATACGGCAGTTTTTCAGGATGGAAGTATTTTAAGACTTGAAGTCTTTTTTTACGTTATTTGGATTATTATTAAGCGTTGACTGAAGCAAATATGAATTGAAGAACTATATAGAATAATAAAAAGATGTATTCGATTCTGATAAGTTCATTTTTATGCTACAACTATATTAATTTACGATTGATATCAATGTTTATGTTTGTTTTCCTGTGCATTGCTTGTAACGTTGTCCTGGGAAGCACAAACAATTATGACTGTTTCGTTTTATGGGGACAATGAAATATAAATTTGGAATGTAACAGCCTCCCAATGAAACATACATGTAATGTAAAAAAACTTACGGATCTTAACAACGTGTGTAAATTTATCAGTCTAATCAATGTGTACGTAGGGTCTCCTGTGTGATTGAAAAGATGAATCCGCCGGCTACATGTTTATATATCTACTCTTTTTTTAGAATTTTGGCGATTTAGAACTTAACATATTATTTGGAAAATTTGAATAAATACGAAGATCTCCAGATTCTTATGATCCATTTTTGGTGCATTGCAACAGTAATGACGCATAGCAACATCTCTTTTTTATAAGTTATTCTTAAAAACGTTCAAGTATCCATATTTGAATGAGATTTGACCCTCTATTAATATAATTAAATGAGAAGGAATATTTGTAAAATAATTAAAAAGGCAGTAGATATGTGTGACCCATCTAGTAACGCTCAGGACTCGTGTCGCAGTGAAAAAATGGACACAATTTATTTTTGAGACTTCTTGGATATTTTCATTAATAATTTTGTGTAAAATCTTTACATTTTGTTTTGTATTTGCATTGTTTCACTTCATATTTCGTAACTTGTTTTTATTGTGAAAGATTAAAGACAAGACAAGTCTTGACTTGTTTCTAACTAATAAGATAACTACTTCAAGCTGTTCTAATTGTTAATTGTATTTGTCACTCATTTAGAGAAATGTGTGTCAAGTCTATTCAAGTACTTTATAGTTTTTGTTTTGATATAGCAGTTGGGATTTAGTATTACAAAAAACAGTACCAACTATCTAAATTGCATTACTCTGAAGTTATTGAATTATATATCGAAGAGACCAGAGTTGTCATTTGTTGCAAGAGTTGGTGTAAGACTTAAAATATTGT
Organism: Mytilus trossulus; assembly: GCF_036588685.1. Taxonomy (NCBI): domain Eukaryota; kingdom Metazoa; phylum Mollusca; class Bivalvia; order Mytilida; family Mytilidae; genus Mytilus; species Mytilus trossulus. Next base: position 17,356,176 of record NC_086374.1, on the reverse strand, counting down.
TAACTGTTACTGCGTGTATGTGTTTGGTTGCAGGTCAACAAACAAACTATAGTAACGAGTACTGCGTGTATGTGTTTGGTTGCAGGTCAACAAACAAACTATAGTAACGGGAGATTAAATTTTTAGCAGTGATATTCAAATTGTTTTATGTTTAATTTAGATATTCGTTACTAAAAGGATAATTATAGTCTCATCTTTTCTTTTTATACGCAAATGAGGTAAGAATTGTTTTCAATTTCCTAAAATATCTATCTCAGTAACAGGTGTGAAAATAAGATATCTTTATGACATGCTCAAGTTAAATCCAACTATTTTGATATGACCTTGAGGGGCCTTTGCAGTTTTGTTTTGGGATAGTTTGAATTTAGTACACTAGGCAGTAATGTCATTAAAAGATCTAAATATTAAAAAAAAAAGATGTGGTATGATTGCCAATGAGACAACTCTCCACAAGAGACCAAAATGACACAGAAATGAACAACTATAGGTAAAATAACTAAAGATTATTTCATATAAACAAAAACTGTCGAAAACCACAGAGAATGAGCGTTACATATTTAATTCAACCATTCATTTTTTAATAGATATAGGAAGATGTGGTGTGAGTGCCAATGAGCATGAATTGACGGTGAAAAAAAATAAACAATTTTTTAGACAACTTAAAATTGCTACATCAAACACGTACGTCTAGTTAAATTTTCTAGTTTTGTCGTACCCTGAACGTTTATTTTAAGGTACACACTGTTTCGAAGTGATGTACGTTGAAGTTTCATGCTTGTATCAGCGAATTCTGGGTATTATATAAATATAGCTATAAACGTATATATTTTTAATAAATGTACGCTACATAAGCAACAGTTTCTGTATTTAAGTTCTTTATTAACATTTTGTGTTTAAATTGAACATGCTATAGAACAAAATGAAGAGTATTTGAAAATGAATATTTGATAAGAAATTGTATATCAAAGATCTAAAAGGACGAGTAAAACTTTCACGTCATTGAAAAGAAACTATAACATTCTCTCAAAGTATCTCGTCAAACCAAATACTTTTAACAGTATGCTTTCATACAATAAACAATAGCTAAAGCTTGTAACATTTTTCAAGTTTTTGTTGTTCCAGTAACGAACACACCTCATTGCATGGTTCAACATTATCCAGGTTCAAACTAAAGTCAACGAAATTGGCATTTGTTGTTTCTCCGCTATAAATGTACAGCATTTTGAAAATGAGAGCAATGAATGGCTTCTTAAAATACTTATGTATATTAATTTAACTTTTCTGTGGGGTAAACTCAGCATCGGAGTGTTTGTCAACCAAAACTATAAATGCCAATCAATACAATTATCACTTTTTTTAAATATTTTACAGTAATATGTCTTACCCATCAGCACCACCTCCTTATTCCCCAACAACACAACAACCTGGATATCCACAATATCCACCAAATCAACAAGCTTATCCACAACAGTATCCACAACCGCAACCACAGCAGTATCCACAACAACCACAACAGTTTCCGTATGGACAGGGAGGAGGAGGATATCCTCAACAACAATATGGACAACAAAATACAACAGTTGTATATAACCAACAACCGTAAGTATATTAAATACTTCCAACCAAATAGTATCTAGTATTCACTAGGCTTATTTTCACACAGTCACAACTTTTACATATCCGGTCTCGCTTGTTTCAGAGATAAAACATTGGTAGACTAATAGTTCCTAAAACAGACACACAACCAATTCGAGAAAAGAGATAAATCAGTTAGTTTTAAGTTTTTAGTAGAAGTTGTAAGAAGTTTATATAGTCCTGTATCAGTCAGAAAAATTGTGAATGTGTTTAAAGGTTTAATCTACATTATGTTATGAATTGGGATAACAAATCTATTATTAATTAATCAAGCTTCATTCCTACTTCTGTTTGACATGTTTTCTGTTTTGACATTGTTGTAGGGTTGTGGTACACGAAAGAAGAGACAAGAGTGACGATACATGTCTATATGTGTTACTAGCTGCGTTGTGTTGTTGCTGTCTGTGTTCGGATTTCTGAGCCGGATAATTTCACTAACTACGTCCATCAATCATCACATATTGTTATAATTATAAATGACAACAAGATCTGTTTGTGTTTATGAAAGAAGAATTGTATTATATATATGTCGTTATAATACATATCGAATGATCTGATGAAAGTTTCTTATACAGTTTTTGCTCAAGCTTGTACAAGATTTCTGTTGTTGTTAAAGTGAAAATGAGAGACAAAAATAATATGTATATATGTATTAAATCTAAATAATTTGTTACTAGTATACAATAGAGCTTTACAGAGGTTGTTTTGACAGAACAACTTTGTATGGAGATGTTCTGTTTCTTGTGAAAATGATCATCAAATTGTATGTTTTCAATTGTGTTAGATTCAACATTATATGTTTATTTAGAAATATTAAAATGCAAATAGATACTTTGTATGAATATACATTACTATTATTCTATACGTAGTATTTTCTCTCAGATAGTTGCACTTTAATAACTTTTTATGACAATCTAATACCAGCGTAGTAAAAAAAGAAACTATGAAAACTGCTCTATATTTATACGAAATCCATTAGTTGCATTTCATCAAAACATGCTAGTTTTTACTTTAAAAGTTCTTTTTTGATCATATCACTTTTTGAAGGAATATTTTTTTTTTATACTAGACGTAGGTGTGGAAAATTTAGAAATACTGTAAATGATAACAAATTAAAAATAATGCATATGTTATGCGGCCAAATTGAACCTAAATATTCATTATTTTATTTTGCTCTAGACATTCTATTCTTGATGTAATGTTTTATTTTCAATGTTATTTGGATCATATGTGTAAAATGGTTACTGGGAAACTAGATCTAATTTAGCTTATTTTTCATTAAAATATTTCATGAATAGCTCGAATTTTCATAGATGATTTCTCATTCTATTCTATAACTTAAGTTATGTAATATTTTATCTTAATATCTGAAAGAATTTCCTTTCAACTAAAACAATACAATTTTTGACATATAGTGATCAAAAGTCTGACAAACAGACAAAAAATGCAGCTATTGTTTTCCCCCTAAATAAATGATATTTTTATTCAGTATATCCAAATACATATCTTGATAATTTCATGGATGAATGTATAGAAACAAAACCTTTTAATAAATACTATGACAAGATCTCAAAATGAGACATATTTTGGGCCTTTTTATCAACAGTAAGAAAGATGTTTTCGATAGATTGATAATGATTTATTTTCTAGATTTTAAGGAATAAAAAAGTATCTTCTTCATATCTTTTTTATTCCAATTTAAAATTTTAGCAGATCAAAATAAAGTAACTTTTCCCAATTTTACCATTTATTTATAGTCATTGTTTATGTCGAAGATCTGTTGATATTTTTTAAGTTTTACACTTTGTTTATATTGATTAATTCATTTTGTTGGAGATCGTGAAATAAAATTCCATCTTATTTTTATTTTTCTGTTGGCCTTTGTGTATGTCTATGCTTATTTCGCCAGCAGAAGGGTGTTCGAAAAGGAAGTCTGGCTTTCGTGAATACAAATGTCGAACAAAGGGTGTAGAAGTGGATCAGCTTTGTGTCATCAGGTCGGCACCCTGTGATTTAATAAATGAACAAATGCAATTGCAAGTATACCAAGAAGTAAATCAAATGCTTACGATTATGTTAGCATGCACTAGATGTGCATAAGTCGAGACTTATTTTAACCACTGCGGAAAAATAGACATTTAGATAACGATGGGAAGTATGATCCAGAAGTTTTATACAGCAATGTTTCTTGTTGATGTTAATTTTGACCTTTTGACCAAACAACCCTGAAGGTTCTTTTACTACACATGGAACTTAATCTTATTCTTAACAATTGAATGTTAAATTAAGTAAATTTTGAAGGCAATTCAAAATAGCATGTTCTATGTAAGAATCAGAAGAATTTTCTTGATAATTATTTAAATTATCATAGTCAACTTAATGTAACTGCTGAAAACAGGAGAGTCGATATGGTTACCAAACAATATCCGGTTATTTTCGTTGATGTTTGTTGAAAGAGGACTGTTTTGTGACACCATGCAAGTGGAGATCATATTTATGTTCGAGACAGTACCAATAACCAAAGTTGGATTCCGCTCTATGATTTTCATCGGAATTAATAAATCATATCATACTTTTGAAAACAAATCAATACAATACAATACAGCTTTATTCATAATGAAACAAATATCCATCATACCAAAATAACAGTAAGCAGACATAGTGTTGTCATTTATCTGCTTTGTGTGGTACACAAAGAAGGGATCTATTTCGAAGATATTATAAATTCTTAATCTAAAATAAATTCATATCAATACAACTACTGATATATTATATGTCTTTTATATTTCATGCTTATAAACATATTCAATTAAGAAAGACTCATCCTTAGTCAAATACTCGAATACAAAAAGTTCAAGTGTTATCCGTGTAAAATTATAACAATGTTCTTAAATAAATAATAGTATCTGATTAAAATATTTCAACATCAGTCTAACATATCACAGACACAACAACAACAAAGAACGGCCAGTAAAGCATACAGACATGATTGGCAGCCATCTTTCTTCTTATCCCTGTCATGCACCACTACTCTGTAAAAAAAAAAGAGTTTACATAATTAAAATCATGTCCAGTATGCTTCACATAAACGATATGCAGATATTGTCATTTTAATACCAACTCAAATTTATAGAAAAGTACTTGGTTCTCTTTTTAATGAATTTCCCTGTAAAGAGAGACAGGCATAGACATTAGACATTAGACATTAGACATTATTTTATTTTTCCAATCATGGGCCCTTGTCAGGCAAGATCCAAAAACATCATAATACAATGATTATATAAACATTAGTGAAATACACAATAAGTAATACACAAATAATAAATTGATAATATGAGCAATGTAGCATATAATTATAGTAAGAGACATTGAGTGCAATGAGGCCGATTTAATATTAAAAGGATATGATATTAAGTTTATTTTAAAATACGGAAACTAAAAAATAGCAAAAATAGAACCGGGAATATAGTATCTCAATCTGCAGTAGTTCTCCTCATGACCAGTGCACAGTAGTGAGGGACTTCATCACAACAATGCAAAGGTCATCAAGGGGGATCCTTCAGAACTAGCTACAGATACATGAGATTACTCCAATAGTGATTCTCCTCATGACTAATGCACAATAGCAAGGGTTAACATTGCTACTGGACAATATTCATCAAGGGACGGTGCTCTAGAACTCACTATGGAGAAAATATAAAGTTCAAATTACAAGTAGTAGAGGGAAATAAATCCCATTAAAACTTTTCATATTTCTTAATGAACATGCATAATTCTGATAATAAATTATCATCTTCATTATTCATTAACCATATCAGTTTTTGTTTAAAGTCAAGATATTGAAAATTCTTGCAGCAATTATTTATCATTGTTATCATGTCTTTCCTTTGATCTGATAAACTATCACAGTTAAAAAGAAAATGTGTTTCATCTTCGACCTCATTACTACAACATCTCTTACATATTCTATTGTGTCGGGGAGTATTACTATATCTACCTCTCTCTATAAGTAAATGGTGAGCAGATATGCGAAATCTTGTTAGACTCCGTCTATCTTCAAATTTTTTAACAATATCAAGATATTTTTCACAACCAAAATTTGCTTTAAACGTAACATATGTGCAAAGTTTTCCTTCTGAGTGAGTTTTGAGATTCTTTTCCCAATCTTTTAACATGGCAATTCTTAGTTTTCTGTTGTCAATTGGTTTAGCCATGTCTGAGGATATTTGATAATTATTAATCAGTGAAAGAAGTTTTTCAGATGACATATACCATGATGGTTTCTTTGACTCATACAATTTCTTTGATTCTATAAATGCATTATATAACAATGGAAAGTTAGTGTCTGACTTTTCTAATCTGTAATAGTGTTTAGTCATTGCTTTAATCATGTTAAAATATATTGGTAGTCTTCCCAACTCAGTTAATACTGCAAAGTTGGTGCTTTTTTTTGGAGCTCCAAGAATAAATTTACAGAATTTAGTATGAAGTTTTTCAGCAGGTAATTTAGAATAAATATGGTCAAATGAAAAAAATCCATTTCTATATTTAGACGACATAGGATTAAAGGCACCCCATATCTCACAGCTGTATAGTAAGATGGGTTTGATGGTATGATCAAAAACATGCATGCTTGTTTTGACTGAAGGATGCAAGGATAAAAAATCTTTAGATAACTTAAAATAGGCTTTTAGTGCCTTTTTATACAATTCATCCTGGGCTACTGTAAAGGAGCCAGATGCACAAAAATGTATACCCAAATATTTATATGTTTTAACACACTCTAGTTTTACACCATTTAGCATAAAATCATATTTATTAATCAATCTACCTGCCTTGTTGAATATAAGAACCTTTGTTTTGGCATAGATAGTGATACGTAATAGCTGAGTACATACAGAATGTTTCTGCTGCCCGAACACTGTGTTGTGAATTTTTCTATGTGAGATGTGTTTGGGAGTTCAAATCGTTCTTTATTGGTTCAGGGACATATGATACAGCAATGCGTGTATAATCAACCAAACTGAAGAACACGTGTACTGATTGCAGAGAATGAAAGCGATTTGCAATTACTCTTAGATGTTTTAAATATATGGTGTAAAAATAAGTTATTAAATGTTAATCACGAGAAAACTAAAATTGTACACTTTAGAAATCCTTCTGTACAGCAGACAACAACAGTGTTTTTATTTAATGATAATCAGATATGTTTTGTACAAAGCTATCAATATCTGGGTTTACTATTAACTGAATTTTTAAATTATGATGTAATGGCTAATGCTGTAGCCAAATCAGCGAACAGGGCATTAAGTTTGATTATTGTAAAGAGTAAGGCCCATGGAGGTTTCCAGTACAGTACATTTACTAAATTATTTGATAGCCTGGTCTGGCCAGTAATAAGTTATGGTGCAGCCATTTGGGGCACCAGAGATTTTTCATGTATAAATGCTGTCCAGAACAGAGCTATCAGGTCTTTTATGGGTGTGGGTAAATATACCCCAAACGATGCAATTCAAGGGGATATGGGCTGGAGACCTCCAAGTGTTAAGCAGTGGACTTGTGTTTTTCGACAATGGGCTAGATGTAAAATTATGTGCACAGATAGATTAAATTATAGAATTTTTAAATGGTGTTATAGAAATGCTCTTAATAAGAGAAGAAATTGGTGTTTTAGGATTATGTCTAAGTTTAAAGAATGTAATTTAGATTTGTATACTGATTTAAATAATGTACTGTGTAAACAAAATATTATGCAGATAGAAGAATTTTTACTTGATAAGTATATAGAAAATTGGCAAAATAGAATATTAACACAAGATGCTGGTAAAAAATTGCGGACTTATAAATTGTTTAAAGACAGTTATGGAAGTGAATTATATTTATCTAAAAAATTATCTTATAGATATAGAAGTGCTTTTGCTTAATTTAGATGCGGAGTAGCTCCGTTGAGAATTGAAACAGGGCGGTATGAAAACAAAAATGTAGACGAAAGAGTGTGTTTTATGTGTAATGATAACATAGAAGACGAAAAACATGTAATACTATCATGTCCTTTATATGCAGATTTGCGCTTTTGTTTATATAGCGAAGCTATGAAATATAATGTAGATTTTAATGATTTGTCTGATGATGATAAATTTGTTTATTTATTTAAAAACATTAATTGTTATGATATGGTTGCCAAAACCTGCTTTGATATTTTAAGTAGAAGAAATACCTTTTTATATTCTTAAAATGAAATGATTTTAATAATTGTATGTATTTTAACTAGTTTTATATAGAAATGGTTTTATAGTCTCTCATAATTCTTAATAGAATGGTACTTGTAATTTATATTTGTGTATTGTCTGTTTTATATTGTGTATATACTCTGTATGTACTGTATATTTATGTATTGCAAGTAGTGAGACTTTAATAAAATATTGAATCTGAATCTGAAAATCTGTAAACTAACAAGAGACAGACAATAGGCAATATTTATTAGCACAAACACATTTATGGTATACAGTATTAAGACAATAAACTTACGATAGTTAAATTGACTGTAATTATATTAGAGTAATGTCAACGTGGAGAAAGCAGTAACAGCATACGTTCACAGTATAACTAAGTTCCGTGTCTCTCCATAATATATAAAAAAGAAGATGTGGTATGATTGCCAATGAGACAACTATCCACAAAAGACCAAAATGACACAGACATTAACAACTATAGGTCACCGTACGGCCTTCAACATAGACTGCGATAGAAAATCATTTTTGCATGAGTAAGGTGGAATTCTCAAACAAAGATTATATGTGCTAATAACGTAACTTACGTTTGTGGTTGTTGAGCATAATATGGCTGAGGATAGGGTTGCTGTGGATATCCACCGCCGTATCCGCCTTGTCCACCTTGTCCGCCTTGTCCATACGGATAGGATGGCTGTGGAGGACCATATCCGGGACAGCCGTAGTTTGGATTATAAGGAGGTTGACCGTATGACATTATTCTATAAGTATTCAATTCATATGTCATAGATTTATTACTAGTATGTTTTTGGACGTAATTTCTTAATATTGAGTTTTCCAGAGATGCGGTAACATTTCTGTAAAATGAGTATTTGCATTAATATGAGGAATGAATAATATACTTATTTAATTCGGATTAAAGCTACCTAATGTATTCAAGTTTACTATATGCATAAAACTAGACTATTAAAGATCATCCACCCAGCTTTCTGTCCGTTACATTTTCTGTACCTCCGCTCATAAGTTCTTCAATTCATGCAATGGATATATCTATTTTATCGAACTTATGTGACTGTTTCAAGTCCGGAGCCTGTAATTCAGTTGTTGTCGTTAGTCATCATATTTTTTTCATATTATTTTTTTGTTTAAAATTTTATAATTCAGGTCGTGTTTTTTTTGTTTTTTTTTTTTTATCTCCGGTCGGATATTTAATAGGCCGCAGATAAAAATGTTTAACCAGTTCCAGGGAGACAAACAAACCGATAGCCAAAGGATTGAAAAGAGCATATCGGTGAACCTATGATAACATAAGTGTCAAAACATCCCTCCTACGTGCAAGAGTGGACTGGACGGAGAACCCCCCTCTGTTTACGGTGTGAGAGCCAACGAGACAAATCTCCATCCAAATAACAATTTATAAAAGTAAACAATTATAGGTTAATGTACGGCCTTCAACACGGAGCCTTAGTTCAAGCCGAACAACAAGCTATAAAGGGCCCCATAATTACTAGTGAAAAACCATTTAAACGGGAAAACCAATGGTATAATTAATATAAAAACGAGAAACGAGAAACACGTATAAATTACATAAACAAACGACAACTACTGTACATCAGATTCCTGACTTACAGGAAAGTTTTATTAAATTATATATTGATATAGTAATGCCAGTGACCCCCCTTATATTATTAAACACTGTGCTTGTTGTATTCTTGTACTTGTCTTATCAAATATTTTTTTTTATTACATTGTGTCTTAATCATATTGAATCACTTGTTATCATTTGTATGTAATTAATGTTGATTGTTCTGCTCCTTGTGGGCGCTTTGATTAGCAATAAAATATATTTGAATTTGAATTGAATTTGACTTAGGACAGGTGCAAACATTTGCAGCGGCATTAAATGTTTTAATGATACCAAACCTTCTCCCTTTTTCTGAAACAATAGCATAACATCACAACATAGAAAAAAAACACGATAAAATATCAAGGCTTAACTCAATCAAAAATAGTAAATTAACTTACTATGAACGAATAAATTTGATCTGCGATATCTGAATGCAAATGCACAGTTAATTAGGGACAAACATTCAAGGCCAAAAAGCAAACAAACAAGTCCTTTAATAATTATATTGTAGGGACTGAGCACAAATACAAAAGGATTAGAAACATACAGATCTATACACATCAAGTTAAAGAAAACTTGAAGTTACCAAAAGTTAACATATCAACCACTAGTCCGAGATTACCCAGCTTGTCTGGCAAAACAGCCGTCGGACGTCAGAGTAATCTCGGACTAATCAACCACGTAGTCAAAGTTTACGTGCATTTTTAACTTGATTCAAAACGAGAAAACATAGGTAGTGAAAGGGGCATTAGCTGTCAAATTAATATTCACCGATTAAACTAAAATTCTAATATTTTATTTATAACATACTAAAACGTATATCCAAATTAATTATAACCAGATGCTCCACAGGGCGTAGCTTTATACGACCGCAGAGGTTGAACCCTGAACGGTTGGGGCAAGTATGGACACAACATTCAAGCTGGATTCAGCTCTAAATTTGGATTGTGATTAAATAGTTGACACAGCATAGGTTTCTGACACAGAATGAATGTGTTCTAATGAACTTAAAATTTTTGTTTTCTCTTAGAGCAATTCACTATGCTGTTGAATATTAATCCTCTCAAAAAAATGTTTGAAGAAGTTTTCTTTTTATTTATGAAATTTCAAATGAGAAAATTGAACCCATTTTTTTTAATCACATCCCCCTTTCCCTTATTCCAAAACTAATCTCAATTAAAATTTCTAATGGAGTTTGCAACAATAACTACTCATTTAAATACATCATAAAATATTAAGATGTAAAAAAACTGCTTGTTATCACTGAATGGTAAAGATTATTTTAACTTATCAGTTGGTAGTAAAAGGTGAATATACATTGTATATTGTATATATAACAAAGATTTAAGTTGATTCTGGACAAAGAAAGATAACTCCAAATAAAAAAAATTCTTACAATAAGATATTTCTTGATTACTATTCTGGACAAAGAAAGATAACTCTAATTAAAAACAAAATTGCTATTTCACAATATTTTGCAATAAGATATTTCTTGCCATTGCGCAATACTGTGCAATTGAAACGACTTGCTATTGCACAAAACTTAATATAATAATTTTAGATCCTGATTTGGACCAACTTGAAAACTGGGCCCATAATCAAAAATCTAAGTACATGTTTGGATTCAGCATATCAAAGAACCCCAAGATTTCAATTTTTGTTAAAATCAAACTAAGTTTAATTTTGGACCCTTTGGACTTTAATGTAGACCAATTTGAAAACAAGACCAAAAATGAGGAATCTACATACACAGTTAGATTTGGCATATCAAAGAACCCCATTTATTCAATTTTTGATGAAATCAAACAAAGTTTAATTTTGGACCCCGATTTGGACCAACTTGAAAACTGGGCCGATAATCAAGAATCTAAGTACATTTTAAGATTCAGCATATCAAAGAACCCAACCGAATAATTTTTTGTCAAAATCAAACGAAGTTTAATTTTGGACCCTTTGGACCTTAATGTAGACCAATTTGAAAAAGGGACAAAAGTTAAAAATCTACATACACAGTTAGATTCGGCATATCAAAGAACCCCAATTATTCAATTTTGATGAAATCAAACAAAGTTTAATTTTGGACCCTTTGGTCCCCTTATTCCTAAACTGTTGGGACCAAAACTCCCAAAATCATTACCAACCTTCCTTTTATTGTCATAAACCTTGTGTTTAAATTTCATAGATTTCTATTTACTTATACTAAAGTTATGGTGCGAAAACCAAGAAAAATGCTTATTTAGTTCCTTTTTGGCCCCTAATTCCTAAACTGTTGTGACCTAAACTCCCAAAATCAATACCAACCTTCCTTTTGTGGTCATTAACATTGTGTTTAAATTTCATTATTTTCTATTTACTTCAACTAAAGTGATTGTGCGAAAACCAAGAATAATGCTTATTTGGGCCCTTTGTGGCCCCTAATTCCTACACTAAAGAAACCAAAACTCCCAAAATCAATCCCAACCTTTCTTTTGTGGTCATAAACCTTGTGTCAAAATTTCATAGATTTCTATTAACTTAAACTAAAGTTATAGTGCGAAAACCAAGAAAATGCCTATTTGGGCCCTTTTTGGCCCCTAATTCCAAAAATGTTGGGACCAAAACTCCCAAAATCAATACCAACCTTCCTTTTGTGGTCATAAAGCTTGTGATAAAATTTTATAGATTTATATTCACTTTTACTAAAGTTAGAGTGCGAAAACTAAAAGTATTCGGACGACGACGACGACGCCGACGACGACGACGACGACGACGACGACGACGACGCAGACGACGACGACGACGCAGACGACGACGCCAACGTGATAGCAATATACGACGAATTTTTTTTCAAAATTTGCGGTCGTATAAAAAGTATAACATAAACAATTTACAATACATGGGTTCGATAATATGAATCAACATTTTGTGTGTATTTAAGTCATCGAGGTGACCTCCGAAGACTGCCGACGCCGGGTCATATTACCCGATATAAACATAACTATAGACATAAATAGATAGCGTACTCGTGCAATTTGATTTTTTTAAGTCTGTTTGATTACATATTATTACGGAAGCCGATAAGGGCCATTCAAAAAAAAAAATTTATGTCGTTATTACGACATCGCTATGTCGTAATTTCGACATAACATGTCGTTATAACGACATCACTATGTCGTAATTTCGACATATCATGTCGTTATAACGACATAGCTATGTCGTAATAACGACATCGCTATATTGAAAAGAATATGTATTATGATAGGCAAAAGACTAAATGACAAAGAAATTAACAATTATACGTCATCATAATGTCCCCGATAATTAGAAAAGCCCCCGCATGGTCAGCTATAAAAGAGGGAAGAAAGCTTCCAGAGGGAGAGTCTCCGAAATGCTGTGTGGCAGACAGTGTTATTATTCAATTATTAGCTCCCTTGGTAAAACTCAAAATTTCATATTTAATGTATTCTATTGTTAAATGATTTACATGAAGCTTAATAAGTATATATTTGTTAATTGCATAGCTTTTGCTATTTGAATTCATTGGTTAAAGATATTTAGTTATATTGTAAAGTTTAATATTTGCATCGTCGCAAAATCTTTGGATACCTTCTTAGGATACCTTCAGTGAGAAATTTATATATGTTATAGATAACGATTTACATAGTCATGGCCCATAGTGCTAGGCTGTACAGTCACACAACGTCGTTAAGATTAACAAGATACCGGTCGTAGAATAGCTATGCAGTCACACATGTTGGAAGAATGAAATGTGGAATTATTAGAGGACTGAAATTGTTCAACCAAGTCAAGCCAAGCTTTCCATCTCCCTTTAAATGAGCGCAAACTACATGGCTTCTTGGTATAAGGGTGAATTGAAGTATTGATAGCTCTATTTCTACTTTCAAACGTTGGGCACGCGCGATGTTCCTACAACCCCTAGGATTTTAAACAGAATCTCGAAATTTCATCCGCAAAATAAAATAAAAATGTTAGAAAACACGAACCAATATTAAAACAAATACAATATATGTTTTGAATTATGTTTTTACAGCTCTTGATCATCTCCTAAGTAATATCTAGTATATTTGAGGATTAAAAAAAGAAAGCTATGTGAAAAAAAACGGATGTCCCCATCCAACGTTACATTTATGAAAAACTGTTTTAACTCTTATGTATAGTGATCCTATTCTCTGATCTTCTTGATTCGTGACAGGAACAACGACATGTGTCGGTTCTTTGTAGCGTTAAAGCCGTTATTTTACCAAATTTCATTTGACTCGACTGCATATTATAGTAGAAAATGAATAAAAATAGTAAGACAATAATAAAATCTAACAAAAGTACAAATATTTGCCTCATGTGAGTTCAAATATTGCTGATTCAATAAAATCTTCTCTACACAGTTGTTTTTCAAACGGTAGCCATTTTGTCCAAGTTGATATTTCGTTTTTCAAAGCAGTTAAAAGGCGTATTTTTTTATAATTGGTCAAAACAAAAGTTAGATATACGAAGAGTAAAAAATGCCAAGATTCTTTCCTTATTAACTACATATTTGGGTCTTAAAGGAATGAAATGCTTCCATACATTACAAAACGGTAGCCAATTTTTTAAATGTGCTAAAGTTTCAATTAAATGTTTATGATAATTAAAACAAATCGTGTTATGAAATTTGGAGAAAGATGTTATTGATTGCTGCCGAATTTTTTTTTAGTGCATGTTGCTAAGGACTCCGCCCGGGGAAATAGGTTCGACACAGGTTAAATTTTGCAATTTTTATTAATTGTATAGCTTTTAACGATTTATTTAAAAGAATTTGGAAATGGGGGAAAATCCCATTTTATAAAATAAATTGAAATTTATGTTACGGAAGTACTCCGAAATAGATCATTTAAAGTCGTCACTTCAGTTAGGTGCAATCACCAATATCAAAACACTTAATACCAGTTCACGGAACATTTTACTTCGCGATTTGTCCTGCTATTTCGTGATGAAAGTAATTCCTGTACTAGCGAAGCCGGAACTTTTCGTAAATATAAACTTGTGCATGAAATGGAGGTAATTGAAGGACGAATCCCAAACAGCAACGAAAACCGTTTCATCGAATTAAAAAAAAACGGGATTATATTTGTATTTGCCGTTTTCGCGGACGACCCAGGAGTAGATTACTATATTTTAAAATGTATATATCTGAAGATGACTTGGGAAATTATTCTCAAGCCAAGGTTCAAGTAATTGAAGGGGTGTATTTCGACAACTTATGTGTCAGGGAAAATACAATTCTATTCAAATTTAACCAAAGGTAAAAATGTTCGATTTACTTGCAGAGATATATTTGTATTGGGGATGAATTAAGATATAGAAATTTTACAATGACAGATGATATGCAACTTGAAAGTTAAACATCCTATGATAAAAAAAATATGAAAACCGTTTATACATGTACTTCCGTCTCATCTTTCCTTCCTACATTACTTGCGACAGTACTGCATTTTAAGTTGAAATAACTTAAAGGGTAAACATTATTATATCGATTTCCACAACTCGAGGTAATTTATTGATAAAATGACATCACAAAACGAACAGAACCAGAATCAACCAACAATATAAAAAACTGAATAAAACTTGCAAACTCTTCGACGTCGCATTTTGTTGTAGGAACATCGTGCCCAACGTTTGAAAGTAGCATTAGAGTAATTGATACTTTAATTCCCCCGTATTGCAAGAAGCCATGTAGTATGCGTTTAATATGGGAGATGGGATGCTTAGCTAGATAGGCTCACATATTCACATAGTATTATCTTCCTAAACTGTCTGTACAGCAAATTGTCAAACGTTAATTTATTATCCTCAATCGTGTTTTATAAAATATATAAGTTCCTCACTGAAGGTATTCAAAGAAGGTATCCAAAGATTTTGCGACGATGCAAATATTAAACTTTACAATATAAATAAATATCTTTAACCAATGAATTCAAATAGCAAAAGCTATGCAATCAACACATATATGCTAATTAAGCTTCATGTAAATTATTTAACAATAAAATGCATTAATTATGAAATTTGCAGTTTTACCAAGGGAGCTAATAATTGAATAATAACACTGTCTGCAACACAGCATTTCGGGGACTCTCCCTCTGGTATCTTTCCTCCCTCTTTTATAGCTGACAATGCGGGGGGTTTCTAATTATTGCGGGCATTATGATGACGTATAGTTGTTAATATCTGTGTCATTTAGTCTTTTGGCAATCATAATACATATTCTTTTATAAATAGCGATGTCGTTATTACGACATGATATGTCGAAATTACGACATAGCGATGTCGTTATAACGACATGTTATGTCGAAATTACGACATAGCGATGTCGTAATAACGACATGTTATGTCGAAATTACGACAAGCTGTGTCGTAATTACGACATAATTTTTTTTTTTGAATGGCCCTTATCGGCTTCCGTATATTATATGTAATCATCGTTTTTACCTGTATAAGAATGAGGGTTTTTTTGCGTTGATCGAATCAGCCAATCAAATGGTTTACCCTGGTTTCACTTTCTTTCTTTTCTTTTTAATAACTGAATTCATGCGTAATCTGTCTCTAGATAAGAGGTTAGATTGAAGTCACATGAATATGGATTCATTGGCGACGTTTCTTTGCGTGTTTTAACAAAATTAAACCAAGCTGGCTTCTAGAAATTTTATTTCATTATTTTATTTTTATTTTTAATTGAACAAATAAAAATATCTCGTATAGCTAATTCCTTTTAAAACAAAGTATGAGAAACTTCCTGTTGAAAAAAAGTACAAAACACTTGTTCCAATTGAGCGCCTTTTGTTCAATGTTCATTTCAAAACTAAAAGTTACTGAAGCAAATAATGTGAAACACTTGTTAAAAATGTTTATTAGTATTATAGAAACAAGCACAACACAGGAAGCTGTCTCTATTCTAACCTGTTTTGTTTTTAATGAAAGCATTTCCATGTTATCACAATTATAAAGACGTATGTACACATGAATTGCTCTTCTTGATACCAAAAATATAAATTTAAATCGGATACTTATTGCATTAGTGAGAGTTCTTTGTACCACAGACAACAGAGAAATTTATATATGATTAGCTACGATTACTCATAACTTGGTTATTAAAACTGTTTTTAGAAAATATAAAAGGCTTTCGATTAGTATTTGTTGCATCCTGTTGAATATGAATGCATGTTTCATTTCTACTAATATATGATTCACAAGTTAAAAAAAATTAGTGCTGACATCTTTCAAAATGTTTGACCTTTCATCTTTAATCTTTGAACCACACGTTAGTAACATAAGAGAGAGACGGAATTATATGAGAACTTCTTTTTTCCGAATGATCTCTATATTTCTATTGTATAATTGTAAGTTGTGCACTTTTTAGAAGAAAAAAAGTATTTAAACTAACACGATTTTAAAACTAATAGTATAAATAGAAAGTACTGTAAGTGATTGGTGTTGGATGATTCAAATCTAAATAATACGACCAATGACACTCCACACCTGTATCAAATTGACAATGAATCTTCAGCTTCATATACCTGTACCGATTATTCTTGTATAGTAGTTTATATAAGTGGGCGTTTATTTTGTGATAGGTATTAATGTTCATGCCACGGGTTATTTATCATGAAAATAAATATTGTCCCCTAAAGAAAAGTTCACTGGTTTGTTATTAAAAGGTTTAAACATAATTCTGCATAGCAATGTTGTTACGTACCGAATTATAACGTTTGTTTATATTCTATCAACAATCAACAATCAATCTATATAAACATATGCCTACATATCAACCATCCCTCAGACATTTTTGGCGAAAAAACTTGAATGTTAAGACACATAACAAATCAGAGTAGTTCTATTTTAAAGAAAATACTTAAGTCGATACCCAATGCTCTACAAAAGAAGTAGACATAATACTATTTTCTTTCATTTCGACAATATACAACAACAAAAACTAAGGACGTATTTCCCCTTTTCTGTTTTTACCACAGAAAAAAATATATAAATACTTTTAATAGCCAGCTTTACTGTGCATTTATCTGCAAGTATTTACTATACATTTAATTTATTTAAAATTGCTTGTGTCCATGATTTTAGATGTCAGAATCAGAATTCATATAGAAATATAAACATAATGTGAAGATTTTACACACCTTATTACCGGCTTTTTGTTAGGCAGATTAAATTGTATATGCGTTCTCAAAATGCTATCATGAATATAACCGTAACGATAGTAAGTAATAGGGTGTGGATTGGTACTTTTTCGCACATAATTTTTATAATATTAAACTTGTAACAAATAGTAAATACTGTACAAAAAAATAATAAGAGAGTTGATTAAAAGTCAATTAAATACAGAAAATAATAGCGAATTATGTCTACTTACCTGTTTATTTATCTACGTATATAAGAAATGATTCAGCTATTAATGATGTTGTCAGTAAACATCATGTGCAACATAAAACGTAGGTATGTAATTGCTTTAAGGCCGAGGATGGCGAGGGGAACTTATTATTGACTTAAGACTTGTCAATAGAAAATATTATTTTTGACATTTCCTTATCTTGTGTACGAACTATCTGTGTATGTTGAATAAAAAACGGTGATTGTATCAATTAGATAAGTGATAACCAGTGACATATTTCGATGCTTACATCTTCAATGGATTTCAGATCAAATAAATCGCTAAGTGTCCTTCGCGCGACGCATTGAGATTAACATATAAATACCAGGCGTCCGTCCGTCCGTCTGTCTGATTGATCCTGTAAGTCTCAAGTGTACAATTCGTGCCAGATTTGTATGTTTACACCATAGGTATATCAACAATGACTCGGACAATTTCGAAAACTATCGCCAAGCCAACCAACTTTTATAAATGAGTTATGTCCCTCTGAAATTTAAATTCTTTAGAATATTGCATTTTCAGTGCTCTCATGTGTACAATTCTTACTAAATATGTATGAAGTTTATATCAAAGATTTATATCTTCAATGTCTCGAACAACTAAGAAAACCAGTTATTTTACTACACACGCTCAGGTCTATGATCGTTCTTTTAGGATTGTTTCAAACTTTTGCTTCATTATTACCGGAAGTTTATAAATCAGCAACGTCTGTAACGAAAATCAGCGCTTATTTTTCGAAGCCATCCTGTAAAAAAGAATATGTGGTATGATTTCCAACGAGACAACTCCCCATAAGAGACCAAAATGACACAGAAATAAACAACTATAGGTCACCGTACAGCCTTCAACAATGAGCAAAGCCCATACCACATAGTCAGCTATAAAAGGCCCCGAAATGACAATATATAACAATTCAAACGAGAAAACTATAAACGGCCTAATTTATGTACAAAAAATAAACGAAAAACAAATATGTAACACATAAACAACGACAACCACTGAATGTGGTGGGGTTTAACATGTTAGACCATTGCTGATTTTCACCTTCGATATTTTCTATAAAAACTCTATGTATTGTTTCGTAGCATTTTACTTATTAAAGACCCAAACATGCAGTTAATAAAAAAAAAATCTAGACTTTATGTTCTTTTCGTGTATCTAACTTTTGTTTTGGTAAATTATAAATTAATTATTGAAATACAAATGTATCTGGTAAAAAAACGCATTAATTGCTTGGACAAATGAAATATCAACTTGGACAAAATGACTGTGTAGAGATGGTTTTATAGAATCTACAAATTTTGAACTCACGAACAATGAGGCAAATGTTTGTTCTTTCGGTAGATGTTATAATTATCTCACATCTTTTATGCATTTTAGCTATATGTCTACTTATAAAACTACCTTTCAGCCGTTAAGTCAAAGAAACACGTCATTGGACATTTTTCTGATTTCAGCTTAATATGCAGCCACCGAATCAAACGAAATTCGATAAAATAACGGCTTTAATTTAACCGAGAACTGACACACTTCGTTGCTTCTGCCAAGTTTCGGGAAGATCAGAGAATTGGAAATAGGATCACTATACATAAGAGATAAAACAGTTGTTTAAAAATGTAACGTTGGACATCCGTTTTTTTCACAAAGCTTTGTTGTATTAATCCTCAAATATACTACATATTACTAAGCATATGACCAAGAGCTATAAGAACATAAAGGAAAACATATAATGAATTAGTTTTTATAGTGGTTAGTGTTTGTTAACATTTTATTTTATTTTGGGGAGGAAATTTCGAAGATTCTGTTTTTAAACATAGGGGTTGTAAGAACAGCGTGCATGACGTTAAATGGGCTTTGTTCATTGTTGAAGACCGTACGGTGACCTATAGTTGTGTATTTCTTTGTCATTTGGTCTCTTGTAGAGTTTTCGCATTGACAATCATACCACATCTTCTTTTTTATATCATGGCCACATCATTGTCAATGATGTAGTGCACAACTAACAGAATATTTGAAACGAACCGCGTCACCTTTCAACATCGCATCACTGTTAATACTGGCTGCTACGACTTAAGTTGACAACGAATCTTGAAATTTTGTACACGTTAAATATACTATATGTGCATGCTGACCAGACACGTTTAATGACCTCAGGTCACAATAACATTGTTCATTACATTGTGATAAAAACCATAATGCATTGTTTTATCTGATTTTAATCATAGGAATTACATAAACTTATTTAAAATTACATGTAATCGATTACTTTTGTGTCATCATATGCAACAATAATATTCATGTGATTGATTCACGAACACAATAACAAGACAGTCTGCGTATTATTTTTCAAATTATATTTTCTTGTACAGTCTAGAAGACGGGGGTAAGATTTGTTTTAAATTACATTCGGAATAATTCATACAGTCAGAGGTCAAAAGTGATTTACCACACTGTATTCTCCTCATATATTCATACAAAACATTTTTTTTTAAAAATATTCCCAAGACATATTTTTGGTGCGATTTTGTTGAGTTTTTTTACTTATAAACTCATAATTGTGTACAGTATCTTACGATTAGTTGAAATATTATATGGCAAGTTTTTACAGAATAATCATGTTATACTGGTATTGGATTATTATTTTTTTATCTATGTGTTATGTTTCAACTTTGTCTTTAAAAATCATTTCCCTCAAAGTAACAATCGTACATAAAAATATTTTATAAGTATTCTAAGATACTACAGATATTTAATAAGTATTCTAAGATACTACAGATATTTAAAAAGTATTCTAAGATACTACAGATATTTAATAAGAATTCTAAGGTACTACAAATATTTTAAAATCATTAAAAAAAATCAGACATAAAATAACTCACTATGATATTTTTTTTTATATTAAAAGTGTGTTTGAATATGAAATGCATTGTACATATGGAAATTGTCAAATGATGAAATCTGAATACATTCTGTGTGTTGAATCCTACAGATTTTAACAGCAAACATTTGTTAATACTACAAAATCAGAGTAAAAATCTTTAAACAGTGACAGGATTTGTTCTACAGGAAAACGGTCGCCTATGCTAATCGCTCGTTTGTTCGTTTAATATTAAGACTAAAAATAAAATCACAATTTAGTTGTAAGAGTAAAGTATAATCAACTGGGAGTTAGAATAATATTTTCGAATGTGGTGGCAACTCTTTCTGTCATTGATCTTTAATGAAATGGCAGTTTTAAATCCGACTCAGCATGTCGGTCTCAAGTCCTATAATATAAAACTCTAAAGGTTCATATCATTAACATTCAACGTTTTTTATCGGATAATTTTTTTTTTACTATCAATGTTGAATCAATGTTGAATTTAAGGTTCAACATTGATAGTAAAATAAAATATCCGATAAAAAAAACGTTGAATGTAAATGATATGAACCTTTAGAGTCTTATGTTATAGGACTAGTCGGTCTCTGGTAAAAACAACAACCAGGTTATTAATATCACATTAACATGTTCATAAAATGTATGTTATATTCATCGCTCGACGTATAACAACAACCCATCACCGTCATCATCTACAATTAAGATAATTCGTATATACTACTTTATCTGTTAAAAGCATATTTTTTTCAGATGCGGGCCAGTTTAATCGAAAAAGGTATAGCTCAACCAGTGCTACCAGTTGCTCATTTTGACCAATCGGAAAGAACGATTCCTCCGCCACCACCTCTTCCAATTCCATTACCGCCACCTCTACCCCCACCAAGAAAGAGTGCAGTTAGTGAAAATGTGTATCATAACGAAATTACAGATTATCCACTTATAAGAGACGTTGATTGTCAAACAACACAGAGTCTTCAAAGACCAGCTAAACCACAATCACAGCTTGTTGAACACGAAATAAGACAACAATCACAGCTTGTTGAACACGAAATAAGACAACAAGAAATAACTGTTTATTACGACCATGCACCATTTTTCGAACGTTTTTGTATGTACCGAGGATATAATCCAAAAGATGTGAAACCATGTCCAGTAACATTTGAGCCCTCAGTAATGTGTATCCATGACAATGATTCTAAGTGAGTATAAGTGACAATACAGTTTACATAATAAACCATTTTTCTCTTTTGTGTACCGTTTCTAGTTTAATACCTACCTTTTCATAATGAACTTGGGATTACGGTACTGACATTATAATTAATGATGTAAAAAGTAAAATAAGAAAAATATTAAAAAGAGACTCCAAGAAATTGCTTTTTAATTTCCATTTTGTTAATGTAATGCTTAATCTCCCATATGAAATAGACCTGATAGGGAATGTGCTGTTAAATTGTATGTGCTCTCTGTGAGTCCTTATTGTTTTATATGTTTAAGCTTTCTAAAGTTTCAGTATGGAACACTTTGATAATTCCAGAAACACGCGCTTTGCTCCCGGAAATCAAAGACTTTAACATAATACTGCTATCTAAAACAAAAGGATTAAATATACGAATACCATAAAAATTATCGCAGGGGAAAAAAATTGTATACTACAGATGTCATAACAGAAATACATTCTTAAGACGTTTTTTTGGGGGGCTGCTGATGCCCTATTTTTGGAGGAAACGTATGATAGAAATGACATTGACCATGTCACCAAGTGGTTATAAAGTCTTTAAAGATACCGGTAAAATGAACCAGAGGCTCTGCAGAGCCTGTGTCGCTCACCTTATTCTATGTGTATATCAAAGTACAATCTCCAACATTGTAGGCGAGAATAGAATTCATGACAAAAATGTTTTGTTGGTTTTGTATATACTGATCTTCTAGTCTGTTTAATTTCTCTCTATCTTCTTTGTATTTTGCTCAAAACATATTAGAGGGTTAAACGAATCTTCATTCAAGGGTATTCACTCATATGAAAAGTGACAGTGTACTCTTCGATAACGACAGTGAATCAAACATGTTGAGAAAAGAATCGTTTTTTCCTATTTTTTGTCTTATCATTATTCTTTGGATAAGTTTATAAAAACGAACCATTCTCTCTAAAGAGAACAGTTCACCAACTAAATTTTAACACGATTTAATTAATCAGAAAGATGTGTACATCTTGAGGGAAAACTTGGACATACTGCATAAACGCCTGATAATTATTTTAGCTACCGATTACTTTGTTTTGTAGAACGTACGAATCTATCCAACCGAGTACCGATTCGTCCTCCAGCACAGAAGAGTTGATGTCAATGGATGATGTGACGTGTGATGAAATTAAGAAATATTGCTGTTATTATATATTTTGTTGTGGTATCTGTTGTGATTAAAGAGTATGAAAACCCGTAAAGAGTTCATTTTAAACAGGACGTCATCAAACTAAATAGATACAAAAATGAGATGTGTGATGATTGCCGCAATAAGACAACGTTGTACCAGAGACCAAATGACTGAAGTAAATTACTATCACTGGCCTTTAGTATGAGTGGCCGTTCATGTCATTTGCGTGATTATATACGCGTATATGATTTTATACGTGTATATATACGCGTATATTGTGGTTTTCAACGCGTATATTGTGGTTTTCAACGCGTATATTGTGATTTTATACGCGTATATTGTTAAAATAAACACGTTTATACTTAAATCCAATTTTTGTATCATGTACGCGTTAATATACGCGTTAATTGCATAAATATACGCGTTAATATACGCGTATGCAATTATTATATACGCGTTAATATACGCGTTAATATTTGTCATTTGTCTTTTTGGTTTAACCAATGAAAACTGCGTTCTTAAACTAGTTTGTATATAACAACTGATCAGAATTGTAATGAAATGCGGTTCCTACAACTTCTTTTTAATATACGTAACAAGTGTGGACACAGATGAGTGTGAATAGTAATAGTGTCTTATGACAAAGGGAGTTCTATGTTTTCCTATATATGGTGTTACAATGTATTAACTGTGTTGCACGATGACAACCGATCTGAGCATTAGGAGTGTTATTTATTTTAAATATTTCTTATGAAATGTTCAAGACAGGCATGGGGAAACAGTAATTACATTAGTTACCAAATGATTTTGATAGAACATGTTCTAAATCTTAGATTTTGAAAACATTTTGTAGCTTGGAGAGCAACACATAATAGGTTCATTTTTTCACGTGTTTTTTTTTCTAAATGGGAGATGATATCTAGATTTGAGAACATGATATAAGGGGCTGTAATTAAGTGGTTGCTGTTCATTTATGTGTTACATATTAGTTTTTTGTTTATTTTTTTTAACATAAATAAGGTCATTCTTTTTCTCGTTTGAATTGTTTTATATCAAATTGTCATTTTGGGGCCTTTTAAAGCTGATTATGCGGCATTGGCGTTTCTCATTGTTTATGGCCGTACAGTGAAATGTAGTTGTTAATGTCTGTGTCGATTTGGTCTCTTGTGGAGAATTGTCTCATTGGCAATCATACCACATTTTTTTTTATATGTATTTGCTTACTATTGGTATGGTTCTATTTATATTACTTTGTGGTGGATCGTCAGTATCATTAGTAAAATTTTTATATACGTAATTAATCTCAAGACTTTACACCTGTTTTTTGTAACATTTCATTTATATGAAAGTTTGTTGCCTATATTTAAAATAATAACTAACAGTGTTTCGGGATTTTTTGCTTATACTATTATAAAGCACGGGTCCTTTTTCAAAAGTCTCCCAACTATTTCCTTGACTACAACAACCAACAGTCAGAATATTTTCCCTGTCTAACTGGTGTAAGACTAGGGGGAATCTATCTCCCTTTCTCTTTTCTATTTTTTGAATGACATAGAAAAATCTTTATTGATTTGGTGGCTGTCCCCTTGAGAAAATGTCAAAATGAGTTAAATTCAATTATGAAACTGTTTGCCATACTGTACGCTGATGATACTGTCATTCTGGCGGATTCAGCAGAAAGTATGCAAAATGCACTAAATATTTTTCAGATATACTGTGAATTATGGAAACTTGAAGTTAATGTTACAAAAACAAAAAGTATGGTATTTAGTAAAGGCAAAGTGCAAAGGAAATTTGAATTTAAATTACAAGGCAAAAATTCCCCAGCTAGGTCTCAATGTACTACTCTCTTCTGTGCCATCGTATAATGTGCACATATCTCAAATACCTTACGCTGTTGCTTTTTGAGTCAATACAGTTTTCTTGGATAGGGCTGAACCCCTGACTAATTAAAACAGGCCGCAGAATTTTATAGGATATTCAAACATATTAGTCGACGATAATATTAAAACGCAAAGTGTATATTCTTTAAAAAAGAATAAGGTTATTTTTTTAAAATATTCTTCTTAAGGGGTACAATGTAGACAATTGGAACTATTGTGAGGTACAGTCAGCAAGAAATTAAAGTTTCAAGTCCAACCTGACAACCATCTACAATCACTAGTATCATGCACGGACAGATGTAAAACAATATGTTCCGGTTCCGCGAAAAACCTCCCAGTTATGATGGCAAGGTCTCCTACAAACTTGAAAAATCTTCAACACCAATAACTTACGCACTACATGTCAGAGATTCATTCTGCATATCTATGATTGAGTTTATAAAGCTGCAGCCCAAAACAGAAGCGGAAGATCATGCGAACATTTAATTTTGATTCTGTGTTTCCATGCAAACCAATCTACACTCAAGACACCAGCACTTCTAAAATAATCTAAATATCAATATCAGGTCATAAATATCTGTCAACTAATCCTTGAAAGACATTGGTGCTGGTAGTTGTGATAAACAGAAAAACAGAAAAACAGAAATATCACAAAAATAAGAAGCCCTTGTTTGCAGATTGTCAATGTGTCTTAGCCTTCAACATGGTTTCAATTATGTGAAATGAAATCGGTTCACGTAAGAATTACTTTAACACTCCATAACACCATCCTCGACAAACTTGGTTAGGACGAATAAAATGTAAAGAGTTGACAGATAGACGGGCGGATCAACGGAAGAAAAGTGAGACAAGACAGATCACATCAGCTCACATGTCCAATACTAGATACTAGAATTAGATTTTTGCAAACGACACCTTCCTTTGAACATGTTGAAGTATATAATATTTATAGAACTTGAATAAATCGTAGGTCAGTTAATTAGTAATCACGTTGATTCTGTTACTAAGTTACTTTATATTACAGAAAGTTCCTGATTAAACTGACTGTTTATACTTTGAATGTTAAGAAGGAATGGTCTCTTCTGATACTGAAACCAGTTGAAGACAACCCATACTTTGCAAATTTAAGGGGGGTGCACGCCCGCCACGCCCCGCTTAATCCGCCCCTGAAAGTAGAAGAACGACGTAAATTACAAACAAAATTCTGCAAAACTCTACATAGTTTAGTTTCTTGTGTACAAATTGGAAATTAGTATGGCGTTCATTATCACTGGACTAGTATATGTTTGTTTAGGGGCCAGCTGAAGGACGCCTCCGGGTGCGGGAATTTCTCGCTACATTGAAGACCTGTTGGTGACCTTCTGTTGTTGTTTTTAATTTGGTCGGGTTGTTGTCTCTTTGACACATTCCCCATTTCCATTCTCAATTTTATAGACCATCAAAGATAAACACGAAACATACTGAAAACGAGGGATTATCTCGTGTGCCGCCGAAAGGTTTAGAAGATTTTGTTTCAATTGTAACATATTGATACTTTTGATTCGCATGACACGGGTAACATCTTGTTGACACAACCAAACTGAACTATTTTTTGTTTTTCCTGAA
Organism: Mytilus trossulus; assembly: GCF_036588685.1. Taxonomy (NCBI): domain Eukaryota; kingdom Metazoa; phylum Mollusca; class Bivalvia; order Mytilida; family Mytilidae; genus Mytilus; species Mytilus trossulus. Next base: position 17,329,535 of record NC_086374.1, on the reverse strand, counting down.
ATCACCCTAGCTTTGTTTAAAACAACCATCGGTAACTTACGTGCTGTTGCCTGTAATGTTTCTTTGAGACATACAGACAAAATGGCAGCCGGCTCAAGTCAAGAAACCGTAGTCACGGCTATCAAAGGTTGTGCTATGTGTACTATGGTTTGTCTGTGTTTTTTTTCTTCTTCATATTTTGGCCATGTCGTTGTCATTCAGTGGTTGTCGTTGGTTTATGGTTTATGTGTTACATATTTGTTTTTCGTTCATTTTTTTACTTAAATAAGGCCGTTAGTTTTCTTGTTTTAATTGTTTTACATTGTCTTATCGGGGCCTTTTATAGCTTACTATGCGGTATTGGCTTGTTCATTGTTGAAGGCCGTACGGTGACCTATAGTTGTTAATGTTAATGTTTGTGTCATTTTGGTCTTTTGTGGATAGTTGTCTCATTGGCAATCATACCACATCTTCTTTTCTATATTGTCAGTTTATTTTCGACTTATGACTTTTAATGCCGCTTTGGTCTTTCGTCTCCCTTTTATATGCTTGTATCTATTATAAAGAAAACTACAACCAAAGACGAGGAATTTCATTCTCTAATACAGAACATTTAAGTGCTTATTTGTTATATAGCCACTATAAACCTTTACTGGGAGTCAAACTGTTGTATTCTAAATTACAATTCACAGAAAAAAGTTGTTTTACCACCAGCAGTGTGATATAAATGCTATCCCTAGTTCAGATATCTAATCACTTATACAGACCAGAATGTAGGGCTTTACGACCACGACAATTGGAAACATTGCACAGACTACAGTCATGTGATCATGGCTAGAGTATACTGTCGATTAGGATCACAGATGTTTTTTTCTTGGCTTTTGTTTAAAGATGTTTTGAGTTTTAAGCAGCAGGACAAGACGTTTCTTTCAAAACAGGGTTCTTTTGACATTAGTCCCAGAAGTGCACTAATATTTCAGTTGTTTATGTCCCTTCATAAAATAGATGAACATGGCAAAAGTGTATTTTGTAATGAAGATGATGTCCAATGGTGATGGTTAAAGCTCGCTATATGTGGTACACAAACATATGACCACCACTCTATTGCAAGACACAACATGTTTAATGTCCGGAGTTTAACATTGATATTCGCAATATCATTACAGGATTCGTGGCTTAAGAATTTTGTCGTGTTCTACGTTTTTATAACGTTCCCACATTACAAAAGTCATTTTAGGTCTGAATTACTGATTAAAGTAATGTATATATTTAGTGATATATATGTCAATATATCCCGCATAAAAAATGTATGATCTTGCGTCACTTAGCTTGGAATTGAATAACCGAAACGTTCTTCGTTTTCAAACGAATAACAGGCTATTCTTCAATAAAACATACCTTTTTAAAGTTTCAAGTTAATATTAAAATGATTTATTTTCCTATTGATACAAATTTATTTCATAGAAATCGTCATGACATTGTAAAAACTCAACAATGTATGTTTTGAAATAATTCGTGTTGTCTGTTTTGCATGTAGCGTATTTAACGTATATGGCTTAAAGTTAAGTTTTCACTTTCATTGATGTATACTAGATGGTTATATGAATAAATACATATTTTGTCATAATTTTCTATAAATTTTGTTAAGTTTTGACAGACGTTGTTCTTATTATTTGAAAAAAACCCAACATCGTTTAAAAAACTACCACCGTTTTGTTCAGTCGCATACGTGTGATCGGAAATCTCGTATACTGATGGATTTTCACTTTTTGGATGAAAAACCAATAAGGAAGAAAATAAATTTAAGTTTTCAATCATTCTACTATAAAAAGGGTATTTAAATTGGAGTTAGATATTAAACAATTACAGTGACTGTCTTTTGATGAGGTATAATCAATTTTATTTTTCCTTGTAAACAACGTATATCCTTTGATCAAGATTTCTGAAAAAATGCACCATATTTTCATTTGACGACCAGAAGAATCTTAAAGTTCACATATATGATATAGCCGTGTACCATTTTTAACGATTAAATTTTTATAAATCCGACTTTGGTCACCGGCCTATTATTCAAACTATCCATTTCATTATTCAAAATTGACTATTTCTCAATGTTCACGCGTATTTTGATATTTTTAAGTCCTTCGTTACTCCTGTAATATAAGTTGCGGAACATATTAACTATATACCTTTTGTTCCTCTCGTAATAAGCTTTCGATTGAGGTATAATATATATCTGAAATTAGGGGCTGAAGGGTCCTACCAGTCCATTCTATTATTAAAAATATCAATTTCATTATTCAAAATTGGCTATTTCTTAATTTTCACGCGTATTTTGGCATTTATTCCCTCAGTAGTTTCTGTTATGGTCATTGCGGCACATGGTGGTTATACTCAGTTTATTCCTCCATCCATAAGCTTTTATTTGGTGTATAACTTTTTTTTTAAATAAGAAGCTGACGGGTTGCAGCAGTCTATTCCATTATTCAAAATAAGTTATTTCTCAATGTTCACGCGTATTTCGATATTTAAAGTCCTTCGATACTTCTGTAATATCCGTTGCGGAACATATTGACTATATACCTTTTGTTCATCACTTAATAAGCTTTCGATCGAGGTAAAATATATATCTGTAATAAGAGGTTGAAAGGTCCTGCCAGTCCATTCCATTATTCAAAATATCCATTTCATTATTCAAAATTGGCTATTTCCCAATGTTCTGGCGAATTTCAATATTTAAGTCTTGGGTTACTTCTGTAATATGCGTTGCGGAACATATTGACTATATTCATTTTGCCAGTCCACTCTTGATAAGCTTTCGATTGAGTTATTATATATATCCGTAGTTAGAGGCTGCAGGGTCCTACCAGTTCATCCCATTCTTCAAAATATCCATTTCATTATTCAAAATTGGATATTTCTCAATGTTCACGCGTATTTCGATATTTAAGTCCTTCGTTACTCCTCTAATATGCGTTGCGGAACATATTGACTATATAACACTCTTTATAAGCTTTCAATTGAGGTATAAAATATATCTGTAATTAGGGACCGAAGGGTCCTATCAGTCCATTCCATTATTCAAAATATCCATTTCATTATTCAAAATTGGCCAACATGTTTAACCCCGCCACATTATTTATGCATGTCTCTGTCCCAAGTCAGAAGGCTGCAATTTAGTGGTTGTAGTTTTTTTATGTTGTTTATGTGTTATATATTTGTTTTTCGTTCATTTTTTACATGAGGCCGTTAGTTTTCTTGTTTGAATGGTTTTACATTGTCTTATTGGGGCCTTTTATAGCTGACTATGCGGTACGGGCTTTGCTCATTGTTGAAGGTCGTACGGTGACCTATAATTGTTAATGTCTGTGTCATTTTGGTCTTTTGTGGATAGTTGTTTCATTGGCAATCATACCACATCTTCTTTTTTTATACTTCCTCATTTTTACGCATGTTGTGGTATTTAGGTCCTCCGTAAACCCTCTTATGGTCATTGCGAATCAAAATAAAGCTTTAGTGTCAATAGTCATTTTTTTTATATTTATTTCACTATTCACCGCTTCAATTTGAATAATGAAACATAAACTATTTCATTATTCATTATTCATATTTTGATATTGAAACTATTTCACAACTCTGTATTGAATAATGAATAATGAACTATGAATAATGGACGTATTTCAGCGCGGTAAAACAACACCTATTGTATATTGTTTGTAGGCATAGATTGAATATATTTTATCAAATGTTGGCATAGGTTGAAGGCGCCATCTGTGCATGTCGCAGAAAATGTACCACTATAATTTGTTTGTATAATTGTCCATTAAATTCAAATTCATTGTTTCTTTGAATAAATTTATCAGATGCCGTAAAATCTTTTTTGTTGGGAATATTGAAAGTATATTCTTATGTGTCAATTGATTCTAATGCATTGATAACTGTTTCTTCTAAGTTATCAATATTCATATGTGTTCACATAGATGTTACATCATAGGCAATAAGAATGCAATCCTTGATGTTAAATCACATATTAAAAAAACCGAAACGTATCAATATTTACCAATCACTAGTCCACATCCGAAAACACACATTCACAAGTATTACAGTTTGCAAGTGAATCTATACGTAATATTAGAAATAAATTAGTGACATCAATGAATTAGATCGACATTTAATTAACTAACATGTACAAAATAAGTTTATATTGAAAGATGATACTGTAAAAATAAAACAGAGAATGTTATTAGAAACGTTAAAAATTCTGCAAGCAGAAAAACAACCTTATTAAAGGCCGATAGGACAAAGAATGTTCCACTCACTCTCGCAACTAAATATAATCCAATGGTACAAAAACCTGTAAAGTAAGGTTATAAGAAACAATTGAGCAATCTGCAAAAAGACAAACGCTGTAGAGAAATCTTCACCCATGGCAGGTGCCTATCATAGCGTATAAACGTACCAAAACGATCAAAGAATACCTTGCTAAATCAAGGAAATAGTTGGGAGATTTTTGAAAAGGGACCATGCTTTAATTGTAAAAGCAAATATTCCCGAAACGCTGTTCGTTATTATTGTAATTATAGGCAACACACTTTCATATAAATGAAATTAAATTAAAAAAAAACGGTGTAAAGTCTTGAGATTAATTACGTATGTTGGTCGAAGGAACCGCACTTCTTTACAATTGTGATATACAAACTAGTTAAAGAACGCAGTTTTCATTGGTTAAAACAAAAAGACAAACGAATGTTTATTAACGCGTATATTATGATTTCATACGCGTATAGTAACGCGTATATTTATGCAAATAACGCGTATATAAACGCGTATATATATGGAATTAACGCGTATATTAACGCGTATATGATAAATAAATAAGATTTAATTATAAACGTGATTATTTTAACAATATACGCGTATAAAATCACAATATACGCGTTGAAAACCACAATATACGCGTTAAAAACCACAATATACGCGTATACATTTGTAAAAATTACTTTGCAGAACAATTTTTTCATTAACACTTTCTCTTAAAAATATATTAAAGATAATATATAACCCAAAGATATTATATAACCCAAAACTGTAATATTTCCTTAAAATTTACTTTTTTCTGGACAGTAACCCAACAATAAGTTGTCATATTGGTCTAAAAATTACTTAGCAGGATCTAAACATGTTTAACACATTCACTTATGCAAGTTTGGCTCTTACTGCTTTAGTTTTTGTCATTTGCCCCCTTTGTTCTATTTTTAGAAACTGCAGCCATGTTTTTGAATTGATCACATCCCCAAATACATTTAATGAACAAAATATCCTTAGGAACATTCAATTACAGTGTTTAGGTATTTGATCAAGTAGTTTGAATGAAGAAGATTTTTGAAAAAATGGTAATTTCACAAAAAGTGTTAAAAAACGTTTTCAGGACAATAACTCCTTTAGAGGTCAATTAACTATTTTGATCATGTTGTCTTATTTGTTGATCTTACTAAGCTGAATATTTGTTGCCATTTATACTTTTTCTCATTCTATTATAATGAAGAAAATTACCCAAAACAGTAAAATTTATTAAAAAAAATGAACTATTTCCAACAGTAACCCAACAATGAGTTGTATACAGATAGACCATAACCCATTTATTACTTTAATTCCCATTCACTTTGCTCTCACTGCCAAAGTTTTTAAGAATTATTTCTTGTCAAATGTTCAATGGCTTACATCTTGGAAACAGGCATGCTTTTTAGTTCCTTTATTTATATACATATACTGCTATTAATGTATCTCAGTCTGGTTAAAAAAACTTTTTATTCCAACACAGAAGTGAACATTTCTTAAGGGGTCAATTGACTTTTGATTGGTGGGGCATCATGTTTTCTGGTCTCTGCAACCGTTCATTCCTCTGTCCATTCGTTTGTTCGTCTGTCCAATTTCAGGTTAAAGTTTTTGGTCAAAGTAGTTTTTGATGAAGCTGCAGTCCAATTAACTTGAAACTTAGTACACATGTTCCTTATGATATTATCTTTCTAATTTTAAAGACAAATTAGACTTTTGACCACAATTTCACGGTCCACTGAACATAGAAAATGGAAGTGCCAGTTTCAGGTGAAAGATTTTGGTCAAGGTAGTTTTTAATGAAGTTGAAGTCCAATCAACTTGAAACTTAAAACACATGTTCCCTATAGTATGATCTTTCTTATTTTAATCTCAAATTAGATTTTTCCAATTTCATGGTCCATTGAACATGGAAAATTATAGCCCAAGTGGGGCATACATGTACTTTGGACACATTCTTGTTTGAAATTTTTTAAATCCTTCTTAGTCATTTACATTTTCTATCTATTTCAATATTTAAGATAAAAACCAATAAAATGCTTCACTAAGCACAGCTGGATACGACAGCAGAGGTTCAACCATGTAACAGTTGGGGCAAAAATGCATACAATATTTGCGCTTGATACAGGTTTTTGGATTGTAATTGAATATTTGACCCTTAATAGGTTTCTGACACAGAATAACTGTATTCAAAGAATTTAGAAGTGGTCATATGATTTTAATTTTTATTCTTTTTTCTTTTCTATTGTGCAATACACTATGCATTTGCAGATTGCCTTCCCTCCCCAATTATTTTTTTTAACCCTCCCAATCTTTTCCTTAAGATATGGTCATAATCTCAAATCAAATTTCCCATGGAGACTGCAACCACGATTACCAATTTAAATACATCATAAAAGTCTTAAAATATAAAACAAGTAAAACTGTGAGCTACTGCTCTCTGATGATACCCCTGCGGGTAAACAGGAATTTGTTGAATCTATCACACTGTATAGCTGACTGAAACCAAATTTAAGAAAATCCTGGTATTGTAGTTGGTCATAAAAAAGTGACGAAAATTTTCAACTTACTATCATGTGTAGAATGATACAATTGTTCAGTAAACAGGAAGTTGTAGAGTGATGAATCTGAAAACTCATCACATTGTTAAACTGACTTATATAAACACTGAAACCAAATTTCTGAAATCCTTGTCAAGTAGTTCCTGAGAAAAATGTGACGAAAATATTCATGGGACGGTTGGACTGACGGGTAGATGGTAAAACAGTATACCCCAATAATAATGACATACACATTAATATTCCTTTAAAAGTAACTTCTAAAAATAAATGACAGCTTACCACATCAAAACAATACAACAGTTCTTTATACATAATTTAATAGCTGTGTAGGTGAGGTATTCCAAACATACACAACATTGTACTTTTGAGTTTGGATTTAGACCTCCCTTACACTGGTTTTAAATTGTTTATTAACCAGGAAATCCACTTATTCCTAAATGGTGTGAGCCATAACCCCCAAAAATCAATCCTAAACATCCCTTTGAGGTATGGAAACTTGTGGTATAATTTCAGAGAGATTCGTACACCTTTCAACAAGTTAATGTCTACAAATAACCCTATTTTGACGACGATGACGATGTGATAGCAATATATGACCACATTTTTTAATAATTTTTTGCGGTTGTATAAAATCTGTATTCTATTTTTTGCCACGTTTGGATGAAAACTTTGTATTCAATTTATAATATAAATACTGTAGCGAGCCAGGGGTGACTAACCCAACAGAAAACAAAATTTAATCTCTAAATTCCAACCACTTGGAAAAGTATAAACTCAAGACTATTTCTGACAAGTCTGAAGACTGAATATTCTATGACTAAATTATAGGTTGTTCGCCTGTTTTGATAAAAATCCAGACAATCAGATTATGCTATGCTGATGAAAAGAACACCAAACAAGTTTTTGAAGTTTCCAATTTTTATTAAGTTTTATATTCTATTGATCATTAACTCCTCATCAAATACGTATTTCACAATACAATATCATAAGTATACAGTAATTACATAATAATAAAATTTCTAGCACCTCTCTAAACGAGTCTCAGAACTCCCCCAAAAAATGTAGGAACTCTTAATCTTTTGAAAATTTATCAATTCTAAATAAGGTACATCAAATGCATTATTAAATGTGTTTAAATTCATGGAAATATAGGAGGTTGTGATCTAGTCCCATATAAAACTGTTTGTTGTACTATTTAAGAATTTGTACTGATATTTATGTGAACTTTTACATGTTTGAGTCTTGCTATATAAATTGCTTATTTAACTAACATTTCTATAAATATAAAGTTTAATAATTTGAGCAGAAATTAATCCGAAACCTTTTCTGATTTAGATAAATAAGTTTAGGAAACTGATTCCTTATCAGTTCATCAGGTCCTTCCTGATATAAATACAAAAATGTTGTTTAAAGAAATACTGTCCAGTCCTTACTTAAGACAGTATTCCATAAAATCAAGGCAACTGCCAGGTCCTTCGTGAAACAGTGCCTATTTTAAGATAGCAGTTAGATCCTTTCTAACTGTTATCTAATTAAAATATGGTTTCCAAACCTTATGGAAACCATAATCCCTAATTCCAAAGATTGCCTATTTATATCTGTTTAAAGTAGTGTTTTGAAATTTACAAACATCAAATAACTATTATAACTAAAGCATTGCCTGCAAAATCCGTAAAATTAACTAAAAAGGTTTTAAAGTATTTGCTACAGTTTCTTAAATTTAACTTAACATGACTGATGAGAACAATGGATTAAAATCGTAAGAGCCCGGCTCCTAAAAGTCCGCTAAAATAAGGTTTAACTTTACAAAAACTAAAAAGACATTGTTTTGTTATATATATTCATCAAATTCATCAGAATATTCAGTGTCAGTGGCAGGAGCCTGAGTTTTTCTCCGTACCATATTTCTTCTTTTTTTTAGTCAAGAGTACGTATCACTGGATTCACTAATTTGAATGAATCCCACCGAGGATGCCAAAATCACTACATATTATTCTTCAAGAAAATTAAGAAAGTTTATCAAGGTATGATGGAATATGAAGAAAACTAAGACTGTAAAACACAGATGGTAAAGTCATGAGTTGCCCTTAAAAGGAGAATTGATCGTTACTTTTAAATTACTTTCTAAAATATATCTAAAATATATCTAAAATGGCAGACTAAAACTTTGAATATTTCAAAAATTACACCTCTAACTGACCACTTAAAAGAATATAATTTTATATGGATAAATTCACTTAACAAATTTTGCCTTTCAGTACCAAATTCAAATGTCAAATAATTACACTTTTAACAAAATAATTTTCATTAGCTTTTGATACTAAACAAGTTAGTTAAATTTTAAGTAATTGACAATTTCTGAAGGTAGGCCAAAATTAAAAAGTTATAGAGAATCAGCAAATACAATACAGACTAAATAGTGAATAGATATTAACTTAATTCAGTTTTCTTTATTTTCCGGATCTTTATTTTCTTCTACAGATTTTACTTTCGGTTGGCAATGTTGTAGTTCAGGTCTGTTTAAATATGGCTTCCTTCGTATTTGTTTGAATGGGCGGTTGGACAGGTTAGACAACCTGTCTTGGATGGTCTGGTGGCGACCATGCACCCTCTCGAATTGTCTAAACTGCCCACGCAGGTAAGCAATATCGGTGGAGAGGGTTCGAATTGCCTTTGTGTTGTGGGTAATTTCTTTTAGTAACAATTCCTGGGTGGAGGTAAAAGTAGATAGAGCGGTCAAGATCTGCTGCTTCAAATTATGTGTTGGAGGTTAGGCCAAAGAAGGTAGAGGGGTCTGCACTGGTTGAGGCTTGAGGTACCTCAGACCCAACATCAGTGGTAAGATGTATTCAGCATCTTCATCCTGTATTAAATCCTGAAAAAAGTCTGTCATTTCATATCTTTTTTCCTCTTCTTTTTCTGAAACAGAAAAAAACCATGTTTGAGAAGAATAATTCGATGACAAAATTTAAATTGGAAATATGTGAATGTGAAAGATGTATGAACATGTTCCATGTATAAAAACAAAAATTTGTAAATAAAATGTCAATCAAAGTCATTTGTAGTTTTTTGGCCCCGTTTATCCTAATTGATAATGACCTTAACCCCCAAAATAATTCAAAACCTTTCTTTTGAGGTATAGGGTCTTGTGGTACGACTTCATAGACATCCATACACCTAATCTCAAGTTATTGTCCTACAACAAGAAAATTGCATGTTTTTGGCACCTGATTCTAAAACAGTTAAGACAATGACCATCCAAACCAATCCCAATCTTCTTTTTGTGATATGGAACCTTGTGGTTCAATTTCATAGAGATCCATACACTTATTCTCAAATTATTGTCTGGAAACCAAAAGTCATAATAATATGACCAGAAAACATATGTGGTCGTATAAATAAAAATATGAAGGACATGAACCAAAGACAACCACTGAACTTAAATTTCTTAAATTTTGTTTGTTTGTTTGTTGTTATTTTGCTTGTGCAGTCAGAAAAGGTGTATGGAACTTGTATAAAAACAAAAAGGGTTTGAAAAAATGTTACTCAAAGTCTCTTGTAGTTTCTAATTTTTTTAAGAACTGTACTTACAATTTCTTGCTTCCTGTCCAAATGAAGGGAACCTGTGTATATCTAACATTCAATTATAATTCTGACACAATCTGAAAAAGGCAATAGAAAAGTGTTGACAAAGTTGTTTATTCTATCTGTATAAGGGTATAGCAATAATTCATGAGAGATTTTACTATGTTAATTTGTACTGCAAAGTAATACAGGTCATAAACAATAACAAATTTCGTGATATTTTGAAATACAATAAAATTCAAAATTTATTTTATCAAATGATAAAAAAAATGTATTAGCAGTTCAAGTAATTTTCAAGTTTTTGAATTTCACTTATATGCATATTTTGTGTTGCATGTTGCAAGAAATCAATTGATAAAGTCATGTTTCAAACTCTTGACTAACAATAATGATTTTTAACCATTCTTACAATTCATTGACAAATAAGAACGTAATAAATGTGACTATGGAACAGAGATAATGCCCCCCCCCTTGCATATCATAAAGTTCTAAAGGCAGGAACATAACTGAAGATCAGTAAAAGTGAAGCTACTCAAATTTACACTATATCTGAGCATGTGGTAATAAGTATTGTGTATAAGTTTCATAAAAACCCTAGAACAATAAAAGTGACACCCCAAAAATTCAAACTTAATCTGTATTTTGTGATAATAATAATTGTGTATAAGTTTCATTGCATTTGGTTGAAGCAATCTAGAGATAGAGAATGGAAACAAAAATTCAGCATTTTTTCCATTGTAAAGGGGCATGTTTTGTGGTCATTAGCATAAGTTTCATAACATTTGGTTGAGGCAAACTATAGTTTGTTTGTACATTATTTAATATTATTGTGCTCATGGTGCCAGAAAAGATGTATGGACATATACAAAAACTATCAGTTCTGAAGAACGGTCACGTTATCTGTATTCAACACTGAAGTAGTTCCTGAATTCTTTAAAAACTTAACTAAGTATACAATTGAGAAACATGATGTACAAACCTTTAAAATTTCTTGCTTCATGTCCAAAGTTTGGGCTCCAAATGTGAATTTTTAACATTCAAATACAGCGTTGGTGCAATCAGACTCTGAAAAAGGCAATAGACAAGTGTTGATAATTATTTCCAAAACTAGAATTCTTTGTCTTTTATGTTTAACAGTGTGGATGAAATTGTTAATTTTATCTGTATAAGGGTACAGCAGTAATTCATATGAGATTGTAATATGTTAATCTGTACTGCAAATTAAAAGTAATACATGTACATGGAATTAAGAATTAAATATATCAGAGTTTTAACATTTTTTAAGGTCCTATAGCTTCTTCTTTGGTGAAATTCAATTGAATGCTGTCCGACAGAAATAACTTCCCCTTACATGAATGTAATTGTTCTTCTGTGAAAAGTTGTCTCATTGTCAATCTGCATATTTTTATATTATCATGAATACCTTCTTGTGATTCCATAAACAACCCTACCAACAATACAAAGTGTATCCATTATTGACAGTAAATGAGTAACTGATCGAATCACTAATATTCAACACTAACTTGAGATAGGGACTGACCAATGACAGATGTAACTGTCTATTCATTCTATACACAAAATGGGATCACCTTAGTTTTTTTCTCTATTTGAAGTATTCAGCTTTTAACAGTTGAGTTTGTGCCATGACATTCATCAGATTTTGACATTATTTTGCTTACAGCATGTTGGGGTTGCAACCAAAAAAGTCTTTCTTGCCCAACACTAAGTTTCCAGTCTGAAGATGAAGACCATCCATTACAGGCCTGCTGATCATATCCAACATAAAGAGCTATCATTCTCTATTGGATACTGAAATATCATAAATGTGCTTTGTTAAAGTATAAGATTCAAATCTAAGAAAAGAAAATTATAATCTAAGACTTAAAACACAATAATTAACAGCTAGAACATCATAAAAAATTCACGTATTCTCTACAATTTTCTTCCAATCACTCTTAAAGCCAGCACTAGTGATTTCCAGATGTATTTCTATTCTGACAGGATTGTATATCTTTAACTTTAACAAGTCAAGAGACCATCTATGAATAATTCAGGTTAATTTTACTGAGACTCTGAATAGAGTGAACAATTTGTTACAAATGGATAGATGGACTAATCACTATAGGGCATCCACTATTTGGCAGGGCCCTAATAATGTTAACATATCGCTGATAGCAGCCACGTAGCTGCCTTTACGCAAAAAATCATTTGCTTGCACATGTTTTTCCCCCCAAAAAAAAATCAAAAAAAAAATCCTGAAATTGAATTTCGGATAGTCTTTAGTCTTTAGGATTACGGTATCGTGTCTGGCGGTGTCTGTACTTGAAACTACAATCACGACACAAAGTTAAACCCCTGTAGAAATAAAAATAAAAATGAAGAAGCTAGATTTTTATTTTAGCAAGAAGGCAGTGGATAACGAAAGCCAAAACGTTTATCTAATCGCCCAGCAAAGTCTAAAGAGAAGCCCAAATCTCTGAAGGCCTCTCTATCAGTGCCTAATAAGGAGCTATATCCTTCAATATTTGCAATTTTCGCAATCCTAAAAACAATGCCAGTGACTACGTCAACTACCAAACGGTCATTTAGTTCATTACGCCGACTGAAAACTTATCTCCGTTCAACCATGGTACAGGACAGACTATCTTCGTTGGCCCTCATACATGTTTACAGAGAAATGGATATTGACACCGAGAGAGTTCTGAGATCATTTGCCTTGGCAAAAAATAGATATATGGACTTTGGATATTAACTAGTCTATACTTTAGTTTAAGTCTTACATGCAGTATTAACTTTTAATTATACAGGCTCAATAAAATCACCTTGAAAACATCTTTGATTTATTTCCCTTACTTATAAGTCGACTTAAAAGTAGCCGTTCGATTTCGTATTCCCATTGTCATTTTGTCCAAAAGACTATTGATTCACCTAGGGTATCCGTGTTACAAATGACCTTCTACCCTTGTCGTAGAAACCTCTCATTTGATTTTAAAATGACCCTCGTGAGAAACACCACGGGTGTCTTGCAAGAAGCAGGACCTGCTTACCTTCGGAGCACCGGAGGTCGCCACATTTTTTCGGGGTCCGTGTTTTTCATCTGTAGTTAGTTTTCAATGTTGAAAGTTTTTGCTTGTCATTTTGTGTCTTATCTGTTCCCGGGTTTCCAAATTACGAAACCCACTAGGATGTTACTATCCTTTCTTGAAATATGGTATAGTAAGAAACAGATAGGGTATTTATCATTTTCATCATAAAATGGTCCAAAAAAAAAAAATGCTTGCACTTTCTTATAACTCAGCTACGCCCCTGGATAGTATCTTAGAAACTGGTTTTATTATGAAAAATTTAGAAAGACCAAAGAAAATTTTAGGTTGACAAATAAACAATGAAAATTTGAGGTTGACCAATGAACAATGAAAATTTTAGGTTGACCAATGAACAATGAAAATTTTAGGTTGACCAATGAACAATGAAAATTTTAGGTTGACCTATGAACAATGAGGTATAGTCCATCAGGGCCAGATGAACCCTGCATGACAGACATTAACATCTCACAAGCATTTCATAAACCAAATACTGTAAAAATAAAAAAATGTTGAAAGGAAGTACTAATTTTTATTTTTATTTCTGCTTCAATTTTTACTCACCTGCTTGCAAGTTTTCTTTGAATTCTTGCTTCTCTAACATAAAGGTTCTTTTTTCAGTGTATAATATTATATACTGTAAAACTGCTTGTCAAGGTAGTAAAGGTACATAAAGGAGTATGTTCAATTGGGCATTATATGACTCTATTTCTAGCTTCATTTTACAATGGCTTATGTGGAAACATGTTTTTTTTTACAAAATTTATTGTATCAATGAGTTTTTAAACCTTTTCTGTCGGATGTTACATGTAAAATGGCCCAAATGTAGTTTTATTTTTTTATCCAAACAAAATATAAGCTTGTGGTGCAAACAAAAGATTGGATTTTACTAAAATTGGTGCAAATGTTAACCTATACCCACTAAATCCACGAAAATTGGTATCCAACGAATATTAATAAATCCACAGTATATGAAGGTTTTACATCACATAAACTTAACAGGATCAACGATTCATGTATATATGAGGTCAAAGTTAGATGAACCCTACCAGATATGTAAACCTTACAATCATACCATACATTAAATATAGTTGACGTCAGATAAACAAACATAAGCATGAAAACTTAATATTGACTAGTGAATCATGAAAAAAGAGGTCAAGGTCAGATGAAGCCTGCAAGCCAACATGTTAACCTTACCACCATCCCATACCACAACTACACATATAAGCAGACAACAAGACTTAACATTGTCCAATGATTCATGAAAAAAAGGTCAAGGTCAGATGAAACCTGGCAAACTGACATACATATTACAATCACTAAATACAATGTACACTAAATACAGCTAGTCTATAATCTATTGCATCTGAGAAAAGACCTAACCACAAAAACATAGCATTGGCCATTGAAACATGAAAATTAGGTGAAGTTCAGATGAAACCTGCCAATGTGAAAGTGAACACATTACCATTAATCCATACACTGAATCTAGCTGACCTTTTGCTTATGGAATCTGAGAAATAGACATGACCCTGAAAACGGAAATTTGTTCACTGATGATAATATGCGCATGCCCAAGTTGAAGTGAAGTGAAAATTTTCGTTGTGAAAAATTTGTGGAAATATATTGGATTTATATGGAATAACTTGTTTATATGCAATCAAAACCAGTAAGTTTTGTATTTAGATACTGTTTAAAACCTTCAGTGGTTCTAAAGTGAACTAGTAATCAGTTATTCAGTGACACAAACACTTTACTTTGTACGAACAAAGAAAAACATCAATATGGCGGGAGTAGATACTTCAAATAGTACAGTAAGAAATCAAGTAGACCAACGTAAACGCAAACCCTCGCAAAATTTAGATGGGCCCGAAAATGAAACTGAGATGAAAAACAACAACAAAAGAGTTAAAAATGACGATCCTAATAACTCAGAGTCAGCAGTTTTATATGCAATTAATACTTTGACAGAGAAAATGGATTCAGTTTTCGATTCTCTAAGTAGTCGTATGGATAATATGGAGAAGAAATTTGAAAACGGATTATAGGAAAAGATAGCTGATGCTGTACTCAAGGTCGTGCATGAAGAATTTGGTAAAGAAATCTCCAACTTCAAAAAGCAAATAAATCAGGACATTGGCAATATAAAATCTGATTTAGATAAACTCACAAAATCTTACGCAGAAGTTGCAAAACCATCCGCAAATAATAAGAAATGTAACATTGTTATTAAAAACCTAGCCCCGTGTACGGTAGAGGTAAATGATTCATCTGCCACGATGAACACCGTTAAAAAGTTATTACGAGACGGATTAAAACTAACGGACATCAAAGTTAGTCAGGCAAAAAGGTTAACACCTAAAGGCAAAAACAAGACGGGTTTAATTATTGCAACGGTAGATACATTTGAACAAAAGCAAAACTTATGAAATCAAAATCCAGTTTGAAAAAGTCTAAATATTTTGCAAACGTTTACATTGAAAATGATCTTACACCTGAAATGCGTAATAATGACAACAATTTACGGCAAATTCTTAAAATGGTTGGAAAAGAACGGAATTTCAAAGTTTTTGGTGGTAGAATCCTCCCGAATAAAACAAGTTAGGAAAACGTCAGGCTTGGTGTGTGGAACGTAAATGGTTGGTCTAAATATAAAAATTCTGATAATTCTAGGATTAGAGAAAGTGTTTTGAATTTTCTTAATTTGGATATAATTGGTGTTTGTGAAACCTTCTTAAAAAACGATGATAATATTGAAATTAGTGGTTATCAATGGTATGGCCATAATAGAAAGTTTAAAAATGCAAAAATGAAGAGAGGATCTGGTGGTGTGGGTGTATTTATAAAAGATGAAGTCTTGGATAATTTCAGTGTTTCAATCTTGATAGTTCAGTGGAAAATATTTTGTGGATTAAATTATCACATAAATATGATGATTCAAATAATATATGTTTCTGTGTTTGCTATTTACCACCGGAAGGGTCAAGTCGTATGAATGATGGTGAAAAATTCTATAATGATCTGCTAAAACAAGTTTATTGCTACCAAAATGAAGGCTTTGTGTATATTGGTGGAGATGTTAATTCTAGATGCGGGAGCGAGCAGGATTACATACAAGGTGTGGATGATATTAATGACAGAAAAATAATTGACTTTTCTAGTAACAAGTACGGTGATCTTCTAATTGACTTTTTGACCAGTTGTAACTTGTGTATGCTAAATGGTCGTTCTGATGGAAATAACGACTTCACTTGTGTATCAAAGCGTGGACGGTCAGTTGTTGACTATGTCTTTGCACCTCATGAACAGTTAGACATGTGTACAAGCTTTGACGTGTATTTGATGTCTGATCTTATAGTCGATACTGGTTTGAACTTTGAAAAGTCTATACCAGACCATGGACCAATAGTTTGGACTATAAACGTAAAGAAAGACATTACATGCAATACGAGTTCTATTGCCCAAGCACCAAATACAGATAGACCCAGGTACAATTTGAAACGCTTCCCATTGAACTTTCTTAACAACAATACACACATTCAAGATATTATTGACAAAATTGAACACGAACTTGTCACAAATAAAGACATAAATAGTGCATATACAGAGTTTGTTACTTTAATAGAAAAAGAGATGAAAGACACAGTTCCCGTATTAAGACCCCAACAGGACCAAGTTCGAATAAAAGGAAGAAATCGCTTCGAAAACCATATTGGACTGAAGAACTTACCTCATTATGGAATAAAGTGTGTTTTAAAGAAAAGCAGTGGTTGAAATGCAAAAACTGCACTAATCTGAGACGTCAACTTAAACAGGAATTTTGCAATATTCGTAATCAGTTCGATAAGCTAAATAGAAATACTAAACGTAACTTTCAATTAAAGGAGCAGGATAATTTGTCTAAACTGTTTCAAAGTAGTAACACTCGGGACTTTTGGAAATACATTGGTAATATTGGTATTGCGAATGAACGTTGCCAAAACATTCCATTCAAAGTAAAAACAGATGAAGGCTTTAGTAGTGATGTTGATGTTGTCCTGGACAAATGGAAAACAGATTATGAAAAACTATTTAATTCTGGTGATAATGGCAATTTTGATAACAATCATTTAGACTGGGTAAAGGGAAATAATCATGTTTTCCCCGACTAGGAACTGTGACACTTTGAACTGCCCTGTTACAAAACAAGATGTCATTGACGCTGTAAATAGGACAAAATTGAATAAAGCAGTCGGTTTTGATTATATTCCTGCGGAAAGTTTACGCAATAGCATATGTATAGACCTGTTATTTAAACTTATTTCATTCTGCTTTCAAAATGGTAAAATGCCTGATTTATGGTTAAATGGAATTATTAATCCTATTCCAAAAAATGATAGTGGTTGTAAATTCGATCCTATGTCATATAGAGGTATAACTATTTTATCTATCCCATGTAAAATTTTTGCTGACATTTTAAATAAGCGTTTGAATAAATGGCTTAATGAAAATGAGAACAGAACGGTTTTCGAAAAGGTAGAAACTGTACAGATCATGTTTATGTATTAGATAATATTGTTAAAAGTAGAAAAAATGCAAAAAAGGATACATTTGTATGTTTTGTTGACGCAAAGAAAGCATTTGATACCGTTGATAGAGACTGTCTAATTTTTAAATTGAAAAAAGATGGTATTAGCGGTATATCTTTAAATTGTATTACTTCTTTATACAGTAATGTCAATTGTGCAGTCAGAGTAAATAACTTTATGACATCCTTTTTTCCTGTTGCTCTTGGTGTAAAACAAGGCTGTGTTTTATCGCCGACTTTATTTTCTATCTATGTAAATGATTTAGTCTCAGATATTAAAGAATCAAATTGTGGTATTCAAATAGATGACATAATGGTCTCTATGTTATTATATGCTGATGATATTGCATTGATTGCACCTGATGCAGAGAAACTGCAAAAGCAGTTGGACATTTTAAATAAGTGGTGTGAAAAGTGGAGATTAACTCTAAATAAAAACAAAACCAAAATTGTTCATTTTAGAAATAAATCTGTACTAAGAAGTAATTCTCAGTTCAAATGTGCCGACTTTGTCTTGAATATGCAGCTTGTTATAAATATCTTGGTGTACTTTTGAATGAATTTTCAGATTATTCTATAATTGCCAAAGAATTGTATAAATCAGCTAATAGAGCTCTTGGTGTTATCAAAGCAAAATTTTGTAAAACTGGTGGTATGAATTTTGATGTATTTACTAAATTATATGACACTTTAGTCAAACCCATTTTTACATATGCTTCCGGTGTATGGGGCATTAATATACATAATTGTATAAATAATTTGCAAAACAATGCTTGTAAATTTTTCTTAGGCTTAAGCAAAAGAAGCAGCAACTTAGCTGCTAGAGGTGATATGGGTTTTTTATCAGGCGATGCACTACTAAAAGTTGAAGTTTTTAAACTTTGGAATCGTCTAAAATGTGACAATACTAGTAATATATGTAAAAAGGTTCATACCTGGGCGATTAGAAGAAAATCGTCATGGGAATATAGAGTTGTACAGTTAGCTCGTAAATATAGTTTGATTATAAATGTAGAAGATGAAATTAATGAGTAATGTATGGGACTCTATACAAACTTTTGAAAAAGAATATTGGCACCATGAAGTATGGAATGATAAAAATAATGTCAATGGTAATAAATTAAGATTTTATAGATTGTTTAAAACTTGTATTGGTACGGAGCCTTATGTAAAGGTAGTTAATAATAGATGCCACCGACATATTTTGTCACTATTCAGAGCTGGTTCGTTACAACTTAATGTTGAAACAGGTCGATATGCTAGACCACCAGAACCTCTACAAGACCGTTTATGTATTTTTTGTGATAGTAGCCAAATTGAAGATGAAAAACACTTTCTTTTTAATTGTTGTTTTTACTCTGATATCAGACATGAATTATATGCCAAAGCCTGTCTTTTAAATGTTGATTTTGAGAATTTATGTGATGTTGAAAAATTTCGTTATCTTATGTGTAATGAGAATATGGTTCCTCTTTTAGCTAGTTCCCTTTATCATATGTTTTATCGACGAAAACATGTCATTTAAAAATTATATATGTTTTGTTATTTTTTATTTATTTTTTTAATTTACGAAATACATTTTAAATGTATCAAAGCTGTTCTTTTATGTATGTATTAGATGTTTGTTTTAATGATAGTGTCTCATAAGTCGTTTTCGGCTGGCATCCTTTTACATAAATGTTGGGTTCTTATGACCTTATGTGTATATATATATATTGATATTGTAATGGATGGTGACACTTTAATAAAATAAATCTTATCTTATGGAATCTGAGAAATAGACATGACCCTGAAAACGGAAATTTGATCACTGATCCATGAAATGAGTCATTTCATCATACAAACAATATGTGATATTTGCATACTTCACAAATATTAGCTTTTGCATCCTCCTACCATTAAAGCAAACTGTGATATAGATTTTAGTGTTAATGTCACATTTTACTTTAGTCTCAACTTTGCTGTCTGCAAGCATCAAAGCAATATTTTCCCTTCTGTTTCTAAGCCCTTACAATTCAATTTTGTATTTTCATGCAATGTAAACTTATCTCCTTGTGCAAGCTAGTGTAAACCTGCTAGTTACTGGACTGGGATGGTGTTTTTTTTCTATACAGCTTATGGTGTGGACAGGTAAAGACAGAGGTTAATGAACATATAAAATCTCTACACATTTTGTGCCTTTAACAAGTCAGGGAATCTGGACTCAACTTTTGTTGATGTTGTGGATAGTTAACTTTGAAAATATATATTCTTTCATAATACATGTATCTGAATTTAAGAAGGATGTGAAACTTTTTAGATTAAAAAATCTGTGATTAAAATACAGGTCTTTGTTTGGTTATTATTTGCCCCAAATGCTGTATTGCATGTTCTTCATATTGTGCAAGATCCAAATAAGTTGCAGTAACAATAAATATTACCCCCAAATCTACAATGGTAATGATAAAGGTTTTGAAAGTCTGAATATTTTATTGTTTCTATGACAACAACACTAAAACAAAAAAACATTAAGTATGATGATAGTAATGATTTTATACATGAATGATAATATGAACCATTTAGTTATGATGTCCTATGTTTTCAAGTATTTCATAATAATGTTTTAAAAAAAATGTGGTAAACTAAAAAATCTAACTACATTACTTTTAAAATGATAAGTGTTCAGGGCTGTTTGTTATAATCCTTATAACATCTACCCAAGGAAGGCAACATCTACCCAATTAAGGCATTTGGTTTTAAAGTGAACTCAATAAAGAGTGATGTTCTGTTTCTTGTTGACCATTTAAAAGATTTAGACTTTGAATGTGTCCAAATATAAAATTGTTTTAAGGTCCCTGCCTTGTCAAGGTATGTAGTGATAATCTATAAAGTTTATAAAAAAAAATATACTCTAATTACAACAATGAACATAGAGAATATTGCTGTCATATTTTAGGACAGTTAAATGTTCATGAAAATATACAATTCTAAAAAGTTTTTATGCAAATTTGATCTGTTTACATGAAATGATATACAGCAAAAAAATGTTTTGGTGGTAGTTACAATCCCAGAAAAACATTCTTAGATAGTTAATAAAAAATTAAGCTAGAGTTCCCTTAAAAGAAAGATGATGTTTTTAAATATGTGTTAACCGTATAAAAACGTGTGAATAAGCTCCTCTGGTAAGAAATATACACGTCTATTTATCCACTGTGTGAATGATAGTTAAAATTGGAAATATAACAAACACCCAAAATTAATTCAGAAGTGTTTCAGACATAAAGATATGGCACGATATAGAAAACTTAATAAAATTTAATTCAAAAGTATCATTTGATGTTGTCTATGAAGTTAAAACATTAAAATGTACTTGAGGTCCAATTTTTGCACCGTAGTATGAACTTTCTCATATGTTAATTTCAATTTTCAACCTGGGATTTAATTAGTCAAGTCAAAATATTTTGTCAAATTTCATTTGATAGTAGTTATCTGTAATTTTATTTTGATTATATGTGTCTTCATGGTACAAGAAGTCAGTAGCCTTCTGGACGTCACATTGGTCATATATAGTTAAGTATTGTAGATCTTCCTCTTCAGTATTGTGTCTGTCTGTATACAATATCTGTCGGAGAAGTCACTATTGTCTTGATACTCAATCATATAGTCTGTTCATCATTATTATGTCCAATGCTGTGAGTCAGTAGGTTAAAAGTCTTAGTCTTCCTCCAGCTGTCATGTAAAAATGTCTGTGGAGAAAAAGCATTAAAATATGACATATAAATGTATGAATTATCTATTATTGTAAGCATACAAAATAATGAATAAAGGGTAGCCTTGTATGATATAGTAGCAGCACATTGACATATGGTAAAAAAAAATTAAAGTTAAATGGCCTAAAATCAATAATGAACAAGAATCTTTGTCAGATGGACACAAACACCAACTTGTAGTTTATTTTTAATGTTCAGTGAGCCATGAAATCTGAATCAAAACCCTTGTATGGCATATAATTTGAATAGTTCATATTATCATGAACACAGTATTAATAAGTTGATCCCCAATTGTGACTGGGGTATAGAAATATGGTCACTTGGTCTTCTCCCGACCAGCAGTAAAAAGCTTGCCGAAGTGGGGCGTCCGTGATGTATCAAGTTCGCAGTCACGTCTGGTCAGAAAGGGGACGTTAAATCCGATGCCTTGTGTAAAGAGAGTGCCACGCTCCATGCACGTTAAGAACCCTTGCAACAACTCTCTGAGGGGTCCGTAGGTGGCCTGTTGCAAGGCAAAATTTTTGTCCCTATCCAATATACCCTCCTTTTCTTGGCAGTCCAAATTTCTCCGACCATCATCCCAGATGGCCTCTATTGTATCAACCTACCTATTGTATTCATTGTGAACTTGTTCTCGTCCTGAATATGCATGAAATATTTGCCACTGGACGTTAAGCAACCAACAATCAATCAATTAATAAGTTGATAACCAAAAAGATTAACCTGTGAATGTATTGATTTTACAATATCACACTTCTATGATCAGTAAGGGACTTTCTGTTTAAAATTTTCCACAGAGTTGGTATTTCTGTTATTTTAATTTTAACCATGAAATTGAAGTCAAACCCTTATTTAATTTGAATAGTTCACATCAAAATGAATAAGTGTTCTTAGTTTCAAATTGATGGGAATTCAACATATCCGTAAACTAACACATGCAATAACATAAACCTAATATAGGATGGACAGACAAACGGACAGACAGAATATAAGTTGAAGTCAAAGACCAGAAATGATAATGCCTACCTTTATCATAGGTGGGCCATACAACAATTTAGTTTTCAATACAGTTATGCACAAAAATCATCAGAACCAGGACACCAAAGATATCATCATGAATGAGATCATTTGTAGTTTTTATCAAATATTTCATAATTGTAAATATTATCTAAAAGAGTCAGCCATTGTGCAGTGAAGCTTGTAAATTAAATACAACAGCATATTCATTTATCTTTCCAATTGTCACTAGTATTGTCGAAAAGAAGTATACTCAGTTCTTTTCTATTTTGTCTGGGAAAAGGTATGTTGTACAGGTATTGTGAACCTGGCATCAATATTTTTTACATTTCATGTCTGGGTTAATTTAGAAAATGTAAGAGTACCAATACTGTCACAATTCATGAGTATTGATAGATCACATATATAAAAATACACGTATATGCTCATATTTGATCATCTGAATATGTCTTTCCTTTAAAAATTTAAATTTAAAATTATAGCTGACAACAAATACCCCCCAAAAAAATTAAGATTGCAATACTTGTACCATAATTCAGTCATATGATTTTTAAGTTTTAAATGATCGCAAAAAAAAAGAAATATTCGCATAGAATAAACTGAAATTTTCAGCAAAATATCTATTTTCTAGGCTTATAAATTATATAAATCAATTTGAGCGGCAACACAGAATTGTAATTTGACTGATACAGGTGGTTTTTCAAAAAACCATAATAGCCACAAGTTTATGAGATCAGCCTATAATTCTTTTATTCAAACTATATAACTTCAAGTAACTTCAGTATATTTTTACCCATTACTTACTACTGCAAGGTAATCAATGACAGAAACAAATAACAATACATAAGTATTTGTATAACTGAAATTTATAAGCATGCCCATTTTCAACGGATTAGTTTTATGTAAGGAATGTGAACCAGATGCTCCGCAGGGCGCAGCTTTATACGACCGCAGAGGTTGAATCCTGAACGGTTGAGGAAAGTATGGACACACCATTCAAGCTGGATTCAAATTCAAATTCAAATTTTGCGGTCGTATAAAAACTACTTATATAAAGTGCCTTTAACAAGAACCTATTAGGAATATGAAGTGCAAAACCTGACAAAATATACAAAGGCTTCTTACCTTCAGGTTCTTTGTTTTTTATATGGTTCATCATCAAAATCTTTTCTTGTTGGTTCTGCTTCAATGACTTTCAATCGATTTCCACCAATGTTTTGTCCATGAAGTAATTCTATAGCTTTCACAGCTGATTCTATGGTCGCATACTTGGCATAACCATAGTTCCTTGCTATAAAGAAAAAATTAATGCTACATTTGTACTAAAAATTTCTGTTTAGTTTAGTCACTCTTTTACCATTTTACAGGTGCTAGCAAGGACATCTATAGAGTCCATATTAAGAAAAAAATTGTAAGGGTTCCGCGGAACCCAGTGTCTCACCTACTTTTGCTGTAAATCGCAGGCTCAAACAAAGCGAGGAAAAAAATCAATAAAAATATTCCTCTTGATACTATCTTATGATTGTAAGAAGCTTCTGTCCAAGTTTGATAAAAATCTAGGATAGCTATAATGAATCTTATAAATGTTTTGAAAACTTTAACTGCAGACTGTATGTAATGTTAACTGGAAGAAAATCTAAGTCCATTTAAAAGTAAAATTCAGAAAAAATGGAGTTATCTTTTTACAAAATTTACTTCTGGATACTATCTTATGATCATAAATAAGCTTCTGTCCAAGTTTGGTACAAACCCAGGATAGTTTAAGAAAGCTATAAAAATTTTAAAAACTTTTAACCACAGAGTGAATGTAATGTTTCCCAGCAGAAAAACTAAGTCCATTTAAAAGTAAAATACAGAAAAAATGGATTAATTTTTTTACAAAATTTACTTCTAGATACTATCCTATGATCATAAACAGTCTTCTATCCAAGTTTGGTACAAATCCAGGATAGTTTAAGAAAGTTAATCAAATTCTAAAAACTTTAACCACAGAGTGAATGTTATGTTTCTCCGCAGAAAAAACTAAGTCCATTTAAAAGTAAAATACGGAACAAATGGAATTTTATTCTTACAAAATTTACTTCTGGATACTATCTTATGATCATAAACAAGCTTCTGTCCAAGTTTGGTAGAAATCCAGTATAGTTTAAGAAAGTTATTAAAATTTCAAAAACTTTAACCACAGAGTGAATATTTGTTGACGCCACCGACGACGACGGAATGCAGGATTGCTTAGTCTCGCTTTTTCGACTAAAGTCGAAGGCTCGACAAAAAGAGGGGCATGAATCATAATTTTCTCATCCTGTAGATATAAATTCTATAAAACTCATTTTGAATATAAACAGTAGTCCTGTTTGAAGCAGAAACGTGTTTATCTTTTATAAACGAAATGTGGCATAACATGACAGGTATGACTATATTAAGAGATTTAACTGGAGCATCAGAAAATCAAAAGATTTTGTTGAACTTTACCTGGTAACAAATATACATCTATCAGATTTCCCATTCTACAGAATGCATCCCTCAAAATCTTCTCTGGTGTTCCTGATGGCTGACACACAATAAACAATCTCTTAGCCACAGGGGTGTCATCAGGTAGCATCTTTTTAGGAGGGGGTAGAGGTATGGGACAGTACCCAACTCTCTCTGTATCTTGAGAAGCTTGCTGTCCACCCAAAACTCGATCTGGATTAATTCCTGCATTTTCTAAGATCAAAGCTGCCTGAAAAAGTCATGGTCAAAATCAAAATAAGAAACAATTCACATCAGCCTTATTAATCAAATCATAATTATCATGTAAAACTTCTGGCACATGATTTGTTGACTTTTTAATATATGCTTTTATTTTTTATGTCAATATATGTTCATGGAT
This sequence comes from Mytilus trossulus, assembly GCF_036588685.1. Classification (NCBI taxonomy): domain Eukaryota; kingdom Metazoa; phylum Mollusca; class Bivalvia; order Mytilida; family Mytilidae; genus Mytilus; species Mytilus trossulus. The sequence continues at coordinate 17,303,784 of NC_086374.1, read as the reverse complement.
CATTTACCAAAAAATTGGTTGAAATTATTTTAATAGTGTCAAGCTTATGTCAGTTCTAAACATTAGAAAATTTGGAGCTTCCTGGTATGTATCATTTTGGAATGGTTAATTCTGTATGCTGGACATTTTTCCGAAACATTTTTCTTGAAAGGCATATTGTTTAGGTTGTGATGAAGGATGCAGAATATTGTTTTTATCTGTAGTTTTTATTTGGTATGTCTTACATTGTCAATGACTTTGTTAAAAATAGTATTTGCATGCTTTATGTGGCTTCAAGGGAGACCACCCATTTTTCTTATGCAGAGGCTGTATGGAAATTTTTCTTATGCAGAGGCTGTATGGAATGTTCTGTTTCTTATTTTATTTAAAGGTGGTAAGATTTGTAATGTAGGTATAGATGTACATCTATGGTTTGGTGTAAAACCTTCTGATGATGTTAACATTGGCATCTATTATTACTACAGTGCCAAGAAATTTATTATTGTTTTTAAAAAGTACAATCGATAAATGGTATGAAATGAAATTTCAATAATATATTCTCAAACATTTTGTAGGTTTTGTTGTCAATATGACTGAAAATCAGAACAGTAATATATTATACCAACCCTTCTGAACATGTCATTTCCCTGTGCCTTTCCACCTCCATAACCAGCATAACTACAAATAAGATTTTCAAAAATATTAAAACATTTTCTGTAAACCAAATATTATTGATCTATCATTTATTCAGACAACAATTCACTGACATCTATTCCGTATGCAGTTACCTCAGCGTAACCTTTCTCTTTAATCAAAGAGCTGATAGCTCTGAAGTGGAAGAAGGTGAATAAAAGGTAACTTGAATTACCATAAAAGCAGCCCCACTTACCCAGGCTGCTTTGTTCCATTATTGTTAAAATGATTTTTTTTTCTTCAAACAAGAAAAGGTCATAAGTACATGGACCGGATTTCCCATCCGTACAATCATTTTCTATGTTCAGTTGACTATGAATATTAGGTAAAATCTTTAATTTGGCAGTAATTAAGAAGATCATATCAAGAGGAACACATGTGTACTAAGTTTCAAGTTGGTTGGATTTCAACTTCATCAAAAACTACCTCGACCATAAAATTTATAACCAGAAGCAGAACGGACGGACAGACTAGAAAACATATTGCCCATAAATGGAGCATAAAAATAGCAAGACTTGTTACATACCTGCCAACTTTTGAAAGTTCCCATATGGGTTTTTACTGCACAACAACAATTTTAAAGGTTACAATTTTTAGCAACATATTTTGCAAGATCTGGATTGTCTAGAAAAAGTGTCATATTTGTATGATGAACTTACATGCCTTTTCCTTAAGTCTGGTTGCATGATTCTAGTTATATATTAAATCGGTAGAAAAAATATACATGAAGCTAGCAGACCAGGGTTTATTTTCCAGCATGTCCAGTTTAAGAATATTAGATGCTTGTTGAAATTTCCAATTTTGAATTATGTACAAAGATGGACCTTTAACAAGTTGGGAACAACACTCCAAATGAGGGTAACCTAACTGGAAGATCATCACAACCCACTGTAAAAAATGAGCACAAAAAAAGTCATTTATATTCATATTATTTTATGAAACTTTTCCCCAAGAACTATGCATCTATTAAGTACTGAATGGTCAAAACATCATTTTTTTTTATCGACATAAATTTTGTCGTAAATGTAACCAAATGATGTAGAAATTGTGTTTTTTCTTCAAATTTCCATCAAATTGTAATGTTTATAGTTCCCTTTTTGCCTCTCTATTTGAATAAAATAAAATAATAAGAAGAATCTGTTTCTTGTTTTGTTTTTTTTTGTTTTTGACAAATGATTGTTCACTGCTTGCAAATGAATCATTATATTTATATATCTTATCTGTATATATTTTTGTTCATGTCTCCATCTCCTTATCATTTGTAAATGTATAGACAAATAAGAATGAAATAAGCTCCATATGTATATTTGCAACATCGTAAATTAATTAAAAAAATAACATACACTAACACTAGTACTGCATAGATTTTAAGCATTATGAAAGTCATATTTGTAGAAAGCTTAAAAAGACTTAAAAACAGTGTAAAATGTCTTGCTATTTCTTAGTGTACACAATAAAATCTAATATATACTAACATTTACAAATTTAAATTTGAAGATTTTACTAGAATTAATCTAACTACAAGACCTTTTATTAGTCTAGTTGCACATATTGTATGTTGAATTCTAATGAATTTTAAACAAATTTATGATATAAACTTCAATTTAATCCTTGAAAGGAGGTCTAGTTTGCTAAAATAATTTATTAATTTTAATTTTTTTATTTGTCCAAAATCATTTAAATTCATTTAATCAACATCCTTTTATGATTATTTGATTAAAATATTAATCATTTATAGTCTTTTTACAATTTACATTTTTAAAAGCAAAATAACTGAAAACAGGATAAAACAAAGGGAAGTAACAAAAAAGTATTTCAATATTCCCAATACACATCGTTTGAAAACACAACGGCAGTTAGCCAGAGGTAAACATCGTTGATTACCAGTATGTTTGACACCCAAGCTGTCAAGTGAAGCCATATAATTATACATCTTCTTTGATGTTCAGGTAAAATTTAACACAGGTGTCAATTACACCCGTACAGTAGTAAGAAATGATCAAATATGGCGTCTGAAAAATTTCATACACGGGAGTTTTTTCTCCAAAAGTAAAACGGGAGATTCACATGTATGTTACGAAGGGCATCTAATTAACATGACAAAGGAAAACCATGAATAAAGACAACACTTTATATATCCTTTTTATTTATATAAAAACAAAATCTTCTTGTCTGCAGGATTGCAAATTCGTAACTTCAAGGGCGAACTTGTAAACATGGCGAGTTGTCCCGATACCAAATTCACGCATGCGTAATACAAAAATCTACAGTTCAAAACATCCTGTTAAAAGTAAACAAATAACGTTCATGTGGATGAGATGAAATCTAATAATTTACATAAATAAAAGTGTCATATTTACGATAGTGATTGTTTTACAATGATAATTTACAAATTAAATGATTCAGATGCCTAATCATGTGTAAAAATCGGTGTCAGGAATCTAAGTTGTTTTGAAATTGTAATACACGAAATGAATGCGGCATACAGAGACTCAATGCAAATGGTCGGCCCCTTAAGTCTTCAGAAGACTTGACGTCTTCTTCCACTAAAAATCCAGTGATCACAAAGGGGAAAACTAAATTGGCAGTGAGAGTAAACAAACTAAAACATTGCTTTGTCATACAAAATAAACAATATCTTACTGCACATGTTATATACATGCTTACCTGAAATATTCATGCTTCTTTGCTGATTGGTTTATAAAATGATCTCCAAAAATTCCATTCTCTAATGATTTTCTATTCTGACACCTTATTATCTTACATTACAACCAGTATAAACATTGTAATAAACCAATGTATCAATAATAAACTATTAACATATTTGTTAACATTGAAAGGCTGTAAATTACAATCAAAATACCTGTCAAATCCCATACTAGACTGTCCCAAAGAACGTAGATCAGGAGGTCTTTGCTGCTCATCTGCACATCTTACTACTAAGGGACTTCCAATGGGGTACTCAAAACCATGCAATTTATCTCTGGCATACGAAGCACACTGAGGGCTGGTGTATCTTGCAAAAGCTTGTCCTAGAAAAAATAACACATCAGGTCAATGGTTTTAGGAGATTTTTGAACATGTTATGGAACAAGCATTCACTTGTGTCATCTGCAAACCAACTTGACTGACATAGTTATTTACAACAATGCATAACATTTCATATTCAATAATGAATATATAAAGAAATAACAACAGCTCACTCTTATTCCAGTTTTGTAATAATTACCTGTAGCTTCATTCAAGTCACAATACTCCAGTCCTGGGATGATGCTAAACAGGCGTGTTAGGTAACCTTGGGATAATCCAATAGGAGCTGTAATATGAAGTCGGGTTGATCCTGTGCTAGGGTATCTCTCTAAGATGTCTAAGGGACCGCTTGCTGAAATAAGATACAACTGCAGTGATTAACAGTAACTCTTTAAACAGTAAACAGTGTGGACCTCTATGTGTGATAACAAGTTCAGGTATATAAACCAGGATGTTCATTTCTCATCTGTTACAATGATTTCTGCACGTTAGCCAGTGTCAGCCATTTTGGCGACACTCACAGTCTGATGTCCATGTCATAAAATAGACCACAGAACATATTCATTGCTAGAAGATAATAGATTATGATTAACTAGTGTTATAATGTTTAAACAGTTGTAAACTATGATTTATTTTAGAGTGTACAATTATTAAGGGATTGAGCAAAAATAGTATTTTGGTGAAAATTTGATTTGGTGGTCTTTTCCAAGTCTGCTTACTAGCTGATTGAAAATGTTTACTTCATCAACATTGAAATTCATGGGTCACCTTTGCACAAAACATCCAACAAATCAATATCCCATGAATAATCATGAATTCACAGTATACAATGGTTAATTACTTGTTGCTTGTCTAAAGACCAGTGGCATAATGGTAAAACTTTTTATAGTTAACTTACAGACAGAGAAACCTCCTCCTCCTCCTCCCATATTTCCTCCAAAGTCATCCATCATCTCAGAATGGCCTCTCTTCATACCTGTTAGCAAAATATTTCAATAATTACTATTTCTTGTCTGCAATAAAATACTGATAAAATTCCCAGTAAAATAATTTCACTTCTCTTGACGTTATACAATGTACATGTAAAACAATGATAACAATGGGTGTTATCATGCATCAGAAAACTAGATTTGTCAGAAGTTATAATCACAAAAATATTCATAGTCAAGAGCCTGTAATTTCTGCAAAAATCAGCAAAGACTAAAAGAAGCACAGTAATGGTGAAAGAACACTCATTTTCTTAAAATTGTTGCTTTTTCTCATGCTTGAGGACTATCGAACAAGTTACAAATGTTATGACTGGGTGGAGAACTTTGCTCAATGCCCGGAGCACAAAAAGCATGCTAGAAACATGAAATCCAGCAATTTGATTGGTTGATTTTTGAGTCTGAGTACAAAAATTTGTAAGGGTTCCGCGGAACCCAGTGTCTCGCCTACTTTTGTTGTAAATCGCAGGCACAACAACAATGAGGAAAAAAATCAATAAAAATATTCCTCTTGATACTATCTTTTGATTGTAAGAAGCTTCTGTCTAAGTTTGGTAAAAATCTAGGATAGTTAATTAATCTTATAAATGTTTTGAAAATTTTAACTGCAGACTGTATGTAATATTAACTGGAAGAAAATTATAGACCATTTAAAAGTAAAATACAGAAAAAATGGAGTTATACTTTTACAAAATTTACTTCTGGATACTATCTTATAATAGTCCAAGTTTGGTACAAACCCAGGATAGTTAAAGAAAGTTTTTAAAATTTAACAACTTTAACCACAGAGTGAATGTAATGTTTCCCTGCAGAAAAACTAAGTCCATTTAAAAGTAAAATACGGAAAAAATGGATTTATTTTTTTACAAAATTTACTTCTGGATACTATCTTATGATCATAAACAAGCTTCTGTCCAAGTTTGGTACAAACCAAGGATAGTTTAAGAAAGTTATTAAAATTCTAAAAACTTTAACCACAGAGTGAATAAAATTTTTCCCCGCAGAAAAAACTAAGTCCATTTATAAGTAAAATATGGAAAAAAAGGAATTTTATTTTTACAAAATTTACTTCTTGATACCATCTTATGATCATACACTAGCTTCTGTCCGAGTTTGGTATGAATCCAGTATAGTTTAAGAAAGTTATTAAAATTTCAAAAACTTTAACCACAGAGTGAATATTAGGACGACGGAAAGTAGGATTGCTTAGTCTCGCTTTTTCGACTAAAGTCGAAAGCTCGACAAAAATCATGCTCGAATGTTTTATGACCGTGAGGCCAGGCCTTGAAAGCATAAAACTTTGCTCAGTGCTCGGAGCACAAAAATCATGCTCGAAACATGAAATCCAGCAATTTGATAGGTTGATTTTCGAGTCTGAGTACAAAAATCATGCTCGAAAGTTTAATGACCGTGAGGCCTGGACTTCAAATAATGAGGGCAATGCTCAAATTATTGCTAGGTTTTTGTTAGTACTATAATTGTCTTCATCGAACAATTTAAGCATGAATCGAAAATGAAATGTGTTTTGTTGCAACTCCATTATAATTATCTGACTAATAATCTCCCATTTTTATTTTTTTTTATTCTTTTAAATCTTATTTCAGACCTACATATCAAATTTATATTTTACATGTTAATAAAATGATGCTTAAAACCCATTATTACCTTGCATTGAATCTCCCATATCACGCATATCTCGCATATTATCTCTTCGATAACTCTTATCTTCATACCGACCTCCTCTGTCAGACTCATAACGACTCCCTCCTCTTGACTCCCTGCCAGAGTCCCTGTATCCACTCTGATAACCAGGATAAACCTCTCTTGGATCAAACATTACGTCTTGATCTCTCTCTTTTTGTGGCTTAGGATCAGCATACTTAGGCTTAAATGCTGAAACAAGTAACTTTATCTAGAAGGAACATTTTATTTCTCATGATGATTATTTTTCTTTATATATAAACAAGACTGATTAAAGCAATGTACAATGTATGTATTAACAAAGAGGTCTGTAAATACCAACTTAACTGTAAACAAATACTTTGGTTTGAATTATTTTTTATCCTTATTTATACTGTTTATGAGATTTCCAAAGAAATCGTTTCTTGTTTTATAACTAGTCAGGGAGAGTTGGGCGAATACTCACAAAATTAATTCAATATTCAAACATATTTGTGTGTCAGTCCTAAGAATCAATCATTGGATGTTGGGCTCTACGTATGTTTTTTCTAAACATTTGCAATGGTGTTAGAGGACGATAGAATTTACAACACTTTTCAGATGCTTAAACATTGTAGAAATCTTAACTGTATAAAAATTAGATTTTTGTTTGCTTAATTATAAATTTATAGTATTTTCCTTTTGAAAAATACAATTTTCTCAGATTTTGTGACTCAACCTCATGCTTAACTCAAGTGCTGAAATGTCTTTCTGTGGACTGTTACATTGAGAATAAGCATGTCAAAATTCTGGCTGTTTTATTTTCAAGATTAAATGCATAATTTATCATAAATATATACATCAATAGATATAAAGATATGGTATGGGAGCCAATGATTCCAAATCTCCATACAGGTCACAATTTGTAAAAGTAAAACCATAATATATGTCAATGTATGTATATACTTCAATGTAGGTATATACTATTTGTCTAAACATCAACCCAACAATGTTAAATCTATAAATTTGCTTTCACAATTTTTTTGTTTTTCCCTCGCTGGGATTCGAACTCATGCTTCTGAGATATTGCAACACTAAATCACCTGCAGTGTATCCAACACACTAGACCACTCGACCACCTGGGTCAATGTATGTTATATATAGGTAGTTTGTGAGCATTGTTTGGGAAGATATTCTTTGAGATACTTTTAATATACATGTCCTGTAAACAGTATGTAATGACTGTAACACTTACATGGATCACAGCCTTCAAAAGCCAGAGCAGCATGATAAGCTCGATGGAACCTAACATATCCAAATCCTTTGTTGGCACCTGAATACTTGTCTGTTACCAAGGATACAGAATCAATATCACCAAACTCCTGAAACAACCAAAGATAATCATTAGTCTGTTAATTATTATTATATTAAATATCATTTCAATAAACCTTAATCCATAACCAGTTTTTCTGTGATGATAGTCCTTGTATCTCATACATGTGATGGACTGTGAAACTCAGATCAGGAGATTTGGAAATTTTGGTCAGGAGATTAGGACTCAGATCAGGAGGTTTTTAATCGACATAAATTTTGTCGTAAATGTAACCATATGATGTAGAAATTGTGTTTTTTCTTCAAATTTCCATCAAATTGTAATATGTTTATAGTACCCTTATTGACTTTCTATTTGAATAACATAAAAAATCTAGAAGAATCTGTTTCTTGTTTGTTTGTTTTTTTGATAAATAATTGTTCACCCCTTGAAAATAATTCATTATAAGTATAGATTTTAATTCATGTCTCCATCAATTTATTAGTCTAAATGTACATATTGTATCATTAAGACAGATAATGACAAACAGATTTATAAATATAAACTTCAATTTAATCCTCAAAAGGAGGTCTAGATTGCTATAAGAATTTATAAATTTATATTTTTTTATTTGTCTCAAAACATTCAAATTCATTTAATCAACATCCTTTTATGATTATTTGATTAAAATATAAATCATTTATTGTCTTTTTACAATTTACATTTTTAAAAGCAAAATAACTAAAAACAGGATAAAACAAAGGGAAGTAACAAAAATGTATTTCAATATTCCCAATACACATCGTTTTTATAACACAACGGCAGTTAGCCAGAGGTAAACATCGTTGATTACCAGTATGTTTGACACCCAAGCTGTCAAGTGAAGCCATATAATTATACATCTTCTTTGATGCACAGGTAAAATTTAACACAGATGTCAATTACACCTGTACAGAAGAAAGAAATGGCGTCTGAAAATTTCATTCATGAAATATTTCATACACGGGAGTTTTTTCTCCTAAACGGGAGGACGGGAGGAGACCCCTGAAAAAGGGAGTTTTGTACTCCCGTCGGAACGTCGGGAGGTTCACATGTATGGTATCTATACTTTTAACGGGCATAGGACATTTGAGCGAAAAAGAAAAAAGCACATAGGGTCATTTGAGCGCCGACTTCATAGGACATTTGAGCGCCGGGATATTAACCTTACCTGAGTTTTCAGACAGGACATTTGAGCGAAATTTTCCCTGATAATTTTACACGAATTAAGATTTTTTTTTAAAAGTAAGAAAAAAAAGTAAGATTTAGTTATAAAGATTTTTTCCCGTCTATAGAGATCAAATGCTGTAGGTTTCACTTAGGCCAAGCCTGGTGGCGAAAAATCCAGAAAGTTGGACTTAGTCAACAATACAAAGAGCTTGATTCAGACATTAGTAAATGGCTTAAAGGGATTTTTGGGATAGCCTTTTTAGCTCCAGACGAAGTAGCCGACTGTTTCGTAGAAGATTTTATGGCCGTTGTACCTAACGACAAGCCTTGTATAGAATTTGCAGATTACCTGACTGATACTTATATAACAGATGAATCGTTATTTCCCCCTCATCTCTGGGCCGAAGTTCCATCCTCGTTAAAACGTACTAACAATGGGCCCGAATCATTTCATGCCCATTATAACGAGCAGTTCTATCACAGTCATCCATCAATTTATACTTTCCTTGACACTATTATCAAATTGCAATCTGTGACTTACATAAAAATTCAGAGTTTGAACATTGATGCACCGCAGAGCCGAACAGAAAAGGAGAAAGAACAGAATCTCCGGGATTTGCATTCGAAATACTGCCAGCAGGAAATTACGAGGGATTTTTATGTCAGAAGCCTGGGATATAAGTTCCAAGCCCGAACAGACTTGTAAATAATGCCGTTGCCGAGTTTTATGTTTTATGACAGTGCTTTGTTTTTAGTGCTTTGTTTACAATTAAAAGATGTTTTAATCTTTTTGTTGGTAAACTCCTCATTTAATGAACTATATTCGTAAGAAAATGTGGTATGATTGCCAATAAGACAATTCTCTATCCAAGACTTGTTTTCGCTCAAATGTCCTACGCTTATTCTTATTTTCGCTCAAATGTCCTAAAATTTAGGCGCTCAAATGTCCTATACTTTGGCGCTCAAACGTCCTTTTTTTTCTCGCTCAAATGTCCTGTCAATGCGCTCAAATGTCCATTGCCGCTTTTAACACTGTTACACATTCAGGAGCATATAGTTGTTTACCCATTTTATATGTGCTGCAATTTTTTTATTTCCTCTGTCGACCAATACATACTTTTAATGAATCAGATTTATCACCAAATGGCAGCAATTCACTTTGATTTGAATTTCAAACTTAAAAACCAATTTCTACCTCAAATTCCTTCCTAAGATCATCCCTGCTATATGACTTGGGTACAATTACAAACAATCTCAGATTCTTCTCGTCTTCCTTTGGGTCTCTGATGGATCCTTCTCTTTTACTACTTGCAATCATCACCTGAAAATTTAAAGCAAATAATAATGATACCAGTCAGATCCATAATCATGATAATAAAATTAATGCAAAATTTACACTTTAATTCAAAATTGTATTCTTAAATCTGACACAAAATTTAAACGGTTTGAAACTTTCTCCAGATTTTCTGCTCAATGCTGAAAAATGTCCGATTGCTTAACATCATGCTTTAAATTTGTTTAAAATCAAATTGTTGTCAAGGTTTTGAAAAATACAAAATGTACCATTCATGTCAAATAAAGGATCTACATTTTGGATAAAACATCCATGTTTTACTAAAAGCAGTTTTCCTATATTTCATTGTGTAGGTTATGACTTTCATGTGTTTGTAATTCTAGGTCTTTGAAACCAGCTTCATTATCAACAGGGAATTCGCCATATTTTTCAGCCAAAAATATTAGGAAGCTGTTAAAATTTAATACATTTGGAATTAAATATCCAGTTTGAAGGAAGGCATGCATGTGTATTCATAGAAAAACATTGCAAATATATAAAAATACATTTTAAACTTAGATAGGGGTCCATGAATGTGTCAGTTGAATGTCACCTCAAATTTACTTGGTTGAGAGGTACATTGTAATACACGATACCCAATTTTTTTTTACAAAACATGTAAAATACTATGTAGCATGTGTAGGATCTTTTCATCCATGAATTATTTCGTAGAAAATCAGAATCATATGTCTTCTAATCGAGCATTTTTCATGTCAAGGCAACACTTCAGGAATTTACCGGAAATTGAGGATGAAACAAACTTCTCGTTCATGCTTTTTTAGAGTGAAGTTAGGAATTCTAAAGTCATAATCTAGCTCAATTTGCCTGTGAGCCCTGTATGCATTGATTAAAGAAACACTCTGTGATTAATTAGAATTCAACACAATTATTTCCACAGATCCAACTGGTGTGACAGTTGGTGTGTTTAGATTGATGTTTCACATCACATAGTTTTTATGCCATAAGCTAAGGTTAAATCTAATGATAGTTTTAATAAGATAAAGTTCTCTAAATAGTTTTACCTTTAATGGTTTAGGGTCTCCGTCCAGAGATTTACCATTCATCTCTTCCATGGCTAATGCTGCTTCTGATGTTTTACCATACTTAATGTAAGTTACTCCTGAAAAAGTAAGTTCACACATGAATTGCTTCATTACAGATTCAACATGTACAACAACAAAAATGTGCAAATTACAGGGTCTGAATTTCATGTCTATTAACCCTTGTCGTGCGGGGGCCGTAATATTACGGCCATACCCAGATTTCCGCTATTTTGGCATCAATGGCGCTCCATACATTTAGAGGTCATCGTAATACCATTTAATTCTTAGTGTACACACGTTTCCTCAATCTGAAACTATTCACGTCATGTTTCTCACTTTTAATAATCATTTTGAGCTCAAATACGAACTTCAAAATTTGATATCGCACAAAATTGTTTTTTTTTGGAGGGGTGGGCTTACCTTCAAGCTCTGAATCACGGAGTTCAGAGGACTGAAACCTTGACAAATACTGTTAACCTAAAGGCACATAACGGCTGGTCGTGTTTATTATCAAAATACGCCGAGGAAACGACTACTTCCGGTTGCAAGTCCAGTTAAAGTTCAAAATTGGAAAAATTCCGAAATTTTGTGAATTTTGGTGCAAATGACCTTCTTTACACTGATGAACCCAGATCAGTTTCACTCCGACCTAACAACTGTTGTGATAAAAGTGTTCACTGGTGTCCACGCTACATGTAAACTACAGATGGATGCATCTGTTAGTATCTTTCGGAATTACAGGTCGAGAAAAAGAACAAAAAAACGTCAAAATTGACGCTTTTTGCACCTGAGGACCATCTTTGGGGCAAATTCCCGCCCACCCTTCCCTGCCTCCTCACCCCGACCACCCCACCCCATGATCCCTTATTTTAGATTTATTGCAATCAGTATGCACCAGGGCATTTTAATAGAAAACTGGATGTGGGTACGCAGCCTAGTACGACATATTGACTATTCATACCCCAATGCGGGTACGCGCAGACACTGCCATAAATAATCGGGTTTTCTACACATTGATATGGTAAAATATCAGCTGCAAGCCACAATGTGAACCTTTTTAGCAAGGGAGCGCAGCGAAACAAGCTAAAAAAAATTATGTTATGTCTAGCTGCTGATATTTTATATCTTTACGAAGAAAACCTGATTATCAAGTAGAAAATATAAACATTTGTAAGAAAAGGTGGTTAAACCAACAGAGATAAAAACAATTAGTGATTTATTCACACCATGATGTCCCAGAATGATAAAAATTGTATTGAGTCAATGAGTGACAACAAACAAAATGGCGGCTCTTTAAATGACGATGATCAAGTTCCCAATTCCCAACCAAAACTTAGGGGTAAGCAATCTAGAAAGGGTTCTATTTCTAGTAATAACAATTCAGCAGCAAACTCTAGGAATAATAGTACTGAAAGAAATGAATCGAGTTGGACTTGTGATACCTGCTCAAATATTTTTCAATCAGACCAGAGTAAAGTTTTGGAATGTGAGTACTGCAACACACATAGGTGTATCAAATGCTTAGGCATACCCGCAGCATGTTACAAGGGTCTAAGTGGCAGACAAGATTTCCCATGGTTTTGTAACAATTGTCTAGGAAAAACTTTAATGTGCTTGAAAGAAGTGAAAAGCATTGAGGACAGGTGCAATGAGTTCATGAAAGACTTTGAAAAGAAAATTACAAATAAAATTGAGAAGGTAGAAACTAATCTTGAATCATATAGGTCAGAAGTAACACAATTTAAGACAGAAATCTTGAATGAAATCAAAACAGGTCATGAAAATATAAGAGAAATTAAAAATGAAATGATACATGTACCCCCTTCAGCTACATGCGACCCTGGTATTTTAATAACCCAAGCAACCAAAGAGGTACAGTCAAGGGTAGATAGAAGGAACAATGTACTTATTTTCAATGTACCAGAAAGTGAGAGTAACCTTAAGAACATAGCCCAAGGTGAGGATTCAGAAACTTTTATGTATATGAGTCATAAAATTGAAGCAGATATAAGCACTGATGATATTATAAACATGAGACGAATTGGTAAAAAATCAGACTAGGATTATTAAGGGAGAAGAAAAGCAAGTCCCAAGACCATTACTTATAACATTGAATGAAAACTCAAAGCACAAGATTATGAAAAATGTGCATAAACTTAGAAACGCAGATGATCCGTACCGTAATATGAGTATTAAACATGATATGACACAAGACGAAAGACAGCAAGATAAAACACTTAGAGAAGAGGCTAAAGTAAAAACAGATGAAGAGGAAAATGGAAATTTTATTTACTTGGTCAGGGGAATGCCATGGGAGAGGCATATTCAGAAAATTCGAATAAAAAGAAATCAAATAGAAAAGAACGAAGAGCTAGAAGAGGAAAGCTCCCAAAAAACAGCGGCCATGTAATAAAAGATAAGATGTACAGTGTAAATAGTTTTAAAATTTTGTTAACAAATTCAGACACTTTTACGCAATATAAATTACAGGAGCTCAAATTAAGAATTGAAGACAGCAATCCGTCAATTATAGCCATTTCAGAAGTAAAACCGAAGAACTATAAACGAGATATTCAAATATCTGAATTTAACATAGATGGATATGAAATTTTATCTGCAAATTTAAGCAAAAGTTCACCGGGCCGGGGTATGTTGATGTACATAAAGGACTCGCTCAAGTATTCACCTTATAATATAAGTAATTCAACTTTCGAAGAGAATCTACTTTGCGAAATTCAAGTTGGTAATAATGAGAAAATTTTAGTCGGATCACTATAAAGGAGCCCAAATGGATCAGAAGAGAACTTTACTCAACTTTGCGAATTATTCACAGAATCTGTAAAAACGTTTTTCAGAAGTTATATTATTTGGTGATTTAAATTTTCCAAACATAACATGGGACACTTGCAGTACGAATGGCACAATAGACAGTAAGGAATTTAGATTTATAGAGACAATACGAGACTGTTATTTGTACCAACACATAACTGCACCAACACGGGGTAGAGGATCAGATAAGCCAAGTGTAATAGACTTAGTATTAACAAGTGAAGAAGAATTTATAAGTGATATAACAATCAACCCTCCACTACATGTATGTAAAAGTGATCACTCAGTTATTGAATTAATATGTAAAATTAGCGAGGAGACTAGCGTTACTAAGAAAACTAGGTTTAAATATGATAAGGGAGACTATGAAAAATTGAAGGAAATGCTGGATTTAAACTGGGAAAAGGAATTTGAAAAATGTAATGTTCACGAACAATGGAATAAATTTAGAGAAATTTTAGAGAAGGCAATGGAGGAGGCGATCCCGAAGAAAGTAATAAACCAGAATGGGAAAAGAAAAAAGGATGACAACCATCCAGTACCACTTAACCGCAAAGCATTATCAAAAATAAAAAGGAAAGAAAGATTATGGACTAGATATTTAAATACAAGGGATGGACAAGTATATTCTGAGTATTGTAAGATAAGAAACCAAGTCCGGGCTATTACCAAAAAATCACAAAAGAATACGAGAAACAAATAGCGCAACAAGTAAAAGAAAACCCGAAGAAATTCTGGAAATATGCACGGTCCAAAACAAAGACAAAATCAAGTATTCCAGATTTATTTAAGGATGCTAGCCAAAAAGAATCAACAACAACTGATAAGGAGAAAGCAGATGTACTAGCTGAATTCTTTACATCAGTATTTACAAATGAAACGGACACTGAGATGCCAAAAGTAGAGAAAGTTAAGGTTCCACCATTAGAAACTATGAAAATAAATGTAGAGAAAATAAAGAAAAAACTAGACAAGATGAATATATCCAAATCACCGGGACCAGATGGAATACATCCAAGGGTACTAAGAGAAATAAGTAGCACCATATCTACTCCAATAGCCATTATATTTCAAACATCTATTTCTACCGGAGAACTTCCTGAAGACTGGAAATGTGCAAATATCACAGCATTGTTTAAGAAAGGTAATAAAAAGGTAGCTGGTAATTATAGTCCTGTTAGTTTAACTAGCATCATATGCAAATTGATGGAAACTTTGGTGAGGGAAGAAATAATAGAACACATGAAACGGCACAAACTTTTCAGTAAACGACAGTTCGGATTTATAAGCGGTCGTTCAACAGTACTCCAACTATTACAAGTTATGGATAAATGGACTGAAATTTTAGACAGAGGAGGATGTGTGGATGTCGTATACTGTGACTTTATGAAAGTATTTGACAAGGTGCAGCACCTAAGATTGCTACACAAACTTGATAAATACCAAATTACAGGACAATACAACACATGGATTAGATCATTCTTATTAGGACGAAAACAAAGAGTTATAGTTAATGGGGAGAAATCCGAATAGAAAGATGTCACGAGCGGAATACCTCAAGGTTCAGTGCTAGGCCCAATGTTATTCATACTATATATAAATGATATGCCTGAAGTCACCAGTATTGGCACAGACACATACCTTTTTGCAGATGACACCAAAGCATTTAGAGGTATATTTCAACAGTCTGATTGTGAACACCTGCAAGAAGACATTCATGCACTTCATGAATGGTCAGAAAAATGGCTCCTATGCTTCCATCCAGACAAATGTAAGGTGATGAGAATTGGACGATCTAAAGTAGAACAGAAAGCTTACATATTGAAGGAAGGAATAACACCGATGGAATATGTAGAAGCTGAGAAAGATATAGGAGTTACCATTGACATCAAATTATCATTTGAACAACATATGCATGAAAAGATAAACAAAGCAAATTCAATCATGGGAATACTAAGAAGAACAATGGAATACATGGATATGAATACATTTAAATTATTATACACAGCTTTAGTACGACCACATTTTGAATATGCCAACCAGGTATGGTGTCCACATTTGAAGAAACAAATTGAAGCCATTGAAAATGTCCAAAGAAGAGCAACTAAACAAATACCTGGACTATCATCATTAACTAGTGATTTAGCTAGCGCTCGTCACTTTCGTATTTTACGAAAAGGTTTTCGAAATGACGAAAATATTTCATATCAATTTCGTCACTTAAATTTGGAAGTTGTAAAAGTATTTACACATCAAATTACTTGAATTCTACCTGTCTTTATGATTCTGACAAGTTTATGGCCCTCAGGTAATTAACGTTTACCAAAGGTGTTAAAAGTTGTGATGACAAGTAATCCGCTTATCGCCAATCAATGGGTCACTAATCCCTTAATTATCATTATAAAACCTCATAAATGACCATCATAATAATCTATTTAAGTTAAATCAGTCAGTCAGCATTTCATTTTAATCATTTCTCACAGTTCAGTCGTATTTTCGTCATTTGAACAAGATTGATAAACTTCCCGGACATTTCAACTTTATTTAAATTTCAATATTTCCCTTAGGATTATAATTTGCAGTTTGCTTGTCGTAGTTTCGTCATTTCAACGTATTTTCGTCATACTTTATATAAATATATTCATCAAAAACTTTCGACAACTTCGATTAAAAAGAATGAACTTTATTCAAAACGTAAATATTTTCACTTGCAAACAGGTGCTTCCTGTTCAATGCATTGCGCATGCGTAAAAGTTCGTAGATGAATCCGGTTTTATTCTAAAATTATTATTCAATTGTCACTTCCCGTTTTCATTTCATTTCGTTTAAAAATCGAAAGTAAACGTGATCTACAGTCTACAGTCATTAGAATTGTCCCATTAAGTATAGATGCAGATCCTTCTATCCAATATTAAAGAAATTGATTCCAAATAGATATTAAAACGTATTTTCAAGGATATAAATGATTGTGAAGTGAAAAAGTCGTTACTTAGACAATATACGTATAGTGTCTTGAAATATGAAATTTATTTGTATGAGGCTTAGAAACGGGAAAATGCGAGGTTCTACCGACATTTTCCCGTTTCGTGCCGGATACAAATAAATTTCATATTTCAAGACACTATACGTATATTGTTTTTATACTGAAATCGAAAAAAAAAATGAAAAATGAAAAAAAACATGTAACAAAAATTGTTAAAAAAAGTGTTTGGAATTTCCCTCTTGAGGTACCATTTTGGGGTATTTCCCTATGAGCGTAGCCCAGGTGGTAAGACATTGGCGTATTAAGGAATTAGAAAGGGAAAATGAACTTAATTAATAACATTTGATAAACATGATATATAAATAACCAATTTGAAGACATAAAAGTTTAAATTGAAAAAAGTTTGACCATTGTTACTTTACGTTGTCATGGTCGTGACGTGATGTTGTTGATGAAATACAATAAGGAGGCGGGGCTTATAGGTCAGTTGGGGTCATTGACGTATAAAGCTAACGTTTATACGTATAGCTTTATCTGTACAGTAAACTAGCTGATTGCAGTATAAAAGTTCATTTGTGCAGTGGTTAAAAATAAAGGCACCCAACTTTTGTTGATAAGGGGTGTGCCCTGAAAATAACTGAAGTGAAGTTTTGACCATATTACCAGATCCCTGTTCTTATCTTCATATCTTAGCATCACATCAGTCAATTCATTCAATATTGCAAATAACTGCCTACATTAGCAATCCTAAAGTCTTCAAAGATCCTAGACTAGTCCTTGAAGGACTTGGACATATATGTATAGCTAGTTTGATAAACATCCTAGATCCCTTGCTTTATAAAAAAATAAGGCTGATTTTTATCACGCGCAAAAGTGACTAAAGCCCTCAAAATCCTAGCTAAAACCCTGCATTAACATATGAAGAACGACTTAGAAAACTAAAACTTCCAACATTAGCCTACAGAAGATCTCGAGGTGACATGATAGAAATGTACAAAATACTATCAGGAAAATATGATGATGATGTATCAGACTTTATGTACTTTTTTGTGTACTGACTCCAACACTCGAGGACACCATCTCAAATTGTATAAAACAAGATCTAGACTAGATGTAAGAAAATATACATTTACACAAAGAGCAGTAGAAATTTGGAACAGTCTACCAGAAAAAGTAGTATCAGCACCAACAATACCATGTTTTGAAGCCAGATTAGATGGTTACTGGGAAAATCAAACACAAAAATATAATTATAGTGAAAAAATACACACGACCGGACAAGACCTAAGTAAAAAAAGTTTAGACAAGGAGCTGACAGAAGAGGATTCCTCAGGAATCCTACAGTCAGAAGAGGATCTGCGAGTATCTGTGAGTATGTTTTTATCCTCCCATGTCTGGTCAGTTTTCTTTCTCCCTAAGACAATTTTATGCTTGACAAAAGCAAGCTTGATAACATCTACTTTCACATTGTGATATGTCGCTGATAACTTCTCTCACATTGTAAGGTCGCTGATAATGCCTGGTCTCAAAGTCTTGATACAAGAATTTCTGAGCGACAGAGCAGGGAGATATAGGCATAGGGAAGAACAATAAACAGTATTATCTGTATCTGTATGGGTACGTCATAGCTACCATTCGGGTACCACGATTTCCCGAGAACTACGAGAACAACATAATATCCCGAAAACAAGATTATATATTCCGAGAACAAGATTTTTTTATGGTGTTATATGTGTTTTTTGCTTAAATAAGTGTAACAGCATACAATGATTAAGGTTTATGGCGTTCATAATTAATAAAAGTACACGCAATCTTCAGAAAATAGATTTGTATGAGGCAAATTCCTTTTTCCTTAAAACAATATGGCGGACGTTATATTTTGTCAGTTTTTATATGAATTTCTAACATTTTTCTTTAATAAAATCTATTCTTTCAGTACATTTGATACTTTTCTTTTCTGTCAGTTCTTCTAAGATCTTCTAATACTTTGATTTTCTTAAGTTGTCTACCTTAAGAATGTCCGCCATATTGTGTTCAACAAGGATTTTGCATACAAGACATAGAAATCGAATTTTTGACCTAAAATTGCATTTTTATTGAATAAAAACGAGTATTATCTCTTATTAGTATTCTTTATTATTGTAAAAAGTAGTAAAAACACAATAAAAACACCTATAACACAATTAAAAATCTTGTTCTCGGGATACATAAACTTGTTTTCGGGATATTATATTGTTCTCGTAGTTCTCGGGAAATCGTGGTACCGCTACCATTCTGGCTTTTATACAATTTACAAATGTTTTACAATATTGAATCAGACGAATATTCAATTAATAGAAACTTAATCATGACTTCGTGATAATGGTCAGGTGGAAAGTTATTTATAGCATTGATCACTTCCCTAAAATGACAAATTTATCGTCAAAACAGAAATAAATTTTATAAAAATAACCTTTGTTTTCGTTTGAACGTTTATCTTTCACAACCCAGATATCTTCGATCCCTCCAAATCGCTCGAATTCCTTCTGGAACATTTCTTCCGATGCTTGTTTACTGCATAAAATAAAGAGTCTACTATTGGCAGGGCGAACATCTTCTTGGAGATCTCTATGTCTCTTATCGTAGGGCTGGTAATTCGCCATTTCCACGCTGTTAACCGTTGGAATAGAGTTACTTCCCCTGTAAAACAAAACTACGTCAACTCGACCTGTTCAGATCGACCCAAAAGACATCCATAATAAAAACAAAATATCTCCAAATCGGATAGTCGTCTAAAAATAAAAATAAATTAATACTTTTGTCCTTCTTAATTATAAAAAACTGAGATAATCCAACATTTCAGCCCAAAATTTAATAAATTTCTTTTCTTTCATAAATTACTTCAATAGAGCGAATTCGTCACATCAGGTTACCACAAGCATGATTGAGCCCACTGTTATTTGAACTGTACATAAACAATCTTCCAGACCAAGTGGAATTTGATGCCTATGTATTTGCTGTGGACACCAAAATCTGTAGGGTAATAAAGAATCAGAATAGCAGAAAAATTCTACCGTCGATGAAGACCTCACGGTATACAAGATGATGGAAACATGGAGCGACAAATAGCTACTCTAACTACACCTTGAAAAATGTAAATACATGAAAATATGACAGAAATCAAATAGGACTGACAACTCATGTAATTACAGTCTACTAAATCCTACAATAGAAAAGTATAATGAGGAAAAAAAACTTAATGGGTACTATGATAAGTAAATAAACTCATCATAGATACCAGGACTAAATTTAGTATATCGCCAGACGCGCGTTTCGTCTACAAAAGACTCATCAGTGACGCTCGATTCCAAAAAGTTAAAAGGGCCAAAAAAAAGAACGAAGTTGAAGAGCATTGAGGATCAAAATTCCTTAAAGTTTTGCCAAATACAGCTAAGGTAATCTATGCCTGAGCTGGGAACAGTATATCTAATACAGTTAATATATATGTTCCTGGCCTGAGGTAGAACAGCCTTAGTATTTCAAAAAAATCAAAAAATTGAGTTAAGCTCCTTTTTATAAATAGCAGCTGATTCACAACAAAGCCTGACAGACAGTAGCAGGTGAAATAGCAACAAACGCCCCATTCATAAATGCCTTTAACTATCATAATGACTATAGAGCAGAAATATCAGGGAGTCACGAAAAAAAACAGTTCTAGAAACAATTTAAATTATGAGTCTGGTGAAGAGGAACCTCAGGAACCCTGTTCTGAAAATCAATTATAGGTAACTATAAGTAAGTAATAGACCACCATCTACATATATTTTCAAAATAAGGAATATATATTCCCTCTATATAGAACCTAATGCATATGGGTTTCTGTTACTATTACGGAGGAATCAACTAAGATATGCATTTAAAATATTTAAACGTAGAAGATGGTAAGGAAATCATATGTCAGAGATTTAAGAAGAACTGATAATTAATACCATGGCAAAAATGAAACTACAAACAGTTTACCAAACATAGCATCCAAACAAACTTGGCAAGTTTAAGACAAACCACACAATAAAACGGAGATTTACAAATGAAAACGGTGTTGTTAGGGACTTTGTTTGCGGGGTCATCAACTTAACTTGTTTTGGGGGTATAGGACTGAAGCTAGGTGTTTGGCAACATTTGGATTTTTAAGAGATATAGATCTAGCATGAAGGACTCAAAAAGACTTTTGATGTGTATCACAGAACTTTAAAATTAACCTATTCGGGAAGATTATATTAATGTATACTGTTGACCCTTCTGCATGAGACAACACGGACGGTGTTAACGTATCTTAACCCTGTTATTATTTTCTTTGTGTCTGATAACAAATTTTTGAATGGTCGATTGAAACCATATCATTTTCCTTGTTTAGTTTGTGACATTGTATTCCAGTTTCTTACAACCTCTTTCAATTTAACTCCATTTGTTGCTTATATTATATTTGAAATAAATTCGCTTTTTGGTAGACTTATATCTTAATTTCTCCTGGGAATACAATAGTAACTCTAATAGTCACAGTTTTTTCTCATCTTTATTTTGCTGTTCGGTCAAGTGAAATCTTCAACATGATTTCCTCAATATTAAAACTTCATTAATATAAATAACAAAATGACTATAACGAATGATCATTGACGACTGTTCATAGAAATTGACCTTTTAAATGGTATATTTAAACGAGTTGTATATATTAGATAACGGAAAATATATCGGCGAAATGAAATGAAAACAAAGGAAAATATTCACTGTTGTTTAGAATTATATTACTGAACTGGAAATATTAAAAGTATCACTGTTATTGTTTTGACAACTGCGATTGGCCATGTTTGTTTTAGCTCGCAACTAAAATTATCCATAGGCTTATCGTATGTGAGTTCTCCAGCATAGCAGAAAATTGTGTGTGTGGTTTTTTTTTAATAAGGATACACTATTAAGACTGCTTACATCCAAATACGATCTTAATTTAACATATATTCAACGATTTCAACCCCTGAGAGGAATAAGGACCAAAAGGAAAAAGAAAATACAGGTATACATAAATAAATTTGTTACTAAAAATATCGTACACGTTATATCCGGTTATTTGAAGTATACTGACGGACTTTAAAAAAGCAATACTAGTACTCATACCATGCATTTCATTTTAAAAGTTTGCAGTTGGTAAGCTGAATTTATTGCATCACGACAAGAACGATTATTAATTGCCGAGACTCCTATACACATGGAAAAAAGTATTGCAACATCTTGATTTTTTAAAACTTGAAAAATCACATTGGCGGATTCAAGGGGGAGGGGGATTTCCGGGTGTTGGACCCCCTTATTTGGCCGATCTATGCATTTGAATGGGGACATATAGTTGGAACCCCCCTTTTGTCCTGGGTTGGGACCCCTTTTTAAAATGGCTGGATCCGCCCCTGAATCAGCCTCTTATTTTGGATGGAATATGATAATATATCTGTAAAATAATATTGAAACGTAGTTAATGATAACATTGGCATTATAACGAACAAAAAATGTATGAAAACAAAATGTTTTATGTAACCAAAATTTTTATAACAAAATGAAGTGTTTTTTTGTACCAACAAATGCATTTTACAACTTTTACTGTAGTCGAACTTTACACTGTCAGACATTTCAAAATTAATCTTTAGATGATTGTTCACAATATGGTTGATCATTATACGCTAAAAAATTAGTACTGTGCGCAGCCTACATCCAAACGGATAACCGCATCTTAACGTCTTCTGATTCCTGCCATAAATCGACTGATTTGTTGATAAGGTAGCAGCAACCCTTCCTGACGAAGGGTCACATTGTTTATTTCATGACGTGTTTGAACTGAAGTGTCTTTTCGTGCACTTTACGCCTAATAGTGTCCCATATATATGCTCGATATGGTTCAATTTCGGGCTAAGATCGGGCCAAGGAAGATAAACCGAATTCCATTGGAACAATGGATCTTCCTCCACAATGCTAATTATTGCGAGCTCTGCACTATATTGGATACGGGCAACTGTGTGTCTGGTTGATGAAAAAGGTCCCCAAAATGGTCTTATCGCAAGATAACCAGAAGCGATGAGCCGATCTCGAACAGTTCGTGTTTAAAGACTCCTTTATGGTCATCACTCTCTTTTTAGGATTGTATTGTTTGCAATTGGTTTCCTTCTGAACAACCTTCATTATGCTTGATTTTCCCTAGCAGATGTTAAAAGGGGTCTTCTTGCTCTCGGAAGGTCTTTAACGTCTTTGTTGCCTGATTGTTATTCTCAAAACGACTTAAAGTGGACTGGTGATGACCAACAATACGGACAATTGTCACAGCGACATACCTGCTTTCTCATGTTGATTACCTGCCATCTTGCTGCAGTTATGAGTTGTGGATGTCCAGTTACAAGGTGTCAATCACATAACTTTATAAACTTGGTTATTTAAAGCGTTGAAAACAATGAGGATAAAAAATATGTTTCATTGTTTACGAGTACAGTAGCTGCATATGCAGATAAGAACTAATCCAGTCGATATTTATTGATTCATGTGATATTTAGATAATGTTTAACTAGTTCTATTTCAACAAATTATATCACAAAAAATAAATTAAAAAATATAAAGAGTGGGTTTTTTTTTAATTTGAATTTCAATTTGGTATTGCAATACTTTTTTCCATGTGTATATTTGGAAGCCCTCCTTTTTTTTTTATGATCAATGCTTTTGGATCGGGGATTTATATTTCCACCCACTTTCTCCTTGCTGGAACACCCTTTTAAAAATCTCTGGATCGACCCTGCTATTGTATTTCAGTATATATGTATATGGGGAATATATGTGGCGTAAGTCGGCCAGCCACGAAATGCGACGACTTGCATTCGTTTGAATTAATCTGTCTCGCAAATAGCGTTGAGAAATGATATTTTATTGATGTGGCATTGTAACTATAAGTTGAACTGGACGTGAATGGCCCGTCTGTCTGTACCGATATTGTCAACAACCCATTAACCACTTCCACCTGTAACATACTTATGGCATGATTTATATTTTCATTTCTAAGTCTCGCGGCAATATGGAAATTCAACAAAAAAATCATATGGATTCAAAGATTAACCTTATCCAGAAGGATATCACATCCAAATTATATGTAAATTTAATGGTTCTTTCAATAAAAGAATTCTGAAAGGTTTCAATGTTGTAAAATCTTTGAATATATATTTACAAAACAGGCCAAAAAGGGGTGGGTGGAATAAAAATAATGATATCTCCAAAAATATTCAAAGAACCTCGACATCCAAGAATTGCAAATGTTCGTTCTCGTAATTGTTATGAACAATAAGTTCAAGGAGCAAAACTGACCGGCATGTGATCGGTATGCTTTAATTTGTAGATTAGCATTGGAATATGGCAGCAAACTTGGCAGATCAACTGAAGCATGTAAAACTGAAGAAAACAAAAGAACCAACTCGTGATTATTCAGGTTTGAAAACTGGAGGTTATTTAACGGAAGACGAGATAAAAGACTATGACGACAATGTTCTGGCTGCTAATACAGAACACTGGGTCGATATTCTACGAGACGTTACATTTCCAACAGTTACTACTCCCTTCCATTTAGAAGATGCCAAGCTGTTTATTGATGTATACACAAGGTATCAAAATTATGATAACTAGACATGGAGTAGCCATCTAACCGATCGTTATACTCTAGTATATTTCATTAATTCCCCCAAAATCAACGAATTTTGTTGGGAAGCGCTCCAATTTAGATTAATTAAGATATTTCGTAACTGTCCTACTCATCGAAAAATTACACATAGCAAACTCTGAAGATCTGTATTTTAATAAGATTAAGAAATGCGCGAGAAAAACAACTGTTATTCTTACCTACTTTATTAAACTGATAAATGTAATCATTTTTTTCCATCTTCATTTAAATGTCTGCAAAAGAGAGGTTAAATATAACAAAGGGACATTCAAACTCTTAAGTCGAAAACATACTGACAAAGTCATGGCAAATAAAAATGAAAAACGGTCCAAAAAAACCATACACAACATACAAAACTAAAAATGAAAACAGAATCCAAAAGAAAAAAAGAAAAAAAAAACATATTTAACAAATAGTACCTTATAATCTACTTTATCAATCGTGACCGTAGTTTCGAGCCATATTCATTTAACAAACAACAAAGTTTTAATGCTAGAGATCTTAAAAATGTTTGAATTAGTGATAAACGTTTTGACATTGTTTTGGGATCCTTTCTTAAAATTTAGCGTTCGGTTTCCATCTAATTTGATAAACATTCTTTTAAATCCATTCAATGAACTTCATCAAATCCATATGAGCCTGAATGATGCTAGCTTCAGTCATCCTCTTCATAAACAATTGCTGTACACACATTTGTAAGCGAGACATTATAATATTCGTATGAAATGTAAACTGTGCAATCAAACATGCCTAACGAAACCGAACATGAATTGTAATAATGTACTGAATGTATTTATATATAACTGACCTTCTATTGTCCGAACATTTAAAATAGGATAATGATAGTAGAATGAACCTCTAATATAAATAAATGTAAAAAAGATGGATTAAAAGTTCATCAGTCGCAATTCAAAATTTCTACTCCTAACTAACCAATACCACTTCTCTCCAAATGGAAATACACATGGTTAGTCTTCCATCCGGGTCGATCCACGCCGAGTCTGCTTAATATTTTTGTCATATTATTCATTATATCGTCTTCAATAAGAACTTACTTATTGCCACTGAACATTGAAAAAAACCCCATGAATTAATATATTTCATCTGGTGGTAATATAAGGATTATCTTATAAATCTGTAGGTTGTATCAGAATAAGGACTCAAGCCAATCCATAGATCTTGACTGGCAGACTCACCTGAAAGATGAAGAGAAAAGACACATCAAAACAATAAGCGAACGTTTGGAAAAAGCAATGGATATTTATACGACAAAAGGCTACGCTTTCGTAAAATTGTCTTCCAGAAGTGCTAAAGATGCACCCTTGATTCAGAAAAGATTTAAATCTTTATATATCAACAGATTGTCATCTTTTGAAGAATCTGAAAAGGGAAATGAAAATGTTAAAATTACATGCCTCTTACAGGCAGGGTTTGATGCACTTCGCGTGAAGACGTCATTCGATGTGATTGACATGTTTATTAGGAGTGAACGGGTATACCAAGACTTGTTACTGGCAGTCAAACACAAAGACAAGTTTAATGAAAACTTTATAATAAGAGAGTTCGTTGACATTGATGTTGATATGGAATTTCGTGGATTTGTTTTTGACGGAGAGTTAAATGCATTATCGCAGTATAACTATTTGCTATTTTCAAAACGGCTGAACGACAATCAAGAGGAGATTGCTGGTAAAATTAAAGAATTCTTCAATTTAGTTGTGAGACCAAAACTTAAAGCTGGTGAATATTTCCTTGAGAAGTATGTGATAGATTTCGCTGTTACTAGAAGTGGTAAGTGAGGTCAATCGTCTGGTAATTTTCTTACCAATTATCATCACATGACAGATATAAAAAGAGACGAGAGATACGAAAGGAACATTCAAACCCATAAGTCGAAAATAAACTAATAACACCATGGCCAAAAGACAAAAAGAAAAACAGACAAACAAAAGTACACAAACACGGGGGGGGGGGGGGGGTCTCTTCCTATATAAAGGTATATACATATGTGCCACTGGAATGGGTCCCTTTTTTGATCCGTCAAATATATCAATGGGGTGCAATTTTACCGAGGAAATATATCAATAGGTAGTAATTGACCGATTGTGATATATCAATGGGTCATAAATATAGGAATGGGTTATGATTTCGCTGTGAAATATATGTATAGGTAGGGATTTCACAATTATTCAATATATGAATGGGGGGTGTTTTTAAAATCCCAGCTACACACCTGTACCCAAAATCCCATGTTGAGACCCCCCGTATACACAAAACACAAAATAGAAGTACTAACTCAACACGAACCGGACTAATACCTTGGGATGATGTCATGTGCTCCGGAAGGGTAAGCAGACACTGTTCCATATGTGACACCCGTCGTTTTGCTCGTGTTGGTACAACCCCGGTATTAAGACTTAATTCGGCAGGTCACGTTCTGGAAAAGGGGACGGGATGGTAGTTACGTCATTATGAAAATATCCGATAACATCTGTGAAACGAGTATTCCGCAATGGTCAACAAACTTGTGATGGTCTGTAAAATTTACGATGGAGTGTTTGCAACTTCACCACAAATAATGTGAAAGCATTCATGTATTTTTTAGAGGCATGTAAGTGTTGGCTATGGATTGTCCTGCAATTTTTAAAAGAACATTAAGTAATGCTAAATCAACCAAACTAATAATGTCATTTTTTACCATGTCCAAACAACACAATGTTCTGCCCTTTGTAGTCGATGAAAAACAATTGAATGCCTGTATAAAGCCAGTTTAATGTATGAAAAGAGGATATGACTTGGAACAGTATGTACTGGAGACAACAGTCCCATACAATTCTCAGAATAAAAAGTTAACTCAATACATCATGGAACATGAGACAAAAATCCCACCCCAAACCATACTTAGAATAAAAAATAGATGTATCAGGGAACAGGAGACTAAATTCAATAAAAACTCAATATCTATCTTTCATTGCTCGACGAAGGTTTTTATAACCCACATAGTTATAAACTATGTATATACTACTATAGCTAAGACGATAAATTTGGTAAATCATGTGATCAGTGGCGAACCCAGAGGGCACGACTGTTGGTCACTAAATGTCCATTTACACCATTTTATGTTCAGGTCGAGAACAAATCTACATTTATTAGTTCCTATAATAGTGGCCTTTTGGCATGAAGGACGGGTAAATTTGGACTGCCACGCGAAAATGAGGGTGTGTTGGATAAGGACAGAAATTAAGACTTGCAACAGACCTTCAACATACAACTATTAAAACGCCTTCTAGATTTTTAATCATTATTATTCTCTAGGTTTTTGTATATGCAATAGTATGTTCCTTTTTGTAGATAAAGAAGGATCCCTAGATAAAGTGTGGGTTATTGAAATTAATCCATTCCTCAATACAACTGACGGTGCATTGTTCAGCTGGGAAAAAGAGCGTGATATTCTTGAAGGAAAACAAGGATTTCAGTTCCGAATTGTACAGCAGACAAAACCGGGTTCTTTAACCATGATGCCACAAAGTATCAGGGAACTTCTCAAGTCAATATAACATAACGACTTTGTATATGAGCTTTAATTCCATTCACTTATTATGTATTCTCTTTCACAAATGTGACAGTCAATATCATATGTACTCGAACAGATAGATTTATGGAGTTTTTTTATATATCCTTACAGTAATTGAGGTGGCATTACGTTTTACTCTTGTTAGTGTGTATGCCTTCCATATGTCTGTATGTCTGTACCTCTGTATGTCTGTCACTTGACTTCCGTACGTCCCCAAATTGATTTCCATTCTCAAGATTTTTTTAGTTTGCTTCAAGCTAAATCGTTAGATTCTGTTCTCTACTTCATGTATGCCTCAAATAAATGTTATGAAACTTATTCCCAATGCTTATTACTACAAAACTCAGATCACAAACATTTGCATAGCGTCAATTTGACCGTTCTACAGTTATGTCTCTTTATTATGTCATATGAAAGCGGTGGCATCTTCTGTGTTCCACGGACACATTCCTCATTTATTTAATGATATTCACATCCGAGTATCTTTGCCTCTGAAGAAGAAGAGTAGTTTCAGAACACCTCTGTTTCATATAGTCTTGATCACTGAAGAATATTTATGTTAGTAATTTGGTTTTATGGAGAATTTGACAAATCCTGCAATATAAATAAAGGCAACAGTAGTATACCGCTGTTCAAAACTCATAAATCCATGGACAAAAAACAAAATCGGGGTAACAAACTAAAACCGAGGGAAACGCATTAAATATAAGAGAACAACGACACAACACCGAAACGCAACACACACAGAAACGGACCAAGCAGCAGACAAAATCCCACGAGAATAACAAATATAACATCAAAACCAAATAAATGAATTTGGGATAGACAAGTACCGTGCCACGTCTTATCTTTATAACTCAAAAATAAGAGAAAACAAACGACACAATGTTAAAATGCAACACACACAGAAACGAACAATAATATAACAATGGCCATCTTCCTGACTTGGTACAGGACATTTTAAAGGGGAATAAAAATGGTGGGTTGAACCTGGTTTTGTGGCATGCCAAACCTCTCACTTTAATGGCAAAGTTAAATATAACATTGAAATGACAACATAATATTACAGGACTACAATACAAATAAATAGGAGAACATATTAGACAAAGAAACACATGATTAATAGATAACAAAAAGCATCAGGTTTAAAATTCAATACGCCAAAAACGCGCCTCGTCCACACAAGACTCACCAGTGACGCCCAGATATAAAAGATCGAAAGTGAAAAAAAATTACAAAGTTGTACAGCACTGAAGATCAAAAGTTGAAAAAATGTTGTGCCAAATACGGCGTTGTTTTTATGTATGGGATAAGAACATCCTTATTATTTAGAACAATTAATGCTATTGCAAACAGTATAACATTGTTTATAAGATCTTTCAAAGATAGTTGTATTTTAAAAAAAATTTGTAAGGGTTCCGCGGAACCCAGTGTCTCGCCTACTTTTGCTGTAAATCGCAGGCTCAACAAAATTTGAGGAAAAAAATCAATAAAAATATTCCTCTTGATACTATCTTTTGATTGTAAGAAGCTTCTGTCCATGTTTGGTAAAAATCTAGGATAGTTAATGAATCTAATAAATGTTTTGGAAACTTTAACTGCAGACTGTATGTAATGTTAACTGGAAGAAAAACTAAGTCCATTTAAAAATAAAATATTATGATCATAAATAAGCTTCTGCCTAAGTTTGGTACAAACCCAGGATAGTTTGAGAAAGTTATTAAAATTTTAAAAACTTAAACCACAGACTGAATATAATGTTTCCCCGCAGAAAAAAACTAAGTCCATTTATAAGTAAAATACGGAAAAAAATGGAATTTTATTTTCACAAAATTTACTTCTAGATACTATCTTATGATCATAAACAAGCTTCTGTCCAAGTTTGGTAGAAATCCAGTACAGTTTAAGAAAGTTATTAAAATTTCAAAAACTTTAACCACAGAGTGAATATTTGTGGACGC
Organism: Mytilus trossulus; assembly: GCF_036588685.1. Classification (NCBI taxonomy): domain Eukaryota; kingdom Metazoa; phylum Mollusca; class Bivalvia; order Mytilida; family Mytilidae; genus Mytilus; species Mytilus trossulus. Next base: position 17,273,482 of record NC_086374.1, on the reverse strand, counting down.
CGCCGACGACGACGCCGACGCCGACGGAAAGTAGGATCGCTTAGTCTCGCTTTTTCGACTAAAGTCGAAGACTCGACAAAAATGGGTATTCCTTTGAAAAAGAGGGACAAAAGATACCAGAGAGACAGTCAAACTCATAGACTAACAACGCCATGGCTAAAAACAAAACAGACAAATGATAGTAAAGAAGACACATCTTAGAAAACTAAAGACTAAGTTGAGCTATATGAGTTATTCTCTGATTGAAACCCCAAAGAAATTTGTCTTATAATTAATCTGTTTGAAAATCAGTCTTAACATATATCCATTCTAATTCGTTTTTTAGTAAGTCTTCATTTCATCAATTCATAATTGCATTTATTTTGCAAAATATTCTCTCATTAACAATGACCACAAACTCTTTTTAGTACTAGTGCTAGTGCTAAAAATATGAAGCCGATGCCAAGATGAAATTAAAATCAAAAGCAAAGGAAAGTCAGACAATCCAAGGAATTCAAAAAAAGAAAGAAAAAAATACCTGAACTAGATGTACATCAATAAATAGGGATGACTTCCAAAGGTGTGAACAACTGGTATTAATTCGTGCTTGTTATCTTAAAGTTAATAAATTCGATAGAAGATTGTAAATACATTAATTGTTTAATTTTTGACGAGTTTTGGCATACATCCCACATCAGTGGAGACGCAACATACGCGCATTACAAGGATACATCTCTAGACAACATCGATTTTTACATCTGCGCAGTCGTCATCATCAATGTGATGTGACAGCAGATTCTGTGTAAAGGAAATACAGAATAATTAACTCAGGTAAGACAGTTTTATTCCTGACTTTATCAAAATAAATGGATGTAATTTTAATTGGTCGTGTTTGTGTGAATTCGTCTTGTAAGAGGCAGTAGCACGCATGGAAAGACTACTCATATCCTATATACATGTATACATCACTGTCAATTTGTGTAACCATTTAGTACAGTTAAATGCTAAAGCAACGTGTTGTGTTTTTTCTATTCTATAGTTTCAAGGTTCAGTTTTCGTATTTAGTGTTGGTATAGAAAAAAAAATCAAATGTGTTTCAATTAATGATCATACTCGAGCTAATCGATATATGTGTAGTTCAGTGCTAAAACATGCTTAAATTAACTTCCAAATGCTCATTAACATTGAAGTCAGATGCTAACTTCAAGATTTAATGTTTAGATAGTTCCAAAGCTAAGTCAGCTGTTTGTATACATGTATAGAAAATCAATAACTAACATTTGCGATGTTGAATGCAATTCATTGACATTAAACACTAGAGGAATGTTAGAAATCAATGTCCTCCGTATAAATAACTATGCATTTAAGTCAATGTATCAGCTGTATAATAATGATCTGTCAGTAATGACCCATTCATATGTACATTGGGGGAGAAAAAACAATTGTCTTCTTTGAACTTTCTGAGGGAAAATGCTTAATTCTTGCAAAGCCGCTATTGAGGTATTAAAGATCAAGAGGCGGTGACAATACATAAGTTTTAGTTTGAAGTTCCAAGAAATTATTCCCCAACTAAATAATAATTCAAATGATGTAAAAATGGATAAAAAGACATTTAAGTAAACTGTCTTTATGTTATAAACACATCAAAATAAATGGTAGTATATACGATAGACATTGGAGTGATAGAAAGGTAAGATGAATTGCCAGTTCGGATTGGTGACATTTTCACCAACAAACCAATATAAGAGTCCAGTTAAGAAAGAATGTTCGAAATATACATGCTTCTTTGCAACAATGGAATTCAGATTTGTACAGAAGCATTGTAAAAAACAGATCTCAAGCATAGGTGCTACTTCTGATTATCAAATCTCAGTTGGTTGGTAGTACTTTACCAACATATGGTTAGCGAGGCCGGGCCAGGTTTTTATGGCAAACATACCATTAAATGTACGAACCAATCAGATCTGAAGATTTGGAGAATAAATATAACTTAACGAACACAAGCAATGCAGTACTTGATATATCCTAATGGTTCAAAATTTGTTTCTGAAAAGAAGCAATTGTATTGTACATATGTTTGGTTTGTTTTAATGAAACCTATTCGTCTAAAATAATCCCTTTTGAATATTGATCAATACTTCTAAAAGAGTTTTTAAATTGGATATTCAGAACAAGAATAGATATTGTCCCGGTAGAATTAGCAAGACCAACTATCTTTAGCGTTGTTGACATGTCTTTTGAAGCTTTGGTATTATTTCTCTTTGAAAGCAACTGTGTGATATGCTCTATTTGTCATAAATCGTGTGCTATTGTAAAAGTGCAACTATTTGAAATGTTATTTGTGAAATAAGTTGTAATAATTCAATTTAATCTAATTTGAATCATCATATGAACACATGTTCAGCAGAGAGAACGAATTGAAATGATAAACTATTCTCTCGAGTAGTTTACATTGGTCAGTGGTTAAGAACCTGCCAACCTGCAGTATAGTATTAATCTCTTCCCTGTGTGTTTTTTATTGTATGAATTGACTGCATGTCTTAAATAAAACCTTTCCCCTGAATTATAGAATGTCTGATGTCTTTGTGGCATACCCACCGTCAACAACAGGATGTGTTATATTTGGTAAAAATTCTGATCGTCCATTGACTGAAGTACAAGAGGTTGTTTATTATCCAGCCAAGGATCATGCACCAGACTCCAAAATCATGGTATGTTACTGGCATTCTATATTACTATATACAAATAGCTGCAGCATATAGTCATGATGTTTTGTGCTCTTTTATAGTTAAAATGAATTTATGTGGTGGTTGGAGGGGGTCGTTATCTCTGTATTCTTCATCTTTTTTAAGGCTATTTTAACAGTGTTTTTTCTTTCTTTTGGTCTATTATGCTCTAATATCTTTTACTTTAGAACCCCATTTTTCTCTCTTCTCTATTTTGTACCCACTTTTCTCCATCCTAAATTGTTAACCTACATGTATCATTCTATATTCTGTAAAGTCATTCCAGATAATCATACATGTAGTATTGTATTAAGTTTGTAGTATTTCTTTTTGTTGATGGTGTTGATAAACACACTATTTATTATACAAATATTTTTTACAAGCACGTGTTTTAAAACTATATCTCAGTCTCGTGATAAAACGTTGATAGATGTTTTTGAACTAATTGAAGGTAGAATCTAGAATTAGTTTGCTGAACAACAGTAAATAATTTGAAAAATTATTAAGATAAATGGAAGCTGTGTATTTTTTTAAATGTATCTTTTTTGTTTTATATGACAGTGTACCTCGGTTTCTTTAATGTTTTAAATGACACTGTACATTGGTATATATAATGTTTATTATGACATTGTACATTGGTATATACATAATGTTTTATATGCCGTTGTACATTTGTATATTTAATGTTTTACATGCATGGCAGTGTACATTGGTATATATAATGTTTTATATGACATTGTACCTTGGTATCTTTAATGTTTTATATGTGACAGTGTACCTTGGTATATATAATGTTAAAGATGACATTGTACATTGGTATATTTAATGTTTTATATGACATTGTACCTTGGTATCTTTAATGTTTTATATGACAGGGTACATTGGTATGTTTTATATGTGACAGTGTACCTTGGTATATTTAATGTTTTATATGACAGTGTATCATGGCCATATTTAATGTTTTACATGACAGTGTACCTTGGTAGAAATAGACCAAGTGTCAGCCACTCATGCTGTGGTCCTTAGTAAGTCGGCATGGACCTGGGGTGCTGAGATGGGAGCTAACGACAAAGGACTCTGTATTGGATGTACCGCAGTATGGACCAAATTGTGTCATCCAGGGGACCACAGCGCCAAACTCATGGGTGTTGATTATGTGAGGTACTTTGCATTTATTCTGCGATTCTTGTCAGGCTTGCTACAAGCTGGTGTTTTTAAAACATCATCCTGTTTTTTTCCATTCCTATCTTGTAATCAATCTTATTCTCTTCTTTCTAATGGAATAAAAATGAGATCAAAGTGAATTAAGAATCGCACTACTTCAGTTTGTTCGTTTTAATGAGTTATAAAGATAGATTTGTCAATAAATCAAAGTTCAGAGCTATGAAATTGCATAATTCTAACAAGATTTTTAAAGCATTTGTTTGTGTAACCTTTTGATTTGATAAATATGTTACTGAATGACTGAACTATATACATCGGATAAGATGTTATTTATCACATATATCTATATATATAAGCCATTTGTTAAACTTAATTACTGGGTGGATTTGGCATCAGATCTGACTTAGCATTCAATCTTTACTCTTTTTCTTAATACAAGATAAGCTATAGATAAGATGTACGTTGAGATGCAATACGGTAAAATACAAATTACAAAAAAAAAAATCATGTTTTTTTTTTAAGCAGAAGGTTGTTCTGAGATTTCAACTGAGGTGTCAGATTTGTAGTAACATTTCCCCAATAAAGATTAAAAGAACACTTATAACAAACCCAACACAGTAAAAAAACAACAATAGCAAAACAAACTAACATAGAGAACTAAAACAACATGGAACAAAACAACTACAACAACAATACAAAACAAAACAAATTAACAAGAAGAAGCACACTGCGACTGTGATGATATATTCGTTGATCTAAAAGAAGCATGGTTATAAGAGATCGCTGGGGAATTTAGGGCTGCAAAACATATATCTACAAATAAAGTCAATAATAGTACTCTTAAGGTAAAATATTAAGAATATCAAGTAATGGTTGACAATTCTCTTCTTCTAGGCTTGGTTTAGAACGTTGTAGTACTTCAAAAGAGGCCCTTGACACAATTACTGAACTACTGGACAAACATGGCCAATGTGGTCTCACAAGTCAGGACCATAGTTTCGGACAGTGGTCATATAATACTTCCTTTATATTCGTTGATCCAAAAGAAGCCTGGTTGTTAGAGACCGCTGGTGAATTTTGGGCTGCAAAACATATATCTGGCATGTATCAATCCATGTTTTCACTTGATCGTTGATAAGTATAGAGTAATTCACTTTCACGAACAGTGTACCATTTGTATAGCTATTGATAGGTACATGTGACAGCTTCTGAAAGACGTTGTGATTGGTTTTTAATGAATACATACGTCTTTTTCTATATATTTTGCCTGAAACACAAATTCACCAAATTTCTTCTCGGTTTTTGTATTATAGATAAATGTATTAGAAGCATGTATTAATATATTGACAATATTATAATACTAGTAGTCATAGCTAGAACATTCTATATCTTTTTCTTTAGTACTTTATTTCTTCTTTTCGATGTTTTTTCTCCATTATTTGACATGGGGTTAAGTTTAAATGTTAACCTATATTTTTTGTATATTTTAGATGGACACTTCAATGTCTCTAGTTGTCTGAGGATAGCAGACGACTATGATAAACTGTCACCAGGGTTAGTTGAAAAGGCTACGGAGGCTGGACATTGGAAGGCTGGGAATGGTAGCTTCAATTTCAGTCAAGCATTTACTGCAGAATTTGATGGCTTATCACTTACAGATATACAAAAGCCACATCATAGACAAGCCGAGGGGGAGAAATTAATGACCAACATGTCAAAAGACGGTAAGTAATATATATGAATCTAAACAGATTTGTAGCGTTGTGAGGTTCATGCATTTCCAAGAGTAGACAGTTGTTTGAAAGTTTTTCTCTTTTATTCAATTTCCTGTGAAAGTTAGTAAAAATCAAACTTCAGGTTTAATTTAAGGTTTTCATTTATACGTTTAGGTGCTTACTTATCTATGAACATGTTTGAGGATTCTTTTCGCATTGTTCAACGTTTTTACAGCTTTTCCAATTTTTTAAGTAAAATTTAAAATGCAAATAATATAGAAATATATGTTATGATCTGTTATGTGAACTTCTGAACTGCTTGAAAATGTAATATTGAAAGTAGGCTTTACCTTTGAACTTCAAATATGTTTAGGATATGTACTGTCCTAAAACTTTCAATTGTATCTTGTATTGTCAGGTTCTTTCAATATGGAATGCATGCGGGAAGTTTTACGTGATGAAGGGAGCAGTATAAATTTTATGGGAGAGTTGTATACTGTTGGGAGCCAGATTTCTGTATTGTCACTAGATGTCAACATTCCACACTGCCATTGGTTCACTGCTACTCCAAACCCATCGCTGTCCGTCTTCAAACCTTTCCTATTTTGTTCTTCCGTTGATATCGGGGAAGTAACACGTTCTCCCGCCACTGGAGAGAGAGCACGTGCTAGTTTCCAGACGAACGTTGATAGACGACATCCTTTGTTCATTGCGCACGAAAAAGCTAGACCGCTTATGGAAAGTGATGACCCAATAGGCCAAAGGTTGCTTTCCACAATGCAACAGTTAGAACAAAACTGTATTACTGAAATGCAAGAATTTCTACAAAGTTTCAGTGAAAGTAACTTGAATGATGTACAAGATTTGTTTAAGGACATTTCGGAATCGGAAACCAAATTTTACAAATAGGTCACCAAACCATCAGACTTTAAAAGCTTTAATGTGATACACAGACATTTGTTTGCAGTTTTATTACAAAACTTATTTCATTACAAACATGTACAATCGGTACAGATATGCGAAAGTACCAACCAAAAATAGTTATACCCTTTTAAAAGAGACTCAAGTCTTGAACACGTAAATCTGTGTAAGTTTGTAATACATAGAATACCATAAAAGGAGCCAGATGGTCAGATTTATCGAGCACACCATTGTTTTATTATGTGAGCGTGCATTTCCTTTGTTTTAGAAGATGCAATGACTAGGCTTGCGTTCTAATTTTTCCATCATAATTGTGTTTGAAAGCTGTTGATGTGAATTGGCGATAACATATTGTCTTGTAATCGGATTTAGAGGATGCAATTATGTTTACGATACAGTGTGCGAAGGTTTTACTTAAATGAAATGAACTGTAACTTATAACCTTTAAGATTGGTATTATAAAAATTCCCATCGCACAATATTTCATGTATTTTTCAAGATATAGGAATTTTATCATAACCTTGATGAGCAAAAGCCACAAAGGTGTGGAAAATATGCTTTATTCTTGTTTCTCACAAGACATGTAAATGTTGCTTTACAAGTGAATAAAATATGTTATAATGTATTTTTAGATACTTCTCTATAAACTCATTAATATAATACTTTATGTTTGAAATACGAAGGGATAAATCAACCTTTTAATTTATGTTTTACTAGTGCTAATCATAACAGGACACATGAACTATGTATGTACCTTTTAACAACAAAGAAGAGAAAATTAGATAACCATACACACTGAACTACCTCCATGGGGATTAAGTGCATGGCATTTAGTCAGATTAAAACTCATAACTCCTAACACCTTGTTGTTTAACAAATGGCCACTCTAGCAATATAAAATAAGGAGACGTGTCTATAAGACGATAAAAGCAATGGCATGAGAAAATGGAAAGTCAACTACCCGATTTATGCCAGGAAAACGACAAACGGGAACAAATATGAGAGACAGCAGTTATTATACTAAAAACAGTCATTGAACAATAACAGTTTGAGAAAGATTGATTAATCAGATCGGCACAGAGCACCAAAAAAAATCCAGAACACACAATCTTGACACATGATGATAAATGTAAGAAAGATGTGAATTCAGTTGTATTGGTGATGATATCCGAAGGTAGTATGTTCCAATAGGAAGGAAGCTGATTTTCAAAGTGTCTTAGTCTTCAGATTTCAGAATTCTAAAAAAGTGATAGCTATGCATTATCTGTATGGCCTGACAAGATTTTATGTAGGTATTTCGTCTGGTTGAGGTACGGTTTTGAAAAAAATAATCAGTCTTTTCTGTTTTCACAGATTTTAATGGTCTAGATTTTGATCCTGGTTGGTTACTGTAGTTGATTTTAATGGTCTAGATTTTTATCCTGGTTGGTTACTGTGGTTGATTTTAATGGTCTAGATTTGATCCTGGTGGTTACTGTAGTTGTTTATAATGGTCTAGATTTTGATCCTGGTTGGTTACTGTGGTTGATTTTAATGGTCTAGATTTTGACCCTGGTTGGTTACTGTAGTTGTTTATAATGGTCTAGATTTTGATCCTGGTTGGTTACTGTGGTTGATTTTAATGGTCTAGATTTTGACCCTGGTTGGTTACTGTAGTTGTTTATAATGGTCTAGATTTTGATCCTGGTGGTTACTGTGGTCGATTTTAATAGTCTAGATTTTGATCCTGGTTGGTTACTGTAGTTGGTTTTAATGGTCTAGATTTGATCCTGGTTGGTTACTGTAGTTGATTTTAATGGTCTAGATTTGATCCTGGTTGGTTACTGTGGTCGATTTTAATGGTCTAGATTTGATCCTGGTTGGTTACTGTAGTTGATTTTAATGGTCTAGATTTGATCCTGGTTGGTTACTGTGGTCGATTTTAATGGTCTAGATTTTGATCCTGGTTGGTTACTGCAGTTGATTTGAACCCTGCATCTGAGACATCGTGTGCATTGGGTCTAGCGCCAAGATTTATTATGCTTCTGTGTGCAAATTCTAGGACATATTGAATGATGTTAACGGACAGAAAGTCACAAATTTGATAGGATAAGTAGTCGCAGGGTTCTACAAGATCATCCATATATCCCTCATGTGTTTTCTCCCATTATAATCGTTGTTTTTTCTATATTTATTGGATTTTAAGAATTTAAGAATTCCAGTTCAGTCTGTTTCACCTTCAGTATACTTACATATTGTGATCTTCTTTTACGTCTTTAGATAATGATGTTACTGTACATATAATTAACAGATTAGAAACACATTCTCAACATTGTAGTCCCTTTACTTATTTAGAGCTTTATGTTGCAGTTCTGTATACAGTTGAATTTCCGATATCAAGGGCACTGTGTGATTTGGTGAACATAATATGTAGGTTGCTTTTCATTACTAATAGAGTTCATGTGGCACTTTTCGAATTTCAACTTGTAGCAGGATAGTCAACTGGAGATATTGGAACTGAATGAATTTTACAGTTTGAGTTTCCTAGTTTAATTTATAATACCCAAGTGTATGTAATCATTAGTAGGATGTCAAGTCAAAACATTTGGAATCTCTTCTTTAAAAGTAAGGTCACATACTTTTTGAATTGTGTCCATTGTTTGGTGCAAGGTAGGAAGGGCGACATGTCATCCTGATTACTGTTACTTTGTGAACTATCAATGTGTCAGTCTTATCATAGGCAGGGTTCACTTTGTTCCACATGTTCTCATCCTGATATACATTTAATATTTGCAACTGGACATTAAACATGAATTGACATCTGACACCATCAACAATATATCCCCACATAATTGTGCGAAATGAAAGCTGTTTTTCAAGGTATTGCAAGTATGGTCAGAGAAATAAAAGCTAGGTCATGTTAATCCATTGTTGCTGCTAGTTAGATGTCTCACTTACCTTACTTATCATGACTGAACAAAGGAGTAGGGGCAATAAGGCCTTTATTTGGCCTAAAAATTACTGCAAATTTTAAAGTTATCATAAATATTCTTAAATTAATGAAAACTTGTCTAAAGTATAAGGTACAAACAAAAACACAAAAAAAAAATGACATCAAACAAGTTACCATGGCAACAACATCATAACCTAATTTGCATATTTTGTTAAATTTCGTGATTGTCCTTGTTTTTTCATTAAATTTTAAGTATATTTTATACTGAAAAAGTATGTGCGCACCCAAGAAACAACTTTATATTTGATGAGATAATGCCAATAGTTATAATAAAGCTTTTGTTAAATTATTTTGTTGTTTCTCGGCTGCGCAGGATGTGTCCACAACGGAAATAAAGTCAGAAAACTGTATAAATTCTGTATTTTTCATGGTTTTTGTGAAAACAATACATATTATGACGTAATTGTGACGTCATCAGAAAAAAATCTTTATGTTTTTCATTTGTACTTCTTGACCCTGTGCATTTCTAAACATTATGTGCCAATTTGAAATAGTTATCAAACATTTCATTTTCTTGGGCCAAAACTAGGCCTTAATGCCCCTACTCCTTTAAAAATCTTTGATTGATAGTTGCTTGCTTTATGTCCAGTTGCAAATACATGAACATTTTTGAGAACAGGTTTTACATCTGAGCATTGAATATCATAGATTGCAAAAGACAAGTACTATCAACATTTTACATGACACTTTTACGTGTAAAGTATGTATGCACAATTTTCAAAGTGAATGGACCATGACTGAAAGGACAGGACCAAAAATATTCCTAGAAATGATATGTGTCAATGCTAATACAACTGTACAAAATTAATCTGGACGTATCATTAAAGGTTTCTCTTATACTGATATAATCACAAATTTTAATATGTTAATTATGGAAAATTTTCAGTCAATGGTATATGACTGAGGGGGCAGCACAGGCACTTGTCTCAAAAAAAATAATTCCTATATACCTTAATATAACACATATATGGTATGTTTAAAAATAAAGACTAAACTGAAAAGACAAAATCAACAATGGACAAACTTGTTGGAGAGTATGGTAGACTTAGCTTTTGCTCTATTATGTAATTTTATGAACAGAAGAATAACAGCCAAATATAACATTGAATCATGCAAATACTGAATCATGTGGACATAGTACACTTTGGGGCCGATTATAAATGTCTATGGCCGGTGTTAAAAAAAACCACAAAAGAGATGATATGATATTTTTGTTTACTTTGTGACAAATACAGCACAGTTTTTATAATCATGACTATTTTAAATCATCATTCAAAATGTTATCTTTAGTATGCTTGTATTACTGCTACATCACATAATTCAATTGAGCACAAAAAAAATTAATGACTATCTAAATATTCACTTATAATGACTGAATTCCTAAAATATTGTTTTCATAAACTGTTGTCAACTGTATCTTAACTAAAAATGTCAGCTCTTTTAAAATGATCCAACCAAAAGTTTGTTGTTATAAGAAAGTTATTGTACTGATAAATTTAAATTGCAACGGTAAGCTTTGATAAAATCATTTAATAAACATTTTAAATTGCTGAATCAAAAAATAATTTTCTCACATTGAAAAAAGAAAAATACATGACATCTTTTGGTTTAAAAAATATCTTTTCAGGGCTGGGAAATGCTGATATTTGAAGTTATCTTTTACACATTTGACAACTATCTTTCAAAATGCTATTGACTGATGTGTGAAAAAAAATGTTATTTGTGACAACAACATTTAAAGCACCACTTTATATAAACATTATAAATAAAATAACAACCTTAAGATACCCTTCATGTATATACTACCAAAAACAACTGTAAAAAATGAAAGCCATAACTAAGCAATGAAAATAATACACTAAAGTAATTTCAGACCAGCCTGTTATTGGTATTAAAATATGTTCATTACTTTATTGATGCCAATATCCATCTTTTAGTGGAAGACTTTCACAACAGTACACACAAGCAAAGGAAAAAAATGATTTTTTTTATCTTCCTTGAAATTCTTTAGTCTAGAAAGGCTTGATCTCATTTCTAATTTTTCAATCCCAAAAATCTTTTTTTTTTCATTGTTCATAAAAAAAAAAAAATCTTTCTTTTTTAATACAGAAAAAGACATTCATCTTGGTTTGGATATTTGGATACGATTGAACACATTTAAAGTATGTACCGGTATACATTTGTGTATAAAAAATGAAATTATTCAAACCAATACATGTCTATAGGCAAGGTGTAAGTAGTATCAAAAGAATAAAGTGAGCAACAATAAAATGTACAATGTAATATCTATACAATGTATTTTGATCATATTCATATTGCACATAGCAAAAAATAGCATGAAATTATACACATCCATACCACATTGATACATTTACAACCTATATTCTCAAAAAATCTATTACAACTAAACAAAACCAATATGAGATTCTAGAAAACAACTCATAACTCAATGTATATACATCACATGATTCACTTCATTAAATACAAAAGTCTATTAATAGGAGGTAAATATCTATAAATAGTACTATCAGGATCTTTCATTAAAAAAAAAACCAGATTGATTTATAGCAAATTTGGTTCTAAATTCAATACTAATTTCCTATAAATATTTATACTAAAAAATAAAGAAAGGTCGCAATACATATAAATGCATCTATAGCTTTATACAAAAGTTTTGAACACAATTTTACCCCTAAAAAATATCTTAAATTTTTGTAACAATCTTAACTTTTGTTGTGAATTTTTTTTATGTCCCTTAATCTTAAAGCAAGTGTTCATTAAATGTTGATGAATTTCACCTCTAAAATAAAATAAAATAAAATGACATTAGATGAAAAATAAAAATATAACAAAATAAAAATTTAACAAAATAAAATTTGGTTTAAAAATATAAAGGTGCAAAACTAACAAATAATGCTGGGTACATAATACTAAAACAAAAAATACTTGTAATTGAAAATTAAAACATAAAGCTGTATTTAAGCCTAATTTCAAATAACTGTTTTCATTTAGTTTTAAAGTCAGAACAAGTAATTCCGAGTGCAAGGTAGTTCACAAATTTGTATCTGTTACATTTTAGTTTAAAATATTTCTTTCCAATAAACTTATCTAAAAATGCTTCTTTAAGAGTATTTCTTTATGCCTATGTATGAACAACTAAAAGATAAAGATCTTAACCAAAAAGATGAATGTTTGGAAGACAAAAATACATGATAAAACAGTTACTTGAAGTGAGATCTAAACACAGTTTTTAAAGTAAAAATATTCAATTAGGAATGCTATGCAAAATTTGAATAATAATAAGCAGGATAAGCAATTAATTGAGACAGATAATAATAGAACACTGTACAGAAGTGGGTATCTAACACTATCTCTACTTTCACTTCAATCAAAAAGATTAAAATAAGTGATTCTCTCTTTGTTCCATACTATTTTTAAAATCACACTCATCATATTCGTTGCTGTCCATATTAAATGTTAATTTGGTTCTTATTAAAAAAAAAGTTGCAACACTGCTATTTCTGTGTAGTAAAAGTAAAAGTACAATAATAAGCTGCCAAGATATGAGTTTGGCACAAAATCTATACAATAAAGAATGCAGTAATGTAGTTTATAGAAGATTATACCAGTTATATTCTGTGTATAAGTATATCATACTAACTGGTGTTTTTTTGTTTTTTTATCATTTTATAAAATACAAATTACCTAAAATTTACATTGTATAAAGTGAAAAAATCCGTCATTTGGCTTGTTTATTGATGGACATTTGTTTTATCTACATTTCATTCCAAAGTGTGAAATAATAATATATATCTTTACTGAAATATTTCTAAAAATTAGAACTATAGGTTAGAAACTAGTACTATATAATATTAAACTGTATTTACAATCAAACATATAATGTCTGATGTATAATATAACCACTACAAATATCAGTATTTAAGTATTGACATCAATGGCACAGTTACGTTTATTGTCCGTCACTTCGACACACTCCCCATCTTCAACATTCTGATTAAAGCTAATATTCATCAGCTGACTATTGACAGATCCACGACTCTTCCGTCGTAACTTACTATTTGGTATTTCTTCAACACTACAGTCAATACAGGGAGCAGTCTCAATGGTTTCCTGCTCATCTAGTAAATGTCCTCCTAACAAGGGATCACTTTCTTTTGGTGGGAGACTAGCTTCTGATTTCACAGGATGACGGTTGAAAGTTCCTGAATCTATTTTTGGTAATTCTTGTAAAAGTTTTTGTAAGTCTTCATCCCCAATACCAGTATCATGTAATTTTTTGGCAGATACTAATTTGATTTTGTTTGGGCCCGCCCTAATCACGGCACTGTAGGGTGGTGGAGAGAGTGACCCTGAGCGTGACTGATTACGGGACATTTCATCAGTACTGAAGTGTTCCGGATCATGTTCACTACCATAGCCTGAACTTTTTTCATATCCGTTTCTAGAACTGGTTGTACCATGAGTTGACCCACAATCCCCTGCCTGACTTCCTATTGGTGTATCGTTCACATCTCTTCCATGTGAATTCTGTGCATAGTTATATATATTTCTGATATTGAGTGGACTCATAGGAGGTGGGATACTAATCTGTGGCATGGGAGATTCAGATCCATACACATCCATACCACAATCATCCATTTCATTTCTACGTAAGATATATTTTGTCCACTGACTGTTTAAAAATGGTCGATAGGTGTCTCTGGTACTAGTGCTAGCTATAGACAATGGACTAGGAGGAGTGTGATTGTTGTGATATTGTCTATCATCGGTAGAATTACTACGAACATCCTCAGATGTCGATGGAGATATCTGCATCTGAAGCTCATCTGGTGATGGAGACAGATCAATAGTGTGACGATCAATTTGTTGTATCAATTCATCTAAGTTTTTCATCCTAACAACTCGAGATTTTGGAGGGGATGATAAATTATTTTTCCAATAAAATGGACGTTGTGGTGTTTGTTGTGAGAACTGAGGTATATCATAATTAAAAAGTCTTTTGGTTGGAGAATGATCTGTACAGTTACCAACAGTACTAAAATATGGTGATGGTAATACAAAGTCAAAGCTGGAAGAGTCAACTATCTGATCTAAGGCTTCCATTGATTTTTCTGGGTCAAATTTACTACGATTTAGAATTTCCTGAATTTCTTCTGCTTCATCATCCTCTGTTTCCAGTCCATAAGGACCTTCACTATCCTGGTCTGCAGTATCTGTTCCTCCGGTACCAGTGTATGTATCACTGCTACGACTTCCATCACTAGATTTACGATTGTTTTTAAGTATACCTCTCTCAGGCATAGCTGAATTAGGATCAGAAATAATAACAGGGGGTGGTGGGAGCTCACCAATGTCACTTTCTTCTTCACTGGTCCCCTTCTTCTTCTTTCCAAATAACCCACGGTGTCTGAAATAGAAAGCAACTTGTTAACAAAAAGCTTTGACAAATACTTAATCTAAATATTTATGTTTTAAATTGCACAATCCAGCTTTCTTTGTTATGTTTCTGTAATATTGAAATTGAAGCTGGTCTTGAAATTGTTAAACAAGAAGCCTTCTAAACCTTTCATTATGCTTTGGTTTCTCGCCAATTTTTGTTGGTCTTATTGGGATTGATAATAGTTTTCTTGTACCCATAGATATTTCCTTTCATTTTCTGAAGTTTTTGGTTTGGAGGTCTTTACTCGGCAGTGATACCATCTCTCTTTATTGTATATACTCTTGTCCCTAAAGCATACATATATTCTAAAAGACAGAAAAAAGTTGAAATCTGATGCTGATATCTAGGTGAATTAAAAGCTCTGCAATTTGCAATAATTCTCTATGGAACCACCAAATACATTTCTTTCAGGTGTTCAATTCAATAAATTGTTTTTTTAAATCTTTGCATGGCATTTCATAGCATATGTATTGTTCTATCTCTATCATCCATAAAAATCACAATAAATAATTCAATATTAGTACTATTGCTTACTTGTAAGAAGGTGTAGCACCAAACTTTATGGATTTATTCCCCTTTCCAAAGAATCTCTTCTTCACTGGACTTGTTCTCCTGTAAATATATTTCATTTATTTTATATCTTATTGATAAAAGTATTCCTAGATTCATTTCTAATCTCTTCTTTCTTTCTTACAAAACAGTGGTTTAAAGCAGCCTTCCGAAAGGTTGGGATTATAAATTTCCTTGACTCACTCAAGCATAATATATGTCATGGTGACCTTAATAAAAGTGTTATCTGTTTGTTAAAGACATGAATTATACTATTATCATATATGTCTTATAAATGGATGAAACAGAAACTTAATAATAAGCCTGAATTATAGGTCACCATAAGCAAATTACAGAAATGTGCTTTGTATACTCATAAGTGCAGTGTGTCATAGCATTTAGCTGTGGAGTCCACAGGATTTATAAAGATCTATTAACTAGTTTACTTATAACAATAATGTGTTGCTATATTACTCTGCTCATCTATTTAATATGGTAACTTTGTTAGTGGAGTCCAATCTGACACAAGATGTATTTTACTGTGCAATGAAATTGCTTGCCACATCTCCTGAATGCAAATGAAAAATAATTAAACCTTTTTATTTACCTATAACACAGGAAAGTCACAGCTAACAAGAATACTAGAGATCCAACCACTGAGGCTAAAATAATCACCAACCATTCTGTACTTATTCCACTTTCATCTGCTACAAAATAACAACAACATATGAAATATGAAAATTTCTTGTTCCTTCAGAAAAGACACACTCAAAATATCCTGAGAAGTAACAATTATTTTCAAAACCCCTTATTTATTAGAATGAGAACTATGTTATCTATTTATCACGATAATTCATAAATCTTTAAGTTTGTTTAAGTCTGCAAAAGAGAAAGTGAAACATACTTATTTAAATCAATTACCAGATAAACACTATGTCTTTATGATAATTTCAACAAATGACTGCCAATTTAAAATAATCTAAAATACCCATAATATTTACATAGCAATAACTACAATACCTTTTACAACGGCTACTGGTGGTGCAATTATTATTGTAGTTGTGGTCAAGGCAGTTGACAGTTGAGTGACCTTGAGTAGTGTTGTAGTTGGGGTGGTTGGTAATGTAGGTTTACGCAGTACTCCTGTTGTCATGGTGATATTGTATTTAACAGTGCAATCAGAACCAGTCCAACCTTCATCACAGAAACATGTTCCCTTCTGTGTACACACCTATTATATAAAACAAACAGTTTATGTATAATTTCTCCACAAGCAAAAATGCATAACACAGTTGATATAATAAAACAAATATTACCAATCGGGAAGCACCTATCTGGCAGATCCAAAAATCACTTGCACTGTACAACTTATCATAATAAAGTTACATCCAATATATCAAATCATTCTTTAGTGTAGGGGCTGAGTATTATGAAAAATTTTAAATTATGGATGGAGGAAACCACTCACTCTGAGGAATAGTATTGCAAATTCAGAAATTATTGCTTGTTTTTATTATTGCGATTTTATCATTTAAAACTATAATACGATTTTATTTTTGCGAAATGAAAAAAAATCTTTAATTCATATAAAATATTTCAAAATTTGATTTTAAAATAATTGCGATTATAACCTTGTTGCATTTTCCGAAATTATAAAAAACATCGCAATAATTTCTGAATTTACAGTAATCAATACTGTCTATACAATCAATATACTGCTAAGCAAATGATTGATAATTGTACCAGGTAAATGGATTTGTCTCGAATTATTGTTCACAGATGATAATACCCACAAGTCTTGAACAATTTCGAAGCAAAGATATCCTGAGGTAATCATTGCTGGTTCAGATGACAATACCACATGAATAATTCAAGGGAGATTATTCTGAAATAACCTAATGGACTTGACCGTTTGGAGATTTACCTAACTGACCTTTATTAGCTTACCTATTGGATGACTCTTTGTTCCAGGGGAAATTAACCTGCAACAACCTGAAAGTCTGACTAAAGTATAATGCATCTGACTTACCCCTCTGCCTGAACAGATAACATTGTCAACAGTTCCTGGACATTTAAGGGGAGGTAATACTGATACTGAGACACACTGTTTGTTCATACAAATTTTATTGTTTCCACATTTGCTTCCATCTTGTACCAGTCCAAAATTAGGCAGATTTAACACTGCTGGGCCATGGATCACTCTGAAATTGTATAATTTGATCAATATATTTCCTAGAAATCCTAGAAATTTAAAAACAACAACATATCTATTTTTATAATATACACTGTGCATTTAATGAACTGGACATTTAAGATGAGGTATTACTGTTACTCAAACAACATTGTTGTATGGTTGCCTAATGCCTATAATTACTAACATCCACTTCATTTGAACTCTGGTGGATAGTTGTGGTATTGGCAATCATACCACATCTTCAACATTTATATAGAGATATTAAATATCACTACAACAGTAAACTTATAGGATTTTTTTTACTGTACTGGATAGCGAGTATCAAGTACAGAACTGTATTTAGATTGGTTGAATAACATATTCATCCTAGTTCCCCCATGTAATATTATCATAAATATATATTGCAATGTAATATTGTATATCGTAGTTGAATTTCAAAACTTCATTTTCCTAAAACTTAAACTTATTAAGGCATACACTCTTTGGAATTTTTATTTTGAATTTAAAGATATATACAGAACTTCTAATGTGGTATTAAAGTCCAATCATATTTTTAAGATTATATATTTAACAAAAACTTACTTGCAAGCATACTCTATGCCATTAGAGACAAGTGTTGTCTTCATAAAGTTTTTATCTGACCCAAAGAGTGGAGCAACAGTGCCACCATCACAATGCAGCAGTCCACACATGATGTTTCTAAAAATAAACATAGATAAACAGTAAAATCCATAATGTTTGTATCTATCTTACTTCACCATATTTCCTTGTCAACATAAGACTGCAAATTCGGAAATATCCATAAGAAATAAAATATGAAATCAAATACTTATTTTTTTTCTCAGTTTGCTAAGGTTGTAGGATATACATACACTATTCTTATTATAAAGGTAATTTGTCAATAATTCAGCCGTTGATGTATCTTATTCTTATCTCATGTATAAAATTTATGACTAGCTTCATTAGAAACGTATTTGTAGTTTTCAGAAGTTCTAATATGTTCTAATCTGTAAAAAGAAGATTAGTTTTGACCTTCCCTCAATAGACAAGTTTTTATACAGAGTATTCATGCTTACTCTGGAAGACATTTAGCATAAGATCCAGTATTATCATCCTTTCCACAATGTCCGTTAAAGTTACCGATTGGATTAAATCTTTCATAACACTGCTCATCTGCACCTATAGCTCCTGAAACAGATAAAAATATAGATTCTTACACTGCAACAAGTGTATTACAATATTTCTCCACTCCAGACAGTTAAATTTTATTATTTAAAGCACAAGACTTGCCGAGCTCTTTAAATAATAAAATTTAACTGTTGAGAGTGGAGAAATATCTTAATACATGAGTTATAGTGTCGGAATCTGTTTCTCTAATGCTTTTTATCGTTCTTTTTCAAAGATTTTTAGAAACTTGTGTTCTTTACATGCGACGTCATCAGGCATTGTCGCCTTTTTTCATGACGTCACAATAGGAAAATTCAGAAGAAAACCAAACATTTAGAAATCATAATCAAAATTTCGACTAATCATTTGCCGATAACAGATTTTTTACTAGTGAGGAAAAATATTTTTCTCACTCCGCTCAGGAAATGTGAAAATAGTACAAAAATTAGAGAATGCTAAATACAGAACACTATTTGTGATGAATTTATTTGTGATTTGTATTTTTTCATATATTACAAGGTATCAAAAAGGCTATATGAATGAAAACAAAAACTGATGAATAAGTTGATTGCAAGCAAATATAAAATCTGTTTTATAAATGAGAATAGAAAACTTGTGATCCAGAATATAATAAGAAATGTTTCTAACATTGGTACATACCTTCTCCCCAGATATGTTGACATTGTAAAGCCATGGTAGGACAGATACCACTTTGACAGAAGCCACTGCTGTTTTTACAGGGATGACCATCTTGTATATAGTTGTTGGATGGACACTAAAAAATCAATAAATTGTTGATTACCATTTCACAAGATATCATGTATATCAACTGGGATTTATGAATGTTAAGTTATCTTATCAACAAAAAGGCTGACCACATTATATGTGGATCTTATTTCGAAATATTTTAGAATGATTCTTCTTTTCCACGAGACAATAAAACAGATCATCTTCTGGTTTGTGAAAATTTTATCCATATTAAACTTCTTCAAGTGATATATCTTTAATAGGGCTATTGCCTAAAAAAAGTTTTAATTTAGATTTGGAGGAATAGAAAATTAATTTTGATTCTTTTGATAAAAAAAGCTCCTGTATAATTAAAATAAAAATCTAAGCAGATTCAACATTAGGTTTTAAATTGTAGAATATAAAAATATGAGAGATGAGCAATAAATCTAACAAAGCAATATGGAAAAGATGTTGCAATTCAGATTACTTTCAGTCATAATAATGTGTCTCTTCAATTATCAGGAAGACTCTAGGAATTATTTATTAATTTATGCCAGTTATAACAAGAATGTGTCCAAAGTACACGGATGCCTCACTGGCACTATCATTTTCCATGTTCCAAGGACCGTGAAATTGGGTCAAAAGTCTAATTTGGCTTTAGAATTAGAAAGATCATATCATAAACAGCAAGTGTACTAGGTTTCAAGTTGATTAGACTTCAGCTTCATCAAAAACTACCTTGACCAAAAACTTTAACCTGAAACTCCCATTTTCATTTTCTATGTTCAGTTGACCGTGAAATTGGGGTCAAAAGTCTAATTTGGCTTTAAAATTAGAAAGATCATATCATAAGCAGCAAGTGTACTAAGTTTCAAGTTGATTGGACTTAAGCTTCATCAAAAACTACCTTGACCAAAAACTTTAACCTGCGGACGAACGAACAGACAGACGGGGGAACGAACGGAGCCACAGACCAGAAAACATAATGCCCCTCTACTATCGTAGGTGGGGCGTAAAAATAACTTTTATATAAAAGAAAGCTAGATTAATTGATAATGACAGAAATATCTTTTCGAAACATGAGAATCAAAAAGTATATGACTTACCTCCCCTGAGAAACCAGTACATAGTTCAGGTACATCACATTCTGTGGATCTCTCTCGACACACATATTGTTGTGGTAGAAACTAGAAAGATATAGTGAATACATCTGTAGATATTTTTACAGTGAAAGTCACACAAAATATTTAAGGCAAATTATATATCTGTAACCATAATTTATCATTTAAGTTCTGTACTAATAGTAAATTTTGAAATACTGTATGTTTGTTATTCAACATAATTTGATTCACAAGTCACAAGAATCTGTTAAAAATTATCAGGTATAAGATTGAAAATTTAAAACCCAAGTTAAAATTTTATATCAAAACTGCAAAAAGTTTCAAGCAGAACATCAAACATCTTTTAAGATCAGCAACATTCCCCGAGACAGTTGGGTCCAAGTTATATAAAATACTGTTTCAAATTTGGACTTTTTAATGGCAATCTATATCGTTTCAATTCAAACATCTATTTATCATTAGAAATCATAAGCAGACAATTGACACAATGATTGGGTGTACATACTGTACAGTTATAGCAGCATGATCCTGTTCTGCACTGGGCCCATGTCTTCAATAAACATGTATCTGGATCACAACACGGATCTCTTATTGCACATTCCTGAAACAGAGATACATGTGAAATCATGTATACTGTTATATAACATATAATCAACATATTTTTAAGTTGTGTAGACATTAATCAGAAAAGATTCTCTGCTAACAAATTCTCACTCTGATACACTTCTTATCTCTTTGTAAATAACATTTGACATGGCTTACAATTTACTGCAACAATTAACAATACAATTTCAGATAATTATAGATATTTTAAAAAGTAAAGATTTAATGGTCATATTGAAAGTTAAACAGATTTTCATACAGACCTGAGGTGTTCCACAATCACACTCCTCCCCTCTTTCTACTATCAAGTTACCACACTCCTGTGTAAAAGCCATCTGTAAAAATATGTTTAAAACATGTAAAGATAGTGCACATTTTTATATCTAAATAAGAATACACCTTATCGCTATTTGTCCTCAATTACTGGATATCACACAGGTTCTCGTAAAATTTTGACGTCATAAAACAAAATATCTGACGCCACAATGGAAAAATGATTGTTTTATGTGTCAACAGTTCAAGAGGCCAGGTCAGCAAGGATTAGCAATAAGGTGTATACCATATATATTTTTTTCATATTTGCACACCATAAATTTCTAATGACTATATTTCATACTTTTATCAAATATACAATAACGGATGAAATGTTGCATGAACTGATATTTTTGTATAAATTATCATACAACTTATAACTTGCAGAATGCTCACATACAATACAGTTTGACTAAGAGGTAAGAAGACTATGACGTCTTAAAAACACAGAACGTTATTTCTTTAAAATTTATGACAGATAAACAACAACGAATTATAATGGTCATTTGAATAAAATAAGAAAAGAAAAGAAACAAGTGAAACTGTCAGCTACTGCTCACTGATGATACCCCCGCTGCAAGTGGATAATATTAATAGTGTAAAATCATACAAGTGTTCGGTAAACAGGAAGTTGTCAAGTGATCAATCTGAAAACGCATCACACGGTAAAGCTGACTTAGATAAACCCTGAAACCAAATTTCAGAAATCCTTGTATTGTAGTTCCTGAGAAAAATGTGACGAAAATTTTCAACTTGGCTATCATGTGTAAAATCATACAAGTGTTCGGTAAACAGGAAGTTGTCAAGTGATCAATCTGAAAACGCATCCACACGGTATAGCTAACTTAGATAAACCCTGAAACTAAATTTCAGAAATCCTTGTATTGTAGTTCCTGAGAAAAATGTGTTGAAAGTTTCATGGGACGGACTGACGGACTGACAGACAGAGGTAAAACAGTCTACCCCCTTTTTTCAAAGCGGGGGTATAATTAACATTTTTTTAAAAGATGCAAACTTGTGTTGATCTTAATGAAATATGTAATTGTTTTAATTTGGTGCGAGTACAACAACAACAAATCATGCTTTAAGCAGTGGCAGACATTTATCTTACTTGAATCACATTAGATATATAGTACTGTAAAACAAATAACATTGTGTCATTAAAATCTAAAATCTGTTATACAAGCATGAATATAACTGGTACTGTGGATTCATTATTTTTGTGGGTATCAACTTTTGTGGTAGAAGAGTTGCCTTCCATGGGTCATCATGGTTAATTATTTCATATCAATATTTTATCATATTCATGAAGGATAAGCTATGGGGATAATTCTGGTCATTTTGGTCATAATTAACCCAGTGGTTTCAGCAATTTCGTTTTTTTGAAATGTCAGATTAAGGACATAAAGCTTATACTGGTTGAACCAATTTCAATCTATATCAAATTAATTTTAAAAAAAGGTTGACATTTTCAAATCCTATCTAATGACAACAGAATATCCCTTGGATATTATTTAGGAAAAATGTTAGTTGTGACATGTTAGTTGTTTTGAAATCTAATTCAAACATGCCAGTAAAAAATGTAAGTCAATGCCATTTAAAATAACTCACCTCTTTCGGACTAGCACTGAGACATGCTGTAATGTCCATACTGGTAGATACATCTAAATCTGATCTACTACAGTTAGAGAACTGTCTGGAGTGAATGGTGTCTGATCTCGTCCTAAAATATACAATTATTACACATGTAAATCTGATCTACTACAGTTAGAGAACTGTCTGGAGTGAATGGTGTCTGATCTCCTCCTAAAATATAAAATTATTACACATGTAAATCTGATCTACTACAGTAGGAGAACTGTCTGGAATGGATGGTGTCTGATCTCATCCTAAAATGTACAATTATTACACATGTAAATCTGATCTACTACAGTTAGAGAACTGTCTGGATTGGATGGTGTCTGATCTCATTCTAAAATATACAATTATTACACATGTAAATCTGATCTACTACAGTTAGAGAACTGTCTGGAATGGATGGTGTCTGATCTCATCCTAAAATATACAATTATTACACATGTAAATCTGATCTACTACAGTTAGAGAATGGATGGTGTCTGATCTCATCCAAAAATATATAATTATTACACATGTAAATCTGATCTACTACAGTTGGAGAACTGTCTGGAATGGATGGTGTCTGATCTCATCCTAAAATATACAATTATTACACATGTAAATCTGATCTACTACAGTTAGAGAACTGTCTGGAATGGATGGTGTCTGATCTCATTCTAAAATATACAATTATAACACATGTAAATCTGATCTACTACAGTTAGAGAACTGTCTGGAATGGATGGTGTCTGATCTCATTCTAAAATATACAATTATTACACATGTAAATCTGATCTACTACAGTTAGAGAACTGTCTGGAATGGATGGTGTCTGATCTTGTCCTAAAATATACAATTATTTTTTATTTTTTTTTAAATTTACTTATGGATATTGTTTTATAATCATAAACAAGCTTCTTTCCAAGTTTGGTAGAAATCCAGGATAGTTAAAGAAAGTTATTAAAATTTCCAAAACTTTAACCACAGAGGGAGTATTTGTGGATATCAATGATGCTGATGATGAAATGTAGGATTGTTATATCTCGCTTTTGCAACAAAGGTCGTAGGCTCAACAAAAATCAAATAATCATGTTTGCAACAACTATTTCAAGCATTAATTATGTTAAACTAGTTCAAAATGACTAGATTATAAAGCTTTACTTCACAAGTTGGTTTATTTCTATCCATACAACAGTGTTATATACTTACAGTACATCAGTAGACATGATACATCCAACCTGGTCCTTACAGTCACAACCACCTGTAAAGGAAACATCAGTTAGACAGGGAACCATACATATCAAACAGACTGGATAGTTCTATCAATAAATTAATCTTTGGGGTACATAACAAGGAGAAGTCACACAATGACACAAATACCCCAAAAGACATCCAAGGGGCAACCTATTTTTCAATAATACACAGTTGCCTATGTAACTTTTCATGCCTAACATTGATTAAAGTCTTAAAAGTTTGTATTGTTTATTTATTTTCATGCTTATAGTATGCCATGCATTCTAGCATGTTTTTTATATATATCATTGTATTACTTTTATATGCACTATGTTGTTTGTCTGGTTGCAATGCCTAAAAGATAATTCTTGCAGTTGTTTTGGAAATGAAATAAACAAATGTTGGCTATATATCAAAAGCCATACAACCATACAGCATAAAGATCAAATAAATCTAAAAGGCAAAATATGGCCATCAAAAATCAATTAGTGTTTTTACACAATGTCAAGCTCTGAGTCGTATTGTCTAAAAAAGCTGCTGTTTAAATTAAAAAAAAACAATCTGCCATCAATAAGAGATTCCATAAAAGACAATATTACATTACAATAAAACAACCATCACTGAGGGTCCTGACTTGGTAAGCACATGAACATTTTAGAGGGTTGAATATTATTTTTTAAGATCTTGACTCTCATGCTTTTTATTATTTATCAGTAACAAAAAGGTACATTTTAAAACATGCAATAAAAATTAGATAAAAAGCACTTCACTCTATATTACCAATTCAAAAATAATAAAACATAGATAAAAAGCACATTAATAATCATAAACATGAAACTGAAATCAAAGTACTTAACCAGTTATCCCCCTTTCTTTTTTACATTATGAAAAATCGATGTTATGTTTACAGGTAGGATTGAAAATAAAATTTGTGTAAAGTGCCATTTTGGGACTGGAGATATTCATGTACATTGAAATTATCCTAATTGTGTATTAGGAGTTGTGAATATCAATTGTGAAAGATGAACAAATATTTGAAAACCAGAAGGGACAAAATGACAAATAAACACCATTTTGTTAACTTTCAATGTTGTTTTATTTAACTAAATGATATTATTTAACTATGTATGTACCATGTAAATATACAAAATACAAAACAAAACTTATTCCTAGGGTTTTGCTTCATGTTTGTCCAGCAATTCTTATCTTTCTCGGTATTTAAAAAAATTGAAAAGTCTATGGGACACAGATGAAGCAGCCCCCACTTTGTACTTGATCTGAGTTTTGTGGTTATACACATTGTGCATTAATTTCATAACATTTAGTTGATGCAAACTAAAGTAAGAGAATGGAAACGAAAAATCCAGCAATTTTTCCATTTGTAAAGGGCAATAACTTCAGAATAGTAATAGAGACACCAACAAAATTCAAACTTAGTTATTAGATAATAAGCCTTGTGTATAAGTTTCATAACATTAGGTTGAGGCAAACTAAAGTTGGAGAACAGAAACCAATTTTAGAACATACAGACTTACATACAGATGTATGTACATAGAGAAGGATGGACGTACAGACGGACAAGGATAAAACTAAATATCCCCTCCGCTACGGTGGGGCATAAAAACTTGTATCTCAAACTGAAAAAGCTATTTAAAAAAAATTACAATACTGATTTAATGATGCATTTTCAAATTTGTGCAACAAAAAAAATTAATTCCTGTAAAGCAATTGCTTTAATCACACATTTTTCTAGCTTACAGAGGGTGTCAAGATTTTTCTAGCAAAGCCTCCATAACCTTGTGACAGTTTGAGATTATTTTTGTACTCCATGAAAAAATAAGTTCTCCTGAATGTGAAAAGCTCAAGACATATATTTGAGAGGAATTTACAACAAATATAATTGTAATTGCTAAAATTAATAAATAACTGAACCCATAGTTAACACAATTGCATACACTGCACACTAAATTATATCACCTAGATAACACCATTGCGTACACTGCGCACTAAAGTTTATCACCCTTATAACACCATTGCATACGCTGTATACTATAGATATCACAAATATAACCTATGGATAAAATAGGGAGGGTTTTGGCTCACAACATATTTACAAGCTTAATGTGTGTCTTAAAATTTAACTAAAATTCATAAGCTTAAATTCTGTCTTCAGAATTTATGTTTTACTAAATAGAAATAAAGCTAAAAGCAAAAACAAAACATACACTGAATGATTTAAAATGAGAAAGAAAGAAAAATGGCAAAATACTGATCAAAAGATAAAAATGTTTACTGAAAAATATAAAAAAGCTTTTTCATGTAGATGTTTGAACAATATAAAATTCAACCAAAAATATCAAAACAATATGAAATTATGTCAATGACCTAACAGATAACAAATCTATCGTTTACTAGTTCATAATTATTTCATCACAATACAGCACATAAAAAGTTACAGAAAGTGAAAAAAGTAAAACTTAGATGCAGTGCCGGAACAGATAAGACAACAAGTTACCTCTATGGTATAATTCCCTTTGTTTGACTAGTAGAATTAAGTATAGTATATAATTATTTGGTAAAATTAGCCTTTAATAAACATTTCAAATGGGACAAACATGTTTTATTATCGTTTAAACATTCAATTTCTAAATTATCTATGATTCTTTTTAAAATGTGAAGATGAACAATGTTTTAAAAAGAAAAACCCTTCAAAATTGAAACTTAATTCACCATTCATATGTTAAGAACAATACTTTTAATTGGTACAATCACAAATTTCTTTTACATTATTTGTTTCTAATTTTGCTTTAATGAAAAAGGGAGAAATAACTCAAACATGGCAGGTGCACCATTCTGTTTATGTTAAAAAAAATCTTAAATTAGTAATGTTCAAAATGCAGACTATGGCTAAAGATATCATGCACATTTTACATCTATTTCAGTAATTCATTTACTAATTATAGTTTGTATAGAAATCTGGTTTCAGGCTCAAATACTTAATTCATTTTATACATACTGTTTTTTTTATAACAAAATAATTTTTTACTTCATTTTATGGCAATTTCACAAATTTCAGTCACTAATTAACATTTTTTATTAAGAAAGTTCTAGTAAAAACAAAACCAATTTACAGTCATGATGGCTGTATTCAAAACTGCAATAACATATTTTCCATCTGATAGCGTTAGAACTAATTAAGTGTTTAACCTACCATCTTCATCATGTTTGAGACCTAGATTATGACCTAACATGTGTGTCAGAATGGTGGCCAGCTGCTGAGGTTCCAGTACACTTGATACCTGAATAACATCATCAACAAAGCTTATATCATTGCAACCTTAAAAGCTAATGGTTTCATATAATTATCACACATCAATTTGTAATATAAGAATACCAAACAATGTCACTATAGTTAAATGTTTAATATCTATTATATAGTTTTTTTAGATCAATTATTGCTTTCAACTAACATCAAATACAATGTTTGTCATATCTCACTACTAAGAAACAAAGAGTTTTATAGATTTTTGATTGATTGATTGGTGTTTTAACGAAACTTTCAGCATTATTGATCAATTTCTAGGCAGTCAGTTTCTATTGGTGGAGGAAGCCAGAGTGCCTAGAGAGAACATGAGTATTGGTAGGATAACTGACAATCCAAGTCAATTGACAAATTTCGAGTTCGATGCATTTTCGTCAAAAACTTTAGTTTTAGTGAACGTCACTCATGTGTTTAGGTGCGTCATGACTTCCGTTTCAATGTTGAGCTAGTGGTTGAAAAACTATAAAGTTATATTGCACGAATAATTCAAATCAAACTCTCATAATTGACAATTTACATGGCTGTCATTAGGGAATTGTGATTAGTTACCTACGGAACAAATATTATTTCTAGTTTACACTGCACAATGACGATCACTTAGTCGCTTGATGAACATTTATAGTGCAGGGATACAGGCGAGCCTCTCTATCTGGTAAATGACTTCAAAAAGTCACGTATAATTGACAAGTTTTCTTCGGTGACGGATGAACTCGAAAGTGGTCTATTGAGATTGGAGTCCAGTCCATCTGCAAATAACATATTCACAATACAGCAGGCTTTTAAAGTTGTTACACCTTATACCCTAAAATTACCTACCCTATTTATTCCAACAGCTCTCTCTGTACATACACTATCAGGTATAGCTAAACCAACAGAGTTATCCTCTAATGGGATGTGTCTGTAATATAAAATTAATACAAAAGATTTGACATTTCTCAAATTAAAATAAAAAGACTTTAGGCAATCTTAACTTAGCAGTAACAAAATATTGAAAAGCAAAAAGGAATAGTTTCTATTATAGAAGTTAATTTCGACATTACCCTTCTATGTCAACTTTCAATACCATATCTTGATTAAGTTCTAAGCAAGATTATCTGAGCTTCATATATTGCCTCAGTAGTCTTTTGGAATCCTAGCTGCGGTTTCGTAGCTCTTAGGTCCATATGTTATTTTTTGACTATTTGCGGACCATAGAGCTACGGATAATAGTGTTAAGGAAATGAATATTCAAACATAAATAGGTACGTCATATCCTAGAATCAAAGAGCTGAATAGCTCTGAGGGGAAAGACGGCCCTTGTTTCTATTTTATTATGTTTTTGGAAAGGGGGGTATCTTTTGATAGTTTTCATATGAAGAATGAAAAAGAGAACAGCTAGAACATGTAGAAAGGTTGACAATATTGAAAACAATTGTTGTTTATGTAATTTCATTTCCTTAGTTTAGGATTCAATTTGGACCAATAGAAGAGATCTGCATCTTCTAAATCTAAACATTTGATTAAAGTTGATAGCTAATTATCTAAAACCGAACTGAATTCTGTCATTTCACAACAACTACAATATTTTTTTGAAATCTTGATTGTGTACCACTGAACTGCAGGCTAGGGCCATTTTCCATTTTTTGTGACAGTACTCTTGAATTTTTAAGTTTTTTCTTTGAAAGTGTGGACTGAAAAATCTATTCAGTTTTAAATTTCCATTGTTAAAGTTCCGAGTTACAACTCTCATCACAGGGAAACAGGTTCTTATAAAAAAACAATATGAGTGATGTAAACTGTGTGAAGCTTGTTTCCAAATCTTAATTTTGAAATATTTGTAAATAATAATAAAATTGAGAATGGAAATGGGGAATGTGTCAAAATGACAACAACCCGACCAAAATAAAAAAAAAAAAAACACAACAGCAGAAGGTCACCAACAGGTCTTCAATGTAGCGAGAAATTCCCGCACCCGGAGGCGTCCTTCAGCTGGCCCCTAAACAAATATATACTAGTTCAGTGATAATGAACGCCATACTAATTATATGTTTAAACTACAAAACAAGGCTTCCAAAACGGTCATATATTCCGGTCATTTGTATAATGTCCGGTAAAAGACCGGCTGGGAAAAGCATGAACCAGTCATATTTTTTTAGTTTTCAAGGCTTTTTCGGTCATTTTAATATAATTCACGATCTTTTTGACCCAACATTTTGCCTTGAACAGCCATACATTTCCGGTCATAAAAGTGACATGTTGATTAATTACTATCAAAACAACCCTTACTTCAATACTTTCTAATTTTAATCAAGGCTAATTAGTTGTTGGACAGCTGAAAACTATACCTGTTCAGGTGACAGGTAAACTAATTTCAGTACCGGACATCGTATAAATTTAATTGTTCCATTCACAATTACTTTCGTACATTTCAGCGGTTTGTATCTAATTGATTTAGTCCAAAAGATCAAATTTATAATAAATACATTTATAAACTTGATTTGATAAAACATTTAAAAAGATTTTACATGAAAAAATCGTCAGAACTACGTTGTATGAAGAAGAACACGTGTGCGCATGTGCACAGGTGGGAAATTCAATTATGCATCCTACATTTCTTCAAAATTCTAAAACTATCATTGATACCTGTACCTAACGTTCATTTCAAGTATTTTGTTGAAGAAATAACGTGGAAAGAGCTTCTTCGCTCAGTCGTGCTATGTAAACGTACACGGATTTTACGTATCCGTTTATGGTCCATGTTTTACCATTGTCAAGTCAACATCCGGTTTTGAAAAATGTGACTTTAAAAAGGAAAATAAAGTTCTAGACAACGTCAATTTGCACAAATAAAAAGTCTTATGCAGATATGACCACGCTGATGTGCACACTTTGAATGATGCAATGCCAATTTTAACAGTTTATGACAGAACATCAAATTTTTATCAAAGTAAAGTTTAATATCGTTTTTAATCTAATGTGAATCATTGGGATGGCCATCTGATTACCATATTAATTGCCTTTTGTGACTTAGTCTTGGGGATTAAAATTCGGATCAGATATAAAATGTCCGGCTGGCTCAGAAAATTTTTGGAAGCCCTGCTACAAAATGCAAATTTTTTTTTTTTTTTTTTTTTTTTACCATTACAATGATTATGTAGGTGCACAAAAATTTAGTTTTAATAGAAGACTATTAATCCAATGAAATGTCACATTTGAAGTGTTTAAATACATTAACTTTTATTTTAGTGGATAATTACTCATCAATTGAGGTGCTCCTGAATTGGAGGAAGATTCTCAGAATTTTTACAGAAAAAAGTGGTCTAACTAATTAGCGACAAGAAGAATTTTAGCGACAAGAAGCGACAAGAAGAATATTTTTTTCTTGTCGCTAAATAGTCTTCTTGACGCTTCTTGTCGCTTCTTGACGCTTATTGTCTCTAATTAGTGGGACCCAAAAAAAGTAATAAAATCGTTTCTTTCCCCTGTCTCATGTAACCCCACGATCTTTGTTTATTTTGAAAGTTGTTGACCTACAAATTAAAGTATTGCATGTTGATGTTTAAATTATCTACAGTAAACAATATTATGTTTAGATTTAACAAATACAAATTTGTAATTAGTGCACGATCCCTAAGAATGATTTAAGTAACCAGTGAACTGGTGAAGGATATCCCTGCTTCTTCCAAGAATGACGTCACTATGAAATACAATGTAGGTTGGATATATTAAGAATATCTCGTCATACTAATTTTTCCGGATTGTAAAATAAACGTAAAAAGTGTAAAGGAGAGTTCAAAATACGAAAATTTCGTGACAAACAGAAGGGAAATGTGTAAAAAAGTGTTTAAAGTCAAACTATTCATTTCTGGGTCTCCTTCTCTTCAATCTATGTAAGATTTGTTGGGTTTTTTTCCACACTATAACATGTATAAAAACAAAATAAAATGAATGAAGTGAGGGAGTGTCACTCTGGTCAACCCCATATGAAGCCGTCTTTCCCCAAAAATATCTAACGAAACGAACTAGATTTACTGATAAGCTTTGCATGGATTATCAAGAATAAATTTTAGGGAAATAAGTGCGATGTGAACCTGGGTCGCAATTCCGAACGTTTTGAAATAGGAAAAATCTGTAGCTCTATGGTCCGCAAATAGTAAAAAAATAACATAAGGACCTAAGAACTACGATACCGCAGCTATTGGAATCCTTGACACAAGTGTGGGAAGTGGAGGAGATAATTCACTGTCTGGATCAAACTAAGACTTTAAACTTGGTTTTTGCTGCTTCTCTGATAATTATGAGGCATAAAGGAGTAAAAGCAAAGACTGAGTCAGATAAAATCCTGCTCCCCACATGAACACTTTTAAACTGAATTTGTCACATAATTTATTAAAGTACAATGAAAAATTTAACTTTTCCAGGAGCAAGTTTAAAAAAAATCTATTTTTTTGGGAAATGTCTGATTTTATATGGGTATTTTGTGAGATGTTTAGATTGTAACTTGTTAATGAGCTAGTAAGAAATAACTTACGTGATAAAGTGAGCTGCATGATGGTCTATGTTCATCAAATGAAACTGTTTGTACATCAGAAAAGATTTCAAGAGTTCTCTGATCTGTGAAGATATTTCCATTTTATCTCCTGCATTCCAGTATTCTAAATAAGTCACAGGTGTTCTTATTCCTACATCTTTGACGTACTGCAATAATGAAAATATATATTTTTATTAGCATGTATCAAACATATTTTATTTGCTTAAATATGCAATAGGGAATGAGATACAAGTCCGTCAACTTATAAAGACTTCTGCCATATATTAACATATACTGATCTAATAAAATATACTGTATTCTTCATTAGGCTATACATGTACTACATAAAACAATTTATACTGCACTCGTTCTTTTGAGCAGTCAAAATGCGTTGACCGTATATTTCTATGTCATATACAGTCACTGACCTGATATCACTTTTCCTCATGAATATTTAAATAGAAATTGTCGAAATTGTATTTAATTATTCATATGACCTATTCAACCTGTTCTTGTTTCCAATGTAAACAACGATGCGTTTAACGACTCAAACTTGTTTCTTTTACAATTTTTGGGAAAACATATTTCACTTATTATATTTTTTGTTTGCAACCTATAAATCATAACGTTTTATGTTTATTGTTGATATTTTAGTCTGTAAACAAACGAATTCGTTCACCATTGATTGCGGTTTTCAACAGGTAATGATGTACATTTCATCGTGTTGAATATTTTTCCGCCTGTGTGATATGAGGCCTTTTGAAAGGTTGATTTTTCCAAAAATTTAAATCAAATAAATAACATTAACACACTAAACAACAATTGAAAATGTTTTTTTAGATTGCAGTATAAAGACAATAATAGTGCATTGACTTGACATATCAACGATATAAGGATTCGGCCCAAAACGGGGAAAATGCTCGGCACAGCCTTGCATTTCCCCGTTTCTAAGCCTCATCCTTATATCATTGATATGTCAAGTCAATGCACTATTATTGTCTATATATAGAAATTATATTTGACTATTATGGTCCTATCAAAAGTTATTTTATCCTGCAAACAATATTTATCACATTTAATATGTTGTAGAGTTTTGGTTTTTAATACTGTTCAGGCATGATTTATTATTTGTTCTTGCCTTTTTAGAGTTTTAAAATAGTTTTTTATTTATTTTGTCACATAATGCATGGATACACAAAAGCATTACAGTTGGACATGTACTATATACAAGTATTTCATTAGTGACCATTTGTGCTAGTTTTCTTTTAAGGATTACAAATCACATTTGTATTTTGATTGTATATAAAAATTGTACTTCTTAAAAGTTTCAACATGTGTTTCTAAACTTTTACTTTGTACCAAGGCGCAGCAAGCCATCGTACAATTATTTCATCTTTTCATTCTTCAACCCTTCATATTTCCCCCATATATAACATTAAAACATACCATGTCCACCATGTTAGCTGTCTGTAGGGCAAAGTTTACCATTTCTTTGTGAGAAAGATTCAGTCTGGAATACTGCAATAATATCATTAAAACATTAGCAAAATTACAAATTATCTGATGGTAAGAATGAGTCAATGAGTCCTGGACTCCTGGAATTTGATGTGACTGTCATATAAGTGAGAGGTCTAGCGCTATAAACCCAGGTTCAATCCACCATTTTCTACATTTGAAAATGCCTGTACCAAATCAGGAATATTACTGTTGTTGTCCATTTGTTTGATGTGTTTTTTCATTTGATTTTGCTATTTGATTAGCGACTTTCCGATTGAACTTTCCTTGGAGTTCAGTATTTTTGTGATTTTACTTTTTATCCCCTGCTTATAGTTTTTCATAATTGTATCAGCTGTGTGCAATTAATATTTTATTACAAAATTTCATCAACTGATTTGATAATATAATTTTCTCAATAAAAAAAACCCAACATAATGTTTAAGTACTGTATTTTATTGTCTCAGTATTAATACAATGTCAAACATTGTATAAATTGTCTTAATATTTTTACAATGTCAAAGATTGTTTATAATTGTCTTAATTTTTTTACAATGTCAAAGAATATATTTAATTGTCTTAATACTTTTACAATGTCTTGAATATATATAATTGTCATGTCAAAGAAATATGTTTTTACAATTGTCATAGTATTAACTTGCTGAGTGGTACAGCCACTGACTTACCATGTTGATGTGTAGGTGCAGAATTATGAAGTACTAATGCCATTTTTAAATGTTTCTCCAAAGAACTTACCACAGAATTATCAAGTACTAATGCCATCTTTAAATGTTTCTCTGAATAACTTACCACAGAATTATCAAGTACTAATGCCATCTTTAAATGTTTCTCTGAATTGTTGTTAACATTCATATGCAGCTGAAATGAAACAGAAATCTTATAATCAAAGGTTGAAGGTGCTGGGATCACAGTTTCTATGGGATAAAGGAATTCAATGTTGTAGCCACTTCTAGTTTTCAAATTTTTGTTCCCTATGTACTTTTCATTTTTGGTTTGTTCATATGCAAGCTCCAAAACCTTCCTTTTAACGTGTTTGGGAGCAGCAGTAAGTAAACTTGTTTGGTAGCAGCAATAAGTCTAACGTGACGGTACCCAAATTGCACCTATTTTGACAGTTTTTTCACCTACGTTTTTTTATGATCAAGAAAAAAATAACCATACTGTGTTTATTTTGTAGCCCTATCCTTCTTTATTGTATAGGTACACCAATTTAATTTTTAATCCATATTGAGACATACAAAAATGGGTTTGAATCAACCTTCAAACTGTCCATGATTCTGTAATGAGGAGTACCCAAATTGCATCCATGCTTTAATTCACATCGTCAAACGTCTAATAACTGAGCTTTTGTTTAATTTCTTCAAATATTTTGAACAATTGGATATTTTTCCATGCTTACTCTTCATATTTTACGAAATGGATACCTATACTATATTGTATTTGCTAATTTTAAAAAGATGACGTTTTGATGACGTCGCATGGTGACGTTTTCGTACATTTTCCTTTTTCAGTAAACAGTCCATCTGTTTATAAATACTGTGAACGTTTAGTGTATATATCTTAATATGTTTACCAATGTTGAAAGACGTGCATAGTATCAAATCATAAAAATACAAATTGTTTAGTCGCTAGGAAATCTTGTAAGATTTTTGTGGCTTTTTATTGTAAATAGGTGCAATTTGGGTACTTGGTGCAATTTGGGTACCCTTACGTTACATTGAATACAAATTCTTAATTTTGGCATGATTATATAAGAAACTTTAACATTGGTTGCTGTTCTTAGGTTTTCTTTCTGAGAAAAAAATAGAGGAAAATAAACAGTTTTATAGTTACGGAAAAGTTTGAAATCTAAAATATTTGTTTTACTTTATTTTGAAATATTTTTACAGTCATGAGTGCTGAGTTTGTTTGCTAGGTTGTAGATCCATTCATTTTTATGAAATCATTTTTTTTTTAAAGTTTTATTTGTCACAGCATACTTACAAGTACCAATTGTATATGAATAGGTATTTTATTACTTTATTCATGAAGTTGAAATGATTACATGAATAAAATATGCCAATAAAAAATCCTATTTTACCTGTTTCTTAGCCTTCATTGCTTTGACTCTTCTAATGAATTCCCCCCTATGTAACTCCTGAAATGTCCTCCACTGACCAATGTCATTTCCTGTTAAAAATATAACATTGAAAAGATTCATGAATATAATAATTCCTAAGAACTCTTTTTTGAGACGGAGCACAAAAATTATTTGGAAACATTTTAAGTAGTTGTCTTTTGTTATATCTTTTTCTTTCTTTTTTTTTGTCATTTAGCAGATCTTTGTTTTATCACATCTTTACTAGACTAAGCTGTATCGACATGGAACTGTGTATTGACGTGTAGATGTCCTTCAAATGTGAGTGTAATTTGGTAGCAGTATCCATAATATGATGTAAATTAATATACCATTTATAAATTTAAGTTACAATGTATGGTTGCATTGTTATAAAATTCTCTGTCATTCTGTTTAATTGATGATAGTTTGATTGACTGTTGGTTATTTGAAATCAAGCAGAAAAGAAATTCCAATTTTTAAGGCACTTATGTCTCAGAGTAACAGTTTACAAGAAAACAGACCCTTCCTGCTGACTTCAAGAAAACTAATTTTTGCACTAAACATGCTTGGAAGTGAAGCAGCTAATACCAGTTTTTAAGTGATAAATTTGATTTAGCGGCTAAACAAACCCACACCCTCAGACCCTTAACTTTACTTACCACAAGTTTCAGTCTTGGAAGTGGAGGCTTTAAAAACAACATGTGGATGATGTATCTGTAAGAGTAGTTCTCAAATCAAATACGTAAAATTAAAATATATCACAAAGAAAATATGTATTTTATATACCGTAACTTACTAAAGCATGCCTTCATGGAAAATCAAAAGGATGTTATATGATTTTGTATATCTTGACAAATAACTGTAGTTCCACAAGTTTCAATCAAAAGCTCTAGCCACTAAAGATTGTGGCTTGGACTGTTTGACGGTTGTCTGATATCTCTCCATTCAACAGTTCACCAATACACAAAAGCTAGTTTTTTGGTAAAGAATTGTAATTCAAATCTTCTGCTAGTGACAATTCATTTGTTTACTTGCAATTAGATAATTTGTCTTTCCTAGTCAGACTATATTAGAACTAAATTGTACATATATATGTGTGTTTTTATTGATGTGTTGGGCATGCCCCCATTTTTTGCCCAATTGCAATATTTACACTTCCCTAATAAGTATATCTTCTCAAAATGCTTTGTAACTCTTAATTAAACCAGATATCAGATCAATATCTAAATGTGACCAAAAACATTCACATATCTATTGGTGGAATGACAAAATGTAGGACATGTGTATGGCTAAAGGCCCTGGCCATTTATTGATAATGAAAAACAATAAGTAAAGAGATATATAGCAAATCCAAAGTATAGGTAAGATTGTTTTGTTTGAGAAATTCTTTACAAAAACCTAAATGATTCCTATTCTAGGTGGTTATATGCTTTGCACTTTGCAATAATTTTGTGTTAATTTTCATAATACCTAATTCCTTATAATTTTTAATCCTACTCACCCCTTCATCTCCACCAAGTAAGGGCTGTATGACATAGGTCTTGTTGTGTAAATTAATCACACCCCTGAAAATAAAAAAAAGTTTTAAATATAAGGTACAAACGTATATCTGCATTCTATTGAACAAACTTCAAATATCATATTATACTCATAATAACAGAGAACTTAACATTACAAACAAGAATGTGTCCATAGTACACGGATGCCCCACTCGCATATTCATTTTCTATGTTTAGTGGACCGTGAAATTGGGGTCAAAAGTCTTATTTGGCAATTAAATTAGAAAGATCATATCATAGGGAACATGTGTACTAAGTTTGAAGTTGATTGCACTTCAACTTCATCAAAAACTACCTTGACCAAAAACTTTAACCTGAAACTTGCACTATCATTTTCTATGTTCAGTGGACCGTGAAATTGGGTTCAAAAGTCTAATTTGGATTTAAAATTAGAAAGATCATATCATAAGCAACAAGTGTATTAAGTTTCAAGTTGATTGGACTTCAGCTTCATCAAAAACTACCTAGACCAAAAACTTTAACCTGAAACTCTGAATTTCATTTTCTATGTTCAGTGGACCGTGAAATTGGGGTCAAGTCTAATTTGGCAATTAAATTAGAAAGATCATATCATAGGGAACATGTAACTTGTTTACTTAGTTTGAAGCTAATTGGACTACAACTTAATCAAAAACTACCTCGACCAAAAACTTTAACCTGACATGGGACAGATGGACGAACAGACGATGAACGAACAGACAAACAGACGGACAAACGGACGCACAGACCAGAAAACATAATGCCCCTACTACTATCGTAGACGGGGCATAAAAATCTCAACTTTCGTTTCAAGTTGTCATTTTAACCATGAACATGAGGTCAATGACAATGGACATATTACAGATAGGAGCTGCATATCATAAGGCATCTATATACAAAGTATGATGCATCAAGGTCTTCCACCCTCTGAATTATTAGGCTTTTAAGAAGTAAGTTAAAGCTGCCGTTGGATGACTATTGCAATGTCTTGTTTTCTGTGACAGAAGTAGCAGACTCGAACAAAAATGATGTGATACCTAAAACATGGCTATATTGCATATAATTGTCCTAATCCATCTTTAACTATTGCAAAAACATAAGTTGAAAAATAGTCATTTGAATCTAGAAGTATCCTGATGTTTTATAACAGCATCAAATTATACAGCATGTCAATTTACACAAATTGGTAGATATAGATATAGATATAGATAGTGTTGACATATTGTAGTCATCACAGACAACACTTATTGTTTATAACAGTTCTCTTTAGTAATTTTTACCAATACTTAGAAGAGTTATATGTAAACTGTTGTAATTTATACCAATTCTTATAAATTATACAAAAGTAATTATTAATACCATCTTTTATAAGAGTTATACAATAAAAGACAAAGTCGTAGCACCAAAAACTGAGGAAGTCAACTTTAAAACTTCTAGATTGATTGATCTTTATTGGTTTACAGAAGAAGAAACACATTTCTTATATGTAAACTTATTGTTTTGATTATGGTGAAGACAAAATTTTGCTGCAATTTTATTTAATTGGAAAATTACTTACTATCCCTTAAATTTACAGGGGCCTTGTTCTTTCTAAGGGTTATTCTCATGCTAAGTTAAGAAAACCTTTGACGTATTATATTTTATCCCATTTAAGGTAACATACAAGAGATTTGCCCTGCTTAAATTGTGGTGTTTTAATAAAGACACAAAATATTGTTGTTATTTTATATTAAAATGTAAAGTAACCAACAGCAGTGTAATAATGCATTGAGGAAAAACCTTCCATATTACAGCACTTATTGACTTTCTAATTAATACAATAAGCAGTGCATTATCATTTAGCAAATATCCCTCTATATTTGAAATGTTATATTTAATGTGTTATAGCAAGATTTTCTGTTAGGACATTATGAGTGACGAAACAAAACTCTTCACTGTTTTAATGAATTGTACATCATCATAGCAAGGTATGAAGAACGTATTTTCCTTCAATTATGAATCAAATATTTAGCCTGTAAAAAATTATCTCAGCATGGCCTGTGTATATCCTCTAGGTAATTATCTAATGAAGATGAACATGTGTTTTTTTCTGGCAGAAGTTTCTTGGTAAACACTCTATTAATAAAAAAATAACTAATAAAGATCATGATCGCAGTCAAAAGCGCTAGCAATAACTGAACAGATCTATTGATTTAAAGTCAACTCAAACAAATAGCAAACTTTAAAAAAAATATTCCCCTTCTATGTTTTTTATTATAACGTGATGATATAACCATCATACTAAATCTTATCAAATATAATTGTTTTAAATGGAAGATCTTTGTATCAATTATCTTTTTTAACATAGAAATATAAAGTGGTTGTATTTGAAGGAACAACATACAGCTTAAGTGGCTTTTCCCACATTTCAACAGAAGAACTGTCAAAAGAAAATGCCATTTGATTCGCAACATTTTAACTATTTTAACAGCACTACAAATATGATTTTTTTTTATTTCTTTGAATTACAGCCAAGTTATTTACAGAACCACAGTTTCCCAGTTCTCACTTTATTTTTGCAGACATTCTAACATTGATTATAGAGATATGTTGTAATTTTGAACCTTTGATAACATAACAGAGTAAACAAACTAAACATGATTAGTAAACCATGCATCTTGTAAAGAGCACATTTAAAGATCACTAGCACAAAAATATCAAGAATCTCAAATCCTCGAAAGCATATAAGAATCACATAATAAAGTTAGAAAGTGAAGATCAATTAGAAAATGTTTTTGAATAACAAATCTTTATGAAGATGCTATATAGATGGTCTATTGTCAGGATGACTTTTACTTTCATTGGTTCAAGTCATTGAAAGCACTCTGTCTATTCTTATACATATATTAATTGTGTAGCTATTGGTCAACCAATCAACCATCAATCAATCAAATTTTTAATCATTCATGATCTGCAAATATTGGTGATGAATGATTTCATTATACTCTGAATTCATATTAAAGCTTCTCAGTATTAATCCTTTTCTTTGAACTGTCCCAGACATGACTGACATTATAAACAATAACATGTTTTGATGGTACTATTTGATGCCAAACATAATGTTATTTTATTTACCTACATGAATGTCTTTGATCTGATCCAGGTGTGTTACAGACATTATATTATCACCATCTTAATCTTATAAGACATATCAACTGCATAAAAATGCTAATCAAACAAGAATTTGTTTTTTAAGCTGAATTATCATATTTTTTTCATTTTTAATCTTAATTGGGAATGGAAAAGGGGAATGTGTCAAAAGACAACAACCCGAAAAAGAGCCAAAAACAACTGAAGGCCTGACCAATTTGTCTTCAACACAGCAAGAAAATCCTGCACCCAAGACTTGCATCAGTTGGTCCCAAAACAAAAATGTATACTAGTTCAGTGATAATGGAAACCATACTGAACTCCAAACCAAATAATCTTGCACATTATTCCTTGACA
The DNA here is from genome assembly GCF_036588685.1 of Mytilus trossulus. Classification (NCBI taxonomy): domain Eukaryota; kingdom Metazoa; phylum Mollusca; class Bivalvia; order Mytilida; family Mytilidae; genus Mytilus; species Mytilus trossulus. The sequence goes on along the minus strand of NC_086374.1, from coordinate 17,232,530 downwards.
CAGAAGGATCTGGAATATAAGCTAATGAATTTGCAAAGGAACAGTACAAACACTGAATAATGTAAAACACATGAAGGACAAACAAAATTTCTTCGGAAAATAAACAAAAGATGGTAATTCAGCTTCAGTTTTTAGTAAAATTACATGTTGACAATATTAGTACATTCAAGGAGAGTCATGGTACATACCTGCCAACTTTTACTTGAAAGATGGTTTTTATTGTCCTACAAACCCTTCAAGGGGACCTTCAAATATATTCCAATGTGTTTTTTGGCTTCTTCGTGCTTTAACAAGTTCGTAGCCATTGTTAAATTGCTTTTACAAATCCCCTGCAAACAGTGACAGTTGGCAGGTATGATGGTAAAATGTAGTGGCAAAGTGCTGTATTTTTTTTCTCTCAAAAATTAAACAAACAAGAATGTGTCCATAGTACACGGATGCCCCACTCGCACTATAACTTTCCATGTTCAGTGGACTTTGAAATTGGGGTCAATACTTTAATTTGGAATTTAATTTAGAAAGATCATATCATAGGGAACATGTATACTAAGTTTCAAGTTGATTGGACTTTAACTTCATCAAAAACTACCTTGACCAAATACTTTAACCTGAGCTTCGCATTATCATTTTCTATGTTCAGTGGACCATGAAATTGGGGTCAAAACTATAATTTGGCATTAAAATTAGAAAGATCATATCATGGGGAACATGTGTAGTAAGTTTCAAGTTGATTGAACTTCAACTTCATTAAAAACGAATGTAGGACAGAAAGTCACAGACAAAAAGTCACGGACAAAAAGTCACAGGACAAAAAGTAACAATTCAGTTTTTAGAGTATTTTTCTTTAAACAAGAAAAAATAGTTTTAAAAACAAAGTTTTTGTTTTTTTCTTGAACTCTTATATATAAAGCAACTTTGTAATTAAAATTTATTCAATAAATATCAATGATGAACAAATAATTGTTCCGAAAACAAAATGTCAAAGTGACTTTGTACTTAAATGGCTTCATGGTGCCAAGAAATGTCCCCTTTGCATGATTAAAATTTGATAACTTTTCATTTAACAAAGCTTATGATCAATGTCCTACACTGAAAAATAAATAGATGTAATAAAAAGAAAATATTTCAAGATCTTTCTCTTATATATTCAAACAATTGTCTAAAAAATAATTGTGACTTTTTGTCCTGTGACTTTTCGTCCTATCAAATTTGTGACTTTATGTCCTGTGACTTTTTGTCCTGTGACTTTCTGTCCGTTTACCATCAAAAACTACCTTGACTAAAAACTTTAACCTGAGCGAGACAAACGGACGCACAGAGGCACACACCAGAAAACATAACGCCCTTCTACTATCATAGGTGGGGCATAAAAATGACAATTTGACAATATTTGTATGTCCATATCTTTAAGGAAGCTGGCTTGTCATATTTTAGATTTTTTGTCAGATTTTTCAGAATCCTCTGGTTTTATCCATTTGAATGCCTTGAAAAAATGTCCGGGTGACCTCCATTTTTCTTTCTGTAAATCTTTTACATGTAAAATGATAAGCCATCTGCAAAAGTCTTATAAAATTTTAATTACTTTTTTACAGTTTTTGAGAACTTCAACTTGTCAATGATAAAGCTTTGAAAAGTCAAAAGAGAATACTTTTCCGCCAAAATTTCAATGGCTAATATCTCAAAAACAAGCTCGGTGAGATATATATTTTTTTCGCTCTTTGGATTCCTTTAGTAATCCCCTATCTATATAAACTAGTGTTTTGAAAAATTAACTACTTTGAAACTGAGAAGCGAACTCCCTTAAAACTAAACTTGATGGAGTTCTCAATCCTTTAAAAAATAATTGCTCGTGTTATTAAAGTTATTCAGTTAAAGCCCTTTGGAAATTGATCAAATCTAATATCTGCTATATTTCCAGGTAAATATCATTCCTCAGCGGATCTAAAGAAATTAATGCTTTAAACTTATATTTACAAGTAAAATCGTTGATGACTCATCAGTCCTCATTAACACAGTGTTATACAACCTATAATCAGATTTATAGCCATAATGTCTTTAATATTAAATTCAGTGGGAAGTGTAAACATGACTTGAAAAGAGAAACAGAACAGATAAACAAACACATAAGACTTTCATTTGTATAACAAACTATCAACTGAAACATATTATTAATAATATAGTATAATAAAATAATATTTCAACTAACAGAACTAAACTGAATACCAGTAATGGCAGTAGTTCAGAAGATTTTTTTTAACCCATTTGATGCCATAATTCTCAATCTCAATTCTTTAATTTCCTTTTTTTCCCATATTATACTGTTTTCATGAAGATTTTTTATTAACTTTTCTCCCCTTCTCCCTTTCAGGAAGTTCGCCTGTCATGTTTTGGGATTTCTGTCAGATTTTCAGAATCCTCTGGTTTCATCCATTTGAATGCCTTAAAAACAATTGACAATTGACCCCCTTTTCTCTTTTTATAAATCTTTTACATCCATAATGATAAGCCATATGTAAAAGTTTATAAAATTTTAATTATTTTTAATAGCTTTTGAGAACTTTAACTTGTCAGTAATAAAGCTATGAAAAGTCAAGAGGGAATATTTTCCAGTCAAAAATTCAATGGCTAATATCTCAGGTTTTTTTTCAGTACACACACCTTTCTTTTTCATGTTAACAAGCAATAAATTTCCTTTTTCAAAGGTTGAATATTTGACGCTTTCAAAAAATATACTTGTGACAGTAATTTTCAAAATTTCAAAGAGTAACAAGAGTTAACCAATCTGCATGAATATGTTTTACAACCTTAAATTTGTAAAACACATACAATGTCTAAAATCAAACAAAAATCTTAAAAAAAGGATGAAACCTATTTTTGTATTCTGCAATATCCATGGCGTGCAGCCTATTAAGTTATTGGTATATCTATAAGAGTACAAAGTTCCAATGTAGCTTTTTTTAAGGGAATATATTTTTGCAATGGAGACTGATATTAAAAGAGGTCAGCCGTCACCTCATGTTATGGTTACTTATTGAACATATATTCAATCTCTAATTATCAAGAATACCCATTGCCTGTCTGACACACACTCCATGAATATGTATTACAGTCTCAATTCTTTATTGTGATAGGACAAGTAAACATGACATATAAAATCAAACTTCACACTTTCTTAAGGTTTTCCAATTAAGATTACTTCTAAAATTAATTGGTGAGTTGTAAGAAAATCAATTACGATGCAAGATCTTTTGATGTAAAGCACATAAAAATATCTTTCCAGGAGGCAAGAAAATCAATAGCAAGCCTCCTTCAAATTGCTTTACACAACACTAAATAATTCTGCAGTTTCAGATTATACATGCTAAAAAAATATAGAGTGTCTGATGTTCCCTGTTTTGACAGCAAACTCTTGCTTAATGTTTTTATTCAATCTACATTATACCTGTCAAACTTATATGATTTTAAACTTCTCATTTATATTTTTTTGGGGAAAAAAACCAAACAGATTTTTCAATTAAACTTAACTTTGATGAAAGATAAAAGATAATTCCATAACCATGATAACCTTTCAAAGGCAAAATTGATTGTTGATGGAATTAACTCTTTCTTAAACAATAATACCATTGTAAAGCCATATAAATATTACTCCTACATAATGCATGTTTTAAATATGTTTTAGTATTTACAAACTTGTTTCACAACTCAATCAAAACTAAGAGCAATTAGTAGATAATGTTGATGCAGGAAGCAGATACAATAAGAACATGGTTGAATGGCTGTTTGACTTTTGTCATGAATGGAATAACCATGCTTTAGATCATTTAAAGAACATTATTTCAATTTCAATTTGTTTTGTAGCAATGATATCTGATCATTAACAACATAAATCAGAACACAGCATTGCTTGTTATGACATAATTTTATTGACTTATCACAAAGAATTGTAAATTCTAGTTTTATAGCATGGTAAAAAGTCTCTTAGGATATAATTGACTCCTATCTAAAGTGCAAAATCCTTTCAGATGTTCTGCTATAATGCAAGCTAGCTTTTGAAAATTATGTGTTGCATTATAAGATAAGATATTTATCGATACATTATCATGAATAATTCATGGAAGCTAATATCATGACGTCTTCATGTTTTAACATTTATGCATAAAAGGAGATGTGTCCAGGAATTAGTCAATGAGGCAGCAGCCCAATGACACAAGTTAGCAAAATAATCTTTGACAGCCTTCAACAATAGACATGCATATGTCTACAAAATATAACAAGCTGTCAATGTATGTGCTAATCTAAAATAGAACCATATTGGGTTAACATTCGTGGCATGACCAAAATGCTCAAAAGGAGTACAATCAAAGTGAAAGTTCCTTTACATGCCTTTGTCTCATCATACATGAAAGCTTAATCCTAATCTTAAGCCACTCCTACCACCCCAACTCCTTTAAAACAATTAATCTTTTTTATTTATTTCAAATTATCATTTGGAGTGAGTTACATTGATTAACATTCAAATCTTGATGCTTCATGAAGCAGAAAATACAATAAGTTTGGCATATCAGTTTAACTGTATGACTTAGAATCACAACCATTATAGTTCAAAGATTGACAATTTGCCAACCTGCAATGTGTTAAAATTATTGACTTTGGCTTCTGCCAATATTATGAAGATAATTTTGATAATTTTGAAGAAATTTCCACTTTTATGATCAATGTTTTGAAGCACTTTATGAAGCATGCCTTCCTATCTTTTATCTTATTTCTACTTAAAACTCATCATAACTGACTTACACTTAAAGATAGAAGTTTCAAATATATATTATATTTCATTCAGTTTGAAGTTACATTATGGCTCACCATAAGGTATATGTACATTTTTACATCCAATTTCAAGCAAACATGTTGTACAATATTGCATTCCATTCATTAGTTGTTTTTTTTGTAATCTCAAATTTCTATTTCTACCTTTAGAATAAAATAAAGAATTGAAATGGGGGATGTGTCAAAGAGAAAACAACCTGACCAAAGAGCAGACAACAGCCGAAATTAAGGCCACCAATAGAAGTTTTCATCACAAACAATATCACATAAGTGAATTGTAACCTTAACTAGGGAAGAATGTATAAATTGATCAACCTGAGGGTAAAAAATCTAATCTAATTAAAAAATGTTATTTAGACATTCAAATTATCCATTCTAGATATATTTAATGAACAAATGCAATGTTGGGACTGTCCCAAGTAAGAAGCCTCTGACCTTTGTAAGTCTTTCACATTTTTTAAAAATTATGTCCATTTTCATGTTTCAGAGTTAAGTGAGATGTCAATTTTTGCTGAAATAGTTAACATTTCTGTTTTAGAGCCAACTGAACCTTGCCTCTGTGTGTAGGATTACTTCTATGTGTTGAAGACCCATTGGTGGCCTTGGGCTGTTTGTTGCTCTTTGGCTGGGTTGCTGTCTCTTTGACACATTCCCAATTCTCATTCTCAATTTTATGTTACAACAATAAAACAAATACATGTACATTTTTGTAGTAATTACAAGGCCTTTTATGTCATATTCACTTTGCTGTATGTTTTTTGCTCATTCTTGAAGGCTGTATGGTGACATATAATTGAACAAAATACTACTTTATTTGGTATCTGGTGGCAAGTTGTCTTATTGGCAATCATACTACATCTTCTTATTTTTAAATAAGTACATATACTTGTAGCATGATTAAATAAGATTTATGGTGTTATTTGATCACCAAGGAAAACTATATGCATTTGAGGAAACAAGAATATTTTATTTGCTTCTTTGTTTACATTAATTGTGTTTAAATATTGCTAATTAATTTCTGAGCCACAAGGAGTCTTATTTTGTTAGTAACACCAAATAATTGATGTTTTTTCTCAATTTAACTCAGCATGGACATTTAAAGCTTAGATATAAAGAAAGCGTCAATGAAAAATGATTCCACTGAAAAAACTATTTAACAAACACATCATTGCAATATTAAGTTCATATCAATAATATATGAGTTTGTGAAATAAAATCCAGACGCCATCAATTCCCATATAACAAAGACCTGGTGTATGGTAATCCATTATACAAAGTGAGGTTGCCTATTATCACAATAATAATGCTGTTTTTTATCAATTATACTCAAATGAAATAATGTCTATCAATATGATAACTGTCACAAAACAAACTTATGTTTACTATCCTACTGAGTTTGTAAATATAACTGCCAGATCCAGAGATGTCTCCAGTATTCTGATGAAACAAAATAGTCTCTACAGGGATGCTAAAGACTTGATGCCATTTACATTAACATGTTTTGAATTATTGAACTGATTACTGAATACCAGTGTATTTAAATCTGAAAAGAAACTATTTTACTTCTGTTCTTTGTCCATTTTTTAAATTTATTTCTCTTCTTCTGACGTTTGCTTGTTGATTGTGAACAATAATTTCTCAACACTATAAACCACCCTTTGTTTTATCAATCATGTTAATCATTGTTTGAGATTACGTTTATCAACGTGCAATCTCTCAGAATCAAACAAAAGTTATAACACTATGGCTATGCATGTAAAACATAATGGGTTTCTATCTAAAGTTAAGACTATCATTTGGCATTAAAATAAGAAAGACCATAGTATATAGGGAATGTGTATACTAAGTTTTAAGTTGATTGGACTTCAACTTCATCAAACTACCTTTACCAACAAATTTAACCAGAAGAGGGACAGACTGACGAACAGATGATCAAATGGAAGGACAAATGGACGAATGGAAAGACCAACAAAAAAAATAATGTCCCTAAACTTTCTTTCTATGACAAGCATTTGCAGCTTATTCCAGAAAATTACCATCATTTATTGAAACCTACCTTTGATGTTACACTTGACCAATAACTGCTGAAGTTTAACTGGTATTAAAGCTGGTTACCAGTAATTTGTTCTTATCATACCAACCTCAGAACCAGCATATCATTGTACAATTCTACATACCTTATCCCATGGCACGTACTGACAGCTACACTAGACCATTCATCTCTTTTAACTGTACCCTGATAGTAGCAATGCTCTACAGTCTGCAATATAAAAGGTACAATGACAAATTGTCAATTTTGGGTATTCATTTTTGAGAAGCTAGCAGCCTATGTTACAAAAGTGAGACATAGCGATCCTACATTCTGTTGTTGGCAGCATTCACAAATATTCACTCTATGGTTAAAATCTTTAAAATTTTTATAACTTTCTTTAACTGTCCTGGTTTCTACCAAACTTGGATAGAAGCTTGTTTATGATCAGTATCTAGAGGGACATTTTAAATAATTTTTTCTACATTTTTGTTGAGCCTGCGACTAACAGCAAAAGTAGACGAGACATTGGGTTCCTTGGAACCCTTACAAATTCTTTACCTCCATTTTAGTTTAATAGTGATTAAGTTTTAATGTTTCCCCACCTTTCGTGGTTTAAAAGACAATGGACCAACAACAAACTTTTGATACCTGTTTTATTGACTATTAATCACACAAGCCGGACACTTTCAAAGGTTTTTTAACTCTGGATGTAAATTATGAATGGTCCCAAACTAATATAAACAAGTACATTATTTGTACCACTATGAAATTCACAGAAAAAGGCCTATTTCATATCCATAACAAATAGGTCTTTCATATGACCATATATAATATGTTAAACCCTAGAACCTCTGGTCATCCAAATTTGGTTTTTTAAGATAACTTAAAATTGACCTTCCTAGATACATTAACCTAAACAAGGATTTGTATAGTTAGACACTTAAATTATGCTTTTTCCAATTTTTCAAGACGTTTCGGCCAATGGCCTTCTTCAGTTCTTTATTTTTCCTCTCAACTACATGGCTAACATCTGGTTAGATACATACATAGAGGTAGTTAAAGGAGATGTCATGAATGGTCTGAAACAGCGCAAATCAATAAATCTTACAACGAAAGAAGAAAACGCTCTTAAGGATATTTTACAAGATGATGATATAGTTATACGACCGGCAGATAAAGGATCAGGAATAGTAGTCATCAACAAAGAAGAATATTTTAAGAAACTAGAAGAGGAAATAACAAACAATGATACTTATTCTGAAACAGAGCAAAACACGACACATCAAATTACGAAAAAGGTAAAATCTTTAGTAAATAGAATGAAAAAAGAGGGATCAATTTCTGGGGAAATGAAAACTTATTTAATACCAAAACATCCACATCCAGCAAAATTAAAAGGAAACCCAAAAATCCACAAACAAAACAAACCATATAGAACAATAGTTAACGGGATAGGTACTGCCACTGAAAAAATTGCAGAAATAGCAGAAAAGGAACTAGACAACTATGTTATCAACTCACCAAGTTATATTAGAGATACTACAGATTTTTTAGATAAACTTTCAAAAGTAAAACAGCCAATACCAAAAAACAGTATATTATTTTGTTTTGATGTAGTAAAATTATACCCATCTATTCCTAGAGAAGAAGGAATAAAAGCATGTAAAAAAGCTCTTGACACCAGGAAAAATAAAGAAATACCAACCAATGATATTCTACAAATGATAAAATTAGTTTTAGAGGGAAATAACTTCAGATTAATTGACAGAGATTTCCTGCAAAATGAAGGTGTGGCTATAGGGTCAAAACTAGGAAAAAATTTTGCATGTACTTATATGCGACAATGGGATAAAGCACTGGAAAAATTCAAAGAGAAACCATTGTTTTATAAACGCTTCATTGATGATGGTTTTGGAATTTGGACTCATGGCGAACAAAAAACTCAAGGAATTTATGGACTTTGCAAACTCAATAAATGACAAAATAAAGGTGGAACTTAGGTACAACAGCAATCAAATTGAATTCTTGGATACACTTGTGAAAATAAAAAATGGTAAATTAACAACAGACCTTTATACCAAGCCAACTGATAAACATATATATGTTCACAGCAAATCATGCCATCCAAAAAATGTAAAAAGGGCAATTCCATATGGTTTAGCATTACGATTAAGAAGAATTTGTGAAAATGAAGATGACTACCAAAAACATAGACAAGAACTGAAATTACAACTGCGAAAAAGAGGCTACAACGGAAAATTTATTGAAAACCAACTAAAAAGAGCAGACAACTTAAATAGAAAAGAGCTATTACAGAGAAAAAATGAAATTAAAAAAACATCAGAACGCATACCTCTTGTTGTAACCTTTACGGATTTATTACCTGATATTCATGACATTGTTAAAAAAAGAATTAATATTCTACATAACTGTAACTTGATGAAAGAAATATTTCCAGAACCACCACTAGTAGCTTATAGAAGAGATAGAAACTTAGCAGACATAATTGTACATGGAAAACTAAATAAGATCACCAAAAAAAGTACCAACTACAGCAACAACAAAACATGTAAAGAAGAATGTGAAGTTTGCGAAATTGAAAGAAATGAAGAAAAAATTATACTCGGAGATAAAACATTCAACCTCAAAAAGAACATTCATGGATGTCAACTAGTAAATCTTATTTATGGACTTCACTGTGAAAAATGTAACCACTATGTCTATGTTGGAGAAACAGAAAGATCACTAAACGAAAGAATAAAAGAACATCTTGCAGATATCAGACATGATAGAGATACAGCTGTGGCAGAACATTTCAACCAAGAGGATCATTGCAAAGAGGACATCACAGTTCAGGTTCTGCAACAGATTTATGATAAATCAGCAAATTACAGGAGATATATTGAGGCACAATGGATGCAAAAACTTAATACAATTAGACCATTTGGAGTTAACGTTAAAAAGGAATGACTTTAATTGATCAAAACTTATAAAATTTAACTTTAATTCATGCTAAAGTATTGTGACGTCATGTTATTGTGACGTTAAAGTATTATGACGTCATGACGTTTCCAAGGACATTTAGCTATAACATCTTATCAATGATTGAATGTAATGTCAGCCATGTAGTTGAGAGGAAAAATAAAGAACTGAAGAAGGCCATTGGCCGAAACGTCTTGAAAAATTGGTTTATTTAAACAATTATATAAAGTATGTTCCCTATTGGAATTTTGAAAACAAGGATTTTTATTCAAACCCTATAAAAGGATGGAAGATTGTGAGGAGATGGAACATGGCAGACTGGAATTTCTAAGAATAACTGACAAGAAGGTTAGATATATTTCACATTTAAACTTTTTAAATTCCTGCATTAAAGACAACGTGGTTCCAAATGGATTTCAACTAAAATGGAAATTTAATCTAGATGCAAAACCAGAAATTATTCAAAAAAGCAAAACAGTACTTCATGATGCTTCAATGAAACTCTTAAACTTATCGATTAATGTATGTGAAAACAAAATTAATGAAACTAGTATTACCCTAAATCAACTGTCCAATAAGCTATGTGATACAGATGTAGATAGTTACCACAAAATCAAAATGGAAGCAAGAAATCTGTTAAAAAACAACAAAGAGGAATATGACAACAGAAAGAAGTCAAAGATGAAAAGGATAAGACAAAATCAACTCTATAGCTGCAATTGTAACACAGATATGGTCAAAAATAATTTCCAGAAATTGTCAAATGACAGTGGTCAAATCAGGGATGATGATCTTATAAAAATGAAAGTGAGAGGAGATGGAAATTGTTTCTACAGATGTATAAGCCTTTTTCTATATGGCATTGAAAACCACCATAATAAAATAAGACAAGCAACAGTAAAGTATATGAAAGAACATAAAGATAGATTTTTACCTTTCATAGATGAAAACTTTAATTTACACATGGCTCATCAATCTATGACTGATGGCACACTAGAATCGTGGGCAACAGAAGCTGAAATAATTGCAGTTGGTGAAATGTATGACTACACAATATTTGTAAAAACTAAAATAGATGGAGCAGTTGCATGGATAAAATATTCACCAATGAATGGTGCACTTGATAAAGAAAGATGGATAGCCATTGAGCATTTACAAAATCATTTTAATTTATTGAAATTTAAGCAGAAAAAGTGTGTATGTAAGCAGATTCAACTTACAACAAGTAACATTCAGGAACAAAACAACATGGTTAGAAACAGAAAAGTACAAAATGATGAGATAGATTGGTTTGATCAAACTAACATGAAAGATAATAGTAATAAAGACATAGAACCAGTTACTTACAGACCGGAGAAAGAAAAGAAAAGTATTCAAGAAAACGAAGTCACAAATACAAGTTGCCCAGTCATTAATCTGTCTAGTAAAAATCTAAATACAGAACACATGTCATTGTTATCAAAAGGATTGTCTTTCATTCCTGCTCAAAAGAAGGTAAACATTGGTAAGGTTTTAGCAGATTTAACAGAATGGGAAAGAAGAATGAGACTAAAAGAATATTTTTACAACATCAAGGAACATGAAGAAATTAAAGAGAAATCAGAATGCAGTAAAACACGTAGAAAAAATAAAGATTTTACACCAAAACCAGGAAAAAACATCTGGTTAGATACATACATAGAGGTAGTTAAAGGAGATGTCATGAATGGTCTGAAACAGCGCAAATCAATAAATCTTACAACGAAAGAAGAAAACGCTCTTAAGGATATTTTACAAGATGATGATATAGTTATACGACCGGCAGATAAAGGATCAGGAATAGTAGTCATCAACAAAGAAGAATATTTTAAGAAACTAGAAGAGGAAATAACAAACAATGATACTTATTCTGAAACAGAGCAAAACACGACACATCAAATTACGAAAAAGGTAAAATCTTTAGTAAATAGAATGAAAAAAGAGGGATCAATTTCTGGGGAAATGAAAACTTATTTAATACCAAAACATCCACATCCAGCAAAATTAAAAGGAAACCCAAAAATCCACAAACAAAACAAACCATATAGAACAATAGTTAACGGGATAGGTACTGCCACTGAAAAAATTGCAGAAATAGCAGAAAAGGAACTAGACAACTATGTTATCAACTCACCAAGTTATATTAGAGATACTACAGATTTTTTAGATAAACTTTCAAAAGTAAAACAGCCAATACCAAAAAACAGTATATTATTTTGTTTTGATGTAGTAAAATTATACCCATCTATTCCTAGAGAAGAAGGAATAAAAGCATGTAAAAAAGCTCTTGACACCAGGAAAAATAAAGAAATACCAACCAATGATATTCTACAAATGATAAAATTAGTTTTAGAGGGAAATAACTTCAGATTAATTGACAGAGATTTCCTGCAAAATGAAGGTGTGGCTATAGGGTCAAAACTAGGAAAAAATTTTGCATGTACTTATATGCGACAATGGGATAAAGCACTGGAAAAATTCAAAGAGAAACCATTGTTTTATAAACGCTTCATTGATGATGGTTTTGGAATTTGGACTCATGGCGAACAAAAACTCAAGGAATTTATGGACTTTGCAAACTCAATAAATGACAAAATAAAGGTGGAACTTAGGTACAACAGCAATCAAATTGAATTCTTGGATACACTTGTGAAAATAAAAAATGGTAAATTAACAACAGACCTTTATACCAAGCCAACTGATAAACATATATATGTTCACAGCAAATCATGCCATCCAAAAAATGTAAAAAGGGCAATTCCATATGGTTTAGCATTACGATTAAGAAGAATTTGTGAAAATGAAGATGACTACCAAAAACATAGACAAGAACTGAAATTACAACTGCGAAAAAGAGGCTACAACGGAAAATTTATTGAAAACCAACTAAAAAGAGCAGACAACTTAAATAGAAAAGAGCTATTACAGAGAAAAAATGAAATTAAAAAAACATCAGAACGCATACCTCTTGTTGTAACCTTTACGGATTTATTACCTGATATTCATGACATTGTTAAAAAAAGAATTAATATTCTACATAACTGTAACTTGATGAAAGAAATATTTCCAGAACCACCACTAGTAGCTTATAGAAGAGATAGAAACTTAGCAGACATAATTGTACATGGAAAACTAAATAAGATCACCAAAAAAAGTACCAACTACAGCAACAACAAAACATGTAAAGAAGAATGTGAAGTTTGCGAAATTGAAAGAAATGAAGAAAAAATTATACTCGGAGATAAAACATTCAACCTCAAAAAGAACATTCATGGATGTCAACTAGTAAATCTTATTTATGGACTTCACTGTGAAAAATGTAACCACTATGTCTATGTTGGAGAAACAGAAAGATCACTAAACGAAAGAATAAAAGAACATCTTGCAGATATCAGACATGATAGAGATACAGCTGTGGCAGAACATTTCAACCAAGAGGATCATTGCAAAGAGGACATCACAGTTCAGGTTCTGCAACAGATTTATGATAAATCAGCAAATTACAGGAGATATATTGAGGCACAATGGATGCAAAAACTTAATACAATTAGACCATTTGGAGTTAACGTTAAAAAGGAATGACTTTAATTGATCAAAACTTATAAAATTTAACTTTAATTCATGCTAAAGTATTGTGACGTCATGTTATTGTGACGTTAAAGTATTATGACGTCATGACGTTTCCAAGGACATTTAGCTATAACATCTTATCAATGATTGAATGTAATGTCAGCCATGTAGTTGAGAGGAAAAATAAAGAACTGAAGAAGGCCATTGGCCGAAACGTCTTGAAAAATTGGTTTATTTAAACAATCATATAAAGTATGTTCCCTATTGGAATTTTGAAAACAAGGATTATGCTTTTTCGTCAAATGAAACTTGAGTGGTAATCAATAATAATTACATTTAAGAATGAATAAAGTCCTTTACCATTACAACATTGTCTATACGTGACAAAAATAAGAAAACAACTTGAAAAAGTCACGTTACAATATCCCAAGTGACGAGTAGTAGTAGTGGCAAGTAGCGAAGTCTCACCACGGAAGAGATAACAAAACCGCGAGATTCCAATCCCTCTTACTATACAAATCATTTACATACATAGAAATTGGCCTACAAATAATAGTCTTGCAAAAACAAAAGAGGTAACCTAAATTAAGTTTGGGCTGTAAAATTATTTATAGGGCAGCTCATCATGACATCTTGGACTAAAATATATACTAGACCCATGGAAGATTATATCAATATAATACTTCCATGCTAGATCATAGCCATGGAATCCAAAATAATACTTTTGTAATTCATGACATCATAATTTTCAAGATAAAAGATTAATACAAAACACTCATTTATTATTAACTTGTATCACCTTCATTCAACATTTACTTAATAAACAACCCGGTGAAAAGATCAAAGAGATAACATCAGATCAAAGGGTTATAACTCATCTACAGGTAATAGACAGAATGGATTAATACAATGGCTATTATGTAAAGTAAATTATTGTTATATTATTACAGGTAATAGTAAAGGTTAATTGGATAGTAATCTGTAGGGATTCCAGAATTAACACAGCAGGATCTTTAACATTGTTCAACAGAACTAGAAGAATTTACCTGTGGAGGAACAATGTCTGGAAGGATATCACACACATCTGCAAGCCTTTTTTTAAAACATTGTACAGTTTTAAGTTTTCGAAGAGAACCACTGGCATGGCTGGCAGCCCTTGGGCTGTTGGCAATACTCGTTAAAATAAGCAAACAGTGGCTTATTTTACTTGAATAGTTTGTTAAACCATTCAAGTAAAATAAATCTGTGTGTTGTGCCTTGCTTATGTATAAGTGTGCAATGATCCTAGAGTTATAACTTAATGTGGTGGCCTCCTCACTCACGCAATCTAGCATGATGCTGATTGTATGGTTTAAGGGGGACCCCTCATAGAAATACATGGAATCAGTTTGAATGATTGGATTCATCAGGAATCTTCATCAATGAATAAAAACATGCTTTTTGTTCATGAGACAGCAACCCATCTCATGCTCAATATTCAACAATTAAGCAAACTACCAAAGATTTGTCATATATACTGGATTCCCTGAGCAATTCGTAAATGTTGATAACAAATTAATCAAATAAGTAAAAGTGTTGCCTAGCAGGAACCTTGCAATAGTAATTTTCATTTGTCCTATGATTCTATCCTTCATGATCAACTTGGGTCAAACTAAAAACATTTAAATAAGAACATCAATATTTTAAACATTGAACACAAAAATTTCATGGTTGTGTGTCTCTAGTACATGATTAAATGTATCAACATCACTTCTAATGCTAGCAGTAATACTAAAACATTAATCTAATGAAAAAATACACCACTGTGTCATTCATCAAATGATCTTGCATGTGTGTTTACCAGAACTTTTGTTACATATGACAAATTCTACAACAGAGCCCACAAATCAACTAATTGTAGATCAAGTTTTTTTGGGTGATAGGTCTTTTCAATAGATAAATCATCCTCAATTTTTAAAACCCACTATATAGCTAAATATCTAGATCTCTGTTCAATGTTGACTCTAACTTCAACTGTGTAGATATAGAAGTATCTGCCTTTTCTTCAAATCACTTTCAATGTAATTAGAGTAAAACTTTCTTAATTAAACAGTTCCAACATACCAGTAAGAACAAAGTAAAGCATTACATGGATGAACTCTTTCTTAATTAAGCAGAGTTTACAGCTGATCTGGCAATTTTCTCTAAGATTATGCTAAAGCACCTGTTATATCAGGAAAGTCTATTACAGGAACAAAAAATATTTGGAACACCCAGAACATTATTTGAAAGAAAACATGATATTATATCAGAAAACTTTATTTATAAATGATTTAGAATTTTAGGATAGAAAACTGGTGGAGGAGACCCTGGACTCAGTCATTATTTTGTCATCATTTTGTTTGTTCTACTCAGATTTAGGAAAATCAACTGATCAAAACACTGGATATTGTGTTTTGAGCACACAATCTGTACTTTAAGTACTGAGTTTGTTTATTGTCATACTGCAACAGGTATATGTTATAAGATATATGTATTAACTTTTGAGAGAACCTATCTTTGACCTACAATCAGGTCTAGTCTTTCTTCTAATTTGTTTTAAGATGAAATACAAACAGCTGTTTTTCCAGGAGTTCAATTTAATCATGTTAATGAAGTGTTGAATTGACTATATACAAGTACCATGTATCTTTATGTTATACTTCATTTATCTTTGTACATTTGTACTCTAAATATATAAATGTTAAAGATATATTTTTGAAATTTCCAAATCCTAATTAGGAAATATAACGTATGTAAATTGTTTACCTTAAGCTTTAAACAATGCAAATATATATACATGTATATCAATTCTTAAATTACAATATTTGAAAATCAATTTTTGCTTTAACATTGTAAAAGAATACGAATAGAATTCCAACAATAATTTATGCATTGCTCCACAAGATTTATATTCCAGCTTGACTGTATTGATTGAGGAAAGACTTTAAAGATTTGATTTTGTCCAGGAAGATGATCATTTATCATTTACTCCCAGCAACAAGGAGAAAGTTAATCTAAAATCAATGTTATATCTATCATAGCTTAACAGTATTAATTCTATTATATCTTGACATAAGAATTCTAATTAGAGTACAAACTTCGAAACTTCATATTTCTCCATTCTTGTAGGAAAATATTTAGGATCGAAATTAATTATTTTAAGATTTGACAGCTGATTTTACGATCAATCTCATGCAATTGTCAGGGTATAATTCAACTATACAACCATAGCAATCAATTTGTGCTCTAAAATTCTCATTTACTTTCTGTAATTGTACAATACTGCATGCTATTTATTTAAACTGAACAAAATAAATATTGGAAGACTCAAGTGGAAACAAAGACAACTGTTATTTATATACCTTGCTAATAATTTGTTGGTTTTCTTCTAGGTAATGTTTGACCTGAATTCCTGAAGACAGCAGAGCACTGAAAATATATATTTATTTAAATCAATAGAATTCTCTACCATGCACATCAAAATGTATCAAAATTTAACTAAATTAACAAAAATTAAACTTTCAGAAGAAAAACAGATACATGACAGACAAATCATTGCAAATTGACAGATAAACACAGACGAACAATTACAGACCAGAAAATATAAGTCCCCCTTCTGTGGTAGATAGGTCATAATAATCCATATTTATGAAGAATTATCTTATCATGCTTTGAAAATAATAGTGTTCAATAGAGTTAAATTTTTTCCATGAAGACATTAAAAACACATTGTAATATTCTTTGTACACAAATGTACACCATGTATACTTTTGAATAACAATATTCAGATGTGACCCTTAATTGTTAATTGTTACAAGGAAATGTATATTTAAAAGGAATGGAAACGCGGCCGACTTCAAAGAAAATATTATGATGCATCTCTTGCTTTGACCGGGTGTTAATTACACCCCATCGTTCTAACTTGCTCATTACTTATCTGGTAGAAGTTATCGAACGTGGTCATTTAATCTGACACTAGTTATCTAACTTGACAATGATATTTTTTTCTTCTTAGGCATGTTTCTGTAATAAAAAATAACGACTAAAACATCATTCTAAGGGGCATTGGCGCAAAATAAATCATATTATTGTTTTTTAGAAGATAATTTGAAATACACATTCTATTGTAGAGTAACGGTACTTACATTGTGTAGTACGAACGTGGTAAAGTAGCTAAGTGATAAATCATGAAACGAAAAATAAATTAATCCAAGAAAAAAAACATAACAAACAACCACATGCAAAGTTACTAATAAAAAAAAATATTATTCAATTTTTTTTATCGTGATATTTCATGAAGGTATGTCACAATCAGATGATATCCGACATTTTACGAGTGTTTAAAAGTTTTCATGCAAAATAAAGGACATTTTAAAAATGTAACTAAATGACTGTTAAAGAAAGAAGTAAATAAATTATTATGAAGGAAGGAAAATGTAAACAACTGCATAATTATCTAGATAAAAGAACTCAGATTACAGGTGTTATAATAAACAACGGCATGCAGGATGTTCCAATTTGCAGGTATAATGTATCATGTATCAATGATAAGCTAATTTGTCTCTGGTCTTACATACTTGTAAGATGTAAAAAAATTAATAATGTCGAGCTCACCTGTTAATTAATGCTAAATTATGCAGAGATGCAATACATTTTCTAATTAGAAACAGTTATAGAACTTTCCCACATTCGCATTTTATTTATTTTAACACCAAAGGAATACTTTTGCGGCCTATAGACTACTGCTCTAGGAGAAAAAAGGAAGGAACAGTTTTGCTGCTTCCTGTATGGTAATTTTCGGCAACGCTTTATAATGGCAAACTGCATTACCAAACAACGATTTAGTATCTAAAGCAGCATTTGACAAAAAAAATGCATATCATTTTACATGGTATATAAAAAGGCACAATAAATCCGGGATTTATTGTGCCTTTTTATATACGATTCCCAATCGTGTCTTCTTTATATTTCTCGTCTGTTATTTCAAACAAAATGGCGTCAATGTGCACTATAAACATGGGATTTTGAAAAATCATAGCTAATTCGTTTTTATCACCATTTTCATAAAACCAACACTATGCGATAGAAAAAAGACTAAGCTTTTAAATTATATGTCAATGTCACATCTATTTCAAGTATTTATTTAACTTATACCAAAATACAAAGTGTCGATGTATTTGTTGACGCACAACTTCAAATTTTCAACATGTTTCGAAATAAAATCATATATATTGTACCAATTTCATTTAGTATTCGTAATGTAGACCAAACTGTAGGAAAATATTCCTTCTTTAAAATGATATCTCATTTTCTCACTTTTTTCTTTCTACTTTCAAATATAATAAAGAAATCGTAGTGCACTCCCAGATTGATAGACATATTTTGACAGAATATTGAAACTCAAAACTGAAATTTCGAAAAATCGTAGAAAATTCTTAAAAGTTACAAGAAACTTCAAAAAGAGCGTAAGCGATAGAATAAGGTTTTAGCTTCATAATAATATCAACTGTTTTGTTTTGCACTTCGTAGTTTTCAAGTTTTAGAAAGAAAAAAAAACACAGTATTTTTTGTTTTGTAATCCGGATGAAACTCCCTCAATTTTCAAGACCGAGGTCTATTCTAATGAGAATTTACTCAATACAATATTACAAACGTATGTTTGATGAGGCATTAAAATGATACCTAAGGCCTTACTTTTTGCTAGGAATAAAATTTTATTCTTAGTTTCGGGTTTCTCTCTCATTTTTATCGTCTCAAGCAAGATGACTCCGTGAATTAAAAGACTGATTTATATGACAGGAAATGGAATCCGTCATGATTTTTCATATTATTCATCATACTTCCGCCTGAGCCAGACATGGTTTATAGCTCTGCGGGTGCGCTGCGGGTATCCCGATTGATCTCGAGCCGCGTTTCCATTCCTTTTAAATATACAATTCCTTGATTGTTAATAGTGTGTATTCTGTATTTTTAAGAAACCATATTAGTACATTGTCATATCATATATACTTACTCATTCTTTTTCAGTCTTAACTTTTGTCCTTGTCCATTAATCATCAACTGGAAGGTGACATGCTCAAGATGTTCATGAGTTCCCTGCAGAAATTTAAAGTTTACAATTATAAAAATAGGCAGAATTATTACATGTATCATTGTTTATCATGTTTATGTCCTAGTCTTTTATTATCAAATATGACTTACAATGACTTACTTGAAATGAACAATGTTAAATTAAGAAAATAAAACTAGTTTCAAATAGTTAATCAAAGCATCATCAATACTGTAATCCTGACGTTTTTTTTAAGAGTTCCATATCCCCCTCCCCCACCAGAATAAACTGTCGGGCCTACATGTATTGCATCTATTTCTAAGAATGGAGGGGCTTAAGTAGGAACTTTGTTCCAATTTTTTAGCTAGTCCAATTTTGATTTCTTATCACGGTTTTATTACTTTTTCTT
Organism: Mytilus trossulus; assembly: GCF_036588685.1. Classification (NCBI taxonomy): domain Eukaryota; kingdom Metazoa; phylum Mollusca; class Bivalvia; order Mytilida; family Mytilidae; genus Mytilus; species Mytilus trossulus. The sequence continues at coordinate 17,212,625 of NC_086374.1, read as the reverse complement.
TATATATATAATTTTATCGGACCACAGATGAATTATCACGTTGTGATTGGTTAAACACCGTCACCTGGTGACCCCCTATGAGACCATATGGGGTTAGTAAGTTTCATATGGGGTTCGTGACGCGTTAATTGCGACGTCATTTATTAATGTTGTTGTGTTTCATTGTTTATTTTTCAACAAAACGCCACAGAAAAAGTCCAGCGGCCGATAAATTCGTTATATGGTTAACTACTGACCCCCTACGGATCCATAGAGGGTGAATAAAATTCATAGGGGAATTGGCCTCCGGCCTCACCCCCTATGGATTTTACTAACCCTCTATGGATCCGTACGGGGTCAGTGTCGAACCATATAACTTATAATAGTAAATATACATGTATACCAATTCATCAGTCCTGTTAGACATTTTAATAAGGCAACCATCAAAACATGGGATAAGTGATTTTGGCCAAAAATGTAAATTAGTGTTACATGTACAATGTATGACAACATTTCTATTAATAAAAGAGGCCAAAGGGACATTCTTAAGTCTATAGATGTAAGCAGATGTTGTAAGAGTGCTGAGGAGAAAATCTCCATTTTGTCTCCCTAAATTTACTTTTGAAAGTATTTCCATGTTTTCTGTATCTAAGAACATTTTTAAAATGTACATGATGTACATGTACAAATGTATTGATATTTGATAAACAAAAAAATATATACATGTATGAAACTGAAAACGAATGGTCTGAAGGATTCTTTTCATTTCCATAATCTGCTTATAAATATTTAGTGCATGTACTTTTGCCCAAATATTTCAATATTGATATTTCAATTTTAGAAGCTCTATGACGTCAATGGTTTTGATGCCAATGGAAATACATATTTTCAAGGAAGTGTAGTACATTTTTCATTAAAATTAGACTTACTAATTTCTAGAAAAAAAGGCATTGAAAATGCACTTTTTAAACAACAACAAAATATTAAATTACTTTTTGATGATGTGAAGTCTTCATCTAGAAAAAAAGTTCCTTATTCTCAATTAAAAATGTAGCAAAACACTTATTAATAATTATATTTCATACTTTTCAATCAATGAATCTGAACTTACATGATGTCTTATCTGTTTTTCACGAGTTGAAATGGCGATCTGGTCTGCTTTCTTATGGACTCTTTTAGGAAATATAATTTCGAATGGTCGTGGAATGTTATCCCAAAGGTATTTATTGTATGGGTGTTCTAGTAACTTGGCTATGTCTGAATCTAAAATTAAAATTCATAATGAGAATACATGTTAAAAAAAATATATGTAATCACACAAAAAAAAAACTTTTGCGCTTCAGTGTAATTATAAATCAAAGATTGTTTAAGACAAAAATCATTTTGTGCTGGTATTGAGAGATTCACTGTAAAAACAGGATGATTGCTATTGCTTGAAAATGATCCTGTAGCCAAATATTTATCAAAAAGATCAATCAAAGAACATGAATATAAGGAATAACTTTCCCATGTACAAACTTTTAAAGCAGATGTAAGCATACATTTTACATGTAACATGTAAAATGTACAAAAAATGTAGTAAATAATTTTTTTAAAGTGTTAATTCTTTAAGTTTTAAAACAATCTTCTGTCAAAACAATTTAAAAAAAATAAAAGACATACATGTATATACGTTAAGGACATGTCAATATGAAGACGTGTAGCTATGGCTGAACTGGTTGTAACCCAAAAATGTCTCAACATATACAGCATCTTTCATATAAGTCATCTTGAACTCCATGTTGCAGACTTCATTGAGATTCAATCATTGTATACAGATGAAAAACAGCAACAACATGCTCTTTTTTTGTTCAAGTGTGTGCATTTATTTTAAGTCATTTTACAATATGATTTACGAGGTAACACCTTTGATACATGAAGATGTAGATCATCCATTTCAAAAAGCAGATAAGCATTTGTAATCAATATTTTTACATAAAGATTATAGCTAGAGTGGGCACGGGTGGACTGCCCATGGAGGGCAGGTGGAAAAACCAAAATTCACAATGCTGTCGTGTACATGTACATGTACATGTACTAGAAAATTTCTACACATGTAAATGTCGTTCTAAACTCAGATTCTACTTTGTTGTAAACATGTAGGCATTATTGATTAGTAAAAAAAATACTCATAATGTCATTAGACAAGAATTATTACCATAACTCATCATGAAAGTACCCCCATTACTACTCTACTACAAAGTTGTAAACAAATGTGAAAGTTGCTGCAGCAATATTTTAATATTTTTAAAACATCATGAACATAGAAAAAACAATTCATTGTCGATATCCATCCAAATGGGGAAGACTTTCCTCTGCAAACATAGGAACTTGTCTCTGAAATAATATACTTTAATGCTTTGTTTGGTAAAGCCAAAGGTGTAAAATTAAAATATAGGTACAGTGTATGGTACACATGTATCTTTTAACAGAGATGGATGGTTTCAATATAATTATATATGATATTTTGTTGTGTTATTCTATTTATGTTACAGTTTTGTACATGAAAAATAATAATTAATGAGATGCAAAGATGAGTCATTCAGTTACAAAGAACACATCCTTTGATGTTTTCACGTGTATCGATTTTTGACAGCGATGACAAAAAAAATTGATGATATCTTACCAGAATTTACACCGGGTATTCCTTGAACAAAAACAATTCCATAGAAAAGAAATAATATAAATCCCATTCTTTCACATTTTGCAGTTTTTTCGGTTCTATAGTTTTAATTTAAGGCATCTTTTTTTGTCTAGTGTGCTTCCAAGTTCAGTCCATTTGAAATCAAGCATTTGTTTGTTTCAGATTCAAGGGAAACAACTCTAACTTGAAAACATCAGACAAGCGCTGATAGTGCTGAGGGAATACCTTACACATAACACACCTTTGATTTATTATTAGGCGTCTATGAAATTGCTAATTATCGGTTTTCATTATTGACAGTATTTATTTTATACAACACAATACAATACAAATATATTTTATATTTGGAACCTTAGACAAACTGTTATTAGTAGTCTCAGTTGGAACCAAGCAAGATGATTTATTTAATCAAAAATTTCAGAATTTTCATTTCCATGTTATGAAGAGAGATTTTATCCTGAAAAAAGAGAATTTTCCAATTTTGAACAATAACACAAAAATGCATCCATCACCTTTAATTAAACTTTGGTGAATTGTTTACACTATTGACCTAAGGTCCCTTTTGATTGTAATAAATTTCAGATTATACATTTCTGTGTTATGAATTTTTACATATGCTAAAAAAAAGAAGGGATTTTATAGTTTTTGGACACCTATAAGTGCAGGAGTTTCTGGCTACATTGAAAACCCATTGGAGGCCTTCAGCTGTTGTCTACTCTATGATTGGGTTGTTGTCACTTTGACACTTTCCTCATTTCCCATCTCAATTATTCACATAAGCACTTCCACATCATTTTATAAAACTTGGATGAATTGTCTATGTCTGTTGACTTCAGCTACATTTCAAAATTTAAAACAAGATTAACAACTACAGGTCCCCAAATAGCCTTCAACAATGACAAAAGCTCATACAGCACAGTCAGCTATAAAAGACCTTAAAGTCATAAGAAACAAGTGACCGGTGAAAAATAATGTTCTTCAATTCTTAAACCAATGCATACAAACATCATAAACTTAGTCTTCTGTGCTCCAATTTATCATTTTTTTCGTGTAAACTTCGTATAATCGTTTTTCAATCTGTCAGTGTTGTTGTGAAAATATGGCAGGTAATTAAAGTTCGTGTTTTGAAGCCGAAGTTTAACGATTGTCACCTGTTAGTCAACAATTGACGAAAAATAAACAAAAAAGCATGGAAATTGAGCACGTGTTTAACGTGTAAATTCAGATAATAGTTTATTTTAAGGACATCCATGCGTATTGTGGTCACCCGATTTTTACGAGATGGGTCACACTGAGGTCACCTTGCATACGGAAAATATATCGGGGGGGGGGGGGGGGGGGGGGGGGAATTGCTTGCTGGAAGGAAGCAATTCAAATAATTTTCTTCAGAAAAAAGTATATTTACATAAGTTATACAATGAAAACTATCGATTGAGTTATAAAAAACATATGCATTACTTTTTTTTTGATTTGAGGTTTCTTATGACTTTAAAATGACAAATATAAAACAAATGAAATGAGAAAACAAATAGACTAATAATTGTACAAAACAAAATAGTTCAACCTTTAAGCAAGCTTAAAAGGAATCAAGACATATCATGCGTTACAGTGCAGCTATTTATTAACAAACTCCATATTCAAACACTCAAACAACTAATTCATAGAGAGGGGTGGAAGTTGAAGCCCCCTTTTTTATCAGTCAATGCATTTGAATGAAGACATGTACACATCAACTCAATTTGTTAATACACATTTCCAGTCTAGCTTTCAATACATTTGTAACGACCTTTAACCCCACTGACAATTTGCGTCTGTGTCCATACTTGTTTATTTAATCAAATATATATTAAATGAAAATAATCATCTAAATTTAGCATTTTTTTAAATTGACTAGTCTACCAGTATACATATAAATAGAAACAGCGTCAATATACGAAAAAGATGAGAAAAAAGGTTACGGATACGTAAAATATTCTTTTTAACACGTAATCGTTATATTCAATGAAAATAGTAGAATGCTACACTGACACCTTACAATGGAATTTACAAGAACAGCTACTAGTCATAAAATGCTATGTACGGACTTTTGGGTGGCTATAGTCTATGCAATTGAATTTATAGCAGTTTGTGAGTCATACGAAATTTTGTTGTAAGTACTATATGTATGCAATGGAAGTAACCGATTCTATTTTATTGGTGATCCGAGTTAAAAAAAAAAAGGACCATTTGCCAAACACAATGAAAATGGAAAGAGGTCTCGCTGGCCGAGTGGTCTGAGTAGTCTTTACTACTGTATCACTAGCAAGTCAACACTGATGCGAGATCGAATTCTGTCCGTGTTCGTGACAGGTGCGCTCGACTCCAATCTTAGTTGACTAGTATTGTGTTTTCCTACCGAAGGTCTGTGGTCCTCTCCGGGCATGCCAGTTTTCTCCACCAATATAAACTGACCGCCACAAAATGGCACAACTTAGCGTTAAAAATGACGTGAAACGCCAATAAATCAACCAATCAAAGTGAACCAACACAATGAACACAATAATGAATTTATATTTATCGTGACGTTGTTCAATCTCCTTAACAATGTTCTAACTAGTGTCACGAGCCTCAACCCCTATTGATTTTATTAACCCTCTATGGATCCGTAGGGGTCAGTAGCAAACCATATAACTTATAACGTAGTGTTTGGTTTCTGTCTCATTGACGTATACACAAATCTCCTTCAATCAAAGCTCTGTATGTTTTTCATGAACTGTGTTTGTATGTTATTTATTGTTTGGTTTCTGTCTCATTGACTTATACCCAACATCTCCCGTCCATTCAAAGCTCTGTATATATATATTTAGTTAAATTGCGGTTTTTATCCAACGCAATCATAGGTTTGAACGTAGTTTTCAATTTAGACTCGTTTATATATATATATATATAATATATGTTTTCCCCATACTGTGTTATACCCCACATCTCCTTCCATTCAAAGCCCTGTATGAATACCCCATACTGTGTTAGTATGTTATTTATTGTTTGGTCTCATTGACGTACATACCCACATCTCCTTCCATTCAAAGCTCTGTATGAATTCCCAATACTGTGTTATACCCCACATCTCCTTCCGTTCAAAGCCCTGTATGAATTCCCCATACTGTGGTAGTATGTTATTTATTGTGTGGTTTCTGTCTCATTGACGTACATACCCACATCTCCTTCCATTCAAAGCTTTGTATGTTTTCCACGTACTACATCCATACATGCACGTATGTTATCTAAATTATTGTTTGGTTTCTGTCTCATTGACTCATACCCCACATCTCCCGTTCATTTAAAGCTCTGTATGAATTCCCCATACTGTGTGTGTATGTAAATCATTGTTTGTTTTTGTCTCATTGACGTATACCCCACACCTCCCGTCCATTCAAAGCATTGTATGAATTCCCCATGTACTGTGTTAGAATATTATATATTGTTTGGTTTCTGTCTCATTGACTGATACACCGTATTGGCTACAGTAAAATCATCTAGTAGATAACAAACTGGCAACGATCAGCAATTGATGTACGAATGAGAAAAATTAAAACTTAACGTATAGCAACACAAATCATTCAACTCATGTAAGAGACATTGAAGAGTTATGAAGACAGGATTTAAAAATTCTTAAACGTAAAAATAGTCTAAAAGTTTTAAAAAAGATCACGAACAATATATTTTGGGGTAAGTCATACAAAGGGCCTTCCTCGACGAAAATTAAAAAAAGAAAGAATAGATTCTTGAACTCACTGAGAAGACGTCAAAAATCTCTCGCACTCCAAAATTGACCAATCATAATGCTTGATTTCATGTTTTGAGCATGATTTTATGTTCCGAGCACTGAGCAAAGTTTTATGACTTCAACTCCAGATTCAACCGTTAAGCTAAGCTTTATTCACAACTCGGAGTACAGCATTTGTGCTCAAACCACCGAATTTTGTTATTTCTTGTTTGATATATAATCCTATAACTATAACGTACTCAAAACTGAAAGCCTTTTATATAAACCACAAAACCGGTCATACAAAATTCGTGAAAGATTATCGTATGAAGACTCCGAATTCAAACAATTTAAATAATTCAAATACTGGATTTGGTGTTTCTACAACAAATTTAATACTCCAAGTTATGAATGAAGTTTCATGACCGACTGTTCTCTAATATATGTGATGCCGACCTGTAGTATAACCCAGTGTAGAGTATACAATTTATTAAAACAGCTGTTATAATCTGCACCCCAAAATATTAAAATTCTGTCAATGAATATAAAAAATGAGTTCAGTTCAATTCCCGAGATTTACTGCTTTTATTGCATAACTTGATAAAAATAAAATATCACAGATACTGATTAACAATCTCAATTGTCATGTTTTACATATTTTGACCATATTCAATCGACTGGTGAAAGTTCTCTACTTCTACGGTTGTTGGCTCCTCCTATCAACAACGGCCGACGACTTGGCAGTTTACACGCGTGCACTTTATTCCGTTCGTCAAATGCAGCTTCAACTTTACCGTTTGAAACCACTAACCCTAAATGACTAGCATTGAGTGTATGAGCGCCTCGCTTTATCCTTACATTCCAGTTCATTTCAACGTCCATCGTAACAAAATTCGTATCTAAACGCAACACAGAAGTGGTAGGAGACATGCGGAGGTATTTACCTTTTCCAGATACTATCACGTCACCCTTAACAGTTTGAACAATTTTGTAGCCGTTGATTCGAATGCAAATTCCACCTCTCTGGTTACGCTCGTATTCTGCTCTTGAGATGATGTCTGAACATTGTTGTAACATTTCTGGATTCGACTGATTGTCTGAAAATAGAAAATTCACAGACCTATCTTTTGACAAATCTGAAAACTGAGGAGTCGTTTTATCAATTTGATCATGATCAAACTTGTAACAGTTAAAGTTATTTGCAAATGTTATGAAATCGGTTGCCATTTTGACTTTCCTACCGAGAAATATTTCGGCCTCTGTAGTCGTCAGATCTTGCATAATATGTGCTGCTGGGTGAAATAAATAACTTGCATTTCCACGATTGTTTATCGAAACAACAAGTTTCTGTTGGTGACTGACCAGTCGCAAAGTTTGGTCGATAGTGGTCTCCACCGATACATCATGCTTCATAAGCACGGTAATAAGTCCTGTTGTTGACACATAGATAGCAGGATATTGAAACTTCTGTTTCTCTGAAACTCGAGAATGTAAGTTTGGTCCATAATTGTCTTGAACTTGATTAAAAACTGCATTAGAATACTGAATGTTTGGTTGTATAATATTAGTCTCAGTTTGTTGAAAATTTGAATAAACGTACGGTTGATGTGATCCAGGTTGATGTGCACCAGCTACAGTATGTTGACCAGCGATATTAGTTCCGTTCCTGTAGGCATAATCTGGATGTTGATTGTAATAACCACTAGGATTGAACGAGTTGGTCGTTTCTGAATCAGACGAATTTCGTTCAACTTGTTGAAAATTGTTTTGCTGTTGATTATTTGACTGTTGTTGGCTATCTGTATTTGTTATTGTGTTTGAAACCTCGCCATTGTTCCCATTGTCTATTTCAGTTGAATCGACGTCGATATCACTTTTAATTTCGATTTGTAAAGCATTGTCTGTAGAATTATTTGTTTCTCCATTTCTTTCATCATCAGGTCCTTGTGTCAATTCAGTGTTCTCGCTGAAACTCTGGGGCGTTGTTTGGTCATATTCGTTACAGGCAGGTGCATAAAATGGTTGCACCGGATAATAAATAATTTTTTGTCCATCAAATACCGGATACATGGCTGCTGGTTGTGTATAAGGATTAAGTGTTAATGCATTGTAAAGTTGTCCATTGTGCATGTAATAAGACATTGTTTGTTGGTGGTGTTGCTGAACAGGATATGGTATTACAGTAACGCCGTTAGATTGTTGTTGAAAATCAACAAATTGTAAAGAATGTTCTGAATTTTCCGTGAAATATCCTGCACTTTCGTTACTTGTACAGCTTGTGTCACTTTGGTTTGGGTTTGGGTTTGTATTACCTGTAGCTGTTGCTAGCATCGATTGGTCATCGCTACTCTCAGTTTGAGGTATTCTTTCGTCATTGCAGTCTTCCGAATCTGCTGGTATTTCTTTTACAGTTGCTAAATCTACGGTTTTATTACTTTCTGCATGTCTATCATTTATCATTTCTCGTGCAATATTAGTTGCCGTAACATTTGTGCAGTTTATGCTTCCATTTTGCTCTGTTTCGGCCATTTTTGAAGCTTTGTATGACGTCACTTGAAGTACAATGAATGTCGACGTCATAAAATAAAAGCCTAAAGTTATGCTATGGTTTGGCGTTTATTTTAGTTCTCTTTCGAAAAATCAATAGACTACAGTAGCACTATTATATAAAGTAGTCGATTGTATATACTATTGGTCATAAAGTTCTCAATGTCATAGTATTACATAAGTCAATGAAATAATAGATTCATAAAATTACACATTATGTAAATTTGTGTAATTTATTGGCTGCAATGTCAGCACCAAAGTATCAGTTATTGTACATATTATCATTAGTGCAGGTCCACTCTAAAGTGAGCTATGTCACAGTGGTCATCGTATTTCGTTCCAGTGTTCTTATTTAGAAGACGACCATTTGATATTCTGGGAGGGGGAGAGACAGGAGGATTTGTATTGGATCGGTTTTTTATTTTTGTAAACTGGGAGGACAGCTTATCTTTTTTCTGCACTATTGAAACAAGATTTTTAATTTTCATTAAAGCATGAGACTGATTATTTATTTTCAAAACTATATTTATAATACTAGAAAACATACCATTTTTTTAATTATTTTAATTTAAAAAATACATTTATAGTCGTCATTATGTACCATTTAATCAGAATTATTCATCATCCTCTGCAGAAATGATTCTTCTATATTCCCAATGCATATACATATATTGCATACATACACAGTATTACAGTTCTGTTGTAACCAGCCTTTTTTAAGTATTGTCGAACATGTTTCGTCGAGGGAATTTTTTTGTGTAGGATTTTGGAGCCACTGAAGGCCCAAGAAGCTACAGAACAAATGATGCAAAATCATGCTTTCTGGGTTTTCCCGAGACCCTTTCTTAATCTGAAAATGCAAGTTCTATTTTAATAATTTTTTGACAATATTTTGGTCTAAAAGCAAAATGTATAGATTCAGTTTAAGACTTAAGTTTCTAGGGACTACACCACAAGACTAATATTTATGATAAAGCGAAAATGTAATTCACATAGTTTCTGTTGCTTCTGGTTTTTTTTTAAACTCATGATCAAGCTAATAACAAAATAACTAGTAACAAAAGGAATGCAACACTAACAGAATACAGAAGGGCAATCAATGAACAAAAGACAAATAAATACAAACATTGATCCCGAAAAATCAGGGGCTACGTCTGAGGGAGAAAAGAACTTGCTTCTTGCAAGGCACTCGCCGTGAAAACAATTTGATATGGAGACAAGCGTTTGTTTTTGAAATTTCCTACATGAGGCATTTACCTCAATTTAGTTACGACCCTGTAATAAAAGTGCGGTATGCTTTCTTGAGAAAATATACCTCAAGTTAAATGAAACCATTTATGTTTGTGATTATTAAGGCTTAGTTTTAAAATCCTCCTGCCCCCCCCCCACCCCCCACCCCCCACCCCCGCTTATAAAGGTATGAAGTCAAAACAGCGTTTTTGTTCAGTAAAGATTGTTTAAATGAATGATACTAAGGATTTGTATTATAATGTTTCTACCTATACCAATCCTTGAAAACACATACTCTGCTTAAATGATGTAAAATGGACTGTACTGTACGATTTAGTAACTATTAAAAGTTCGTCGCCTTATTTAGTGAATGAACAAATGAAGGTGAAATGGATTTTTCATCTTTTTCGGCAAATTGCTTTGTAACAAATGAAACCCTATTCGTGAAAGTTATTGCGTTTATAACTTTGTGGTTAGTTTAAAAGTTTTATACGGTCGGGTTTGACGACCAACTATAATAACTTTGAATCTTTAAAACGTATCAAATATGTGGGTGGCATTAATTTATTATAATACTTTTTAGGCCTCATTATATAAGTAAAACATCCCCTATATAACGTAAGTCGTTTGAAGCTGGATCACATTTTGATACATAGTAAAAGTCAGGATAAATCAATAATCTATACAGATGTTGATCATATCATGGCAGCTATGGAATTTTATAAAAGTCGATAAATGCGTCGTCATCTTGGATTTGTTGTTAATTTCATAAGTGTTGTAGGCTATATATGGTTATAAGATTAGAAAACTTTATGACTAACTGAAAATTGCTCTTTGCAATTAAACATTTTCGTATGGAATAAAACAGCTACCATCAGAGTATTATTGGAGGGGGGTCTAGGATGGCACATTTTGTCCTGCATTTTTTACTTTATAGTTTTAATCTCTGTTTTGCCTTTTCATTTTTCACTCTATTCGGTCCTGACCTTTTTTCTTATGAGTTTATCCTGACTTTTTTTATATAAATTGTTTTCCTGTTTTTTTGTCAAGTTGCTCATCCTGTCTTTTATTTAACTCAAGACTCCTTTTCTGTTGTTTTTTTCAAATTTCATCCTACCCCTATTTGTTTTATATTGTTTTTCAATGGAACTATTTCTTTTTTTTAAATCCAAACAAGTACTTGAAACAATTTCTTTGACGTTTCTTTCATAATGTTCTTGAAGTCAAAAATATCTGAAACACTAATTTTGTCTTATTATCTGTTTGGATGCACTACACATACTGATATAGTCCGTTTCCTATTGTAATCCAAAGAATTGTGATGTGTCTTCATTTTCGCCCCCCCCCCCCCCCCCCCCCAATGAATGAAATGAAGATTAAAAACCTATGCGAACGTGGTTTTGCATGTACAGATTTTGTGTCATGGATGGATATACAAGTATTACTAGAGCTACTATTATGTATAAGACTAGTGCTCCTATTATGTATAAGACTAGTGCTCCTATTATGTATACGACAAGTGCTCCTATTATGCATACGACTAGTGCTCCTATTATGTATACGACTAGTGCTCCTATTATGTATACGACTAGTGCTCCTATTATGTATACGACTAGTGCTCCTATTATGTATACGATTAGTGCTCCTATTATGTATAAGACTAGTGCTCCTATTATGTATACGACTAGTGCTCCTATTATGTATACGATTAGTGCTCCAATTATGTATAAGACTAGTGCTCCTATTATGTATACGACTAGTGCTCCTATTATGTATACGACTAGTGCTCCTATTATGTATACGACTAGTGCTCCTATTATGTATACGATTAGTGCTGCTATTATGTATACGACTAGTGCTCCTTGGTTTTTTTTCCAACGCGTTCAATAACTGCTAAGAAAAAATAATATATGAAATAAACTCTTTTCCTTATCTTGTGTAGGCAATCGATCATATGTTTACCGTGTGACAAAAATTTTACTCTCTATATTTAAATCGACACCCAAAAATAATGTTAATGATGACTACCAAAAATTCGAACGCTAAAAAAGGTGAATTTTTTGCACACACCATTTGGCGGCATTTTCTGCTACTTCCGATTCCGACGTCATTTGTAATGATCATGGACATAACAGGTAAGTGTTTCATACTGTTTTTATAAATTTGTATTGACAACAACTGAGGGTATTACAGCATATACTCTTGGTGGATTTGCTGGTTTTGTTCATCAATTGAATCCATTTTTTTAGTTTTCTGTAATAGGATTTCGTAGACCTACAGCCTATACGAAAAGTCCTTGTCTCCTTTTTAGCCCTTTTTTCAGTTATGAAAAACCAAAGAGTGGTTTTCGATTGTATACGGTAGTTCCGGTTGCACCCTAAAAATGTGTGCGTGTTTTCTTTGCAATATGGTTGCATAAAATAATTATAACTCGCTATTTGATATTTGACTGAAGATTATGACCGGTTTTTCATATTTCAACGAAACACCTCTATGTTTATGCAATATCTTTACATCTTTACTGGTGATTTAAAAAATAATCTTTGAATTTTTCAAATAAAAATTATATTAGTTAATTGTTTATGTGGATAACTTTGCATACACAATCTGACATCCCACACAGACAAACCAACGCATAATTTCGGTAAAGCTTTACATCGTCGCGAGATTAAGGGATGACCACAATATATACACCCTTGCCAACTCTTGAGGGTACCAAATATTGGAAGAAAGAATGACACAAAGACATATTCTTTAAAATTGTTTCTTCAGGAAAATCAAATATAGAGACTATACAATGGTGGGAACACTGGTCAGTCTCTGGAAGTATGTTCATTGCAGCAGTTACTCTTGGCAGAGATTTCTCTCGAGAAATAGGAGAAGTACAACACAGTTCAGTATTTGTAAGTATAATAGATATATAAGAATCATTACAATAAATAGACCATAATAGTATTTTAGTATATGGACCAGTAAAGTAAAAAGAAGGCAGAAAATTGATATAGACTATAACAATTTAAAAAGTATTATCACCATATTTCATATTTCTAAGAAAAAGAAGTAGGATCAATAAGGACCAAAAGGAATGGTAAATTGAATATTACTGATCTCAAAATACATGAGCAAATCTAGCCCAACCATAAATTGTGTAATAAAAACGTCAGGTCTGACTCTGTAAGAAAAAAATCACATTTCTTTCATTTCAGCAAATTACTCACGAATTCCTGTGGATGCCATTGAATGTTTTGTTTCTTTTTTTTCAGTGGTATTTACTTGAATCCCTTTTACTCGTATATACATGCATTGCAGTGGCACGGAAAGTTCAAGGTAAATTCTTCCGATTAAAAAAAATAAGGAAATGTGGTATGATTGCCAGTAAGATGACTTTTCATCGACGTTAAAATGCACATCAAAACCTCATACCGTAAAGTCGGCTATAAAAGGTTCCCGACGTGAAAAAAATCCAATTTAATTGAAAGAAATTGCCTTATTTGTAGAAAAAAACATTGACGAAAAACAATTATGACGCATGAATCAACATCAATCACTGAAGTACATACTCCACAGGCTCATTAAGAATATGCGGGGTTAAACATGTTTGAAGGTGCCATGCAACTAGCCCACTTCTAACATTGGACAGTGGCGTCAAAGTTCAACATGAAACAAACTATAAAAAAATACTTGAAAAAGACAGATCGATGAGGCAGGAAAGCATCAAACAGAAATCAGTCGGGATGTAGAAGGTAATTTTTACATCCCTCACAAAAAAGACACATATATAGTACATAACTGTTGTATTCCGAGTTACTGCCAACTGAGTCAAAGCCAATACCCCGAGTAATTTTAATTATTGACTCATATTTATAGAAATAAACTTATAATGTAGATTTATTGTGTAATATACATATTTTTCGAATTAGTTTCATCAGATCTGAAAATTATTTGAGAACTACAACATGTATAGGACAACCATAACCAGTACAACCAACTCGGTATAGGTTCGTCAGATAGCATTAGACATCGGGGATAGCATACTTTTTTCTGTTTGCTTTCTGACAAAATTATTCTCTTTTTACCTATTTTGCAGTTTGTAATTTGAAATTTCTATTTTCTGATTTTGCTTTTCGTGCCGTCGGTGTCTAACCCAAAAAAAACCTGAAAAATATCAGCAAAAAACGTTATAAAACATAATATTAGCTAGGTCAGAAAAAAACATAAAGTTTTTGTATGAGACTTAGAAACTCGGGAAGCGAGGTTTAGCCCTTCTATCCTTTCGTGCTTACACTTTTTTTGTGTTTGACATTGCTGTTGTTTTTTCTATTGTCGGGTTGTTGTCTCTTTGACACATTCCCCATTTCCATTCTCAATTTTATTGGCATAATTTTTACATATACTGAAGCAAAAATATACTAAAAAATGTAAAATTATGATGTACACATACATGTTAATGTAGCAGTGTCAATTCATGTATGATTGTATCTTAATGAATTTTGCTTTAACTTTGGTCTTTGGAATTCTTTGAGTGGTTTAAATTTTGACATGTGATATTGAGATGTTTATAATGCTTTTAAAACGTATTTTGACATTTTATTGTTTAGGGTTTTGCTGTGTTATTGTAAATACTCTTAGCTCGGTAATTTGGTATGTGTGTGTGTAACTTGGTATGTGTGTGTGTAATTTGGTATGTGTGTGTGTTTATTAGTGTTTTTTTATTGTGTTTATATGACCCGTCAAAAAAGTCAAGTCCTTTCAAACTTAGTTTTCATTTATGATTTGTTCGTGTGTTGTGTTGTTACTGTATTAAATAAGAACGAGCCTTCAAAAACGCTCCATTTTACACATAACCACTTTGTGTATGTGCCTATCTCATGCCAGTTGCTCGTAATTCAGCGAGTAAAATTAGTAACTATTTTCAGGAATACGTTTTTGGTAGTATTGCAGCAGGTCGTTGTTTTCCTATTTTTATTACGTCACCCCAAGGTCTTTAAGTTTTGCTGATTGTTAAGGACTATAGTATATGGTGATCTGCAATGGTTTAAATGTTTGTTCTCTGATCCCTGGTGTCGCAATAGCACGCATAACACAAAACTTTTCATTATAAGACATGAATGTGCCAGCCTTCTCTTTGAAATGGTGCTGCTTAAACGCTAGATGAGCTATTCTTTTTTGCAAGATACCAACATTGTAAGACTTTTCCAGAATTTCATTGAATCGGGGTTATATAAAGCTAATATATATATGTATACAATTGCCTACTGTTAAAGATCATTTGTTGTCATCTATATGTAAATGTTTTTTTATTGTTGTTGTTGCTGTTTTGTTCTTTCTCTTTTTATTGATACAAAGACATTACAAAACTACACGAGTAACTCAATTTGTTTTTCTGAATAACTATTAAATAACTTTTTTTTCTTCTTCAGAAAGATTTTCAAATCGTATTTTTGATGAGTTGGAAGTGTCCACAGAATTCGATAAAATCGCTGACGACAGTAAAAAAGATCACCAGGAACCCCCCAAAAAGATATCAGTTGGTACACAGACAGACCATAAAGACTATGACGATTTAACAGAACGTTTGAAATCCAATCATCACTCAAAACTCGCCAAGATAAACAAAGACATCAGACAGTTCAGGCAGCTGTTTACATCTAAGAGTAAGTTATTTATACATATATTTACGATTAGAAAGAACCAACTATGGAGTTTCTTACATTTTAAAAACTAATGGATACATGGTAGTTTTATACCTAGTTATTTGAGTTACCTGCTTCATTTTGCAAATTAAATCTTTGATGCTGACTTTAGGGGAACATCGCTTGCAACTTCTTGGTCTTTCTTTCTCTCCGTTTCGTATCATACTGTCTTTATCGAGAAGAGATTGTTATCCATGCGATGCGATAAAATGAAATGTAATTTGTTTTCTTGGTTTATATGAAGTAAAAGGATCTGTAAAGTTTTTGTGAGACTGTTTATGAAGTTCTAACTTTTTCTAAACATAGCTTAGTATTACGAGTTTGAAATATAAAACCAGGGACTTTCTATATTAGTACTAGTATAGAAAGTCCCTGATAAAACGTCCTTCAGGCTGATAAAACATAGACATAGTAATGCTTGTATTTTTTAAACTATTTTTTAAACTATCGTTTCAGTTTCAAAGGTTAGAAAATCAACAAAAGAAGTTTCAAAGAAAATGTGTGACATTCAACTAAAAATTCCTGCCTTAACACAAGAAAATAAGTTTCTATCAGATGAAAAGGATACACTGCATGCAAAGATCGTGGAAGAGACGGCACTGGAACAAGATATCAATGAGAAATTCTTTAGCTTGCATGCATATGTGCAATATCAGGGCCAGACAGCGCTGACGGAACCAGCGGAGTTGATTCACTAGTGCCGTTTGAGTTATCTCTCTTATAATGATCAAGTCTCAGAAAAAAATCAATGGAAGAGAATGTCAGAGATCTTATTAAAAAACAACATAGTTTTTACCGATTTTATCATTCATTTCACAGTCATGCCTTCGGAAATCTAACTAATTGGTCAAAACCTAATTCATCGTCTAGCAATTAGTACAGCTTATGAATAAAACATATACAATGTAATCATCTTTCGGTAAACAATTATTCTTCGGACAAATAAAATAATAAAATAATACAACGATGAATGTTTTACATGTTGATCGGCATTATAGTGCAGTGACAGAATAGGAAAAAGTCGATTATTAAAGGAGTTTAATTTCACTTTATGGTACACGGCTAAAAGTTGGCACAGTCCTAGAAAAATGATTTTACTTGAATTTAAGATTGGTCGTCAAAAAGTCGTATGGTGCAGTTTTTTTTTATTTCAGCTTTTAGTCAGCAAATTTGACATCAAATGCAGATCATACGTGGCATGCAGTTTGGCTTTTTATTCAAAAGCTGCCATCGCATATCTTTCTTTTCTGTTTTATTTAAACGTGAAACATAATGTTCTATGCGTTAGGCAAAAAGGGTATTCACCAAAGCCTTTTGATGACAAATTATGAAGGTAAAACCTACTGTTAACGGCGAAATTTTGTGTTTTACCCGATTCCAACATCCTACAACAAAGCGCTGATGAATGGATTATATCGTATCTACTATAAAGTAATAAAGCTACAATTTTTCTTTTCATGTACACATGTTTTTATGAGGTCATATTGTTTAAAACGATATTTTTTTTAATTTTAAAAATCTCTTCTCATCAATCATTAACTTAAAAATATTCCGGATAGTTGTGTCCCGTCCATGATTGGGCTCGGACATAGTTTTTTTGTAATATTTGGACTTGATATTACTTGTTTTTGTTGATGTTTTATGGTTTCGTTGAATTATTTTGGTGTCCGTAATTCTTTTTTAAGGTTGTGTTATTTTGATTTTATTTATGTAAAAGGCAAAATAAGTTTTTCAATGGTTTATTTAAGAAATAGGGATCCGACAAAATCCCCAAAAAGTAACAAAACTAGAAAGTCCGTTGAAACTTTGCGTTTTCATTTCAAAGAAGCAAACATTCATTTTAATACCTTAAATAGTGTTATTTTTATTAAATGGAGAAGTAGAATAATGGATTTATTTTTACAAACATACAGTAAATTGAGGTATTTTGACACAGTTGATTGATGTAATGATGAAATATACACAAGATTGCGCATATAATTGTGACTTTAATTCATAGATGTACATTTATCATCGGGTTCATTCTATTCGCTTGAAAATTGTTTATAATAAAAATGGATACGAATGATGCATAAGTCTACATGACATAGTGATATCTACAGTTCGCACTGCAATTTGAAATGCGGAACCTTTTAAAGACCTAAAGTATTAAACCTTTTTGCTTAGTTCTATGATTTCAAAATTCCGATATATTGAAGATTACCTTTCTCCTTTTTACCTTTATTTTAGTCAGTCAGAACTTAAATATCCCAGTTAGCTTGTAATAAAGGATACTACATATCTTGGCCTTTTTCTTTGATATTGAGACGAATAAAAGACTACAAACAAAAAATCTATGACAAACTTTGGAGGGCGATTTTAATTTTCCAAATGTCAATTACCCAGCTAGGTCTCAATGTACTACACTCCTCTGCGCCATCGTATAAGAGCACATATCTCAAATGATACCCTATGCTGGTGCTTGTTGAGTCAATACAGTCTTCTTGGATAGGGGTGTACCCCTGACGACTTAAAACAGGCCGCAGAATTTTAAGGGATATTCAAACAAAATAACGACGATGATATAAAAACGGCATGGTAAAATTAGGAGAACGATGTAAATGACAAACAAAATTCTGCAAAACTCTACATAGACCACCAAAGATTAACACGAAACATACTGAAAACAAGGTTATCTCGTGTGCCCCCGGAAAGTTTAGAAGATTCTGTTTCAATTGTAACACCCGAGTGTCGAACGTGGAAATTTAATTTTGGTGTCATATACTTAATTATGAAGAACTTGCGACTGAAATAGACACAGAATAGGTTTTTATTTTACCGTATCACGAATAATGATGCATTTAAGCTCTGTCGTGGCCCAACTCACTAGCAAGTCTTTTTGCGGTTTACAAATTTTAGATACTAAGTGTCAGATGACTGAATCTGAAAATTTGCAATTAATTTGTGGTTCCATTCCTGTTTGTAATAAAATGATAGTTTTGATTCGCATGACACGGCTAACATCTTGTTGACACAACCAAACTGAACTATTTTTTGTATTTCCTGGAACTCCCCTAGCTTTGTTTTAAACATAACCATCGGTAACTTACGTACTTTTGCCTGTGTTTCTTTAAGACATACAGACAAAATGGCAGCTGGCTCAAGTCAAGAAACCGAAGTCCCGGCTATCAAAGGTTGTGCTATGTGTACTATTGTTTGTCTGTTGTTTTTTTTTCATTTTTAGCCATGACGTTGTCAGCTTATTTCGACTTATGATTTTTAATGTCCCTTTGGTATCTTTTGACTCTCTTGCATATGCTTGCATCTTTTGTAAAGAAAACTACAACTACAACCAAGACGAGGAATTTCATTCTCTAAAACAGAACATTTAAGTAAAGGCTGTTTAATGCTTATTTGTCATATAGCCACTATGAACCTTTACTGGGAGTCAAACTGTTGTATTTTAAATTACAAGATCAT
This sequence comes from Mytilus trossulus, assembly GCF_036588685.1. NCBI lineage: Eukaryota > Metazoa > Mollusca > Bivalvia > Mytilida > Mytilidae > Mytilus > Mytilus trossulus. The sequence goes on along the minus strand of NC_086374.1, from coordinate 17,193,289 downwards.
TCACAGTAGAAAGTTTTTTATCATCAGCAGTGTGATATAAATGCTATCCCTAGTTCAGATATGAAATCTCTTATACAGACCAGAAAGTAGGGCATAACGGCCACGACAATCGGAAACATTGCACAGACTACAGTCATGTGATCATGTCTAGTGTATAGTGTCGATGCGGATCACATTGTTTTCCTGGCTTTTGTTGAGAGATATGTTTAGTTTCATGCAGCAGGACTAGACTTTTCTTTCAATACAGGGTTCTTGTGAAATTTGTCCTAGAGGTGCATTGATGTTTCAGTTGTTTTATGTACCCTATAAAATACATTGACATGGCAAAAGTGTATTCAGCAATGACGATGATGTCCAATGGTGATGGATAAAAGCTCGCTATATGTGGTACACAAACATTTGACCACCACTCTATTGCAAGGCACAACACGTGAAATGTCCGAAGTTTAACATTGATATTCGCAATATCATTATAGGATTCGTGGCTTAACAATTTTGTCGTGTTCTTTACACACTGACATTCGAGATTTTCTAAAACTTCCACTTGCGAACATACGTATTCCGGCCAAAGATCAGAACGTCTTAATAACGTCCCAACATTACAAAAGTCATTTGAGGTCTGAATTACTGATTAAAGTTAGGTATATTTAGTGCTATGTCAATATATCCCGCATAAAAAAAATATGATCTTGCGTCACTTAGTTTGGGATTGAATAACCGAAACTTTCTTCGTTTTCAAAAGAATAAAAGGCTATTCTTTCATAAAATATACCTTTTAAAGTTGTAAGTTTTTCTTAAAATGATTTATTTTCCAATTCATACAAATTTATTCCATAGAAATCGTCATGACATTGTCAAAACTCAGCTATAAGTATGTTTTGAAATAATTTGTGTTGTCTGTTTTGCATGAACCGAGTTCAACATATATGGCAAAAACTTAAGTTTTCACTTTCATTGATGTAAACTAGATGGTTATATGAATAAATATATATTTGTTCATAATTTTCTATAAATTTTGTTAAGTTTTGACAGACGTTGTTCTTATTATTTGAAAAAAATACATCATGTTAAACTGAAAACTACCCCCCTTTGTGTACAGTCGCATAAGTGAGTTCGGAAATCTCATTTAATGATTGATTTCCACTTTTTGTATGAAAAATTGAATAAGGAAGAAAATAGATTTAAGTTTTCAATCATTCTACTGTAAAAAGGGTATTTAAATTGGAGTTAGATATTCAATTTTAATTTTCCTTGAAAACGACATATTACCTTTGATCAAGATTTCTGAAAAACTGCACCATATTTTCATTTGACGACCAGAAGAATCTCAAAGTACACATTTTTCCGAATCCAATGATATATGAAATAGCCGTGTACCATTTTTGACGATTAAAATTTTATAAATCCGACTTTGGTCACCGGCCTATTATGAGTTTTCGTTTGTTACGATGCTCTATTGTTATTTAATATAAAACAAGAATGTGACCATACTACACGGATGTCCCATACGTACTTTCATTTTCTATGCTAAGTTGATCGTTAAATTGTGGTAAAAACTCCAAATTTGGCATAAAAATTAGAAAGATCATATCATAGGGAACATGTGTACTAAGTTTTAAGTGGAATTCAACTTCTTAAAAAACTACCACGACCTAAAACTTTAACCCGAAGCGGGACAGACGGACGGACGAACGGACACAGAGATCAGAAAAAATATTGCCCATAAATGGGACATAAAAAAGAAGGAGTATTTTATTTTGAGTGATTAAATATAAAAAAGAAGATGTGGTATGATTGCCAATGAGACAACTCTCCACAAAAGACCAAAATGACACAGACTATAGGTCACCGTACGGCCTTCAACAATGAGCAAAGCCCATACCGCATAATCAGCTAAAATGGACCCGAAATGACAATTTAAAACAATTCAAACGAGAAAAATAACGACCTTATTTATGTATAAACTAGAGGCTCTAAAGAGCCTGTGTCGCTCACCTTGGTCTATGTGAATATTAAACAAAGGAAGCAGATGGATTCATGACAAAATTGTGTTTTGGTGATGGTGATATGTTTGTACATCTTTCTTTACTGAACATTCTTGCTGCTTACAATTATCACTATCTATAATGAACTTGGCCCAGTAGTTTCTGTGGAAAATGTTACCGGTAGTAAAAATTTACAAATTTTATGAAAATTGTTTAAAAATTTCCTTAAGATGACCAATTCAGGGGCAGCAACCCAACAACAGGCTCTCTGATTCATCTGAAAATTTCACGGCAGATAGATCTTGACCTGATTAATAATTTTACTCATTATCAGATGTGCTCTAAATTCTTTGGTTTTTAAGTTATAAGCCCAAAACTGCGTTTTACCCCTATGTTCTATTTTTAGCCATGGCGGCCATCTTGGTTGGTTTGGCGGGTCACGCCACACATTTGTTAAACTAGATACTTCAACGATGATTGTGGCCAAGTTTGGATTAATTTGGCCCAGCAGTTTCAGAGGTGAAGATTTTTGTAAATGATATATAAAATTTACGAAAAATGGTTAAAAATTTACTTTAAAGAGCAATAACTCCTAAAGGGGCTAACTGACCTTTTTGGTCATGCTGACTTATTTGTAAATCTTACTTTGCTGAACATTATTGCTGTTTACAGTTAATCTCTATCTATAATAATATTCAAGATAATAACCAAAAACAGCAAAATTTCCCTAAAATTACCAATTCAGGGATAGCAACCCAACAACGGGTTCTCTCATTCATCTGATAATTTCAGGGCAGATAGATCTTGACCTGATTAACAATTTTACCCCATGTCAGATTTGCTCTAAATACTTTGGTTTTAGAGTTATAAGCCAAAAGCTGCATTTCACCCGTATGTTCTGTTTTAGCCATGGCGGCCATCTTGGTTGGTTTAGTGGGTCACGCCACACATTTTAAAACTAGATACCCCAGAGATGATTGTGGCCAAATTTGGATTAATTTGGCCCAGCAGTTTCAGAGAAGAAGATTTTTGTAAACGATATTTAAAATTTACAAAAAATGGTTAAACATTGACTTTGAAGGGCAATAACTCGGAGTCTCCTAAAGGGTCAACTGACCATTTTGGTCATGTTGACTTATTTGTAAATCTTACTTTGCTGAACATTACTGCTGTTTACAGTTTATCTCTTTCTATAATAATATTCAAGATAATAACCAAAAACAGCAAAATTTCCTTAAATTACCAATTCTGGGGCAGCAACCCAACAACAGGTTCTCTGATTCATCTGAAAATTTAAGGGCAGATAGATCTTTACCTGATCAACAAATTTACCCATTGTCAGATTTGCTCTAAATACTTTGTTTTTTGAGTTATAAGCCCAATACTGCGTTTTCCCCCTTTGTTCTATTTTGAGCCATGGCGGCCATCTTGGTCAGTTTGGCGGGTCACGCCACACATTTTTTAAACTAGATACCCCAAAGATGATTGTGACCAAGCTTGGATTAATTTGGCCTAGCAGTTTCAGAGGAGAAGATTTTTGTAAAAGATATATAAAACTTACGAAAAATGGTTAAAAATTGACTTTAAAGGGCAATTACTCCTAAAGGGGTCAATTGACCATTTTGGTCATGTTGACTTATTTGTAAATCTTACTTTGCTGAACATAATTGCTGTTTACAAATTATCTCTATCTATTATTATAGTATTCAAGATAATAACCAAAAACAGTAAAATTTCCCTAAAATTACCAATTCAGGGGCAGCAACCCAACAACAGGTTGTCTGATTCATCTGAAAATTTCAGGGCAGATAGATTAACAATTTTACCCCCATGTCAGATTTGCTCTAAATGCTTTGGTTTTTGAGTTATAAGCCAAAAACTGCATTTTACCCCTATGTTCTATTTTTAGCCATGGCGGCCATCTTGGTTTGTTTGGCGGATCACGCCACACATTTTTTAAACTAGATACCCCAATGATGATTGTGGCCAAGTTTGGCTTAATTTGACCCAGTAGTTTCAGAGCAGAAGATTTTTGTAAAAGTTAACGACGACGGACGACGGACGCCAAGTGATGAGAAAAGCTCACTTGGCCCTTAGGGCCAGGTGAGTTAAAAATGAACGAGAAACAAATATATAACACATAATCAAACGACAACCACTGAATTACAGGCTCCTGACTTGGAGGCACATATATGGAACGCCATAGCTGTCTTATGTGTCTTTTTTATTGCTTTTCTATTATAAGATGGTGCTTTTCTATTATAAGATGAAGGTTTTCTATTATAAGATGGTGCTTTTCTATTATAAGATGATGGTTTTCTATTATAAGATGGTGCTTTTCTATTATAAGATGGTGCTTTTCTATTATAAGATGGTGCTTTTCTATTATAAGATGATGGTTTTCTATTATAAGATGGTGCTTTTCTATTATAAGATGGTGGTTTTCTATTATAAGGTGCTTTTCTATTATAAGGTGCTTTTCTATTATAAGGTGCTTTTTTATTATAAGGTGCTTTTCTATTATAAGGTGCTTTTCTATTATAAGGTGCTTTTCTATTATAAGGTGCTTTTTTATTATAAGATGCTTTTCTATTATAAGGTGCTTTTCTATTATAAGGTGCTTTTTTATTATGTGATGGTGGTTCCCGTGATTAACCGGGAGTGTGGGGAACCACTAATGACAAGACGATTGTCCGGATAGTGACAAGACGGTTTACCGGACGAGATATAAATAGTCATAACTTTTTTGTTATTCGGTAGATTGGTTTAATATTTGTAGACCTTAAAGATATTAAAATATATTTTATGAAAATCAAACAAAATAAGTGAGAAAAAAAATATTTTTGAGAAAATAAAGTTGACCGGACGGTATTCACACTCGTCGTTATACGCTGTACATATATTCAACTTGTCGACAACAAGTGTTAATATCTTTGACAATAATTGTCCAAGTAATTCAGGAATCTGTGAGATTTAAAAACAAATTATACGAAAATATAAATTTATAGTAAAAACAAATATGTTTCTGCTAAAAAAGTTGACCGGACTGAATTCACATTCGCCGATGTGTTTAACAGAGACATATATGATACATGAAGAGATTCGCACATCTATAATTGTATTTTAGGTCTTTGGTTTTAAATATATTAACAGGATTTTCTTTCTTCACAGAAGGTTGACTGTCAGTAAGAAGTATCTGATGATCTTGACTGCCATTATCAGCATACCTCAATCTTAGTAGATTTCGGTGTTTATACAACCTTTCTGTTTTGACTGATGTATTTTTTAACTTGGCTGGTGTTTTCAACTTGGCTGATGTCTTTAATCTGGCTGGTGTTTTGTTGTTTTTGGAGACTGAGGTTCCAAGGGAAACGACACTCAAATAATGTGCCTCCTAAGAGTCCGAGAAGCCTTCGGGATGCACGATTTTGCGTATTTTTTTTCAAGGCTTCTGGGGGGTCTTGAGCGACCGCCAGACCCCTCACCGAATGGTGAATATATTTTGCCTCAATTTTAAATTTAAATATAGTGACAGACTAGTTAGTGACAGTGCAGTATTATACAAAAGTAACTTTGTGTTCGATGCCCGTCCTTTATTTTCTATTGTAAAGTGTCTGAACACGACTGAATGCAAGTTTACTTCTTCGATGTTAAAGGTCATATTGGAATACATTGTTGTTGTTTTTTCAAATGATTCGATACCGGCAGATTGGTGGTCTCACTTTAATTTAATCCATGTCAGCTATCTAGTTTTATCTTTAAAAAAAAGAGAGAGCCAGTTTTGGCATTCTTTAATAAAAAGTTCAATTCACTGTAATCTTTGTTTGGATTCTGATTGCCATCTGATTATATAAGTTAATTCAATTAAATGTATTTGATGTCTCAGGTGTGAAAACTTAAATGACATGATTATTTGCTTGATTAGTGATTACGACAGGTGTCAAAATTAGATAGTAATCTAATTAAATACATGTAATAAATATTTTATATATCAGGTCTTCTAGTGTGCTGGTGAACTTACTCAAGTCAATATTTTGAGCTCAAAGTTTTTATTAATTTATTTTATTTATTTATTTATTAATGAAATGCACATTTATACCCCTGGGGGTTAATAAAAAAGCACCTTATAATAGAAAAGCACCTTATAATAAAAAAGCACCTTATAATAGAAAAGCACCTTATAATAGAAAAGCACCTTATCATAAAAAAGCACCTTATAATAGAAAAGCACCTTATAATAGAAAAGCACCTTATAATAGAAAACCACCATCTTATAATAGAAAACCACCATCTTATAATAGAAAACCATCATCTTATAATAGAAAAGCACCATCTTATAATAGAAAAGCACCATCTTATAATAGAAAAGCACCATCTTATAATAGAAAACCATCATCTTATAATAGAAAAGCACCATCTTATAATAGAAAACCATCATCTTATAATAAAAAACCACCATCTTATAATAGAAAAGCACCATCTTATAATAGAAAACCATCATCTTATAATAGAAAAGCACCATCTTATAATAGAAAACCATCATCTTATAATAGAAAAGCACCATCTTATAATAGAAAAGCACCATCTTATAATAGAAAAGCAATAAAAAAGACACATAAGACAGCTATGGCGTTCCATACACATACATACAGAATGTGACGGGTTAAACATGTTGGTGGGATCCAAACCCTCCCCTATTTATTCATATAATTTGACAATGATATTTTTGTTTTTTCAGATGAAAAAACACCTTAGGATCCCGCTAACGTGTTTAACTAAGCCACAGTCTGTATGCAGGTTCCAAGTCGAGCCTGTAATACAGTGGTTGTGTTTGTTGCTGTTTTACATATTTGTTTTTTCGTACATTTGTTTTTGTACATTTATTAGACCGTTATTCTTCTCGTTTGGATTGTTTGTATAGCTGACTATGTGGTATGGGTTTTGCTCATTGTCAAAGGCCGAAGAGTGACGTATCGATGTAGATTCCAGTGTCAATTGGGCTCATGTGGAGAGTTGTCTCATTGGCAATCATACCACATCTTCTGTTTTCTTATATAAATCAATTTTGACGAGACAGACACATACAAAGACTTATCAATTAGTCTGTAATGAAGAAATGATGTAGCAAATATCGTGATGCCAGTACTGATAAAGCTGAAATAATCTCTGGGAACTTTATAAAATACAAAACGTCATCATATCTTTGAATTTTAGTCATTTGGTAAAATGGGGTTCGTTACAAAAGAGGGACGAAAGATACCAGAGGGACAGTCAAACTCATAAATCGAAAATAAACTGATAACGTCATGGCTAAAAAAGAAAAAAGACAAACAGAAAAACAGTAGTACACATGACACAACATAGAAAACTAAAGAATAAGCAACACGAACTCCATCAAAAACTAAGGGTGATCTCAGGTGCTCCGGAAGGGTAGGTAGATCCTGCTCCACATGTTGCACCCGTCGTGTTGCTCCTGTTATAAAAAAACCCAGGTAAATAGTCATAACTTGGTAGGTCACATTCAAGAAATGGAAGGGGATTGTAGTAACAACGTTTGGTACATATCCAAAATCATCTGTGAAACGGTTATTCCATAACGGTCAACCAACTCGTGATGGCGTCCGTAAAATTTACGAAGTGATGATTTCAGCATCACCATTTGGAACTCCTGGTTTAATAGCTTCCTTGTGAGCAGCAACCCTATATCAAGAAAATCATGACAGGAAATACAAGCACGGGAATATCATATCAATTGGGAGATATGTACCCCGTATGCAGGTGCTTCTGGAATGTTGCTACTTAGAAATGAAAAGTTCACAATTAGAAAGCTGAAATCATCTCTTTTGTCGTAAATTTTTGTTTTCAACCGACCCTCATTGTCAATTTCTAGATGTAAGTCAAGATATGAGGCCGACTTAACTGTATCTGTTGTATCCTTTATCTCTAGTTCTATGGGATAGATCTATGCGTTCAACATAGTCAACAAATTTTGAAATATTTAGAACTTCATCTATATAACGAAAAGCAAAGTTAAAGGACATTGCTAACTTCTTATCTTTCTTCTTAAGAAGATCCTGTATGAAGTTAGCCGCCTAATAATAAAGAAACAAGTCGACAAGAGAAGAGGGCACAATAGGTTCCCATTGGAATGCCGACAGTCTATTGAAAAACACGTCCTCCGAACGTAAGAAAAATGCTGACAATCAAAAAATCAAGCGATAATGTCAGTTTCAGAGAATATTTTTTCTTAATCAGAGTGATCGTTTAGAAAGTAGGATTTATCCCTCCCTAATCAAGATACTTGTATCTACGTTGGCCATTCTTTTTTATGAAACACAGCAATACCAACTCTTTCAATTTGTCTTTTAGTTTGGAATAGAGAATACTTTTGAAAAGTGTAGAAAAGTCAAATGTTTGAATACTTTTGCAAACTTGCGAGTTTGTTTTTGTTGAATTGATTCACAAATGCCTAGAGCTGCCAAAGAAACTTGGACCTTGTAAAGTTGTGATGGACACTTATCTCATTGATGTGTGGAGATGGGTTTCCGTACATAGACATTATGAGAAAGCACATGATTCTTGGTTTTTTTTACTAGTATGAAGCTGAACTTGCTAATGACAAACAGAAAAAAGCATTCGGAATAGCTTTTCCCCAATTTTACTCTTACTATATATGAGGCATTGATTATGTATTATCACTCAGTAACCTACATTTTAGTGCTAACATCTCATATGTCCTATGATATTAATCATGACACTAAAAATTCTACCTAACCCAAAAGGTCTACTTCCAATCTTCATCTTTTCCTCGATATCTCCTCTGATGGATTTCAAAGTTGAATCTTTGCTAATTTCAACGTATCTTTCCCTTCGTCTTCGGCAGAATCTCAGCAGTAACATTTTCTCTTTCCCATCGTATGGCGTAAACATTACACAAAATATATCAATTGCATGTTCACCCTATAAAGACATAATTTCCAGGGGTGTGCTCCACGCATAAAATGCTCTAATAGTCTAAAATCGAAACTTTTACGGTTACCTCCACAAATTTGTTGACCTGTACTCGATCTGTCTTAACTCACAAGACATATTTTTGCAGTCCAGTAATCGCAAAAGTCGACTGGTTGTGTGTTGATCGTGTATGGAGAGTGATGCACGAAAACCAAGCGATACATACATTGCCAATGTACCATGCCTCGTATCTTTAGAGTTTATATTATTCCCTCAGTTTATGTTTGTTATCTTGATTTGTATCTGAAGATTGACAAAATGCTAATGCCAAACTGAATAATGGGGTTCGTTTTGCTATTGTATTAAGTTTCTATTCTGCTCTGACTTTTATTTTTATATCATGAATTTGTCCTTTTTCTTTAAGTGTGTGCTTCGTGTTGTTTATTCTTTAGTTTTCTGTGTTGTGTCATGTGTACTATTGTTTGTCTGTTTGTCTTTTTCATTTTCAGCCAAGGCGTTGTCAGTTTATTTTAGATTTATGAGTTTGACTGTCCCTTAGGTATCTTTCGTCCCTCTTCACTACTCTTTTTAAAAGGGGGAAAAACGGTAAAGCAAAATAACTATATAAATCTGTTTTTCTGTAGTGACTCGTTCACCAACAATTTCTTATATATAAACTTTTTTTTACCCCTGAATCCTCAGTGATATAGGTCACGCTCCATCCTGATTTCTAAAAATCACGTCTTTGACACCTTGACTATCTTTCTCATCGAATACTTCCTCTAGCTGGTCCTTTGTAGTAAATCAGTATATCTGCAATTCTACATTCTTTTTCAGTACTATGTTTTTCTCTCCTCCCATATTGCTTCTTTGTGCCTGGTCATTGGTATATAGTAAATCATTTACAATATTTGTTCCAGTTCAAGATTCTTTCTCATTGCTTCATTAAGTGCAAACTGTTTTAACATGAACATTTTTTCTCAGAAGCTCCTTGCTCAGTAGCTTTTTCCCCCTAAAGACTGAACAATTTCTTTCTGTGTCTTTCTTTTCTTTTTCACCATCTGAATAACTGCAACCTTCTCCAGTTGTTTTAAGATATTTTGCAACATTGTTTTATTTGAAACTTTTATCTCTGTCTACATTTATACATTTTTCTTTAACATTATTGCGATCTGTAAAACAATTTAATACCTCCCACCACGAATGCACTATTTTCTGATTGGATTCCATTGATATTTTCCCAAGAACTTGAAATTAAAGAAACAACAGACACGGCTTCTTCAGCCTCGTTTAAGATCTATACATCAAATTTGACATACACGGTCACCTCAGTACCAGAATCTATGACAAACAACAATTTTAATTTTGAAATGACCAATTTCCCCCACCTTAGTAGCAATATACTAACTTCCCCTGCATACGGGACATACATTTCCCACCTTATTCTACCCAGACTTTGTAAAACTAGTGTCTAAGCAGAACCAGCGGTATGTCAAAGAACGTCTCGTTATTTTTCTAAAAAAAGTTCATCGGAAGGTACCAAGACCTTGTTGATAATTATTCCGTTTTAGCTTCACAAATAATACACGATGGTCTTGAAGTATAGATTCTGGATACTGACGTTGTTTTAAAATCATCTTAATAACGTGTTATATTATTCTTTTATTTGTCTTGATGCTGTTTATTATTTTTACTGTTCAGTCTGCTTTTATTGATACCCATTTGACGTGGCTCTTATTCTTGTCCTTCATTTTTGCTAATGTGCTTGTCTATATGCATTGCGTTTTCTGCGTTTTGAGCTTTTGATTTTGCCGTTTGATAAAGGACTTCAACTTCAAACTTTATTTTGGCTAGTAACTGTTTTGATTCGAGCATCACTTACGAGTCTTTTAAAGACGAAACGTGCGTCTGTAGTAAACTATGTCGCTCCAGTATGTATGAGTTTATTTATCAGATAGATGAGATGAATTATTCCTTTGATTTTTTTCGCCCATCTCATACGCGTCTAGTGTATATACTTAATTTATTCCTGGTATCTATGATGAGTTTATTTACAACCACTGGGCCGATGCAACTGCTGGTGGAGATTTATTTCCCCGAGGGTAACACAAGCCTAGCAGTCAGCATTATTTGTGCTGACATGAATTGTCATTGATATGGTTATATTTATTATTTACTGTTTATAGATATAGGAAGATGTGGTGTGAGTGCCAATGAGACAACTCTCCATCCAAATTACTGTTTATTCTAGTTAACAATTTTTTTTAATTTTTTGAAATACTAAGGCTTTCTACCTCGGGCATAGATTACCTTAGCTGTATTTGGCAAAACTTTTAGGAATTTTGGTTCTCAATGCTCTTCAACTTCGTGCTTTATTTGGCCTTTTTAACTTTTTTGGATTCGAACGTCATTGGTGAGTCTTTTGTAGACGAAACGTCTGGCGTATATACTAAATTTAGTCCTGGTATCTATGATGAGTTTATATACTATCATCATCCTATTATAATGATAACAACTGTTTTACAACCTTCACTTGGACCTTAATGAAGGTTAGTGAACGGTTTATCCGCAAAACTAACGAGATAATAATATGAATAAACAGAAAATGTACTGAACGTCAATGAGAAAGCAATCCAAGAACAAATGAAACAATAAACATCTAGATGTCAATGATATAATTAGAAATAACCATAGTCAAACATTTTAAATGCTGAAAACACCCAATATATATAGGAAGATGTGGTGTGAGTGCCAATGAGACAACTCTCCATCCAAATAACAATTTAAAAAAAAAGTAAACCATTGTAGGTCAATGTACGGCCTTCAACACGGAGCCTTGGCTCACACCGAACAACAAGCTATAAAGGGCCCCAAAATTACTAGTGTAAAACCATTCAAACGGGAAAACCAACGGTCTAATCTATGTATAAAAACGAGAAACGAGAAACACGTATATATTACATAAACAAACGACAACTACTGTACATCAGATTCCTATTTTAATTGTTGAAAACCTTTATCAAAACGTTTCCTTTTCTTTGTAAATGTGGATGAACAAGATCTGCATGTTTTTTTAGTGTTTGTAAAATGTTTTGTTTAAAAAAATGCTTTGGTCACGCAATAGCTATCTACTCGAGAAAGTTAAATTTTTTAAACAAAAATATGATGTTTAATAATTTAACATAGGTCTGAAATAAATAATATTTGGTAAATCTGTTATTTTGGTTTTCTGCATTCCAGATAGCATGTTCCCCGCGTCTATTTGTATATTAACCATTTTCAAATCCCACCGTGACACACTTAAACCCTGTATGAGTAGGTTGTTATCCAGCCACACTTCAACCCTGTATGAGTTGGTTGTTATCCAGCCACACTTCAACCCTGTATGAGTAGGTTGCTATCCAGCCACACTTAAACCCTGTATGAGTTGGTTGTTATCCAGCCACGACTCAACCCTGTATGAGTAGGTTGTTATCCAGCCACACTTAAACCCTGTATGAGTAGGTTGTTATCCAGCCACACTTCAACCCTGTATGAGTTGGTTGTTATCCAGCCACACTTAAACCCTGTATGAGTAGGTTGTTATCCAGCCACACTTCAACCCTGTATGAGTTGGTTGTTATCCAGCCACACTTCAACCCTGTATGAGTAGGTTGTTATCCAGCCACACTTCAACCCTGTATGAGTTGGTTGTTATCCAGCCACACTTCAACCCTGTATGAGTTGGTTGTTATCCAGCCACACTTAAACCCTGTATGAGTTGGTTGTTATCCAGCCACACTTCAACCCTGTATGAGTTGGTTGTTATCCAGCCACACTTCAATATGCCTGTTTCGAGTTTGAAACATAGTCTATAACAGTCTGTACTCAAATTCTTACTTTATTTAGTCTTTTTAACCTCTTTGATTCAAGAGTCACTTATGAGTCTATTGTAGACAAATAAAGCAGACCTTAATTCGAATCTATATGTCTGTTGAATATATCATTATTGTATACCTAGACACTTGACCACACAGGCTAAATATAAATTTAGCTTTCGGTGATCGATGCAATGCCTTTCCTCGTCGACTTGATCTCAGGATGGAACACTGTACATGCTATATAATGGCAAGAAGATGGAGTAATTTTAAATTAACTTTTTTGTCTGTCGTAAAGGATGAAGAGTTCAGTTACCATGGTACCACATTAAGTATTATTTTTTTTATGCGTCTTAAAACATGTGACAACTTTATGACAGACATTCTTCGTCGGATAACACTTGGTTATACATGACTCACACCATGAAATATATAATTCGACGTCCCAAATTTAGTCCACCAACGTTAGATCTTTTTTTGGTTAGCAATTGGTTTTCTTTTTTCAGCGGGATTTGAACTCATGCTTTGTAACATTGTGGCAACATTCATCTGAACCGTGCCCATAGAATACATAAAAACATGCCTGAGGGAAAAACAAAAATTAGCTAACGCAAACTTGAAGATCCAACATCGTTGGGCTAAACTTGAAACGAATTTGACTCTGAAAGGTACGCCATCGTCTTGCCACTACACATCATGTACTGTGTTACAACCCTAGATAAAGCCGACAAGGAAAAGTATTACATCAATCAACGAAAAGTTCGGTTTTCTTTAGCCTAGGAGGTCGAGTGGTCTAAGGTGATTCTGTTTTGCATCTTGTAGCAACACAAATGCAGTAGGAACCATGAAAGCACCATATACGTAAACATTTTAAAGATTACCTATTTTGCACTCTTAAATTGCTAGTGGAATACTTGAAAAAAATATGTCAAAATGAATAATTGATTGATTGGTGACGTTTTCAAAGTAAATGAATTGATGTAGTTTCCTACAACATGATTGTTTTGTCCCTTGTTTTTATTGGTGTTATGAGTAATGTAATAACTAAAATGAAACATGAATAATCTACTGCTTATAATGCTTCAATGTTCTTGCTGATGGATCTGTAGCACCTGTCCATTTAGGCATCCAGTAATATGGAATCCAATCACCTTGTCCTGAGTAAAATTTCTCAAATATTTGTCTATAGTAAAGGGCTTCTTTGGTCCTTGGTGTGTTATGTTTATATGTTAATGCTAGAGATTCTAAATCGCTGTCGTTCACCTGAAACAGAAGTTAATATTTAATGTACTAGTATCACAAAGTGACAACATTTTTTTGAGGGTCTTTCTCCTATAAAAGAAATTTAACGTAGTGTCAGATATTTGTTTTGCAAAGGCCAACATAATATTGTCCAGTTTCATGCATCATTATCTACTCAGGTTTACACTAACACAGCTCAAGTCCGCGTTTACTTTCTACAATTATAGACTCTTGTTTTTCACTGAAGTCTTCGACATACAGAAAAAAAAGGAATTCGCTAATTACAAAAGTGATTCAGTACCGTAAATATACAATGTATTTTCAAACCCCAAATATAAGTGAGATATGTTTTTTCAAACCTCAGAACAGAAAAAAAACCTCATTAAATTACCTGTTCACATATAAATTCTTGTAGTATTTCAAACCATGATCTCGTCTTTGATGATACACCATCACTGAAAGCTTCCTTTGGTCTCCACAAAATATCTTTTGGAAGGAGATCAATACCATCAAATGCAGAACGTAGTAGGTATTTCTCTATGCCTTTTTGTGGTTGTTTTATACTGTCCGAGAGTGAAAGGTAATAGCTACTAAACTTGTGGTCAAGAAAAGGCACACGAATTTCTAACCTGAAAAAAGGTAATAGTACAACCGATGATTAACGTCTGTCAACTTATATCAGATGTCCCATTGGAACCTTTGCTATACACAATGACATAACATGGTCCAATTGGAACACATATTCTATACCCTGTATTCCGATAGGAACAAATACTGTAATATTTGTTTCAGTCAAAATAATGTTACGGAATATTTCTTCCTCTTTGAACTTGTATTATGAAGGAATTTCTATTTCGTGACACTTTGACCATTCAGAATGTTACGTTTGAGTTTTATTAAAGCAAAAATTGAAATGAATGTCCAGATAATTCAGGTACATTTAAAAACAATTACTATAATTTCAATCGTCCATAAAGAATGTAGCTTTTGATTTACAAGTTAGACATGTTAAAAGTTAGAAAATGAAGAACTTGCTTTTTGCTTTTCCCAAATAAACATCTCTCAAAGGAAGCTGTTGATATGTACATTCGTAAAGCACTACTACTTATTACTAACCCCTTTTAGCTATAATAAACCTATAATCTCATTAAAATAAAAAGTTTGCACTTACCCCCACGCAGATGTTGACCTATCACCACGTAAAACATCAAACATATACAGATCCTCGCAAAGTCGTTTACTTTCGATGTCTGCATCTGCACCCGATGGCGCATTGTGAAAGTATATATATCCCTGAGCTATCTCGTCTGATCCTTCTCCAGACAAAATAACTGTTGTGTCGGTCTTTTCTTTTATATATTTACTAAGAAGAAACATGCCTAAAATGATAAAAAAAAATGTTTTAACTTCTATCACCATGTTTTCATCATAATGCGTTACCCTTTTTATAATATATATATAAACCAGAGGAGAGGAACTAACATTGGACCCAGAATTTGAAGAAAACAAATATTTAATGTTTTCAATATTTTCAAAAGTTTTTAGGGAATGACTGTTACATTTTTTCTGTCTATGAAGAAATAACATAAAATTTGGTGCACACTGAATAACGCGCGTAGCGGGTTATTTAACAGTGTGCACCAATTTTTTTATGTTATTTCAAATAGCAAAACAATATTACTGTCATTTCTTATAATTTAATTCTGAATTCACTTTCAATTCGTAAAAACCATGAAAAAACGCCGATGACGTCACGGTCACATGACTAAGTTATGTTTATGGGCTGATAACAAAATAATGGCAGCCAATCAGAAGACGCGTTACATTTAAAATTAAATTATCACTTATTATTTCAAATAAACAGTATGACATAGCACGTTACTTTTAGTAACAAACTAAAATATATATGTCATGTCAATTGTCAATTTAACATGAGTCAAACGTATGCATTAATTCAGGATTGATTGTAATATTTTTTTCTGTCTTTAAAGGAAATATAACATGAAAAATTTGGTGCACACTGAATAACGCGCGTAGAGGATTATTTAACAATTTGTACCACCTTTTTTTATTTTATTTCGAATAGACAGAAAAAATATTACGATCATTTCTTATAATTTGATTTTTAACCCTTTCACGTTCCGCCAAATTGGACGTAAACTTATGGAAAGACACTATCAAAGTTCAATCGCATATAGCATTCGCACTGAGGCTTACATAAAGGTCGTTTTAGGTCCATTTGAGAGATAATTGATAAAATATTTCAAAAAATATAATATATCAGAAATTTTGTATTTTGAAGTCACGTGTTATCTGTCCAAAAGTCACGTGACTTGCGAAAAAAAAGTAAAAAAATACAAAAGTCTTCCGAAAAAGGTCGTGTGGAGTCTTTTATAATGGCTAATAGGATAAAGTTTTAGTGTCAAAGCAATGTCCTAAGTCTGATAGACACAGAAAAGTTACCATTATGGTATAGTTGCAAGAAATACGTGCTATATGCCCTCCAAACGTTGATGCCTGCAACATGCAAAATAACGGTTTTCAGCCGTTTTTTCGTCAAAAATCTTATCTTTGACTCAAATTTTAGCTAAAATTATGTTTTTTCAAGCAGCACATAGAATTTTGACTTTGAAAGTTAAGATTCAATGAATTCCCAATAATTACTTTGGTGCTTTGGGCCTATGATGTTTTAGTTTAAAAGGGGGGGGGGTGTAATTAGGACACACATTCTTTAAAAACATACAAACATTGTTTTTAAGTTGAGTTTTGTATGTATTCATGACCCTCTTTTTGAAATTGAAAGTAAAGTTAAGTTAAGTTTCATTTACAAGTTAAGTTAAGTTTCATTTAATATAGGAAATTATTTTTTCACCTCCGGCGTTGAGATTCGTACATTCAGTCTTCCTGCTGTGGGCTAGTGCAGCTTCCCACTGAACCACGGGAGTTCCAGTTTAAAGACCGAATTTTTAATACTTAACTCTTTCATTAAGGAACGAAGTGAAAGTAATCAAATAATCAGCCTGTTTACTGTTTTCGTATAGAAATTATGTCTCGATATAACATAGAATTGTTGTAAAACCCATTATTTTGAGCAAATATAGGATGATATCATACTTTAGTCTGCCATTTTTTTCTAGACTTTTACCGGTTTCTTTATTTGAACAAAAGTGTTTTCGACATTTCCATAACCAGGCACTTCAGAAACAATGTTCTGTTACATCTATTTCAACTTCGAAAAAAAAAATTTATGACTTTTTGTCTTTTTTGTCTTTTTTTCAATTAATTTGGAAAGAAATGACCACAAATTGAGAGTGCATTTCAAGTAAATGATTGCGTTGGTACACTTTTAATCACTTTTTTTCACTTGAGTTCAAGTTTTAATCATACTTTGAATAGTTTCACTCAAAAATACACGGCGTAATTAATAAAAAAATAATCATATTGCCCCTAAAATCAACAGTTTATTTTCCCATACTCTACGGAAATATTGTGTTCAAATTAAAAAAAACAACACGTTTTTTTCAGGAGAAAACGTTGTCCGTTAGGGGCGATTTGATACCAAAAATATCATCCACATTTTTGACACTTTTTTGTTTTGCTGCTTTTTTTGTTGTATTTTATCATAAATTCGTTTTAACACAATATAAAAGTTTGTTTTATTCTTTTATTTTTGGGTTCTTTTGTATGTTTAAAAAGTCAAAGAAACTGTGTTGTCCACGATAAAATAATTTTGATCCATATGTTAAATTTGTATCTGTTAATAGGTACAGAAGCACATTAGAAAGACCACATTTTTTACAGACAAACATACTACTGAAACTGAATAAGAAATAGAACTAGAGGCTCTAAAGAGCCTGTGTCGCTCACCTTGGTCTATGTTAATATTAAACATTGTACACAAATGAATTCATGACAAAATTGTGTTTTGGTGATGGTGATGTGTTTGAAGATCTTACTTTACTAAACATTTTTGCTGCTTACAATTATCTCTATCTATAACAGTAGTTTCTGTGGAAAATGTTAGTGAAAATTGTTAAAAAATGACTATGAAGGGCAATAACTCCTCAGGGGTCATTGACTATTTTGGTCATGTTGACTCATTTTTAGTTCTTACTTTACTGTACATTATTGCTGTTTACAGTTTATCTCTATCTATAATAATATTCAAGATAATAACAAAAAAACAGCAAAATTTCCTCAAAATTACCAATTTAGGGGCAGCAACCTAACAACCGATGATCCAATTCATCTGAAAATTCCAGGGGAGATTCTTGACCTGATCAACAATTTCACCTCTGTCAGATTTGCTCTTAATGCTTTGTTTTTTGGGTTATAAGCCAAAAACTGCATTTTACCCCCATGTTCTATTTTTAGCCATGGCCGCCATCTTGGTTGGTTGGCCGAGTTAAGGGACACAATTTTTATACCAGATACCCCAAAGATGATTGTGGCCAAGTTTCAATTAATTTGGCCCAGTAGTTTCAGAGGAGAAGATTTTTCTAAAAGATAACTAAGATTTACGTAAAATGGTTAAAAATTGACTATAAAGGGCAATAACTCCTACAGTGGTGAACTGAACATTTTGGTCGTGTTGAATTATTTGTAGATCTTACTTTGCTGAACATTATTGCTGTTTACAGTTTTTCTCTATCTATAATAATATTCAAGATAATAACCAAAAACAGCAAAATTTCCTTAAAATTACCGATTCAGGGGCAGCAACCTAACAACGGAATGTCAGATTCATCTAAAAATTTCTAGGCAGATAGATCTTAACCTGATAAACAATTTTACATTGTCAGATTTGCTCTAAATGCTTTGGTTTTTGAGTTATAAGCCAAAAACTGCATTTTACCCCTATGTTCTATTTTTAGCCATGGCGGCCATCTTGGTTGGTTGGCAGGGTCACCGGACACAATTTTCAAACTAGATACCTCAATGATGATTGTGGCCAAGTTTGATTAAATTTGGCCCAGTAGTTTCAGAGGAGAAGATTTTTGTAAAAGTTAACGCCGGACGCAGGACGACGACGACGGACGACGACAGACGACGGACGCCAAGTGATGAGAAAAGCTCACTTGGCCCTTCGGGCCAGGTGAGCTAATAAAAATCAATCACATATCTGAATCGTCACTTTTATACCAGAAAACCAAACCTAATGATGAATACAATATATATAGAACAGATAATAACCAGTCACATTACAAATTACACGAGATGAGAAGTGCTCGTTCACTTGACATATTGTTTTTGTTTAGAATCCTCTTATGGTAAATATTTGAAGGATTCATAATAATACTTGCTATTTCTGGAAGTACTAATGTTACCAGTATAATTCCATGTTCCTAATATGAATCGTGGTTGTGTCAATAAAATCATTTAACGTAGCGCGGTGAGAAGATTTGTCGTGGTCCCATTGTTGATTGTTGAATCAAACAAATTAGTTCTCCAAGATTAATATAAGAATACGACATACATTTTGTACTTGGACAGGAACTATATTATTTTTATCATATTCGTTGGATTTCTAAAATATGCGAGATCAACTTTTTTGGTATGTTTGTTTGTTAAACTTCATAATTAGCAATACTTTACATATAACCCTTACATTGAATAACTTATAATACGACAACTTACCGACCGAAGCACGTATGGTTGTAACGTCATAACTTTCTAGGTGATAAATTACATCTTCGAGGGCAGCGATACCCTCTTCTGGGGTAAATACAACCTCGTGATGTTCTGTTTCTAAGAAGTTTGCCACCTGAAGCAAATTAAAAAAAAACCTAACTTATTTTGTGCTAATTTTAAGAGGTATTTTTTTGGCATGAACCCTTCTTTTTTTTCTATGTTACACATATTTTCAAAAAGAAAAACATCATCATTTTTTTAAATTCATATAAAAAAGGAGATGTGGTATGATTGCCAATGAGACAACTATTCACACGAGACCGTGGCAAATGACACGGAAATAGTCAGCTGTTAAAGGCCCTTAAATGACAAACGTAAAACAATTCAAACAAGAAAACTAACAGTATAATTTATGTACAAAATAAGGAACGAAAAACAAATATATAACACAGCAACCAACGGCAACAACTGAGTAACAGGTTCCTGACTTATAGCCATTAATACAACCTGTTTTTGTGTGTGCTGCTTATCATTCGTCTCTATTGCTAGGTAGAGGAGCAACTTACAAACTACCTCCAAGACTAAATGAGAAGGTAGGAGCATACATTAGCTTAATGCGCCTGTCAGGGACTTCACTTCAGTGGTTGTCGTTGGTTCATGTCCGTCATCTTTGTTTATGGAAAAGTGTTTTGTTATAAAATTAGAGGCCATAAGTTTTCTCAATTGGATTGTTTCTTATTTTTGAAGACAGTACGGTTGCCTATAATTGTTTTCTCTTATTTTTAAAGGTAATAGTGCATCTTTTTTTCCGACACCAGGGAACGTGATGTTTCTGCTGAATGGTTGCAGCAAGTCGTCACCAAATCATTGTGTTTGAATATCAAACGTGTCATTATTAGCCACTGCAAAGCTCATTTAATTAAGCTGTTTAACGTCTAGTGGCAAATATTTCATGCATGTTTAGGACTATAGGAAAGTGGAAGGAATAATATATCCATGTATTCAGAAGAACACAAAGACAGAGAACATTGTATTTGAGAACATATGTAAATATCTAGAATTGTGCACCTTTCTTGCTGCTAACAGATCTGGACTGTTCTCCATTCCTATTGCAAAAGTCTGAATACGATAGGACAGTTTCATTTCTTTTGCCTTCTTTGCAAGTATTGAAGCTACAAGACTAGAATCAAGTCCACCTAGGGAAATAAAGTTCAATTTCTAATAGTAAATATGCGTCTTTGTAGTGTTTAAATGCCTTAAACCACAAATAAACAAAGCATACTTCTTATGTAAAAATAAATTTTCAAGTTAATACTTTTAAAAATGTTACTAAGGATTACATATTACTTCATAATGTTGTATTACATCAGACATGTATTTGAATTTGTCACAATAAAAGATAAAAGGTTTTATATTTACTAGACAGTAAGCAATAACATAAATCATTGTATAATTTCATTTAAATCTACGAATAAGACCGATAGAGAAACAAGTATTGTTAGTAGTACTTTAAATATGTGTAGCAGACATGATTTAACTCATCCATTATATACCAGATAATAGGCATCCTATGCGTCTTTCAGCCATCAATCTTTTTTCAACTGCTGCTTCAAACAAGATGCGTATATTCTCTTCTACTTCGTTTTTATCTGTTCAAAGTTAAATATATAATTGTCAGTTTAAATATAGTTGAGTTTGGCGTGCACAACACTTGTACATATGGATTTGACTTTGATTGTAAATGGTTATTTGACAGATTATTTTATCCTCATACAGATTCTAATATACACCACTGTTGTTCAATCCTTTTTTAAGCACAAAACAAAGCACGATGTCGTGCCCCTAAAGACAAGTAAATAAAAGGAAATAATTCAAGAGCTTCATCAAAGCTTCAGCTGTTGATAGTTTTCTATTAATATTTTGGCCTTTGGTCAGCCTCGGTCAACTTCGTCTTGACTGGGAAATCATTAAATTGTCAAGTATTTACAGAGGACTTAATCAATTGTTCAATCACTTTTGTCTATTCGTCTTCTCAAAGCCTCTTGGCAGGTTTGAGTATTGACAACACTAGTAAACCTTGTTTGCTTCTTTCAATGAGCATTTATGGATTTAATTACCTTCATCGGTAATGCTCAGAGCGAAAACATCGAACTTATCTAAGGGATTTGATTTATTTTTTTAGTTAAGAATCAGTCCATTTGTATTCATCAAATCATGATCTATGCTCGATACGTTGATTTATTGCAAATTCAACATACGTACAATGCTTTACGTAATACCTTGAATTTCAGCTACTGTGTTATATGCTGGTGCTTCTCCAATTTTGTGGAATCTAATTCGTTCTTCGAATGAAGCTTTACCTAGCATGTCTAGTTTATACGTTTCAACATGTCCTGGTAAGAATGGTTCTACATGTTCACTGTAGGCTTCCTGGGACAATCCTATTAAACCTGTGAAAAATATATAGGGGTATAACACAATTGTCCCTCAGTTTGGTAGTTCAGTCTTAATTATAACTAGATAGATATAGAAATAGTAATACAAGGCATCTATTCTAAAATTGTATAGACAATATATTTATTTATCAAATGTTTCATGTTGTCGGTTTCGCTCTTGTATTATCAATGATCATCAATTGAACTGGGTATTTTATTTTGCAGATTTTCACCTATCAAAAGAATTATCTTGAATTAAACTTCAGTCCTTAAAAACATACTATAGTTGGATTAAAATAATTATGATCGAATTGAAAATAATTTTTCAAAGTGAACAACACATGCATTTCAAATAAAGTTGTTGTTTTTGAGACATTTTAATCATTATTTTTTCATTTCGTTATGTAGAAAACATCAAACACACTGGGGATTTAGGAAAGAGAACACTTTAATCAGTTTCATTGAAATATTAAATTCATTCGTTCATTGAGGACCTTAAGAAATTAGTTTAATTAACTTCAAAACAATCTTGCTGCATAACAGAACTAATCAGCTTTGTTATGTTACGGAATGGATTGATTGAAATTATCTAATTTTTCTTAAAGCGCATGTCATGGCAAATATTAAGTCAAGTCGAAGGTGTCCTTAAAATTTTTAGTTTTCGACTCGCTGATCAATCAAATAGAGATACATCCAAATATAAACGAAAAATTTGAAGTACAAAGAGCTTGGAATGTCGCTTGTATCTGCTTAATTATACAGTAAAGCCTGCTTTTTATGTTAAATTTATGTTTTATAAATCTAAATTTCGAAAACGGATACTATATTTTTGGACCTACGGATAGACGGAATAATTTATGTTTAGACGTACAGACAGACTTGTGCCCTTGATGCGGATTGGGCACGAAAAAGATTTAGTGAACGTTTAACAGATCCAGTAGATAAAGTTGTAAACTGTATGCAAGGACTTTTATGTCGTTAGGGGTTGAATACTCTCGCAAATGTCGTTGGATAAAGTTAAGGTTACCAATTGAATTGTCAATATATAATTACCCTTAAACAAAAAGGGAAGAGTAAGATATGGCACAACACCCTTCTACTTCAACACTTTTGATCCTTTCTTACCTTTGGCTTCAGAGCAGACGGCAAGAAACCCATTGTCATTATAAAGTCTGAACATCGGCCGGACGCCATACGTATCTCTTCCCAGGAAAACTTTTCTGTTAGCTGTATCAAGTAGACAGAAAGAGAACACACCGTCTAAATGCTTTGCAGCAAATTCGATCCCTCCTTGAGCATATAAATGTATTATGGCTTCTCCGTCACATTTTGTGGCATAGTGAAAGTCAAATTCTTTCTGCAACTGCAATGAGAAGATGCAATGCCAATAACTAGGTTGAATCGTTCCGAATATTAAGTTTTAATATACATGGATAGAGTATATAGAGAAAGAATGATAAGATTTGTAATAAGCCGTTATGACTTTACCCGGGAAGAGGTAACTTCCTATAATTGGGTATACGGGGATGTGCCAAAAATATGGGTCATAATTTTGCGAGATTTTATATAAAAATGACCCTCCTTTTTAATGACATCCTATATCAAAATGCATTTACGTTTGATAACTGTATATTGATCTGGGGTATGATCAAATATCATATATAAATTCAATCTATTCTTCTGCAAATCTGATTATATTTGCACTTTTCTGCATGGAAGTATCTGACATTTAAAAATATCATATATTTCATATATAAGTATAGGTCATTCTTTCTTAAATATTTATATAACTATAGGTACTGAATTTCAGTAAATGTTATGAAAATGGGTACGTTTTTAGGCAAAAATGGCACACCCCTACCAAAAAAATATCGAAGTTACCCCCCCCCCCCCCCCCCGTGACTTTACCGTCATTAGAATATTCAATCACACACAAGAAATAAAGCAAGATATGGAAAATATGTTTAAATTTAAACGGATACAGTAAAGCACAATGCCTGTGAAAATTGAACGAACAAATAAATCTATAAAAAATGTCTAAGAGAATGATAATGTTTATATTCGAACATCTTTTGATTATGTATTTGCGGTATTAAGCATATGATCGCCGCGAGGACAGGACAATTTTTTAGCCCCCCCCCCCCCCTTTTTTTCCCAAAATCCGTAACTTTCTTCTTTTCTATTAATTTCGCATTTTGCTGTATTATATAAACTTAGATACACTAGAAATAATTTGTATTTGGTATTAATTTTACTATTAGTTTCATTGTTTTTTTTACGGAATTGCAAACTGTAAGTGAAACTGATATAAGACATAACGGTTTTTGGAAAAAAGGGGGAGTGCTACAAAAAGTTGCCCTGTCCCCACGTTCCTATGGTATTTTAAGCAGAAAAAACGCGTAGTCTTAACATACCTGTTGGTGGTTGTATATTTCTCCATTATAGATCAACCATACATGAGGATATCGAAATACTCTCATTGGCTGCATCCCTTGTAGATCATCCACAATAGCCAATCGATGAAATCCGAGACAGCATGTCGGGAAATGATGAATTGTTTCTATTCGGAAAGCATCTGGGCCTCTATGCGTTATCTTGTGAGCAGCGTTACATTGTATACTGGTATCATCGGGGCTACCGAAAATTGCCCAAATTCCACACATGTTGTTATTCCTGCAAATTTGAAATTATTTATACAATCAGATATATCAGATATATACAAATTGAAATTTCTATAGTGTTCGCTATTTATATATATAAAAAAGCAGATACAAACCTTACTGTCCAGAAAGAAAGAAGAAAATGGCAAATTGATAAAATCTTACCCTATCTCGTGCAAGATGATGGAAAAATGATGCAACAGTATAAAGCGAACACTATGTCTAAAATTAGCCTACAACATGTGGGAACTAAGTGATACTGTATGCTAATGTAATATGTCATGCGGAAATTATCAATATTTATTATATATATAGGTTATGTTAACTTTAAGTGTACACGTTCTGAACGAATGACAACATTATTTTACATATTTAACAGTTTGCTACCTTTAAAAACTTTCTTTCAAATGAGTTTTTTAATTCAGATTGTATTCCGTTGCAGGTGAAAAACTAGAGTATATCTACTATTTTTAGAAATGGTTTTCTTTTAGTAATTTTAAGGTATAAATGATCTTTCACACATGCGTTAGAAATAATTCAATCTTTCGAGCGTAAGTCAGGTATAACTTGATATATATTGTCAACAATACATCACAATTCATTATTCAATCGCAAGTCGACATGCTATTTGTTTAAGACTATATTTGCATAGTTTGTCTGAAAAGACTCTTGTAAAATTCGCATGGCTTGCCTATGATAGCGGACGTGAACAATTTTAATGAGAAAATCTTTCAAGGTACTTAAAAATTGCTTTGTCAAATTGGTTTCAAGGAGACATTATCGTTACATCGTTTGTTTTATGTTGTGTATTATATTTTTTATTGTTGAAAGTTTCTGCATATATTTTCAAATGTGTTTGAGACGTGATCATTGGATTCATTGGCAGTTAAAATGTTTTCAGGTGTGAAACTATCAGACCAATCTATTTGTTGTCTGAAAGTTTTGGCTGTTTCCGTGATGGATCCGTAGTTTCTTTCCAAGTTTTCAAGCAAGCATATAATTTCCTATGAAATATCGATCTTAACAAAGTACCATTTATATTTCGGAACATAAAGACATGAAGCAATGACTATACAATAAAGTTAAATGTTTACTTAGTGAAAATAAACAATATCATAGTTTGTACATTTTTTCCTCACGTAAAAAAAAAGCTTTTACGATAGTATTCAAGACAAACTGGGGTTCAACCGTATGTGAAATATTATGAGTTTATTTTATTCAAATGTCTGATGGTCAAACTTTGATTCTGATTGGGTGTCATTTGCTCAAGATTGTCTTCACAAAAGTACTGAACTCACGAGGAAAATCAAATCGGAAAGACTATAGTCACATGGAGAAATCAAATGACAAAACACATCAAAAACGAATGGACAAGAACTGTCATATTTTTGACTTGGTATTCAAATGTAGAAAATGATGTATTAAACCTGGTTTTATAGCGCTTAACCTCTCACTTTGTTGACAGTCTCATCAAATTAATTAAATAAACTCATCATAGATACCAGGATTAAATTTTGTATTTACGCCTGACGCACGTTTAATCTACAAGTCAGTGACGCTCGAATCCGAAAAATGTTAAAAAAGGCCATATTTATAGTACAAAGTTGAAGAGCATTGAGGACCAAAATTCCTAAAAGTGTTGCCAAATACAGCTAAGGGAAGCTATTCCGGAGGTAGAAAAGCCTTAGTATTTAAAAAAATCAAAAGTTTTGTAAACAGTTAATTTATAAATATGACCATATCAATGATAATTCATGTCAGCACAAAAGTGCTCACTACTGGGCTGGTGAAACCCTCAGAGAATCTATACTCAACCAACAGTTGCATCGATCCAGTGGTTGTAAATATACTCATAACACGCTGTTTGAAATTAGCTATAACAAATAAATTCTTCTTTTTTTTTCTTTTCTTTCTTTTCTTTTCTTTTCTTTTCTTTCTTTTCTTTCTTTTCTTTTTTAAAATCTTTAAATTATTAAAATTTAAAGAACAGTAAGTGATAGACAGATGGGGTTATCAGTAGCACATGATAGTTATCAAAGGTATACCAGGATCAAGTTATAATTTAGTACGCCAGACGCGCGTTTCGTCTACACAAGACTCATCAGTGACGCTCATATCAAAATATTTATAAGCCAAACAAGTACAAAGTTGAAGAGCATTGAGGATCCATGACCTTCTTCAAATTCAAAGGTCGATGGTCACTTATAGCCTTGACCTTGATAATTGTTTTTCAATTACAAAAAGACAGTTGGAGAATCTATATAACTGCAAATGGTCTACAAGATAAAAAGAATCGAATGAAATGGGCCCAATGAAATATATGATTGGTTACAATGTCCACCTCATTTTCTGCAATTTGAGAATTTTCCAATATCTTGTACTAGTATATGATTGAGACCCTGAACCAAAGTTTACTTCTGTTTGTCACGTAAAGACTATTTGAATGTCATACAGGGCTAGTCTTAATGGTCCCCCCCCCTTACCATTTGAATGTTATGGAGAAGACTTCATTAGTCTGTTTGACTTGTGTCTTATCCAATTCGTACTTTAACAAATACAATATGTTTAAACTAAACCATTTGAATATATTCAAATATCTTGTAATTGCTCAAGATCTCAACACCAAAACAATATATATAGTGAAGTTTTTTTTATACTGTACAAAATTATTTTGAGCACACATTTGAGGTTTGGATGCTGAGTTATAACTGAGATTATATCTATGCTGAAATATATGCTGATAGCGTAGATGTAAAATGATCTATATAATCGTAGTGGCATGTGATCGGTCATAAAAGAAAATATGTCTATTTCAAACTTCCGCTAATGAGTAGAAGTGTCACATTTTTGTGGCTATAGTTGTATTTCTCTCTTTATATAACTATCAATGATCAGATACTGTATGTGAGTTAATGTACAAAATACTCATAACTGAAATTCCTAAACTCTTAGCAAAATACATTTAAATGAAACGTCCATAACAAGTTTAGGAAATTGCTTGTCTTAATAAATCTCTGTCTGAACCAAAACTTCAGCAAAATTGCGTGTAGGAAGTGGTCATTCGGAATAATGAACAATTTAATTGTTTCTCGATGAATTACAACTATATACTTCAGTAAATCAGAGGAACGCAATTTGAAAACCAAATGAAATTATCATTCGAGTTTGAGTAATTACTTTCCCATTATTATTTTATGTGTTTAGTTCATTGGAACTATGTTTGATAATGTACTATTTACGAAGAGGTAACTAACGTTCAATCATGTGTTGAATGCTTGCATTACCAGGGGCGAGGTTCCGGTGTGATTATTTTGTATAAAGAACAGTGATTTTGCGAGTTTTCAACACACGAAGAACAAGTTTATAGGCTGGGTGTACCAGATTATCTGCACCGTTGCCTTAAATGCATACTGATAAATCGAGTCCGGTTAAACATTATTTTTTCAACTCTTTCAAATTAACAAATATGTAGTGAAATACAGAATGAAAAAGCGTTAGTTCGTAAAGAAGTTTCCATGATATGGATGTGGTCTAACTGCAAATGAGAGACAACTATCTTATAAAGTTATAATGAAGTTGATGTAAGCAATTATATCGCGGTTCTAATAGACAACCATTAGGCTTTCAACAGTGAGAAACCCAATACCATATAGTCGACCGAAATAAAAAATATGAAATAATTCAATTGTGAAACCCAACGTCCTAATTTATATCAAAACGATTTACGAAGCACAAATATGGTAGTCATGAACCAACGAAACCACCAAACCAAATGTTCCTGATTTTGAATATGCACATAGAGAATGTGGCAAAGTTAAACTAGTTTATAGGCTTCCTCCCCTAATATGAAGCAGGGATGTTAAAGCACAACACAAGAAAAACAAGTGAAACTGCGAGCTACTGCTCATTGATGATACCCCTTCCGTAAAATGGATAATTTTAATAGTGTAAAAATATGCAAGTGTTCGGTAAACAGGAAGTTGTTAAGTGATGAATCTGAAAACGCATCACAAGGAAGAGCTGACTTGTATAAACCATGAAGCAAAATTTCAGAAATCCTTGTATGGTAGTTCCTTAGAAAAATGTGACAAAAAATTTCATCTTGGCTATCATGTGTAAAATCATACAAGTGTTTGATAAGCAGGAAGTTGTCAAGTGATGAATCTGAAAAGGCATCACACGGTATAGCAGACTTATATTAACCCTGAAACCAAATTTAAGAAATCCTAGTTTTGTAGTTAAAAACATGTGTCGAAAAATATTCATGGGACGGACGGACTGACGAACGATAGGACGGATGGATGGACGGACAGGCAGAGGTAAAACAGGAAACCCCCTCTTTTTTCCAAAGCGGGGGTATAACTATGAAAGAAAAAAAAAAAAAAAAAACCCCGAAATTAACACATATTAGAAATAGCAAATACAACAAATACTCAATCCGAACTTTTCTGATTGGGTTTCATCAATTTATCCCCCAGAACTAGAAATTTAAGAAAAACAGACAAGGCTTCCTCCGCCTCATTTTAAAACTTAAACCTCGAATTTGGACACACAGTGATCTCAGTACCAGAATCTATGACCAACGAGATGGTTTTAATTTTGGAATTATAAATGTCCCCACCTTATTAGCAATTTACCAACTTCACCTGCACATGGGCTATACATTTTCCAACCTATTCGGTATTCAAGAACTTACAGCTCCTACTCAGACTCGGTAAAACGTCACAAGTGCATGAACAGAAAGCTTATGAACCAGGGGTATGTCAAAGAAAGTCTCATCCTTTTTCTAAAAAAAAAGTTCATCGGAAGGTACCAAGGCCTTGTTGATAACTATTACGTATCAACTTCACAAATGATACACGATTGTCTTGAAGTATAGATATTGACGTTGTTTAACATCTTTATGTTAATAACTTGTTACAGTATTCTTTTATTTGACTTCGTTAATATTACTTTTACTGTTTTGTGAGTTTTTGGTGATATCCATTTGACGTGTCTCTGTACTTATGCATCCCGTCATTGCGTTATTGTTCTATAATTGTTGTATTCTTATCTTTCGCTTTTGCTAAAATGCTTTGTGTACATGACTTTTTGTCTTTCATTGAAACATATGACGTGGATCTGTACTTAAACACCAACGCCATTGTATTATTGTTCTATGATAATGTTTGTATTCGTGTCTTTCATATTTGCTTATGCTTTGTCTATATGCCGCCCTTTTGTCTTTCTTTTATACTCCTTTTAGAAGAAATGCACAATAAGCATATAGGGAAACTTCTAATTTAAATTCTGCAGAGGATATGCCTAAAATAACTATAGACTATTATTCTGTTCATACTTTGAACGACAAAATCATTTTATGTCTACCTATGTGACGTTTACATATTGATCAACTGATCAACTGATGTACGTCAAACGCGCGATTATATGTCAGAGTTAATGCTAGCCTAACCATGTGCCTGGCAGAGTAAGGATTCGGTCATCGTACTTTAAACATTTCAATCCTTTATGGATTGATTTAACATAGGTAATTAAAATCTTATAATAATAAAAAAAAAAAAAGCATTAAATGAGGCTGTTGATGTATGTCTTTTGTGCTTCTTTCTTACATATTTGTTTGTTTTTAAAGTGATTTTAAGATTATAACACAATGTTGACTGCTGTGTCTTTTTTTTTTTTACATTTTATGTCTATTTATTTTGTTCACGCATCGTTGTCAATATAATGGAATTCAAGTTGATTCACGACTGTCATAAAACATTAACGGTTTAGCTTTTACATTAGAAAATGCCTGTACCAAGTCAGGAATATAACATTTGTTATCCATTCGTTTGATGTGTGCTTTTGAGTTTGCCATTTGATTGCGGACTTTCCGTTTTGAATTTTCTTCGGGAGTTCAGTATTTTTGTGATTTAACTTTACCTTTAGGCGAATTGGTCTTTATACTGCACAAAATGACACGAAGAACCATGTCCAAATATGTGAACAAAAACTAACACAGTTTTTCATGAATTTTACCGACTTTAACATTGCTTGTATTCCATACCATTGTATATGTGGCTCATCTCATTTTTTTCACATTGTGTTTTCATTTTGAGATTCGTTTAAGCGTTTCAATGTCCATTTAATATGTCATATAGTCAACACTTCGGTGTTGACATGAATATCAATAATGTGATCATTTTTATAAATTTCCTGTATACAAAACTTTGAACTTTTTGAAAAACTAAGGATTTTCTTATCCCATGCATAGATTACCTTAGCCATATTTGGCACAACTTTTTGGAATTTTGGATCCTCAATGCTCTTCAACTTTGTACTTGTTTGGGTTTATAAATATATTTGATTTGAGCGTCACTGATGAGTCTTATGTAGACGAAACGCGCGTCTGGCGTACTAAATTATTATCCTGGTACCTTTGATAACTATCATATATCTCACACTTCGTCGTCTTCTACATCACAATTCATGCATATTTGGTGTGATTCCAGTCTCCGTATTTATGGCCTTACTTTGGCCTATAATGATTCACTTTTACAAATTGTGACTTATATGGAGAGTTGTCTCATCATCTCTCTTCTTATATCTATCTATTTTATTTAATGCTAGTAAAAGAAGATTTAAGATATCCATCAGTGAAACAAAAACACAGTGACACAAACACCAGATATATCTGGATGCCTAAGAGAGACGTTATATGCTCAAATGATAGTAAAAACCAAGAACAAACAGATTGAGATATACTGTTTCCAGGTCAAATTCACGAGTCAAAAACAAACTGACATTGTCATGGCAATAAAAAAGAAAACGACCAAAAAGCAAACACTAGTATAAAAAAAGAACATACGACATTGAATTATAGACAGATGCCAATACAGAATATCAAGCTTTAAATTGGCCACAGTCATGACAAGTTGTTGATTAAATCAGAGACCATAAAAAAATGTGCCGTCATAACCACATTTCCAGAATACAAAAAATAATAAACTATCAACTAATGACAAAGAAAATCACTGGCGAGCATTCTAGTTAGGGAAATATACGTAATACCATATCAAAGAACATCTTTTTGTCATATTTATTTGTACATTTGTTTGTTTGAGTATATATTAGTCAGTTGTGTTGTACATTGTATGTTAGTGATGTATGTTTACACAATTTTGGCTGCTGGATCTAAATAACTGTCACATTAGCCAATTATGTTTGTTTTGGTAGCACATCCAATTGTGTCAATATAACGGTACTACACACAATGTATAAACAACTGTTATACAAGTGGAAGGTTAAGCTAGCTCTTAAACCAAAATGAACACACCATTTGCTGTAGAATATGCCTATACCGAATCATGAATATCACATGCGCACCATTTGTTGATATAACATTATAAGTTAAGATTTTGATTTTACAATGGTAGCAATACATTTTTTTATATAAATTTATATGGAATATTATCTCTCTCTTATATACAATCTATGAGTAAAGTTTACTGTATACAAAGCATTCTCTCTCTTAGAATAGAGAATCTATACCAGAAAGAGATTTTAGGTGAGTCTGAAATTCTGAATTGGAAAAGGGGATTTTCACAACTTTTCAAGTTTAAAGTATTTTGTTTTTGACCAGGTGCAGAATTAATTCAAACAGAATTTAATGACATTTTTTCAGGGACAGGATTCACAGTTTTATTTTAAACTCTGACTTTTTTCTAAAAAGATACCAACTGCATTTTAAGATCATTTCTAAAATTAAAAAAAAAAAGAATCACGACAAAGGCCTCTTCCTAGCTTCGTCTATCACCTTTTACATTACAAGTGCATTTGGTCATACCAATCAAGCAGTATAATTCCATATATTCTTTCACTTTTAGCTTTAATATGAACAAGAAGTGTCTCTGTCCTTGTTTATTTCCGATTATACTATTTTCATTTGTCCGATTATCATACGTTATCGCCATCTTACTGTAAAGTGGTTGTATTTTCCTTTTGTCAAATGTCGTTATTCATTTCGTGGATTGATTACTGAATATACACTTCCTGTATGACTTATAAAGTAAGACAAGATTTAACACTTGAGCAACCATGAATCTGATTATTAGATTTACTGGGCTAATATAGAATGCTTCAATTGAACCAAATCTATCTTTTATTCCTTCATTGCATCAACAAAGTCAGGATACATGACATGTTGAACAGTCTCAATAAATTTTCATTTCTAGCCTCTGGGTTTACGCAAATCTTATAAGCAATCGTTTAAGAAATCACATTCAATACCTTTATTATCTTGAAAAGAAGTAGACTATAAATAAGCGTCAAGAGATTAAGAGTCTGTCTAAAAAAATGTTAATGTTAGTGTTCCTGTAAGAGGCTACCAAACCAAAAGCTTAAACTTTAGTCTTTTTTACCATCGTATAGCTGATCTTTCCCTTGAGGAACTCTCTTTTTATATCCCTGCGATTGTTTAAATATTTACTAAACAAGACATAAGTGGTTTACATATTTTAATCACGTGTACTACGTAACAATGGTTACTGTTCTAGTCTATTCAAATAATGACAAACTGCTCGAAAACATAAGCAAAACTGTAATCATTCGTGAAGATTGAGTACTGTATTTAATAAGATAATATATGAGTTGGTTGTTATCCAGCCACACTTAAACCCTGAATGAGTTGGTTGTTATCCAGCCACACTTCAACCCTGTATGAGTAGGTTGTTATCCAGCCACACTTAAACCCTGTATGAGTTGGTTGTTATCCAGCCACACTTACACACTGTATGAGTAGGTTGTTATCCAGCCACACTTAAACCCTGTATGAGTTGGTTGTTATCCAGCCACACTTAAACCCTGTATGAGTTGGTTGTTATCCAGCCACACTTCAACCCTGTATGGGTAGGTTGTTATCCAGCCACACTTCAACCCTGTATGAGTTGGTTGTTATCCAGCCACACTTCAACCCTGTATGAGTAGGTTGTTATCCAGCCACACTTCAACCCTGTATGAGTAGGTTGTTATCCAGCCACACTTTAGGTTGTTATCCAGCCACACTTCAACCCTGTATGAGTAGGTTGTTATCCAGCCTCACTTCAACCCTGTATGAGTTGGTTGTTATCCAGTCACACTTTAACCCTGTATGAGTAGGTTGTTATCCAGCCACACTTCAACCCTGTATGAGTTGGTTGTTATCCAGCCACATTTCAACCCTGTATGAGTAGGTTGTTATCCAGCCACACTTCCACCCTGTATGAGTTGGTTGTTATCCAGCCACACTTCCACCCTGTATGAGTTGGTTGTTATCCAGCCACACTTCCACCCTGTATGAGTTGGTTGTTATCCAGCCACACTTACACCCTGTATGAGTAGGTTGTTATCCAGCCACACTTCAACCCTGTATGAGTTGGTTGTTATCCAGCCACACTTAAACCCTGTATGAGTTGGTTGTTATCCAGCCACACTTCAACCCTGTATGAGTTGGTTGTTATCCAGCCACACTTACACCCTGTATGAGTAGGTTGTTATCCAGCCACACTTCAACCCTGTATGAGTTGGTTGTTATCCAGCCACACTTCAACCCTGTATGAGTTGGTTGTTATCCAGCCACACTTAAACCCTGTATGAGTTGGTTGTTATCCAGCCACACTTCAACCCTGTATGAGTTGGTTGTTATCCAGCCACACTTACACCCTGTATGAGTAGGTTGTTATCCAGCCACACTTAAACCCTGTATGAGTTGGTTGTTATCCAGCCACACTTAAACCCTGTATGAGTTGGTTGTTATCCAGCCACACGTCAACCCTGTATCAGTAGGTTGTTATCCAGCCACACTTAAACCCTGTATGAGTTGGTTGTTATCCAGCCACACTTCAACCCTGTATGAGTTGGTTGTTATCCAGCCACACTTAAACCCTGTATGAGTTGGTTGTTATCCAGCCACACTTCAACCCTGTATGAGTTGGTTGTTATCCAGCCACACTTACACCCTGTATGAGTAGGTTGTTATCCAGCCACACTTAAACCCTGTATGAGTTGGTTGTTATCCAGCCACACTTAAACCCTGTATGAGTTGGTTGTTATCCAGCCACACTTCAACCCTGTATCAGTAGGTTGTTATCCAGCCACACTTAAACCCTGTATGAGTTGGTTGTTATCCAGCCACACTTAAACCCTGTATGAGTTGGTTGTTATCCAGCCACACTTCAACCCTGTATCAGTAGGTTGTTATCCAGCCACACTTAAACCCTGTATGAGTTGGTTGTTATCCAGCCACACTTACACCCTGTATGAGTAGGTTGTTATCCAGCCACACTTACACCCTGTATGAGTAGGTTGTTATCCAGCCACACTTAAACCCTGTATGAGTTGGTTGTTATCCAGCCACACTTCAACCCTGTATGAGTAGGTTGTTATCCAGCCACACTTCAACCCTGTATGAGTTGGTTGTTATCCAGCCACACTTCAACCCTGTATGAGTAGGTTGTTATCCAGCCACACTTTAACCCTGTATGAGTTGGTTGTTATCCAGCCACACTTCAACCCTGTATGAGTTGGTTGTTATCCAGCCACACTTAAACCCTGTATGAGTTGGTTGTTATCCAGCCACACTTTAACCCTGTATGAGTAGGTTGTTATCGAGCCACAATTCAACCCTGTATGAGTTGGTTGTTATCCAGCCACACTTACACCCTGTATGAGTAGGTTGTTATCCAGCCACACTTAAACCCTGTATGAGTTGGTTGTTATCCAGCCACACTTCAACCCTGTATGAGTAGGTTGTTATCCAGCCACACTTCAACCCTGTATGAGTAGGTTGTTATCCAGCCACACTTTAGGTTGTTATCCAGCCACACTTCAACCCTGTATGAGTAGGTTGTTATCCAGCCACACTTACACCCTGTATGAGTAGGTTGTTATCCAGCCACACTTACACCCTGTATGAGTAGGTTGTTATCCAGCCACACTTCAACCCTGTATGAGTTGGTTGTTATCCAGCCACACTTCAACCCTGTATGAGTTGGTTGTTATCCAGCCACACTTCAACCCTGTATGAGTTGGTTGTTATCCAGCCACACTTCCACCCTGTATGAGTAGGTTGTTATCCAGCCACACTTAAACCCTGTATGAGTTGGTTGTTATCCAGCCACACTTCAACCCTGTATGAGTAGGTTGTTATCCAGCCACACTTCAACCCTGTATGAGTAGGTTGTTATCCAGCCACACTTCAACACTGTATGAGTTGGTTGTTATCCAGCCACTTAAACCCTGTATGAGTTGGTTGTTATCCAGCCACACTTCAACCCTGTATGAGTTGGTTGTTATCCAGCCACACTTCAACCCTGTATGAGTTGGTTGTTATCCAGCCACACTTCAACCCTGTATGAGTAGGTTGTTATCGAGCCACACTTCAACCCTGTATGAGTTGGTTGTTATCCAGCCACACTTCCACCCTGTATGAGTTGGTTGTTATCCAGCCACACTTCCACCCTGTATGAGTAGGTTGTTATCCAGCCACACTTACACCCTGTATGAGTAGGTTGTTATCCAGCCACACTTACACCCTATATGAGTTGGTTGTTATCCAGCCACACTTCAACCCTGTATGAGTAGGTTGTTATCCAGCCACACTTACACCCTGTATGAGTAGGTTGTTATCCAGCCACACTTACACCCTGTATGAGTAGGTTGTTATCCAGCCACACTTACACCCTGTATGTGTTGGTTGTTATCCAGCCACACTTCAACCCTGTATGAGTAGGTTGTTATCCAGCCACACTTCAACCCTGTATGAGTTGGTTGTTATCCAGCCACACTTCAACCCTGTATGAGTATGTTGTTATCCAGCCACACTTCAACCCTGTATGAGTTGGTTGTTATCCAGCCACACTTCCACCCTGTATGAGTTGGTTGTTATCCAGCCACACTTACACCCTGTATGAGTAGGTTGTTATCCAGCCACACTTAAACCCTGTATGAGTTGGTTGTTATCCAGCCACACTTAACCCTGTATGAGTTGGTTGTTATCCAGCCACACTTCAACCCTGTATGAGTAGGTTGTTATCCAGCCACACTTAAACCCTGTATGAGTTGGTTGTTATCCAGCCACACTTCAACCCTATATGAGTTGGTAGTTATCCAGCCACACTTCAACCCTGTATGCGTTGGTTGTTATCCAGCCACACTTCAATATGCCTGTTTCGAGTTTGAAACATAGTCTATAACAGTCTGTACTCAAATTCTTACTTTATTTAGTCTTTTTAACCTCTTTGATTCAAGAGTCACTTATGAGTCTATTGTAGACAAATAAAGCAGACCTTAATTTAAATCTATATGTCTGTTGAATATATCATTATTGTATACCTAGACACTTGACCACACAGGCTAAATATAAATTTAGCTTTCGGTGATCGATGCAATGCCTTTCCTCGTCGACTTGATCTCAGGATGGAACACTGTACATGCTATATAATGGCAAGAAGATGGAGTAATTTTAAATTAACTTTTTTGTCTGTCGTAAAGGATGAAGAGTTCAGTTACCATGGTACCACATTAAGTATTATTTGTTTTATGCGTCTTAAAACATGTGACAACTTTATGACAGACATTCTTCGTCGGATAACACTTGGTTATACATGACTCACACCATAAAATATATAATTCGACGTCCCAAATTTAGTCCACCAACGTTAGATCTTTTTTTGGTTAGCAATTGGTTTTCTTTTTTCAGCGGGATTTGAACTCATGCTTTGTAACATTGTGGCAACATTCATCTGAACCGTGCCCATAGAATACATAAAAACATGCCTGAGGGAAAAACAAAAATTAGCTAACGCAAACTTGAAGATCCAACATCGTTGGGCTAAACTTGAAACGAATTTGACTCTGAAAGGTACGCCATCGTCTTGCCACTATACATCATGTACTGTGTTACAACCCTAGATAAAGCCGACAAGGAAAGGTATTACATCAATCAACGAAAAGTTCGGTTTTCTTTAGCCTAGGAGGTCGAGTGGTCTAAGGTGATTCTGTTTTGCATCTTGTAGCAACACAAATGCAGTAGGAACCATGAAAACACCATATACGTAAACATTATAAAGATTACCTATATTGCACTCTTAAATTGATTGTGGAATACTTGAGGAAAAAAATATGTCAAAATGATTAATTGATTGATTGGTGACGTTTTCAAAATAAATGAATTGATGTAATTTCCTACAACATGATTGTTTTGTCCCTAGTTTTTATTGCTGTAATGAGTAATGTAATAACTAAAATGAAACATGAATAATCTACTGCTTATAATGTTTCAATGTTCTGGCTGAGGGATCTGTAGCATCAGTCCATTTAGGCATCCAGTAATATGGAATCCATTCACCTTGTCCTGAGTAAAATTTCTCAAATATTTGTCTATAGTAAAGGGCTTCTTTGGTCCTTGGTGTGTTATGTTTATATGTTAATGCTAGAGATTCTAAATCACTGTCGTTCACCTGAAACAGAAGTTAAGATTTAATGTACTAGTAATCACAAAGTGACAACATTTTTTTGAGGGTCTTTCTCCTGTAAAATAAATTTAACGTAGTGTCAGATATTTGTTTTGCAAAGGCCAACATAATATTGTCCAGTTTCATGCATCATTATCTACTCAGGTTTACACTAACACAGCTCAAGTCCGCGTTTACTTTCTACAATTATAGACTCTTGTTTTTCACTAAAGTCTTCGACATACAGAAAAAAAAAGGAATTCGCTAATTACAAAAGTGATTCAGTACCGTAAATATACAATGTATTTTCAAACCCCAAATATAAGTGAGATATGTTTTTTTAAACCTCAGAACAGAAAAAAACCCTCATTAAATTACCTGTTCACATATAAATTCTTGTAGTATTTCAAACCATGATCTCGTCTTTGATGATACACCATCACTGAAATCTTCCTTTGGTCTCCACAAAATATCTTTTGGAAGGAGATCAATACCATCAAATGCAGAACGTAGTAGGTATTTCTCTATGCCTTTTTGTGGTTGTTTTATACTGTCCGAGAGTGAAAGGTAATAGCTACTAAACTTGTGGTCAAGAAAAGGCACACGAATTTCTAACCTGAAAAAAGGTAATAGTACAACCGATGATTAACGTCTGTCAACTTATATCAGATGTCCCATTGGAACCTTTGCTATACACAATGACATAACATGGTCCAATTGGAACACATATTCTATACCCTGTATTCCGATAGGAACAAATACTGTAATATTTGTTTCAGTCAAAATAATGTTACGGAATATTTCTTCCTCTTTGAACTTGTATTATGAAGGAATTTCTATTTCGTGACACTTTGACCATTCAGAATGTTACGTTTGAGTTTTATTAAAGCAAAAATTGAAATGAATGTCCAGATAATTCAGGTACATTCAAAAACAATTACTATAATTTCAATCGTCCATAAAGAATGTAGCTTTTGATTTACAAGTTAGACATGTTAAAAGTTAGAAAATGAAGAACTTGCTTTTTGCTTTTCCCAAATAAACATCTCTCATAGGAAGCTGTTGATATGTACATTCGTAAAGCACTACTACTTATTACTAACCCCTTTTAGCTATAATAAACCTATAATCTCATTAAAATAAAAAGTTTGCACTTACCCCCACGCAGATGTTGACCTATCACTACGTAAAACATCAAACATATACAGATCCTCGCAAAGTCGTTTACTTTCGATGTCTGCATCTGCACCCGATGGCGCATTGTGAAAGTATATATATCCCTGAGCTATCTCGTCTGATCCTTCTCCAGACAAAATAACTGTTGTGTCGGTCTTTTCTTTTATATATTTACTAAGAAGAAACATGCCTAAAATGATAAAAAAAAAATGTGTTTTAACTTCTATCACCATGTTTTCATCATAATGCGTAACCCTTTTTATAATATATATAAACCAGAGGAGAGGAACTAACATTGGACCCAGAATTTGCAGAAAACAAATATTTAATGTTTTCAATATTTTCAAAAGTTTTTAAGGAATGACTGTTACATTTTTTCTGTCTATGAAGAAATAACATAAAATTTGGTGCACACTGAATAACGCGCGTAGCGGGTTATTTAACAGTGTGCACCATTTTTTTTTATGTTATTTCAAATAAACAGAAACAATATTACTGTCATTTCTTATAATTTAATTCTGAATTCACTTTCAAATCGTAAAAACCATGAAAAAACGCCGATGACGTCGCGGTCACATGACTAAGTTATGTTTATGGGCTGATAACAAAATAATGGCAGCCAATCAGAAGACGCGTTACATTTAAAAATAAATTATCACTTATTATTTCAAATAAACAGTATGATATAGCACGTTACTTTTAGTAACAAACTAAAATATATATGTCATGTCAATTGTAAATTAAACATGAGTCAAACGTATGCATTAATTCAGGAATGACTGTAATATTTTTTTCTGTCTTTAAAGGAAATATAACATGAAAAATTTGGTGCACACTGAATAACGCGCGTAGAGGATTATTTAACAGTTTGTACCACATTTTTTATTTTATTTCGAATAGACAGAAAAAATATTACGATCATTTCTTATAATTTGATTTTAAACCGTAGAAAACCATGAAAACCGTTGATGACGTCACGGTCACATGACTAAATTATGTCCATGGGCCGATAACAAAATAACGTCAGCCAATCAGAAGACGCGTAACATCCCAAATTAAATTATTCAAATATGTTATGGTTTTGGAAAAAAAAATATTATAACATGAGCGACAGTCTTGTCTATAAAAAAACCACATGTACATTTGGTTAAGTATTGGTGATCGCTCGCACTGACTTCTTTGGACAGGCGAGATACAACGACATTTTAGTTTGTTACTTTCTGTGCTTATTATAAAATATCATCCACATTTTTGACACTTTTTTGTTTTGCTGCTTTTTTTGTTGTATTTTATCATAAATTCGTTTTAACACAATATAAAAGTTTGTTTTATTCTTTTATTTTTGGGTTCTTTTGTATGTTTAAAAAGTCAAAGAAACTGTGTTGTCCACGATAAAATAATTTTGCAATCACATATCTGAATCGTCACTTTTATACCAGAAAACCAAACCTAATGATGAATACAATATATATAGAACAGATAATAACCAGTCACATTACAAATTACACGAGATGAGAAGTGCTCGTTCACTTGACATATTGTTTTTGTTTAGAATCCTCTTATGGTAAATATTTGAAGGATTCATAATAATACTTGCTATTTCGGGAAGTACTAATGTTACCAGTATAATTCCATGTTCCTAATATGAATCGTGGTTGTGTCAATAAAATCATTTAACGTAGCGCGGTGAGAAGTTTTGTCGTGGTCCCATTGTTGATTGTTGAATCAAAAAAATTAGTTCTCCAAGATTAATATAAGAATACGACATACATTTTGTACTTGGACAGGAACTATATTATTTTTATCATATTCGTTGGATTTCTAAAATATGCGAGATCAACTTTTTTGGTATGTTTGTTTGTTAAACTTCATAATTAGCAATACTTTACATATAACCCTTACATTGAATAACTTATAATACGACAACTTACCGACCGAAGCACGTATGGTTGTGACGTCATAACTTTCTAGGTGATAAATTACATCTTCGAGGGCAGCGATACCCTCTTCTGGGGTAAATACAACCTCGTGATGTTCTGTTTCTAAGAAGTTTGCCACCTGAAGCAAATTGAAAAAAACCCAACTTATTTTGTGCTCATTTTAAGAGGTATTTTTTTGGCATGAACCCTTCTTTTTTTTCTATGTTACACATATTTTCAAAAAGAAAAACATCATCATTTTTTTAAATTCATATAAAAAAGGAGATGTGGTATGATTGCCAATGAGACAACTATTCACACGAGACCGTGGCAAATGACACGGAAATAGTCAGCTGTTAAAGGCCCTTAAATGACAAACGTAAAACAATTCAAACAAGAAAACTAACAGTATAATTTATGTACAAAATAAGGAACGAAAAACAAATATATAACACAGCAACCAACGGCAAAAACTGAGTAACAGGTTCCTGACTTATAGCCATTAATACAACCTGTTTTTGTGTGTGCTGCTTATCATTCGTCTCTCTTGCTAGGTAGAGGAGCAACTTACAAACTACCTCCAAGACTAAATGAGTAGGTAGGAGCATACATTAGCTTAATGCGCCTGTCAGGGACTTTACTTCAGTGGTTGACGTTGGTTCATGTCCGTCATCTTTGTTTATGGAAAAGTGTTTTGTTATAAAATTAGAGGCCATTAGTTTTCTCAATTGGATTGTTTCTTATTTTTGAAGACATTACGGTTGCCTATAATTGTTTTCTCTTATTTTAAAGGTAATAGTGCATCTTTTTTTCCGACACCAGGGAACGTGATGTTTCTGCTGAATGGTTGCAGCAAGTCGTCACCAAATCATTGTGTTTGAATATCAAACGTGTCATTATTAGCCACTGCAATGCTCATTTAATTAAGCTGTTTAACGTCTAGTGGCAAATATTTCATGCATGTTTAG
Source organism: Mytilus trossulus (assembly GCF_036588685.1). Taxonomy (NCBI): domain Eukaryota; kingdom Metazoa; phylum Mollusca; class Bivalvia; order Mytilida; family Mytilidae; genus Mytilus; species Mytilus trossulus. The sequence continues at coordinate 17,150,996 of NC_086374.1, read as the reverse complement.
GACTATAGGAAAGTGGAAGGAATAATATATCCATGTATTCAGAAGAACACAAAGACAGAGAACATTATATTTGAGAACATATGTAAATATCTAGAATTGTGCACCTTTCTTGCTGCTAACAGATCTGTACTGTTCTCCATTCCTATTGAAAAAGTCTGAATACGATAGGACAGTTTCATTTCTTTTGCCTTCTTTGCAAGTATTGAAGCTACAAGACTAGAATCAAGTCCACCTAGGGAAATAAAGTTCAATTTCTAATAGTAAATATGCGTCTTTGTCGTGTTTAAATGCCTTAAACCACAAATAAACAAAGCATACTTCTTATGTAAAAATAAATTTTCAAGTTAATACTTTTAAAAATGTAACTAAGGATTACATATTACTTCATAATGTTGTATAACATCAGATATGTATTTGAATTTGTCACAATAAAAGATAAAAGGTTTTATATTTACTAGACAGTAAGCAATAACATAAATCATTGTATAATTTCATTTAAGTCTACGAATAAGACCGATAGAGAAACAAGTATTGTTAGTAGTACTTTAAATATGTGTAGCAGACATGATTTAACTCATCCATTATATACCAGATAATAGGCATCCTATGCGTCTTTCAGCCATCAATCTTTTTTCAACTGCTGCTTCAAACAAGATGCGTATATTCTCTTCTACTTCGTTTTTATCTGTTCAAAGTTAAATATATAATTGTCAGTTTAAATATAGTTGAGTTTGGCGTGCACAACACTTGTACATATGGATTTGACTTTGATTGTAAATGGTTATTTGACAGATTATTTTATCCTCATACAGATTCTAATATACACCACTGTTGTTCAATCCTTTTTTAAGCACAAAACAAAGCACGATGTCGTGCCCCTAAAGACAAGTAAATAAAAGGAAATAATTCAAGAGCTTCATCAAAGCTTCAGCTGTTGATAGTTTTCTATTAATATTTTGGCCTTTGGTCAGCCTCGGTCAACTTCGTCATGACTGGGAAATCATTAAATTGTCAAGTATTTACAGAGGACTTAATCAATTGTTCAATCACTTTTGTCTATTCGTCTTCTCAAAGCCTCTTGGCAGGTTTGAGTATTGACAACACTAGTAAACCTTGTTTGCTTCTTTCAATGAGCATTTATGGATTTAATTACCTTCATCGGTAATGCTCAGAGCGAAAACATCGAACTTATCTAAGGGATTTGATTTATTTTTTTAGTTAAGAATCAGTCCATTTGTATTCATCAAATCATGATCTATGCTCGATACGTTGATTTATTGCAAATTCAACATACGTACAATGCTTTATGTAATACCTTGAATTTCAGCTACTGTGTTATATGCTGGTGCTTTTCCAATTTTGTGGAATCTAATTCGTTCTTCGAATGAAGCTTTACCTAGCATGTCTAGTTTATACGTTTCAACATGTCCTGGTAAGAATGGTTCTACATGTTCACTGTAGGCTTCCTGGGACAATCCTATTAAACCTGTGAAAAATATATAGGGTATAACACGATTGTCCCTCAGTTTGGTAGTTCAGTCTTAATTATAACTAGATAGATATAGAAATAGTAATACAAGGCATCTATTCTAAAATTGTATAGACAATATATTTTTTTATCAAATGTTTCATGTTGTCGGTTTCGCTCTTGTATTATCAATGATCATCAATTGAACTGGGTATTTTATTTTGCAGATTTTCACCTATCAAAAGAATTATCTTGAATTAAACTGCAGTCCTTAAAAACATACTATAGTTGGATTAAAATAATTATGATTGAATTGAAAATAATTTTCAAAGTGAACAACACATGCATTTCAAATAAAGTTGTTGTTTTTGAGACATTTTAATCATTATTTTTTTCATTTCGTTATGTAGAAAACATCAAACACACTGGGGATTTAGGAAAGAGAACACTTTAATCAGTTTCATTAAAATATTAAATTCATTCGTTCATTGAGGACCTTAAGAAATTAGTTTAATTAACTTCAAAACAATCTTGCTGCATAACAGAACTAATCAGCTTTGTTATGTTACGGAATGGATTGATTGAAATTATCTAATTTTTCTTAAAGCGCATGTCATGGCAAATATTAAGTCAAGTCGAAGGTGTCCTTAAAATTTTTAGTTTTCGACTCGCTGATCAATCAAATAGAGATACATCCAAATATAAACGAAAAATTTGAAGTACAAAGAGCTTGGAATGTCGCTTGTATCTGCTTAATTATACAGTAAAGCCTGCTTTTTATGTTAAATTTATGTTTTATAAATCTAAATTTCGAAAACGGATACTATATTTTTGGACCTACGGATAGACGGAATAATGTATGTTTAGACGTACAGACAGACTTGTGCCCTTGATGCGGATGGGGCACGAAAAAGATTTAGTGAACGTTTAACAGATCCAGTAGATAAAGTTGTAAACTGTATGCAAGGACTTTTATGTCGTTAGGGGTTGAATACTCTCGCAAATGTCGTTGGATAAAGTTAAGGTTACCAATTGAATTGTCAATATATAATTACCCTTAAACAAAAACGGGAAGGGTAAGATATGGCACAACACCCTTCTACTTCAACACTTTTGATCCTTTCTTACCTTTGGCTTCAGAGCAGACGGCAAGAAACCCATTGTCATTATAAAGTCTGAACATCGGCCGGACGCCATACGTATCTCTTCCCAGGAAAACTTTTCTGTTAGCTGTATCAAGTAGACAGAAAGAGAACACACCGTCTAAATGCTTTGCAGCAAATTCGATCCCTCCTTGAGCATATAAATGTATTATGGCTTCTCCGTCACATTTTGTGGCATAGTGAAAGTCAAATTATTTCTGCAACTGCAATGAGAAGATGCAATGCCAATAACTAGGTTGAATCGTTCCGAATATTAAGTTTTAATATACATGGATAGAGTATATAGAGAAAGAATGATAAGATTTGTAATAAGCCGTTATGACTTTACCCGGGAAGGGGTAACTTCCTATAATTGGGTATACGGGGATGTGCCAAAAATATGGGTCATAATTTTGCGAGATTTTATATAAAAATGACCCTCCTTTTTAATGACATCCTATATCAAAATGCATTTACGTTTGATAACTGTATATTGATCTGGGGTATGATCAAATATCATATATAAATTCAATCTATTCTTCTGCAAATCTGATTATATTTGCACTTTTCTGCATGGAAGTATCTGACATTTAAAAATATCATATATTTCATATATGTGACCCGCCATGACATTTGCAGGCTTATGGAGGTAGAACGTCATTGTTAGAAAAATTATAAACATGATAAATATCGAGATTCAATGAAATACGTATGTGTGAAGAAAAGATAAACACTTTCGTTGGCTTCTTTTTTGCGGACGCCGAACTATACATCATATATAAGTTTTGAAGAAGTTTTACTTTATCGTGTGAAGTGAAAAATATTTGAATCTACATTTTAAATTGATACAAAAAAAATCAAATTTCTGCTTTATAGATTTCCTTTCATAAATGAAGTCTGAAATATATCCATAATAAATGCACCGTATCAAATGCATATAAGAGAACACCTACTTATAAACTGTTACGCGTCGCTTACTATGTATAGAGACATGCATAATAAATCTAAATTAAAAAAAGGAATTCTTAAAGTTTACTTTGATAAATTTTAAACTAACTTCATTTCAACAAGTTTAAATTAAATGTTCTAAAATAGAGCTACAAACAAACAAATACTGCTCTGCTCTAAAGTGTTTCTTTCATAAATGAAGTCTGAAATATATCCAGAATAAATGCACCGTATCAAATTAATATATGAGAACACCTACTTATAAACTGTTACGCGTCGCTCACTATGTATAGAGACATGCATAATAAATCTAAATTAAAAAAAAGGAATTCTTAAAGCTTACTTTGACAAATTTCAAACTAACTTCATTTCAACAAGTTTAAATTACATGTTCTAAAATAGAGCTAAGAATTGTTTGCATTGCAGTAAATTTAAGTCTTTGAAATTTTATTCAAATACGCTATTCAACATCACTAAAAGCCGATAAATACAATAATTTTGTGTTTTATAAATTAGTGGCTTCAATAAATAAAAGTCGTCATAGAACAGTCTCATTTTCATACCGGTATTCGAAATGACTCGTTTCATTGATATTACAACAAATATGTCATAATAACATGACAGAGAGTTTTGTTTCGGAATATTTTAGATAAATATACAAAAATCAAATTTTAGACAATGTACCCAACTAAGCCTGGAAATGGCTAGTCACATATAGTTAACGGCGATTTTCTCACAATGACGTTTTACCTCCATAAGCCTGGATATGTCGTGGCTGGTCACATATAAGTATAGGTCATTCTTTCTTAAATATTTATATAACTATAGGTACTGAATTTCAGTGAATGTTATATGAAAATGGGTACGTTTTTTTAGGCAAAAATGGCACACCCCTACCAAAAAAATATCGAAGTTACCCCCTCCCCCCCGTGACTTTACCGTCATTAGAATATTCAATCACACACAAGAAATAAAGCAAGATATGGAAAATATGTTTAAATTTAAACGGATACAGTAAAGCACAATGCCTGTGAAAATTGAACGAACAAATAAATCTATAAAAAATGTCTAAGAGAATGATAATGTTTATATTCGAACATCTTTTGATTATGTATTTGCGGTATTAAGCATATGATCGCCGCGAGGACAGGACAATTTTTTAGCCCTCCCCCCCCCCTTTTTCCCAAAATCCGTAACTTTCTTCTTTTCTATTAATTTCGCATTTTGCTGTATTATATAAACTTAGATACACTAGAAATAATTTGTATTTGGTATTAATTTTACTTTTAGTTTCATTTTTTTTTTACGGAATTGCAAAGTAAGTGAAACTGATATAAGACATAACGATTTTTGGAAAAAAGGGGGAGTGCTACAAAAAGTTGCCCTGTCCCCACGTTCCTATGGTATTTTAAGCAGAAAAACGCGTAGTCTTAACATACCTGTTGGTGGTTGTATATTTCTCCATTATAGATCAACCATACATGAGGATATCGAAATACTCTCATTGGCTGCATCCCTTGTAGATCATCCACAATAGCCAATCGATGAAATCCGAGACAGCATGTCGGGAAATGATGAATTGTTTCTATTCGGAAAGCATCTGGGCCTCTATGCGTTATCTTGTGAGCAGCGTTACATTGTATACTGGTATCATCGGGGCTACCGAAAATTGCCCAAATTCCACACATGTTGTTATTGCTGCAAATTTGAAATTATTTATACAATCAGATATATCAGATATATACAAATTGAAATTTCTATAGTGTTCGCTATTTATATATATAAAAAAGCAGATACAAACCTTACTGTCCAGAAAGAAAGAAGAAAATGGCAAATTGATAAAATCTTACCCTATCTCGTGCAAGATGATGGAAAAATGATGCAACAGTATAAAGCGAACACTATGTCTAAAATTAGCCTACAACATGTGGGAACTAAGTGATACTGTATGCTAATGTAATATGTCATGCGGAAATTATCAATATTCATTATATATATAGGTTATGTTAACTTTAAGTGTACACGTTCTGAACGAATGACAACATTATTTTACATATTTAACAGTTTGCTACCTTTAAAAACTTTCTTTCAAATGAGTTTTTTAATTCAGATTGTATTCCGTTGCAGGTGAAAAACTAGAGTATATCTACTATTTTTAGAAATGGTTTTCTGTTAGTAATTTTAAGGTATAAATGATCTTTCACACATGCGTTAGAAATAATTCAATCTTTCGAGCGTAAGTCAGGTATAACTTGATATATATTGTCAACAATACATCACAATTCATTATTCAATCGCAAGTAGACATGCTATTTGTTTAAAGACTAATATTTGCATAGTTTGTCTGAAAAGACTCTTGTAAAATTCGCATGGCTTGCCTATGATAGCGGACGTGAACAATTTTAATGAGAAAATCTTTCAAGGTACTTAATAATTGCTTTGTCAAATTGGTTTCAAGGAGACATCGTTACATCGTTTATTTTATGTTGTGTATTATATTTTTTATTTATGAAAGTTTCTGCATATATTTTCAAATTTGTTTGAGACGTGATCATTGGATTCATTGCCAGTTAAAATGTTTTCAGGTGGGAAACTATCAGACCAATCTATTTGTTGTCTGAAAGTTTTGGCTGTTTCCGTGATGGATCCGTAGTTTCTTTCCAAGTTTTCAAGCAAGCATATAATTTCCTATGAAATATCGATCTTAACAAAGTACCATTTATATTTCGGAACATAAAGACATGAAGCAATGAATATACAATAAAGTTAAATGTTTACTTAGTGAAAATAAACAATAACATAGTTTGTGCATTTTTTCCTCACGTAAAAAAAAAGCTTTTACGATAGTATTCAAGACAAACTGGGGTTCAACCGTATGTGAAATATTATGAGTTTATTTTATTCAAATGTCTGATGGTCAAACTTTGATTCTGATTGGGTGTCATTTGCTCAAGATTGTCTTCACAAAAGTACTGAACTCACGAGGAAAATCAAATCGGAGAGACTCTAGTCACATGGAGAAATCAAATGACAAAACACATCAAAAACGAATGGACAAGAACTGTCATATTTTTGACTTGGTATTCAAATGTAGAAAATGCTGTATTAAACCTGGTTTTATAGCGCTTAACCTCTCACTTTGTTGACAGTCTCATCAAATTAATTAAATAAACTCATCATAGATACCATGATTAAATTTTGTATTTACGCCTGACGCACGTTTAATCTACAAGTCAGTGACGCTCGAATCCGAAAAATGTTAAAAAAAAGGCCATATTTATAGTACAAAGTTGAAGAGCATTGAGGACCAAAATTCCTAAAAGTGTTGCCAAATACAGCTAAGGGAAGCTATTCCGGAGGTAGAAAAGCCTTAGTATTTAAAAAAATCAAAAGTTTTGTAAACAGTTAATTTATAAATATGACCATATCAATGATAATTCATGTCAGCACAAAAGTGCTCACTACTGGGCTGGTGAAACCCTCAGAGAATCTATACTCAACCAACAGTTGCATCGATCCAGTGGTTGTAAATATACTCATAACACGCTGTTTGAAATTAGCTATAACAAATAAATTCTTCTTTTCTTTTCTTTTCTTTCTTTTCTTTTCTTTTCTTTTCTTTCTTTTCTTTCTTTTCTTTTTTAAAATCTTTAAATTATTAAAACTTAAAGAACAGTAAGTGATAGACAGACGGGGCCATCAGTAGCACATGATAGTTGTCAAAGGTACCAGGATCAAGTTATAATTTAGTACGCCAGACGCGCGTTTCGTTTACACAAGACTCATCAGTGACGCTCATATCAAAATATTTATAAGCCAAACAAGTACAAAGTTGAAGAGCATTTAGGATCCATGACCTTCTTCAAATTCAAAGGTCGATGGTCACTTATAGCCTTGACTGGCCTTGATAATTGTTTTTCAATTACAAAAAGACAGTTGGAGAATCTATATAACTGCAAATGGTCTACAAGATAAAAAGAATCGAATGAAATATATGATTGGTTATAATGTCCACCTCATTTTTTCTGCAATTTGAGAATTTTCCAATATCTTGTACTAGTATATGATTGAGACTCCCACCCCTGAACCAAAGTTTACTTCTGTTTGTCACGTAAAGACTATTTGAATGTCATACAGGGCTAGTCTTAATGGTCACCCCCCCCTTTCCCCTACCATTTGAATGTTATGGAGAAGACTTCATTAGTCTGTTTGACTTGTGTCTTATCCAATTCGTACTTTAACAAATAAAATATGTTTAAACTAAACCATTTGAATATATTCAAATATCTTGTAATTGCTCAAGATCTCAACACCAAAACAATATATATAGTGAAGTTTTTTTTATACTGTACAAAATTATATTGAGCACACATTTGAGGTTTGGATGCTGAGTTATAACTGAGATTATATCTATGCTGAAATATATGCTGATAGCGTAGATGTAAAATGATCTATATAATCGTAGTGGCATGTGCTCGGTCATAAAAGAAAATATGTCTATTTCAAACTTCCGCTAATGAGTAGAAGTGTCACATTTTTGTGGCTATAGTTGTATTTCTCTCTTTATATAACTATCAATGATCAGATACTGTATGTGAGTTAATGTACAAAATACTCATAACTGAAATTCCTAAACTCTTAGCAAAATACATTTAAATGAAACGTCCATAACAAGTTTAGGAAATTGCTTGTCTTAATAAATCTCTGTCTGAACCAAAACTTCAGCAAAATTGCGTGTAGGAAGTGGTCATTCGGAATAATGAACAATTTAATTGTTTCTCGATGAATTACAACTATATACTTCAGTAAATCAGAGGAACGCAATTTGAAAACCAAATGAAATTATCATTCGAGTTTGAGTAATTACTTTCCCATTATTATTTTATGTGTTTAGTTCATTGGAACTATGTTTGATAATGTACTATTTACGAAGAGGTAACTAACGTTCAATCATGTGTTGAATGCTTGCATTACCAGGGGCGAGGTTCCGGTGTGATTATTTTGTATAAAGAACAGTGATTTTGCGAGTTTTCAACACACGAAGAACAAGTTTATAGGCTGGGTGTACCAGATTATCTGCACCGTTGCCTTAAATGCATACTGATAAATCGAGTCCGGTTAAACATTATTTTTTTTCAACTCTTTCAAATTAACAAATATGTAGTGAAATACAGAATGAAAAAGCGTTAGTTCGTAAAGAAGTTTCCATGATATGGATGTGGTCTAACTGCAAATGAGAGACAACTATCTTATAAAGTTATAATGAAGTTGATGTAAGCAATTATATCGCGGTTCTAATAGACAACCATTAGGCTTTCAACAGTGAGAAACCCAATACCATATAGTCGACCGAAATAAAAAATATGAAATAATTCAATTGTGAAACCCAACGTCCTAATTTATATCAAAACGATTTGCGAAGCACAAATATGGTAGTCATGAACCAACGAAAACCACCAAACCAAATGTTCCTGATTTTGAATATGCACATAGAGAATGTGGCAAAGTTAAACTAGTTTATAGGCTTCCTCCCCTAATATGAAGCAGGGATGTTAAAGCACAACACAAGAAAAACAAGTGAAACTGCGAGCTACTGCTCATTGATGATACCCCTTCCGTAAAATGGATAATTTTAATAGTGTAAAAATATGCAAGTGTTCGGTAAACAGGAAGTTGTTAAGTGATGAATCTGAAAACGCATCACAAGGAAGAGCTGACTTGTATAAACCATGAAGCAAAATTTCAGAAATCCTTGTATGGTAGTTCCTTAGAAAAATGTGACAAAAATTTTCATCTTGGCTATCATGTGTAAAATCATACAAGTGTTTGATAAGCAGGAAGTTGTCAAGTGATGAATCTGAAAAGGCATCACACGGTATAGCAGACTTATATTAACCCTGAAACCAAATTTAAGAAATCCTTGTTTTGTAGTTAAAAACATGTGTCGAAAAATATTCATGGGACGGACGGACTGACGAACGATAGGACGGATGGATGGACGGACAGGCAGAGGTAAAACAGGAAACCCCCTCTTTTTTCCAAAGCGGGGGTATAACTATGAAAGAAAAAAAAAACCAAAAAACCCCGAAATTAACACATATTAGAAATAGCAAATACAACAAATACTCAATCCGAACTTTTCTGATTGGGTTTCATCAATTTATCCCCCAGAACTAGAAATTTAAGAAAAACAGACAAGGCTTCCTCCGCCTCATTTTAAAACTTAAACCTCGAATTTGGACACACAGTGATCTCAGTACCAGAATCTATGACCAACGAGATGGTTTTAATTTTGGAATTATAAATGTCCCCACCTTATTAGCAATTTACCAACTTCACCTGCACATGGGCTATACATTTTCCAACCTATTCGGTATTCAAGAACTTACAGCTCCTACTCAGACTCGGTAAAACGTCACAAGTGCATGAACAGAAAGCTTATGAACCAGGGGTATGTCAAAGAAAGTCTCATCCTTTTTCTAAAAAAAAAGTTCATCGGAAGGTACCAAGGCCTTGTTGATAACTATTACGTATCAACTTCACAAATGATACACGATTGTCTTGAAGTATAGATATTGACGTTGTTTAACATCTTTATGTTAATAACTTGTTACAGTATTCTTTTATTTGACTTCGTTAATATTACTTTTACTGTTTTGTGAGTTTTTGGTGATATCCATTTGACGTGTCTCTGTACTTATGCATCCCGTCATTGCGTTATTGTTCTATAATTGTTGTATTCTTATCTTTCGCTTTTGCTAAAATGCTTTGTGTACATGACTTTTTGTCTTTCATTGAAACATATGACGTGGATCTGTACTTAAACACCAACGCCATTGTATTATTGTTCTATGATAATGTTTGTATTCGTGTCTTTCATATTTGCTTATGCTTTGTCTATATGCCGCCCTTTTGTCTTTCTTTTATACTCCTTTTAGAAGAAATGCACAATAAGCATATAGGGAAACTTCTAATTTAAATTCTGCAGAGGATATGCCTAAAATAACTATAGACTATTATTCTGTTCATACTTTGAACGACAAAATCATTTTATGTCTACCTATGTGACGTTTACATATTGATCAACTGATCAACTGATGTACGTCAAACGCGCGATTATATGTCAGAGTTAATGCTAGCCTAACCATGTGCCTGGCAGAGTAAGGATTCGGTCATCGTACTTTAAACATTTCAATCCTTTATGGATTGATTTAACATAGGTAATTAAAATCTTATAATAATAAAAAAAAAAAAGCATTAAATGAGGCTGTTGATGTATGTCTTTTGTGCTTCTTTCTTACATATTTGTTTGTTTTTAAAGTGATTTTAAGGTTATAACACGACTGTCATAAAACATTAACGGTTTAGCTTTTACATTAGAAAATGCCTGTACCAAGTCAGGAATATAACATTTGTTATCCATTCGTTTGATGTGTGCTTTTGAGTTTGCCATTTGATTGCGGACTTTCCGTTTTGAATTTTCTTCGGGAGTTCAGTATTTTTGTGATTTAACTTTATCTTTAGGCGAATTGGTCTTTATACTGCACAAAATGACACGAAGAACCATGTCCAAATATGTGAACAAAAACTAACACAGTTTTTCATGAATTTTACCGACTTTAACATTGCTTGTATTCCATACCATTGTATATGTGGCTCATCTCATTTTTTTCACATTGTGTTTTCATTTTGAGATTCGTTTAAGCGTTTCAATGTCCATTTAATATGTCATATAGTCAACACTTCGGTGTTGACATGAATATCAATAATGTGATCATTTTTATAAATTTCCTGTATACAAAACTTTGAACTTTTTGAAAAACTAAGGATTTTCTTATCCCATGCATAGATAACCTTAGCCATATTTGGCACAACTTTTTGGAATTTTGGATCCTCTGTGCTCTTCAACTTTGTACTTGTTTGGGTTTATAAATATATTTGATTTGAGCGTCACTGATGAGTCTTATGTAGACGAAACGCGCGTCTGGCGTACTAAATTATTATCCTGGTACCTTTGATAACTATCATATATCTCACACTTCGTCGTCTTCTACATCACAATTCATGCATATTTGGTGTGATTCCAGTCTCCGTATTTATGGCCTTACTTTGGCCTATAATGATTCACTTTTACAAATTGTGACTTATATGGAGAGTTGTCTCATCATCTCTCTTCTTATATCTATCTATTTTATTTAATGCTAGTAAAAGAAGATTTAAGATATCCATCAGTGAAACAAAAACACAGTGACACAAACACCAGATATATCTGGATGCCTAAGAGAGACGTTATATGCTCAAATGATAGTAAAAACCAAGAACAAACAGATTGAGATATACTGTTTCCAGGTCAAATTCACGAGTCAAAAACAAACTGACATTGTCATGGCAATAAAAAAGAAAACGACCAAAAAGCAAACACTAGTATAAAAAAAGAACATACGACATTGAATTATAGACAGATGCCAATACAGAATATCAAGCTTTAAATTGGCCACAGTCATGACAAGTTGTTGATTAAATCAGAGACCATAAAAAAATGTGCCGTCATAACCAAATTTCCAGAATACAAAAAATAATAAACTATCAACTAATGACAAAGAAAATCACTGGCGAGCATTCTAGATAGGGAAATATACGTAATACCATATCAAAGAACATCTTTTTGTCATATTTATTTGTACATTTGTTTGTTTGAGTATATATTAGTCAGTTGTGTTGTACATTGTATGTTAGTGATGTATGTTTACACAATTTTGGCTGCTGGATCTAAATAACTGTCACATTAGCCAATTATGTTTGTTTTGGTAGCACATCCAATTGTGTCAATATAACGGTACTACACACAATGTATAAACAACTGTTATACAAGTGGAAGGTTAAGCTAGCTCTAAAACCAAAAGGAACACACCATTTGCTGTAGGATATGCCTATACCAAATCATGAATATCACATGCGCACCATTTGTTGATATAACATTATAAGTTAAAATTTTGATTTTACAATGGTAGCAATACATTTTTTTATATAAATTTATATGGAATATTATCTCTCTCTTATATACAATCTATGAGTAAAGTTTACTGTATACAAAGCATTCTCTCTCTTAGAATAGAGAATCTATACCAGAAAGAGATTTAGGTGAGTCTGAAATTCTGAATTGGAAAAGGGGATTTTCACAACTTTTCAAGTTTAAAGTATTTTGTTTTGGACCAGGTGCAGAATTAATTCAAACAGAATTTAATGACATTTTTTCAGGGACAGGATTCACAGTTTTATTTTAAACTCTGACTTTTTTCTAAAAAGATACCAACTGCATTTTAAGATCATTTCTAAAATTAAAAAAAAAAAGAATCACGACAAAGGCCTCTTCCTAGCTTCGTCTATCACCTTTTACATTACAAGTGCATTTGGTCATACCAATCAAGCAGTATAATTCCATATATTCTTTCACTTTTAGCTTTAATATGAACAAGAAGTGTCTCTGTCCTTGTTTATTTCCGATTATACTATTTTCATTTGTCCGATTATCATACGTTATCGCCATCTTACTGTAAAGTGGTTGTATTTTCCTTTTGTCAAATGTCGTTATTCATTTCGTGGATTGATTACTGAATATACACTTCCTGTATGACTTATAAAGTAAGACAAGATTTAACACTTGAGCAACCATGAATCTGATTATTAGATTTACTGGGCTAATATAGAATGCTTCAATTGAACCAAATCTATCTTTTATTCCTTCATTGCATCAACAAAGTCAGGATACATGACATGTTGAACAGTCTCAATAAATTTTCATTTCTAGCCTCTGGGTTTACGCAAATCTTATAAGCAATCGTTTAAGAAATCACATTCAATACCTTTATTATCTTGAAAAGAAGTAGACTATAAATAAGCGTCAAGAGATTAAGAGTCTGTCTAAAAAAATGTTAATGTTAGTGTTCCTGTAAGAGGCTACCAAACCAAAAGCTTAAACTTTAGTCTTTTTTACCATCGTATAGCTGATCTTTCCCTTGAGGAACTCTCTTTTTATATCCCTGCGATTGTTTAAATATTTACTAAACAAGACATAAGTGGTTTACATATTTTAATCACGTGTACTACGTAACAATGGTTACTGTTCTAGTCTATTCAAATAATGACAAACTGCTCGAAAACATAAGCAAAACTGTAATCATTCGTGAAGATTGAGTACTGTATTTAATAAGATAATATATGAGTTGGTTGTTATCCAGCCACACTTAAACCCTGTATGAGTTGGTTGTTATCCAGCCACACTTCAACCCTGTATGAGTAGGTTGTTATCCAGCCACACTTAAACCCTGTATGAGTTGGTTGTTATCCAGCCACACTTACACCCTGTATGAGTAGGTTGTTATCCAGCCACACTTAAACCCTGTATGAGTTGGTTGTTATCCAGCCACACTTAAACCCTGTATGAGTTGGTTGTTATCCAGCCACACTTCAACCCTGTATGGGTAGGTTGTTATCCAGCCACACTTCAACCCTGTATGAGTTGGTTGTTATCCAGCCACACTTCAACCCTGTATGAGTAGGTTGTTATCCAGCCACACTTCAACCCTGTATGAGTAGGTTGTTATCCAGCCACACTTTAGGTTGTTATCCAGCCACACTTCAACCCTGTATGAGTAGGTTGTTATCCAGCCTCACTTCAACCCTGTATGAGTTGGTTGTTATCCAGTCACACTTTAACCCTGTATGAGTAGGTTGTTATCCAGCCACACTTCAACCCTGTATGAGTTGGTTGTTATCCAGCCACATTTCAACCCTGTATGAGTAGGTTGTTATCCAGCCACACTTTAGGTTGTTATCCAGCCACACTTCAACCCTGTATGAGTTGGTTGTTATCCAGCCACACTTCCACCCTGTATGAGTTGGTTGTTATCCAGCCACACTTACACCCTGTATGAGTAGGTTGTTATCCAGCCACACTTAAACCCTGTATGAGTTGGTTGTTATCCAGCCACACTTCAACCCTGTATGAGTTGGTTGTTATCCAGCCACACTTCAACCCTGTATGAGTTGGTTGTTATCCAGCCACACTTACACCCTGTATGAGTAGGTTGTTATCCAGCCACACTTACACCCTGTATGAGTTGGTTGTTATCCAGCCACACTTAAACCCTGTATGAGTTGGTTGTTATCCAGCCACACTTCAACCCTGTATCAGTAGGTTGTTATCCAGCCACACTTAAACCCTGTATGAGTTGGTTGTTATCCAGCCACACTTCAACCCTGTATGAGTTGGTTGTTATCCAGCCACACTTAAACCCTGTATGAGTTGGTTGTTATCCAGCCACACTTCAACCCTGTATGAGTTGGTTGTTATCCAGCCACACTTACACCCTGTATGAGTAGGTTGTTATCCAGCCACACTTAAACCCTGTATGAGTTGGTTGTTATCCAGCCACACTTAAACCCTGTATGAGTTGGTTGTTATCCAGCCACACTTCAACCCTGTATCAGTAGGTTGTTATCCAGCCACACTTAAACCCTGTATGAGTTGGTTGTTATCCAGCCACACTTAAACCCTGTATGAGTTGGTTGTTATCCAGCCACACTTCAACCCTGTATCAGTAGGTTGTTATCCAGCCACACTTAAACCCTGTATGAGTTGGTTGTTATCCAGCCACACTTACACCCTGTATGAGTAGGTTGTTATCCAGCCACACTTACACCCTGTATGAGTAGGTTGTTATCCAGCCACACTTAAACCCTGTATGAGTTGGTTGTTATCCAGCCACACTTCAACCCTGTATGAGTAGGTTGTTATCCAGCCACACTTCAACCCTGTATGAGTTGGTTGTTATCCAGCCACACTTCAACCCTGTATGAGTAGGTTGTTATCCAGCCACACTTTAGGTTGTTATCCAGCCACACTTTAACCCTGTATGAGTTGGTTGTTATCCAGCCACACTTCAACCCTGTATGAGTTGGTTGTTATCCAGCCACACTTAAAACCTGTATAAGTTGGTTGTTATCCAGCCACACTTTAACCCTGTATGAGTAGGTTGTTATCGAGCCACAATTGAACCCTGTATGAGTTGGTTGTTATCCAGCCACACTTACACCCTGTATGAGTAGGTTGTTATCCAGCCACACTTAAACCCTGTATGAGTTGGTTGTTATCCAGCCACACTTCAACCCTGTATGAGTAGGTTGTTATCCAGCCACACTTCAACCCTGTATGAGTAGGTTGTTATCCAGCCACACTTTAGGTTGTTATCCAGCCACACTTCAACCCTGTATGAGTAGGTTGTTATCCAGCCACACTTACACCCTGTATGAGTAGGTTGTTATCCAGCCACACTTACACCCTGTATGAGTAGGTTGTTATCCAGCCACACTTCAACCCTGTATGAGTTGGTTGTTATCCAGCCACACTTCAACCCTGTATGAGTTGGTTGTTATCCAGCCACACTTCAACCCTGTATGAGTTGGTTGTTATCCAGCCACACTTCCACCCTGTATGAGTAGGTTGTTATCCAGCCACACTTAAACCCTGTATGAGTTGGTTGTTATCCAGCCACACTTCAACCCTGTATGAGTAGGTTGTTATCCAGCCACACTTCAACCCTGTATGAGTAGGTTGTTATCCAGCCACACTTCAACACTGTATGAGTTGGTTGTTATCCAGCCACTTAAACCCTGTATGAGTTGGTTGTTATCCAGCCACACTTCAACCCTGTATGAGTTGGTTGTTATCCAGCCACACTTCAACCCTGTATGAGTTGGTTGTTATCCAGCCACACTTCAACCCTGTATGAGTTGGTTGTTATCCAGCCACACTTCAACCCTGTATGAGTAGGTTGTTATCGAGCCACACTTCAACCCTGTATGAGTTGGTTGTTATCCAGCCACACTTCCACCCTGTATGAGTTGGTTGTTATCCAGCCACACTTCCACCCTGTATGAGTAGGTTGTTATCCAGCCACACTTACACCCTGTATGAGTAGGTTGTTATCCAGCCACACTTACACCCTATATGAGTTGGTTGTTATCCAGCCACACTTCAACCCTGTATGAGTTGGTTGTTATCCAGCCACACTTCCACCCTGTATGAGTAGGTTGTTATCCAGCCACACTTACACCCTGTATGAGTAGGTTGTTATCCAGCCACACTTACACCCTGTATGTGTTGGTTGTTATCCAGCCACACTTCAACCCTGTATGAGTAGGTTGTTATCCAGCCACACTTCAACCCTGTATGAGTTGGTTGTTATCCAGCCACACTTCAACCCTGTATGAGTATGTTGTTATCCAGCCACACTTCAACCCTGTATGAGTTGGTTGTTATCCAGCCACACTTCCACCCTGTATGAGTTGGTTGTTATCCAGCCACACTTACACCCTGTATGAGTAGGTTGTTATCCAGCCACACTTAAACCCTGTATGAGTTGGTTGTTATCCAGCCACACTTAACCCTGTATGAGTTGGTTGTTATCCAGCCACACTTCAACCCTGTATGAGTAGGTTGTTATCCAGCCACACTTAAACCCTGTATGAGTTGGTTGTTATCCAGCCACACTTCAACCCTATATGAGTTGGTTGTTATCCAGCCACACTTCAACCCTGTATGCGTTGGTTGTTATCCAGCCACACTTCAATATGCCTGTTTCGAGTTTGAAACATAGTCTATAACAGTCTGTACTCAAATTCTTACTTTATTTAGTCTTTTTAACCTCTTTGATTCAAGAGTCACTTATGAGTCTATTGTAGACAAATAAAGCAGACCTTAATTTAAATCTATATGTCTGTTGAATATATCATTATTGTATACCTAGACACTTGACCACACAGGCTAAATATAAATTTAGCTTTCGGTGATCGATGCAATGCCTTTCCTCGTCGACTTGATCTCAGGATGGAACACTGTACATGCTATATAATGGCAAGAAGATGGAGTAATTTTAAATTAACTTTTTTGTCTGTCGTAAAGGATGAAGAGTTCAGTTACCATGGTACCACATTAAGTATTATTTGTTTTATGCGTCTTAAAACATGTGACAACTTTATGACAGACATTCTTCGTCGGATAACACTTGGTTATACATGACTCACACCATAAAATATATAATTCGACGTCCCAAATTTAGTCCACCAACGTTAGATCTTTTTTTGGTTAGCAATTGGTTTTCTTTTTTCAGCGGGATTTGAACTCATGCTTTGTAACATTGTGGCAACATTCATCTGAACCGTGCCCATAGAATACATAAAAACATGCCTGAGGGAAAAACAAAAATTAGCTAACGCAAACTTGAAGATCCAACATCGTTGGGCTAAACTTGAAACGAATTTGACTCTGAAAGGTACGCCATCGTCTTGCCACTATACATCATGTACTGTGTTACAACCCTAGATAAAGCCGACAAGGAAAGGTATTACATCAATCAACGAAAAGTTCGGTTTTCTTTAGCCTAGGAGGTCGAGTGGTCTAAGGTGATTCTGTTTTGCATCTTGTAGCAACACAAATGCAGTAGGAACCATGAAAACACCATATACGTAAACATTATAAAGATTACCTATATTGCACTCTTAAATTGATTGTGGAATACTTGAGGAAAAAAATATGTCAAAATGATTAATTGATTGATTGGTGACGTTTTCAAAATAAATGAATTGATGTAATTTCCTACAACATGATTGTTTTGTCCCTAGTTTTTATTGCTGTAATGAGTAATGTAAAACCTAAAATGAAACATGAATAATCTACTGCTTATAATGTTTCAATGTTCTGGCTGAGGGATCTGTAGCATCAGTCCATTTAGGCATCCAGTAATATGGAATCCATTCACCTTGTCCTGAGTAAAATTTCTCAAATATTTGTCTATAGTAAAGGGCTTCTTTGGTCCTTGGTGTGTTATGTTTATATGTTAATGCTAGAGATTCTAAATCACTGTCGTTCACCTGAAACAGAAGTTAAGATTTAATGTACTAGTAATCACAAAGTGACAACATTTTTTTGAGGGTCTTTCTCCTGTAAAATAAATTTAACGTAGTGTCAGATATTTGTTTTGCAAAGGCCAACATAATATTGTCCAGTTTCATGCATCATTATCTACTCAGGTTTACACTAACACAGCTCAAGTCCGCGTTTACTTTCTACAATTATAGACTCTTGTTTTTCACTAAAGTCTTCGACATACAGAAAAAAAAAGGAATTCGCTAATTACAAAAGTGATTCAGTACCGTAAATATACAATGTATTTTCAAACCCCAAATATAAGTGAGATATGTTTTTTTAAACCTCAGAACAGAAAAAAACCCTCATTAAATTACCTGTTCACATATAAATTTTTGTAGTATTTCAAACCATGATCTCGTCTTTGATGATACACCATCACTGAAATCTTCCTTTGGTCTCCACAAAATATCTTTTGGAAGGAGATCAATACCATCAAATGCAGAACGTAGTAGGTATTTCTCTATGCCTTTTTGTGGTTGTTTTATACTGTCCGAGAGTGAAAGGTAATAGCTACTAAACTTGTGGTCAAGAAAAGGCACACGAATTTCTAACCTGAAAAAAGGTAATAGTACAACCGATGATTAACGTCTGTCAACTTATATCAGATGTCCCATTGGAACCTTTGCTATACACAATGACATAACATGGTCCAATTGGAACACATATTCTATACCCTGTATTCCGATAGGAACAAATACTGTAATATTTGTTTCAGTCAAAATAATGTTACGGAATATTTCTTCCTCTTTGAACTTGTATTATGAAGGAATTTCTATTTCGTGACACTTTGACCATTCAGAATGTTACGTTTGAGTTTTATTAAAGCAAAAATTGAAATGAATGTCCAGATAATTCAGGTACATTCAAAAACAATTACTATAATTTCAATCGTCCATAAAGAATGTAGCTTTTGATTTACAAGTTAGACATGTTAAAAGTTAGAAAATGAAGAACTTGCTTTTTGCTTTTCCCAAATAAACATCTCTCATAGGAAGCTGTTGATATGTACATTCGTAAAGCACTACTACTTATTACTAACCCCTTTTAGCTATAATAAACCTATAATCTCATTAAAATAAAAAGTTTGCACTTACCCCCACGCAGATGTTGACCTATCACTACGTAAAACATCAAACATATACAGATCCTCGCAAAGTCGTTTACTTTCGATGTCTGCATCTGCACCCGATGGCGCATTGTGAAAGTATATATATCCCTGAGCTATCTCGTCTGATCCTTCTCCAGACAAAATAACTGTTGTGTCGGTCTTTTCTTTTATATATTTACTAAGAAGAAACATGCCTAAAATGATAAAAAAAAAATGTGTTTTAACTTCTATCACCATGTTTTCATCATAATGCGTAACCCTTTTTATAATATATATAAACCAGAGGAGAGGAACTAACATTGGACCCAGAATTTGCAGAAAACAAATATTTAATGTTTTCAATATTTTCAAAAGTTTTTAAGGAATGACTGTTACATTTTTTCTGTCTATGAAGAAATAACATAAAATTTGGTGCACACTGAATAACGCGCGTAGCGGGTTATTTAACAGTGTGCACCATTTTTTTTTATGTTATTTCAAATAAACAGAAACAATATTACTGTCATTTCTTATAATTTAATTCTGAATTCACTTTCAAATCGTAAAAACCATGAAAAAACGCCGATGACGTCGCGGTCACATGACTAAGTTATGTTTATGGGCTGATAACAAAATAATGGCAGCCAATCAGAAGACGCGTTACATTTAAAAATAAATTATCACTTATTATTTCAAATAAACAGTATGATATAGCACGTTACTTTTAGTAACAAACTAAAATATATATGTCATGTCAATTGTAAATTAAACATGAGTCAAACGTATGCATTAATTCAGGAATGACTGTAATATTTTTTTCTGTCTTTAAAGGAAATATAACATGAAAAATTTGGTGCACACTGAATAACGCGCGTAGAGGATTATTTAACAGTTTGTACCACATTTTTTATTTTATTTCGAATAGACAGAAAAAATATTACGATCATTTCTTATAATTTGATTTTAAACCGTAGAAAACCATGAAAACCGTTGATGACGTCACGGTCACATGACTAAATTATGTCCATGGGCCGATAACAAAATAACGTCAGCCAATCAGAAGACGCGTAACATCCCAAATTAAATTATTCAAATATGTTATGGTTTTGGAAAAAAAAATATTATAACATGAGCGACAGTCTTGTCTATAAAAAAACCACATGTACATTTGGTTAAGTATTGGTGATCGCTCGCACTGACTTCTTTGGACAGGCGAGATACAACGACATTTTAGTTTGTTACTTTCTGTGCTTATTATAAAATATCATCCACATTTTTGACACTTTTTTGTTTTGCTGCTTTTTTTGTTGTATTTCATTATAAATTCGTTTTAACACAATATAAAAGTTTGTTTTATTTTTTTATTTTTGGGTTCTTTTGTATGTTTAAAAAGTCAAAGAAACTGTGTTGTCCACGATAAAATAATTTTGCAATCACATATCTGAATCGTCACTTTTATACCAGAAAACCAAACCTAATGATGAATACAATATATATAGAACAGATAATAACCAGTCACATTACAAATTACACGAGATGAGAAGTGCTCGTTCACTTGACATATTGTTTTTGTTTAGAATCCTCTTATGGTAAATATTTGAAGGATTCATAATAATACTTGCTATTTCTGGAAGTACTAATGTTACCAGTATAATTCCATGTTCCTAATATGAATCGTGGTTGTGTCAATAAAATCATTTAACGTAGCGCGGTGAGAAGTTTTGTCGTGGTCCCATTGTTGATTGTTGAATCAAAAAAATTAGTTCTCCAAGATTAATATAAGAATACGACATACATTTTGTACTTGGACAGGAACTATATTATTTTTATCATATTCGTTGGATTTCTAAAATATGCGAGATCAACTTTTTTGGTATGTTTGTTTGTTAAACTTCATAATTAGCAATACTTTACATATAACCCTTACATTGAATAACTTATAATACGACAACTTACCGACCGAAGCACGTATGGTTGTGACGTCATAACTTTCTAGGTGATAAATTACATCTTCGAGGGCAGCGATACCCTCTTCTGGGGTAAATACAACCTCGTGATGTTCTGTTTCTAAGAAGTTTGCCACCTGAAGCAAATTGAAAAAAACCCAACTTATTTTGTGCTCATTTTAAGAGGTATTTTTTTGGCATGAACCCTTCTTTTTTTTCTATGTTACACATATTTTCAAAAAGAAAAACATCATCATTTTTTTAAATTCATATAAAAAAGGAGATGTGGTATGATTGCCAATGAGACAACTATTCACACGAGACCGTGGCAAATGACACGGAAATAGTCAGCTGTTAAAGGCCCTTAAATGACAAACGTAAAACAATTCAAACAAGAAAACTAACAGTATAATTTATGTACAAAATAAGGAACGAAAAACAAATATATAACACAGCAACCAACGGCAAAAACTGAGTAACAGGTTCCTGACTTATAGCCATTAATACAACCTGTTTTTGTGTGTGCTGCTTATCATTCGTCTCTCTTGCTAGGTAGAGGAGCAACTTACAAACTACCTCCAAGACTAAATGAGTAGGTAGGAGCATACATTAGCTTAATGCGCCTGTCAGGGACTTTACTTCAGTGGTTGACGTTGGTTCATGTCCGTCATCTTTGTTTATGGAAAAGTGTTTTGTTATAAAATTAGAGGCCATTAGTTTTCTCAATTGGATTGTTTCTTATTTTTGAAGACATTACGGTTGCCTATAATTGTTTTCTCTTATTTTAAAGGTAATAGTGCATCTTTTTTTCCGACACCAGGGAACGTGATGTTTCTGCTGAATGGTTGCAGCAAGTCGTCACCAAATCATTGTGTTTGAATATCAAACGTGTCATTATTAGCCACTGCAATGCTCATTTAATTAAGCTGTTTAACGTCTAGTGGCAAATATTTCATGCATGTTTAGGACTATAGGAAAGTGGAAGGAATAATATATCCATGTATTCAGAAGAACACAAAGACAGAGAACATTATATTTGAGAACATATGTAAATATCTAGAATTGTGCACCTTTCTTGCTGCTAACAGATCTGTACTGTTCTCCATTCCTATTGAAAAAGTCTGAATACGATAGGACAGTTTCATTTCTTTTGCCTTCTTTGCAAGTATTGAAGCTACAAGACTAGAATCAAGTCCACCTAGGGAAATAAAGTTCAATTTCTAATAGTAAATATGCGTCTTTGTCGTGTTTAAATGCCTTAAACCACAAATAAACAAAGCATACTTCTTATGTAAAAATAAATTTTCAAGTTAATACTTTTAAAAATGTAACTAAGGATTACATATTACTTCATAATGTTGTATAACATCAGATATGTATTTGAATTTGTCACAATAAAAGATAAAAGGTTTTATATTTACTAGACAGTAAGCAATAACATAAATCATTGTATAATTTCATTTAAGTCTACGAATAAGACCGATAGAGAAACAAGTATTGTTAGTAGTACTTTAAATATGTGTAGCAGACATGATTTAACTCATCCATTATATACCAGATAATAGGCATCCTATGCGTCTTTCAGCCATCAATCTTTTTTCAACTGCTGCTTCAAACAAGATGCGTATATTCTCTTCTACTTCGTTTTTATCTGTTCAAAGTTAAATATATAATTGTCAGTTTAAATATAGTTGAGTTTGGCGTGCACAACACTTGTACATATGGATTTGACTTTGATTGTAAATGGTTATTTGACAGATTATTTTATCCTCATACAGATTCTAATATACACCACTGTTGTTCAATCCTTTTTTAAGCACAAAACAAAGCACGATGTCGTGCCCCTAAAGACAAGTAAATAAAAGGAAATAATTCAAGAGCTTCATCAAAGCTTCAGCTGTTGATAGTTTTCTATTAATATTTTGGCCTTTGGTCAGCCTCGGTCAACTTCGTCTTGACTGGGAAATCATTAAATTGTCAAGTATTTACAGAGGACTTAATCAATTGTTCAATCACTTTTGTCTATTCGTCTTCTCAAAGCCTCTTGGCAGGTTTGAGTATTGACAACACTAGTAAACCTTGTTTGCTTCTTTCAATGAGCATTTATGGATTTAATTACCTTCATCGGTAATGCTCAGAGCGAAAACATCGAACTTATCTAAGGGATTTGATTTATTTTTTTAGTTAAGAATCAGTCCATTTGTATTCATCAAATCATGATCTATGCTCGATACGTTGATTTATTGCAAATTCAACATACGTACAATGCTTTATGTAATACCTTGAATTTCAGCTACTGTGTTATATGCTGGTGCTTTTCCAATTTTGTGGAATCTAATTCGTTCTTCGAATGAAGCTTTACCTAGCATGTCTAGTTTATACGTTTCAACATGTCCTGGTAAGAATGGTTCTACATGTTCACTGTAGGCTTCCTGGGACAATCCTATTAAACCTGTGAAAAATATATAGGGTATAACACGATTGTCCCTCAGTTTGGTAGTTCAGTCTTAATTATAACTAGATAGATATAGAAATAGTAATACAAGGCATCTATTCTAAAATTGTATAGACAATATATTTTTTTATCAAATGTTTCATGTTGTCGGTTTCGCTCTTGTATTATCAATGATCATCAATTGAACTGGGTATTTTATTTTGCAGATTTTCACCTATCAAAAGAATTATCTTGAATTAAACTGCAGTCCTTAAAAACATACTATAGTTGGATTAAAATAATTATGATTGAATTGAAAATATTTTTCAAAGTGAACAACACATGCATTTCAAATAAAGTTGTTGTTTTTGAGACATTTTAATCATTATTTTTTTCATTTCGTTATGTAGAAAACATCAAACACACTGGGGATTTAGGAAAGAGAACACTTTAATCAGTTTCATTAAAATATTAAATTCATTCGTTCATTGAGGACCTTAAGAAATTAGTTTAATTAACTTCAAAACAATCTTGCTGCATAACAGAACTAATCAGCTTTGTTATGTTACGGAATGGATTGATTGAAATTATCTAATTTTTCTTAAAGCGCATGTCATGGCAAATATTAAGTCAAGTCGAAGGTGTCCTTAAAATTTTTAGTTTTCGACTCGCTGATCAATCAAATAGAGATACATCCAAATATAAACGAAAAATTTGAAGTACAAAGAGCTTGGAATGTCGCTTGTATCTGCTTAATTATACAGTAAAGCCTGCTTTTTATGTTAAATTTATGTTTTATAAATCTAAATTTCGAAAACGGATACTATATTTTTGGACCTACGGATAGACGGAATAATGTATGTTTAGACGTACAGACAGACTTGTGCCCTTGATGCGGATGGGGCACGAAAAAGATTTAGTGAACGTTTAACAGATCCAGTAGATAAAGTTGTAAACTGTATGCAAGGACTTTTATGTCGTTAGGGGTTGAATACTCTCGCAAATGTCGTTGGATAAAGTTAAGGTTACCAATTGAATTGTCAATATATAATTACCCTTAAACAAAAACGGGAAGGGTAAGATATGGCACAACACCCTTCTACTTCAACACTTTTGATCCTTTCTTACCTTTGGCTTCAGAGCAGACGGCAAGAAACCCATTGTCATTATAAAGTCTGAACATCGGCCGGACGCCATACGTATCTCTTCCCAGGAAAACTTTTCTGTTAGCTGTATCAAGTAGACAGAAAGAGAACACACCGTCTAAATGCTTTGCAGCAAATTCGATCCCTCCTTGAGCATATAAATGTATTATGGCTTCTCCGTCACATTTTGTGGCATAGTGAAAGTCAAATTATTTCTGCAACTGCAATGAGAAGATGCAATGCCAATAACTAGGTTGAATCGTTCCGAATATTAAGTTTTAATATACATGGATAGAGTATATAGAGAAAGAATGATAAGATTTGTAATAAGCCGTTATGACTTTACCCGGGAAGGGGTAACTTCCTATAATTGGGTATACGGGGATGTGCCAAAAATATGGGTCATAATTTTGCGAGATTTTATATAAAAATGACCCTCCTTTTTAATGACATCCTATATCAAAATGCATTTACGTTTGATAACTGTATATTGATCTGGGGTATGATCAAATATCATATATAAATTCAATCTATTCTTCTGCAAATCTGATTATATTTGCACTTTTCTGCATGGAAGTATCTGACATTTAAAAATATCATATATTTCATATATGTGACCCGCCATGACATTTGCAGGCTTATGGAGGTAGAACGTCATTGTTAGAAAAATTATAAACATGATAAATATCGAGATTCAATGAAATACGTATGTGTGAAGAAAAGATAAACACTTTCGTTGGCTTCTTTTTTGCGGACGCCGAACTATACATCATATATAAGTTTTGAAGAAGTTTTACTTTATCGTGTGAAGTGAAAAATATTTGAATCTACATTTTAAATTGATACAAAAAAAATCAAATTTCTGCTTTATAGATTTCCTTTCATAAATGAAGTCTGAAATATATCCATAATAAATGCACCGTATCAAATGCATATAAGAGAACACCTACTTATAAACTGTTACGCGTCGCTTACTATGTATAGAGACATGCATAATAAATCTAAATTAAAAAAAGGAATTCTTAAAGTTTACTTTGATAAATTTTAAACTAACTTCATTTCAACAAGTTTAAATTAAATGTTCTAAAATAGAGCTACAAACAAACAAATACTGCTCTGCTCTAAAGTGTTTCTTTCATAAATGAAGTCTGAAATATATCCAGAATAAATGCACCGTATCAAATTAATATATGAGAACACCTACTTATAAACTGTTACGCGTCGCTCACTATGTATAGAGACATGCATAATAAATCTAAATTAAAAAAAAGGAATTCTTAAAGCTTACTTTGACAAATTTCAAACTAACTTCATTTCAACAAGTTTAAATTACATGTTCTAAAATAGAGCTAAGAATTGTTTGCATTGCAGTAAATTTAAGTCTTTGAAATTTTATTCAAATACGCTATTCAACATCACTAAAAGCCGATAAATACAATAATTTTGTGTTTTATAAATTAGTGGCTTCAATAAATAAAAGTCGTCATAGAACAGTCTCATTTTCATACCGGTATTCGAAATGACTCGTTTCATTGATATTACAACAAATATGTCATAATAACATGACAGAGAGTTTTGTTTCGGAATATTTTAGATAAATATACAAAAATCAAATTTTAGACAATGTACCCAACTAAGCCTGGAAATGGCTAGTCACATATAGTTAACGGCGATTTTCTCACAATGACGTTTTACCTCCATAAGCCTGGATATGTCGTGGCTGGTCACATATAAGTATAGGTCATTCTTTCTTAAATATTTATATAACTATAGGTACTGAATTTCAGTGAATGTTATATGAAAATGGGTACGTTTTTTTAGGCAAAAATGGCACACCCCTACCAAAAAAATATCGAAGTTACCCCCTCCCCCCCGTGACTTTACCGTCATTAGAATATTCAATCACACACAAGAAATAAAGCAAGATATGGAAAATATGTTTAAATTTAAACGGATACAGTAAAGCACAATGCCTGTGAAAATTGAACGAACAAATAAATCTATAAAAAATGTCTAAGAGAATGATAATGTTTATATTCGAACATCTTTTGATTATGTATTTGCGGTATTAAGCATATGATCGCCGCGAGGACAGGACAATTTTTTAGCCCTCCCCCCCCCCCCCCCCCCCTTTTTCCCAAAATCCGTAACTTTCTTCTTTTCTATTAATTTCGCATTTTGCTGTATTATATAAACTTAGATACACTAGAAATAATTTGTATTTGGTATTAATTTTACTATTAGTTTCATTTTTTTTTTACGGAATTGCAAAGTAAGTGAAACTGATATAAGACATAACGATTTTTGGAAAAAAAGGGGCAGTGCTACAAAAAGTTGCCCTGTCCCCACGTTCCTATGGTATTTTAAGCAGAAAAACGCGTAGTCTTAACATACCTGTTGGTGGTTGTATATTTCTCCATTATAGATCAACCATACATGAGGATATCGAAATACTCTCATTGGCTGCATCCCTTGTAGATCATCCACAATAGCCAATCGATGAAATCCGAGACAGCATGTCGGGAAATGATGAATTGTTTCTATTCGGAAAGCATCTGGGCCTCTATGCGTTATCTTGTGAGCAGCGTTACATTGTATACTGGTATCATCGGGGCTACCGAAAATTGCCCAAATTCCACACATGTTGTTATTGCTGCAAATTTGAAATTATTTATACAATCAGATATATCAGATATATACAAATTGAAATTTCTATAGTGTTCGCTATTTATATATATAAAAAAGCAGATACAAACCTTACTGTCCAGAAAGAAAGAAGAAAATGGCAAATTGATAAAATCTTACCCTATCTCGTGCAAGATGATGGAAAAATGATGCAACAGTATAAAGCGAACACTATGTCTAAAATTAGCCTACAACATGTGGGAACTAAGTGATACTGTATGCTAATGTAATATGTCATGCGGAAATTATCAATATTCATTATATATATAGGTTATGTTAACTTTAAGTGTACACGTTCTGAACGAATGACAACATTATTTTACATATTTAACAGTTTGCTACCTTTAAAAACTTTCTTTCAAATGAGTTTTTTAATTCAGATTGTATTCCGTTGCAGGTGAAAAACTAGAGTATATCTACTATTTTTAGAAATGGTTTTCTGTTAGTAATTTTAAGGTATAAATGATCTTTCACACATGCGTTAGAAATAATTCAATCTTTCGAGCGTAAGTCAGGTATAACTTGATATATATTGTCAACAATACATCACAATTCATTATTCAATCGCAAGTAGACATGCTATTTGTTTAAAGACTAATATTTGCATAGTTTGTCTGAAAAGACTCTTGTAAAATTCGCATGGCTTGCCTATGATAGCGGACGTGAACAATTTTAATGAGAAAATCTTTCAAGGTACTTAATAATTGCTTTGTCAAATTGGTTTCAAGGAGACATCGTTACATCGTTTATTTTATGTTGTGTATTATATTTTTTATTTATGAAAGTTTCTGCATATATTTTCAAATTTGTTTGAGACGTGATCATTGGATTCATTGCCAGTTAAAATGTTTTCAGGTGGGAAACTATCAGACCAATCTATTTGTTGTCTGAAAGTTTTGGCTGTTTCCGTGATGGATCCGTAGTTTCTTTCCAAGTTTTCAAGCAAGCATATAATTTCCTATGAAATATCGATCTTAACAAAGTACCATTTATATTTCGGAACATAAAGACATGAAGCAATGAATATACAATAAAGTTAAATGTTTACTTAGTGAAAATAAACAATAACATAGTTTGTGCATTTTTTCCTCACGTAAAAAAAAAGCTTTTACGATAGTATTCAAGACAAACTGGGGTTCAACCGTATGTGAAATATTATGAGTTTATTTTATTCAAATGTCTGATGGTCAAACTTTGATTCTGATTGGGTGTCATTTGCTCAAGATTGTCTTCACAAAAGTACTGAACTCACGAGGAAAATCAAATCGGAGAGACTCTAGTCACATGGAGAAATCAAATGACAAAACACATCAAAAACGAATGGACAAGAACTGTCATATTTTTGACTTGGTATTCAAATGTAGAAAATGCTGTATTAAACCTGGTTTTATAGCGCTTAACCTCTCACTTTGTTGACAGTCTCATCAAATTAATTAAATAAACTCATCATAGATACCATGATTAAATTTTGTATTTACGCCTGACGCACGTTTAATCTACAAGTCAGTGACGCTCGAATCCGAAAAATGTTAAAAAAAAGGCCATATTTATAGTACAAAGTTGAAGAGCATTGAGGACCAAAATTCCTAAAAGTGTTGCCAAATACAGCTAAGGGAAGCTATTCCGGAGGTAGAAAAGCCTTAGTATTTAAAAAAATCAAAAGTTTTGTAAACAGTTAATTTATAAATATGACCATATCAATGATAATTCATGTCAGCACAAAAGTGCTCACTACTGGGCTGGTGAAACCCTCAGAGAATCTATACTCAACCAACAGTTGCATCGATCCAGTGGTTGTAAATATACTCATAACACGCTGTTTGAAATTAGCTATAACAAATAAATTCTTCTTTTCTTTTCTTTTCTTTCTTTTCTTTTCTTTTCTTTTCTTTCTTTTCTTTCTTTTCTTTTTTAAAATCTTTAAATTATTAAAACTTAAAGAACAGTAAGTGATAGACAGACGGGGCCATCAGTAGCACATGATAGTTGTCAAAGGTACCAGGATCAAGTTATAATTTAGTACGCCAGACGCGCGTTTCGTTTACACAAGACTCATCAGTGACGCTCATATCAAAATATTTATAAGCCAAACAAGTACAAAGTTGAAGAGCATTTAGGATCCATGACCTTCTTCAAATTCAAAGGTCGATGGTCACTTATAGCCTTGACTGGCCTTGATAATTGTTTTTCAATTACAAAAAGACAGTTGGAGAATCTATATAACTGCAAATGGTCTACAAGATAAAAAGAATCGAATGAAATATATGATTGGTTATAATGTCCACCTCATTTTTTCTGCAATTTGAGAATTTTCCAATATCTTGTACTAGTATATGATTGAGACTCCCACCCCTGAACCAAAGTTTACTTCTGTTTGTCACGTAAAGACTATTTGAATGTCATACAGGGCTAGTCTTAATGGTCACCCCCCCCCCCCCCCTTTCCCCTACCATTTGAATGTTATGGAGAAGACTTCATTAGTCTGTTTGACTTGTGTCTTATCCAATTCGTACTTTAACAAATAAAATATGTTTAAACTAAACCATTTGAATATATTCAAATATCTTGTAATTGCTCAAGATCTCAACACCAAAACAATATATATAGTGAAGTTTTTTTTATACTGTACAAAATTATATTGAGCACACATTTGAGGTTTGGATGCTGAGTTATAACTGAGATTATATCTATGCTGAAATATATGCTGATAGCGTAGATGTAAAATGATCTATATAATCGTAGTGGCATGTGCTCGGTCATAAAAGAAAATATGTCTATTTCAAACTTCCGCTAATGAGTAGAAGTGTCACATTTTTGTGGCTATAGTGTGGTTTATATAACTATCAATGATCAGATACTGTATGTGAGTTAATGTACAAAATACTCATAACTGAAATTCCTAAACTCTTAGCAAAATACATTTAAATGAAACGTCCATAACAAGTTTAGGAAATTGCTTGTCTTAATAAATCTCTGTCTGAACCAAAACTTCAGCAAAATTGCGTGTAGGAAGTGGTCATTCGGAATAATGAACAATTTAATTGTTTCTCGATGAATTACAACTATATACTTCAGTAAATCAGAGGAACGCAATTTGAAAACCAAATGAAATTATCATTCGAGTTTGAGTAATTACTTTCCCATTATTATTTTATGTGTTTAGTTCATTGGAACTATGTTTGATAATGTACTATTTACGAAGAGGTAACTAACGTTCAATCATGTGTTGAATGCTTGCATTACCAGGGGCGAGGTTCCGGTGTGATTATTTTGTATAAAGAACAGTGATTTTGCGAGTTTTCAACACACGAAGAACAAGTTTATAGGCTGGGTGTACCAGATTATCTGCACCGTTGCCTTAAATGATCTTAAATGCATACTGTTAAATCTAGTCCGGTTAAACATGATTTTTTTCAACTCTTTCAAATTAACAAATATGTAGTGAAATACAGAATGTAAAAGCGTTAGTTCGTAAAAAAGTTTCAATGATATGGATGTGGTCTAACTGCAAATGAGAGACTATCTCATAAAGTAATGAAGTTGATGCAAGCAATTATATCGCGGTTTTTATAGACAACCATTAGGCTTTCAACAGTGTGAAACCCAATACCATATAGTCGACCGAAATGAAAAATATGAAATAATTCAATTGTGAAACCCAACGTCCTAGTTTAAAACAAAACGATTTGCGAAGCACAAATATGGTAGTCACGAACCAACGAAAACCACTAAACCAAATGTTCCTGATTTTGAATAGGCACATAGAGAATGTGTCAAAGTTAAACTAGTTTATAGGCTACCCTCCCCTAATATGAAGCAGGGATGTTAAAGCACAACACAAGAAAAACAAGTGAAACTGCGAGCTACTGCTCATTGATGATACCCCTTCCGCAAATGGATAATTTTAATAGTGTAAAAATATCCAAGTGTTCGGTAAACAGGAAGTTGTTAAGTGATGAATCTGAAAACGCATCACAAGGTAGAGCTGACTTGTATAAACCCTTACACAAAATTTCAGAAATCCTTGTATTGTAATTCCTTAGAAAAATGTGACAAAAATTTTCATCTTGGCTATCATGTGTCAAATCATACAAGTTTTCGGTAAACAGGAATTTGTTGAGTGATGAATCTGAAAACGCATCAAACGGTATAGCAGACTTATATAAACCCTGAAACAAAATTTCAGAAATCCTTGTATTGTAGTTCCTGAGAAAAAAATGTAACAAAACTTTTCAACTTGGCTATCATGTGTAAAATAATACAAGTGTTTGGTAAGCAGGAAGTTGTCAAGTGATGAATCTGAAAACGCATCACACGGGATAGCAGACTTATATTAACCCTGAAACCAAATTTAAGAAATCCTAGTTTTGTAGTTGAAAAAATGTGACGAAAAATATTCATAGGACGGACGGACTGACGAACGGTAGGACGGATGGATGGACGGACAGACAGAGGTAAAACAGGACCCCCCCTTTTTTTAAAGCGGGGGTATAACTATATAAAAAAAACACCCCGAAATTAACACATATTAGAAATAGCAAATACGACAAATACTCTATCCGAACTTTTCTGATTGGGTTTCATTAATATATCCCCCAGAACTAGAAATGTAAGAAAAACAGACAAGGCTTCTTCCGCCTCATTTTAAAACTTAAACCTCGAATTTTGACACACACAGTGATCTCAGTACCAGAATCTATGACCAACGAGATGGTTTTAATTTTGAAATTATAAATGTCCCCACCTTATTAGCAATTTACCAACTTCACCTGCACATGGGCTATACATTTTCCAACCGATTCAGTATTCAAGAACTTACAGCTCCTACTCAGACTCTGTAAAACGTCACCAGTGCCTGAACAGAAAGTTTATGAACCAGGGGTATGTCAAAGAAAGTCTAATCCTTTTTCTAAACAAAAAGTTCATCGGAAGGTACCAAGGCCTTGTTGATAAATATTACGTATCAACTTCACAAATGATACATGCTTGTCTTGAAGTATAGATATTGACGTTGTTTAACATCTTTATGTTAATAACGTGTTATAGTATTCTCTTATTTGACTTTATTAATATTACTTTTACTGTTTTGTGAGTTTTTGGTGATATTCATTTGACGTGTCTCTGTACTTATGCATCCCGTCATTGCGTTATTTTTCTATAATTATTGTTCTATAATTGTTGTATTCTTATCTTTCGCTTTTGCTAAAATGCTTTGTGTACATGACTTTTTGTCTTTCATTGAAACATATGACGTGGAGCTGTACTTAAACACCAACGCCATTGTATTATTGTTCTATGATAATGTTTGTATTCGTGTTTTCATATTTGTTAATGCTTTGTCTATATGCCCTTTTGTGTTTCTTTTATACCCCTTTTAGAAGAAATGCACAATAAACTTATAGGGAAACTTCTAATTTAAATTCTGCAGAGGATATGCCTAAAATAACTATAGACTATTATTCTGTTCATACTTTGAACGACAAAATCATTTTATGTCTACCTGTGTGATGTTTACATGTTGATCAACTGATCAACTGATGTACGTCAAACGCGCGATTATATGTCAGAGTTAATGCTAGCCTAACCATGTGCCTGGCAGAGTAATAATTCGGTCCTCGTACTTTAAATATTTCAATCCTTTATGGATTGATTTAACATAGGTAATTAAAATCTTATAATAATAATAAAAAAAAAGCATTGAATGAGGCTGTTGATGTATGTTTTTGTGCTTCCTTCTTACATATTTGTTTTTTTTAGAGTGATTTTAAGATTATAACACAATGTTGACTGCTGTGTCCTTTTTATTTTTTACATTTTATGTCTATTTATTTTGTTCACGCATCGTTGTCAATATAATGGAATTCAAGTTGATTCACGACTGTCATAACACATTAACGGTTTAGCTTTTACATAAGAAAATGCCTGTACCAAGTCAGGAATATGACATTTGTTATTCATTCGTTTGATGTGTGCTTTAGAGGTTGCCATTTGATTGCGGAATTTCCGTTTTGAATATTCTTCGGGAGTTCAGTATTTTTGTGATTTAACTTTATATTAAGCTGAATTGGTATTTATAATGCACAAAATGACACGAAGAACCATGTCCAAATATGTGAACAAAAACTAACACAGTTTTTCATGAATTTGACCGACTTTAACATTGCTTGTATTCCATACCATTGTATATGTGGCTCATCTCATTTTTTAGCTCACCTGGCCCGAAGGGCCAAGTGAGCTTTTCTCATCACTTGGCGTCCGGCGTCCGGCGTCGTCCTGCGTCCGTCGTCGTTAACTTTTACAAAAATCTTCTCCTCTGAAACTGCTGGGCCAAATTAATCCAAACTTGGCCATAATCATCATTTGGGTATCTAGTTTAAAAATTGTGTGGCGTGACCCCGCCAACCAACCAAGATGGCCGCCACGGCTAAAAATAGAACATAGGGGTAAAATGCAGTTTTTGGCTTATAACTCAAAAACCAAAGCATTTAGAGCGAATCTGACATGGGGTAAAAATGTTCATCAGGTCAAGATCTATCTGCTCTAAAATTTTCAGATAAATCAGACAACCTGTTGTTGGGTTGCTGCCCCTGAATTGGTAATTTTAGGGAAATGTTGCTGTTTTTGGTTATTATCTTGAATATTATTATAGATAGAGATAAACTGTTAACAACAATAATGTTCAGCAAAGTAAGATCTACAAATAAGTCAACATAATCAAAGTGGTCAGTTGACCCCTTTAGGAGTTATTGCCCTTTATAGTCAATTTTTAACAATTTTTCGTAAATCTTAGTAATCTTTTACAAAAATCTTCTTCTCTGAAACTACCAGGCCAAATTTAAACAAACTTGGCCGCAATCATCATTGGGGTATCTAGTTTAAAAAATGTGTGGCGTGACCCGGCCAACCAACCAAAATGGCCGCCATGGCTAAAAATAGAACATAGGGGTAAAATGCAGTTTTTGGCTTATAACTCAAAAACCAAAGCATTTAGAGCAAATCTAACAGGGAGTAAAATTGTTTATCAGGTCAAGATCTATCTGCCATGAAATTTTCAGATGGATCGGACAAACTGCTGTTTGGTTGATGCCCCTGAATTAGTCATTTTAAGGAAATTTCGCCGTTTTTTGTTATTATCTTGAATATTATTATAGATAGAGATAAACTGTAAAGAGCAACAATGTACAGCAAAGTAAGACTTAAAAATAAGTCAACATGACCTAAATGGTCAATTGACCCCATAAGGAGTTATTGCCCTTTAAAGTCAATTTTTAACAATTTTCATAAAATTTGTAAATTTTAATTAACATTTTCGACTGAAACTCTTAGGCCAAGTTCAATATAGATAGAATGTTTGTAAGCAGCAAGAATGTTCAGTAAAGTAAGATGTACAAACACATCACCATCACCAAAACACAATTTTGTCATGAATTCAAATGCGTCCTTTGTTTAATATTCACATAGACCAAGGTGAGCGACACAGGCTCTTTGGAGCCTCTAGTTTCACATTGTGTTTACATTTTGAGATTTGATTAAGCGTTTCAATGTCCATTTAAAATGTCATATATCTCACACTTCGTCGTCTTCTCCATCATAATTCATGCACATTTGGTGTGATTCAAGGCTCCGTATTTATGGCCTTACTTTAATGATTCACTTTTACAAATTGTGACTTATATGGAGAGTTGTCTCATCATCTCTCTTCTTATATCTATCTATTTTATTTAATGCTAGTAAACGAAGATTTAAGATATCCATCAGTGAACAAAAACACAGTGACACAAACACTAAAGATATCTGGATGCATAAGAGAGACTTTATATACTCAAATGATAGTAAAAAACAAGAACAAACAGATAGAGTTGTACTGTTTCCATGTCAAATTCACGAGTAAAAACACAAACTGAAATTTTCATGGCAAAAAAAGGAAAACACCAGTCTACAAAAAGAACATACGACATTGAATTATAGACAGATGTCAATACAAAATATCAAGCTTTAAATTGGCCAGAGTCATGATAAGTTGTTGATAAAACTAGAGAACATAAAAAATGTGCCGTCATAACCACATTTCCAGAATACAAAAAATAATAAACTATCAACTAATGACAAAGAAAATCACTGGCGAGCATTCTAGATAGGGAAATATACGTAATACCATATCAAAGAACATCTTTTTGTCATATTTATTTGTACATTTGTTTGTTTGAGTATATGTTAGTCAGTTGTGTTGTTCATTGTATGTTAGTGATGTATGTTTACACAATTTTGGTTGTTGAATCTAAATAACTGTCATATAAGCCAATTATGTTTGTTTTGGTAGCACATCCAATTGTGTCAATATAACGGTACTACACACAATATATAAACAACTGTTATACAAGGGGAAGGTTAAGCTAGCTCTAAAACCAAAATGAACACACCATTTGCTGTAGAATATGCCTATACCAAATCATGAATATCACATGCGCACCATTTGTTGATATAACATTATAAGTTAAAATTTTGATTTTACAATGGTAGCAATACATTTTTTTATATAAATTTATATGGAATATTATCTCTCTCTTATATACAATCTATGAGTAAAGTTTACTGTAAACAAAGCATTCTCTCTCTTAGAATAGAGAATCTATACCAGAAAGAGATTTTAGGTGAGTCTGAAATTCTGAATTGGAAAAGGGGATTTTCACAACTTTTCAAGTTTAAAGAATTTTGTTTTGGACCAGGTGCAGAATTAATTCAAACAGAATTTAATGACATTTTTTCAGGGACAGGATTCACAGTTTTATTTTAAACTCTGACTTTTTTCTAAAAAGATACCAACTGCATTTTAAGATCATTTCTAAAATTTAAAAAAAAAGAATCACGACAAAGGCCTCTTCCTAGCTTCGTCTATCACCTTTTACATTACAAGTGCATTTGGTCATACCAATCAAGCAGTATAATTCCATATATTCTTTCACTTTTAGCTTTAATATGAACAAGAAGTGTCTCTGTCCTTGTTTATTTCCGATTATACTATTTTCATTTGTCCGATTATCATACGTTATCGCCATCTTACTGTAAAGTGGTTGTATTTTCCTTTTGTCAAATGTCGTTATTCATTTCGTGGATTGATTACTGAATATACACTTCCTGTATGACTTATAAAGTAAGACAAGATTTAACACTTGAGCAACCATGAATCTGATTATTAGATTTACTGGGCTAATATAGAATGCTTCAATTGAACCAAATCTATCTTTTATTCCTTCATTGCATCACCAAAGTCAGGATACATGACATGTTGAACAGTCTCAATAAATTTTCATTTCTAGCCTCTGGGTTTACGCAAATCTTATAAGCAATCGTTTAAGAAATCATATTCAATACCTTTATTATCTTGAAAAGAAGTAGACTATAAATAAGCGTCAAGAGATTAAGAGTCTGTCTAAAAAAATGTTAATGTTAGTGTTCCTGTAAGAGGCTACCAAAACAAAAGCTTAAACTTTAGTCTTTTTTACCATCGTATAGCTGATCTTTCCCTTGAGGAACTCTCTTATTGTATCCCTGCGATTGTTTAAATATTTACTAAACAAGACGTAAGTGGTTTACATATTTTAATCACGTGTACTACGTAACAATGGTTACTGTTCTAGTCTATTCAAATAATGACAAACTGCTCGGAAACATAAGCAAAACTGTAATCATTCGTGAAGATTGAGTACTGTATTTAATAAGATATGATTGCCTTTAAAAAGTTTTATAGTTACATTTGTTGATGCTAAATAAATTCCAAATGTGAAATTTATTTAAGAAAAGTGAATTTTGTTTAAAAATTAGTTTTCCTTTGGTTTGATTCTTTTCATTCCGCTGAAAACTTCTCTCCAGTTTTGGTAAGTATTGCTGTATGGATCAAACGCAAATGGACTGTTTACTGAATATCTTCCCATTCTTTTTTCTTTGGGTATACGATGTAAAAGTTGACCTAAGCTCATAAGTTGTCGACTGTCAGTGTTAAATCCGTCGTACGATGAAGGATATCCAAATCCGAATCTTTTCTGATAGCGATCATTCCATTTTTGAAACTGAGCACGGTTCATGGTGAATGGTTGAAAACCTTGAGTCTTTGCCTCAAACGAGACGACATTGGCAATAAGTGAAATGAACACGGTCATCGCCACTACAAAGAATGTTCCTGCATACCAGCTATTCATTTTGCCTGAAATAAAAAAATAAAAAAAATACAATATCTAAATATGCAATATCCTGTTAAATGTTTTTCCTACCTTCCGGTCCGTACTATTTTTTTCTCATATGTATTTCCCAGTGTGAATAGGAAAAGCCAATAATGGGGAGATTTTTATTCCAAGTTCTTACTTAGCAATCAACTTAAGGAAACCATACATTACTGGGTTTAAATATCGTCGAAGTTATCGAGGAAATAACCAATTAAATTTCAAATCAGATGTATTTCATCATATAAAGCAAGGGATTCTAAAGTGTGATGATAATTAAATCACATGTATGTTTGTACAATGAGAATTCAAGTAGTGGATATCATTAAATCATACTAAAATCATAAATGTTAGAACAGAAAACTTTTAACTGTTGATAAAATCGAATAAAAATACTACTGTGTTATACTGATCTGAAACCTTTCTTACAAATCTGACTAAAATGGAAATAAAATAAGAAAAAAAAAGCTAATGAATTTATCACAAATCAAACTGAAATGGAGGTTAAAAAACTTGATTATATTTATAAAATCCGACAGGAATGGAAGCATAACAAGTGGTCGTAGATATGTAGCAGTGTGTTGAGATATAGAACAGTCAGTACTCGTGATTCAAAATATCAAGTAATCCAATTATGAATTCATTTTCACTTTAAAATGCATTTTAGTGAGTTTCTGTGTTGTTACATTTAAGTGTTGTTATTAGGTCTAGTAATGTCGATTTGTTTTTAAAGATTCTGAATCAAATGTAAAGGCAATACTTTTACTAATCTGTTTATATTACTAGAAAAATCATATTTAATATTCTTGAGTTTAGATTATATGATAAACAAAGAAGTATGAATCATCAACAATAGAAGACAGTATACAACAGACCACATTAGCCACCAACTCCTCCTATAGATAGGACTAACACAACACATTAACCACCTCTGTGCTCCTTTCTCTAAAATTTTTATGGCTTTATCCATTTACAATGTACTACCTATTTATTGGATATTTGTAAAACACTAATAAAAACAGAAAAATATAACAAAGAAATCTCGACTTTCTTTAAAATGCGCGTTACTAGCGAAAGGATTCAACTCATTAAGTTTATCATGATATGCTGATATTCCTGTTCTTACTCTACTTACATATGATGATTTATTTAAATCTTTTTTTTTTGTGGTAATATTTTTGTTGGTGTGTTAGTTGTGTTTGGTTATGTGCGCATGTGAGTCTGCGAATGTATAATTTGTTTTGAATATTAATATTGTCAACTAATTTAATAAGAAGGATAAACAATCATTTCGAAAAAAAACCTACCTACATAAGTGATCATTATTTGTTTTTGTTTTAAATAATTAGTTTAATCATGTGCAATTTTTTTTTTAAATAATTTTGTAACATGCAATTCTACTGTTTCTTTAGTAGATTGAAATCAAAATAATTTTATACTTTTAGCCGACAAGTTTGAATTTCTAGCAAAAGCTATAAGTATGCAATTTCTTGAATTGCTTTCAAAACAAATGGATATTTTCTCATTTGACAAATTGGATATATTTTTGCATATAACAAAGACTAATCAAATTCACTTCAGCGAAACAGAAAAGTTAGTTTGACAAATGACTTAAGATCAGTTAAACATAAAGATATGGCGAAGTTACTTATCCGGGCTTGATTAATGGTCAAAACAAGACTTAACAACAATACATATATAGCGGTAAATAGTTAATTAAAAGTATGCGAACTGTAATTTAATACGCCAGACGCGCGTTTCGTCTACACAAGACTCATCAGTGACGCTCAGATCAAAATAGTTATAAAGCCAAAAAAAGTAGAAAATTGAAGAGCATTAAGGACCAAAAATTCCAAAAAGTTGTGCTAAATACGACTAAGGTAATCTATTCCTGGGATAAGAAAACCCTTAGTTTTTCGACAAATTCAAAGCTTTGTAACAGAAAATTTATAAAAACAAATGACCATATAATTGATATTCATGTCAACACCGAAGTAAGATTGAGGTTTGCATACGCTAGAGTTGATTGTCTTTTTATGATTTGATGTTATTAGTTAAAAGACAAAAGACAACCCGAAACCATGGAATAAAATTGAGACTGAAAACGGGGAGTTTATCAAAGACGAACAGCAGAAAACAGCACAAGGCCACCAGTCTATTTTCTTTTCTTTCATATTCAGTTTTTATTAAAGAGGTTCTAATACACGTATACAGAATTGGGCCCTAGCTAATCGAATAGAAGTAAGTATCGCAGTTGTACGTTCTGTATACCGAAATTAACTCATCAAATATGATTTGACACGTGAGTTTCGTTCACATACGACTCATCAGTTGCAGACGGTAAGAAGACCAAATTTGATAACCAATTTAAAGAGCATGAATTAGAAACAGAAAATTCCGAAAAATTTCGCTGTATACGGGTAAGGCAAACTATTCCCTGGGAAGGAGCGGGTTGGGGTAAACAAATTTAGACTTCATGTAAAAAAATCTGCTATTTGGTTGTTTTTTGATAAATTGAGAAAAGAATTTTAAAATGTTTTAGCAACATTCAAAACCAAAACTAAAAGTTCTTTTGAAATCAAAGTTATACACATTCTGTTCATGACGTCATGTAAGATATATATTATTTCATTGCAGTTTCTAATATGCTTTAATGCAAAAATTAAACTTTGAAAAATGTCAAATTTTGCAATAGTCAATCCAAAATGCTTTTATCAGCGTTGAAGAGGGCTGAACAGGTTTCGAATGTATTGGCATTCAAATTTATACTGAACAATCATAATATTTAGAATTTTTGATATACAGTTATTTGATGTACTTTTTTTTTTATCAATTTCCTAAAAATTAATGTATGAATAAATAAAGGCAACAGTAGAATACCGCTGTTCAAAACTCATAAATCCATGGCCAAAAAACAAAATCGGGGTAACAAACTAAAACCGAGGGAGACGCATTAAATATAAGAGGAGAACAACGACATTACACTAAAATGTAACACACACAGAAACGGACCGAGCATCAGACAAATTCCACGAGAATAACAAATATAACATCAAAACCAAATACATGAATTTGGGATAGACAAGTACCGTTTTGAAATTGTTTGAAATTGTTTTTACGAAACAATACAGAAACATATTTTAGTCCTGTTTTCTATAGAATATTAGATCCCTTTCGATACGGATTCTTTAATGTCAACTGGAGTTGAGGCATGCTCCAAGAAATTATGTTACTTAGTGCGCTTTCACTTGGGTGCTCTGATGGAATGACAAAATAAATTAGTTGGTACGATGACAAAATGTAGATATTGCATAATGGAATGATTGTTTTTTTAATTTTAACCTCATTTTTGGTGGCCTTGATAGTATAAAAATGATGATATAACAATATTACATAATGGGCAAAAATGGTGTGTACTAGTTACTGTACAGTACATGCAGCGAACAGACGCTTGGGGCATGTACATCAATATGCTATGTTATTTTCCGCGTGTTTATTTGTCTGTGTGTATATTCTTTGTGTGTGTGTATATTCTTTTCACTGATCTTGTTCGTTCTTGTTTTATACACACGATATTAGAATAAAAGAAGTTAAATCAGGATGTTGCTAATATATATTCTCAGTAATATTACCATAGAAAACATTAGGTCTTTAAGGAAAGGTGACATTACATGAAATTGACTTTGTTTTTATATTCATTGTTAACATTGTTTTGTCAGGGTTTATTTTTAGAAATTAGATGCATTGATTTTTGTCAATCAAAAGAGATGAAATATCTTGATTTTATTTTTTTTTATTGAAAAGTTGACATTAATATATGTCCGATTATGTATTTGTCTACAAATGAAGGTGGTTTAATGCTAAATTCTTAATTTTATTAATTCATCCAAGTCCGAATGAAAGAACCATCTTCATTAGCTATAGAGGTTTTTATCCAGCGAATATGTTTCTTTCAGTCTGTGTTAAATTTTTTTCAT
Organism: Mytilus trossulus; assembly: GCF_036588685.1. NCBI lineage: Eukaryota > Metazoa > Mollusca > Bivalvia > Mytilida > Mytilidae > Mytilus > Mytilus trossulus. Next base: position 17,108,958 of record NC_086374.1, on the reverse strand, counting down.
ATTTAATAGGTTATTGTATTTTAAAATCTTGATGGAATGTCTTACTGTAAACAAATGTTTTTGGAGGCCATACGACCTTTTATTAAGTATTGATTATTTGCTTAATCTTCAGTGATTACTTAAAAAAATCTATTTTTGACATATTTTTTTTGCGGTTTGCTTTGGTGTTATATGGTTTAGAGTTCGTATATAAGAACTCCAGTGTCGATATCTGAATATAAAGATAGCCGAGCAAGGGTAGTTAACTATGAAACAAAGTGGCATCATGTTATATAAAAAATTTAGTCCTGGTATCTATGATGAGTTTATTTACATTGTTTTTGGTGAAGGGTGAACACGCGAAGAACTCATTTCACAGTTTATGAATAACTGAAAAAGACAACACTGAAAATTGTAATCATCCCACTTACAAGTGAAACTTTTTATATTTAACCACTTCAATAAGAAAATAGGTATGTAATGTAATGATACACGATAAAAGTTGGTTTATATTGACGTAAATCTCGAATGTCAATAAAAAATAAATTGTACCGACTATTCTGTGCTTCCATGATGATTGCGTTAATTACTATATATTTAAGTTGATGGCCTCATAAAATATTAAAAAGCTAATTATAAAAAATGAATGAGTTTTAGATTTTACCATGATAATGGGATCTGACTTCAATCTTTGACCGATCTATCGTGCAATAGATTCCATTATAATCTAATTGACTGTATTGTCCTTTACTAATGTCTAATTAAATCTTCAAAGAGGTACTGAGGTTCTTTATTTTATAGTCGATTTGCCTGTTAGTCTTGTAATCTATTTCCTGCGAACACGTTTTAAGGTTAGAGTTTATGTTAAGCTTAAGCTGTAATCAGTGTCTTCTGTTAGAATTAATTAACCATTAAATTAAAGACAGATACAACGTGATTCGTTTAGGGAATAAAAGTATTGTATCTGAAGAGCTGCTATAGTCAGTTGAGGATTTGAGTCATTAAAACGGATATTTTCGAAATCACCATCTGACTAAGGAAACCTTCTATACGCTTTCATTCCTTTTCTTATACGATACAAGAACTCACTTAATGTTCGAAATAAAGCATTTGAAATATCCAAAAGTCGTCTGTTTCGATTGCGCAACAATGTTGCCAATGACTCCGACTGTAAATCGTAGAATTGACGACATACGACATCCAATCAAACATTGAGTTTATATGGCATATCACACTAGAATGCAATAATCTATTTACAAAGAGTAAATCAAAATCCATATTCAATTCTTCGAATAGAGAGATGAAAATGAATGTTTACATTAAAAAGTAAAATAACAAAATAACCAAACTCCGAGGAAAATTCAAAACGGAGTCCGTAATCATATGGCATGATGCCCAAAGGATAGCAGCATTCAATTAGTATCTCTAACATTTTGTCACTATGATATATTTTAATATGATGTCAATAATGTACTATATGACGGATGCAAAAATTTTGTCACCATGAGTTGATCATTTCTAACGGTTGTTTTCTTGTTTATTGCTTTGGATTTACTGTTCTTATACTATAAAGTGAATGTATAATCATTCAATCAGCATTCCGTTCGAATGTACTACTGGTAATTGCCATGTACAACTCTACAAATCATATTTACCCATATCACATGCCATAATAGTGTCAATTGTTGTCAGATGTTAAATAATATCATCTAAATATTAAAACATTTTTCCCTATAGTGTACTTTATTTTATCCTGCAATTGGAAGTTCTACTATACAGATATAGCCCTACAGATATAGCTATGCTGTATCTGTATACTATACAGATATCGCTTTCAAACTCCGCGCACTGCATGACTGAGTATTGTATGAACCTGCGTAAACTCAAAATGTGTATCATTTGCACTCCAATGACGTATTAATTGCGAATTAACGATTACTTTTGTTTATAAACATTTCTTTAGAGAAATAAGAATCAGACCAGTTTTCTGATAACATACACATATGAACAGCAGTCTTTTCTACGATGACGATTTAAAAACTTGAATGTGTATTATTCTGTCACAAGAAAACAACCATGTCAATTTCAGCATGCATGTTTAGTGAATGTCGAGTCTGAAGCGTAGGACAACTCGTGCACTCCTGTTTCAAATTGGACAATGTTTTGTTATTTTTTTACTGTTGAAATTAGTTGTTCTGTTAAAATAGATAATTATGCACCTTGAGAGATGTATTATTGTTGACCATTCGTGATTCTTTTTTTGCGAACCCGTCTTCAGCTGAATGTGTGATTACTGTATCGTATTACTACACGGGCGTCAAGGGCTTCAAATAGAAAATAAATGCAAAACATGTGTTTTTTTTGTCTTTCGAAACACAAATAATTTACAGAATTAATTTCAGGATAAAGACAATAACTGTTTAGTGTCTTTAAATATCAGCTGTATTTGTACTCGGCTCGAAACAGGTGTAATAGCTCGGTAAAAGCTCGCAGACACCTTGTTTCCTAGCCTTGTACAAATATAGCTGATATTTAAAGACACTAAACAGTTATGGTCTATATATTCTGTTAATATAGAGGGAAATCAAATGTTCGTCCAGTATTTGATATGATTCAATATATTGAAGAAATACAACCACAACTATCTAAAAAAAATATGCATAAATTGGACCTTCTTATTGTAAATGTTGACCTGAAAAAGGTACAATACAGATAATTATTTTCGAAAGAAACGTCTAGAATAAAGTAAACTCACAAAAATACTGAACTCTGAGGAAAATTCAAAACGAAAAGTCCCTAATCAAATGACAAAATCAAATGATAAAACACATCAAGTTAATAGACAACAACTGTCATATTCCTGACTTCGTACAGGTATTTTCAAATGTAGAAAATGTTGGATTGAACCTGGTTTTATAGCGCTAAACCTCTCACTTGAATGACAGTTCAAACTTCATTATATTTACAACGATGCAGACGAACAAACAGACGTTATATGTAAAATTGTCAAAATAGGGGTACAGCAGTAATGATCGTGTCACAATCCCAATTTGAACAAAAACAAACAAATATTTAACAAAGAATGTTATGTAAACTATAAGACTATACCTGCAACTTAGACATGTCGGAAATGTCGTATGGATATAAAATAGGTTCCATTAGAGAGTTCAATTAGAGTACAAAGCATGTCTTATTGTTAATAAAATAACCATCTTTAAAAATAAAGTTGATTATATATGCTATGAAATGACGATTTAGATAACATTTTAAAGTAAGAAATAATCATACCAATTAGATGAGCATATACCGTTCGTGCATGCAAGTGTAACGTATTTCGTAGGGTAACCAAATGTGTTCTATTAGTTTGTAGAATACAGTTAACATTTCAATGTAAATATTCTGCCTGGTCTTATAATAGCATAACAACAATAAGATAACAAATTAAGGTGAAAAATTCACGTCAAAAGTGTTCCATCAACCAAAGATAAAATAGTTCATTGTCTTCATGTTACTTCTAGGAGATGGAATTATGAGGTAAGTACCTTAAAGCAATTGTCAATAGATCTAAGCTATCAAGGCTTTTGTTTCATATATATCGAATGCAATTTTCGTGATGTAATAGACATTTAGAAGTTTTTGACTCGTACTATATCCGGTTGAATCCCTGCATCTTAAATGAAATCAACTTTTCAAGTAAAAATAATGAGTTGATTGAGTTTTGTGATTGATTTATTAGTCATTATCTCCAAGGGACATCCAGTAAAGTTTATATTTACATCGGTTTCCGATCTAGCAAATTATCTGTATGCGCTATGTGTATACTTTGTCTAAGAAGGTCGATACTATGTGCAAAAAGATTTAGAAATTTGTAGTATGCATTTATAACTTTTATCTTGATTGATAAACAGATGATATTGTATGTCTTATGTCTTAAGCAATGTCTTCATACACTAATTGAGGTTTATATTTAGAGACTTAAGTATTTCATGCATGCAATATTGTATATTGTCCTCTGGTTTCATGTTGATACTTGTCTCCTGAACAATCAAATACCACCACCTCCGTATTTTGAAATGAGGAAAAAAAATAAATCAAACGCATAATTAGAAATAATTTCAATATCAAGAGAAGGGCATATGACAATGAGAGAAAAATAAAGAAGACTTAATGCATATGTCAAATAGCAAAGCAAACGGCTTTGGGGTCTATAATAACTTACTATGCGGTAATGGTTTTGCTCATTATTGAATAATAAAGGCAATAGTATTATACCGCTGTTCAATAGTCATAAATAGTTTTAGCTGGAACAAATCCGGTTCATAAACCAAAATCGAGGGAAACACACCAACTATATTAGAGGGAAACAAGGGTACAACAGAAACACCGAGCCGCTACAAAAACAAACTCAAACATATAAAGAAACAGACTATTTGACACAACAACTGCCAAGTATAGTACAATAGAGCTCTTTTTTATTTGAATTATTTGTAATCCAAAAAGAACATATAGTCGACAGGTAACACTGTAAACTCTTTTTGTGAATTGCAGATCATGGTTCATACAATTTGTTAACTTAATATCACATTATGTGTCCTGAAAATTGTCCCAACTGCAAATTCTTAATATAACAATGGTCACGAAAACCAGAGAATGGTACAACCATATCAAATGTAAATAAATAGAAATTCCAATTAAATGTCATGGAAACTGAAATTCAACAACACAAGTTAAATAATCTTTATAAAGAAATAAATACATTTGTAAATGAATTTATTGAGTCAACAAATAATATTGCTGAATATGAATTATCAGTTGGAAGACACTTTGCATTTGCACATGCATTGTTGACTAATAAATTATGCATTACTAAACAAAGCATAGTGTCCAACAACTAATGTGCAAATTCATTAGTGTCACTTGTAAAGATATAATGGACAAATTTATGTATTTTTGCAAATGAAATGAAGTCAAACAGAGAGCATGTCAAAGTAGACCATACAAAATATTGACATTTAATTGGATTATGTCTAAAATTATGTAATAAACTGCACTGATTTTAAGAAATGAGTTTTTTTGTCATTACAAACAATGCTCAATTTAACTGGTCTCCTCGATGACATTTTATGCCATTTGACTTTGTTTAAAACTGAATTAATAAATACATAATTAACAACCACATGCTATTTGATATAACTTATTACTTCTATTACATCTTTGTTAATAAAATACATTTATAGACATTCTCGAGAAAATATCCTCGCAATGTGAAAAATAGATATGCTTCGTAAGCGGTTAAAAATGGCATTTAACAATGGGATTAATCTCACCCTATACGTAAACAAGGTAACCAACGAAGGCACTATAACTTTATTATAAGAAAAAAATGATTTACCTATAATATACAAAGTCCAAACCAAACAGGGACTTATCGGAGCATTGTTCCCACTTTGAACATGGGAAAACAAAGAAGGCATTAAGAATTTATTATTAGAAGATTACTAAAACAATAAATATGGAAAACAAAAACAAAAAGACCTCATGAGTTCACCATCAGAAGATAATGCAATTTTTTAACAAGGGAGACCAACAAAGGCATTACGAGTTTACTATCAGAAGATTGCATAAACTATAAACATAAAAATCTAAGAGGACAGGAGTTAACTATCATTAGATTGCTCACACTATAAACATAGGATATCAAAGAAGATATTAAGAGTCACTTGTCTAAAACAAGAAGACCAAAGAAGCCAGGTCATTTAATTTCACATTCAGATATATTGACCACGGTCTATCCATTAACAATTCAACCTCTTCTAATTGGGTTCCATTTCAATGTGTAACTAGAAATTAAAGAAAAAATAGACACGGCTTCCTCCGCCTCAGTTTTAGACTCAAACCTCAAATTTGATATGTACGGTCATCTCAGTACCAGTATCTTTGACAAACTAGACGATTTTATTTTGAAAAATTATCAAGTTGCACCACCTAAGAAGCAATATACCAACTTCACCTGCATATGCGATATATATTTCCCAACTTTTTCGATATTCCAGAGCTCGAAGCTCTTACTCAGACTTTGTAAAACGTCACCAGTGTCTGGGCAGAAAGGTGATGACACATGTAGTATGTCAAAGAACGTCTCGTTCTATTACATACCACGTGGTTCATCACCTTTCTGCCCAGACAATGGTGACGTCTCGTTCTTTTCCTAGAATGCGACGTACCTTGTCATCGGAAGGTGTCAATACCGTTTTGATAAATATTCCCTACCAACTTCTCAAATAATACAAGATAGTCTTAAAGTATAGATTCTTGAAACATAAGTTGTTTATCACCTTTATAACGTGTTATGGTATTGTTTTATTTGCCTTTATGAATAAAACTTTCACTGTTTAGTCTGTTTCAGGTGATATCCATTTGACGTGTCACTGTACTTAAATATCCCTTCATTGTGTAATTGTTTTATGACAATGTTTGTATTCTTGTCTTTTATTTTTGCTAATGTGCTTTGTCCATATGCCGTTTTTGTTTCTTTGATAGATAAAAATGACTTGGCTGTGTACTTATACATCCCGTCATTTTATTAATTTGCTATTGTAAATATGTGTATTCAATTGTTGTCTAATGCACTTTGTCTATACGAATTTTTGAGCTTCTTTGTTACATAATTGTTTCTTTATTTTTTTTATCGTGATTAAGATTATAAAAAAAATGTTGACTGCTGTACCCTTACACCTGACAATTTTACCTATTATATCTATTTGTTTTGTTTACTCATCATTGTCAATATAATGAAATTTGATACGACTGTCATACAAGTGAGAGGGTAAGCTAGGTATAAAATCAGATTCAATCCACTATTTTCTACATAAGAAAGAATGCTATCATCCATTAGTTTGATGTTTTGCGTATTTGATTTTGCCATTTGATTAGTGACTTTCCTTTTAGAATTTGCTAGGAGTTCAGTATTTTTTGTGATTTTACTTTTTACTATCCTAACATTTTTTCATACTATAAACATAAAAACAAACAACTATCAGAGGATTACTCACACGGTAAACATAGGACAAAATAGACTACTATCTGACGATTGCTCACACTATAAACATGGAAATCACAAGAAGAAACTATGCGTTTTGCGTATTGCTAAAACTATAAATGAAGTAAGACAAAGGAGACATGAATTTACTAGCTCACTTTATGACCAGGAATTGCTAGAAGGCGTTATGAGTTTTTTTATCATAAGATATCTATAACTATAAGCATGTGAAGAAGACATTATCAATTTACTTTCAAAATAATGAACACTATAAACATATAAATCATAAGAAGGCGTCGTGAGTTTACTGTCAGAAGATTGGCAACACTATACAGGAGTATAGAAATTCAAAGAGGCCTTATGAGTTAACATCCAAAATAATGCACAACACATTACAACATAGGAAACCAAAGAAGGTCCTATGAGTTTACATTCAAAATAAAGCACCACACTTTACAACATAGGAAACCAAAGAAGGCCCTATGAGTTTACATCCAAATAATGCTAATGCACCACACTTTACAACATAGGAAACAGAAGTAGGCCTTAGGTTTAGAAGAGTAAACTTGAATATAGCTTGTATCTATGAACAAAGTGTATTAGAAAGCCGAGAATCTGATAATTAGATTTCTCAGACTGTAGAAATTATACAGGAGGCATTTCGAGATCATCTTATAATAATGCACCAAACTATACAATATAGTAAACTCTGAAGTCATTGTTAGGTTCCTTTTAGTAAATTGGTCACACTTTACATCATAGGAAATCAAACATAAAATGTTCTTTCGAGTTTATGTCAGAATATTGCTAAAACTGTAAACAGAAAACCAAGAGATGTCATTTTAAAATTACTTAAAAAACATGCATAACTACATACACATAAAAAAAACCAAAAAGGCCTATGGATATAAAAAAGGTGATATGGTATGATTGCCAATGAGACAACTCTCCACAAGAGACCAAAATAACACAGAAATTAACAACTATAGGTCACTATACGGCCATCAACAATGAACAAAGCACATACCTCATAGTTGGCTATAAAAGAGCCCAAAATGACAATGTTAAACAATTTAAACGAGAAAACTAAGGGCCTTATTTATGTATGGCCTATAGAGTTTACTATCAGTCGATTGCTCATCCTATAAACATAGGAACTTAAGGAAGGCCCTATGAGTTTATTAATAGAAGATTTCTAAAACGATAAACATAGGAAAATCCAAGGACGCCCTTATGACTTTACTTCCAAAATGATTCCACCCAACACACTATACAACATATGAAATCAACGTTATGCGTTTTCTTCCATCATAGTGCACCACACTGTAAACTTAGTGAAACCACTGAATACCCTATGGATTTAGTACCAATATACCAAAAGATTGCACAAGCCACATTTGGAGACAGGTCTTCAATGCAGCGAGAAATTCCTGCATCCATTGGCGTCCTTCAGCTGGCCGCTAAACAAATATATATGTACTAGTTCAGTGATAATGAACGCCATACTAAACTCCAAATTGTGCACAAGAAACTGAAATTAAAATTAATACAAGACTAACAAAGGCCAGAGGCTCCTGACTTGGGACAGGAGCAAGAATACAAAAACGACCACTTAACACTTTTTTCAGAATACGGACAGTTTAAATCTAATATAATCGTATTGAATTATTTATGCATCTCTTATTCTTGTTTCTTCATTCAATATATACATGTCTAACACAGAGAACGTCAATATGACGGACAGATAGATCAATTACATAATATGATTAACAATGGTTCATATACGTTTGTACTAACATTTCTCTACATATGGCATGCAGAAACTTATGGTCCCATTCTATTGCAAATATAAATAAAACTCTTAGGTAAACATCAATGAGACGACCAATTAACCAATATAATTTAAACAATGTAGACTTCTAGACAAGTCATAAGTACTTTATTCAGATCCATTGTTTTTGTTATGTAGAACATTTAGTACAAGTAAAGACCATGAAAGTATTTAAGCTGACTTTTTAAATGAGTACTATGACTACAGTTCCTATTTTTTGTTTCATTTGTTTGTATTTTAAAGAATTTATAACATTTTAAATATAAAATTTAATCTGAAAGAACATTTCACAATTTTATAATACATTTATTTTATATTATTTGTTGAGGTCCCTCGTCCTGAATACACATTTAACAATTACCATTGAACTTAAAGCAAGCATTCATCAATCAAATCATATATCGGTAATATTTTTAAGACAAGGATAAATGTATGTATTAACTATCGATAGCACATGGATTTGTTGTTATATTGGGAACATGTGTTTATGTTTACAATAATATTTAAATTATTTTAGCATAACAATAAGTCACCTTAACAATGTTAAGAGTTTAAAGTTCTTTGTATGATAGCACGGACTGGTCATTCGCGGTAAAAGTTAACACTGAAAATACATTTTCATAGCTTACCATTCGAAGCTCAGTCTTAGTGCAGTGAAGTTCCCCCACCCCCTCCCCATGTGTACATGTTTTTGTATAAGCTTATAATATTGTAAATGCATTATGTTTTTTCTGCAGATGTTAAAAAGAACATTATGAAATTATGTTTTTGTGATATGAAAGATTCTATATCATTATTTCTCATTGTAGATATGTTTGTAAGGCATGTATGCTGCAGCAGTCTTAGTGTGCTGGCAAAGTGATTTGATGACAGTTGAATTATTCGATAATAAAACTTTGCTGCTCTCGTCTAGGCGAGCTGTTTCCCATAGATATGTGTTTGAGTTTTTGTTCATAAATACTTTATTTGCGTTTGAGGGCACGAATAAGAAAATAACAACAAGAAATTTGCACAGTATTCTTTACTTGTATGTTTATTGTTCCCTATTCATTGTGACAATTACTAAAATATGTCTTAGTCCTTTCTCGAAATGCATTAAAGTTATTTTAAAATGGTATTGTCACTTCTCTCGTTTTTTGTTCTATTCATTGCTCTACTCCTCAGAACTTCACTAATCATTTTAAATCAACAGTTGTCGCATATGTTGAATTTCGTACGTTTGACTGCAACCTTTTCATGAAAAGTTAATATGGAACTGACAATTACACATTTATGAACATAAAACCTTCTACTCAATATCCCGATATTAAATACACCAGATAAATAAAGGCAACAGTAGTATACCGCTGTTCAAAACTCATAAATCCATGGACAAAAAACAAAATCGGGGTAACAAACTAAAACCGAGGAAAACGCATTAAATATAAGAGGAGAACAACGACATAACACTAAAATGTAACACACACAGAAACGGACAGAGGACCAGACAAAATCCCAAGAGAAAAATAAATATAACATCAAAATCAAATACATGAATTTGGGATAGACAAGTACCGTGACACGTCTTATCGCAATGTGAATTTACACTCAAAAATAAGAGAAAACAAACGACACAACGTTAAAATGTAATACACACAGAAACGAACTATAATATAACAATGGCCATATTCCTGACTTGGTACAGGGCATTTTTATAGGAAAAAATGGTGGGTTGAACCTAGTTTTGGGGCATGCCAAACTTCGAACTTTTATGGCCATGTGAAATATAACATCAAAATGACAACACAACACCACAGGACTACAATATAAATAAATTGGAGAACACAATTAACAGAAAATCACACGAACAACAGCCATGTCGGAATGGCAAGGCATAAACTGTGATCCTTGCTTGCGTTATTTAATCTTTCAAATGTATTGTGGTAATGATTGGTCGCCGCGTTTCAGGATTTCTTATCAAATGTCTTTACCAAACAACAACCGTCTTAATGCCTAAAATTTCTGTTAGGTTTTTTTTGCCTGATTTAACTTATAACTAGTACTATACATAACCTTTCGAAATTCGTAATAAATTCATTTAAAGAACATGGCTTTGTTCATTCAATATGTTTAAGGAGCCATTACCCCTAATATGTTCATACTCCTTATTTAAAAAGACACTTGTCCATCATTAGAGCAAATAATTGGAAAACATAAATTTACATATAACAAATCTTTCTAATTTTAATCTAACTAAAATATCTTAGCCTATCGGATACAATACCAAGACTCATTCTTTACACAAAAAGGATTTGTTTTGAAATCTGTTCATTATCATTTAAATATTTACAATTATCTAAGCAAACAATAAAGTTAATACTATGCTGTACAATGACGACAATTTACACAATACTTTACATTAGCGCCTAGCTGGTTTCTGATGAGATCTATAATGAGTATATGGTTTGCCTTTATAATTGATTCTTCATACATACTTTTTTATTATGATAATAAACGAAGTCAGGTAAATTAAGTTTCGAAATTTTCATCAATATATAAAACCCTTTTACATCTGTCACCGCAATTTGATAGATGAACTTTTATGAAAAGTATGATTAAAGTGCGAAATAGCGGTAATTCTTATTATTGGCTTACTTTAACTTTATCATTAACGCTTATTGCAATACTGTGATATACTGTCTTCTTTTTTTTCATATAAATAATAGATTGGCATTAACAACCTAGCATGATATTGGGCTTTTTAATAGATTGCTTGTAAGGTTGACAATGAAGTATTCCATTTCACAGATTGTCAAAGTCCCATTGTATATGGTTACTGACTCGATGTTAGTATCATTAATTCTAACATAAAGGCGAGCAGATTATCACTTGGTTCAATTTATATCATAAACTGTGAATAATGATATGTAATCAAATTCTTAGAATAGACACATACATCGATTTGTATTCAACAATATCACAAGTTTTTTTTCTATGATGGCGACAAAATTGAATATTTGACTATTCTTTGTCAATGTGATAACTAATTCATTTTCAAAAAAATAAACTTCGATATTTCGATAATGCACGTGTAAATCTTCCTATTGCGTGTGTCATCAAGATGCATTTTTGTAACTGTTCAATTAAAGTTAAACAAAATAATAGTGATCTATATTTTGAAGTCACAGTAATGTTTTTATACAAATGTCAATGTGTCATCCAGACCTTGTACGTATTCATATGTTTATAGTCAGACAGATTAAGAAAATCATACAAGATAGATAAATTGTTAAAGACTAATCTCATACATTCTTCTGATATACCAAAACGATAGTGCTAATAGAACATTAAAACTATTAGAATAATTGTTAATAGCAAACAGATATTGTTAAAGTCAAATTTTGGCCGTGTATATGTCAAAAATGATCACATTAAATTTTCAAAACACGCATTTGCAAATTTGGTGCCGCGTCATGTAAATATCCAACATGAGCAGATTAACATGGGATTTTTAGAATATTTGTTTTATAAGGGTACATCTTGTTATTGTATAGACAGTCTATAGTAAGATACAAACATTGGTCATTTTACAATTTAACACAAATGTCACCATAAGAGCATGTAGTTCAGTGGTTGTCGTTGTTTTGCTGAATATCACATTTGCTTTCGTTTACTGGTTTTTTTTTAACATAAATCAGGCTACTAGTTGTCTCATTTTAATTATTTTACATTCATTTATATCAATATGCGGTCTGTGTTTTGCCATAGTGTTGCTAACTTTTACGCCATTGGTCTACAGTTGAAATCATACCACATCTTATTGTCTTTGTAGTGACAAAGAACAGAGTTGATAAAAACCAAATAAAGGCAACAGTAGTGTACCGCTGTTCGAAAGTCACAAATCGATTGAGAGAAAATAAATCCGGGTTACAAACTAAAACTGAGGGAAATACATCAACTGTAACTATTTATATGTCTTATAGTGTTTTGCAGGTATCTTCTTATTTGCCCAACATAGACACATTTTTGTTTAATAGATATCACCTTTATTAACCGACAAAACATATTGATAATAAAATCAGAAATGGTTCAATATTAATTTTTATTGATGGTGTTATTTCTTTCAAATTTGCTTTGATAGTGCCTTCAAATCATTTATATATACTCCACAAAAAAGTTAACACCAACATTGCAATTGACATAAGACACACATTTGATGACAAAATGAGCGTTAACATTACAGTCCTGTGTATCATAATTGCCGTGCTTTAGTAGAAAAATCACCAATGCTAAAAAAAGTTGATGGAAATTTAAATGTACCCCAGATTGATTCTGTTACTGATGAGATATTTCTTAAATGGAATTATATTTGGCAGAGATAAAAAAAAAAATGCCATTATGCTATTCTATTTCAAATATGACGGTCTCACTATCAATGGGAAGCAATCGGTTACAAACGTTGGATATATTATCAACCAAAAATATGAGTGCTTTACGGAAACGTCATTTGCCAAAAAATAAAATGTTAACAATAGGCAGAACGTCTTGAAATTGACACAATAATTCTTTTATGAAAATGTAAATGTATTACTATGAAATATGAAATGCAAACTCAAAACACGGAGTAATTTTTCTTTAAATGATCTTGATCATATACGTAAAAGAAAAATTAAATAAATGAATGGGGTCACCGTTCATTTAAGCTCATAATCTGAAACAACAAGAATCTTACTAAAAACTAAGGGGAAAATTGTGTTGGCCTGAGCTTATATAGAATTGCAACATTATTTGAATAATAACTATAAACAGAAGATATTCGTTACTTATTTGACATATTGCTAAAACGCGTCAATTTAATATAATGTATGTGACTTTCATACAATCGAGAGATTCAGCTAGATATAAAACCAGGTTTAAATCCACAATTTTTTACACAAGTAAATGCCTGTACGAAGTCAGGATTATGATAGTTGATTTTCAATACGTTTGAGATGGTTGAACTGAAAATTTTGCAATTGGATAAAGGACTTTTCAATTTCAATTTTAAGTCTCCATTGACGTATTGAATTTTAAACCTGAAGCCTTTTGTTATCTATTCATCATGTTTTTCTTTGTCTAATGTGTTCTCCTATTTGTTTGTATTGTAGTCCTGTAATAATTTGTTGTCATTTCAATGTTATATTTAACTTTGCCATTAAAGTGCGAGGTTTGGCATGCCATAAAACCAGGTTCAACCCACCACTTTTATTCCCCTTTAAAAGTGTCCTGTACTAAGTCAGGAAGATGGCCATTGTTATAATATTGTTCGTTTCTGTATGTGTTGCATTTTAACGTTGAGTCGTTTGTGTTTTCTCTTATTTTTGAGATATTGAGATAAGACGTGGCACGGTACTTGTCTATCCCAAATTCACGTATTTGGTTTTGATGTTATATTTGTTTTTTGTCCATGGATTTATGAGTTTTGAACAGCGGTATACTACTGTTGCCTTTATTTATTTTACTTATTACTTGTCTAATGTTGTGCTATTATTGATACATACTACATTGTCTACAGTGAACTTCATTTACGATATCTTTTAACGTCCGTATCAAACGCAAAAAGTGACCTGTTTTATCTTGGAGCTGTAACCACAGTGTATTCGTTTTAAAGAATTAAGAAACAGGGAACGTGTCAAAGAGACCATATCTCTTTTCAAAGCAGAAAACAGCCAAAGGCTACCAATGGAGTTTCAAAGCATCGGAAATAAAATCCCGCACGCCGAGTAGGATACCTGACACAGAAGAAAAAATAAATAGAGGTAGTATTATTTTAGCGAAATGGACACCACACTTTTATGGGAGTTGTCTGTTGTTATTCTGCGGTTTACCTATTCTTATGTATTTTTGTATTATATTATTTATTTATCTGTGCTGAGTATTCTTGCGTTTGTCTGTTATGTATTCCTGTAACGTAATATTGTTATTTCAGCTGTATTTTTTTAAACATTTCCATATAAGCGAGAGGTTTGACTGTCTTGTTCCAATCCATCAATATGGCAGTTGTTATCTACAGTCCGTTTCTATGTATCTCGGCGTTTGCGTTTGTTGTAGTTCAGTGTTTCTTTTGTTTCGTTATTTTTCGCTTATAGCTGAAGAGTTTCATTCAGTTTAGGTTTGAAACCCGGATCCCCTTTTTCGTAATCGAATTATGACTATTGAATAGAGTTTAATAATGTTGCCTTGATTTAACTACGAAACATACAAATGAACAAAAATTAAAAATCTCACAAGAATAACAAAGACTAGAGATTCTTAAATAAGAACCGGCACAAAAATGAGGAGGGTTAAACATGCTGTATGCTTTACTTATTTGTAATCCTAAGGTTTTTCTTCAGTAATACAAAAGCAATATTTATTTATATGGTTAATAAATCGACGACTGTTTAAAACTTCAACTATGTTAGTACCACAAGAAAACCTTCTAAGTGTGGTCTTAATAACAGTTTTCAAATTAATTCCTAACGGATTACTTTATCAATGGACTAATACAGAGCTATTGTATGAGGGTCTGTGAAGGTTGTAATCAGGATGACAGTAACTCGCATATTCCTTCGAGGTAAGAAGTATAATCACGCAAACAATAAAGTATAGAATCGGGACGTTTAAACTTTTAATAAATAACCTTGAGATAAGTGTTTCCATGAAATGGTTTTAAACATCAATACCCTTAAATACAAAATGTTTAGACCGCTTGAGTTTTTCTGAAGTCAGATAAAATTAGAAACAAGTATACATTAATGAGATGATAACATGAAAACAAAAAGGTGTAGGTCTAAATGTTTTTATGCTGCTCTGAAACATAGGTGATCATAGGAAACTTTCTGTAAAATCAAAAGCTAAAATGAACGAAAAGAGGTATGAATAAATAAAGGCTTCAGTCTTATATCGCTGTTCAATATCGACAGTCTTAAATCAATTTAGCGAAAAACAAATCTGGATTCCAAACCAAAACCGAGGATAACACATAAACAACGGACTATATAACAACTACCATATCCCTGACTTGGTACCGGATATTTTAAGACAAAAATGAGGGGTTCAACCTGATTGTATAGCTAGCCAAACTGAACACTTATATCTCTTTTTTGATTTATCTGCTTTTGAGAGATCATCGACTACCTCCATAGAGTAATTATTCCTTGGAGAGGTGATCGTCCATCCCATACTGTGCATCCATATTGCAATGCTGGTCCTACCATGGATACAGACACAGCTGCCTTTACATGTATTGTGAAGCATTTGAGATATCTGCGTATAAATCCTGAAGTTCTACTACATTTGCAAACTGAATTATCTGTGTTTAGGTGTAATACCACCATTGATTTTTCCCTATTAGTCTTTGTTAAATTTGCACTTTAAAAAAAAAATGTGCAGAATTTATCTTTGTTTTAAATAAAGAAATGCTTGGCATGAGTAAAGTTTTATCCTGTCCAGTTCTATAGAAAAAGTTTTACGTATCATTTCATTGCATATAAGAAAAAAACCATCATTGGAAGTTAACCAATCAAATTTCTCCCCTTATTCTATCTGTGTACAAGGTTTAGTCACCATGTAACCCCAAGATTATAAACTTTTCTATAGAAATCACAAATAAAAAATGATGGTGTTTTGAAATACCCAAGACATATGTTTATGACACAGAAATAGTTTTACTGCAATAAAATGTAGGATTATTTACCTACAACGGTCAAACTCAAGGGAATATTTTTTTAGACCTACTTTCGTATGCAACCGGATGTGACGTACCATGATTTGGTGGTATTACACCTTTATCCCAGGTTAGATTTTTGCTGGTAATTTTGCGATGGTATTTGCTAGCTTCAACTGTGTGACTGTCATTTTTGTACCAAGATTGACGTGAAATTGATCAGTATACTTACTTTAAGTTAAGGTTAAAGATTTGTTGATATTTAGCAATTGATAAATCTCTCAATCAGTTTAACAGTAAAAACCAAATGACAATTAATGTTTAATTTTTCCTAAATAAAATATCGGAGAAACTGCACATAAACAGCTAGGAATCAATTTTTTCATATTATATTTCTAAAACATATGTTATGTACTGATGGATTATAGAGATTTGAAGTATGGACGACACTTACTAGTACTCAATCCAAATTATGGTATTTTCTTGAGATGACAAAGGTGAATTCCTGATACGGCAAAATCCAATATAAGCAAAAGCCTTACTCAAAAATATGGTTTGCCACAAGTTGTCTAATGTTAAAGACCAAATTAAAAAAAAAAAAAAACACGGATATAAATATGCTTGTGTGAGGAGTGTTGTTATTGCAATACCGAGAGAAGCATTTGTTTAATTGACCTAAAATAATGTTTAGAGAGACGGATCTGAGTCTTGTCATTGTAAATTATGCAACCAAAATATCTATTCTAATCAAGTATGTTGATACATTTTATGGTTTCTATTTGTTTATTGACTCAATATCAATAAATTGGGATTTCTTATTGGTAGCAATAATCTTAATGATAAAACCAATTTTGAAAGAAAATAAAGTTAAATATTTTCTCTTTTAGGGAACATACACTGACGTAATATTAAAAGTTAATTCAATTTAAGAGGATGGTGTTTGCAGAATTTTTATAGTTTTATTATCCAAGATACACGATGCCTTCATCAAGTACAACACACTTCATGTTGATAAGGTCACATCAATGTCAGTAAATATGTTTAAAGCTGAAATATCTAGTCAGTTTAAGTATCGTGCAACAATACATATTATTAACTTTAGTCCTTATTGAGTAAATATGGGAATGGGTCGTCGTAATTTACAGACAAAATAATCATAATAAACTTGTATTTTGATCACCAATATCGATGCGAGTGTTATTGTATGTCCTTCGTTTATTAAGGAAAGCAGTTTTTGTGTGCATATTATGACATTGATTCATTGAAAAATGGGCACTGAGTTCAATTGAGTTGCATACATAAAATATAGTCACGAATGAACAAATGAACTAACACAATAACTCTTGTACATCGCATACTCTTACAAAATGAGGGTATACCAAAATCTAACTAAGATCTTTTGTGTATTATTTGTTTTTAAGAAGATCAAACAAAGCCGTTTAGAATACAGAGAGAAAGCAAGTGAAAAAAGGACAGACATAAAGCAAGAAAAATGTTTGAAGTTGCATAACTTACGGACCATACAGATTGAGACAACTGTTCTAAAAGAAAACGCGATTACAAATACTACCACCCTAAAACATTAGTTAGAAGTCTGAAAGAAGAAAACAGGTTCATAGCAAATCGGGTTATTCAAACTTCAACAATAAATTAAAAGGAAGGGATGTGATATTCCGACAGTTACCACTAAAGTTTGATGAAAATGTTTTTCTGAAGAAACATGTCAAATGAAATAAGATTATTAGTTGAAATGACAGTACAAGGAATTCATATAAAATCTTCAAGTGATGTGAGCAATGAAGTTTATGACAGTATTTTACCTTTCAATTCCTGTTTCGTGAAATTAACTCATGAGTATGTCATTGCGATTGCTTATTATTCATATTGCCAATATACAATTTTCAAAATCAATTTATTTACTTTTGAAAAAATGAGATTTCCTTTCATGTTATAGAACATAAGATACTTTTTATACGTCTGACATGTGCTTCTGTAATAAACTTCTTCGTGTACGCTCTCAGTCAAATGTTTCTGTAATAAACTTAACCAAATAGCCAATAGGTAAATGTATTTTTTTAATCAAATACATATAAAAGAAGTAAGAGAACTACAGATAACTACCAAAATTTACCATAAAAACATTTGCTGGAGGGAGTTTGGTACTAAGTGTTAAATAACATTTTTTGTATCATCAATAAAAGTTGGAATCAAATAGAATCAGTAACAGATAATATTGAAATCGCTACGATTTATTAGTATACAACAGATGCTTGAATATTGATGTATAAAATTTGATTCCAAATTATTCATTTGGAGTTTCTCTGATATTTTGTTTGGTAAATTATTTCTATATTAATGAGGTTTTGTTTTATTGTTTTAATTTTTCTGTTTAATGTAAGATTGATTGTGTCAAATATCGGGTATTTAGTACTTTTAAGCTGATTGATAGGTTAAATAATAATTGCTCTGAATATCAACAAAATATGTTACCTTTAGATTAAGAAAGATATAAACTGACCAGTTAATATCGTGCTAGTCTTGGTATAAAAGTGACCAAACAGGGGTAAACACAATCATTGTAGGAACTACAAAATTACAAAGAGCGGTAGTAGAGCGGTTTTGTTGACAAGATAATCATTCCATGCCAAGCATGAATTAAGTTATGAAGCGATTCCAGTCAAATATCCAGTAGTATGTGTCAAAGACAGGAACATGACACACTGGCAATGATGTCAGATCATGGCAGTACTATCAAGTTATATCAATATAATGCTTCCCTGGTCAGATTGACATTAATGGACATCTGAATTTGGAACACAGACAATTACGATCAACTAATGCATGATGTCAGACATTATAACTTGCGAATTTACTTAATGTTAACCTTGTAGTACTAGTTTTTTTAGTTTAGAAAGTGGGCGTGTACTTTGTTCATGAAATCGCATTAACTAGAAGAATATCATATTTAAAACAAAATTTCTCCATTTATTCAAATGTCTCCAAAGATGTAAAACAAAAGCTTCGATTAACATATTTGATAATTTTGGAATTTGTATATGCAAGATAAATCATCTGTTACATGTTTTCATTTTAAGATTTAGGTTAAAATAAACACAAGACCTCGAGTTGGGTCTAATAAGAACGATATAATAGATTGAGGTTAATTTCGATCGATGAATATGTTAGTTTCGATCCATTGCAATCGGCTTATATATTTTGTAATGACGGCACCAACTGTTTTTTTTTATTTGAACGATCGTAATTGATTCTAATATAAACATTGTAGTGGAGACTGTGACCTTCATATAGACTTTCATCTTATAACAAGGAGATATTGTCTTTGTATAGTTTCTATTTTAGTTCAAAAAAACAAAAGATAAATGATCGTTAAGCCTATTGTATAACTATTTTGCAGCATAGTTCACTTATATCTAGTCCACACTAGAAAATATAAGGTTATTAAAATTTTGTTTTTATTGTGTGATACATCCCTAGTAAATAACCGTATTGCAGATTGTGCACTACTACTCCTTAACATTCCTTTAACTAAAAGTACTGAAAAATGTTTCAACAATAACTGACTAAGAGAGTTGTAATATCTCTCAATTTGAACTTGCGGAGGTAAATCAAGAAAATTACTTCGAGCACACTAAATCAACCAAATGCTATTCAAATGATTTTCAAGTAAAATGATTTAAAATTGTCAAACTTTCTCTTTTTTTAGATTTCAGATACAGTTATTAGTCCAACATTCTGGAGGACATGCTACTTCTATACTTTTCATTGCACTATTACGAGAGGTGAGTACTCTAGTTAAGCCTCTAAAACAGATATAATTCAATGACCCAATTAGACTAAAATACTGAAAGGAAATCCCTTTGCAAAAGGAATATACTGTACATCTACAAAAGGGACAAAACCTAATAAAAATAAAAATACATTTGTAATATCAAAATAAATTCAAGACGCTACAACACCACAATATGTTTATATAGATATAATGCCAACATATAATGTATAATATGCTTTTTTACATTTAAAGACTGTATACATCTGAAGTTATATCTTTAGAAAGCAGTTATGCTGTTACAAATACAACAGGATTTATAAGGGTTTTGTTTTG
Organism: Mytilus trossulus; assembly: GCF_036588685.1. Lineage (NCBI taxonomy): Eukaryota > Metazoa > Mollusca > Bivalvia > Mytilida > Mytilidae > Mytilus > Mytilus trossulus. The sequence goes on along the minus strand of NC_086374.1, from coordinate 17,088,320 downwards.
TTTTGTTGTTTAAAAGTTTCGCTGACCATCTTTTATGCTTCATAGAGAATTCACCAACCCTCTAACCTTAATAGTTCATCCGATCCGGATGATAACATGCATGTTTTGGTGGGCAGTTGTGGTGCACCTTGTTTATTTTTTGCTAAATTTAAGATGATATTTATTTTAAACTATCGACTTGAAAAAATGACTTTGGCTTCAAAATTCATTAGTATTTTCTTGGTAATAATATAGTTATAAAGAAATGTTGTAAGATATTCAACTCAATGTGTTTTTGAAAAGGAGTGTGGTGTTGATGATAGACTAATTTTAAATCAGATTCATTTGCAATTGTTTTGTAGAATTTGAGTGATTAAGAGCTTAACATTATGTATAATATGTATCCATTATTTATTTTTTTCATTGTCAAAGACTGTGTGTATTCATTATGTCAGTTATGTGGCTGTCTAATGTGAGTATATGGATATCCATAGTATATAGGTTTTAGATATATAAAGGCAACAGTAGTATACCGATGTTCAAAACTCATAAATCGATAAACAAAAACAGATCCGGGTCATAAACCAAAAAAGAGGGAAACGCATTAAATACAAGAAAATGACGACACAACACTAAAATGTAACACACACAGAAAAGAGCTAACCATTAGACAAAATCTGATGCGAATAAAAAATATAACATCAAAACTAAATACATGAATTTGGGGATAGAAAAGTACCGTGACACGTCTTATAATAATGTGAATTCACACTCAAATATAAGAGGAAACAAATGACACAAAAAAACCACAACGTTAAAATGTAACACACACAGAAACGAACTATAATATTACACCACATCTTATACTTCACTATACACGTGAAACATACTGTTTTGTTTATATAGATTAGACCGTTGGTTTTCCCGTTTGAATGGTTTTACACTAGTAATTTTGGGGCCCTTTATAGCTTGTTGTTCGGTGTGAGTCAAAGCTCCGTGTTGAAGGCCGTACTTCAACCTATAATGGTTTACTTTTTAAATTGTTATTTGGATGGAGAGTTGTCTCATTGGCACTCACACCACATCTTCCTATATCTATGTAACTTGAAGTAAATGTCGTCTGAATATAACAAACTTACAAAAAAGAAGTATTTGTATACACTGTTATCAAAATATTCAACATTTAACCGAAATTTTACTTAGAAAGTTATCAAACGAACATTACATGTATAAAGTTATGGCAACTAACGCATGGTTGTAAGAAAAAGCTTCTTACTAAAATTTAGGATGCGACAAAGGAGTAGGTCCGGTAAGGGCCGATTTTGGCCTCAAATTTCAGGTGCATCTAACGAAAGTTTTTGATAACTTTTTAAGCACTTAAGTGTCTATTTCAATTAATTCGATTAGTTTATGTAAAAGATTTTAACTGATTTAGTCATTAAAAACGCTCTGATTCAAGCTTAAATATGAAAAATCTATCAAATATGCCGAAAAACGCCACTTTTCAGATGGTTTTTGTCAAAAATGAAAGTGGCCGCATCCGTGTTCATCCTAAACCTTTATATATGTTTTGTATTATCATAAAATACGACTTATATTTCAATATTATGAATGAACACGAATGCGGCCACTTTAATTTCCGACGGAAACCGTCTAAAAATAAACCAAAATGGTAAAATTTTGAAGATTTCAGTAATTTAGCATAACTTAATGATGCTAGTAAGCGATATTTGTGCATTGTATGGTAAAAAACAGCCCATATTTATGTAGCAGAAGCATTTTACTTTCCAAAATATAGCTTAAAGATTACATTTTCACAATTTTGTAAAACTGCTATATTTTGGGGCCAAAAAGAGGTCTTACTAAACCTACTCCTTTCTGAAACATTGTATATTCAGTAGTTGGTTTATAATTAGCTTTGATATACAATTTTATTTTTATTTACAAATATTATTAAGGTTTTTATTATAATGTAGCATTAAATAATCTGAAGGGAATGCTTGTTACTGCACGGGATGAGCATTTTGACAACAAACTAATTTCACTCGTATGAACGTGAATGCGGCAAAGTGGATACAAAAACACACGATACAATTTCCGTTAGCACAACTTGTGTTTGTGGAATAAACATGATCAGGTACAACCAAATCAAAAAGGTCGGGAGGCCACAAATACAAATAAGTGTTACACAGCACAAACATGAGATTCAAAATAACAGCAAAATTTTTTATCTGAATGAATGTACAATAGATGTGTAGTGTTGATAGAATTATTTACAGACATAATTAAATTGTTTTAATGTCACTTTTTAAAAAGTCATTCCTTTGAAAAATTTGCAGCAAGATTTAGAATTTGATATCACATGTATAAATAAACTCATTTAGAATTTGATATCACATGTATAAATAAACTCATTTAGAATTTGATATCACATGTATAAATAAACTCATTTAGAATTTGATATCACATGTATAAATAAACTCATTTAGAATTTGATATCACATGTATAAATAAACTCATTTAGAATTTGATATCACAGGTATAAATAAACTCATTTAAAATAAGATTATTTTTTTCCTCATCAATAAACTTTATTTTGTTCCACTTGTTGTCAGATGATAATTATTTATAAAAAAAAGGTATGACAAATTTGTTAACCGATTTGGCTATCATCTAACACATTTTACCTACGACTAACAGTTTTGCAATATTTATATTATTTTTTTTGGAACTTTTATCTTTTTAAAGTTTAAAAAAAAGTAAAATATGACATACCGTTAGCTTTGATATCTTCTCCGGATAGTCTGTGTAGATTCCTGCAAGATTCTGTGACTTATGATGATTTTTCAATAATCGATGCTGTCAAAACATTGGTTAACGAATGTATGATGTCACAATATACTGTGGTCTTAATTGTCCTTGTGCGTAATCATGTGGGAGATTATAAGTCATTAGAAAATAATTCGTTGTGATTGTTGTAAAAAAAAAAAGATTCATCTATGACCAAATACTTTTCAGTCATTGGAATTCTCGTTAATGTGATAATTTGAATTAATTTATCTTATCATCACATTTTGTTTCGCTCATTTTGCATTTTGCGTTTGTTACTATATTGAAATCAGTGTTTATCATATAATATATATAGTTTATATGGCTTAAAGAGTTTGAAATGTATGGTCTTTATTATTATGCTGCTGCCCAATCATTTAAACGTGTTGGTAAGTAACGTTATATTATTCATCATGTTTAATTTTGATTGTATTTATTTATGACACCCTTTAGTGTTTAATGTTCAATGAGACGGGTTCCTCATGTCGTTTGATGCCAGTGTACATTATGCATTAAACAAACAAAGAATTTGATAAAGAATCCAAGATCCAACAATGTGGAGCTTAAAATAAAAACAAGGATGTAGCCTGTAACCCGTTGTCAACTGCTAATGTCAACCTTTAGTATTTAATAGTAGATCAGTGACTCTTATATATGACGTCAAACTCCCTCCACGCCAGAAAAAGTAGAAAATAGAATTTAAAAGAAAGTAACAAAGAGGTGCCATCAACACCAAATCCTTTGAATGGACAGAAAGACTAATGGCACTAGCATAAGTATTTTCATGTTTTATTTCACAAATAAATTTTACTGCTTACCTTTTTATGGTCACTACAAAACACCACTATCAACCAACACTTTCTCTTTTTGAAAGGTACGACTAAAGTTGATTACAATAGAATATGGAGACTCAGATTGAAGCATCCTCTTGTATTTGGCAAAACTTTTAGAAATTTTGGTTCTCAATGCTCTTTAACTTCGTACTATATTTGGCCTATGTAACTGGTTTTGATTCGAGCGTCACTGATGAGTCATTTGTAGACGAAACGCGCGTCTGGCGTATATACAAAATTTAGTCCTGGTATTTATGATGTGTTTATTCAGTAAATACATTTGTGTACAAACAACTTTATTATACTGTATTCATGCTTTTGACAAGCACAAATTTCATGGTAAATCATATATGTTTTCGCAACACATCAAAGATACAAACCACAAAACCGGGACTGCATTTACAAAATCAATGATATCGAAGTGGAGACAAATACTAAATTGAATACCGTATTCAATGAACCCATTTATTTCAATTTTCTGTGTGAGAAACATTAAAAAAAAACATTTAATGAATTATTCAAAATATATAAACGACAGGGACAAGAGGACACAAAGACTTGTTTTAATCTTACTAAATGGTATAAAACTAACCCTTTGTACGACGACTTAGATTTATAAATTCAAAACATGTCAAAAAGCATGTAAATTAGTATATGAAAATAGATTGTAACAACTGCGACAAGTGTATACATAGTATATACATAGAGGAGTCAGCAACATAATTTACACAACGAAAGGCAAAAGGAATAGAACGGGTATGTCATCAAGTTCCGCGCCAAACAAATCTCCAAAAATACTTTACTATATCAAATAGAAATGACTACCAGCTTCAACTTTAAATTCTCCATTCAATTCAGTTATTGCAGATAAAATATATGAAACTTGCAATTCGTTAAACATGGGGTTCAAGCACTAACTCCTCGTCGTATATTTCAACATATTTCAGCACAAATATACCGATCATGACATCACAAAAATCAACTGAGACTACAAAACAACAAATTACAAAGTCTAAGGAAAGAATAAACTGCATTAAGCAATTATTGAGTCAACTGATACAGACATTATGTTTGGCTTAGAACCATGGTTATATTCCTATATCAAAACAAGAAAGATTATTTCAGAATTCTTTAACTTTGAAACGAAACGCAGAATCTGCCTAAAGGATAATCATGGAGGCGTAACGATAGCTTCACCTGTTAAACTAAACAAAGATTACAACTTGAACAAATTACTCTAAGCCCAGACATATAGCTGCTAAGAAGGAAACATGTAATGCATGTATGAGTATGTATAGTATTCCAGATAAAAATACGTCACTTACCTGAACAATATGAAGGACGAAATAAATACAGTTAGATTAAAATATTATAAGATGTGTTCTAAATTTCCCAGACAGTCGACAATGGGTGAATACAAATTTCAGACAAATGTGGTTTACATACTTATATATCATCCCCTTTAAAACTACGTCGCAAACCGTTACCATAAATATGAAATAGCAACCACAAAAAATTCCTTCTAGATATGGCATGTAAACCCCTAAAACCAGACCGAACAAGAAGAAAATATAAAAATGGAAAAAAGCAGAAATATACATTGAAACTTGCAACGCAGTATTAAAACTACCAGCGACAGACATGTTGGACCTATGTGGCAAGTATTCCTTTCAAACAAAACATGAAGGGGATAGTACAATAAAATGACTCAAGGAAGACGTGTGTATTAACACACCATTCAGACGTAAAATAAATCAAAAACCAAACGCACGATAGAAAAGAGAACATAGATAGGTATGAAAGACTTGAACCAGAATACAATTGAATTTCAGGTAAGACAACACGATTCACACGAAACAATCAGCACTAATTTTAATGACAACTAAAACAAGTTCTTGTCATACGTCAAAATCAAAAGGTAAGAATGGACCGGAGTACCACAGTTAAAGAATAAGATAAAACAAGATTTCTTTAAAGTGGCATGAAATAAAGCGAAGAGTCTATATTCCAATATGTAGGATATCAAAATTAACACAAATGCAATCCTAAGCTGTTAAAAGACTTAATCTGATATACACGCTGGTCCTAGTTTCATTCTTTTTTTCTAGCAGCAGATTCACTTGCTCCAATTTTTATAAAGCTGTGTCGAACATCATTCAACACTTTATACTTAAGGAAACTATCTCAACTCTAGGACCAATACTCTCCGTTACTGTGGATTCATTATTATTCGTTGGATACCAATTTTCGTGGATTGTGTGGGAAGAGGTGAACCACGCAATTAAATGTCCAACGAACACCAAATTTTCTTGAGGCTTGTATGCAGATCATGGCAAAACCACGAAATTAAATATCCACGAACATGTACATTTTTCTCAATCCACGAAAATTGGTACCCACGAAAATAAATGAATCCACAGTATACCAAATTCATAGTATGCTGAACCGTAAATGTTTCGAGTCTACACCCACGACATATCAGAAACAACAACTAAATCGGAGACCCAAATATCTGACAATGCTTTCGAACCATCATTAACCTAGCTGACATTGGTGTTTTACAGAGAGATTTTAAAAACTCATTTGAAGACCGAGAAAAAGGACATGAGTTCAAAGCAAAAATGATTCATTATATTCATGAGTTCAAAGCAAAAATGATCCATTATATTCATGAGTTCAAAGCAAAAATGATCCATTATATTTAGAAAATCACCACACAATTTACCAGTTTAATATTACAAACCAACATACAAATTCATAGGCAAACACTGATAAAGCCATCAAACAACCAGCAATATGAAAACAAACAATTAGAAGGTCTGATCGGGAAAAAACACTTTATCTAAAAAGGTGGTACTATCGACTCCAAACATACAACATAAAACCGAAGACACATGCAGGTTGACATAGTTTTTCAACCTTTACGAATGTGTGAATTTCAATCAAGAGCTAATTGCCGATTAAGTATCCTGGTTGTTTGCTTCTTCATGTGCATGTTTATTGTTAAAAACCTTGTCGTGTCAAATACCATTTAACACGAAGAATCCTTGTTACTTATATGGTATTTCTGTTTTTTTTTCTTATCTTGTCAGGGGTCTTACCAAAAGACCTAAAGATATCATGAATCAAAACCACACAAGATCAACTTTCTTTTAGCATATCGAAACCTTATTTTGTAACATTGATAAAAATATATACAGCTGAGAATAAATGAGAATGAACGCAATAAAACATGATCAATTCCAAAGAAAATTTAAGAACTAGACAGGGACGAAATCATTGAACTCTTTATTCTTGTATCCAATAATGTTCATCTTTTTCTTAACATAGATATCGCTTTACTTTAAATATACATACTAAGTATACATAATATGGTCGAATCTATCATTTTATCATTTTCTTGTGTGTAAAAGTCACCATTTGATATGTTCAAAATGTACAAAGAACGACAACTTTGATCATTTCATTGCTTAGTTGTTATTTAAATTTTGAAATTGGATACTAGTAGTAAATAAAGGCAACAATGTATACCGATGTTCAGAAGTCGTTAATCGATTAAGTGAAAACAAATCCGGGTTACAAACTAAAACTGAGAAAGACACACAAATTAATATATGAGGAAAACAACGGGACAACAAAAACAAACGCCAACATGAATAGAAACTAACTATTTTAAAATAACAGCTGACATATTCATGACTTGGTACAAGACACTTTTAGGTAAACAAAAATGTGGATTGAATCTGGTTGTATGGCTAGCCAACAATCCCGCTTATATGGTAATGTTAAACATTTTAACCTTCAAAGATACCGCTCAAATGACAACACTACGTGACAGACATACAGTACAAACAAACGCACAGAGATGTACATAAATAAATGATATATTAAATTAGTATATTATCACATGTAAATCGTATTATAACAACAGACATCTCCCATGACCATTTGATCTTTGTTCACCTGTTTGTGTATCTTGCTATGAAATTAAGGAGGTGTTGTATGATTGCCGATTAGACAACTTTCAATCAGAGTTGAAATGAAGTGGAAAAAAACTATTGAAGGTTAAATGATTCGGATAGGTATTGATTGGTATTTGGGTCTACGGGAACATGAGTTATGTCTTAGGTGTGTATAATTGTTTTGTTATAAATTAGAAAGTTAGTTAGTGATCCCTCCCCTTTTACATGTCTTAGTTACAAGTGGTGTAAGTCTGCATTGTGGTGGTTTTTTTCTAATTGACTTGTATATCCTGAAGAACGAAGTAACAAAAGATACATAGAAGAACGAATTCGACGATTTCTTCTCTTGGCAGTTTCTTTCTACAGGTCCGATCCAAGTTTCTACTATAACACTTGTAGTGGCAACATTCTTTAACAACTTAGAATTCTGGTAAATAATGATGTGATAAATGTTTCTTTTCTCCATGGTATGTTAATGTTGATCAGACCCTTCATCCTGAATCTGACTATGAATAAGATAACACAAGGATTAACATGAGCTCAATGTTCACAAAAATCAGCATCGGGAATATTAAGACGAATTACGAGCAGTAAAACACTTACAAGTAACCGTAACACGGTGGCAAGTAAACATCGACGTCCAAAAAATGGAAACTAATAATAAGTTGTATTTTTTTTGTGTAAAGAGTTTCTGGTGTAAAACTGAACTAATTAAATATAGGAAAGGACAGTTCTTCTTGATAATTTTTGATTTATTGAAAGTACTAAGTTCTTTTGGGTATAAAATTTCGGCAGTATTTTTAAAGATTCCATGTTTATTTAACGAAAAAATATCATCAAGATAACGGTAAGTTGTTGAATTTGTTCAGTGAAATGAAATTTAGGTAGGTCTTTTCTGAGTTTGGTCATAAACTGTGATTTATAGCAGTACATGTACAAGTCTGCTATTAATTGGGGAAAATGTAAAATCATTAAAATACTGAACTCCAAGGAAAATTCAAAACGGAAAGTCCCTACTCAAATGGCAAAATCAAAAGCTAACACGCATCAAACGAATGGATAACAACTATCATATTCCTGACTAAGTACGGGCATTTTCCTATGTGAGAATGTTGGATTGAACCTGGTTTTATAGCTAGCTAAACCTCTCAGTTGTATGACAGTCGCATCAACTTCCAATTGGTACCCATATGATTACCTACAACCTGTCAATAAATTTTATTGCCGAAACGTACATAAATGTTTCCAAGAATTAGTCAAGTAACTTATTTGTACATATTGTGGATCGTGTCGTGTCGGTCTTTTAATGCAAATGTTCCTCATTTGAAGGCAATAACTCCTATCAGAAGTTGTCTGGCCGATCTGGTGTAAGTAAACAGTATGTAGATCTTGTCATTTTAAACATAATTGCTCGGTCATATTTTATAGCATATATTTATAATTATTTCAGTTGCAGTTTACGATGATTTCTGTTCCTTCTGTGTTTTAAACATCTATTAGTGATTTATTGATGATGTTTCGCTGTAGATGCATCTATAAACAATGTTCCATTCGTGTTTTTTTTTAATTTTAAGATATAAAACAAACTCGATAAACAACTTTTATTTCAGAGATCGCATGTAACACAATTTTAACATACCCGAATATCACAGACATAGTTATAACAAAAATAGAGATTATTCTTATAAATCATTGACATACAAAAGTAGTTTAAATTTCAAATCTAATAGTATGTCTAATGGTCGAACAACTAACTGTTCACTGGAATAAACAATAGAAAATGTATAACAAACTGTGCATAATGTGGAATTTAAACATATATACTACTCAAAATAAGCGATAACCAGCGTGCTGACAAGAAAATTCTATAGCAAACATTTGATAATGAAATATTGTTACATACAAAATAATAAATTCAATTTTTTTTCATAAATAAGGCCGTTAGTTTTCTCCTTTGAATTGTTTTTCATTGTCTTATCGGGGTCTTTTATAGCCGACTATGCGGTATTGGCTTTTCTTATTGTTGAAGGCCATACGGTGACCTATAGTTGTTAATGCCTGTGTCATTTCTGTCTTTTGTGGATAGTTGTCTCATTGACAATCCTACCACATCTTCTTTTTTATATTATCCAATTAAAACATAAAAAATAATATGAGGCAAAATAGTTTATAGAAATGCGGTGACTGCAAATGAGACAACTCTCCACAAGAGTCCAATTGACACAGAAATTAACAACAAGTTGTTTATCCCTACCTACCCTAACTTTTCATGCCTTCCCAAATACATTTTTTTGGAAATTTTCGGTAAAGCATCGTTAAAATCCAGATAGGTTTTTCGTTGAGCATGCACCCTTATCATGCTTAAATTATAACCTTTTCCATAAAATATCTTTGTAAAATATTTAAAAAGATAAAACCATTTTTACCGAATAATGCGATCTGCATTTTATCGGCAAGTAATTAAATATTTATGTATTTTTTTTGCAAGTTACAAAATAATCCACTTCAGCACGTCGTACATGGAATGTTATCCGGTCTCTATGAATTTGTTGGTTTTAAAATATTTCAAAGATGTCCACAAGATATGTTTGTTTGAGAACAACATTTTGAAACATCTTTATAAATATTTCACATGTAAGTAGGTTGGTGTTTTGAAGAAGAAATGGAAAATGGGTCAAAATAAACAAAGTTCTTTATCATTAAAATTGGCAAATATTTTTTATCAAGAAAACATTTTGAAATTAGATGCCATGCGTTAGTGTAAATGAATGATGACTTTACCTTATTCCATACCACCTACTTCAAACATCAAATTTTAGTCAAATGCAATTAAAATGATCAATATTTTTTTTTTATTTTAAAATATATTTCAATAAAAGGTTTATATCATTTCAATAAAAGGTTTATATTATTTCAATAAAAGGTTAATATATATTTCAATAAAAGGTTAATATCATTTCAATAAAAGGTTAATATATATTTCAATAAAAGGTTAATATCATTTCAATAAAAGGTATCTCGATAAACAATCTGTGTTTCAAACAAATAGCATCAAAGTTAAACTATAATCCAAATATAAACTTAAACTAATGAAGTGAAATGTAATGCAAATTATCCACAAAATGTTTTTTTACAAATTATCTAGTTACCTCGGATATAAATTCTTGATATATTTCTCAAATTTAACAAACTGTAATCCACTTCATATGCATAAGTGGTGCAAGGCAAAGGGACCTGTTCGTTAAATCAAAGGTGTTTGGTATAATTACAGATTGTACAATTAAGGGTTAACAAAAATCCATTTATTTGAATTTGAACTCTTTACAGTACTGGATTTAAAACTATATATATTTTTGTAAGAATTCCGCCTCATTCATTTGAACTTTTCCTTCTTCTGTCACCACTCTGTTATGTATACCGTCATTATAGAAATCTTTATCTTTCTTTGCTGTGTGGTTCTTTTTCATTACTTTGCTATCGTCTCCCCAGGCATGAGTTCTTTCTTGGGATTGTTGTTGCCTTTGTTGAATCATAGTGTTTGTTTTGATACAAAGACATCTCCATACGATACATAGTACGATAAATATCACGATCATCACACTAAATCCAATGATTAATCCGATGTACATCTCCTCATTCCCTTTGTATAAAATCGACATCTGGAAGTACACAGAATAACAAACGTAAGGCAAACGCAATAGATATAAAAACATGTGGTATGAGTGTCAATGAGATAACTCTCAATCCAAGTCACAATTTGTAAAAGTAAACCATTATAGGTAAAAGTATGTTTTAAACACGGAGCCTTGCCTCACACCGAACAGCAATTTATAAAGGGCAAAACAAGTTAGAAGTGTCCATTCCAACGTGAAAACCAACGGTAAAATGTTATAAACTATATAAAAAAAAAAAAACGTAAACGAGAAACACTTCGATATAAACCACATTAAAATCATTATGAAAACAAAAATATACGTAATTTGGTTTACGTTTTGTTCGTCTCTCTTCGTGGACCAATTCTAAAGGTAAGTTCAACCATCATATTTGAAAGTTTCTGATATATAAACCAAATCAAAGCGATAAAAGTGTTTCAGACAGGCTTAATTATCAAATGTAGTTTTGGACAATAGTTATTTTGTTTTGAAATCATTGTGTGCATGAAAAAATCATATGAGTGTGTGCTACAATATACTGGACTGTTAATATTTCGGAAGATTTCAGATATGCTTTATAATAATATAACCTCAAGTGTTTTGACGTAAGTAAACTTTGTATTCAGAAAGACACCTTGTTTCCGATGCAAAACGATACCAAACTAACATGAAATATCAAATGTATATAAGTGGTTTCAATTTCCCAAAGATTGACATTCCTTACATAATTGATTAAAAAATATTAATTGTTTCATATTTTAATGACTAGAGGTAGTGTGGGATGATTGAAATCTCCCAAAATATGTTTAACCCCGCCTCATTTCTGCGCCTGTCCCAAGTCAGGAGGCTCTGGCCTTTGTTAGTTTTGTATGTTTTTATCTAAATGTTTTGGTGTTTAGATTTGACCAGGGGAACACATGTGACGACGGATATGATCCAATTGCCGAAACCCAAATCTCGTCAGGCCTCCCCCCCCCCCCAATGTGACCCACCGAACAAGATTTGTCACTTGGTTTGCAACACGACAAGCGGTGCAGGATCGGCGTACCCTTCCAGAGAATAAACCCAGGTTTTGGAGGGATTCGTGTTGCTCAGTATTTAGTTTTCTATGTTACGTTTCGTATACTGATTTTTGTCTTTTGACCTTTTTCGTTATTTGCAATGGCTTTCACGGTCAGCTTATTTTAAACTTATGAGGAATGTCCCTTTTGTATATATCTTTCGCCCTCTTTTCTCGTCGGAGTCAAAAGTTGAAAACAAGTTACTTAACATTTAACATTATCACTATTTGTCCTGTTCGGTAATACAATATTTGTCGAGTTGTCTGGTTTAAAATCGTATTATCTCCAAAACAATGAAATTTAACCCCTCCATTATTAATTTAACGAAATTCTATTGTACTATATCAATAATATAAAAATCAATATACATTACTTTTGTAGCCTTAGACTTATATACCATTTATTCCTTGTACATTTTTGTTTTAAAAAATCCTGATCAGAAAATCTCTATTTCAATATGAAATTGGAGTGCACAGAATCAATATGCTTATACCAGATACTGAATGTCATGAAAAATAAATAAAACGTATTTGACAAAGGACATTAATTGCAAATACCTCCAATCTGATGTTGACATGAAGAGACTACAGTAATTGTATCGTTATAAGTTAACTCAGGATATATACATCTTCGAAACTCGTACGGTAACTTCAGAGTACTAAAAGTCAAAAACATACACATCATGTGCATGTACATTGTTTACCCTTTGACAGTCAGTTTGTATATCTAGATATGTCGAAAAATAATTTGTAATGTTTCCCGTAACATTTGTAGGAATGGCTTTCAGTCGGATCCCGTCTGTTTTGATTATGTAGAAGATGATGAAACTTATAGCTTTTGGTTGATAATGTTCGGGTTGCCTATGTACCAGAATACCACACAATCTTGTAATATTAAATTTGATGTCTACGGTACCAATATATTTTAGTTACAGCATGATCAATGTATAAGATAATCGAGTTGATTGATGTTAATCAGTTTGCATTTCAAAACAATAAGCATAAACGAATTGGTTTACAGCCGATTGCATTGCTTGTGAAGGTAAAGGTAATATATTTGGTAGGCTTGCTTGCTGTCATTTTTAGGTTAGGTAAACAAACCACCTTTAAGAGTAGACTAGTCCGACGGATAACCAAATTATCTGTCTGTCGGATTAGACTACTTTTGAAGGAGGATAGTATACACCAATCGATATAATACACGAACTCAATGATCCAATCGAAGCAATGGACATGCAGTGGTATTACTAACGTGTCAATGTTTAAGATAAACATGCACCTGTTGTTACTAGACGTTAAAAAATAAATATCAACCAGAATGCATACTAATGAAATCAGGAAATCAAAATTCCAAAGAGAGTATTATTAACAACAATATCAACAAAAGAAATATTTATTTGACCAAATCGGTCACATTTTCCAAATTTTCAATTCAGGTAGAACATTTGACCGTTGAAGACGACTCAGATTTTTCCATTGCAGTTTCCACCCCTCAATTTAAGAAGCGACTAAGCTCTACAATTAATCATTGAATCTCCATCAGGGAATTTATATTAAAAAACATGCTTTTTTCACAACAAAGAAAGACACTTCAAATTATAAAAAAAAAATAGGAATAAAACAAGTAAATTAATTCGTTCTGCAAAAGCTTTAATATTTTATGGATGCAATACTGTAAAATTCTTTGGAGGCATTTAAATGATATGAATTCGACAACATAACAGGAAATTGAAACTATAACACACGAAGGAAAAGCACTTGTAAACAAAAATGATATTGCTAACTGCTTTAATGATCATTTTAGCACAGTGGGTGAGAAGCTGCAATCAAATCCTCACAAAAGTTTTAAATCTGAAAAAAATAATAACTATGTCAAATCAAAAATAAATGATGATGCTAATTTCTCATCATATACTGTCACAAATAATGAGGTTCTACAAGCTCTAAAAAATCTAGACATGACTAAATCAACCGGATTTGATGGTGTTGGACCAAGAATTTTAAATGATCAGAATCGATTGAAGCAAGCCCCTTGCTTACATAATAAACCTTAGTTTATGAACAGGAGTATTTCCTAATATATTAAATAGATATATAGGAAGATGTGGTGTGAGTGCCAATGAGACAACTCTCCATCCAAATAAAAAATTTAAAAAAGTAAACCATTATAGGTCAATGTACGGCCTTCAACATTTGCTAAAGTTGCTCCCATATCTAAAGGAGGGTATAAAACAGATCCAAACAATTATCGACCCATTTCAATATTACCTACTGTACAGTCCAAGTTTTGAAAAAATGGTCTTTAAACAACTATAGTTTATTCTTAACCACACATAAATTATTAATACTAAGTCTGGCTTTAGAAAAAAAACATTCTTGTCATACAGCACGTATAAAAATAATTGATAAATGGTGAGAGGAATTGGACAATGGAAAGTTTACCGCTATTCTTTTTTTTTTAATTTTAAGAAGGTATTTGATACAGTAAATCACAATATACTTCCATCAAAACTAAAAATATACAAATGTGATGATCACTCTGTAAAATGGTTTTCATCATACCTCTCTCAGAGAATGCAAAAAGTTAAGTTAGGGAAATCTGAATCAGAACATAATGCTGTAACTTTTGGAGTTCCTCAAGGTTCTATACTTTATTAATATGAATGACTTACCATTAACCTAAGAATAAACAGAGTTTGATCTATATGCTGATAATAAAATTTTGCATTTGTCATCTGAATCTATTGTAAAAGGGTAAGTCCGGTAAGGGCTGATTTTGGCCTCAAATTTCAAGTTCATCTACACCGAAAGATTTTAGAAACTTTTTAAACACTTAAGTGTCTATTTCAATTGATTCATTTAGTTTATGTGAAAGATTTTAACTGATTATGCCAAAAAACGTCACTTTTTAGATGATTTTTGTCAAAAAAAGAAAGTGGCCACATCCGTGTTCATCATTAACCTATATATATAATATGTATCAACATCGAATACAACTTACATTTCATTTCTATTAATGAACAAGAATGTGGCCACTTTTATATAAGACGAAAACCGTCTTAGATTTAACTAAAATGCTAAAATTGTTAAGATTTCAGTAATTTAGCATTGCTTAATGATGCTCGTTCCCGATATATGTGCATTGTTTTGTCAAAAACAGCCCACACTTATGTAGCAGAAGCATTCTACTTTCCAATAAATAGCTTAAAGATTACATTTTCAGTTTATGTGTTTTAGGCTTTTAGCACAAGATAATATCACTTTAGATAATGTTAAAGTTGAAAAACTTCTTGGAATTCATAGATAAAATTCTATCATGGTCAAATCAAATTGATAAAATATGCGAAACTATTTCAACAAGAATATACTTGTTAAAAAGGCCGAAACTTTATTTACCATTAAAGGATCAAACATGTTTTAAGCTCACCTGGCCCAAAGTCTCATCACTTGGCGTCCGTCGTCCGTCTTCGTTAACTTTTATAAAAATCTTCTCCTCTGAAACTACTTGGCCAAATTTAACTAAACTTGGCCACAATCATCACTAGGGTATTTAGTTTTGAAAATGCGTCCAGTGACATGGCCAACTAACCAAGATGACCACCATGGCTAAGAATAGAACATAGGGCTAAAATGTAGATTTTGACTTATATCTCTGAAATCAAAGCATTTAGAGTAAATCTGACAATGGGTAAAATTGATTTTAGGTTACGATCTATCTGACCTGAAATTTTCAAACAAATCAGACAACCCGTTGTTTGGTTTGCTGCCCCCTAAGTGGTATATTTAAGGAAATTTTGCAGTTTTTGGTTACTATCTTGAATATTATTATAGATGGATATAAATTGTAACCAATAATGTTCAGCAAAGTAAGATATACAAATAAGTCAACAAGACCAAAATTGTCAGTTGACCCCTTGAGGAGTTATTGCTCTTTATAGTCAATGTTTATCTATTTTTCTAAGATTTTATTAATCTTTTAAAAAATCTTCTCCTCTGAAACTACTAGGACAAATTTAACCAAACTTAGCCACAATCACCATTGGGGTATCTAGTTTAAAAAATGTGTTTGTTGATCCCACCCATGAACCAAAATGGCCAACATGGCCGACATGGCTAAAAATAGCACATAGGGTAAAATGCAGTTTTTTGCTGCCCCTGAATTGGTAATTTTAAGAAAATTTGGAAGCTTTTGGTTATTATCTTGAATATTATTAGAGATAGATATAAACTGTAAACAGCAATAATTTACATCATAGTAAGAACTACACATAAGTCAACATGACCAAAATGATCAATAGACCCCTTAAGGAGTTACATGTATTGCCCTAAATAGTCAATTTTTAACAATTTTCAAAATTTTTGTAAATTTTTTTCAACTGTCACTACTGGGCCAAATAAATTATAGATAGAGATAACTGTAAGCAGCAAGAATGTCCAGTTAAGTAAGATCTACAAACACATCACCAACACCAAAACACAATTTGTCATGTGTCCTTTGTTTAATATGCACAAAAACCAAGGTGAGCAACACAGGCTCTTTAAAGCCTCTAGTTTACGTTTACCGTTTCTTTTGTGGATAATTTCATAAGAAATATGTACCAGCATTCTTATAAAAGTAAAATCTAGGCTTATTCAATTTTAAATGATTTTGTGAAATAATCTTTAAGTATATTTCTCGCAAAAAAATTGTGATTTAGTCCATCAGCTGACCAAGATAATCTTTTTTTACAGGTGAACTAAGCACTCCAAAAATATAAATATTGCTATCAGAAATAAAGCTAGTTACAAAAATAATCCAACCTCGCCATCATACGTATTGTTTTCCGAAAAGTAGTCTTTCTTCAACGGAAAATAAGTGTTGATTATGTTCACGAAATTCGTAAAAGCTGACTGATTGTGCTAAACAAAGCATCTATTAATTGTAGGCGAGCGATTCTGGTTCATTAAAGCCTGAAGTCCGAGATTAATGGACTAAGAAAAACTACTACATGTAGTAAGACATCTATGTTTTGCGACATTTGACTACGATTATTATCATATCGTGTGTCCCTTCTTGTAGACATGGATACTAGTAGAAAACGTATGGAAATTACCACATTAAAAAAAAATAAAAAAAATAAGGAGGTATGATTAATGCTTTCATTTGCCTCCAAAACTTCTTTTCAAAATCATGTTAACAAAGAGTAGAAATTAGATGTGCTGTTACTTCAAATTTCACATTTTTGATCGAATACGACAATTTTACACATAATTTGGGTCCTTGGTATATATATTTATAAGAAAAAAAATCAAGATGTTTTGCTAACAGCAACATATTTATATTAAAGAACCTTTGTGAGCACCATCACATACCCCACGCCCCCACATTGTCGCTGGACAAACAAATCTCAATAGCTAGCTACATTCCTATGTTCAAAGACTCACAACTTTACAAATGACAATTGATAAAAAATTTCTGAAGGATATGCACATTAACATATTATGTCCTCATACATTACCTACAAAGTTTCATGAAATTCTGTTGTGTGATTTCGGAGGAGTTGCGATGACAAGAATACGGGACTGACGGACTAACATTTGACGGACAGATGGACGGGTCATAAACATAATACCCTCCAAGTTGCGTGGGTGTATAATAAGACACTATACCACAAATTATATTTTTAGTGTAATAATGTTGTTCATATCTATTTCAATTGAGCAGTCTATGTCATTTTGTCAGATTTGTTTTAGTTTTTTCTTACATTAGAGAAGTTTGGAGGGCTAACAAGAATAACGAAGACAAAATTCAAAACTTAAAAAAAAAAAAACATTTCTTGTACTTATATCATGAATTTATAGTACTTTAGATTTTTAAATTCGAGTGGCAAAAGCAGTTTCATAATCTTGATTTTTCTTTGGCTTCATTTTAATTTGTGTTTTCTAGTATCAGGACAGTAAAGAAAAATCAGTGAGATTTGCAATAAATATCGCGATTAGTATGGCAATCAATGTAAAAAAGAAACATACATCTACTGTATCATACTATACTTTAACATACCTTGAATTTTGTTTTATTTAATTATCTCTAATTCCATATACTATATGTTTTTATTTCTTTTCATTTTCATCAAGTTCCCATGTCAAATCATGCGCTCTCGTCATTTCAGTGAATTAGACTGATTATTGATGATATGCAGGATTGTATATACCAATAATAACAATGGATTTTATGGAAAATTTATTGATTTAAAGCATTCTTTCGCTTTATATTGACACACTCAAAAGAATAAAGCATGATACTTTTCAATATTATCAAACACAATTCTGGGTCTTCAATATGATTTCTTGCTATATAGATCATCAGTGATAAAATATGGTCCTGTCTGTAAGTTTTTGTCATAGGAAAATAAACGGCCCGCCCCATATATATGTTCTAACTTCATGTTTTAAGATAGAAGCCTCTAGATCTGCAGTGAATGTATTATGTCATATGTTTGGGCTTTTAGGATAATTTGGTATCTCTAAGGATAATTTCGAATTGTTCCCGTTTAACTTATAGACTAGACCCGCCACCCTTTTTTTGGGAAAAATTTGGTTGCTTAAATAGGGAATCAGTGAAGCGTGACTGCATCGGGCCCCTCTTATGCAGTATGTGGGCCCCCACTTATGAAAATGTCTGGATCCGCTAGTGTTTATCATATACAGTCATGTGACAAAAGTGAGTTCTCACTAAAAAAATGTCCTATCATTGAATTTCCAACTCAAATCGTTATTTAAAAAAAAATCCAAATAACTACATGACTGATTTATAGATATAGTTTAGTCTTGTTAGTCTTGTATTATTTTAATTTTAGTTTCTTGTGTACAATTTGGAAATTAGTATGGCGTTCATTATCCCTGAACTAGTATATATTTGTTTAGGGGCCAGCTGAAGGACGCCTCCGGGTGCGGGAATTTCTCGCTACATTGAAGACCTGTTGGTGACCTTCTGTTGTTGTTTTTTTATTTGGTAGGGTTGTTGTCTCTTTGACACATTCCCCATTTCCATTCTCAATTTTATAACATGTAGAAATGTTAAATTTTTAATTGTTTTTTTGGTCTTGATATTATTAACGCTAATTTTCATTTTTTGACAAGGTACACGCGCAGAGAGAAAATATTTCAGGAAAAATTTCCTATGTATTAGAACCAAAATCAAGCAAATTAAAATCGTAAAAATTTGCATTTGTGTTAAACCCATTAGATATTGAAAATATGATTACCAAAGTTTGGACCAAATAGACACTCATAAAACTTCAGACATTTCTTATGGTATCTTATATCATCAAAAACACTCAAAAAGTTTTTTGTTTTTTTTTGTACTAATATTTTGAAAGGACATTTTACAAGTTGAGTGGGAACTCACTTTTGTCCAAACAGTCAGTTTACGGGAGGATTCATGTTTTACTGTTTGTTTGCAGTTTCTCTGGACTTCCACTTACGAGTTTCTGTGTTATTGACAAGAATTATCATTGATATGGTCATATGATCTCATATGTACAGTGGCGGATGCAGGAATTTTCGAAAGGGGGGGTGCTAGCCCAGGGCAAAGGGGGGGGTGCAGGGGGGGTGCAAACATATGTCCCGATTCAAATGCATTGATCGGCCAAAATAAAGGGGGGGTGCGGACCCCCGGAACCCCCCCTCTGGATCCGCCACTGTATGTATACCTATAAATTAACTGCTTATAAAATTTTTCGAAATACTACAGTAAGGGTTGTCTGTAAAACCTTTCCGAATTTTATATCTTTAATGCTCTTCAGCTTCACACTTTGTATTTCGGACAATGACGGTCGATTAAGACTGAAGAACAAAACTAAACGAAAAAGTATGATGTCACTTGAACAAACACGAGTGGATTAGTGGACTGGTTAACGTGTGTGACTGTTTGAAGGGAGATAATTTTAACTCTTCAATTTAAAGTTCCGTTTGGTGTAAAAGTTTCTTCTGTTATCTTTCTGAAGAACTGTTGACGACGTACGCAGTATAAAGCATATATATGTCTCTTGAACAGGTTTGAATAGAATAAAGGGGACGGAAATTTTGTTTTTAGTGCAGCCCTAACGATTAACTTTTGAGTCCACAAGCACGAAACGCATTTTTTTGACAATTTTAGTCAGTTTGTTGGATTCTGTTTCCAGTTGGATTGTAGAAAATAATTTTACAAGGCCTGAGCCGTAGTACTTGCGGTTATGCACAGGGACTTTCTATTATACTTAGTATAGAAATCCCCCTGTTCAGGTTCATGTGGACCCTATGGCTAAAATGGCCGTATTTTCACCTCAAAATTTACTCTGAGTACAGACAAACCTGCCAACTGTAAAAAATTTCAGGCATAGCACGCCCTAGATAATTTTTTAGATTTTAGCCATAGGGTCCTTATAAATAAAAGTGGAATTTTGATATAATATATATTTCAAGCAGTTTTGTCAAAATAAGCTAAAAAAAACATTTACTATTGACTTGCAAGTGAAAAAGTAAACCTCATGTGAATACATATGCATGCGAACTTCAATTGAATCACTTAGCTGGAGAAAGATTACATTTGTAAAGTCTTGTTCAGCTATTAAAAGGAAAAGAACGTCAACATTGAAAAGGAAACAAAGATGAACCATTTAGTTCACTGATTAGATTGACAAAAAAAGCCATTTTTATACAGGTTAAACAATGACTGAGACTCACATATTGTTGACCCTATAATATGAAATCAAACAGAACTAGAAAAATCCAATTTCACGCTGCTGGCTATCTATTTTAATTTATGTTATATCCAGTTATATGACCTTCTGCACTATATGGATGTCAACACAATTAAATGGTTACTAATATATGGGTGTATAGACTTAAATACACACAAAATGCTGATAAATATTATGGAGTCCATGCATTGGTAATAGTTTATTTTAGACTTCTTAAATTTGGATATACGTTTTACAGCAAACATGAGTATTTGAGTCAAATAAGTGAACATGAATTTGACAGCTTATGCTCTTTTACAGTGATTTTATATAATATGCTTGTTTCAGAAGTCTTGACAATAGAGGATATTGGGCCCGATAATTTTTTTAAGAAAATGATGAACCAATAAATTTGAAATTTTGAGAAAAAAAACAACTCCTGAAATCTTTTTTGTATTAGCTTTTCTGTGTTTTATACTATTAGCCAATATGTTTATATAAGTTGTCATCTACATTTATTTCCATAAAGTATACTTTTTTAAGAAAATGATGAACCAATAAATTTGAAATTTTGAGAAAAAAAACAACTCCTGAAATCTTTTTTGTATTAGCTTTTTTGTGTTTTATACTATTAGCCAATATGTTTATATAAGTTGTCATCGACATTTATTTCCATAAAGTATACAAGGTAAAATGGAAATATCAATCCTGGCCTTGTGTTTCCCTTTAATTTCTTTTGTTTTGCCAATTAAAGCAGATTTTTTGCATCAATTATTAATATTGTTGTAAAGTTTCATTTTAACAACAAATATTGATTTGATAAACTTAGTTATAATGAAATTTCAAACATTAAAATGCATTAAAAATAATTGTATTAAAAGAGGTGTGTCATGTGTTGAAATTAAAATGGTTTCAGCCAATATTTATGTACTTTAATAAAATATATATACAAGTAAAACAGGGTGAAGGTTAAAAAGATAGCAGCCATATACATTTTAGATTTTTCAAAGTACAAGATGACCAATTAACTTATCTCTTTGAGTTATACACAAGAATAAATAACATTTCATTTATTTTATATCTTTTTTCATTTTAGAATTCTTGCCAACAATTTGAGCAGTCTCAGGAGGACACAGTCTGTAGCTACAACACCACATATGAACCTGAATGGTGTGTTAAGATAATCAATTTTAGAAACAATGGGGATGAAAACTTGTATTGGTTTTGGAAACTTACAAAAAATGAGTTACTGTTAAGCAAAACATTATTTTGGATAATTAAAGAGCTTTCACATATTTTTAACAATGTTTGATAAAGGAAACAGAATTATATTCTAACTCAAGTGAGCCAAATGTTTATTGTTTGAAATATGTAAATTGTTTGATCAAATTGATTGAAAGAGTACCTATTTTTTGCATTTCTACCACTTATCTTGAATACTATAGACAGATATCTTAATAGCAAAAATGACCAGCAAGACAAAATTTACTTATAAGTCATATCTTGCCAAAATCTATAGCATTGTATAGGAGTGAATGCCCTTAAATGACATTTGTTTTTAGATTTTTGGGTGGGCAAACAGAAAAAAAATGGAGAGAAAGTGATTAATAATAGAAAAATTATCAGTAAAAAACTAGATTTATATGAAAGAGATTTTTTTGTTATGAAATCTTTTCAAGTTCATAATGATACCAGTTGGAGTGTCTCTACATGTACATACCATAGGTTGGCAACACCAATTTCTAGGGTCTTGAGTGAGCTCTAAATCATGTGCCATAGTTATTCAAACATAAATTCTAATTTTTTTTCATTTTTCAGTGAACTATCATTTGGAGAGGACTTTATTACTGAAGATTCAATTTCTCCAAAGAAAAGAAAGATTGATGTAATAATAACTTAACACTTTTTTTTATATTGTATTATGATATACTATGTCTATCAGAGGATGTCATTTATTCACGAACATTTGCTTTAACATGTTTTGATTTTTATAAATTTTAGATTTTGCATTTCCGAGGTATGGAATCTTTAGTCATTTAAAAAGTTTTTATTTTACAGTTTTCAGTCAATAACTCAAAGGTGCTATGCAAAGTTTTCGTGAAATGTTGGTGACTGGTTTATCTCTATTAAAACTACCTCCTTTTTTTTTTTTTTTTTTAAGAATTTCTAATTTCACATGATTCATTGAGGATATGGAACTATATTATTTGAAAAGTGACATGTGTATCATGTGCTCATTGTTCAGTTCTTTATTGTATATGTAATCACCAGTCTGCACTGTTAGCCACTAGTCTGATGCCCAAGACTAGTTAATATTGATTTGGACTAGTAGAAATATTTATTATAGACATACTGGGACAAAATTTGATATTTAGTTTTCGAACACATAGATGAATATGTTTTTTGCACAGACTGGATCACCGTACATTTCTGCATTAAAGTTTTAAATTAGAATGATATGTTTATTACAAATCCTACTCTGATTGAAAATCTAATAATTAATAATATGAAAGAATATTACAAACTGCAGTTTTTAAAGCTTCCATCTCAATTTAAAGTAAGCTTGAGTCAATGAGTGATACTATTTTATTAAAACAATATAATATTGGTTTTTATGTCTTTAATAGAAAGATGGGTTTTTATGTCCAGCTACTCCAGACATACCACTGACCTCAAGTCAACATGGACAACAGAAACATGATGCACAAGAAGGTAAATATATTATATATATGTTTGAAATGTACACCTCATCAAAAGTCAGGTAAAATCTGAACTAAGAGGACATTAGGAGATTTATGTTTAATGTGTATCAATGAAATATTGCAAATTGATTGGACAAAGGTTCAAACTTGGAAAAAAATCATTTCAGTCAGATGGATGCATTATAATACATTAGTTTTAGATAAAAAAATGCAATTTATAAAAATCCTCAAAGCATTTTCTTGGTTTAATTGTCACATAAACCTTCAAAGTTTATTGTAAAAAGTTGGAAGCAAAAAAATTATGTTTTGTGAAAAAAATTGGTACTTAAGTCATTGGACATTACAAAAAAACACACTCAACTTATTCTATTAGATTATCTCCCCTCATATTAATACAAATCCTATAGAATTTCAGAAAGTTTTTTTCAATTTTTAATGATGCACAAAATATATGCATTATTGATGTGGCTAAAGTATGTAAACCAAATACTTATACAATCATCATTAGCTAAATCATGAAATAAGATAAGTCTTTTTGAGACGCATTCTTTATTGAAAATGCCTGCCAGCAGTACACATTTAACAGTTGTCTTCTTATTTTTCTGAACAAATCATACTCTTACAGAAATATTATCATTTCTTAATTTATTGAATTGGGAAACAAAATTTTGATGAGCCATACAATACAACACTGAAAAGAGAAATGATACTTTGTGTAAATTGACTCAACCTACAGCTTTCAATTTTTGATGAGCCTGTTATGAGTAAAGCAAGTTACTTTTAAAATTATATGACTTGACAATCCAACATGAAATAATTACTGATTATATATTCTTCAAACCAAACCCTTTATAAATGGGCTATATTTGTTATTCATTGCTGTACCATTCTGATCAATTTCAATTAATTTAGGTTTTCTTAGCATATTTTGTTATAATAATAATAGAAAGTTGGGATGTATTCAAAACGTTTATTAATAAAAGGTATTTCCAACCTCACAAAGTCGTTCCATAACATTGTCAGGCCCATGATATCTTTTCTTATCCTATGATTGTGTTGAAAACAGTATAAAGTTGGTATTTTTGGGGGGTAGCGAGAATTTTACAAAATTGTTACAGAAATGTAACCAAGACATGGAAAAAGTCATTATGCAATTTGTCATTATAGGTTCAGAACCTGAGACAGAATCTGAGTACCAAGAACAATATGAGGCAGAGGATATTCACTGTGAATCATCTCTACAAGGTCTGTCTCAGTTCAATGAAGATCCAAAAGACAGGTCAATGATGTGTATAGCAGAACTTGTACAAGGTAATTCTCTAGGTCAATGATGTGTATGGCAGAACTTGTACAAGGAAATTCTCTAGATCAATGATGTGTATGGCAGAACTTGTACAAGGAAATTCTCTAGGTCAATGATGTGTATGGCAGAACTTGTGCAAGTTATTCTCTTGGTCAATAATGTGTATGGCAGAACGTGTATAAGGTATATCTCTAGGTATATGATGTGTATGGAAGAACTTGTACAAAGTAATTCTATAGGTCAATGAATTGTATGGCAGAACTTGTACAAGGTATAACTTATACAAGGAAATTCTCTAGGTCAATGATGTGTATGGCAGAACTTGTACAAGGAAATTCTCTAGATCAATGATGTGTATGGCAGAACTTGTACAAGGAAATTCTCTAGGTCAATGAAGTGTATGGCAGAACGTGTACAAGGTATATATCTCTAGGTCAATGATGTGTATGGCAGAACTTGTACAAGGTAATTCTCTTTGTCAATGATGTGTAAGGCAGAACTTGTACAAGGTAATTCTCTAGGTCAATGATGTGTATGGCAGAAACTTGTACAAGGTAATTCTCTAGGTCAATGATGTATATGGCAGAACTTGTACTAGGAAATTCTCTAGGTCAATGATGTGTATGGCAGAACTTGTGCAAGTTATTCTCTTGGTCAATAATGTGTATGGCAGAACGTGTATAAGGTATATCTCTAGGTATATGATGTGTATGGCAGAACTTGTACAAAGTAATTCTATAGGTCAATGAATTGTATGGCAGAACTTGTACAAAGTAATTTTCTAGGTCAATGATGTATAAGGCAGAACTTGTACAAGGTAAATTTCTAGGTCAATGACGTGTAAGGCAGAACTTGTACAAGGTAATTTTCTAGGTCAATGAAGTGTATGGCAGAACTTGTACAAAGTAATTCTTAAAAAAATTCTTATTGGTATTTTTATAGATATTTGATTTTGTGGATTTACCAAAATCTGCATTCAAGCAAGAAAATTATTCTTCATTGAATATTTAGATATTGGTTTACCTGATCCAAAATACAGCAAAATTGGACCATACATATTTGTTTTTTATGAGAAAGTTTATTAATATCAAGTATTATGGTAACACAATTATATGATTTATGTTTGAGACGGTCCCTGCACATGTTGTATTGTAAAGCAATGTGTTATGTGCATTGTGACAATAAATCTGTGAATAATATAATGGCAATGTGCCTTGTCCAAGAATTAATGATTATTTCTGAACGTTTTATCAGGAGATATTTTGTATTTTGTGAAGAAACAGTGTTACTGTTGAAAATATTAGTTTAATGTTGCAAACATGGTAGTGAGAAAGCAGGAAGATAATTAGATAAAACTTTCTCTGTAAGATATGTTTTTTTTTAATTTAAAATATATAAAGGGAATATTCATTAAAACTATTGAGTTTTAACTAAAATTAAATTTGTCATTAATAAAATATAATTAATGATGTTTAATTATGTTCCACAGGTTTAAACAATGAATATATTTATGAAAATTATATGCAACATAAATTTCTCATAAAATCACCAATTATCAGGGATGCACAAGATAGATTAGTATTTAAAATTAAGTCTCTGTTTATATTTTGTATAACAATATATTCTGAAAGTTAGACTTAAAGATTGATTTTACAAGAAATGTCAATGAAAAAAGGGTGGGAAAGGGAGAGGGAGAGGGAGGAAATATGTCTTTAACAAAAATATGAAAAGATGAGAACAAACTTTCAAAATCACTTTGTGAACTCTTTGTGTATAATTAAGACAATAATATATATATATATATCAATATATAAAAATATAAATGGATAATTTGTTTTAAAATATGGTTATCATGTTTACTTTCAGATCTTGGACAAGACAGTAAAATGCTACATAACCAATGGGCTGAAACTTTTAGGTAATTTCTACATCTTTTGAATTTCAATCATTATAAATGATCTATAAAACAGTTTAAGATTGGAAATTTTGTTCAAGAAGACAGACAACAAAATTTTGTTTAATAGGCAAACTGACAAAGTTAGAAGACATGTAAATTTACTCATAAAAATTATTCTGATCCACAATCCACTTTGTTAGGTGAGGTCACCATAGATCATCATGGTGTTTCTGAGTCCTATAAAAATTAGAGGATGCGGTATGCTCACCAATACAACAACTATCAATATAGACCAAGGACAAAGATATAAACAATAATGGTTGTTTCAACCTCTTCTAATGGAATCAATATTTACTTTTTGAGTAAAAAAAACACTTGAAACATACATAGATCCTTATTTTTGTTGAAAGCTTTACAACTTGCTAAATACATATAACATTACATTACTGTAGATTTCAACTTATAAATTTGATTTTAGACAATTTTTAGAATTCTCTTAAAGGTTCTGTTTATCTGCAGTTTGATCTTATGGAACTAGATCTGTATATATAACAAGAAAACAGACATGGAAGATTATAAGTTCATATATATTGTATGTCCAATTGAAGCTTGATTTGATTGGTCTGACAGTTGAAACCATAGCATTTGACATTAAAGTAATGAAACAACTGAGAATAAAAATCCTTTAATTTTAATGGTTAAGGAAAGTTCAAAAGGAAATGTTTTATCATAACATAGGTTCTTACATTTGTATTTGGAAAACAAATTAAAACTTTTATTTACAACCATGTTGATTTTTTTTTTAGTGAAAGTGAAAACTTTGAGAATTTGTGTCCAACACGACTAGATAAGATGATTGAGCAGGCCAAGCAACTAGAAGAAAGTCTCCTGAAGCAGAAAGAGTTACTGTGCAACAGACTGAATGTTATATCACATATTATAAAAGCTAGCATAACTGAAGGACCAGGAGGGGACCATTAATCACCTACGATAGTAGAGGGGCATAATGTTTTCTGGTCTGTGCATCCGTTCGTTCGTTCGTCCGTCCGTCCGTCTGTTTATTCGTCCGTCTGTTACACTTCAGGTTAAAGTTTTTGGTCAAGGTAGTTTTTGATGAAGTTGAAGTCCAATCAACTTGAAACTTTGAAAGTATACATGTTCCCTTTGATAAGATCATTCTAATTTTAATGCCAAATTAGAGAATTTATTCCAATTTCACGGTCCAGTAAACATAGAAAATGATAGTGCGAGTGGGGCATCCGTGTACTGTGAACACATTCTTGTTAATTAATAAACTTTGATGAAAATTAGGTTTTAAAAATTTTCATAATAATGATAAATAAGTTATTTACAATTCATACAGACTCATGTGTTGCAAAATGTATACAGTATAGAATTTAATTTAACAATTTTCAAAGAAAAATCTATTTTGATTTTTTTTTTCTTCAGAATTGTTGAATAAAAGCTGATTGGAAGCTAATTGAAAGTAAATCACTATATTGAATACATGACTTTAGATATGTTGACTAATTTATTTTACAGAAATAACATTGACTTTAGATTATTTTAGAAAATTGTCATATGCTTAAAAATTAATTATTCATATAGTAATAGCAAAGTAGAATAAGTTGGTTTACATTACTGTGCAGTCAATAATTTGTAAAATATTATATTACAAAGAATATATGATGGGATAAATGACATTTAAAATGTAAAATAAATATGATCAATACTGAAAAGTTCAGAAATCTTTGTTTGTGGTTTATTGTTCTCTTATTTTTGAATGTTTGTTATTGTTATATTGTTATGAAATTTAACTAATGTATAATTAAAAATATATTAATCTTCTGAATTCATTAGACTTTAATGTTGTATTGACAGTTCTTGGGATCCCTTTATTTTGAAATACATTGTACTAATTTGTACCATTTTTATGTTGCTGACCTAAATTTTACAATTTATAATCATTAATTGAATAGTAACAGCATGAGCTGGAGTTTCTATACAGGGAATAACTTAACTTTTATGTCTTACTTGTCTCCTTAGTTAATAAATAAGCCCTTTGAACATTGGTACTAGTAAACTTTAAAAAAAAAGAGTTATGTCCCTTGGTAAATATATTTGAATTTTATATCATAGGTATGGTATGTCACCAATATCTTTGGTGAGTTCAAAACTCGTGTTGATCTATTATTTTTACTGGGGTTATATCACTTTGCTATGTAATTTGAGTTGAGCATTGCAAAATAATTGTAAACTAAACAATGATAGTTTCACAAATTCAAATGGTTGGTAAATTGTTTGTAAATTCTCAAGGATCTTGGTTGAAAATATAAGGGAGGATTTGATTAGATATAAGAAGATATAGAATGAGTACTAATGAGAAAACTCTCCATCTAAGTAACAATATGTAAGAGTAAACAATCATAGGTAAAAGTTGGGTCTTCAACACAGAGCCTTGGCTCACACCAAACAGCAAGCTATAAAGGGTCCAAGAAATGACTAGTGTAAACCCATTAAACTGGGAAAACCAAGTGTATAAATCAATATAAAAATTGAGAAAATGAAAACACTTATAAACCACATCAACAAATAACAACTACTGAACATCAGACTCCTGACTTAGGACTGGTGCAAACAAAGGCTTACCAGTATATGTGATTTCAATATATAAATCCTATAAAAAAAAATGTCAAAAAATTTAAATGATAACACACACAACATGTAGGTATGCAAAAACTTCCTTGTAAACTGAGGGAGCAAGGCCAAATAATCTCCAGGGAAATGAGCTGTACTGAATCTATTTTAAACTACTCTTACCAAAATTCATTCACTTTAATACAATCAGACTTGCTACCTCAAAAGTTTAAGTGACCTAATCAAATATTGATACCACCACCAGAAGAAGCATATATAAGTCTTGGTTGGGGTTTAACATATTTAACCCTGATGATACTTATTATTTTGCCAGTCCAAGTATTTTTTTGTTATTTAGAGAATTTGTTGTTGACAGCAGACCTTTGATATTCTAATTTCTTTATAACTTTTTAGAGATATTTAACAGAGGTTAACATAGCATTGACACCCTTGTTATATCATTTTAATTACTTATAGTATATTTAGTTCAGTTGAGCAAACTCAGTGTGCACATGCTTACTTACATAAATATCATAATTGCATAATAATAATGAAGTCAAGGTCAAATGAACCCTGCAAGACACACACATTCACCTTACAATCAATCACTCCATACGCCAAATATAGTAACTGTTGACCTATTACTTATAATATCAATGAATCCACAAAACCATAAAAATGTAACCTTGACCAATATATCACGAAACTGAGGTCAATGATGAAATCTCTCTGACAGAAATAAACATCTTACAATCATTTTATAACCAAATATAGTTGCCCTATTGCTCATAGTATCTGAGAAATAGACTAAACCACAAAAACTAAACATTGTCTAATGAACCATGAAATAAACAGGGGCGGGTCCAGGTAAGGGCGTAATGGGCGTACGCCCCCCCTTTAAAAAAAAAAAAAAAAAAAAAAAAAGCCTATCGTTATAATCTGCTTGTATTGTATAGAATAAAAACAATTTATCATATTCAGTAATTAAACACATATTCTGATTTCTTTTTATACTGATTCCCCAATCTGATGGGTCATCATCAACCGTAAAATTTCGTTTCTCGGAGTCCGGCTGATGTAAGGGCATGCTCGACTTTATTTCCAAACATAATGAAAGTTCTCTTCTTACTTGCTTTGACGAGCGTCACGTCAAGCTCCACCGAAAGAGCTAACTCATCCCTTAAGTTGATCAAGAATGATTTGAGAAGCACCATGAAGGAGGATCGCTAGACTTGCTTCAATTCCCTTTCTATTATTTTTCTCTCACTAATTTATATGTTTACTGATAAGTGCTAGCCTACTGATTGCCCTTGGAGAAAGGCTTCCTCCTGCAGATGTC
Organism: Mytilus trossulus; assembly: GCF_036588685.1. Lineage (NCBI taxonomy): Eukaryota > Metazoa > Mollusca > Bivalvia > Mytilida > Mytilidae > Mytilus > Mytilus trossulus. The sequence goes on along the minus strand of NC_086374.1, from coordinate 17,057,427 downwards.
AGTATAATTGTAATCTCCTAGTTATAGCAGTAAAACTATTAAAGGGGCAAAATTGAAAAAAAGAAATAAAAACATAATTAGGAAGGGACATGTAGCAAGTCTAGAGGATCGCCTAAATGCTCTGCTTCTTTTATATGTTCACAGAGACATTAAACTTGATTTTGATAAAATTATTGACGATTACGCCATGAGAAATCCACGTAAAATGGTTCTAATGAATCCACTCTAGTAATTGAAAATGAGAGTCCGTCAGTATTTTTTTGTGTTCATTTTAGGTTTTGCGTCAAGGTACATGTATACTAGAAATATGTATATTTCCACATTAAAGCAATACTCAGAACGAAAGAACTTTATTCTTCAGTGTTTATTTGTCTTGTATCATGTGTGTCGTTCAACGAAACCCGAACTTAATAAAAAATAGAGGGATTACTTCATAATTTGATGCTAAATTGTTGAAATTCAGGAGCTTCTGAGCTTCCCCATGGACCCTCAACCGTAATCACGCCTCTCGTTAATAAAATCCTGGCCTAGGAATTGAAATGTTAAGTAACTCCTATATACCCTTGAGTTTGGAATTTCTCGTTATTGGTCTACTCCTATTAAGATCCATCCAATCATGTTAATATACCATAGACAATTAATGGAGAGAACTCGGCATAAAAAATGTCACATCCTGACACTTTAACTTTAAAATATACATGCTCCAAGTCAGGAACCGTTGCATTAGTGCAATTCTCTATTATTTTATGTTTTTAAGCCAAAAAAAGGTCCCACAAATTTTTCGCCTCGCTTCGCTCGGCGAAATATTTTATTCTACGCCCCCCCTTTCAAATATCCTGGACACCCCCCTGATAAAGGTCAAGGTTGAATGAAACCTGCCAGCCAGACATGTACCTTTCAATGAGCCCATATATTTACTAAATTTGATAATCCTATTTCTCATAATTGTTGAGTATTTCCAATGACCAAAAATTAAAATTTTTTCCCTAGCAGTCACTAATTCTTGAAAGTGATATTAATAAAAAAAAAAAAGGGCAATGGACATATGACAGTCAGAAACTTTTTAACATAAGGTATTTACATCTTTTTGCGACCATAAATAAGTTTATATTTCACTTAAAAACATGTCTTTTTTGTCTACTATTGTGTTTTTAGGAGATATCATGTATAGCATGCCACTTATTATTTTTTTATTAGGGAACTGTTTCATTGAAATCAATCATCATGAGAAATTTAATGGGACAGATAAAATTAGTTTGATTGAACTTATTTGATTTTTGGTTGTGGTATGATTTATAAACATAGGTTTATCATAAGATACTATAATTTTCATTGTACTTTGTATGGATCTGAAGATTTATAAGCGCTATTCAACTGATTTTCATAGTTTGTTTTTATTATGCACTGTTTCACCAGTCCCAGGCTATGGGATAGTTTTGGTCTCAGCATACATGTTTAACTCTACCACATTCACTTAATGTGCCTGTCCCAAATCAGGAGCCTTTAATTTCTTTGTTCCCATATATCATATTTGTTTAACCTTAATAGTTGTGTACTAAAACAGGCTATTTTGTTTCCTCATTTGAATTGTTTTATTTTTGTCCTTTTGAAACCTTTCATTGCTCACTATATGGCATGTGTGTTTGCTCATATTAAAGACTAAACTGTAACTATTGACGTTAACTTGGTCTCTGGTGGAGAGTTGTCTCATTGGCAAACATACCGCATCTTTGTATCTTTATCTTTAAAACAAAAAGTATATACAATACATTTACTTTGAAATGTAGGTCTATAATATGTTTGTTTAAAGAACTTTAATCAATAATAAATAAACATATTTTTAATAATATATATTTAATTTAAAAACATAGATTGGTTATAAAACAACAGAACATCATTTAATTAAATGTCATATCTTTTGGTTGAAAGTTCATTTAAAAAGTTTGACATCAATATAACCAATATACATTTACATTGCCCACTCTTTCAATGTAATAAAGCTTACTTCAGCCCACCTGGTTTATATCAGTCACCTGAAAAGTAAAATAATGATGATCTTTAGTTTAAGGTCTAGTCTGTTGTTGTGCTATGTATATTCTATCCGTGTTTATTTCTTTGTTTTTCTAAAGATTTGCAAATATTGATTTTTTTTCCTTGCCTTGGTCATACCTTCATTTGTAGTTATCAGTGTTTTGTTAAAACAAGGTAAAGACATATTTTAAGTTTGCCAATATTTCAAACCACAAAAACTAAACATTGTCTAATGAACCATGAAATAAAGACATATTTTAAGTTTGCCAATATTTCTAACAACCTTCAAACTGTTATTTCAAATATTAAAATATTTGAAACATTGTTGCTAATTATTTCGAACTCCACCTATAAATGCAATCTGGTGTATTTTTTCTTTCAAAGACTTCCCCAAATGGTCAATAGTATAAATAAAACAACTGAAATTGTTTTGAAAAATGTGAGCTACTGTTGGACCAGATGTCTAAGTAGTTCATTTACTGTTTCAGGTTATGAGCCCAAAGTCACAGATATGTTAGACTCAAATCTTAATTGACTAGGATTGTCTCTTTTGCTACCGAAGGTCTGTTGTTCATTCTGGGGACTCTGGCTTCCTCCACCAATAAAAACTGACCTCCATACAACAGACAACAGTGCTGAAAGCAGCACTTAACACATATCAATCAATCAATTGATCAATCAAGCATGAAGCTTAGTACCTTGCTTTTAGGAAGTTCCGATTTATTTTGCAATTGTTTTATTGCGTTGAAGACCAATTGGTGGTCGTGGGCTGTTTTCTGCTCTTTGGTTAGGTTTGTGTCTCCTTGTAACATTCCATGTTTCAATCCTCTTATTTATTGGGGGGTTAAAAACATGATATTTACGTATGTCACAAGATATATCTCATTGGTTTATTTGCTTTATTTTAATCAACAACAACATTTAATAGTAAATTACATGCAGCTTCCAATTAGCAGTAGATAATATATACAGAATGTTAAAATTATGATAGGATAAAATTACAAAATAAAAACAATGAAACTGAATTAAAAGTATTAATCAAATTTACCAAAAAAGTGGATAGAGCATTGTTTTTTTCTTGAAACCTGTAAGGGTCAGGTATGCCATTTTTGTCTATTTTTTAATTTTAGGGATCATTGTTCTGTAAAGCCCATTAAGACACTTGAAAGGGCAGTTCTTTATACCAGATGAGAAAAGAATGAAGGGGTACAACTCACCAACAGTATAAATGTGAAATTTTATATATTTTTTTTAAATGATTGTTTCTTAAAATATAAAGTGCTTGAGTTTCAAAAAAGCCATTCTGAAATTTTCAACAGAGAGAGGTATTTAAAATCTACTTGACAGATTTTTTTTCTTTTTTAAGAATTCTAAAGTGAAAAATATTATCATTTTTTTAAAGCAAGACCAAATCCCATTCACAAGTAATGCTCAACATAAAAATCAGTCTTCATTTAGATATCTCAAATAAACGAATATGTCTAAATATTTAGCAATTATCATTAAGAAAAGAAACTTAAATTATTGTAATGCACAGAATGAAGAGGAGAAATTAAACATGCTACTTCAAGATCAAAATTCAAGATTTCTGAATTTTAAACTTGTAAGAACATTCGTTGTTATTTTAATATGTATTGTACCTGTGACTGAAAGGCATACAATAAATGTATCTATGCAAAATATAAAGCATCAGCATTTAAGCAGAATTTCATTGCTTTACATGCAACATCCATGAAAACAGCTCATGGGAAATAAATTCACAAACTACATCTAGCAGAGAAACAATCTATGTAATTTGTCAGATGATATAAACAAAGTCCAAGCACATCATTATATTAAACTGAGGTTACAGCCTCAGTAGATATTTGGATTGTAATGACATTACATATATGTTACTGAGGTTGCTTACTTTTACGATAAACATATTCCAATGCACTAGATAAGGTTCTCATATCTGCCTCAATACTCTTTGCCCAATTTTCAACATCACCTAATTCCTGTAAAAACAAATTGATCACTTTTAGTTTTGGATATTGTAAACATTGAAGATGTCAGATTGAACTATTTATCAACATGTTTTAAAAAATGATCAAACATTTTCCTGGCTGATATTTGGCTGAAATAGACACAAATTGTTGGTAAACCTGTGTGTCCTATGCATTTTACTGATTGTTTCTCATGGAAAAATGGAGATAATTCAATATTAAAAACTAGGTTGTTTGAGACAAGAATTAATTTAAAAAATCCAACCATCTGTACTCAACATATCTTTTCATTTCAACTGAAATATTTTTTCAAGTGTTTTTTTTTTTCAGTTGTATTTTGGTTGTGATGAGTTCTAAAAGGAAACTTGTTACTATTTTTTTACCCAACACTGTAGCAGGGGCAGATAATAAATCGATATTGTTTTCTCTAAATTTCATTAGAATGGAGATAACAATATTGTATTTATGTTCTTACAGCATCATTTGGTAATTTGATGGTTGCAAATATCCATTTATTGGCTCCACTGAGGTGTCACGAGAAAACTTAATTTCCGACCATTATATAACCAATTGATTCTGTCTGAGCTTAAAATACAATTACAGTTTGTGTAAACAGTACAAGAAAGTGTGCAAAGTAAGATCTTAAATGAATAACATTGCCCACATTGGAAACTCTTGATTTCTTGTATGTACTAACCTTCTGAGCTGTATTGAAATCTTCCACAAGTTTTAACCATTGTAATGTTTGTTTAGAGAACTGTGCAGCATTAGCTTGTAAGATCTTTGTTTCTGTGTCTAGCTTCTTCTGATTAATGTATGCCTGGGCAACACTACAAAATATGGACATGTAATCAAAGGCAAAATTAACAGTAAAACCTTATATATATATTTAAATTACACACTGATTATATATAATGAGAAATTACATACTTGAACAAAGGTATAAGCTGTTGCTTGATATACTCCCAACTATGTGTTGTTGGTTCCATTTGTAGTATAAAATATGTGAATCAGTCAACTTGTGTGATAGTTCAATGATGTAAGTTTTTCGGTAAAAAGAAAAGATTATCAAGAACTGAAAATCTGTAACATGGAATATCTTACTGAGATGTAACTTTGTGTCATATGTCAAGAAACTGCATTTTGTACTTAATTAGAAAAATGTGGGAAAAATACTGTTATGGAGAGAGGTAAACCAGGGAACTTATAATGGTTAAAATTAATATTTCAATATAAAACATCGGTGGAATATCAGTATATTGCACACACGCTTATATTTTCAGCTCTTGACTGAGCATTCTTTGATAATTGTTTTGCTTGTTTCTGGATTTTTATTATCTAATTTTTACTTTCAGATTTTTTTGTCTTTTTCATAAATTTTGTTCTTCAAATGTCATGGCTATCATAATGTGAAAAGGTTTAGTTATCTATTTTAACCCTAGCTACCACATGTGTGTGTGGCTGACCTATATCAGAAACCTTATCAGAAGTTGTCTTATGGCACTTTCTAATGCTTTGGGTCTTTGAAAATTTGATGTATATATCAACAGATCTTTTATAGATTCCATCAAATTTCTTCACATTTTTTCTACACTCAGACTAATGTATAGACACTTGTAAGTTATTGAAGACTATAGATGGAATTATAGAAATCATTTTTATGGGTTAACTTAGTTTTTAAGATGTAGAACTTTGGATTGATTTGTACCAACCACACTTTTATCACGTGATTATGGCTGTTTTTTAAAAATACTATTTTCCCCCTCATTTTTTGATACACTGATACATTTTTTTAAAATATAAAATTACTTACCCGCCATTTAAATGATCAACTAAAGCATGAGTTAAAGCTGTAGCTGCTACTATGGCTTCCTTTTTCTTCTTTTCTAGAAATGTAAAATAAAATAATGTGTTAAAATTTACATTTTGTAACAGTTAAGATAGCCTTCAATTTGAGAATAATTCAACATCAATACTGAAAAACAATTCCAGGAGATTCAAACTTCTGTCTATGACACATTTCTCCCTCCAACATGAAGAAAGGAATAGCACACCACAATGATGAGAGGACCATAGTCTACTCACTGGGAATAAAGTAATGAAGTCAGCTATTGGTCCACAATGGCAGTCTTTATCAGAACCTTCTTTGATATAAAAAATTAATGCTCATTTGAATGAATGTACATATTTGTTTTTTATTTCATTTTTTTTACATAAATAAGGGTGTAAGTTTTCTCGTTTGAATTGTTTTACATTGTCTTATCTGGGCCTTTTATAGCTGACTATGCGGTATGAGCTTTGCTCATTGTTGAAGGCCATACAGTGACCTATAGTTGTTAATGTCTGTGTCTCATTTTGGTCTTTTGTGGATAGTTGTCTCATTGGCAATCATACCACATCTTCTTTTTAATATGTATATCTATAATTTGCAAACACATTGTTTTCGTTGATGCTGCATTACATAATGTATATGATTGTTGGTGAAAACTTTTAGTAGTTTCCACTTTTTCTTCTAAGATTAGTTTCTTTTCATATGATTCAAACTATTTTGACAAAAGAATCAGTTCCCTAGTTTTAGAAATAGAATCTTGAAACATAGACATTCTCAGTATTTTTGAGTTAGTTGGTTCAAAGTGTCATATGGAATGTATGGAGTACATTCTGCATTATTTCATCCTTTTACCCTCCCCTCTCTGTATTTCCATCCGTTTCATATGCTCTTCCCTGTATTACACGTAACTTTTATTACTAAGTTATACTACGTTACTTGTCTTTTTTTTTTCCTACTTGAACTTAGGGATTATTTTTTTCCCCTTTACATTGTCCAGGACTTAAATATCTTATGAGTTTCCTTATAATGCTTATTATTGACATCCTTTTCCTCATGTTGTTTTCTCAAGATAAAGATTTGAACTGTGGAATTACTAAACTAGAGGCTCTAAAGAGCCGGTGTCACTCACCTTGGTATATGTGAATTAAACAAAGGAAGCAGACAGTTCATGACATAATTGTGTTTAGGTGATTGTGATGTGTTTGTACATCTTACTTTACTGAAAATTCTTGCTGCTTACAATTATCTCTATCTATAATGAACTTGTCCGTGTAGTTTCAGTGGAAAATGTTAGTAAAAATTTACAAATTTTATGAAAATTGTTAAAAATTGATTATAAAGGACAATAACTTCTTAGGGGGTCAATTGAACATTTTGGTCATTTTGATTTATTTTTGAGTCTTAAATTGCTGTACATTATTGCTGTTTACAGTTTATCTCTATCTATAATAATATTCAAGATAATAACCCAAAACAGCAAAATTTTCAATTTAGGGGCAGCACTCTAACAACGAGTTGTCCCATTCATCTTAAAATTTCAGGGCAGATAGATCTTGACCAGATAAACAATTTTACCCCTTGTCAGATTTGCTCTAAATGCTTTGGTTTTGAGTAATAACCAAAAACTGCATTTAACCTCCATGTTCTATTTTTAGCTGTGGCGGCCATCTTGGTTGGTTGGCCGGGTAAAAAAACACAATTTTTAAACTAGATACATCAATGATGATTGTGGTCAAGTTTGGATTAATTTGGCCTAGTAGTTTCAGGGGAGAAGATTTTTGTAAAAGATCATGAATATATACAAAAATGGTTAAAAATTGACTATGAAGGGCAATAACCCCTAAAGGGGTCAACTGACCATTTTGGTCATGTTGACTTATTTGTAAATCTTACTTTGCTGAACATTACTGCTGTTTACAGTTTATCTCCATCTATAATAATATTCAAGATAATAACCAAAAACAGTAAAATTTCCTTAAAATTACCAATTTAGGGGCAGCAACCCAACAATGGGTTGTCTGATTTATCTGAAAATTTCAGGGCAGATAGATCTTAACCTGATAATCAATTTTACCCCATGTCAAACTTTAAACTAGATACATCAATGATGATTGTGGCCAAGTTTGGATTAATTTGGCCCGGTAGTTTCAGAGGAGAAGATTTTTGTAAAAGTTAACGCCGGACGACGGACGCCAAGTGATGAGAAAAGCTCACTTGGCCCTTCCGGCCCGGTGAGCTGAAAAGTTATTGGTCATTACTCTTCAATCTATTTATAGTTGATAGCAATTTGTGTAAATAATATGTACTTCATAAAACATATATATAAGAAGCAGGGAAATTTGACCACTAAAATAAGATGACCTGCAAGGTGGTGTATTGCAAAAATGTATCATTCATAATTAAATCTTTATGGTATTGGCTAATTGATAAAGAGGATAATTTTACTGTTGTTCAATCATTTTGTTTGTATTTTTTTGGACATGTTGGAGATTATAAACATCAATTTACTTATCAACAATTAAAGGTAAAAGTAAATACTACTTTTATTTTTTTGCTTTTTAAATTCTGATTTTTTCTTATACTGGGCATTCGCTCAAAATCTTGTCTTTCTGAACTTATGAAGTTTCTCTCGATTTTGTGGATAGAAACAATTTAATTTTAAAAATGGTTCATCCTTGTATCACTTTCAATTTCGACATTCTTTTCATTTTGATACATGTACAATGTACTTCAATACATGCCTAGATCTTATCCATCACCAGCTAAAGGGTTGAAATGAGAGTCACATGAATACATTACAGATTCCATGAGTTATAAAATTAGAATTATCATCTTGCAAGTGAATAATTCATCACAGTGTCTTAGCTTATTTTGACACAATTGAACAAGCCTAAAAGAGAATAATTATTTCACTTTCCTTTTATTAATGATTGAACGAAAACTAATCATATTTATAATAAATGATGCCACTGTTCAGTAGACACAGATATATATAATGCCCTGACTTTTAAGCAAAATTATAAAGGGACATAACTAAAGAATGGTTAAAGTGACGCTACCAAAATTCAAACTTGATCTATGTTAGGCGGTAGGTGGTAATAAGCATTGTGTAAATCTTTGTTTTCTCGAGAAAAGTAGTGGATAGAGGGCACTGAATTATTCGAGTTACACTCTAGAATGGTACAAGTGACACCACAAAAAAAAACTTGATCTGTGTTTTGTCATTATAAGTATTGTGCATCACAGGGACTGGGTTAGCAGATTAAAATTTTGTTAATCAATGGTTTTTTTTTTTTTTTAGTATTTCATGTCTATTTGTACTATTTTATTCACATAGTTGACATTAACAACACTGTTTCTTTGTTTTCTAGCAAGCACTTTTCACTAGAAAACAAAGAAACTATAGTGTTGTTAATGTCAATTACCTGAATAAAGTATATAATACAAATATACATGTAATGTAGTTGTTACAGGAAATACTTAGAAAAAAATAAAAACATTGATAAACAAAATTTTAATCTGCTATAAACCAAGTCCCTGTGTTGTGCATGAGTTTCAACACATTTGGTCAAGACTAATTTAAGTTAGAGAAAGGAAATGTAAAATTCACCCATTTTTACTCTTTTAAAGGGGCACAACTCTAGAATGGTAAAAGTGGTGCCACCAAAATTCAAACTTGATCTGTGTTTTATGGTTAGAACTAAGAAGTATTGTGTATGAGTTTTATAATATCAACTGAAGACACGGAACGGAAACCAATTTGGGAACAACGGACAGGTACTGAGACATAACGGTCTCATAACGGTTAACCTGATAACTGCAAAAAATAATGAAATATATATATATAAAAATGCTCTGTTCAAATGCAGTAAAATAGTATAATGTAAAATCATAGAGTTCACCTTGTCTTTCCTTGCGAATTTGTTGTCTTATTTGATGCTGCTTCACAAGAGATGACAGCATTTTCTTCTAACAAAGTGAAGAAATTTCCTATACCATTTCTCAGTTTGTTTATGTATTTCAATGTTCCGCCTCCGGAAGTGACGATTTGACAATGTATTATGAATAATTTATATTATGATTATTTTCTCAACGCTTTTATTTACTTAGTTCATAGATGAAATAATGATTCACGAAAAGATTCATCAGTTTAATTGATTTTTGATGAACAGGAAAATTCATATTTTATTTTTAAAGCGGAGGTTTAAATTGAAATAAATACTGTTGAACCAAAAAAGTGTCATTAGTGAGGAGCCGATATCAAAAATTGGATCGTTGGTCTTCTCGCATTTTCACGTGGGACAGGTGCTACCTGGGACAGTTGACAATGGCCGCCAGTCACTCAAATAAGGGCCTGTTAATTATTTTGACAATTTCTTGTGTTTGTGGATTTAATATTGACACTAAGATACCTTTTATACGCACAGGACCTGCAAACAGTTATTTTGGATTTTCTATTGCAGAGCATATGATCACAAACTCGGCTGGTGACATTGTCGAGAAAGTGTAAGTGAAGGTCCCCTAAAGTAAATACTCACTTACTGTACATGTATAATAAAAGCATTATCTGATTATAGAGGCAACATGTTCAAATATAAAATATTCCATACATTACTAATAATTTCCTTAATTATGCAATAATTTATTTCTTATACAGTCATGACAGTGTGAAAGTACACTAATTTAGATTGAATATCTATTTTTTTTATTTCTTTAAAATAAATTTTGTATTTAAAGAGACAAATTTAAGAAATATATAAAAAAGATAGATTCAGTACAAATGTATATTGACATACATTTTAAACTTGAGCTTTTCACCAAGTATAAAATGAAAATTTTACAGTCACAAAAAAAACTAAACCATACAGTACAAATAAATCGTTATAAAAGGTGCATTGTATCTGATGGTTTTGCAAAGCATTTTGCATTTTTTTGTGTCATTAGAATCTGTTAGGGCTCACAGGGGACAGGACATTTTTACAGTCATCCCCCCCTTTTTTTCCAAAATCCATTATTTTGTGTTTCCATTAATTTTCATAATTTTCGTGTTTAACTGTATAATAAGAACTTTTAAAAATATACTATATGACCCACAAATTTCTAGATCTGACACTTGGATGGTACCAATAGTTAGTATACATTGTAGTACATGTATAGGATATTAGTAGATGTACAAATGTACCATGTTACTGTAGTAATACAATGTACATGTAATTGAATTGTATTGGAAAAACCAACAATCTTTCTTGTGCCTAAACATGATAAAAGCTAAATAAGAGATGTCAGGAATCGACATAATTATTTTGAACAATGCATGCACAACACACCACTATGTGTACCAACAGGTTCAACACCCACCTCATCCTGATTATATATTTCTTTATTAAAAGAAGATAAACAATGAATAACACATTGTCTTGATAGCAAGGTCATATTTATCAGTAATACAGTACATTTTGTATATATTCATGATTATAAAGAAAAGAAACTCAGCTGAATAATTTTATTTACAAAATGTACCACTATTCAACATTTTATCATTTTATTGTGTTTAATACATGTACAATGTATATGTACCCCCTCCCCTTTTCCATTAAACATAATCAACCTAATAATTGAATTACAAGATAAAGCACCTTGACCATCTAATGTAAAGTACAAATGTAACAAATTGATTATTTGATAATGGATATTATACATGTTATATGACCTAAATCTGACCAGATCAGAGGTTTTATTAATTTTGGCATTACACTGTCTTTACCTGTCATCAGACATTTATATCTGATAGTGATACAGCATAATCTATGTGATGATACATGTACATGTATATATATGTACTGTAAATTCACAAATTATTGCATTAATTTTATATTGCTATTTTTGAAGAATGGACAAAAAAGCGATCATATTGATTATTGTGATTTCCATAAGTACATGTATCCAGCATGTCCAGTACATGTTTAATTACATGTCTCAAATTCAAATGTATAAGATAAATTAAATCAAAAGTCTGTTTTTTGAAACCATACATGTAGGAGGGATAACACTATTTTCATATTTATATTATGCTGCATGATGAAATAATTAAAGCTAGTTATATGGATATTTTTATTTTACATCTATTCAACTTTGAGCAGACTTCTACATGAACATTTTACAATTTAAGAATTTTAATGTCCTGTCCTGAAACTCCTGACCATTAAATAATTTACCTTAGTTTTCTAGTTTTAAGAGATTTTTTTTCTTCTCGACATGACATTCATGTAATATGACTGTTAATTTAAAACATTTGTTAGATAAGTGACTTCATGTGAATAATTTGGCTTGTAAGCTACATGTAGATTGTTTCATTACATTATTTTCATACTTGCAATACAAGTGCTGAACACATGAAGAAATCTGTTGAGAATCAGAAATATATGCTTTTGTTATGTCATATTACATTAGAGTTTCAATGTGAGAAAAAAGAAAATGTCTAGCTGCATTGCATGATTAACATCATTTACCACAAATCACATGTGCAAATGCCAAATACTTTTTATGTCAATGGTGTGAGAAATGAATGAAACCATACTTTCTTGTGTTCTGTGAAATGTTAAACAATGTTTTTAGTAGAAAATTTGCCTTTTTTTTCATTGTCTGGATATTTAAGAATTCATGATCACCATCACACATTTTCAGCATTATGGTCCATCCCTTTACAGTTTATCAAACACATGTGCATACAACAATAGTAGGGGGAGGGTTGAATGCTAATATACTGTTACAAATATGTTTTATTGTGGTTAATGTTAAAAAGCTTTCATCAGGCATTTAGATTTCTCTTTTTGAATTGTTTTAGATTTTATTTTTCTGGGGTAATATATTATAGCTTGATTTAAAGGATTGTTTTGCTCATGAGTTGACGAAGGCAATACATTGTACAATGAACTTAGTTGCATTTTGGTTTTAATTAAATGAATAGAATTAAGTGTCTCAGTGACAATCCTACCATGTCTCCTTATTTCATTATGTATATAAATAACACCCCACTGCCATTGCATAATATTTAAATATTTAATATATATAACAAAATTTAATTATTAGAAGTATTTGTACATTGTATTAGGCCAAAGTTTAGATATGTCCTATCATTGAATATACTATAAAAGTTCAGGAGGTTAATTACATAAATAAAAGTGTTGCTTTTAAATGAGGATCTGTATAGTTTTAACAGGTAAATACTACATGTAGTATGTTTTATATAGTTCGTCCTTTTTTAATTAAATGAATAGAATTAAGTGTCTCAGTGACAATCCTATCATGTCTCCTTATTTCATTATGTATAACACCCACTACATGTAGTAGAGTTTATGAAGTTTGTCCTTTTTTGAAATATTTGGTAAAAGAGATTAACCTACTTGAAAGTAAAAAAGACCAGTTCTGAGTTTCTCTAAGTGTATGTATTTTCATAATTGTAAAAAACTCTTGAAAATAGCCATGAAAGATTGTAATAAATCTGTATGAAATGGAAACTATTAAAGATAGCTGGATATTTTTCAAATACAGTTTAATTTTTGTTGAATGATTTACTCTGTCTGATTGATGTACTTTCTTTATCTGTCTGTATTTATAAACTTTTAATGTAATATATTCAGGGGCAGATCTAGCCATTTAAAAAAAAGGGGGGTTCCCAACCAAGGACAAAAGGGGGGGGGGGGTCAACTATATGTCCCCATTCAAATGCATTGATCAGCCCCCGGAACTCCCCCACCCCTGGATCTGCCAATGATATATTATTCATTTAGTACATTGTACCTGCTCTGGAAAAAAAATTACATTGCAGAACTCCTTATTTCTTGTGACCATTAATCATCTCTTTGATATATGCAATTAATGCATGCTGTATTTCTAGACTCCCCACTGCATTTTTCATAGGATAAAAAAATGTTTGATTTTAATCTTAAGGTTAAAAGGATCACTGAAGTTTAAAATTACAGAATTAAGGATTTTAAGCACAAGGACATACATTGTATATAAGTAGTTACATGTAGCTGAAAAAACTTACATGTATTTAAAGTTCAAATAAAAATGTAAATATTTACTTGTGTAAAGTCCAGTAGATAAAAAAAAAAAAATCTTTGATAAATCAACAACAGAAATTTTCTTTTTCTCTGAGTACATGTACAAATGTATGTGGGTTTATCAGAACTTTTCTTTTTGAAAGTGCATACATGAGTTTTACACTACAGTTGAAAACGTTATGTAAAAAATCAAGGAAACCTGGTTGAAGAATTTAATTTAAAACATGTTTATTGTATGAATATGTGTGTATATCATACCTGTAACATCTTCACTTATTTTATAACCCACTGGCTTTATATGGTGTACTATAATTTTTAAATGGAATTTTGATAACATATTTCTCTCACTCACACAGGGGTGACCTACATTTAACATAATAACTACCATTTGATATCAACAACTTGAAAATAAAATGACTGTCTTCTGATGTGTTTTCTTAGTTGGGTTGGATGCTGAAACATTTCATTCATCCAAATAATAGTTCTGAAGTTTTGAAAGAATGACCAGATTTGATTATTAACATGTACAATGTACTATGTTAATTTAACATGTAACTCAAATAATTCAAGCCCTTTCGTGTCTGATTTTCTCCCACACACAATGTAGTCTTCGAAGATCCGTGGAATATGACAACTGAATTATTCGGGTTATTAAACATGTTGAACATGAGTCAGCAAAATTTTATGCTCAATGTGTTTTCTGATATTCAAAGCAATGTTGCATTGCATTGATGGTTCAGGCCAGGATGACATGTATTTTCTAAATTATTATTTTTTTTTTTATTGCAATAAATTAGACTAGTCATAAACGAATGTTTAAAAATGCAAATTATAGACCTGTAGGCTGTACCTTGTACTTTTGAACATGATGCCAGAACAAAGATCAATATAAAAATGTTCTTGATATTTGAATGTCAAAATGAAAGTCCAAATATCACATAATGAAACAAATACATTGTATATGCTCATGTCCAGGACACCCCTAAATATAACATGTCTAAAAGGAGTATTTAAAGGATTTTTTTTTTATTCATGTATTCAAAAATGATGCTTAAGGAAGCTGGCTTGTCAGGTTTTGGATTTTTTGTCAGATTTTCGGAATCCTCTGGTTTTATCCATTTGAATGCCTTGAACAAATTTGACCGGTGACCCCCATTTTTCTTTTTGTAAATCTTTTACATGTATAATGATAAGCCATCTGATAAAGTCTTATAAAATTTTAATTATTTTTTAATAGTTTTTGAGAACTTAATCTTGTCAATGATAAAGCTATGAAAAGTCAAGAGAGAATATTTTCCCGCCAAAATTTCAATGGCTTATATCTCTTAAACAAGCATGGTGACCTATATATTTTTTTTGGCTCTTTGGATTCCTTTATTAATCCCCTATCAATTTAAACTAGTGTTTTGAAAGTTAATTACTTTGCAACCGATAAGCGAACTCCCTTAATATTTTTTCGCTATTGAAATTTCCAAAAGTGAGTTCTTTTTAATATCTTCGAATAATTTGTGGTGAACACTATTGCTTTTTTCTTATGTTCATATGCTATTTAAAGAATTATCAACTTCCATTATGAATAACAATGGACTGTGTTTTTACAGATGCAGAAGCAGGGATTTCCTCTGTTAATTGTGACAATAGATCTATTCATCTTACACTTGTTTCAGAAAAAGAAAAGTCTATGAAGTATACAATGTAACTATAGAACTTGTGTGTAAGGTAAAATCCTATTAAAACACTCTTCAGAACAACTTTCAAAATGTAAACTAAAAAAATAAATATTTCAATCCCTTTTGGTCACATAGAGAAAAAAAGTGACCCAATGTAACTTGACTGAAGTCTAGCTGAATAACTGATCATGTCAACTCAGCCACTCTTTGACAGTTTTTGCAAGGTTTCAATTGTTAAAACTTTTGTGGCAAAAAGCACTATACAAGTATCATGTCCCGGTGAATCATATTGCATTTTAAGCTACAGGCCAGCTATCCTGTATGTACTACAACAAATTATCAAGTTTCTGGTCGATTAATCAAGTAAATGATAGAGTTCAATTGATAGTTAATTTTATACAATATTCTCTTTATATGCATGCATATCTAGACATGCTCTAAGGTTAGTTTGAGGTGTTTAAATATTGAACATTTGTAAGTGCAGTTGTTTTTACAAGTTCTCAAATACCCCTGCTAATAAATTGTTTAGAGTTGTGTACAAATTACAACAAGGAAAATGAGATGAAACGATAAAATGTATAAGTCACTGTCAATACAAAACATTTATTTTCTTCATTTTTGTATGCTAAAAATAAAATCCCTCTTTTTCTATTTTCTATGTAGCCTTATTTTCCTTATAGGATCTCGTTATAAATCATTTACACAGGCAGTGCCAATATAAATTTTTACAAAAAGGAATGGTTCATTTGTATTTGGTGAATTATTAATTTGTTTGTATATGGAGATTTGACAGAAAGAAGTATAACTATAGGGACTCTAGTTTGACGAGGTAAACATTGAAGTGTATTCAAGTGTTACACTTGAGGATTCAAATGATTCACTTGATATGAATATTTATTACTGGTTAATCTTCCTTTTATAAAAAAAATGTAAATTAATGTATTTATTTGGTATACATCCAAATTTATAAATTTTCTAAAGGAATTCAGGAAATGAAAACACTAAAAATAGTGAGAAAAATCCAAATATATATGAAATTATGATGCATGGATGTGTCAGATGTAAAATGTAATGTTGTACATGCACAACGAAATGATTTGATGAAGAGTTCCATATCCATATTATATAAATGTATTATACTGTATTTCAAAATCAATATGAATGCTAAGTGTTGATCTTGATAATAAAGTTCATGTACATGTGCTAACAGGATGACAAACTATCATTTTCTGTTGATGAAAGATACATGAAGTGATTTGTTCCAATTTTTCATCCGGATTCTCAAGTATTATGAATATTCATAACTCTTCAAAAACATGTAATTTTATAAAAAGGATTTATTGCATTGCTTTATATATACATACACATCAGGGGCTGATCTAGCCATTTAAAAAGGGGGGGGGGGGGGTCTTTACCCAGAGTAAAGGGGGGGGGGTTCCAACTATATGGCTTTCTTTAATACTGCCATACAAAGGCATTGATCGTCCAAAAAAAAAAGGGTGTTTCCAACCCTGGGAACCCCTCCCTTGGATCCACCACTGCACATATAACAGACGTCCAAAAATGCAAATGCATAATTGTCTATTAGCTAGCCAAGCAATATTTTATTTTGTATCTTCTCATTCTCCTGACATAAATGGAAAAGGGTTTAATATGTATACAAGCAAAACAAGTTAAGGCATCACAAATATTTGTATAAAGCCGTCTTAACATGTTCAATTTAGGGAGTGGTTGTTGCATCTCTTTATCTTAAAATGTGAGTATGATGACTAGGTGTTTTTGAAGAAGCACTGATGTTGCTATTGCCATTTTAAACTTTCTGTGTTGAGTTTATATGAAGGTTCTTTCTGTATGTTTGCCCTGTTGTAGTTGTGGATTAGAATGACTTTACCCCTACC
Organism: Mytilus trossulus; assembly: GCF_036588685.1. NCBI lineage: Eukaryota > Metazoa > Mollusca > Bivalvia > Mytilida > Mytilidae > Mytilus > Mytilus trossulus. The sequence continues at coordinate 17,039,946 of NC_086374.1, read as the reverse complement.
TCAATTATTCACAGCTTACATTCTCAAAGCTTTAGATATGAATTCCAGATACATGTATGACAGAAACAAAAGAATGCTTAAAAGTCACACTTCAGCACATTAAATCGGTATGAAAGGACTTTTTAATGACATGAATCAAATGATAAAATGAATGTACTTAACAGTTAAACATTTGATTGAGGTTAAGTAGAGAAACCAATTGATTTACTTCTTCTGCCTGAAGTTGTATTGCATTAAATGATGTTGATTTTATCATCAGCAATTATGATTTTGAAATCAATCTAGTAATTTTGTTTGCTAACTCTAAAAGCACCCTTCTACAAAAGTGCCTTGACTTATTTTCTTTGCTTTGATTAAAACATTTATATCTTTGTATATAGTGACAGAATTCTGATTTGTTTTGAATGAAATGCACATGGTTTGATGTCACTAATAATATTGTGAAGTTGTATTGTAAGTCAAGTAGTTTTAAAGTACTTATCAATTGTGAATGAGGAAAAAAATGTGTTTCTAATGAACATACAGTCATATTACGATAACTTAATCATATATCAGCTCACACCTCTCATACCACAAATATTTGTGTGTTGTTGTAGATTATTAAAGTGCTTGATCATATAATGAAGATGTAGGAAGATAAAATAACAAACATGATAAAATGTACAATCCATGCATTTATTTTAATCTATGCATTTATTTTACATGTAAATCAAACTATATTTTCTATATAATTTCATTAGTGTTAAGTATTGGTCTCAAATTTTGTTAACTGAAATCTCAGAGTCAGATCGTATTACAGTGTTCTCCCCAGGGCCTATTAGCATCATGGTAATGTGATGCTATCTGAATTGATTTTTAAATAGATTTTGTTATGGATGTGATACTATAATTTTTAGATACAAAATGGTATTTCAAATTTCCCTTTTAAGGAGGATATATATCTATATGAAATATCTGAGGAAACACTGGCTATAAGTTTCATCCCCTGCGTATTGTATATATATTTTCCACTAAACAAAAAGGAACTTTGCATAGCTAACTTGGGACTATTTACTGTGTACATTGTTGCCCTGTTTTATTTTATTCTTTCCTTTTATGTCTCCCTAAAATAATAACTGTCTTAACATGTATTAATTACTGTTCAACAATTGTAGACAAGATTAACTACCAAATATAAATTTGATATTTAAATTAACATGTACATACAGTATATACCTTTTAACAGTTGACCTCATCCTAAAAAAATGCTAGTTGTACATGTATATGTATATATCTGTTATTGAGGCCATAATGGTGTTATAATTAGCCCTTGACAATTATTCAGGTTTGAATATATTTATATGGTAGTTTGATTTTGATCAGAAGGCCAGATTTAAGAGAAAAGACATTGTTTGCACATGTATGACAATGGTTTATTACTTTTTCAGTCGACAAGTTGTTTAAAAATAGTTTCCAAGTAAAAAAAATAGGTCACATTGACCTATTTATTGCAAGGCTACAATATGTGCAAAAATAGCATATTTAGTTTTGAAATATGGACAGTTTTTAGGTTACTCATATATAAAGCAGAGTTGCTACTTTCTTACACATCTGGTATAGCTATGAATGTAAATGAAACAGTTAAATGCTTGGCCATTATCTGAATGTCTTCTTAAGGTAGATAGGGTGTCTTCCGCCATCTTGGATTTGGAAACAAATGCAAGGTCTAGATCTTTGATAGAATGTGCAAATATTTATAGGAGTAGGTATTAATGCATGAAAGAAAATTCACTTCAAGATAGGAAATGACATGTTTTATCATATTTATGGTTGTATTTGACAAAAAACAGAACATTTTTTTTTTTTCCAACTTTGCCACATAAGGGAGGCAACTCATATGCAAGGGCAGATAATTCAGATTAAGGTTCTTTTACAATAGAATGTGTTAGGAATTTGCCTATTTTATATTGAAGCAAGAAAACGGGACCTGTGTTTGTAACATATCTAAATCTTTGAAAAGTAATTCCAGAAGAGTCCAACAAATCTTGCTATCACTTAAAAGAGAGGTGAAAGATACCAGAGGGAAATTCAAACTCATAAGTTGAAAAAAAAACTAAAAATAACCACCATGGCTAAAAATGAAAAAAAAGACCAACAGACAAACACAACATAATAAGCCATTCCTCTGCCTTTAATTTTATTCTTACAATTTGACCTACAAACACATCAAAATTAAATACATTCTAGGTTATTAATACCCATATAATTTTCATCCAATTGTTAAAATTATTTTTCTCATTTTCACTTTCACAGAGACCTGGTAAATGATAGTGTAAGGGTGAAGCTATTTACATGAGAAAGCTTGTTATTACATATAAATAATTGCATGGTATGAGCTGGAGATAAAATATGTTTTGATTAGAAATGTACAAGATAAAGATGATGAAGATGATATTGAATGCATGTTTTTATACCCTTGAAACATACAGATGTTAGTTTTCTATGTAGACACAAATTATAGAAAATATATTTTGACAAGAATCTTTGAGATGATAAATTAGGGACAGCATTCATGACAAAGAACATTTCTTGTGTTATAAAAACAGACAACTATAATTATTTTCATTCTTCTTCAATGTTCTTGTGTTCATCAGTCCTCCATATTTCACAGAGTATATAACAGCAAAAGCCATGATGAATAGGAAATAATGTTAATAAATACACAAGTACAGGAACTTTTAAATATTACAAATTAAAACTCTTTCTTTCATTCAATCAGGAAATATTTAAGAAATAATTCATGGGGTCTTGAATATATCGTGATTTTACCATGGGTTAGCCATTAATGATTAATATTTTACCCTGAGCAATAGCGAGGGGTAAAACATAGGCTTAAAGCTTAAGGGACAACCTGTGGTTAAATCACGATAATTTCAAGCCCCCTTGAATTATTTTGATTCTAATAGGACATAAAAGGCAATTGTTTTGGATTGAAGCACTCTAGGTGACGGCATTATTTGCTGTTTCCATAAAAAACACTATTAAATTGATGTAAAAGAATAGAGCAAATTGATTAAGTGACATGCTTAAACTATTTACAATAAATTATTTAGATAGGTTTGGAAGAATATAAATGACAATTGTACTTATATGTCTTACAAGTATACAAAAAATGGTTATACATATAACACATTTTAGCATCGTTTGTTTACGTTTCCTTGTTTGCGATGATTTTCGGTTACACAAGCGTGTATTTCCCGTATAAATGCTTAAATTCTGACGTGATAGTTGTATGACATCTGGAAGCTCATTCATAAAAAAGCACATGACGTTGGTGTGTACTCAAAGCATTTCAAGGACATCATTTTAGAAATAGGAAATATATAATTAGTATACAATGTAAATATTTATAAATACAAGCACAGGAACTTTATAAATTTCACAAAATAAAACACCTTCTTTCATTCAATCAGGAACTATAATTGGGTACTAAATGGTTGTGTGTTTCTTGTTAAATGATTAGGATGTTTTGTGATTTTTAGCCTTTCCAGAAGAAAAGTAGGGTCACAACAGTTCAAAATCACTTGCCTTCAAGATTCACTATACAAGTTTCTTAATATCGAAAAAGTTTTACGTAATTAAAAAAAAAAGGACAAGTTGTCTCCCATATATTTGATATGGTGCATTATATGAAAGGTTTATGTATTTCACTTATCTCTTTCTTGTTGTTTTTATATATGTTAAGTTTAGAAATTGACAAGAATTCTGACTGACCATCTATGATATTTGAATGTTTTATAATTGCAGGTTATTAGTTGGTTCCCCAAAGTTATCACGACCTGGTGATAGACACAATAAGACTGGAGGTTTATATAAATGTTCATTTAATTCTTGGTGTCCAGAAAGTTGTGCCATACAGTTACAGGCAGAATCTGGTGAGATACAAATAGTATTGATATTTTCACTTCACTTGACTCTAATGGTTGTCTTTATCTGGTAAAGTGTGGGGTTATTTCATTATGACCTTAAAAAAAAATGTCAAGATTAAAAGTGAGATAAAGCAATTTTTTTCCTGAAATGAATACGATAAAATGGAGGGATTGGGATAAGTTTCAAACATGACATATTGCACATATTCCATATATTCTGGTCAATCAGGAACATTTACTGGTAAATACTGTTATTTAGGGAAGTCCATGGGCACTTGCTACAAACTTCAAGAAAAGAAAAAAAAAATGTCTACCTCATGTACTGAAAAGAACATGTAAAACTATATAATGTATTGCTGGTTGTTCAAATTCACATGCAAATATATACTGCCTTAACCACAAGTCTGAAGAGAGAGGATTTGAAAAATTGTAAAATAATGTGATTGACAACCAAAATACCAGTTTATCTATTTACAAATTAGAATTTGATAGCTTAATCATTGTATATTGTGTTGTATTGATTACTCAAGCTAGTATGCTCCATTTTTACATATTATATGGACCCAGTTGGACAACAAATATTCAGTGTGGTAGATTGATAAATAACTGGGATATTGATTAGGGTAAAGATTGATGAGAAATTCAATGATGAAGGATATGATCTTATATATAAAAGCATTTATAGAAAAATCACATTGTTTCTTATTAAATGTTAAAAAGTTTGATGTAAACTTGTGAGATGTTCTTGCACATGAAACTTTTAAAGTACATTTATAATATGTAATATATATAGGATAAGAACAAACTGATATACTCGAACCACAGAAAGCACTTCAATTTTTGTCTGACATTCTTAAGATATGAACATATTTACAGTTAATGTTATTTTAAATCTTAGAAAATCTCTTCACTAACAAAAATAATACTAAAGCCCTGTTGTCACTTTCAAAAGTTCCCCAAAACAATGTTGGCAAATTTGTCTGTTGTTGCTATCAAAGTTTTTTGGATATGTCAAGGAAAAATGGGGGAACTTAACAAAAAGTATACAGTGGTTCCAAATAACTTCTCATTGTATGACTTGTAACATTGCTCTTTTATATATCACTTTATGCTAAATTTGAGGAGGCAAATTAAATGTCATTCATGTTTTTGTCGAGCCTGCGACTTTAGTCGTAGAAAGCTCGACAGAGGGATAGTGATCCGGCAGCGGCGGTGTTAGCTGACTTTTTAAAAGCTTTATATTTTAGTAGGTGGAAGACCTGGATGCTTCATACTTTGTATTTAGATGCCTCATGTTACGTAGTTTCCGTCAGTCACATGACCAATGTCCTTGACCTCATTTTCATGGTTCAGTGACTACTTGAAAAAAAAATTAAAATTTTTTGAAATGTTTAATTCTCCCTTATTAGTAGTAATAGGATAACTATATTTGGTATGTGCGTACCTTGCAAGGTCCTCATGCCCGTCAGACAGTTTTCACTTGACCTTGACCTCATTTCATGGATCAGTGAACAAGGTTAAGTTTTGGTGGTCAAGTCCATAACTCAGATACTATAAGCAATAGGTCTTGTATATTTGGTGTATGGAAGGACTTTAAGGTGTACATGTCCAACTGGTAGGTGTCATCTGACCTTGACCTCATTTTCATGGTTCAATAGTTAGTTAAGTTTTTGAGTTTTGGTCTTTTTTTTATAATTCTAATACATGAATAGGTCAACTATATTTGGTGTATGGAAATATTTTATGATCTTATTGTCAGTTGGACATGTTTTATATGACCATAAACCTCCTTTTCACGGTTCATTGCTCATGTTGCTCAGTGTTAAGTTTTTGTGTTTTGGTCTGTTTTCTTAACTATAAGCAATAGGTCAACTATATTTGTTGTATGGAAGAATTGTTAGCTGTACATGTCTGCCTGGCATTGTCCTACTGACCTTGACCTTATTTTTATATGGTTCATTTGTCAATGTTTAGTTTTCTTAGATAATGTTAAATTTATGTGACAGTTGTAATAAAGCTTTATATTTAGGACTATCTACAAAATATCAATGATTAGTAAAGAAGGCGAGACATTTCAGCGTGTGCACTCTTGTTATCTAAAAGATGAATTTAACACTTATTAGACATTGAACCAATGTGATCAATTGTCTGCTTTTTTGTTCATAATAGTTATTAGTTTGACTGAAAGTCATCTTTCTTATCAGGTCTTCTTTCTTGCCATTTTATGCAATACCAAATGGAATAAATTTGATTATTGAAACAAGATTTCATCATTCATAAATCAAACTCTGATTGTCAAATTCCTTTCAACAGATGCTTTTTGATACACACTCACTGACAGGGATACAACAACAACACATTTTACCTAGCAATGAACTAAAAATGTTCTGTAGTGGATCATTGCAAAAAGGTGCAAATACAAACTGATACTAGAAATCTAATTTTGGTCAACTGCAAAGTATTGTTGGGTGCACAAATCGTCTTGGTAAAGCACAGTAAGTAAACAACCTAGATCATCTTCAAGCATGTGCCCATTAGTACAATATGTAAATCTGATAAAGGACAAAAAAAAACAACACATCTCAGGTGCATAAAACCATATATCTGCAAGTTGACATATATATGTAATAGTAGTATTTTTATATTGCAGATGACATAACTAGTATTGATGGAACTAGAAGTGACCAATGGTTTGGGTCGGTGGTGAGAAGTAGTGGTAAAGGTGGATATGTTGTGGTAAGTGTTATATATAGTTAATATCAGAGCTGTAGCTATAGGCTGGTGGTGAGGTTTACAAAGAGCTTACATGTGACATGCTTACCCTGTATATTGTAGATCATTAGTGCGAGGTAAGTAGTTGGAGTACAAGGTAAAGTTACATTTCATAGATATATATTAGGTTATGTAGATATATATTAGGTTACATGTTTATTTGTTAAAGATATCGATACAAGTCAGGGTTAGGAATAATATTCTGTGGTATATGTTGGTGCAGGGTTTCCCCTGGGTCAATTATTTTTTTCGCCACCTCTTTTGCCAAAACAATATATTTTTCGCCACTTTATTATTTTTTTCGCCAAGTAAAACTATATGCTTGAAACGCATGTGTAACTGAAACGACTTTGAAGTACCCACTCAAATTAATGATCTATATGAAAATTAAATGATAAAGTTATAAATCAGAGACCTTTCTTGCTTTTGAACATTTTTCGTCATAACAACATTTTTCTTTTCTGGACTATCATTAAAAGAAGGAGAGGAAGCGTAAAAATTTTGATTCAAACACGTGCTTCGCAAAGTTGTTAATAAATCCCTTTTGTGACATGTGACAGAAGCCATTTAACCATATCATTTTGTCATATCATACAATCAACACCTTTATTAATTAGTCCTTTGATGTCGATAGCTATGAATGCAATCAGCTGATTATTGATTTTCTGTCCGAATCTTAACGAGTCCAAGGTGAATTCTGAGTATTGTCTGATCGGTAAAGCCAGAGAAACCCGAAAAAAGTAAATAAATAAGATGGCTGAAAATAAATCGTTATATATATTTCTTTCGCCAAATTCTTTCGCCAATGACTTATTTCAATCGCCACAATTATTATTTTTTTGCAAATTGCGAAAAATGGCGGCCGCCAGCGGAAACCCTGTGTTGCTGTTTTTTTATATGAGTGGAAATGTCAGTGGCATTGTAGGTAGTAAGGTTTGGATTATGGTAAAGGAGTTGTTGTAGTAGATGTTTTTTACTGTTTTAGATAAGTAATATAAGATGGTTGTAAGTGGTAGTATGTATTTTAATATGGTGGATCAGTAATATATTGCTGGATAGTATTTTTCTAGAAAGTATTTTTGAATACATTTGTTTTTTAATATATTTGATCAATGGTTTTGGGTAGTTGGTTAAACCTGTGGTAAAAAGTAGAAGTAGATTTAATATATGGTCAAATTGTTGTATTTAAAAAAAATTGTAGGTCAGTGTTTTGAGTTGGTGCATGATCAACAGCAATACCAGTATACACATTTGTATCATGTAATACCTTTATTTTCAATCCATGTACAGTCTTTTTTTTGACTCAATAAAATTTATCAACACATTTTTATAAGATGTCGTCTAAATAACCATTGAGATGACCTTCAAAGACTGCTGACAGTCATATAACCTAATATAACCAATTTTTAAACATAAACATAATATAAATAAATAGATAGCAACCACATGCAATTGGAATGTCTAGGTCTGTTTGATTTCATATTGTAGAAAAAAAATATGTTTATCATTGTGTTTACTTTTACAAGAATGATTGACTGCTTGAAGCAATTTATTGCCTTTTCCTTCAATACATATATGCTGTATTAGATCAGTTTGAAATTCAATGTTAATGTGTATAAACAATGTCTTTAACATGTATAACTCTTATATCTTGTATAGGTCTGTGCCCATAGGTATACTATTAACTATAGTGGTGTGGGAAAATGTATAGCCTTGCGGGAAAGTTTAACATTTCACAAACTGGTAACACCATGTGCGGATGACCGAGACCAACACAAGGGAACATCATATTGTCAGGCAGGGACATCAGCTGATATCAACATGGTATGTTCTTGTATTTAACAGGTTTTGAGAAAATACTGTTTGAATTAAAATGTGTATGGTCAAACCTGTTTCCAGGCTTATTAATTCCCAAATATATGCCCCTGTCGTAGTGGAGGGGGCATTAAGGTTTACTTTTGTCTGTATGAAGGTCCGACCTTACGTCCAAAAGTTGGTTTCCCTTCTTCAACTTTCTTTGGAAAGGCTAGTTTGCCTCAACCAAATGCTATTAAACTCATACACAATGCTCATTACCACAAAATACAGATCAAGCATGAATTTTGGAGGCGTCACATTAACTGTTCTAGAGTTATGCCCTTGTACAAATGGAAAAAAATGCTGAATTTTCAGTTTCTGTTTCTAAAATTAAGTTTACCTCAAACCAAATTTCATGAAACTTATATACACAATACTTATAACCATAAAACTCAGATCAAGTACAAATTTGGATAGGGTCTCTTTTACTGTTCTGTTATGTCCCTTTATTATAAGTTATATGGTTCGCTACTGACCCCGTATGGATCCATAGAGGGTTAGTAAAATCCATAGGGGGTCAGAAGTTAACTGTATAACAAATTTATCGCACACTGTGTTTTGTTGAAAAATACATAAGGTAACACAACAACATTAATAGATAACATCACCATTAACGCGTCTTGAACCCCCTATGAAATTTACTAACCCCATATGGTCTCATAGGGGGTCACCACATGACGGCGTTAAAACCAATCACTACGTGATATTTTACCAGCGGTGCGATCAAACATTTTATCGTACCGCGGCTAAATTATCACGTTGTGATTGGTTTAACACCGTCACATGGTGACTCCCTATGAGACCGTAGGGGGTAAGTAAATTTCATAGGGGGTTTCGTGACGAGGGAATGGTGACGTGATTTATTAATGTTGTTGTCTTTCTTTGATTATTTTTCAACAAAACGCAGCAGAAAAAGTCCAGCGTACAATAAATTTGTTAAACGGTTAACTACTGAACCCCTACAGATCCATAGAGGGTGATTTTACTAACCCTCTATGGATCTGTAGGGGGTTAGTAGCGAACCATATAACTTATAATATGATACGCAAGCTTGGGCATCCTCTGTGTCCCGTGGACAAATTCCCCATTTTTGTTTCTTCTGTATTTTATTTCCCTTAAAGTTAAAAATTACTGATAGAGTATATGAGTATTTTTAAAACTTTATTTTAATTGTGAAAGTCATGAACAGTTTCATAATGACATGTACTTGTAACTTTGTTCTTGCTGTGAGATTTTCCAACCTTTTTTTTCAAGGATGGTACAGTAGTCCTTGGAGGTCCAGGTGTAGGAGATTGGACAGGTTAGAATCTTTGTTTTTCACATTATTATTCATAGTTTTTAACATGAGTATAAAACGAATAAGAATTCCATATCATAAAAAATCTAAGCTTCACATATTTTATCTACTGACAATTATTAAAGACCATGAAAATCATGAAAATTCAATCGCACTCTTTTTATAGTATGAATAAGAAATCATTTGAAGAAGTCAATTCTAAGTTGCTTTGTAGTAGGGAAAATTTTAGTTTAAAAGATAGTAGTGCATTGGTATATCCATGCAATATGTTTGTTGTAAAATGCAATTGTAGCATTGACATGTCCATGCCATGATAAATAAAAATGCCTTAGGTAGCAATACACAGTTAGGAGATTAGTTTCGCATTATGGCCCCTGTGGATTTTTCAAATAGGAAAGTTATTGTGTAATAAAATTCATTTTTAGACAGATGAGTGCTAATTTAGCCTTCAAAGGTGGTTTATAAGAGCATCAAGATTATTTTTTACATGTTTTATGGGCTGTTTTCTGTTTGACAGTCCGTATTTTCAAAGCTAGACCGGCCATTGGTCCAGAAATTAATGTACTGTTTACAAACACTCTTTTTCTACACGAAGTTTTTGACGCAATTTTACAAAAAAATGAGATGAAAGACACATGATTTTCATTGGATTTGCTGAATGATATATGTACACAGTTTCAGAAAAGGTATTACTTCAAGCAATTGAAATTCTACTTTTAGTCAAATTTTGGGGAAATATGTGACATCTTTCCCCCCCTTTTTGCAATATTTTATAACAAATAAATGCAGATTGTTGCCATGGTTACACCAAAAAGAAATTATATTTTACCATTTTATATACTGAAAATAAAATCTATGGAAGATTCTGATTACATACATATGCCCATATATGACACAAACAGTAAGCTTGATATTGCAAGAAAGCAATGAAAAGGGAATGGTAAAATTCATAAGGGCAAATTTTTGTATTTTTTCCTAACTGTTTATTGCTACCTTATGGCATACTTACCAAGCTCAGAATTGTATAATTTAAGACTTTTCATGCAATAAATCTATTGATATTTAGATTCAAAATCAACTTCTGAGTAAATTAAGTGTTTAACAATGACATTATGAGTCAATTTTATTGTTTACAGTCCTTAGCAACCAAAATTAGACATTTTGACACTAGGCTTCTATTTGTACTCTATCGGCTTAACGCTTGCTTCTGATGGATTGGGCTGCATGTAGTAGCCCAAGTATTGAACGCGTTGGTTTTTTTCTTGCGAATATATCATATTATTGTTTTTATCAAGATTTCATGTTACATTTTGGCATATATTAGATGTATAGTTAAATCAGATGTAAGAAATTGATTCCCTATCACCAAGTTTTTTAATCAAGTCTTTGGTATGCAATAAGCATAAAGATTAACATTTTTATGCTTAAAATTGCTCAATTTTGTACAATGGTGCATCATCAGAGATCTTATTATGATATTCAACATTAAAAAACTGACAATAGAGGTACAGTTTTTAAGATTTGGCTAAAACTTGAGGTAGAGACAAGATTTTACACTTTGACTTGGCACCTTTCTTAAAATCAGTTTTTGTCGCGTTTCAGTGTCAACTGCTAACCTTCATAAAATATTCATTACTCAACCAATTTAAAAAAATAAAAGGCCATTTTACTCGTTTTAGCTAGCAAAACTCAGAAAATAAGTTAAAAGGGAGAATTTGAAAAAAATATTTACTATTAAGGTAGCAATACACAGTTAGGAGATTAGTTTCGCATTATGGCCCCTGTGGATTTTTCAAATAGGAAAGTTATTGTGTAATAAAATTCATTTTTAGACAGATGAGTGCTAATTTAGCCTTCAAAGGTGGTTTATAAGAGCATCAAGATTATTTTTTACATGTTTTATGGGCTGTTTTCTGTTTGACAGTCCGTATTTTCAAAGCTAGACCGGCCATTGGTCCAGAAATTAATGTACTGTTTACAAACACTCTTTTTCTACACGAAGTTTTTGACGCAATTTTACAAAAAAATGAGATGAAAGACACATGATTTTCATTGGATTTGCTGAATGATATATGTACACAGTTTCAGAAAAGGTATTACTTCAAGCAATTGAAATTCTACTTTTAGTCAAATTTTGGGGAAATATGTGACATCTTTCCCCCCCTTTTTGCAATATTTTATAACAAATAAATGCAGATTGTTGCCATGGTTACACCAAAAAGAAATTATATTTTACCATTTTATATACTGAAAATAAAATCTATGGAAGATTCTGATTACATACATATGCCCATATATGACACAAACAGTAAGCTTGATATTGCAAGAAAGCAATGAAAAGGGAATGGTAAAATTCATAAGGGCAAATTTTTGTATTTTTTCCTAACTGTTTATTGCTACCTTAACAGTAATTCATGTTTTTGATTTTTGTATACGCCCGTCAAAATTTTGACGGGATGTATTATGGTATACAAATGGCCTGTGTCTGTCTGTCCCTCTATTCTTCTGACTGTCTGGCGTAAACATGTCAAACCGTAACTTGAGAATGACTTATCCAAATTTCATAAAACTGAACATAGTTGTTTCTTATGATAGTCAAATGATCTGTATACTTTTTGGTGAAAATAAGATTAAAACTGGTAGTGCCTTATCTCAAAAACTGTTTATAATTATTGCTTAAAACTTTACACACTTCTAGGTTATATTAATCTTTAGATCTGTATACTTTTTGATGATGATTCAAAATTTTGTTTTTAGTTATTGAGTATTTTGTAAAACAAGAAAGGGGGTTTGCACATGTCGCACCGTATGTCAGAAACTATTTATGATTATTGCATAATAATTAGGGCCAAGCCTTTAGGCAGGTCGCCCTAGAGTGATCAGTCTGTCGGTCCGTCAGTCCGTAAGTCTGTTCGTATGTCCGTCCGTAACACTTTAACTTTGTGTCCGCTCCATATCTAGAGAACCATTATGATTTCATATGTCCGCTCTACCTCTCGAGAACCGTTAATATTTCATACTTTATACTTGACCGTCTGTATGTCGGTTTGTACATGACCATATTCACTTTAAACAGGTGATCAATACAGCAACCCATCAATAAGAAGGCCTGCTTGACCATTTTTGTAAAACAAGAAAGGGGGTTTGCACATGTCGGGCCGTATGTCAGAAACTATTTATGATTATTGCATAATAATTAGGGGCCCGCCTTTAGGCGGGTCGCACTATAGTGATCAATCTGTCCGTCTGTCTGTCCTTCCATCTATCTGTCAGTAACACTTTAATTTTGTGTCCACTCCATATCTAGAGAACCATTATGATTTCATACTTTATACTTTACATGCTTATTAACCACCACCAGAGGGCGTGTCATGATGTATGTACAACTTCCTAGGTCAAAGGTCAAGGTAAAAAAACTTTGGTTTCAGTTGACAACCGTGTGTCCTGTGGTAAAGATCGTGTCCGCTCTATATCTTGAGAACCGTTATGATTTCAAAGTTTATACTTGTCATCCATTTTAACCAACATCAGAGGGTGTGTCATGATGTATGTTCAATTTCCTAGGTCAAAGGTCAAGGTAAAAAAAACTTTGGTTTCAGTTGACAACCCGTGTCCTGTGGTGAAGATCGTGTCCGCTCCATATCTAGATAACCTTTATGATTTTATACTTTATACTTAACATGTTTATTAACCAACACCAGAGGGTGTGTCATGATGTATGTACAACTTCCTAGGTCAAAGGTCAAGGTAAAAAACTTTGGTTTCAGTTGACAACCCCGTGTCCTGTGGTGAAGATTGTGTCCGCTCCATATCTAGATAACCGTTATGATTTCAAAGTTTATACTTGACATCCATTTTAACCACCACCAGAGGGCGTGTCATGATGTATGTACAACCTCCTAGGTCAAAGGTCAAGGTAAAAAAAACTTTGGTTTCAGTTGGCAACCTTGTGTCTGCTCTATATCTTGACAACCGTTATGATTTCAAATATTATACTTGACATCCATTTTAACCAACCCCAGAGGGTGTGTCATGATGTATGTACAACTTCCTAGGTCAAAGGTCTGTCTGTCTGTTGGTCTGTCCATCGCTAACAAATTTGATCCACACTATATTTTGAGAGGACAGCTGTTATTGAAACATACTTTATACCTGACAAACATTTTCAACTTAACATATATATTAACCAACACCAGAGAATGTGTCATAATGTATGCATCCTAGGTCAAAGGTCAGTCCGTCGGTCTGTCAATCCATATATCCAGAAGTCACCTTAGAGTAGTCAACAATGAGTTCATATCATGCAGTCATATCACTATTATACTATGAAAGTAAGTTGAGAATAATTATCAGTTTTAACTTAAAATCTTAGAATAAAATCACACATGAGACTAAGTAATAACTTCAAATAATGCTTCATATCAGATTATCCATACAACTTATTTACCCCACTTTATTGACAGCGGGGCCCACAGAGATGGCTCCCATCTGAATGGTATCTAGTTCACACACAAGACGACGGCAGCTGTTTATTTTGAATTGCAGCAAGACAGGAATAAGTGATAAAACTCATCTAATAAAATGTGATTAAGAAAATATGACTGCAACTAACAACTTTGTATGTATAGAAGAATTGTAGTTAAGTCAGTGGTCAAATTGCTTAATCACTTCTTGTTTATAAAGTGGTCCTAAATTCCATTTATTTTTTAGGTGGTGTGTTTACATTACTTGTGAAGCGACAACTTGGAGTCTCCCTTATTTATTACAACTCACCATGGAGAGCAAAGGAGCCAGGCAGAAAGCCAGCACCAGTAGATTTACATTCATATATGGGTAATGATGTGTTAAGGGCTTAAATCACTAAATTTATATATCAATCATGTCAATAGAAATCAAGAACAATCAATACTGTGATAATCCTTAAACAAGCTGACATCTATTTTGGTTCTAACACAAATGACAAGATGTAACACGAAAACATGTCCCAGCTGAAGGACACCTCCGGATGTGGGAATTTCTCATTACATTGAAGACCTGTTGGTGACCTTCCGCTGTTGTTTTTTCTATGGTCAGGTTGTTGTCTCTTTGATACGTTCCCCATTTCCATTCTCAATTTTATCAGGTTAACCTAAAATACACAAAATACATGATGCCCCCTTTTCTCAAATAGCACAAATCGTGATTTCACCTTTCTCAAAAGACAGTAATTGTATAAAACCTGATGCCACCTTTACTCAAATAGCACAAAATACATGATTTCACATTTACTCAAATACACAAATACATGATGTAACCTTTTCTCAAATAGCACAAATTGTGATGTCACCTTTCTCAAAAGACAGTAATTGTATAAAACCTGATGCCACCTTTACTCAAATAACACAAAATAAATTATGCCACCTTTCTCAAAAGACAGTAATTGTATAAAACCTGATGCCACCTTTACTCAAATAACACAAAATAAATGATGCCACCTTTCTCAAAAGACAGTCATTGTATAAAAGATGATGCCACCTTTACTCAAATAACACAAAATACTTGAAATTGCTTTGACTCAAATCACACAAAATAAATAATGTCACCTTTTCTCAAATAACACAAATTTATCGCTATTTTGTGCATTTTTACTTTGACCATTTTTTTGTGGTAATTTTTCATATTATGCCACTTGCTTAAGATGTAAAATTATCGCTAGAAACTAAGGATTAACCTTTTCCTCCATGATTTTTTTTTTTTACATACCTGTTTCGCATAGGATTTTTCAATAAAATGTTCAAAATAAGCTTACTTTAATGAAATATTGACTGTGCCTTTATAACACCAGCTATATATATATAATTTTGGTCAGCTGTATATCAAAATAAGCACTTTACTTTCTTAATGTTTTTTTTCTCATATATTTGGTTGCCATGGAAACAATTTTATAGATATAAGTATGAAAATATGCTAAAATTAGGATAGCCACTTGTAACAGCAGTTAAATCTTCTAGAAACCATTAATTGTTTGACTGACTATGGATAACCTGAATGTTAACTTTTTAATGTGCTTTAAGTCTCCATATTTCTCCATAGCAACAGATTTCTTTCCCTAGCAACAACAACAAATTGTGATGAAAACAAAAATTATATTTGATGACTGTTATATTATATATATAAGAAATATTAAGAGATGTTTTATCATGATATGTTTCCCTAGCAACAAGTATCATCCATAGCAACTAAGAGAAATATGTTTAAAAAGATGAAAATTGAACAGCAGTCCATAGAAAACAGCTTAAAAAAATTAATTTCATTCATTATGATGGCCATGACATAGCACAAAAAAAATCAATATACCAGTAAATTTGTTTTGTTATCTAGTATTTTAATTAAATGGTAATCCATGTTCTTCGTGATACTGTCCAAAGCATGAATCTTTACATGAGTGAATGTTGCAATTAATGCAGCCATAGACAGTTTCTTTTTTTAGCTCACCTGGCCCAAAGGGCCAAGTGAGCTTTTCTCATCACTTGACCTCCGTCGTCGTTGTCCGTCGTCGTCAACTTTTACAAAAATCTTCTCCTCTGAAACTACTGGGCCAAATTAAACCAAACTTGGTCACAATCATCATTGGGATATCTAGTTTAATAAATGTGTGGCTTGACCCACCAAACCAACCAAGATGGCAGCCATGGCTAAAAATAGAACATAGGGGTAAAATGCAGTTTTTGGCTTATAACTCAAAAACCAAAGCATTTAGAGCAATCTGACATGGGGTAAAATTGTTTATCAGGTCAAGATCTATCAGTCCTGAAATTTTCAGATGAATAGGACAACCCGTTGTTGGGTGGCTGCCCATGAATTGATAATTTCAGGGAAATTTTGCGGTTTTTTGTTATTATCTTGAATATTATTATAGATAGAGATAAACTTTAAAGTGAGCAATAATGTTCAGCAAAAGTAAGTTCTACAAATAAGTCTATCTGACCAAAATTGTCAATTGACCCCTTAAGGAGTTATTGCCCTTTAAAGATTTTTTTCACAATTTGTTCATCATGTTGACTTACTTTAAAAAATCTTCTCCTTTGAAACTGCTGTATCAATTTCAAATTTATAAACAACATTAATGTTCAGCAAAGTAAGATTTACAAATAAGCCAACATGACCAAAATGGTCAGTTGACCCCTTTAGGAGTTATTGCCCTTTAAAGTCAATTTTTAACCATTTTTAGCTCACCTGGCCCGAAGGGCAAAGTGAGCTTTTCCCATCACTTTGCGTCCGGCGTCTGTCGTCGTCCGTCGTCTGTCGTCGTCCGGCGTTGTTAACAAAAATCTTCTCCTCTGAAACTACTGGGCCAAATTGAACCAAATTTGGCCACAATAATCATTGGGGTATCTAGTTTAAAAAATGTGTGGCGTGACCTGGCCAACCAACCAAGATGGCCGCCATCGCTAAAAATAGAACATAGGGGTAAAATGCAGTTTTCCCCTTGTTACTCAAAAACCAAAGCATTTAGAGCAAATCTGACATGGGGTAAAATTGTTTATCAGGTCAAGATCTATGTGCCCTGAAATTCTCAGTTGAATCGGACAACCCGTTGTTGGGTTGCTGCCCCTGAATTGGTAATTTTAAGTAAATTTTGCCGTTTTCGGTTTTTAGGCCATACCAATTTGATTCCTTGTTCGACAGACTCGCCCGCACCTATTTTTTTCAAAACAGATTTTTTTTTTTTTTTTTATATATTCCCGCTTCCCGCATCCGGAAATGTAATCATGTCCATTTCCCGCACCGTTTTTTTTGGTAAATATTCAAAAGGATATCAACATCTGTTTTTAAAATCACAGTCTAACCAGTGTATAAGGATTTTAAACATTAAAGCACCCCACCACACCGTGTAAATATCTGTAAGAATATTTGTTTTAGCATGAAACCTATTTATCCAAAGCGGGAGTGCTCTGATATAAATTTAGAACATCGGAAATACCTTTTAAGAACAAAAAATAGTTTCTTTCCCCCTTACTTATATTCCCTATTAACAAATGTTCGTTGTTAGAATAAAGTACAAAGAACTTCTGAAGGATTTGCCTTCAACTGCAATTATATTGTATGCTGGCGAAACAAAACTATCCATAGCCGCTGCATGTGTATGCACCTGTCCTGATTGATTCAGGGGCCTGTCGTTTAGCATCGTTTGTTGATGTTGTTCATTGGTATTTTCCCGTTCGTATATCATATTAGATACTTGGTTTTCCTGTTCAAATTGTGTACGCTAATAATTTTGGGGTCCTTTTTAGCTTGCTGTTTGGTCTGTATTAAAGCCCCGTGTAAAAGGTCGTACTTTGACCTGTGTTTGCTATTATCAGGTTGAGAAAAAGTTTTTTAAACAACTTTTTCTAAAAGAGGGGTCCACTTTAATATTTTGAATAATTATTAAACTGTTAAAGTAAATTAATTTGTTAACATGGTTAAAGTCCAGAAATATTACAAAAATTCTTGGACATTTTTTGACCATTTATTTTAATACCAGATAAATATATAGTTCTTTGAGAAAATATGAACCCTTTTGAACAAACAAATATATTATAACTTATATTGATCCCTCATAAAACATGTAAAAGGGATAAATTTATAACATTAAGGGTTTCCCCCAAACTGAATATGACTTGGATGGAGAATTGTCTCATTGTCATACATAGACCAGATTTAATTATTTCTTGGTGAATAGGGAAACAATACTTCAGAAATTAAAGAAATGTCAAAGTACAAGTGATAAATCAAGTTTTAATATAGTCAAAACCTACTATTTTATGTTTACAAAAAAAAAATTATAATCGCTCGCCTCTACTTTTCAAGCTTCGCCTCAAAAATTTGCAAATTAAATATTTTTTTATTAAGATTTTCAAATCGCTCGCTCGCCCCAAATTTTGGAGTCCAAAAATCCGTAGAACAAGAAATTAATTTGGTGTGGCCTTATCTTGAATATTATTATAGATAGAGATAAACTGTAAATAGCAATAATGTTCATCAAAGTAAGATCTACAAATAAGTCTGCATGACCGAAATGGTCAGTTGACCACTTTAGGAGTTATTGCCCTTTATAGTCAATTTTTAACCATTTTTCGTAAATCTTAGTAATCTTTTACAAAAATCATCTCCTCTGAAACTACGGGGCCAAGTTCATTATAGATAAAGATAATTGTAAGCAGCAAGAATGTTCAGTAAAGTTAGATGTACAAACAGATCACCATCACCAAAACACAATTTTGTCATGAATCCATCTGCATCCTTTGTTTAATATTCACATAGACCAAGGTGAGCGACACAGGCTCTTTAGAGCCTCTAGTTCGTAAATCTTATATATCTTTTACAAAAATCTTCTTCTCTGAAACTACGTGGCCAAATTATTCCAAACTTGGCCACAATCATCTTTGACGTATCTAGTTTAAAAAATGTGTGGTGTGACCCGACCAACCAACCAAGATGGCCGCCATGGCTAAAAATAGAACATACAATGTAGGGGTAAAATGCAGTTTTTGGCTTAATAACTCAAAAACCAAAGCATTTAGAGCAAATCTGACAGGGGTAAAATTGTTTATCATGTCAAGATCTGTCAGCCCTGAAATTTTCAGATGAATCGGTCAACCCGTTGTTGGGTTGCTGCCCCTGAATTGGTAATTTTAGGGAAATTTTGCTGTTTTGGGTTATTATCTTGTATATTATTATAGATAGAGACTGTAAACAGCAATAATGTTTAGCAAATTTAGAACTACTAAAAGTCAGCATGACCAAAATGGTCAGTTGACCCCTTTAGGAGTTATTGCCCTTTTATAGTAAATTTTTAACCATTTTTCGTAAATCTAAGTAATCTTTTACAAAAATCTTCTCCTCTGAATCTACTGGGCCAAATTAATTCAAACTTGGCAACAATCATTTTTGGGGTATCTAGTCTAAAAAATGTGTGGCTTGACCCGGCCAACCAACCAAGATGGCAGCCATGGCTAAAAATAGAACATAGGGGTAAAATGCAGTTTTTGGCTTATTACTCAAAAACCAAAGCATTTAGAGCAAATCTGACAAGGGGTTAAAATTTTCATCTGGTCAAGATCTATCGGCCATGAAATTTTTAGATGACTCAGACAACTCGTTGTTAGGTTGCTGCCCCTAAATTGGTAATTTTAAGGAAATTTGCTGTTTTTGGTTATTATCTTGAATACTATTATAGATAGAGATAACCTGTAAACAGCAATAATGTTCAGCAAAGTATGATCTACAAATAAGTCAACATGACCTAAATGGCCAATTGACCCTTCAAGGAGTTATTGCCCTTTATAGTCAATTTTTAACAATTTTCATTAATTTGGTAAATTTATGTAAATTTTTACCAAATAATTTTCTCTGTTACTAATGGGCAAAGTTCATTATAGATATAATTGTAAGAAGCAAGAATGTTGAGTAAAGTAAGAACTTCAAACACCTCACCAAAATACAATTTTGTCATGAATCCATTTGTGTCCTTTGTTTAATATGCACATAGACCAAGGTGAGCGACACAGGCTCTTTAGAGCCTCTAGTTTCCTGTTAAATTAGAATAAATACTCAGATTTATGGTAATAAAGAGTTGTGGTATTTAGATATTGAGTGGATTTAATATGTATGTTTTATTTGAAATAACCTTTGTTTGTCCTTGTATTCAGTATTTTAATTCCAAAACTGAAAGTCATGAACAAATATTTATGAGAAGTATTATACATGGACTGGATTTAATTGATACAGAGAAGATAAGAAAAAGAACATGTAGTTAATGTGTAATATGGTGCGCATTTAGAATATATTTGCCATATAAAGTTATTCAATACTGAACTCATTCCTGGAAAAGCAGAACCCTTTAATTTTTTGGTGTGATGATTATTACATCTAATCAGGACATGTAGTTTGAACCCAACCTCCCCATTTTATAAATGGCTGGATCCGCCCCAGGTCTTAGATACAAGTACATTATTTTACCCCTTATAATACCAGCACTTAACTATTTTTTTTTTAACATAACCCTCTTCTGTTGAACTCTACTTATAGAAAAGACATCTTTTTGACTCCCCACCATCCCTTTTTCCCAGGTTCATAGAAGATTTTAAAGAAAAAGATGAGGTTGATGGGGGACAGTTTCATTTATAAGACATGAATCATACACCAATCTCAATATTTGATTAAATGATAAAATTTTGTTTACCTCTTCTCAATGCTGGTCATTTTCGTAAGTTTGTTGTGCATACAGGTTTGTTTGCTCTGCTAGATGTTGAAAGAATCGCTCTTCCAAAAACAACTGAAAAAAGTCAACAGCTTGTGCGTTCAATGGCAACATGTGTACAGGACCTGTCATTTCACTAAAATCTGGGATATCTATATCCTCCAGCTGTTCTGACCAAAAGTCCTCATCAGATGTACTAGTGAGTTGGCTGCTAGGTATTTCATTTAGCTGTGATTCGAACTCCCCATCACTGTCCGGCAATTCATCATTGTCTTCCTCAATATTGGAATCAGGGTTTCTGTTGGAAAGATCTGAAGCTCCATCAGATTCTTCATCAAATGATAAGTATGATGTTCTCACTGAACTAGGTGGGCTAACAGAACCTGGACTTTCACTTTCGTCCTCCAAATCTGATAATCCGAAACCCGAAAATTGCGAGGATTGGGAAGAAATGCCAGTCGGCCATGTTTTTATTACCCAAAATGAATCTTCAAGTACACAAAAGTAAAAGCTGTGTATTTTTTTGGCAAAATGATATATCATGAACATAGAAATAGAAGTTCACGGAATACTGTATGGATGTTTTTATGAAAATAAGTACGAGAATAAAAGGATTTCGTCTTTTTTATGCAAAAACAGCGGTGCAAGTGGGGTACTATTTTTGTTGATTCCGAGTTGTGGGTGGGGTTTTGAAGTCCGAGAAGACAAGGTTGAAAAACTGGTTGTTTAAGTTAAATTTTTCAAGAATTTTTTTTTTAGGCTTACAGATTCAATTTTCATAAGATATATCATAAAAATGCAATGAAAGGTTTATTTTTTCTGGTTGATAATAGTTATATGTTCCCGCCCACTGTATGACTTGTTGATGCGTAATCGCCGGAAGTCTGAAAAAGGATTCCCCAAAGAATTCACATGTTTACATTTTACACAGTATCAACTTCTTGTCCAAAATGTGTCGGAAAACAGAACGGTATGACATCGACTGCATAGCTTTCATTTCCTAAATGAATTCCTGATATTCCAAATGTTATTTTAAGCACAATAACGTTTTATAGAGCATTTGATTGCAATTTTCTTGTTGCTTTAAACTTGGACTCACATCGACTTGATCTTAATCATTTTAGAAATTCAAAAAATCTTACCAGCACTCAATTCACTTCAAACTATATGGTACAAAATGAAGATAGTGCATTTAATTTACAGTTTTATTAATAACTCATGACAGAAATCATATTTAATTCGATTTTGGCTACTTTGAAAAGTTGTCAACAAAAAATGAGACAAAATGGCGAGGGCGTTAAAAAAAAAGAAAAACAAGTTTAAATTTATAATTCATGTTGATAAACAATTATTTCATCAACAGAAATAACACTATTTATTTACGAATTTATACTTCTTATTTTGGATACAACTTTGATAAAATCTGACACGGATTACTCAAGAAAAATGTGTTTCATCTGAGATAGTAAATGAGGCGTCAAAAGGCGCCATTAAGGAGGAGAGGGTTAATGTGGCGTTGCTTTGGAAATTGACATGAAATTGACATCATCGTCATAGGTAAAAAAGCGATTTACAGATCATCATTTGCCATCTCAACTCAATTGCTTTTCTCGCTTTTGCCATCCAGGCTCAAGCGAGAAAATCAATCTCATTGAGATGATTAACGATAATCTATAAATACATGACGTCACCTTTACTGATATAACACAAAATACATGGTGTCACCTTTACTCAATGCAAATAACACAAAATACATGATGCCACCTTTACTCAAATAACACAAAAGATGTTTTGTATTTTCAGGTTACTCAGTGACATCAGGCCACTATCACTCGACTAACCCAAATGACATGATGTATGTGGGTGGAGCTCCACATGCAAATGGAGTGGGTCGGGTAGTATTGTTTTACCAAGAGACAGGAGGTTATTTGAAGTATAGAGACAATCAGATTATTGAGGGTGAAGAGCAGTTTTCTCTGTTTGGTTTTGAATTAGCTACTGTGGATTTTAATAATGATGGGTAAGAAAGCTGTGATATTATACAATTGTTTTGGTTTGCTTCTTATATGTATAACTATAAGACAAAGGTGTATATATGTTGCCTTTGCTTGGAAATTACACTTCGGAGTATACTGTTGATTCATAATTATTCCTTTGACATCAATGTTCATGGATTCGTTGGTAGAGTTATACTACTAAATAAAATGATCAACAAATGATAAATTTTCTATAGGCTTTTATGAAAACTTCAGTAAAATACATAATTAAATATCAACCAAGATGAAAGGTTTTATTTAATCTACAAAATTTGGTACCCACGGAAATAAATGAATCTTCAGTAGTTATACTCTTTCAAAGCGCTTTTGACTAAAGGTGAGTATATATAGTGCTGGAAAGCAGAGTTCACTAAGGTGTGCCTTTTCAGAATCTAAAGGACTATAAGTAATCTCATTGTTTGTAAACCAAAATGAAAATAACATTGTGTCATTGGTTGAATATTAATTGTTTACAATGTATCAACCAATCACAACGTTTTGTTGTATGTTATTGAAAACATTACACAGAATGCAGTTGATTCTGAAATAGGATTGTAAAATAGGTATAAACTCATCTCAACTCAATCGCTTTTCTCACTTTTGCAGTAGCAGAGAAAATCAATATTGTTGAGATGACAACAATAATCTATAATTATACATGCCATGGCTTTAAACTTTAAAAATAATTGAGTATTTTTATTTTTTTATACAGATATGATGACCTGATTGTAGGAAGTCCATTACATTACGAGAAATCAAGAGCAGGTGGTGCCATATATGTTTACATGGGTAAAGCTGGAGGGGTAAGATATTTGTTGACATAGACATAAGCTTTAAAGGGGTGTTAATTTCATGTTCACTAGTTTGATCCAAATTCTCATATTTCATTTTGAACATGCTGGAAAGTATATTCAAATTACGAAAAGTCCAAAAGAAACAAATATCAATGCACTTTATAATACATCAGTATTTTTGGGATTAAAAGAGCAAATGCTGCTTTTTCATCAAGAGGACTTGTGAAGACTGCCAATGATCATATAACCTGATGTAAACATGAATAAATAAACAAGCATGTGCTATCATATAAAGATAATTTTGTCGAGCCTGCAAGTTTTGTTGCAGAAAGCTCGACAAAGGGATAGTGATCCGGTGGCGGCGGCTACGGCGGCGGCGGTGTTAGCTCACTTCTTAAAAGGTTTATATTTTAGAAGGTGAAAGACCTGGATGCTTAATACTTTGTATACAGATGCCTCATGTTACGAAGTTTCCGTCAGTCACATGTCCAATGTCCTTGACCTCATTTTCATGGTTCAGTGACCACTTGATAAAAAAGTTCAGAATTTTTGTAATGTTGAATTCTCTCTTATTATAAGTAATAGGATAACTATAGTTGGTATGTGCGTACCTTGCAAGGTCCTCATGCCCATCAGACAGTTTTCACTTGACCTCGACCTCATTTCATGGATCAGTGAACAAGGTTAAGTTTTGGTGGTCAAGTCCATATCTCAGATACTATAAGCAATAAGGCTAGTATATTTGGTGTATGGAATGACTGTAAGGTGTATAATGTCCAACTGGCAGGTGTCACCTGACCTTGACCTCATTTTCATGGTTCAGTGGTTATAGTTAAATTTTTGTGTTTTGGTCTGTTTTTCTCATAATTTATGCAATAGGTCTGCTATATTTGTTGTATGGAATGATTGTAAGGTGTACATGTCTAGCGGGTAGATGTAATCTGACCTTGACCTCATTTTCATGGTTCAGTGGTCAAAGTTAATTTTTTAAGTTTTGGTCTTTTTATCTAATATTATATGCCAAAGGTCAACTATATTTGGTGTACTGAAATATATTATGATCTAAATGTCAATCCCGCAGGTTTTGTTTGACCATGACCTCAATTTCACGGTTCATTGCACATTGTTAAGTTTTTGTGTTTTGGTCTATTTTTCTTAAACTTTAAGTAATAGGTCAACTATATTTGTTGTATGGAAGCATTGTTAGCTGTACATGTCTGCCTGGCATGGTTCATCTGACCTTGACTTCATTTTCATGGTTCATTGGTCTTTGTTTAGCTATCTTGGTTTAATGTTAAGTTAATGTGACAGTTGTAATAAAGCTTTATGTTTAGGACTATCAACATAAAATCAATGATTAGTAAAGAAGCCGAGACATTTCAGTGTGTGCACTCTTGTTGTATGTCTGTTTGATTTCATGTTTTAAATCAGAAATATATGTCTGTCATTGTTTTATCTGTATAAGACTTTACAGTACACAAAAAACTGAGGATTGAGCAACAAGCTTAGCTTACATGTGTCTGTACACATAAAACTAAAGAGTGAGCACCACACTTAACTTACATGTGTCTGTACACATAAAACTAAAGAGTGAGCACCACACTTAACTTTACATGTGTCTGTACACACAAAACTTAAGAGTGAGCACCATACTTAACTTTACATGTGTCTGTACACATAAAACTAAAGATTGAGCAACACACTTAACTTGCACATGTGTCTGTACACATAAAACTGAAGATTGAGCACCACACTTACCTTGCATGTGTCTGTACACATAAAAGTAAGGATTGAGCAACACACTTAACTTTATATGTGTCTGTATTATAAGATATATATTTAATTTAGATAACAAGTGGTAGTAAACCTGTGAGGATAACCAATGAGAAGGAATCTGAAGAAGAATGTGCTATGACAACATGTACAGAATCTCGTTTTGGTTTCTCTCTATCACCTGCTGGAGATATCAATTTAGATGGATATCAAGGTAATGAATAAGAATAAAAAAAGAACTTGAACTTGAAGAACAGACAAAAAGTTAAACACGATTGCCTACATTTATTCTATTTTATTATGTTCACCTCCTTAATTTATTCACCTCATAAATGTTTGTTAGACCTTTTAGTTAGACAATCACATATAGCAGTATGAAACACTAAATCTGTACATACAATGTTATACTGGTTCCCAGCTAACTATTTAATATTCTCAATGCAAGAAATACAAGCAGATTCCAGTTTACATTATGTTATGCTATGAAAAGAATAGAAAAATTTGAAGCAAGTACTATTATTTGTTTTTTAAAATTAAAATTGCAATTGTGAACTATACACGATTCGAAAATGGATCACAGCAAGCTGTAATTTCAATAACAAACATGGCAGAACTGAAACAAACAAAATCAACTTTTTTCTCTTGTTTTTGGCATGCACTACTCTATAATGTGTATCCTGCTGGGCTCTTTTAATTTTGAAGTTAAAAGATTTAGAACCATACAAGTATTTCGGAGTAACATATTTATTTCATCTGATAAGAGATCATGAGCACTGGATAGAATTTTTTTTAAATATGTGGTAACATTGGGAAATTGCTGAATGACAACATAAAATTCTCCTTGATGCTTCGTAAATGTAAGTTTGTTATCCTGGGGCTCAGTTTGCCTGTTGGGTTGATACCTGACTATAACCTTCAATAATCCATAGTTTCTCATATAAGAATTCAGTACTCCAACACCAACTGACCATTATAACTTTTGCATATACACTTTGGGGGTATAAAGAACTGAGAGAAAAGGAATAAATATATGTGTATTACTGGTTAATAGATTTCGTTATTGGCAGTCTGAAATTGTATTAATTTTTATCCTCCATTTATGGTTTTTCAGCCTGAGCAGCCCTTCATTCTTTCTTTGTCCATTGGTCTGTTTGTCCATCTGTCGGCCTGTTTCGCTTTAAGTTAAAATTTTTGATTAAGGTAGTTTATGATGAAGTCAATCAACTTGAAACTTAGTACACATGATATGACATGATCTTTCTAATTTTAATGCCAAATTAGAGTTTTGACCCAAATTGCATGGTCCAATAAACATAGAAAATGATAGTGCGAGAGTAACATCTGTGTACTATGGACACATTCTTGTTCATATATATTTGTCTATTATTGGTTAACAGATTTGGTTGTTGGTGCACCATATGAAGAGAATGGAAAAGGAGCAATCTATTTATTCCATGGATCAGCAGATGGTATTGTAAAGAAGTATGCACAAGTAAGTTTGAACATGTTCTATACCAAAGAGAGCAATAAGGAACAAACAAAATTCATGTTTTAGAAAATCCCATGTGTAACTGCAATGTGCATATCCAAAAAGGGACTTAAAGTAAGTTCACTTTCATAACTTTCCATTAAGTAATATAAACATTTTCTATAATGAAATAAAGACAATTCCTTACATAGTTAGGCCATCAACTGTGATTCTGTACAATTTAAAAAGTTTCTATTAAAAGTGAAAACTACAAACACCTCTTTAGATGGTGTAGATATATAATACATCATGATATCATTGTAGAGAATATCTGGAAAAGAGATAGACCCAACCATCAAGACATTTGGACATGCACTTAGTGGTCAGATGGATTTAGATGGGAATGGTTATGATGATGTAGCAGTTGGATCATACCATAATGATACAACCTATCTGTTACGAACAAGACCAATTGTACATCTGTCAGCAAGTCTTAAAGTCTTACCTGCCAAATTTAATCTGAGTCAGCCTCCAGATTGTGTTATTCCTGGTGAAGAAATAAAGAAGTATTGTATTGACCTGAAACTCTGTATGTCATTTACTGCCAAACCACTTAACAGGTATGTATTATTCAAAGATACATTTATTTAGAGAGTTATCCCCCTTAACAGGTATGTATTATTCTAAGATACATTTATTTAGAGAGTTATCCCCCTTAAAAGGTATGTATTATTCTAAGATACATTTATTTAGAGAGGTACTAACCACAATGTGTCCAGCAAACTTATAGCAGACAAACTAAATTTCAAGAAAGATAGGTTATTTGTATACTAGTAACAAACAAATGTTAGAATGTATAATTGCTACAGTTAAGTCTTCCCTGAAGGCTAGTTTGAGTAGCTTAACTATTAAATATGAATATGTCTGTTTTATCTTTTCAGTTTTAATACTCCTCAGTCCATACTTTACACAATTGAGATTGAGAAGGGTGTGAGTAAAAAGCGAGCATTATTTGTGAATCCAGGTGGAACAATAAAAAAGAGTTTAACCAATTTAAATCAACAAGGGGTGGAAGTGTGTACTACAGAGAAAATTAAATTAATTGTAAGTTTTATTATACTGTTTAACATTAGAGAGAGTTATAACAGAGCATTATAAGTATTCCTATTATATGTATATGATGGAATTTTGTAAAAGTAAGAAGAGAATGAATTACTATGAAACAATCCTTACACAGTTCTTCAGAAGTTGATATAAATTTGGGACAATACAAAATAAAAAAGAAAAGTATAATGAAGGAGAATGAAAACATTAGCAAAGTAATTTTCATAAAAAGTGTTTTAAGTTTGAATACACTTAAGAATCAATTTGATCTTAAACAATCCAGTATTATATCTGTTGATATTGAATTCCTTTTTTGGGGAAAGCTATAAGGTCAGTATTGTCTTTTGGTTTTGGAATGTTTATCATTGTAGAGTTACTGTTGGCTGTTACTAGAATTATGAATTTTGTGACAAATTTCATACTCGTGTATTTATAAATGAACCCATTCTTTTTCTTTTTAGTCTAGCTTCAATGATAAATTGACACCAATATCATTTACAGTGGACTATAACTTGTTAGATATTCCATACCCTGAACCTAGTCAATGCCTCAGCAGTGGAGTACCTGATATCAATAAGTATCCTGTACTTGTCACAGGGATGGATCAGTCCACAACTCTGCTGACAAAGGTAGATAAGTATAAACAAGAGGCAGAATATGATTTGAGCCTATAGCTGTGATTATATTATATACATCATGATGTGTGTAGATAAGAGTCAGTATGACCTTTTTGGGGATGTAAGGATTTGTAGGGGGGGGGGGGGGGTGTTGTTGGATGGAATTAGTGTTAAGGACTGTATTATAACAAGATTTGATGATGTACATGATCTGGACTTGCAAATTAGTGATAATTTTTATACAGAATCCTTTAAAAATGTTGAAAATTTTGGATGACACCCCTGGGATTTCTAGACTAAACCTTGAAATTTACTAATAGTTGAAGGAATTTTCTACAAGTTTTGTAACTCTTATCATCTATTATTTTAGACAAGTCTTGGTCAATCAATAATAAAATCATACTTAATGTTAGTTATAGTAGTGTTGTGACACATTTAAAAAAAATGTTTTTTTTTTTTTTTACTGTGTATTCTTAGAGCTGGCGATAAAATGTAATACATATTTTCTCTATTGTGATTAATTGTTTTTTCACAGGTGAATTTCTCCAGAGAATGTGGGGCAAATGACATATGTGAAAGTAACATACAAATGACAACTGATTTATTGAATTTAACTTTGTAAGTATATATTTGTTTTTTCAATGCTTTATAAAAGTGAAGTGTCATGCTCTAGTATATTGTTTTTATGAAGTTCAGAAAGGAGTAGGTTCGGTAACGCCCTAAAATGGCCCCCCCTTTTTTAGCCTTAATTCAAATTGGGATTTATTGACCAATATCACAATGAATAATAGCTTATACAGTGACTAGATAGGAAATGAGTCTTTTTGTTGCAAATTTACGTTCCTGTGTATTATTCATGACGTCACAAATAGTACTCATTTTGATTTTCCACGAAAAAAAAATGAAAATGAGTAAATTTCCATTGAATATTTGGACAGGAAACATAGAGCGCATACGTCGACAAAAAAGATCTTTGGCAATAATGTTTGTAATGACATTTTACATGTCTAATTTGGATATTGATGTTGTCACCAAAATCCCAGAATAAAACTACGACAGAAATTGTTCTTTACAACTTTCTCACATGTCTTTAAGTGAACTTAAAACACTTTATATCTTGTAGCATTAAACTTTATAATTTGGGCCAAATATGACCCTTACCGAACATACTCCTTTGTAACTTATAATGCATGAAATATTTAAATAGAATAAGGGGGAAAAAATTAACCCATGTTATATAAAAAAATGAAAGGATTATTAAGGTTGTGTTTTTGTATGTAATTTTGTTTGTTTTTCAGGCCAAGAGATGATGATGGAACTATAGTACTGAGTAATGGCGAAGACCAAGTAGTGATTGTTGATGTAAAATTAGACAACAAGGGAGAACCAGCTTATGAAACCAAATTATATGTTACAGTACCTTCTGCATTTGAATGGAACCAACTTGACGTCATTTATCCTGTTAGTTTAACAGTATTATCATAACTATAATTTTGACAAATGTTTTATGGTTTCTCTCAGCCAATTATTTCTATTGCCATTTATATTACCTTTGTAATTTCCTAGTATTGCAAGATTAAATATGGTTAGGAAATGGGTATGATTGCCAATGAAACAACTATCCACCTAAAATCAAATGACAAGGACAGAAAAGATCAATGTACCAAGAGGCCATTTGAAGTTTGAACCATTTCAAACCAGATTTCCAAAGGAAAGACCAGTAATTGATTTAGGGGTGTACAGCAGGGGGGCAGCCGCCAAACAGTGTCTTTACATTTTCTCATGAATTGTTCAACCAAATCTTTTAAAATTTTAATATGTTGTTTCTGATGACAAAATAGAGGTCAAGATTAATATTAATGATTTTCACTTTCACTATTCAGGAGTTATGGTTCTTAAAAGATTGAAAATGGTATTTCAATTGTGTCTATGCTTTAACTTATGGACAGTTGAACCAAAGCTTTTCAAATTTGTATATGTTTTACTGATGACAAAAAGGAGGTCCAGCATATTATTGATGATTGTCACTTTTAACGTTGTGATATTTAGAAATGCCAGGATGTAAATTGTTAATAAAATCTGGTTTAATGTCTCTCTGACAGCCATTTGTTAATGAATTCCCTAACATGATAAATATGCAAACAATTAGACACTTCAGGATATTATTTGATGAATTTAAAGCACTATTCTTTTCTCCTATACTTTTAGCCTAACCATATACCAGTAAGAGAAAACCCCACTACAACATTAGTAACGATATCTGAGATTGGTAATCCATTTGGTAACCAGGCTAAAACAACAAACTTGAGACATTACAGACTGAGATTTTTACCAATGAAAGGAATAGACAAGTCATTTAAAATTACTGTTCAGGTTAACACGTAAGTATTGGAAAGACTTTTCTACAATAAACTTCTGTAAATTCAGAAATTATTGCATGCATTTATAATTCCAATTTTGTCATTTGAGACTTAAATGCGATTTAAATTTTTACGATTTTGAAAAAAAAATCTGGAATTCATATAAAATATTTCAAAATAAGATTTTAAATTATTGTGTTTACAACTCTGTCGCATGTTTCGCAATAATAAAAACCTCCCAATCATTTTCTGAATTGACACTACTTTTAAGACTATGTTTGAAATAAAAAGATTGTACTAGAATACAGTTTCACAGACTTCTGAAACAAGTTCAATTGATAAACACCTGTTAACCATATGACCCAAACGTAAGCTATTGCCAGTCATAGATTATTATCAACAATTCTCTTGAAAAAAAAATTGTGGTATATCTGGATGATCAACAATCATGTATGAATTTTTTAGCTATCATTATTTTTTTTACCTGACATTAGACTCATTTTTAAAAGTTCATGAATCATAAGTTTTCTTGGAAGATATTATAACTGATGCGAGTGTTGATTGGTTAGGGAAGCCAGAGTACGCAGAGTGAACCACAACCTGCGACTTATTAACTGTTTACTGATGCCAATTATGATCAGACTCAAACTCACCTCACCATGTACAAGGTATGAACTCACAACCTCAGAGTTTAGAGGCTAATGATCACTGTTTGTGAACTACATAGACCACTGGTCTACAAAGGCCCTCTTATACAAAGTTTGATGAACAATATATAATGATGTAGATAATTTCATACACTGTACAGTCTGTGCTTTTATTAAACTGTTTATTTTTAGAACAAGTCAGGAACAGACTATTGCTGGAGATCTTCAAGAATTTAAAGTTAGAGTTATAAATAGAGCAGATGTAGAATTACAGAGGTAGGTTCATGATTTATTTTTGGGTAAAGATTGCATGAAATACAATCAAAACCCTATGGCACTTACTTGATATCTATTTCTTTCAAGGTTTATAACAACTTTTGATATACACAAATTAAAGTGCATTGATCATAACATTCTATTCATCCAATCTATGAAGAAATTTATCACTGAAATATATGATCAGATAGTCATGTTTTTGAAATTATGTTATACTTGCCAGGAAAATTACACAACAGATGTAGGACACTACTTGAAAATGTGCATATAGGAATATTATCTGGTCCTACATGCTAAATGAGATATAATCCTCATCACTTATTTCTGTATATTAATAATACCACTGGGCAGGAGGTATCCTTCTTTAAATCTAGTTTTAATTCCGAACTTGAATCATTTTTTTTTTTATTTTTTTTATATTTTTGTTCTAGTTCTGCAGCACCTGATGGTGATGTGTTTTACAGAGGAGACTTTAATCAGTGTTATTGTGAATTTTTATATTTTTGGAAAGTTTGCTATAGCTTGCTATAGCAATAAACTTTCTTAAGGCATCGGCCTAACCGGAAAAGAGACAGCCTAACTGACTTTAGGAAGTGTGTCCTACTTCTAGATAATGTAGTACTGGTGTTTGAAAACTAATAATAGAAAGATGCTTTTGAAATTTTGAGCTCTTCTATTTTAATAGCATACAGCTTGAATAAAAAATGTACTGAATTTTCATTGATAAATCAAATAATTCAACTTCATTTGAAAGACGAAGAAACACTACTTCGCGGATCTGCGCTACGCGGAAAGTAAAATCAATACACACACGAGACAGCAGTTTCTACGTTATGATTTTATCGGTATTCTTCAGACATGCGTCAGATCCATATATGTGTGCCTCCAAACGGGAGTACTACAATCCCGGTTTCAAAGGTTTCCTACCTTCCTCCGGTTGAAGAGAAAATTAATAGCGTGTTTTAAATATTTCATGAATGAACATTTTTCGTCGCTTTATACTACGATTTTTACAAATTTCTATTCAATATGTAAAAGCCCATATCGGTATCAGAAGTATCATGGTATCTCATCTGATCTCGGCCCACAACAAACTGGGACTATAATAAAATCGGCCTTTTACATATTCGGCATTAGAAATCGGACTATAACAAAAATTGTAATTATACTAATTGCTATTAAGACTCCTAAACAAAGTTTTGCTCAGTTCTTATTATTTTTCTCCTTGGGGTCTATTTAGTTGTATTATGAGGGGCCAACAGAAGGGAGGAATTTACTTAACCCTAAGGGATTTTTTTTTTAATTTCAATAACAACAATAAATTATAAACTTGAAAGAAACAGTAAGTGACAGACACACATGGTTTTCAGTAATTATCACAGGACCATAAAACAAATCAAATTAATTAAATTAAGGTTAAGTCCATGGTGTCACCCCACCTAACCCCTCATGTTTGAATACTTAAAAACAGTCAGATCCCCACTCCTAAACATTATATGTTCTTTATACGTTACAATAAAACAAATCAGATGAAATAAAAGGCGAGTCCCCTGGGGTCACTCTCACCCAAGGGTCCGGAAACGGTCATATTTGCCAGTCATGTCCTAAACTGAAACTATAATGTCCTAAACTTTTAATTGGGATTTAGGTCAAATTTTATTTTTCAACTAATTATTTCGGTCATTTCGTTGAGATTGACTTTCAAAATCGCCATTTTGAACATATTTTTGTTTTGTTATCTATCGACTTCCTGTAATTAAACTGCCACTCCAATAAAGTGTTATAATCCTAATAACTATATTAATGCCTCTGGGAGCTATTGGCTAATGATTGCTAATTAATCTCTTTACCTGTGTTTTTAATTCACACCTGGCATTTAATCACAAGCTCCAAACTATTATTATAAAGAAATAAAAATTCCATACCAACTGGCTTCATTATTTAATTACCCAACAGGTCAGACAATTGTCAATTATGATTTAAAATTAAATTAAAACTTGGTTTAATTTACGTAGAATTTTTTTTTTTTAACTTCTAACACACGTGCTTTGTTTACTATGTAATACGCATGCTTGAAATTCTCTTCCACAGATTTAGACAATTAATCGTAAATTTAAAATAATTTCATCCTAAATAAAGCTAGTGCAACTATTTTAATTAATATTCTTGCACTATTAAAGGTAAAATATTAAAAAGCCGATGATTTCCTGTGATTTGGGTAAACAAAACTAATCCCGGAAATGAGTCCGGAATTGTTCGTTTTAGTATTGTCGCTTTACATCCGGTTTGAATTTTGACTTCAGGATCGAAAGAAACATAAGTGATAACTGAGAATATTATCGTTTTGAGTCATTAAAATCATTTTATTTTTAAACTGTTGCCTTCCCTTAATTGCTCTTGATCGATTTTTGGAAAATGGTAGGACAAATCATGAAGCAAATGCGATGCAACAGTGAAACAAGTTTGTTGATGCTACGAACATGACGATCGAGGATGAGCATACTCATAATGAGTCTCATGCAGTAATGTGATTTTGACAATCATTTTTTGAAAAGGGGCATTAACTTTTAAGTTGTATGAAAATGACCGAAATTAGATGAAAAGATTTCCGGATCCTTGCTCTCACCCCCTGGTTTTTTGAGAACTTATTAATAGTTGAGATCTCCACCTGACCCATATACCATATATATTATTGTATGGGACATTGAAATAAATCAAATGAAATATAGAGGAACTCCAGAGGGGTCAGTCACCCCACCCATAAACCATATATATTTTTGTATGTGGCAACAAAACAAATCAAATGAAATAAAGTGGGTGTCCCTTTGGGTCAGCCGCAACCCCTCATGTCTGGGAACTTAGAAACTGTCGAGATCCCCACCCCTAAACCATATATATTTTTGAATAGGGCAACAAAACAAATTCAATGAAATGAAGTGGGAGTCCCTTTGGGTCAGCCCCATCCCCTCATGTCTGAGAACTTGTAAACGGTCGAGATCCCCACCACTAAACCATATATATTTTTGTATAGGGCAACAAAACAAATCAAATGAAATAAAGTGGGTTTCCCTTTGGGTCAGCCCCACCCCCTCATGTCTGAAAACTTGTAAACGGTTGAGATCCCCACCCCTAAACCATATATATTTTTGTATAGGGCAACAAAAAAATATTCAATGAAATAAAGTGGGAGTCCCTTTGGGTCAGCCCCACCCCCTCATGTCTGAGAACTTGTTAACGGTTGAGATCCCCACCCCTAAACCATATATATTTTTGTATAGGGCAACAAAACAAATCAAATGAAATAAAGGGGGAGTCCCTTTGGGTCAGCCCCACCCCCTCATGTCTGAGAACTTGTAAACGGTCGAGATCCCACCCCTAAACCATATCTATTTTTCTATAGGGCAACAAAACAAATTCAATGAAATAAAGTGGGAGTCCCTTTGGGTCAGCCCCACCCCCTGTTGTTTGACAACTTGGAAATGGTCAAGATCCCCTCCCTTTAACCATATATATTCTTGTACTGGACAATAAAACAAATCAAATTCAAAAGAAGGCGAGTCCCTAGGGGTCACTCCCATCCCCTTGTTGTTTGAGAACTTGTAAACGGCTGAGATCCCCACCCACAAACCATATATATTTTTGTATGAGAAAATAAAATAGATCAAAATAAAATATAGAAGAAGTCCACAGGGGTGACCCAACCAACTTCTTTTTGAAAACTTATACGGTCGAGATGATCACCCCTAAACCATATATATTCTATTTATGGGGCAACAAAACAAAACCAATGAAATATAGTGGGAGTACCTCTGAGTCATCCCCAACCCCTCATGTTTGAGAACTTGTAAACGGTTGAGATCCCCAACCCTTAATCATAAATACTCTTGTATTGGACAATAAAACGAATAAAGTGAAATATAATTAAGTCCCTCTGTGTAACCCCACCCCATCCTGTTTTGAGAACTTGTAATCAGTCAAGATCCACCCCCTTTTCGAAAACTTGAAAACCGTTGAAATCCCCACACTGAAACAACATATATTCTTGTATGGAATAATAAAACAAATCAGATGAAATAAAAGGCTAGTCCCCTATGGCCACTCTTACCCTACCTCCTGCCTGTTTGAGAACTTGTAAACTGTCTAGATCCCCACCCCCAAATCATGAATATCACTTTACTAGACCGGACCAATTTGTATTGGACTTTGCTTAATGTCAGGCGACCCGTGGGAATTACTAATTTTGAGAGCTTTGTTTTGGAGACTTCGTAGCAGCATCCTGTTAAAATTATTTCTTGATAAAGTTTTTTCTTTTTTAAGTAGGAAAAAAAGGTAACCATGCAATCTACACACTATCTATTTGAAATATTACAATCTACCGTTGCAAACTTTCCACAGGTGCTATCCAGCACTTTGATTGTTCTAGTTCTGCAGCACCTGATGGTGATGTGTTTTAAGGAGGAGACTTGAATCAGTGTTATTGTGAATTTTTCTATTTTTGTTCTAGTTCTGCAGCACCCGATGGTGATGTGTTTTACAGAGGACCGGTACGTGGTGTCAGCTCTATGAAAACAGAAGCTGATATTGGACCTGCTATAAACCATACATATACAGTGAGTGAAAAACAGCGCTAATGAAAATTTGATTATCAAATATAAGATGCTTCTTTGTCTCATAGATACCTTCCCATCAACAGGAAGTATTTTACTTTAGAGGCCAGCATGTGTTATTGTAATCCATTCATCAGCTTTTCTTATTTACTATGTCTCATCTAGAAATATCTGCTAAATAAATTGAACTTGGCCAGAATAATGGTCCTTAATGAAATTTACTCATGTTTTGGTTGATAATTTTACCAACAGTAATAATTCAATGATGCAATAAAGGTTTTATTGAAACCTATGGTATTTAGGAAATTACATCTTAATATCAATTTGTACACTGAAACAGATTGAACAGTTACAAATTAAATAAAACATGAGTTTTCCCTACTCTGTATGTAGATATAGGAAGATGTGGTATGAGTGCCAATGAGTCAACTCTCCAACTAAGTCTTTATGTTTGTATTTGAAGACAAAAATTGGTGGTTCTGATTGGTCACATGTTCATCTTTTGTAACTCTATTTATGGTAAAATGTTTATCATTTTCAATCCACTCTCTTATTTGTTTTGTTTTTTTTATATATATTTTTTTATTTGTTTTTAGGTTGTAAATCATGGTCCAGGTACAATTGGTGGAGCTACACTCAAGATATCCTGGCCATTTGAACTGAAGACTGAATATCCAGAGGGAAAACAATTGTTGTATCTAATGCAGGATCCTGTGGTTAGTCAATTTACAGGTTTAAATAGACTGATGAAATAGTATATGGTCAATAAGTAGTTCAACCAGAAGTGGATATTAAGATCAAAATTAATGAAATGACACAGACTACTATATGAATGCAGATATTTTGCCTAAAATAAGATTGTTATATGTTGAATAGTAAAGAAAATGTATAATGTGCAAAGGCTTGATGTGTTTTAATGAAGTATTTCTCTAGTGTCTTGCCTGCAACAAAGGCTATGAACATGAGATATTGCAAAAAAACATTTCATTTATAGGTTTATTATGTCATTTTGTCAGAACCTCACAAAACTTAGACAATAGCTCATTTATAGGCAAAGAGATAAAAAAAAATAAGCAAAATGCAGATTTAGTCAGTTAATTCTTGATTTAGTGATAAAAATTATATTCTTTTTAAAATAAGGAGAAAGCATTTATTAAATTCTGAAATTCACTGACTTTCGTGAAAGCGAAAGAGATTGTTTATTTAACATATTCCCTATATATTTTTATCACATTTCAAAAATGAGGAATTTAAGAAAAATGTTGGAGGGATAGTACTTATTATTATTATGTGAAATTCTAATTGAAGCAATTGTGAATATTACGTTTTCTCTAATTCTTCTTCAATTTATCCCTATCTGCATCCATTGTATAAAAGAATTGATGTGTGGTTCTTTTGATCTCAGTTCTTCATTGGTTAAAATCCCATTATGACGTCAAATTTTCTTGATTTCCTCTGAATTTCCTATGGTGACGACATGAATAAAGGCTACCATGCCTGATGACGGCGCATAGAAAGAACACATCTTTTTGTAGATCAGACGCAAAGAAGGAATAAGTTTGACTGCGTATTGTTTGAAAATCATTAGAGAAACAGATTCCACCACCAAATCTTGTGTATTACGATATTTATCCACTCTCAACTGTTAAATTTTAAATATTTAAAATGCTCGGCAAGCCTCACATTTCAAATTTGAAAATTTAACTGTGTGGAGTGGATAAATATTGTATCCCACTCGATGCAGTGGGAGAATCTATATGTATCTTAACAGCAAAAAGAGGGTTTTTTTTATGGTAAGACAGATAGCAATCATGCATAAAGTGTTTAAAGTATTTGGATAATTTCAGGTGATTGGAGGCAAGGCTGAGTGCCGAAGTTTTCCAACATTTGTTAACTCATTAGGTATAAAGGTAAGTGAAAAGTTTGAATCGATATGTTTATAAATAAAGGATATGCACACAAATTGAAAGCAAAAAGTTCAATTTTTATGAAATTTACATTACATTACTTTATTATGATGGGTGAGCACACTATTTACTGTGTATCTTCTAATCTGGTAAAAAGGGGTCTATAGTTGTCGAGAGGCAAACATTATATTTTAACAGGCTTTAACATGCAACACGATATCTCATTGGCTTTCACAGACAGCACTGGTTTTATTTTACAGCTCAACTTTTCAGAGGAACCTTCTGCAGAAGAATTGAAATGTGGATAGATAGAAATTCTTATAATTTTTATTTTTATTTTTTTAAATAAGGTTTGAAATAAAAGTATTTCAAAGTCACAAATGATTCAAATGAAGTTTGAGATCTTCAAAATATTAGTTGAAATGTGAATTGCATGAATCAGATTTTGTCATGAGAATAATGCATGTACAGAATGCTGGCATGCATGGCATAATTGTGTTGATCTGTAATATATGAAATGTTTATATCTTTGAGTAAGAGTCTACTGAATACTTTGACAAAGCTTGTATAGTCGGCCACACATCAGTATTAACATATGTAACATCCAAATATAATCATATACAAGCCAAATATGATCATTTCCATTAGTTAATGCTTCTGCAAATCACAATTTAACATTTCACCACTTAACAAATGATCTTCACGATGTTGATTATGTCACTGTCTGAAATAGTTTAATAACTCAATTTGCTATTTAAAATATTGAGATTTGAAAAAAATATTACAAGTCTTAAATGCATACATTTTATATGATAGTTTTCTGCATTTTCCTTATTTGAATATTTTGAACTATATTCATTTCCAAACATGATTTTGTTTAAATCTTGAATGATCTTTACAGATTTTGTAAATCTGGTATAATACAATTGTTTCACATATTTAGTTGAGATCAAATTATTAGAAAATCAAAAGTATGGACAAAAAACTGGGGTGATTTTTTTTTTAACAAACAGGGTGGAGGATCAGTTTACAATGGCTCCTGTATATTTAAAAATTTTGAAATTGATATGTGCCATATCACATAATGATAAAACTTGCTTTAGTAATCATAACAAGGAAGTTATGTCATCAACACTTCTTTAGAAACAAAATATTAAATTGTTTGGTTGATCTTTACTGAATATGTACTTACATTCCATTAAGACAACAATAACTTTGTCCTGATTGAAAATAATAATGCCTACATATAATACATAAAGCATATAAATATCAGAGGTTTCAGAAATAAAATCATTTGATTCATTTGAAGGTAGATTAATACCAAATAAGTATATGTTGTAGCAAAAAAAATAATTATCAACGTATCATTTGGAAACTTTATTGTTTTGATCCAATTTAGACCTAAAGAAGTGACAAATGAAATAGATGTGTTGTCTTTTTATTTCTGAAATGTGTGACATTGAGGCCTTATCAGATAATTTTTCTTCTTGAAAATGGTTGTTATATTTATGTTGAACAAAATGTAAAGTTGAAACCCCCAAAAATTGTGCATGTTTCGGACAATTTGTTACTTGATTGCTGGAAAGGCCTCAAACTCTGATGGATTGTTGTATATATGATAATATGACTAATGCTGGCTTTGTTTTCTTGCTTTACATAGGAAGATCCAAATCTGTTTATAAGACCGAAGAATGTAAGTTTAATTTCATTGGTTTCCATATATTGCAAAATTTTATAGCAAAAATCAGTAGAGAAAAAATAAGCTGCAAAGTATAATTAATTGTATTTAAATTTTAAAAGTTATTTTGCATATATCAAATATAAAGATATTTTGCATGTGGCTTCTGAAATATCTAAGCAAAGGTTATAAGAATGTATGGTCCTTTAAAAGTTCACAATTTTGGCAAACAATATAAAGATAACAAATTTATTGATTTTTTGTCATGATTTCTGTTAATATATTTAACTTTAAGGTTTAATATTTGTAAACAACTTAACCCCATTTAATGTACAAGCTTTTGAATGTTTTATGTTATGGCTTATACTAGACTTATGATCTCCAACACACCTGATGGAAGTTTATATTTTAGAAACAAGTTTCTTTGTGCATTTAGTTTTAATTAGAAATTTAGTCCATTAAATATTCTCTATCACTTAAAATTTTGCAAACTGTATTAATTCAGATTATCTGTTTGATTCTTTTGGAGAAGTAGTTAATAAACAGTGTATGTTATATTAAAGTTAGTTTTGAATCATGTATTTTATATAAAAGGATTGTATCTGGAAATTAAATGTATAAAAAATTTGGTAATGTTTTTAGACGTCCAAAAAGTCTGTTCATTTCCTTAACATGATGAACAATGAAAGGAAAATAATTTGACTGCAAATAAATATAACTTTATTGCAGAATGGCTAATGGCTAAAAAAAAAAAAAAAATAACTAAATGCCAATTTTATGCTTTATGGATTGAGCTGCCCAGAGGGAGATAATCTGATTTAAATCCATTTTATTTTTAGCCAATAACCAGTGTGGGCACAAAAACTGAGGAATCAGGACCAAAGTACAACGTCATAGATACAAGTAGAAGGAAGAGAGAAACAGTAACCTCTACAGATAAACCACGAGAGATTAGAAAGCAAGAAATTGTTTCTAAAAACATCGTTAGATTGGTAATGGCTATATTAGTAAATGTATTGTATTTATGGATGATTGTAAAATTGCCAGTAACCATTTACATGAACAATCATGGAAAGCAAACTTGCATTTTCATAGGTATTTGATTTAGTGATTTTGTTAATCTCTGCTTTCAATCAATTGTACACACACACAAACCAATAATACGTCAGTTTATTAAACAAAAATAAAGTGTAATGTGCAACAAAACATACCTCAAATATTACAACTCCTTGAATAGTAAATGAATTCAAAATTATTACACCACCACTCTAAGTAGTGGCTATATTAGAATCATTTTGTCAATTTATTAGTCCATTCAACTATGGACTTTTAAACAGGACCACTTCATATTTGTTCAGCAGATTATTAGAATGATTTGTATCACATGAGTGTTTTAGAATGATTTGTTACACACAAGTGCTTTTAGAATGATTTGTTACACATGAGTGCTTTTAGAATGATTTGTTACACATGAG
The DNA here is from genome assembly GCF_036588685.1 of Mytilus trossulus. Taxonomy (NCBI): domain Eukaryota; kingdom Metazoa; phylum Mollusca; class Bivalvia; order Mytilida; family Mytilidae; genus Mytilus; species Mytilus trossulus. The sequence goes on along the minus strand of NC_086374.1, from coordinate 16,998,146 downwards.
TGCTTTTAGAATGATTTGTAACACATGAGTGTTTTAGAATGATTTGTTACACACAAGTGCTTTTAGAATGATTTGTTACACATGAGTGCTTTTAGAATGATTTGTAACACATGAGTGCTTTTAGAATGATTTGTTACACACAAGTGCTTTTAGAATGATTTGTTACACATGAGTGCTTTTAGAATGATTTGTTACACATGAGTGCTTTTAGAATGATTTGTTACACACAAGTGCTTTTAGAATGATTTGTTACACATGAGTGCTTTTAGAATGATTTGTTACACACAAGTGCTTTTAGAATGATTTGTTACACACAAGTGCTTTCAGAATGATTTGTTACACATGAGTGCTTTTAGAATGATTTGTTACACATGAGTGCTTTTAGAATGATTTGTTACACATGAGTGCTTTTAGAATGATTTGTTACACACAAGTGCTTTCAGAATGATTTGTTACACACAAGTGCTTTCAGAATGATTTGTTACACACAAGTGCTTTCAGAATGATTTGTTACACATGAGTGCTTTTAGAATGATTTGTTACACATGAGTGCTTTTAGAATGATTTGTTACACATGAGTGCTTTTAGAATGATTTGTTACACACAAGTGCTTTTAGATTGATTTGTTACACATGAGTGCTTTTAGAATGATTTGTTACACATGAGTGCTTTTAGAATGATTTGTTACACACAAGTGCTTTTAGAATGATTTGTTACACACAAGTGCTTTTAGAATGATTTGTTACACATGAGTGCTTTTAGAATGATTTGTTACACACAAGTGCTTTTAGAATGATTTGTAACACATGAGTGCTTTTCTTTATCTGTCAGATACTTAGTTCCCTTTCTCTACTTCTCATTGACAAAACGAAAATGTACAAGTCTGGAACATTTGAACAACTAATGAATGGTATGCATACTACAAACAACATGTTTAACGACAAATTTAAGTGCACATCACTTTGGAACAACCCAGTAATTTTTATTGGTAAATGCATTTATGAATGATTACTGAAAACTTTTCAAAAATACGGAAAATTAGATAGTTTGTTACTGATTGTGTCAAAAGGGGGTTGGCATCTATGTAAGTGAAAGTAGATGTATTATGAACATGAAACCATCATGAAATAATTCTTTCTCTTATAATCTGTTTCAGAACTGTGGTGACACTGTTAATTGTAGAGTGATGACATGTAGAATATCAAATTTAGCTAAAGGAGAACGAACAACAGTTCTGTTAAGAGCAAGACTTTGGGAATCAACTTTAGTACAGGTGAATAATCATTTATATAAGAACTTTAAAAAGCAAATGAGAACTGTGTAACTATCAGTTCAATGGTAAAGATTTAAAAAAAATTATAATAAAATAAAAACAAAATATCAATTTTTAGTTTTCACTGATAGAGAGTTTGATTTTAATATCTTTATTTGTTTTAAAAAGGCAAGGAAAAAATCACTGTTATTAGTTATTGATTTTAAGTTTCATAGTTTTTTGTCTTGTTTCAACAAAGTCTGAAATGCAAGATTTAGGAATGCTTTTTCCAGCGCCATCAGCATCAATGATGTAGTATTGTTTGATAAGGGCAGTTTATGGGGGGGATTACAAAATGCAAAAATGCAAGACATATCTTTGTATGATCAGTTTTAAATTATTTTTTCACCCAATAAATGTATATTTAATTTTCTTATTTTATAAGGATTATCCATCAGTAGACGAAGTATGGGTAGCATCAACAGGCGAGGTTATATTAGATACAAATCTAAATATAGAACAAAATACAGCTGATGATGTAGCCCAGGTGAGTTGAGCAAAAGATTTACATTTAAAGAGTCATATGGACTAATTTACAATCACTATAAAAGGATTAGAGTAATCCAGTAATGGGTCAATAGATATCAATCAATATCAATAGGCCTTTAAAGTTCAAGTCATTACTGGTTCTAATACTAAAAATAAAATATTGAACAACAAAATTAAGTAAAAAAATCCTTAAAATCATGCACATTTTTGATTATAACAAATGTAGATTTTGATCATTTTATGTGACCCTTTTTAAAAATTATGCTTTTTATATGACCTTTTTGTCGAGCCTTCGACTTTAGTCGAAAAAGCGAGACTAAGCGATCCTACATTCCGTCGGCGTCGTCGGCGGCGTCAACAAATATTCACTCTGTGGTTAAAGTTTTTGAAATTTTAATAACTTTCTTAAACTATACTGGATTTCTACCAAACTTTGACAGAAGCTTGTTTATGATCATAAGATAATATCCAGAAGTAAATTTTGTAAAAATAAAATTTCATTTTTTCCGAATTTTACTTATAAATGGACTTAGATTTTTCTGCAGGGAAACATAACATTCACTCTGTGGTTAAAGTTTTTAGAATTTTAATAACTTTCTTAAACTATCCTGGGTTTGTACCAAACTTGGACAGAAGCTTGTTTATGATCATAAGATAGTATCCAGAAGTAAATTTTGTAAATAAATAAATCCATTTTTTCCACATTTTACTTTTAAATGGACTTAGTTTTTCTGCAGGGAACCATTGCATTCACTCTGTGGTTAAAGTTTTTAAAATTTTAATAACTTTCTTAAACTATCCTTGGTTTGTACCAAACTTGGACAAAAGCTTATGTATGATCATAAGATTGTATCCAGAAGTAAAGTTTGTAAAAAGATTACTCTGTTTTTTATGTAATTTACTTTTAAATGGACTTAGATTTTCTTACAATCATAAAATAGTAACAAGAGGAATATTTTTATTGATTTTTTTCCTCATTGTTGTTGAGCCTGCGATTAACAGCAAAAATAGGCGAGACACTGGGTTCCGCGGAACCCTTACAAATTTTTTCATAATTATGCTAGAGTGAACAGATCGATATTAAAACAAGGTAGACAGCTGTTAATGAAAATAGACAATTGGAGAATGAATTCCCCAAAATAATAAAACAAACCAATTGCTTTCAAAGTTTCAAACTATGGTTGAATGATAAGAATATTGATAGATGATGTCATCCACTGTCAAACAAGGATGAATTTTATGAGTTTTAAGCCCTAGTATGTATATATGAATAATGATTCTACCTGGCCTTTCGAAAAACAGTATGTGAATGTTCATGACAAACAGACCTGCCAACTTTTGAAAATCTCCATGGGGGATTTAGCGCGCGACAACATTTTAAAGGGTTACAATTTTAGCGACTTTTCTGTGAGCATTGTTTCTTACTCCTAAAATAGTCTAAGTTTTCTACTTTTTTCTTTTGATAAACAAATGATGACCTTATAGGCCTTGATTTCTTTTATTTGCATGATTCTTGTACTTTTAAATTATAAAATTGACAAAATAACTAAAGAATAGAAAAAATGATTCAAAGGATTCAAAGTAGAGACCCCCCCCCCTTTTCCCCCTCCAATGACCTTCTCATCTATGAACCTTGACTCAAAACACCTTAAACTAACTGTCCTAAAGTAAGAAGGATGAAGACAGATTTTGATTTAGTCTTACTCATGGCCTTATCAGTATCAATGAGAAAATGGATAAAAATTTGAGTTATCTTTCTTTGTATTCAGAGGTGCTCTTACCGTCGGAGGCTTATACAATAACACAGTAGAGGTGTATACAAAATGGCGTCGATTTTAAATCAACAGACACACGATGTCTGGTTTCACAAAATATTTTCACAAATTAAACAGATTTCAAGATAAACGATGTTTTCTTGAGAGTTCATTACAGTTCTCATCTTTTAATTAATTATGATTTTGCTGTTGAACTATGGAAAATGATGCAAATTGTGCTTGTTTTATGAATTGATTAAAATTGAAAGGTTGTTTGACCAAAATTATTTGTGTATACAAATTAATTTTGAGGACTGTTACGACCCATTAGGTAATCTGATTACATACAACCAGAGCTCCAGATAAGAATTCACAAATTGGGGTTTTTACCCACCATTTTCTTATATAATTGGGTGATAAAGTTTTTTAATTGCATTATCAATTCCAATTCACCCCTCAAGTTGATACAAAATTGGGTTTTTCACCACCAAGCTCCTTAATGTATTGGGTTTTTTCATCAACACAATATTAATTTTTAGGCAATATCAACCCCAGATTTTTTCAATCTTAAATATGTTTCTTTCTTTGTTTAGCTGTTTTATTTGGTTTAGGGTAAGGGTCAGGGTTATTTGCTAGCTGTTTTTTTTGGTTTATTCCCTGAGGAGCAATTGTAGGATTAATTTGTGTCCTGTTTCAAACCTTCGGCCATTTTTGTATTTTCTCACAAAAACGGATATGTGTATTCACAGGCACTCGTCTTATACCTTTCTATAATAAATTGTGAGACCAGTGCCTGTGTGTGTATTCATTAATTAACCGTAAAATGAAAAAAAAATAGTATAAAAACTCTAATTATACTTGAATGTTTTTGTTTTATTCAATTTACACAAATCTGGGTTTAGATGTCTTTTATTAGAAATTTTGGTTTCTGATGCTATATATCATGTCATAATTGTCTTGGCCATTTCACTTAAAGTCTTTTTCCAACTGATTTCGTTTTTGACGAAACCCTGTGTTTATTAGCAATGTTCTCGTTAAGGTTCACACACACGCCCGTGCGTTCGATGGCCGCTTCCTAAAAACACAGGCTGAGTCTTGTTATCATCATAACTTTCCCTCAGCTTTTCAAAAGAAGCAGAAAACATGACCATTCAATATTTTTACGGGACATTCACTTACGTTTTAATTCAATGTATGTTATGATAAATCCTGAACAATGCGAAAAAAATATGACTACATGACACACGCTAATTGGATAAACGCCGAGAAGATCGAAATGTTTTCAAAAACACATGTACCTATTGAGCAAGGGAAAACTCCAACAGGGACCCATTTTAGCTGCTTGATGCAGGGATCTATTTTTAGAACGAAAGGAAATTTCCAATTATAAATATTATAAAAATAGATTAACGCGACGACTGTAAACAGATAAGGGTAAATAACGCAAAAGGTAGCCAATAAAAGGGTTGAAAACTCATGGTTTTGGTATATAATTGGGTTTTCCTTTGAATTCATTGGGTTATTGAACCCTTCAATTGGCAATTGCATTGGGTTTTTTATTATTTGTATTGCGTGATCACGCAAATATGCAGCTTATCTGGAGCTCTGATACAACCACTAATTATGACACCGGTTGTGACTATTGATTAGCGTAGGGTCATTAACTTGTCATAATATGTCCCCAGGTAAAATGATTGATTTTTTAAAATTGATCAGAAAAACTTCAAAATCGGTAAACAATATTTTTTTCGGGTATATTTGTTGAAAATCAGGATTTTGACTTATTTTACGATCCCGATATCGGGATTCGGGTTGAGTGTTAAAAATCGGGATGATACCGCGAAAATCTGGATAGTTGGCAGGTCTGGACAAATGTCCAATTAAACTGAGTTTTATTGTTATGTAATTATGTAAAAATATTTTTTATTTCACATGAAACAAAACCACCTGTGAAAAAAAAACCTATTCAATTGTAGGAATAATATGTTATTAACCCGATGTAAAGTGTCTTATCTTGTTTCTAAAATAAAAGAAATAAAAGGCATGTAAATACTAGTTGTTATTAAGGTCAAGGTCAAGTAAATAGGTTATGTCACAGATTTAGTGAAAACTAAATGCATACAAATTTGATAAGTTGAACTTTAACCTTTTATTTCTGATTGATTTATTTTAATTTATTATTTTTTAAACTCTTTCCAAATAGGTAAGCATTTGGATAGAAAGCACAATAATCAGTGAAAAAAATATTCTTAAATTTGTCTGAATATCAGGCACTTAGTAGTCATGTAGTCCATGTACCTTACCAGTTAGCAATTAAAATTTTAAAATAAGCCAAACAATTCAATTCACACATGTTCTTTCATATATATATTAAGTATGAAGACTGTTTTAATATAATAGAACCAAGTTTTAATGTACTTGATTTTTTAACATTGCAGGCAATAACCTATTCAATACCTGATTTGAAAGAGAGAATTTCTGATGAACTACAATGGTGGATTATACTGGTAGCTGTGTTAGCAGGGCTGCTTGTTCTTATTATCTTTATACTTATATTATGGAAGGTAAGAATTTTAGTATATGTCTCATTATCTAATAAACCAAGTAGAATATAATGCCATTGAAATATTGAATAAAAGCAACTGGAGAGATAAACTCCAAGGAAAATTTAAAACAGAAAATCCTTTATCAAATTGCAAAATCAAAAGCTCAAACACATCAAAAGTATGAAAAACAACTGTCACTGTCCGAACATGGTACAAGCATTTCTTCCAGTAGAAAATGGTGAATCAAACCTGGTTTTATAGCTAGCTAAACTTCTCACTTGCATGACAGTCACATCAAATTCCTTTATATTGACAACGATGTGTGAACAAAACAAACAGACATAATAGGTAAAAATGTCAAAAATAGGGGTACAACAGTCAACATTGTGTTAAAATCTTTATCACTATTGAAACACAGAAGTATGCCAACAAGAAAAAAACCCCAAATAATTAGAAATGTAAGCAAAAAAAACATAAAAATCAATTGTAGTGCTGAGATTAATTGGTCAATTTTTTTTTTTCTACAGTAGATTTTCATGTTTTTTTCAGTGTGGTTTCTTCAAGAGATTACGTCCAGAAGGATATGAACCAACATATAAAGGAGATCTGAAGAAAAAACACTATGAAACAAACGATGCTGCTTACTCATAGCCAAAATATAAATTAGAACTGTTACATCAAATACCAGAATTGTAGTGTCTTTGTATAAAACCAGTGCTTCCATTTCTTCATTATCAATGGTATCTCAATTACAGTGATTTAGATGAAAGGTTGAATTTTATGAGTTTTAAACCCTAGTATATATATATATATATATATATGAGTGACGATTTTACCTGGCCTTTTTAAAAACAGTTATGTGAATGTTCATGACAACTGAACAATTAAACTGAGTTTTAGTGTATTGTTATGTAATTCATGTGAAAATATTTTTATTTCACATGAAACAAAACCACCTATGAAAAAAAAACCTATTTAATTGTAAGAATAATATGTTATTTACTCGATGTAAAGTGTTCATATTCATATAACATTTATTGAATTATACTGTAAAGTGTTCATCTTCGTGTCATTTTGTATACTGTTGACCAAAGAGTGATTATTGGACCATTGTGTTGCATGACAAGTTTTTATACATTTTACCTTGTATGAATGTAACACCATTTTTGTATATTAAACATTTCAGTATGTTTTGATTTAAAATCCTTGGTTAAATTTACTAGCATGAAAGATACAGGACTATTGGGATTAGCAAAAGAAAATGTTGAATGTCAAAATGTAACATATTTTCTTCCCTTTATCCATTTGAAATCAATAGGTTTGTTAAGATTCCATTTAGTATGCAGAGTTACATTAGAAAACAATTGTATCCTTTACTTCAATACATGTTTGTATGAATTATATAACTTTATACCTCTGTATATAGTGACATTCCAAATATCATATAAAATGAAACATTGATGATTAGTGCTTTATTTTTATTATGGATTTTATATTTTCCTCTCTTATTTTCCATTGGTAATGATAATGATCTCTGTTCACATATTTTATATCTCTTTTCATGCATATCTTAATTTTATTGGTCATCTAAAATATATTCCAAAGAATTATTCCAATAAACTGTAAAAAATAAAAGAAAAAGGTACATTAATCTAAATGTTTTCAGTCAAAGGTCAAGTCATGGTATTGAAAGTGACCTTTAAAAGCCTGGAGTTTGTTTTTAAAAAATAACAACTTACGACTAAGATTGATCTTAAGAATACTGAATTGTTCATGACTTAGGAGCAATCATAGTCGTTTGCTTTTTTGTGAAACCCATTCCTGATGTTCTGAATGTTGATATATATTAAGCAGAAATATATTCAAATATGCCAACACAATCTGGAACAAACTGAGTGATGAATATAGACAATTGTATTTATACATGTTATTAAAAAACCTATTAGGTAACTTGTCAATGTACAGATGCAAAATGAAAATAAGCTTGTTATCTAATGCTAGCTTGTTATCTAATGCTATCTTGCTTGCAGGGGTGTCCTGATTTTGTGATAATACTATTACATTTTATATCTACAATACTAAGTTGTGATAAAACAGTGCTCAAGATTTCACCTGCATTTGATTATATAGAAATGTAGTAAAATATAGGTATTTTCAATTCCTTTTGAATATTTTGTATGAACTTTTTTCATTCCTTTTAGAAAAAACTTTATGTATGTATTTGTGATGTGCCTCATCAAAACTTACTTTATTTGCTATGTGTATCATCATAAAACATCCTTTTGTTATAGAATTTATATATACATAGTATACAATCCATCCTACACAATTCCTCTCACATACAAAACCAATGTATTCTTATTTGTGTGTTTGTGTATATTTTTTAGTTGTATGACAATTTTATGGAAGTACATGTTTTGAATAAGTTAAGAAAACCATTTTGCATTTCTGAAACAGCTGATCTCAATTATTGTAACTATTTCCTAATAATCAGATTTAGCTGATTAAAAATGATTTTCTTATTTGCTTGATTCTTTCCTATTCAATTGATGTAGTATTAATATACAAGATATTTGATTTAAAAATTGAAAACAAATTTTAGTTAACAAATTGAATGAACTTATCAAGGAGTCTTCCTTTCTTTTTTAAAAAGTAAATTGTGTATGGATTGTATGTTATATATTTGTGTGTCTAAGGCCATCAAGGCCATGCTTGGTTGTATGTTAGTGTGTTAAGGCTTTAAGTTGCCATGCTTAAGCCAACTTGAGATAAGCTTCTCCACATGTTTAGGCTTTATGTCGCAAGCTTTCACCAGCCCACCTGTATTTATTACACTTATTTATTGTAGGTAGTGCCTTTATTGACACTGTATATATTAGTTGCACCAACTATACTCTTCAACAAGTAGTTTCTATTTAGATGAAAGTAAAAATTTGATAAACTTAACCAACATTAGATTTTTTTCTGGTAGAAAATGACCCCCCTGATATAAGTTTGTAGAAAATACATTGCATCTTATCTACATAAAATATAATACATTTATCTTATTTTGATGCCAGTGAAATAAAATTCTGTCAATATGTCAAAGGTTTTATCAAATTAATGTTGCTAAAAATTACAATCAGACTAACTACTTGTTGACAAGTATATATATAATGTATTATTTTTTATACTGCTTGAGATATGCATCTCCACATTGCTTTATTTTCCTTACTGGTCTCCCAGGTGTGACTTTATTCTTATTTTGTACATTTATATATTTAATTTATAAAGTGTTTCTTCTTTATAATTTTAAGCTAAGAAAAACATAATAGATAATGAATTATTTGGTTTGACTTATGAAACAGTATGTTAGATTGAATTTGTAAGATCTCTAAAAGAAAGTTTGCCTAATAAATGTGCATGTTTATGTACTGGTTGCAATGGGAGACCAGCATCACTATGCTTTTCTGTGTTATGTCTTTGTATCTCTGCATTTTTGTATATATATTTAAGTGTATATATTTAGTTAGCAACATAAAGGAAATAGAAAATTAAAGTTATGATTTCTAGAGAAAAGAATAGATTTGAAATATTAGATTATGCAGATGGTGTTTCTTATTCTAAATGATCTGAAATGAAACATGTTCTTAATTTTTTTTTAAAGAATGGTGATGATGCTGATGTTGTTTTGGATCAGTCTTATAATTCAAAAGGATGGTAGAGATTTAGCTCTTGAATGTGTTATCCTGTCTTTTTATGAAATTTGAATATCAGTCATTAATATGTTGTGAGTTGCCAAGTATATAATAAAACTATTAGTCTCTTTATTCTGCCATAAGTGATATTTTTAACAAAACAGTAACTGTTACAGCCTTTCTTATCAAATTTTAGATACTTTTTATTTTAGAGCCAAATTAGGCTTTTACTGCCCCTTGTCTTTTGATATATGTAATATATTACCATTGGTTAAAATGACTTTTTAAAATTCAAAATTAATTACTTTGAGATTTGTAATCTTGTTTTGATCTTTGAGTTCAAAGTGTTGAGTGAATAAATTGTACCATTATCACGTATTTATCAATGAACAGTTACACCAAGTATAAGAATCCATCATTTGTATATTTCATTTTGTATACCTGTATATACATGTTTATATATTTCATCATAATCCAGTGATATTATTATGCCAAATATTGTATATAACTAAGAATTATGAAGTGTAATTTATGATTTTCCTGTATGAATTTAAGTTTTTCTTTTGCTTTTTAATTTTGTTTGTTGATACTTTTTTAAGAGTTTATCGTATATTGGTTGTGAAAAACTATCCTTGTATGTGCTTATAAAGCAATGTCTGTGTACTCATAAGCAATCCATAATGCCAGTATTTATTACATTTTGTTTCTGCTTTTCCAGGTTATAAAGTTATTTAGTGTGATTTTTTTTAAACTAAGAATAGATATTAACCTGCATTATAAGAAACATTGTGATTTTTTTTAATTTTTAAATTGTATCATATTTGTGTCTCAATTTTGAACATTTAGTAACCAATGATATTATTTTGATTTTTTTTTTTTACTTAATATAAATTGACCCTCAAAATTAGATGTATTGTAGATTTTTTTTTATAACTAAATTCTATATCTGTGAATCAAAGATTATTTAGAGCATTTTATTAAAATCAACAGGAATTTCATGCTTAGTGCCTTATAATGTTACAATGAACTTGTAAATATCTACATATTTCTACTCCAACCTTGAATCTTTTAATACCTATTTAAAGTTATGAGGACATCTGACATGTTTTTTTCAATAATTGGATTTTAATTACCAGGCTATTGTCTGGATCTTGGATATTTTATTAGTGTTTCTTTTAGTTATAATAAATAAAATGCTTATCAAAGAAAAGAAAAAAAATGATCAAGGTATATATTTTAATTGTGCTATGCTGGCTTCATATTATATTAATCATTCCATTTATATGTCATTTTATTGTTCTTAATATCAACCATTATATAGGAACAATAAAATATAACCAATTAGGTTTTTGTTCTTTTTTACTCCTACATTGTAATAAAAATCTGTCAATAAAACAAGACAAGTTCACAAAAAAAATATCTTTTATTGTGAGCATTTGTTGATGATTTTTGTTAGAAGTACAAGACATCAATCTTTATAAAAAGTGCTCTCACATGAGAAGTTTAGACAGGGATGACTGATAGAAACACCAAGGATTCAAATTAGAAAAATGCCTTTTAAAGAGTTAGCAAAACAATAAACAATTTGCTTGCATAAAACAGACGCACATAAGCTATGTGAGTACCCAACCCAATTAGGTCACGAGGACAAAGACCATGTTTGTTATCACTTGGTGTCCATGGTAAATCTGCTATCATTTCATAAACCTATGACAAATTTCTTTTTCTAAAGTGAGATGTTTCTTTAAAAATTTTGTTTTTGCAAAATCCTCAACAAACATGTTTTTTTGTAATGGTTCATTGGTAAAATTTACAAAAACTTTTCTATAATGGATGAAACATTTGTAGCCAAACAAGTCAGATGTGATTCTTTATAAAGGGCCTCCGTTAAATACTTGGTTTCTCATGTCATACGTCAGAGATAAAATTCAGTACATTACCGAAAAGACAGTAACTGACAAAAACGGGCGATATTTACTAAACTCTTCAATAAGGAGGTATATAATTGTTAATAGACCAACGAAGTTCAGACAAGTTAGGAGACAGAGACATATTATATGAAAGATACAAGTTAATACAGGTAATTAACACTTACCCCAAACCTACACAAAAGAGATGATAATAATACACCTTACATTTGATATTCATAACAGAAAACACAAACCGTTATGTAGTACAAATTAATTTTAGATCTATCATCTGAGACTACACTCTACAGTACTAGTTTACACTTCAAACTTTGCTTTTGTTTGAAGTTCTTTAAAATCCTCAAATTGAGAAATGTTGTTTGATTTGCAGAGTCCTTTCTAAAAATGTGCATTCAGTGTAATTGTTTTGTTATTATCTTGCAATAAAGAATAATGGATACTTGTATAACTTTTTTAGCTCACCTGGCATAGCCATGTGAGCCTATGCCATCACTTGACGTTCATCGTCATCCGTTGTCTGTCGTCGTCCGTTGTCTGTTGTCGTCGTCGTCATCGTTGTCTGTCGTCGTAAACTATTTCAAGAATCTTCTCCTCTGAAACTACTAGGCCAAATACTTCCAAACTTTAACTGAATGTTCCTTAGGGTATCTAGTTTTTTATCTACTCACATCTATTCAAAATATATATTGACTATATTCGATATTACAAAAAAAACCACAGACAAGTGTTATAGAAGCCTCTGATGTTAATACCTGGAAAAAAATACAATCACAACCATTTTCGTATCAACTTAAAATATTTCATCTTTCTGGTACTCCAAATATATTCACACTTACCTGTTGTCATCCATCATTGATACTTTTTACAAATTCAATTTATACTAATTAAAAGTCTCTATAGATTATTCCTTATAATTTATTATGGGGCCTGATCGAGTTTGGACGGATCGACCTGGGCCGGATTGACTTGGGGCTGAATGGGTTTGGGGCCAGAACAACCGAATACCACTACAATAACATGTATACAACGAAGAAGTGACAGTGGATAATTATGGGAAAATTATATAAAAATAAAAGAGAGGCATATAAATCATTACAGAAATCAAGTACCTTTTAATAATGAGTTTGTCACCAACTAACATTCATTAAAACAAGTTATATGATGAAGAAGGTTATATGTTGTTCAATGGACTTTTTTTTTAATGAGGTTATCTCTCACGTTGTTAGTTATAGGATGAACATTTCAAAAGGAAGTGTAGTTCATCTCCAATGTCTCCACTATTGCAGCAAAGACATACTCTACTCTGCTTTGGTATTTTTAGACATCACCCTCTTTCAATTAATAAAGTTTGAGCACTATATATTAAACCTTAATTTAGATAATGTTGATCTATCACATTTGGATTTACATTGATCAACATACAAGGGTCTTTTATTTGGTTTATATAGTATATTAAAAAAGTATATTTTTTTATTTTGATTGATGTCAGCTAGCTATAGTCTCTTGCTCCTGGAAGGCTATATCATTGATTCTCTCAATTATATGCTAGCTCAAAACAATTATACATTTGGTATTGACATGATTTTTTAAGATTTTTTTTATTCAGTTTTACAAGCTCCTATTGCAATATTCTCTCAGAAAATACTTTTAACATAAAACATCATGTATTAACATATATATATTTGTACTAACCCATTGTATGGCAGATAAAATAAAGAGTTGCTTTGGTTTCTATATTGACAATTATCATGATTATCAATGATTGATTTTTAAAATTGTCTGATTATCTCTTAAATGTGTTTAAACATTGCTCAATTCTTGTTTCATATAGATTAATCATAATATGGAATGTCAAACAACAACAATGTCTGTAAAATGAAAATGATTTCTTACAAAAATATAAAATAAAATAAAAAGTTGTACCTGTGTGCCAGGCCTTGATAACTTTCACAAGTTTAGGGAAACCAACATCCATTTTTTTTATTATGGCTCAACTATACAGGTAGGATTGCTAATGAGATATTGCATATTTGGGGTGCCGGGGTGCACAATATGTAGATGTGCTTATTACATTTTTGTCAAATTTTAAGTTTCTTCTTATTAAAAATCTTAAATCTTATAAATCATAAATTTTGTGAAACTTATTTTGTGGTAGAATTACAATGGAAATTTACATACACATGTATGATACAGTCTATTCCTAAATGACGCATAATTTGTAAAATTTGCTTGTAAACAAAATTTTGGTGCAAAAAAATGGATTTATTATCTGTCGGGCATCTTTTTAAAATGAAACCAAAGTAAGCAAATTGAAGATTCTTGGTTTTTGAAATAAATTGTTAGCTAACTATTCTCTTCCCATCTTTTATACTGACTACCTAACTATAGCAAGCTGTGCCTTTAAAAATCCTGTGCTAGTACAACAATATTTAAGATTTTAAGATAAATGTACAACTCTTATATACGTTATTATGTTGGCTCTTATTGATTAGGTGTAATGAATGACAATACAGCCTGGGTTCCAAGATTCCTCCAAAATCCTGAGGTAGATGACCAGAAGAAATGGATGAAAGGATGGGTTGAGAGTGAGGAAGACCTCCAGACCGTACTAGAGGCTCATAGAAGAGCATCTCTAAGTACCTTTGTGACATGGTAATATTGAATAAAATAAAGTATATTAATATAGAGAAAAAAATTAAACCTGGAATATGTCAAAAAGGCAATTATTGCAAACGGATTAAAGAGTATGAAACAGTTCAAGGACAACAATGGGCCTAATCAATGCAGCAACAAATTCCTCCACCAAAACAATCATGTATACTAGCTAAGTTCAGCAGACTGGAACCCACATTAAACACCAAAACTACAAATGAACCAAAATTTTGAAACAAAAATCTAACAAGAGGATCCTGTCAGATCTCAACTCTCACCTTATACCCTAGATAATGTTGAATGAAAAAACAAACATTCAGCAAATTTAACCATTTAAGGTATTAACAAAAGCTTTGAGTCAAATGATCAAAAGGTAAGAAATAGTAAAAGCAGGCCAAATTTCAGCGAAGGATTATACTAAATCTTTGCCATTTCTTTTGGCCTATAATGAAGATTCTTTATATTCTGTAGACTCTGACACTGACCAATATTTCAATTGCAGATTGTCCAAAATAGAAAAAGTTTTATTTATGAATGCATATAGCCTTTCAATACCATACTTGCTTTAGTTCATATAAGCTAGTTTCAACAGCAGTTTTCTTGCATATTATTACCTCCTTACTTTTATATTGAAAGGATTTCTACATACAATATGTGCATTTTATCATTGTATACTAGGTCAGATGACCCAAAGAAAAAGAAAAAAACAGAGAGAAGGATTCTATGGAAATATGGAGATGTCGACATACATAAAGGCAGTATGCCATTCTCTGTAAAAAGAACTATAATGTATACCTGCCAATATGGAAAGCCAAGAAGAAAAAGTAGCAATGAAAACATGGCCTATTTTATGCTCACTTGGCCTTAAAGGCCAGGTGAGATTTTCTCATCACTTGGTGTCCGACATGGCTGTCAGTTATCGTCGTTGTACATCATTTTTAACTTTAACAAATATCTACTACCCTGAAATCACTTATACAAATTTAACCAAATTTGGCCAGAGTCATCATTATGCTATTTAGTTAAAAAAATGTGTCTGATGACCCCATCCGCCAACAACCATGGCTGACATGGATGAAGATAAAACATAGGGGTATTATCCATTGTGTGGCTCATATCTCTGAAACTACAGATAAAGTACAACCATCCTGTCTCGAGAAGACAGTTATTTTGTAGTGCATTTCTTTAAGAAAATAAATTCAAATTAAAAAAAATGCACCTACTCTTTCTCAGATTTTTAAAGCGTAGTGTACTACAAGTGGGACAAATAATATCAAAATTATAGAAGCTTCTACTTGCTCTAACTCAAAATATTGACAACTTTGTGATAAGGGGGTCAAAAATTTAGTTTGTCAGCTTCAGACGTACTAAAACTGGACCTTTTTTTAACTGGACCAAATCACTAATTTACATAAAGATTCGGTGCCCAATTTTTTTAAAATGTAATTTCACCCCCCTACTTAGTATTTCATGCATTACATATTTAGAAATTAATTGGGAAAGTGTATAAAAAAAAATTGCAAGTAATACACTGTAACACTAAGGACACCAAAGGAGGATAACTGTGTCCTTGGATCTCCTGCTTGCATTTTTTCATGTATCAATTGTAAACAAAAATATAAGGTGAGCGAAACAGGCTGAGCTTGAAGCCTCTAGTTTATATGGTATGAAAAGAAAACAATAAACTGATTTATATTGCAACTAGTCCAGTTTATTTCCTAAATATAGTAACATAGCTTTATTTTGTATAATTTCAATTTCATGTGGAACACTTTCTCAACAATCGGGTGTCCATTCAGGGATGAAAATAAGTTGGACATTTGTGTTACAATTTAAAAAGCTATCAGTGTATTAGTTAAGTTGCAGTATAAAAACAATATAAGGTCGATGTCATAAAAGTATAAACTTATTTGTATTTAGTGCAAAAATGTTGAAGGGCTTTTTAGAATGTTGCTCTTCACCATTTTCTCAGCCTCATACAAAAAACTTTATATTTTTCTGTCATTGTCCTTATATTGTATATTTATTTGAATATTGAATGGTTATCTTAATCAATATAATACTACAGCATTAAAAAAAATTAATTGATTGAATAGTAGAGTGGAGGGGAGGACACTTTTGTTTTCAATATTTTTGCTGTCTGTGCGTATTTATTGTTGCTTTCCATTCTATTTTCACATCAACTATTACTGTATGATAAAAATCAGTTATTTATCATATCAATAAGTTTTTGCTATTTACAAATTAATAGTTCTTACAAGGATTTGTATAGTAAGAAGGTCTTACTATAAAAATCCTTGGTTCTTATTATTAAAAAAGAAATGTCTGAATTCTTGTATTTATGTGTTTACTCAAGTTTAAATAAACAGGCAATCTATAAAAATTTTAAATATTGTTTATGGTTAATTATCTAAGATTTAAAATGGACGCATTCATGCTAAAAAAAGAAAGAAAAAAGATGATTAAATTAAAAGAGAAAAGGCCATGATTTTGCCTTTCATAAACTGATTACTAGGTTATGTGATCTTTTATAAATTAAAGTGGTTTCTTGATAAACATATTATTTGAACATTTTCTTTACTGTTCATTTCTTTTACAGGCTTTTCAATAAGTTATTCTGTTGCTTAAAAGACTTTGTGTGTTTTAGAATGAAGAGAATGATCACCAGTACATAAAAAAAAAAAAGATTCCTGATACAAACAACCAAAAAGGTTGGTTGTGAGGCCAAACTTGTAGTAAGATATATTACCAGGTGAGTAAATTGTATGTTTTTTTTTATATTTGTCAGATATCATGTGACAGTACAGCTAATTAAATGTCAGATTTCTAGGATAACAGAATAAAAACCAGAAACCAAATACCTGTGCTTTGATAAAGCAATAAATATAAAACTAATACCATGCAGCAATAACACTATCAATTGATTTAATTCCTACCTGAACATTGGACAAGCACCCCAAGCATGTCACAGAGTCAAACATATTTGCGAATACTCAAACTTCCATCAGAGTGTTGCATAAGGTACAACTCCATGATTTCAGATTCCTGGCTTTGAAGGCATAAAACTTTGCACAGTGCTCAGAGCACAAAAATCATGCTTGAAACATGAAATCCAGCAATTTGATTGGTTGATTTTCGAGTCTTGAGTACAAAAATCATGCTCGAAAGTTTTATGACCGTGAGGCCTGGACTTATCACAGGATGTATAGATTAGTTTTAAGAGCGGCATTATATTTTGGTATCATGTGTGTAATATCTGCAAATGATATTGCTAAACCAGCAGCTTAGATATATGATACGGTTCTGGTGTCAATTTTGCAAATGTATATATATATTATATAAAAAATTTGCGAAAGCAAATTCACAGATCTATCATTGTTGGGTTGATTTTTAGACAAGTTGTATATATATACAACTAAACTAAAACTAAAATCAACCCAACAATGATAGATCTGTGAATTTGCTTTCGCAAATTTTTTGTTCTTCCCTCGCCAGGATTCTATATATACAAAAATATTGATAACAGATTCTGTGACATATACTAGGAATCTGGTGTCTGCATGTTATGTAAGTATGGCTGTCTACAACACAGTGACATCAGATTCCTTGACATATAACAGGAATCTGGTGTCAGTTGGCTATATATGGCTGTCTATAACACAGTGACATTATATTCCTGGAAATATTACAGGAAGCTGGTGTCAGTTGTCTATGTATTGCTGTTTATAACACAGTGACATCAGATTCCTGGACATATTACAGGAATCTGGTGTTAGTTATGTATGTATGGCTGTCTATGTCACAGTGAGATAAGATTCCTTGAAATATTACAGGAATCTGATGTCAGCTGTCTATATATGGCTGTTTATAACACAGTTCCATCAGATTCCTGGACATATAACAGGAATCTGATGTCAGTTGGCTATATATGGCTGTCTCTAACACAGTTACATCATATTCTTGGAAATATTACATGAATCTGGTGTCAGTTGTCTATGTATTGCTGTTTATAACACAGTGACATCAGATTCCTGGACATATTACAGGAATCTGGTGTTAGTTATGTATGTATGGCTGTCTATGTCAGAGTGACATCAGATTCCTTGACATATAACAGGAAGCTGGTGTCAGTTGTCTATATATTGCTGTTTATAACAAAGTGACATCAGATTCTTTTAAATATTACAGGAATCTGATGTCAGCTGTCTATATATTGCTGTTTATAACACAGTGACATCAGATTCTTTTAAATATTACAGGAATCTGGTGTCAGTTGTCTATATATGGCTGTTTATAACACAGTGACATCAGATTCTTGTAAATATTACAGGAATCTGATGTCAGCTGTCTATATATTGCTGTCTATAACATGATGACATCAAATAGCTTGAAATTTACAGGAATCTGGTGTCAGTTGTCTATATATGGCTGTTTATAACACAGTGACATCAGATTCTTGACATATTACAGGAATCTGGTGTCAGCTGTGTATATATTGCTGTCTATAACACACTGACCTCAGATTCCTTGACATATTACAGGAATCTGGTGTCAGTTGGCTATATATGGCTGTCTATAACACAGTGACATTATATTCCTGGAAATATTACAGGAAGCTGGTGTCAGTTGTCTATGTATTGCTGTTTATAACACAGTGACATCAGATTCCTGGACATATTACAGGAATCTGGTGTTAGTTATGTATGTATGGCTGTCTATGTCACAGTGAGATAAGATTCCTTGAAATATTACAGGAATCTGATGTCAGCTGTCTATATATGGCTGTTTATAACACAGTTCCATCAGATTCCTGGACATATAACAGGAATCTGATGTCAGTTGGCTATATATGGCTGTCTCTAACACAGTTACATCATATTCTTGGAAATATTACAGGAATCTGGTGTCAGTTGTCTATGTATTGCTGTTTATAACACAGTGACATCAGATTCCTGGACATATTACAGGAATCTGGTGTTAGTTATGTATGTATGGCTGTCTATGTCAGAGTGACATCAGATTCCTTGACATATAACAGGAAGCTAGTGTCAGTTGTCTATATATTGCTGTTTATAACAAAGTGACATCAGATTCTTTTAAATATTACAGGAATCTGATGTCAGCTGTCTATATATTGCTGTTTATAACACAGTGACATCAGATTCTTTTAAATATTACAGGAATCTGGTGTCAGTTGTCTATATATGGCTGTTTATAACACAGTTACATTATATTCTTGGAAATATTACAGGAATCTGGTGTCAGTTGTCTATGTATTGCTGTTTATAACACAGTGACATCAGATTCCTGGACATATTACAGGAATCTGGTGTTAGTTATGTATGTATGGCTGTCTATGTCAGAGTGACATCAGATTCCTTGACATATAACAGGAAGCTGGTGTCAGCTGTCTATATATTGCTGTTTATAACACAGTGACATCAGATTCTTTTAAATATTACAGGAATCTGGTGTCAGTTGTCTATATATGGCTGTTTATAACACAGTGACATCAGATTCTTGTAAATATTACAGGAATATGATGTCAGCTGTCTATATATTGCTGTCTATAACATAATGACATCAAATAGCTTGAAATTTACAGGAATCTGGTGTCAGTTGTCTATATATGGCTGTTTATAACACAGTGACATCAGATTCTTGACATATTACAGGAATCTGGTGTCAGCTGTGTATATATTGCTGTCTATAACACACTGACCTCAGATTCCTTGACATATTACAGGAATCTGGTGTTAGTTGGCTATATATGGCTGTCTATAACACAGTGACATTATATTCCTGGAAATATTACAGGAAGCTGGTGTCAGTTGTCTATGTATTGCTGTTTATAACACAGTGACATCAGATTCCTGGACATATTACAGGAATCTGGTGTTAGTTATGTATGTATGGCTGTCTATGTCAGAGTGACATCAGATTCCTTGACATATAACAGGAAGCTGGTGTCAGCTGTCTATATATTGCTGTTTATAACACAGTGACATCAGATTCTTTTAAATATTACAGGAATCTGGTGTCAGTTGTCTATATATGGCTGTTTATAACACAGTGACATCAGATTCTTGTAAATATTACAGGAATATGATGTCAGCTGTCTATATATTGCTGTCTATAACATAATGACATCAAATAGCTTGAAATTTACAGGAATCTGGTGTCAGTTGTCTATATATGGCTGTTTATAACACAGTGACATCAGATTCTTGACATATTAGAGGAATCTGGTGTCAGCTGTGTATATATTGCTGTCTATAACACACTGACCTCTGATTCCTTGACATATTACAGGAATCTGGTGTCAGTTGGCTATATATGGCTGTCTATAACACAGTGACATTATATTCCTGGAAATATTACAGGAAGCTGGTGTCAGTTGTCTATGTATTGCTGTTTATAACACAGTGACATCAGATTCCTGGACATATTACAGGAATCTGGTGTTAGTTATGTATGTATGGCTGTCTATGTCACAGTGAGATAAGATTCCTTGAAATATTACAGGAATCTGATGTCAGCTGTCTATATATGGCTGTTTATAACACAGTTCCATCAGATTCCTGGACATATAACAGGAATCTGATGTCAGTTGGCTATATATGGCTGTCTCTAACACAGTTACATCATATTCTTGGAAATATTACATGAATCTGGTGTCAGTTGTCTATGTATTGCTGTTTATAACACAGTGACATCAGATTCCTGGACATATTACAGGAATCTGGTGTTAGTTATGTATGTATGGCTGTCTATGTCAGAGTGACATCAGATTCCTTGACATATAACAGGAAGCTGGTGTCAGTTGTCTATATATTGCTGTTTATAACACAGTGACATCAGATTCTTTTAAATATTACAGGAATCTGATGTCAGCTGTCTATATATTGCTGTTTATAACACAGTGACATCAGATTCTTTTAAATATTACAGGAATCTGGTGTCAGTTGTCTATATATGGCTGTTTATAACACAATGGCATCAGATTCTTGTAAATATTACAGGAATCTGATGTCAGCTGTCTATATATTGCTGTCTATAACACAATGACATCAGATTCTTGTAAATATTACAGGAATCTGATGTCAGCTGTCTATATATTGCTGTCTATAACATAATGACATCAAATAGCTTGAAATTTACAGGAATCTGGTGTCAGTTGTCTATATATTCCTGTTTATAACACAGTGACATCAGATTCTTTTAAATATTACAGGAATCTGATGTCAGCTGTCTATATATTGCTGTCTATAACACAGTGACATCAGATTCCTTGAAATATTACAGGAATCTGGTGTCTGTAATGTATGTATGTATGGCTGTTTAAATCACAGTGACATCAGATTCCTTGACATATTACAGGAATCTGGTGTCAGCTGTCTATATATGTCTGTCTCTAACACAGTTACATCAGATTCTTGTAAATATTACAAGAATCTGGTGTCTGTTGTCTATATATTGCTATTTATGTTACAGTGACTTCAGATTCCTTGAAATATCACAAATCATTTCATGCCCAAAGGAACCTTTATTAGTTTATAACACCATTGCAATATTTCTTTCTGTAGACCTACAAACAGATGTGACATGTGTGCTCCAGTTTGCAGTTAAGAAATCCTTCGTCTTAGAAAAAGTTAAAGGTATGGATAATTTTTTATTTTTAATTCCTGCTGAATAGTTAATTTCATTCAAAGAATACATAAGGTAATTACAATATGTTGTTGGTGATCATTACAAACTGGGCTAACTAAGGTAACCAAACCAGTTTCATTGTTTTGATTTTTACATATGTAAAATCATGAACTTATGTTCTTTGGTCTAGGAGCATCATAATCCCAAACGATGAAAAAAAAACTGACAGCATTTTAATAAGAAAATGTTATGTTTCAAGCCAACAAACTTTTAGATTAATACAACCTTAAATTCAGGAGATGAATAGTGTTCTGTACCCGGATAAGGTAGTGAAAAACCTACAGCTGAAATTGACTTATTTAAAATTTTAATTGTCATATTTTTTCTTTGCACAAGAGTTATTTTTCAGAAAAATATTCCGTCAATTTAGGTTCATAAAATATATCGATCATTCAATTGGTATAAGTCAACAGTAGTCACATACTATACATGATACACAATAATGCATATGATGGACAAGCGGAAGACTTCAAGACTTTTGAATTCACAAAAAATCTAACATGAATCTCTTTCAGTCATAATGCAAAGTTTGAGAAGTCGCTATGGTATAATAAATATTTGTACTGCACTACTAATTATATAATTGAGATTGTAAATATCAGTTACATAATATTATTACTTTTTTTAGAATTTCTGTTTTCAATTGACGACCTACACTATCAGTCTCTGTTGACCGAAGCACAGAGGTCAGAACAGTGTCAATCTGCAGATATGACTGAAAGAATTGGTGCAGCTGTATTACGTGATGTTTGTGCACATGAAGAAGAAACTGAAGCATTGTTAATTTCATTGAAAGCCATAGCCCCAAGTAACCAACTAGAAACTGTGCAATACAGACTTGTCTATATGATTTTGGAGAACTTGGGTTTGTGTATGATGCATCATCATTTTTTTTAAATCTATAAGCAGATTTTTTGTTGGTAATACAATATCATACATTCACTTGCATATTTCAAACTTAAACAATCAGTTAAAATAGTTAACCTTTTGAATGATTGAAATTAGTGTTTCTCAAACTGCTATGTACATGTATATATATTCCAATAAAATCATTTGAGTAAATTGTGACATGGTAAGAGTATAAGGAAAAAAATGATATATTTTATTAACAAGTCAAAGAAAATATTTTGTCCAAATGTTATGGAAATAAAATAAGCCAAATCATTTTGTTCCCAGTGTTGAATTAAGCATGCATACTGCCTTTTTAATGAACATGTACAAATAAAAATTATATTGATATGATCTCTCTGGCACCTGAAACTGTAATTGATTGTAATTTAAATTTCAGCTGTCCAGGAGGTGATTTGAATTACACCAGCAAAAGATCCAAGATTAAAACAGGCCAAAATTGACAAATGTATACAGGAACATCTCAAAGGTAATAATATTTACATCAGTAAAAAAATATTCAATTTCTTTTTTCTTAAATTATGCAATAAAATTGAAAATGTAAATGGGGAATATTTCAAAGAGACAACAACCCAACCATACATCATATGTATATATGTAGACGTATATAACTGTATAACATCAGATTCCAAGCTTATATACAGGAATCTGATGTCATATGTATATATGTAGGTGTATATAACTCTATGACATGAGATTCCTTGCTTATAATACAGGAATCTGATGTCAAATGTGAATATTCAGATGTATATAACTCTATGACATGAGATTCCATGCTTATGTACAGGAATCTGATGTCATATGTATATATGTAGGTGTATATAACTCTATGACATCAGATCCCTTGCTTATATACAGGAATCTGATGTCAAATGTATATATGTAGATGTATATAACTCTATAACATCAGATCCCTGTCTTATATACAGGAATCTGATGTTGTATGTTTATATGTAGATGTATATAACTCTATGACATCAGATTCCTTGCTTATGTACAGGAATCTGATGTCATATGTATATATGAAGGTGTATATAACTCTATGAGATCAGATTCCATGCTTAAATACAGGGATCTGATGTCATATGTATATATGAAGGTGTATATAACTCTATGACATCAGATTCCATGCTTAAATACAGGGATCTGATGTCATATGTATGTATGTAAATGTACATAACTGTTTAACATCAGATCCCTTGCTTATATACAGGAATCTGATGTCATATGTATATAGGTAAATGAATATAACTGTATGACATGATATCCCCTTTCTTATATACAGGAATCTGATGTCATATTTATATAGGTAGATGAATATAACTCTATGACATGATATCCTTTTCTTATATACGGGACTCTGATGTCATATGTATAAATATAATTTTATATGACTCTATGACATGAGTTTCTTTGCTTATGACCAGGAATCTGATGTCATATGTATATATGCTAGTAGGTGTATAAAACTCTATAACATCAGATCCCTGTCTTATATACAGGAATCTGATGTCATATGTATATATATGTAGATGTATATAACTGTATAACATCAGATCCCTGTCTTATATACAGGAATCTGATGTCATATATGTATATGTAGATGTATATAACTCTATAACATCAGATCCCTGTCTTATATACAGGAATCTGATGTCATATATATATAGGTAGGTGTATATAACTCTATAACATCAGATCCCTGTCTTATATACAGGAATCTGATGTCATATGTATATATGTAGATGTATATAACTGTATAACATCAGATCCCTTGCTTATATACAGGAATCTGATGTCATATGTATATATGTAGGTGTATATAACTCTATGACATCAGATTCCATGCTTATATACAGGAATCTGATGTTGTATGTATATATCTAAATGAATATAACTGTATAACATCAGATCCCTTTAGTTGCTTATATACAGGACTCTGGTGTCATATGTATATATGTAGGTGTATACAACTGTATTAAATCAGATCCCTTGCTTATATACAGGACTCTGGTGTCATATGTATATATGTAGATGAATATAACTCTATAACATCAGATTCCATGCTTATATACAGGAATCTGATGTTGTATGTTTATATGTAGATGTATATAACTCTATGACATCAGATTCCTTGCTTATGTACAGGAATCTGATGTCATATGTATATATGAAGGTGTATATAACTCTATGAGATCAGATTCCATGCTTAAATACAGGGATCTGATGTCATATGTATATATGAAGGTGTATATAACTCTATGACATCAGATTCCATGCTTACATACAGGGATCTGATGTCATATGTATGTATGTAAATGTACATAACTGTTTAACATCAGACCCCTTGCTTATATACAGGAAACTGATGTCATATTTATATAGGTAGATGAATATAACTCTATGACATGATATCCTTTTCTTATATACAGGACTCTGATGTCATATGTATAAATATAATTTTATATGACTCTATGACATGAGTTTCCTTGCTTATGTACAGGAATCTGATGTCATATGTATATATGTAGATGTATAAAACTGTATAACATTAGATCCCTTGCTTATATACAGGAATCTGATGTCATATATGTATTTATGTAGGTATATATAACTGTATAACATCATATACCTGTCTTATATACAGGAATCTGATGTCATATGTATATATGTAGATGTATATAACTCTATGACATCAGATCCCTGTCTTATATACAGGAATCTGATGTCATATGTATATATGTAGATGAATATAACTCTATGATATCATATCCCTTGCTTATATACAGGAATCTGATGTCATATGTATAAATATAATTTTATATGACTCTATGACATGAGTTTCCTTGCTTATGTACAGGAATCTGATGTCATATGTATATATGTAGATGTATATAACTGTATAACATCAGATCCCTGTCTTATATACAGGAATCTGATGTCATATATGTATATGTAGATGAATATAACTGTATAACATCAGATCCCTAGTTGCTTATATACAGGAATCTGATGTCATATGTTTATATTAAGATGTATATAAAAAAAAATTTATAGATATATTGAATATAAGCCTTGATAATATACAGGAATCTGGTGTCATTTGTATATAGTTATCAAAAGTACCAGGATTATGATTCAGTAGGTCAGATGCGCTTTTCGTCTGCATAAGACTCATCAGTGACACTCATATTATAAAAGTTATGAAGCTAAACAAGTTCAGAGTTGAAGAGCATTGAGGATCTAAAATTCTAAAAAGTTCTGCCACAGTTGTGTATATTTGTTATAGCATATAACTTCATGATAACAGATTCCTTGATAATACACACATGTATATATATGTAAAGTGTTTTGAAATGATGTGATCAGATGTATAACACATAACTTAATTTATTCATTACATGTCTTCATTCTGTCTTTCATTGGATGGACTTTATTTCCTCTCTGTATAATGCAGAAGAAATGAAAATACTTATTTATTGTAGGTTCAAAATCCACAGTCAGCTTCATCAAAGAAGCGATAAAATTAAAGAAAAAGGCACAGCTTAATGCAGACTGTTCAGGTATTTGATGAAAAATCCATACACACTGGATAACTTCACAAGAATCTCAATTAATTTTGGGTATTCAATGCAAATATGAAGTTAGTATGACATGAAGATGTTATGGTATAAAGATGCAATTTGAGGTTAATTTTGATTTTTGAATTGATCATTTTGTACAATTATTCCGTGGTTTAAATTTATGTTTCTTCATTTTTAGAGCATTGGTGATAAGTTTTGTTATATTTATTACCTTAATATATAAAAAATGTAAGCTCCAGTACTCAATTGAGTTTAGTGATTACTATATTGGAGTTTAGAGTACCTAACATTGCTTCTCACCATGACTCTTAGATACAAGGAACATAAAGAAATGAAGAGAAATAATATATACTAAGATATTGTAATTTCTTAATTTACTGTAATGCTGCTTCGGAAATTGTTTTTTTGAAAAGCCATGTTATAAATTATGTTCATCATGTTTGTATGACCTTTATGTTAGGGATCTCAGGTAAAAAGCATAAGCATTTTTTATGTTAAGTTCTGAAGAACCGTATATTTAGTTCTTGCATCTAAACAAGAAATTGTGGAAGTGATTGTTATTCTTCTTATACTGCACTTGAAAACGGAGAATTAATAATATCTGACATAATAATTTATTGACATCAGCTTTAATTTCAACAGCTTGAAAGTTTTACATGAATAGTTATAGTATTTTAGCAGATACAGGATACAGGTATGAATAATCTGTCTAGCTAGGATCTAAAACAGAAATAATTCTGATTGTATTATTCATATCATTTGCACCTATATATCTGTTCTTTTAATTTTTGTACAGAATGCTATCCTGGAGGAGGTTTGATAAATCCTAAGGGAAAAAACTTGTGTTTTGCAAATGCACTTCTGCAGTGCATGAGAATTGCTGATCTTCATAGAATTCTACAGTATCACACAGCTTGTACAGGTATTTGTCTTATCTCCTATACATTTCTAGAAACATGATTCATGGTTTAAAGCGTCCGTGTGGTGACTGTGTATATTTCATATTAGGTAAGTAGGGTCATTGAGGGCATCATCTAAATGGTTAACTAGATCATCACATATAGACAAAAATGTAATGAAATGTTGTTACATATTATTGAGTGTATGTCTTAATAATTGTATATTTTGTAGCTTTTTTGTAATTTGGTTATTCATTTTTAGTATGTTATATATATATATAACTTGAATAATATGTCTCAAATGGTGAAAATGAGCATGAAGTGGTAATGCCCCTTGTATGAGGAATGATAAGGTGGTCTCCTTTATAGCCTCAAAGTTGTCAATTTCCAATGTGAAAAACAATTAAAAATTCCCATTACTTGTTACTGAGCCGCATAATGTAAAGATCAATTATGAAGTTCAACATTTCCTCATCTCAGATTTCTTAAGGTTCTTGCAAGGACATAAATGGATTCAGTTTTATGGGATTTTATTTTATCCATATTTTTAACAATGAAACCAGAAGAAATTCCTTTTAATAGTTGTAAGATGTGGTATGATGTCTTAAGGTTTTTTTTAAATTTTGTTTCTACTTTTTTGTAGATGAAGACAGCTGTTTCACATGCAGCTTAAAAAAATCATGACAGAAGGTTCCATAACTGCAGAGCCTGTATGCAGGAAAATGACAAGTATGTGATAAGAATACCCTTAACTGCATAAAATAGGAATATTTATAAAATATTTCACAAAAAATGGGCATTGACATTTTTAAATTTCGCTGAAATGGGTAAAAAATCAGGCGCTAAAAGGGGTTCTACTTTGGCGCCAAATGTCCGATATTTTTCCTCTGCCGTCTCTGGGACAGTCTTGTCAAATGAAAAAGGCGACATTTAAGTTTACCCACCAATAAACAATTTTGCAATGTTATTATCTATGTAAATTGGGTGTGGAAGAAGATGATCATCACTTTGTACTTAATGTAGTGTGAAAAGTATTCTTACTACAGAATAAGCTTTAAACTGTTATTTCTAAAAATACAACGTATAGCAAGATTGAAACATGTTGTATTTTCAGCAATATTATAAATGTTTAGATTACAGAAACTTCTATCCAGTACCTCTAGCCAAAGCAGAATAAACAAACACACAGCAAATTACACACAGTAACACTCAGCTTACATAAAAAATCAGAATTCAGATGTCATATATTATTTCATTATTCTTTATACATGGCAAAAAAGTACTGACATATGGGCTTTATCTATTATTGTAGTTGTGTTCATGCTAATAAAAGATTTGTATTTGTATATCTTAGAATGAACCTTTTCATTAGGTATGCAATGAATTTTACAAATTTTGAAACAGGCATTTGGAGTTCTTATAAAGAAGGTCAGCAACAAGATTCACACGAGCTGCTGCATATAATGATGCAAGAGATTAAGGAGAAATGCTTTGGGTAAACTTAAATATTTATTACCTTTTTGTTGTTATATATTTCGCACAGAAAGCGATATCTCTCTTTTCACCCTCCAAAGAGTGGGATTTATAAATGTGATATGAAAAATTAGCTGATAAGATTAGTAAGTTCCATGAATAGTGACAATATATAAATGTGACAAGTTAAACAAAAATATACTGAAAACAGAAGTGTGTGAACCAATAAGGAGTAGAAATGAAAAAATGCTGTTCTTCTGAAACTGTAGTTCAGAAAGGAGACTACAGAATATCTTCTAGGAGAGTTCAAATTAAAGAGAATTTTAATGATGATATGTACAAATAGAATAAAAGAACATTTTTTACAAATATTTCTTATCTCTTCATCAACAGGACTGCTGGTTAAACAATTATGGCTGATTTGAGCAGAAATATTTAAATTTCTAATAAATAAACAACGATTTATTCTTTACAGGTCAGACAATACTTTATATAGTGAAGAAAAAAGATTGTTTTATGGGCAGGAGAAGAGCTTGTGTAAGACATTAACTATTGACATTGCTTTTGATTGCACAAACATTTCATGAAAAAACTTTAATTGATATACCAGTTTCTTATTTCAATTTCATGCTTAAGTCAATACATTTCCAGATAGGGCTGTAATCAAATTGAATGTGTAATAATGCATTTTTCTAAAAAATGAAATCAGGATGTGTTCTTAGGACCATTTTAGGCCCGGAGAAGATGAGTATTTTAAAATACGAATCATGTCAATTTATTATAACAGTAATTGGTGGGTTTGTGAAAAGTTTTTATTGAATTATTTCATTGAAATACTAGTATATTCATTATTTTCTGAGGATTAAAATTTACAGTGAAAGGAGGTCAGAGTTGAAATTTTTCCTGGAACAAAATGACACAATTTGCATATTAATTTTCACACACAAATTGTTACATGTGGGTCTCATTGGGGTCTAAGCGTGACGCAGGATTGCCGATTTTTTGTAAGCATGACAAGTGAAAGTCAAATTATTGTGTCGTGAAAAAGGAAAATGAGGATTGCTCACGTACATAGTGTAAGCGGGATACGGGAATCTGACTAAACAGTAAGCGGGATCCGGGATCAGAACCCCTCAATGAGACCCCCTCACACGCCAGATAGAATAAAACACTTTCAATAACAACCACACTAACTTTTTTTAAGTAAGGAATTTGTTTTCCTCTCTTTTAAAATATAGGGTTCTGAATAGGTTTGTAAAGCATCAATCACAAAGTATTCAAGCTGTATGATAATTGACAAAATACACACTGAAATACTTATCTATGTTAAGGATTATGTACCCTTGTGTTGATTCAATGCTTAACATATTGAAATTTTATAGGAAATCCACAGCCTTTCCCCTTGTACTCTCATATTTGGCATTTCAATGCTTGGTAGATAGAGGATTATTGCATGCAGTGCTAGCAATGATGTCCTTAGAACAAAAAATCAAAAAAAAATCTCTGTTTTTTAAAAGTCTGTGGATTTTCTAAAAAAATCTTTGTTTTTTTCCACCAAATTTCCTTTTTCTAATAAATGCAATTAAACTATAAATTATAATGCTTTGCACAAAGTTTCCTCATGATATATGTACAAAATGGTCCATCTCTGTTATTCATTGTATTTGCTGTTTTAAAACTATTGCAGTTAGACATTTTTATAAACCTCAAAACAGTGAAACAAATTTTTACAATATTGCTTGAACAAAATAAATTGTTAATAATATTTGCTTCATTCCAGTGAATTGTAACAGTTGTCAAGCTGCATCCTCAACAAAAGCTGCATTTTCCTCATTTAGCTTGCCCATTGAAAAGGTAAGATAATAGAAACAAAGCAAACAATGGATCAGTGAATTTTATGCACAACTATATATTTAATGCCAATAATAATCATTTTTGCTATTCATCATTATAAATGAACTGATTTATGTTTAATATCTTGAATAGAAATATCCAATTTATGTTGCGTATTGTAATGTACTGTAACAAAAATCTTCTTTTTCAATAGCTTTAAATAAATTGAAGAACCTAAGACTTATAACATAATTTTTTTTCAGTTTTTGTGTTGTCTTGACTGTAATTGTTGCTGACTCTTTCATGCTTTCAGATTATTCAAACATTCGGACCATATTCAAACTTGATTTATGAAACCAAGCTGTTCACCTGGTTATATAAACTCCATTAGAAAACCACAGCCGAGTTGATAACATAAAGCAGATTTATAATCAATTGATACTTTAATAATCCCATCTTCTTTGATATTACTAAAATATATTTAAGAATTTCTTATAAGTATACTTTATTTTATCACCTTTCACTTTCAATTTAACTATTAAGACTTGGCTGTAGTTTTCCTACAGCAGTTGTTTAAAATTTCATACAAAAATAAAATTGCAATTGGTCAGAACTTTAAATAAAATGCAACAGGTGGGGAGCATTACTGACTGTCAAATCACAGTACTTTTTACAAACCTTTAAAGCAAGTTACTGTAAGTTGTGTCTGACAGTTAAACCCAATTTACTAATACAGTGAGAAAGAAGTAACAATGTTTATGAAACAAAAATTATATAAATGTATTTAGGAGTGTTTTTTTTTTATTTAAATGTAGCATCAGAATATTGCTGAAGCCATTGGAGGCTATTTTAAAAGTGAACAAGTTGAAAGGAAATGTGATTTGTAAGTATAATGTTACCAAATAACATCAAAATAATATTGAAGGAACTTATAGATATAGGAAGATGTGGTGTGAGTGCCAATTATGTTTGGCAAATAGACTCAAATTGAATGTGTGCAAGACTTTTACTGCAAACCAAATGGATGGTTTCCAAAGAGTTATCTCCTCTTGGACTGTGGGTCTTTATCATTTAATAATTGATGAAAGTACATGTATTTTCTCACACAACTGTATGTGATGTTATATTTATTAAATGTCAATAACATAATTATCAATCTCCACAATGCAAACATTTAAAAGTTCATTTCTGACAATTTCTAACTGAAGTTCATATTGAATTCTATTCTTTTTTATATATTATATTTAGGCCTTCTTTATAAACCACAAAAAATAAAAGAAAAAGTTAGTGAACTGTATGGCGTAATCGTACACAAAGGAAATACTCTGTCTAATGGCCATTACTATGCCTTTATATTATTTGGTACACAGTGGTATCTTGTGGATGACATGCAGGCTAGTTTAATGAAGAAATGTATACCAGATGAATAGAAAAAAGAGATTTGATTTGTCCTGTTATCATAATGATCTTGTCATAAATTTTGAATATTAGTGATGTGTTTCTGAGAACAATAAGATATATTAAACATCCTTTGTATAAATAATACTCAGTGATAGAAAATTCTGCCAATGTAGAGATTTCTTGATGAGTCCAAAACGTTTAAGAATATACAATCACTAGGTTAATGGACAGAAAGTCAGAGGACAAAAATTCAAAGGACATAAAGTAATGAATTTGATAGGACAAAATGTCACATGTATTTTTTTGAGAATCGTTTAAATGTATCTTGAAATATTCCATTTTAAAACATATACATGTATTCATTTTTTTAAGTAAAGGAAATTGCTCATGATAATACACCTTGATAAATGTAAATATATTAAATTTTAATCATGAAAGGATATTTTTAAAAATTGGCAAAATTAACCCATTTAAATTTTAGTACCAAGCCCTTTTGATATTTTGTTTTCCTAACAATTATTTGATCATTTTCATATTTATTAGAAATTTGTATAATCAAAATTGATTCACATATAAAACTTCAAGAAAATTGAAAAAAAACTAAATTCTAAATAAGTTTTATTGGTTCAAAGAAAGATAATCTCAAAACTGAGACTCTTTGTCCTATGACTACCTGTCTGTGACTTTTTCGGTGACTTCTTGTCCAGTGACTTTCTGTCCTACATTCAATCACAATCCTGAACTTATTATGACAACTCATGTGTGGGATTATTGATAAGATTTGTTAATATGAAATATAACATCTATAGAATCCCAAATGAAGATTTGTAAGGAGGATAATAATTATTATTACTATTACTTTGTTTATAATTTAAAACTGCTTTGTTTTTTTGATGGGGTCACATTGATTTGAATATGCAGCTGAATTTTAGACACAACTGCTATATTCATTTTGAAAGTATATATAAATATTCAAACAAATATAATTGTAAGAAAATATGAGGGGTGGTATCAAATTCAATGAAAAAAAAACAGTCCAGCAGAGACCACATGACATTGAGGTTAAATTTCACATTTGCATTTTTATTTTATTTTGTAATAAAATTATAATGTTTTTTTTTTTAGGTAAAACAAGTTACTATTCAAAGTCTGCAGAACATAGACGGACAGCCATATTTACTTTTCTACAGAACAATGCCAAGGCCATATTTGGGATTTGATTAGAAGGGTACTTACTTTTTTTTACAGAAGATGTTTATATATCCCTTATTTTTTGTAACCAAACAAGTTTGCTGTGATATTTATAATACAAAACGGATTGATGTTCAAAATATTAAATTTTTACTTTGCATTTATGGTTTTCAAATTCCAATAGGGAACCTACTTTATATAACATTGTATCAATAAACCAATTTTTCAAAACTTTTTGGCCATTGGCCTTCTTCAGTTCTTTATTTCTCCTCACAACTACATGACTGACATTACATTTTCCAACTTGCTGTTTAAAAAATCGGGTCTTAGTCAGTTATTTTTTTAAATTATTTTTTTAGATTTCAAGATAAAGATCATATTCATATTTTTTATTTATTGTAAGAAGCTTTGACTTGCATTTGAAATTGATTTATTTTCTATTAAAAGTATTAGAGAGTACATGTATTACATGTATATCATATTTTGCATTATACTCATGTTGAAATACTTTTTTGTTATCAAATCATGTTTTTAATGATGTCATCTTCAAACTGAAGTGTTTCAACTGTATTTAAATTATATGATCATTTTCAAAATGTTTACAAAATTTTGAATTTTTTAAATACTTAGGCTTTTCTACCTCAGACATAGATTGCCATAGCTGTATTTGGCAAAACTTTTTCGGAATTTTGGTCCTCAATGCTCTTCAACTTCGTACTTTATTTGGCAATTTTAACTTTTTTGGATTCGAGCGTCACTGATGAGTCTTTTTTAGACCAAACGTGCATCTGGCGTATATACTAAATTTAGTCCTGGTATCTATGATGAGTTTATTTCATAACACCATGAACAAGAATATTTCTTGGCACCCTCAGTTTTCCAATTGACTGGATTAGGTGAAGTTCATTAAAGTTACATAGTGCTCACTTGTCATATTGTACTTGTTACAGACAATTAAACTGATGAGTTGCCAATCAATACATTTTACAAATGTACGAAAAATTATCTGTATATGTTAGAAAAAGTTATTTCAAGCAATGCATCTAAAAAATGATATAATAAGTGTAAATAATCCAGTAATTGCTTTGAATTCTGAAATAGGGAAGATGCACAATGTAATTTTGAATATCATCTTCAATGTTCAAACCTTATTATTAACTATAAATTATTTTAGGAACATGTTATGATATGTTGCATAAACGAGGTAAAGAAATTCGCAAGGATAAAGTGAATACAATGTGGTTCTTTAGCATAGATTGTAATTTGTTACCAAAGCTGGACATTCAATATGTAAATTAAAACCAGTAATTTTACTCTGTACCTAAATTTATCAAAGATAAGTTATAACAAAACTGATGTAATTTGCGGGAGGGATATATAAATAAGTTATTACAATTAGACTAAGTAAACTTAATACTTATTATTTTTCCTTTGAAACTCTACCTTGTTTTCACACAAAATTTTTGGATCCAATTGATTATATCAAGATTTAGTTTTGGTCTTGTGGCTTTCTGTCAGTTAACATCTAGATAGCATAACATCATAAAAGTTAATTTGTGTTTTTTTTACTTTTTCATGTTGCTAAATGAATAAACTTACATCAATTATAATAATTGATTCATTCAGAAACAAAGCTTGTAGAAAAGCAGGTTTCTACCTAAGTTAACTAAGCTTATGGAAGTTAATTTCATATAACATGTTATTTAGGTACATATGTGATCTATATATCTGATGATCCAAGTGTAAATATATCTAACACTTATTATATAATGTATAAGTCAATAAGAAAGTATATGCATTGTTATATATACATTATAAGTTTCAAACCTCTATTACTGGTAATATCCATATGATGTATTATCTTTTATATCATGTGTTACATGTGAAGACTGAGTATGCTGGTGATTATAGTTGTAAGGATGACTGTTCAGCTGTGTTTAAGTTTAAGTTATATGTTATGTTAAAACTGGTTGGCATAATCTATGTGACTGGTCAGAATATATCCTGGTTTGATATTTTAAGTGCCTATTGTTTAAAATAGAGGAATACTTGGGATAACTCATTGCAAATTTCAGGTATTTTGATAAGTTGAAAGATGTCTTTAAGAAATTACTATGTCATTAGATATTTTTTTTTTTTGTCGTTATGTTGTCAGATAGATGTCATTTATTGTCAAGTTAAGACTTTTATACAACACTTCATGTAATGTCTGAGTAAAATGATGATTTATATATTATAAAAATGATATCATAGTGTCCAATTGTATTGATTCATTATACATCATGTGGTATCTTATTGAATGGTTGTTCATAGTTAGACAGATGCTGTATTTAACCAGGGACGTATATAGATAACTTCTTAACAATCCTTGTCCCGATAAAAAATATGTAGAGAATCATTGGAGAAACCACACTGTACACCTTAAAACTGTAAAAGTTGTTGATGGATTTTAATGAAATAAAGATTTTCTTAAACTTAAATGATTCCTACATTGATAGAGTTAATTTGGTTAATAATGTTCATGTCTTTCATGTAATTTGAATTATTTAAGAAAGGAGGGTAATTATTTTTGGGGCATTATTCTACATTTTGGGAAAAAAAACACAATAAAACATAGTTCAACTGTTCAGCTAAAAACTTAAAAAGTTCTTGATTGATTTTGATGAAAATTATTTTGTCTGAAGTCTTAATGTTTTTTACATGTACAGAAGAATTTTCATGGTTATCAATAAGGTATAAGATTAAATATAAGCAATTTAAAAATGTATAGAAGATATGTTCAAGTCCAACGATTCTCTACATATTTTCCAAAAATTATGAGATTCGAATCCTTCTAATATAAGTCCTTGATTTAACAGATAGAAAGTTTCAAGAAATATTATAAATATGCATAATACATTGTAAAACAATTATTATCGATATCGATAAGTGTAAAATTTTGATGAAGCATACATGAAATATTCCATCATTGTTATGAAATAAAAAAATATACAGATATATATTTTGTTTTAATATTGGTTAAAGCTTCAATATGCTGTGAAAAAGTTCAAATGTACTTTTATTAAGGTTTCATTTCTGATTGTGTCTCTTTTCTTCATTCTATACCCTGAGTTGTTTCTGTCCTTATGCATCAAGTGTTCATTGACCAAACATTATTGAAAATTAAAACTATTTTGAAATAAGAAATTGTTGTATGATTGGCAAAGACAACACTATATACCTGATACCAACAAATGTAGATGTTGACAAATTAAGATCACAATCAAGCCTTCAATAAGAGCAAACACATACTGTATATAAAACACCTCAAAATGTAAAACTATTTAAAACTATTAAAATGAAAATTTTATTTTACAAACAAACAAATTTTTGGTACAACCAACAACAACAATCATGCAAACTACAGTATCAAAGCACATATGGTGAATTTAGTTATATTTGTGAGGTTGTTATCCTCCCTATTTTGGGGGCAGTGGGGTAACAGGACAACAGAAGAGAAACTATAGATCTGTTGAAAAAGGCTGGACTCTACAGATTGACACAAAGTACACAAAGCAAACAAAACACTAAATATTAAAGGTATATATCGATTTTCTTCTCCAACTACGAAACAGATTTAGAAAATTCCTTAACTTTTAAGCTGTAATTAAAGTGGTCAAGAGACCACAAAAAGCATTTGAACAATGCTTCCAGGAATTCAATATCAATTTTGATTTTTTTGTTTCTTGATTTGTCTTTTCACCCCAAGTTTCTTTGTTTTGAACAGCAAGGTTATGTTATACATCTACCTGTATACATATGACATCAGATTCCTGTATATAAGCAAGGGATATGATGTCATAGAGTTATATACACCTACTTATATTAAACCAAGAGTTCCAAATGGTGAAGTTGAAATCATCCCTTCGTAAATTTTACGGACGCCATCACGAATTGGTTGACCGTTATGGAATAACCGTTTCACAAATGATATCGGATATGTTCCTTACGTCGTAACTACAATCCCCTTCCCTTTCATGAATTTGACCTACCGAATTAGACTATTTACCGGATTTGTAATCACATAAGCAACACGACGGGTGCCGCATGTGGAGCAGGATCTGCTTACCCTTCCGGAGCACCTGAGATCACCCCTAGTTTTTGGTGGGGTTCGTGTTGTTTATTCTTTAGTTTTCTATGTTGTGTCATGTGTACTATTGTTTTTCTGTTTGTCTTTTTCATTTTTAGCCATGGCGTTGTCAGTTTGTTTTAGATTTACGAGTTTGACTGTCCCTTTGGTGTCTTTCGTCCCTCTTTTATATATATATATATATATATGACATCAGATCCTTGTAAATAAGCAATGGATCTGATGTCATAGAGTAATATACATCTACCTATATACATATTACATCAGATTCCTGTATATGAGCATTGGATCTGATGTATAATGGTTATATAATTCTACACATATACATATGACATCAGATTCCTGTAGATAAGCAAGAAATCTCATGTCATAGAGTTGTATACAAAAACATTTATACATATGACATCAGATCACTGTATATAAACAAGGGATCTGATGTATTAAAGTTATATACACCTACATTTATACATATGACATTAGATTCCTGTATATAAGCTTGGAATCTGATGTTATACAGTTCTATACACCTACATTTATACATATGACATTAGAATCCTGTATATAAGCTTGGAATATGATGTTATACAGTTATATTCATCTACCTATATACATATGACATCAGATCCCTGTATATAAGCAAGGGATCTGATGTATTAAAGTTATATACATCTACATTTATACATATGACATCAGATCCCTGAATATAAGCAAGGGATCTGATGTCATAGAGTTATATATACCTACATTTATCATATGACATTAGATTCCTGTATATAAGCTTGGAATCTGATGTTATACAGTTCTTTACACCTACATTTATACATATGACATTAGAATCCTGTATATAAGCTTGGAATATGATGTTATACAGTTCTTTACACCTACATTTATACATATGACATTAGATTCCTGTATATAAGCTTGGAATCTGATGTTATACAGTTCTTTACACCTACATTTATACATATGACATTAGATTCCTGTATATAAGCTTGGAATCTGATGTTATACAGTTCTTTACACCTACATTTATACATATGACATTAGAATCCTGTATTTAAGCTTGGAATATGATGTTATACAGTTATATACATCTACCTATATACATATGACATCAGATCCCTGTATATAAGCAAGGGATCTGATGTCATAGAGTTATATACACCTACATAAATACATATTACATCAGATTCCTGTATATAAGCATGGAATCTGATGATATACAGTTATATACACCTACATATATACATATTACATCAGATTCCTGTATATAAGCATTGGATCTGATGTATAATGGTTATATACTTCTACACATATACATATGACATCAGATTCCTGTATTTAAGCAAGGAATCTCATGTCATAGAGTCGTATACAATTACATTTATACATATGACATCAGATCCCTGTATATAAGCAAGGGATCTGATGTATTAAAGTTATATACATCTACCTATATACATATGACATCAGATCCCTGTATATAAGCAAGGGATCTGATATCATACAGTTATATACACCTACATAAATACATATGACATCAGATTCCTGTATATAAGCAAGTAATCTCATGTCATAGTGTCATATACAATTACATTTATACATATGACATCAGATTCCTGTATATAAGAAAGGGATCTGATGTCATAGAGTTATATACATCTACATATAAACATATGACTTCAGATTCCTGTATATAAGCAAGGGATCTGATGTTATACAGTTATATACATCTACATATATACATATGACATTAGATTCATGTATATAAGCAAGGGATCTGATGTTATACAGTTATATACACCTACATTTATACATATGACATTAGATTCCTTTATGTAAGCTTGGAATCTGATGTTATACATTTATATTCATCTACATATATACATATGACATCAGATTCCTGTATATAAGCAAGGGATCTGATGTCATGGAGTTATATATACCTACATAAATACATATTGCATCAGATTCCTGTATATAAGCAAGGAATCTGATGTTATACATTTATATTCATCTACATATATACATATGACATCAGATTCCTGTATATAAGCAAGGGATCTGATGTCATGGAGTTATATATACCTACATAAATACATATTGCATCAGATTCCTGTATATAAGCAAGGAATCTGATGTTATACAGTTATATACACCTACATTTATACATATGGCATCAGATTCCTGTATATAAGCATGGAATCTGATGTTATACAGTTATATACACCTACATTTATACATATGACATTAGAATCCTGTATATAAGCTTGGAATCTGATGTTATACAGTTATATACACCTACATATAAACATATGACATCAGATCATTCCTGTATATAAGCAAGGGATCTGATGTCATAGAGTTATATACACCTACATATATACATATGACATCAGATTCCTGTAT
Organism: Mytilus trossulus; assembly: GCF_036588685.1. Taxonomy (NCBI): domain Eukaryota; kingdom Metazoa; phylum Mollusca; class Bivalvia; order Mytilida; family Mytilidae; genus Mytilus; species Mytilus trossulus. Next base: position 16,958,250 of record NC_086374.1, on the reverse strand, counting down.
ATAAGAAAGGGATCTGATGTGTAATGGTTATATAATTCTACACATATACATATGACATCAGATTCCTGTATATAAGCAAGGGATCTGATGTCATAGAGTTATATACACCTACATAAATACATATTACATCAGATTCATGTATATAAGCAAGGAATCTGAAGTTATACAGATATATACACCTACATTTATCATATGACATTAGATTCCTGTATATAAGCTTGGAATCTGATGTTATACAGTTCTTTACACCTACATTTATACATATGACATTAGAATCCTGTATATAAGCTTGGAATATGATGTTATACAGTTATATTCATCTACCTTTATACATATGACATCAGATCCCTGTATATAAGCAAGGGATCTGATGTCATAGAGTTATATTCATTTACATATATACATGTGACATCAGATTCCTGTATACAAGCAAGGGATCTGATGTTATACAGTTATATTCATCTACATGTATACATATTACATCAGAGTCCTGTATACACGGGGGGTCTCTTCCTATATAAAGGTATATACATATGTGCCGCTGGAATGGGTCCCTTTTTTGATCCGTCAAATATATCAATAGGTAGTAATTGACCGATTGTGATATATCAATGGGTCATAAATATATGAATGGGTTATGATTTCGCTGTGAAATATATGTATAGGTAGGGATTTCACAATTATTCAATATATGAATGGGGGTGGGGGTTTTTAAAATCCCAGCTGCACACCTGTACCCAAAATCCCATGTTGAGACCCCCCCCCCCCCGTGCCTTTATATAAGCAAGGAAGGGGGTGTACTTGACAACAACAAAAATTCTGAATACAGATTGAACCTTACCTCAGACAGGATTTGATTTGATTTAAAAAAGATGTTGGGGAAAAAGGGGGGAGGGGGCAAATATGGAAAATAAAAAAATAAAAAAAAAAATAAAGGCAGGACAGGAGTTTTTGACATGACAAAAAAAAAGATTTGATTTGATTTAAAAAAAAAAGTTTTGGGGAAAATAAAAAAGGGGGGGGGGGCAATTATGTAAAAAATAAAATAAACAAAATAAATAAATAAAGGCAGGACAGGAGTTTTTGACACCAAAGCAGTATGAGACATTTTATGCAAAATATAAATCAGAAAATACTTTAAAAAAAGGCAAGACCGAAAAGAGAGAAAAAATAAAAGCCCCCCTCTTTACTCATAAGGTCATATGTCAAAATTAAAACTTGAAAAGATTTTCAGACCAGAAATACTTTTCTGTGAGAGTGGCTCTTTCACAATAGGTTGTATATCGAAGAGCTTAATTGTGATAAAAAATGTGTATTATAAAAAGATAACACACCCTCCCCTTCCCTACACACACACAAGAAAAGCCTATTATAAACGGTAATGAATTGGTTCATGGTTTCAATATACAATATTTACTACTGTGGTTATTTATGCACAACAATATTTTCTCTAAATTAACAAGAAATAATTTATTTAAAAATAAAATAATACTCCCCAAAATATCGCAGACTGATACACGTCCAGCTAGCCGTTTTAATATAGTTTAATATCGTATTCCGGAAATTATACGTTCTACCTCCGATCTGTTTTTCGGATTATTAAAAAGTACGTTGTTGGTTTATTCTGTATTTGTGGTAATAAGTCATATGACATGAGATACCAAGTATTTAACGGAGGCCTTTATAAAGGGTCCTGAATGTTTAATAGTTGCTAATTTGGTTCTAGTTCACATTTATTTTGAAGTGCATTTCTTTTAGACAATACATGGAAATTAAAAAAATCCAACTTGTACTTTCTCAATAATATTTTTATGGCCCCAACAAAGTTGTCGGTGCCATATAGTTTTACCCTTGTCCGAAATTCGGAAATTCTGTTATTCCGTTATTCTGTTATTCCGCATCAAATCATTATACAGACTTTTTTTTTAAATGCCTTCAGATATTGGGCTGATATTTGGTATGTGATTTACCAATGATGAGTTACAGATCAAGTTTTAAGTTTTGTTCCGCTCTACTAATTTTTGCCGAAATTACGGGCTTTGGACTTTGAGAAACTGTTGAAAATCACAGTTATACAGACTTTTGTTCTAAACACCTTCAGATATTGGGCTGATTTTTGGTATGTGAGTTAACCATGATGAGTTACAGATCAAGTTAAAGTTAAGTTCTGCTGCTTATATTTTTGCCAAAATAACAGACTTTGGACTTTGAGAAACTGTTGAAAATCACAGTTATACAGACTTTTGTTCTAAACACCTTCAGATATTGGGCTGATTTTTGGTAAGTGAGTTAACCATGATGAGTTACAGATCAAGTTAAAGTTTAGTTCCACTGCTTATATTTTTGCCAAAATAACAGACTTTGGACTTTGAGAAATTGTTGAAAATCACAGTTATACAGACTTTTTTCTAAACGCCTTCAGATATTGGGCTGATTTTTGGTATGCAAGTTAACCATGATAAGTTACAGGTCAAGTTTAAGTTTTGTTGTGCTCCACTAATTTTTGCCAAAATTACAGGCTTTGGAATCTGATAAATTATTGAAAATCAGTTATATGGATTTTTTTTCTATAAACCTCCAGATTTTGAGCTGATTTTTGATAAGTGAGACTACCATCATGTTTGTGTCCACATGTGTTTAAATTGAAATTGCAGATTTTCAATTTTTAGGACGGGGCCATTCGTGTCGCTTTAACACATCTAGTTTACAGTGTGTTGTACTACTATTGAGAAGAATCATTAAAACTATGCAGCCAGTCAATAACAGTACCATTAAAATAACATTTTTTACAAGCTGACACAAAAATAAATTTATAGAATGCCAGTAAAAAGTGTTGAAAAAAAGCAGGATTTCACTTGCCAAATGATGTTTATAATGTAAATGATGTAAATAGGTTTTGAATACAACCTTTAAAAGTAGGTATTTCAATAATCCCTAATCATGTTCTTCCAGAAACAAAAGAGATAATAACACTAACTTTTCCTGTTTTTTTTTGTGTAGAGAAAGGGAAGTATGACCCGAACGATAACGCTGTATGGAGTTTGGGAATAACTGTTTACCAAATGATATCGGATATTTTTTCCTTACGTCGTAACTACAATCCCCTTCCCTTTCATGAATGTGACCTACCGAATAAGACTATTTAAAGGATTTGTTATCACATAAGCAACACGACGGGTGCCACATGTGAAGCAGGATCTGCTAACCTTTCCGGAGCACCTGAGATCACTCCTAGTTTTTGGCCGGGTTCGTGTTGCTTATTCTTTAGTTTTTTATGTTGTGTCATGTGTACTATTGTTTGTCTGTTTGTCGTCTTTCATTTTTAGCCAGGCGTTGTCAGTTTATTTTCGATTGATGAGTTTCACTGTCCCTTTGATATTTTTGAAAAAATACATATAGCTTAGTAATTCATGGGCATATGAGCCTCTAGCTTTATATTGATTGTTAGAATAACCAATGTCGATAAAAACCAATTTGAAAATCAAACAAAAAAGAAAACTAGTTGATTCAAATTAATTTTAAGACTAGGTAGGTGTTCCACCCATTTGTTACCACTAACATTAGCTAAAGTGTAAAGAGCTGTGTTAAATTATAAATTTTTATAAAAGTTCAATCAAAAAATATTTTGTTCAAAAGGTGGAGAAGACACAATGTAGGCAACTAAAAACATGACCAAATGGACAATAACAAAAAGGCAAACAAAAATTCCTTGGAGGGAATATGACAGTTGTTATTCATTTGTTTGATGTGTTTTATCTTTTGACATTGCCATTTGATTAGGGACTTTCCGTTTTGAATTTTCCTCGGAGTTCAGTATGTTTGTGATTTTACTTTTTTTGTAGTAAAATTTAACTTTAATCTTTAAAACGACCCTCATTATCTTTATATAAAGACGATGTAAGACAAGAAACTAAAGAAAATCTGTATAGTTATTTCAATGATTAATTGATTGATTTTTGCTTAATGTATGCAATTTTTAAAATTCAAAACGATTATAAACCATTAATTCATACGATGAGTTCTGAAGCGTAATTCAACCGGGAAGTGTGTGGTAAATTTAAACTGCCACTTGGTACAAGGGTATATTGAATAGCTTAATTTGACGGAAACACCCAAAATGATTTGGCAAGGTTTCTTGTATTATCATGGGAGAGTGGCAGTCTCAATAAATTAGGCATCGGATTAAAATTTGACCGTTTATGAGCGAACACATAGTTGTATGTTAGTACAACTAGTACCCATAAACAAATGTATTCGTCTTATGTAAATTCGGGATAAAGAGATATAATAATCCCTTAGTCTATGGGGGAGAGTGAAACTAATTCCCATTTGTTTATGATAAAAAAAAGTTCCCGTATACTATATTATGTTATACTGTCCGACTTATCTTGCTACTGGTTTTCTTGAAAACTTCGCTATTTAATAGGTTCTATCTAAGAGATTACACATGTTCGTAAATCTGAGTGAATTTTTGATGACTTTAGACTACCATTAATTCATGATTGTAGTTGTAATTAGTTTTCTCATTGTTACAGGCGGCAGTCAATTCCTTTTGTTCGTAGTCCTGATTTGTTGTCTGGTGACCTCAGACTCCAATTATATATCTTTGTTAGGATTGTTAGTGGTCTAAAAGTTCCAGTATATTATATGAGGAAATTCCTCCTTATTTTGTCTGTACAAAAATTGCTATTAATGTGGTCATAAAAGAATTATACACATTGAAATGAGTAAAACATGTGGAAAAGTTGACAAGTAAGTTTTGCCAAAGTTAAAATAGGTTATAAAAATTAGCACGAAGCATCTCTTCAAACCTTTGGATTTTCACAAGGATGACAAGGAAGAGTGCAGCATTGTATTATGCTAGCAAATGTAAATTTTATTAGAATAAGGATGATCCATGAGACGAAGAAGTTATGTCTTATTTGAATTGTGTAAATTGTTAAATTCAATTTGAATTTTACAAAGATGAGCATTGTACATTGAAATCAATGGTATAACTAATAGAGGTATCGCGTTGGAAAAACATTATTGGAGAACTGCTGATAGTAAACTGACGTTTATTTTTAAGCATTTCTATGCAATGTCAAATCACTTGTGCTATATGGAGCGGAGACTTGGAGGGTAGTTCAAGCTGACTTCAGCAAACTATCAACGTTCCACAAAACATGTTATCGGTTTAATGGCAAGTAAGCCACAAGCAATAAAGTCATATCTATGTTAACATAGCAAAGATGCATTCGAGCTGAAATTAAAGACATTTATTGGAAATGGATTGATAACGTTGAACACCAGGTGGGAAATGAAAGAAACATGGCGATGCATAATAGATAGGCAACAGAGAAGTATAGGAATGCCATGCCAACAAGCAGACAGAAAGGCACAATATAGACAACAGTGGACAATTTTGGTGATGTCCTTATGTGCAAGTATACACAGAGAAGTCTAATTATGAATTAAACCGACTTAATTTAAAAGGATCTTTGAACGACAATGCGGCATAAACGGGTGTCGCAATTGAAGTATATGAGAACTCTTTACCTTTCCGGTTCAATGAATTTGTTTATTGATTGGGTTTGTTCGACTTATAATTTTGTTATTTATTAACTGGTTTTTATTGTCTGCAGTTTTCGTACTTTTTCGTTTGATTATGTTGCATGCCATATTTCCAAATATAGATAAGATTACCTCCTTGGTACATCTCCCCATTCTCATGACAAATATCAACACAAAACATGATAAAATGTAGATTGAAATAAACAATTAATTTCCCCATAGGCGACAATGGTAGCCTTTTTCGAGATACAGACTTTAGAAAGTTGATTTTCTTAACGAAACCTTGCTAGAATCAAAGAAAAGTTATTAGGACAGTATTTTTTGGTCTAAAAAATATAGGGTCGCGTTGCTTTTCTTAGCGTATTTTGTACTTATCTCCCATGCCTATCAATTTTGCCCTTAAAAATACGGGTCTTGCCCTAGCGTTGAAAAGTCATCTCAGTGCCTTTAGGGCTACGGAATAATTTTTATTTTGCCTTTTGTATAAAGCAGAGTGCACGAAGTCTCTAAAAATAAAAAATAACGGGAGCACATATCGACCAATCAGGATTCGCCATACTCTTAATTCTGAATACCATGTTATGCTCATAAAATGGCTGCGCCCATAAAATCTAATGGTGTATTGTAACCTGTAACACACACGTGTTAAACAGTTAACGTTGGCCACATCATGTGCAAAATATCTTTTTGAAATAACAAATTAATTATCACTAAGAACGGTAATGCGATATTATATTTTTAAAGACGTTGTAAAACGCTCTATTTTCGATAAGAAATGACTTTTGAATGTTACGTTAATTATCATTATAAAACTGAAGCAGCTTAATGTAACTGCATCGCTAATTTGACATTCATTATCGGCTTAACATCTAATTCGGAATCCGTTTTCAGAATTCAATATGAGAGCGTATAATAATGATAATAATGCTTGTAAATTCGTACACAATACGATCCAATTTAAACGCGCATCTGGCCCAAACACATAATTTCAATCCTGGACTATCGATGAGGAGTTTGTTTATTAGCTTGGACAGAATTAGATAGCGCATACACTGACGACATAATATCTTTATTTGTTTCCTTCAAAACCAAAATCAAAGGAACAACTTTTTCATTTCTGGTCTACATTTAAAAATTACATTGAGACAGAAACGATGTAATATGACAGATATTCACCAATGCTAATCATTGACTTTTGACGGCACTTAAATAATTAAGTAAAGCTTTTAGTTTATTTGGGATAACGCACCGTATAATAAAGAAAATAAACAATGGAGAACACAACATAGTCTCCTTTGTCATAAGTTCTTGTATTCAGTTGCCTGTGTGAAACTATAATATCATAATCAAGTAAAAGCTGTTTGTCTTATATTTATTAATTGTAAGATCTCTGCGGTAAGTTTCCGCAATAACATTAGAAGTTTTTGAATATTTAAAGCAAAAATATCATAATGGTAATGGTAAGTACTTTTAGATTTATCAATTGAATTTATTTAGACGACTCATTAATGAGTTTGCCCATACACCGTGATTCATACCAATACAAGATTATGTATGTTATTAAAGGGGCTCAATTGGTTCTTATATGAATGCCGACACCTAATCGATTAACTGTATTGCCGACACGTAAATATATATTGTCAAGGAGATTTAGTCCTCGTATCAAAATTCCAGTATATCTTGCATATTTACCTTATTCGTTTCAGGTGAAGGCTTTACATGAGTTTTTAGCAAATTGCTCTGCAACCAGAAGACTATTTTATTGAATTAGATAATTTCTATTTGATTAGTTTGGATGTTAGTGAAGTATACAGAGTAGAATATCATAACTGTCAATCAAATTAAACGGAACATCAAAGGCGCAACATTTATCCAAAACTTCCAAAAAGGTTTCAAAATACTTCAAACATAATAAAATTCAATAATTTTGATATGCTTAATTGCAAATTTTCAATTGAAGCAGGGACCTAGTTAGGAACACAGAAAAATAAGTCGTACAACACTTATTAGAATCCAAGATGAAATTAGACTACCCTTACATGCAGAACCGACAAAGAAATTCCATGATACTTCAAAATAACCATGATAACCCCGACAATCTGTAAAATACAGAATCAGTAAAAAAAAGGAGCAAATTTCACATCAATGGGCACATCTAACTTTGCTGGAAATAAGGTATGTGTAGGGAAAAGTGTTCAGATTGATTGCATGTTGATTCCGATAAAATACTAACCAAAAGAGAATTAATATGTAAAAAAAAATCCCCCACGCTGTATAAAGAGGAATTGAAATGTGTGTGACAGTGTGCAATTATGATACGATAGTCAAAATGTGGCAAAAGGTCCTATAAATGGATTCAATACCTATAAAATGCTCAAACCAACATAACGATGTAATCTTTAACACAACTATTTAATATATACTATTCTTCCTGAAATCTAGTACTATATTATAAGACTTCGAAGTTCGTTCATCATTGATAAAAAACAACAAAACAAAAAATTCAATGCAAACGATCTGAACCTACGAAGTCTTTTTAATAGCACTACCTGAAATATAATAAAAGTATAAGTATATGCATGATAATTAACTTCTATGATCATAATTTAAATATGAAATTTTAAAATATATCCAGAAACTATTTTGTTTTGTTTAGAAAAAAAGTTGGATCTTGACAATACAGATTATAATACAAGATTATAGCCCATCGTAGTATAAATAAGTCATTAATTTTTAATTATGATTTGCGCATGAACACATTATGCAAGGATCCAAAACCACATATTTTTTAAAAATCAAAACGTCTCCTAAATCAAGGGACTGAATTTTATAACAATAAGTGGTTGGTGAAGGAAAATAATCATCTGTTCTCCAAACAGTGCACGTGATTTACCAAACAGATTATATATTTATCATCACAAAAAATAACCTTATGTTGAAAATTGTTTTCGTTAAATGAACTGACAAATTTGCGATTATTTTGGACAAACGTGTGAATTGATGACGCTGTTTTTCACGAGAATAACTCATTAACTTGGATTGCCTTCTTTTTGACCAATTTGTCATTATTGAAATTGCATTTTATATAAAATACTGTTAAAATATTAAGTTGCAGTTTTACCTCCTTTCACTTGTCAGAAGTCGTGAATAGTGCAAATGGGTTTTCTTACCTTTTCACTCTGAGTTTTGAATACTTACATTAATTGAGTAATACAATCTCGTTTTACTTGTCCGTGATACATGGATAATAATCATGATATTACCAATAATATAATGTTTTTCTTTTCAAAGCACACCATTTATATGCTGTTAATTAAAAGAAGGAATTCAAGTAAATCATAAAATTTCAGAAAAAAAATTGAAGAAGGGACAATCTATTGATGCTAAATATAATAAATGAATAAAGGCAACAGTAGTATACCGCTGTTCAAAACTCATAAATCCATGGACAAAAAACTAAATCGGGGTAACAAACCAAAACCGAGGGAAACGCATTAAATATAAGAGGAGAACAACGACACAACACCGAAACGCAACACACACAGAAACGGACCAAGCATCAGACAAAACATCACGAGAATAACAAATATAACATGAAAACCAAATACATGAATTTGGGATAGACAAGTACCGTGTCACGTCTTATCTCAATATCTCAAAAATAAGAGAAAACACAAACGACTCAACGTTAAAATGCAACACACACAGAAACGAACAATAATATAACAATGCCATCTTCCTGACTTGGTACAGGACACTTTTAAAGGGGAATAAAAGTGGTGTGTTGAACCTGGTTTTATGGCATGCCAAACCTCGCACTTTAATGGCAAAGTTCAATATAACATTGAAATGACAACATAATATTACAGGACTACAATACAAATAAACAGGAGAACATATTAGACAAAGAAAAACATGATTAATAGATAACAAAAAGCATCAGGTTTAGAATTCAATACGCCAAAAACGCGCCTTGTCCACACAAGACTCACCAGTGACGCCCAGATATAAAAGATCGAAAGTGAAAAAAGTACAAAGTTGTACAGCACTGAAGATCAAAAGTTAAAAAGCTTTCGCCAAATACGACATTGTTTTTATGCCCGGGATAAGAACATTCTTATTGTATAGAACAATTCATGCTATTGCAAACAGTAAATTTGATCAAATGAATATGAAAGAGATATACACAAAGAAACTGAAGTATTAACTAATTACAGAAAACTAATGACATTTTGCCTAAAATACGATTGTGGTGTTATCTGAATAGGCATAACAGCATAAAAACTATATGTGTTTCGCATGCGGACACATGACTACAAAAAAACCCCAATTATGCACTAAAGCATAAAGTTCGATCGTTCACTGGCTTTCAAACTGTTTGAAAGATCTTCTTAAAGGTAACCTTAGAAAATCTGGTTTAGGCATGCTATTAACAACATCATTTTCATTTTATTTTACATCAGTGTCATTTAGATTTTGGTGGATACTAGAATTTCTTTTTTTTATGGTACTAATTCATTTTAACCTTAATCATTAAAGATGTCCGATAAATAACGTGGAATGTAAACTATATGAACAAAAAAGGTTAATACATTTTAATTCACTGTTATGATCATAATTCAAATATTTTAGAAATATAGTCAGAAACTGAATCTCCTTTTTAAAAGATGTATCTGGACAATATTTATCACAAACCAATATTATAGGTCTTCTTATCATCAATAAGTCAATAATTTGGACTACGTTTTTTTCTATTTACACATTATTCAGGGACCCAAAAACTACATAGTCAACCAAAGCATCTCCAAACTCAAGAGACCGAATTGTTTTACTGTAAGTGGTTGGTTGAGGCAAAACGCATGTGTTCTTCTAATTGTGAACACGTGAACAACTTAAATATTATATTTTATCACCAAAAAAAATAACATTTAAACATGATCATTGTTTCTGACAAATGTGTTATTGTTGACATTTTTTGTTGTTGAATGAACTGACAACTTTGTCATCATTTTCGACAAACGTGTAAACTGATGACGTTGTTTTAATGAGAAATTGTCTTTCTTTTCGACCAATGTGTCATTTATGACATTACATTCAATACAAAATACCGGTTAAATGTTAACATGCAGTTTTGTCACCTTTACATTTTAAAAGTCATAAATATTGGAAATGGATTTTCGTACTTTTGCACTATAAGAGCCGTGTTGTAGTGGTTAGCGCATCGGAATACAAACACAAAGGTTACTGATTCGATCCCCGTCCGATAAAATTTCAGGGACGTTTTTTTTGCTCTCACTTGACACCATTTGCGAGTATGGTCTTGAGAAACGATGGTAATTCGTCGGAAGAGGACAATAAATGGATGATTTAAAAAAAAAGAGCAGGCTTATGGAGCGACAAGGTATCACTCGCACCCGCAAACTTGTTTTTCAATCCACTATAAACAAACATGTTCAAACTAAAAGTTTAGAATAATTTAAAAAAAAATAATAACTTAATCTCATTTTAATTGTATGACTCTTGTAGGTAATAATGGATAATATAAAGTTTTCTTTTCAAAGCACATAATTTATACGTTGTCAATATAAATGACGGTTGGTTATCAAGTTAAACATGAAATTTTAGAAAGGAAAAACAATTAAAGAGGGACAATCTTTTTTTAACGAAAATGAATAAAGGGCGTTTCGGTTACAACAATCATTGTCGATTTATCTAGATAGATCACAAAAGCATGAACACTATTTATGTAACGTATGCGGACAAAAGACTACAAAAAAATCCAAAAAAACCCACAATCATTCAAAAAATCATCGTGTTAAATTAAAAGCCTGGTACATTTGATAACTATTCGGTCATGTAAATTTTACAATCCGGCTTTCAAACGTTTAGTTGTGAGCTTTGCTTAAAAATATGAGTTCAGTAAAGGTCACCGATGAGTTAAAACAGATATTTCAATTTTAATGCCAAAAAATGCATTTTTGCACCAAAGGGAGATAATTTGGAGCTTTTTCAATGATATCTACATTTAAAAAGTCAACTGGGGCCAACACCAATTATTTTTTTGGAATTATTTTTGTACTTTATGATAAAGTAACAACTACTAAAGGTAATTTATAAAATTTGTAATGAAAATCTTATACCCGCGAGCCTCCTTAAGTGAAAAATCGTACGCACAATTCAACAAAATTTGAAGTCTGTGTTATGATGTTCCAAAACAAAGTACATCGTCTCAGCAAATGATGAATTACCTGTAAGGGCATTTGAAACATTTGCGGTTTCAACTAATTCTAATTCATTTAATAAATCATTATTGTAAACCAAGTAAAGAGGAATCCAGACTTTTAAGGGCACTGATATGTGTTCATTGACGTTAACGGCACTTGTTACATCAGTATAATAATTATAAATCACGTGTAATGCTTTACTTTTTTCAGAAGTTTAACGCTGTCAGATTCTGAAATATCTGCATCGCATATATCTTTTTCCACTTCTGTAAATAGTTATCAAAAGTACCAGGATTATAATTTCATACGACAGACGCGCGTTTCGTCTACATAAGACTCTTCAGTGACGCTCAGATCAAAATAGTTCAAAAAGCCAAATAAATACAAAGTTGAAGAGCATTGAGGACCCAAAATTCCAAAAAGTTGTGCCAAATACGGCTCAGGTCATCTACTCCTGAGGTAAGAAAATCCTTAGTTTTCAGAAAAATTCAAAGTTTTGTAAACAGAAAATTTATAAAAATGACCATATAATTGATATTCATGTCAACACCGAAGTGCTGACTACTGGGCTGGTGATACCCTCGGGGACGAAACGTCCACCAGCAGTGGCATCGACCCAGTGGTGTAAAGCTGTAAGTTTAGGAATAAAATCCATCTTTTTTTTTTGGAATCATCCGAATATTTATCAAGTACTTTTTTTTATTGAGTATGGACTTACAGAAATTTCTCTCTTCGTTTAGAATGTTCTTTCTTCCTCTGATATAATAGCAATGTCGTTAACAATTAGTTTGTTGGTACATTTTTTTTAAAACTGCGTTTTCTAATGACAAGAAACAATTTGAATGTCTCTAATTGCCTTCACAGTTTTCTACATGTGATCGTATAAAAGCACTTTTGTTTGATTGTTTATTTTTTGCTGTAAATCTTCTAAACAATATCTAGTCGTATAAAAAGTGTCTTTTTATCTTTATCATAATATGAACGAGAGAGAGTTATCTGAATTTTCTTTTATTTTCCATTTCTTTTTTTAAAAATGGACTCTCTTTCCCAAGATTACATTATCCGTATTTGGCACAACTTTTTGGAATTTTAGGTCCTCAATGCTCTTCATTTTTGTACTTGTTTGGCCTTTAAACATTTTTGATCTGAGCGTTACTGATGAGTCGTATGTAGACGAAACACGCGTCTGGCGTATTAATTTACAGTCCTGGTACCTTCGATAACTATTTCCCGTAATTTCATGTTTTTATACTTGGAATAATTGACGGTTCCAATCTCTAATTTTTATGGCATCCCATTTCCAATTTTTGATTTATAAATTTGATTTTCATTATTATATTTCGTTAAAGTATTCTATAAAATTTCATCATAATTTTTATCTTTCAGTAAGTCCGAGTTGAATTTCCAGAAACCGCGACCTCTCGCACTATATTTTTCGCCAGACAGTCTCAATTTGATAAATATATGGTCGTAATGTATGGCTAGATCAAACGTTTATATCTAGAGTCATCATTTTCAATCCTCCAAATATCCCATAACTCAAATTCTACTATAAAATCTTCTGCTTAACTCGTTTATTTGACAGATGGGTTAAATTTTGAACCACTCATTTTGTCTAAAGACGGATCTAGTATCGTATTAAAATCTCCACCCAAAACAAGATTTTAAAGATATCTTTAAGAAAATCTAAGTTTTTTCAATATACTCAATTGTTCATTTTTAGAATGTTTGATGGGCGCAAACAAATTTACAAACAACAACTCGGTAATATCAATTTCAACAGTTAGAATGTGATACTTTCTATTTTCATCTGTTTTTTACCTTTAGTTTATAATCTGTTGAGCTGTGAAACAAAACACCAACACCTATTGAATTAGTTTCCCAGTGCAAAAAATAAATATCTCCACCCCATCCCCTAATCCATATAGTTTCACAGGATTCAAAACTGTGTGAATTTGACTAACTCATTAACCTTAACTTGACTTTCTTTTCGACCAATGCGTCATTAATTACATTGCATTTTATACGAACTACCGTTTGCATATTAAGGTGCAGTTATTACACCTTTCACTTTCCAAAAGCCATGAATAGTGCAAATAGATTTTCTTCATTTTCACTATTTGTTCAGAATGCTCACACAATTGAGTATGTGATACACGGATATTACCCAATTATATACATTTTTCCTTTTCAAAGCATACTATTTATTCGATGTCAATTAAAACAATTGATATTCAAGTAAAACATAAAATATTAGAAACGATATTTTGTTTTTGTTTAATAAATTTATGGCTTTTGAACTGGGATATATTACTGTTGCCTTTATTTATCCTTTACTCTTAGTGTTTTTGTCTATCGTCCCAAATTTGCATGAAATATTTGCCAGTACACTCCCAGAAAATATTAATCAATCAAATATCATATTTTATGAACATTTGAGTTTTAAAAGCTAATCACCTTCACCAAGTAAATGAAAAACAATTTCAGTAAAAATATAAATCATCAGTATATTAACTTGCTACTTGTATTTGAGTAATGTCAACTTTTATATCCCTTTTGGTTATGTCACTTCTAAAAAGTTAATTCACTAAAAAAAACTGAACTCCAAGGAGTATTCAAAACGGAAAGAGCCTAATCAAATGTCAAAATTAAAAGATCAAACAAATGAAACAAATGGACAACAACTGCTATATTCGATACTTTGTACATAAGAAAATGGTGGATTTCACCTTGTTTATTAGCTAGCTAAACCTCTCACTTGTATGACAGTCGTATATAATTCCATTATATTGACAAAGATGTTTTTTACTTTATTTACCATCCCGACTTTCAAACGTCAAGGTGTCAGCGTTGCTCATAGAGGTGAGTTCAGAAAAGTTTCCTGGCGCATGAAATTTATAAAAGTGTAATTTTCTTTTACCCGAACGTGGACGATACCACAGCCGTTGGGCTGTCCGCGATGCTATCAATAGTTTAATCAGTTCTATGGTACTGATGACATAATTTATCACATTTATTTCTTAAAGATCCCGTTTTTCCATTGTTCACTGGCTTTCAAACTGGTTTCATTGATAGACCACAGTTAACGTAAATCTTTCTACTAAGACACACACGTTGCTGAAAACCTGTCCTACATCCATGACACTTATGTTGTCCCACCAGATTAAGCCTCGAACAGAACTGTGTAAATGACATTATATAAACAAGTTTGACAACGGAATTACGTGTTGTCAGTTCATTTTTCAACATATCCAGTGAAGGGTACAGTACAATTAGTACAGTCCAGTATAGCTAAGATTAGAATCAAGCATTGTCCAGTAAAATTAAGATTTACTCAGAATGGTCGAGTAAGAATGTGTGCAGTTGAGTACAAAAACGTAATATTTCAGACTGTATCTTGTCTGAGGACAGCAAAGGGTTACACAAATTGTAAGTCGAAAACAACTGACAATGCCATGGCAAAACAAAACATAGAAAACGTATGACTAAATAACACGAAACTCACAAAAACGCTATGGAAATCTTAGGTTCCGGTAAAAAAACAGGATATTTTAACCCACACATAATATAAAACATTTGACCTTTTCAACATTTACATTAGTTTACACTATTCAAAACATAAATAGAGATCTAAAGAATAAGTCCAGCTTTGTTTCATAAAATAGGATGACCGTTCCTTGATATCTTGTTGTCGAAATATTTGTATCGTTTGGAGGAAACAGTTTCCAACATACAATCGGTTTTTCTTATAGAAACCAACTGTTCTCCTTTTCCTGTGATTTTTTTTAATAAGAAACAGACTTACAGACATATTGGGATTCTCTGGAAGAATGAAAAACGCAATCACTTTCCTTAAATATCGTGTTCCACTATATATATAATACATGATGTCCTCTCACTTATTAATTCAAAATTTGATGACAGGGTTGAATGCAACCAAATTAATTTAAAAAACAGAAAATCACAGAAAGAGTCGTCTGTCTCATATCATTGACTTCTATACAGAAGTTGACTATAAAAGTCTTTTTGGAACAAACTTTCAACAAAAAAAGAGACGATTTCATCTTCTAATTGTGAACCTTCCATTTCTATAGCAACATTCCAGCAACACCAGCATATGTTATATTTATCCCAAAGTTGGTTTGATATTCCCAAGCTAGCTTTTTTTTTTATTATGATTTAATTGATAGAGGGTTGCTGTGGACAAGAAAGCTATGGAGCCAAGGGTACTTAGTGGTTAGTTGAAGTAATCCTTTAGAAAGTTTAACTTTTATCTCAAATTGGTTAGCCTTCATAAAATATCTGTAACATGGATAATTCCAATTGCATAAACCCCAATCCCGTTCTTTTTTCCTGGATTACAACATCATAGAATGAGGCTTATCACAGCTTATACACTTACTTCCATTAGAAACACGAACAGTGTCACATATGTAGAAGGATCTGCTTACCATTTACAGAGAAATGCAGTTGACATTCGATTTTTTGGGTTTGTGTTGCTTAGTCTTTAACTTTTTTGACTAACCTCAAATGTGTCTTTATTGAAATAGAATTAACAAATGAAATAAAACATGTTATATTCTGAATGTTTTCACTTTTTTTTTAAACAATAATATATTAAGGCTAATTACTGACTGCAAGAAGAAAAAAGTAAAAATACACTGTTTGTTTTAATTGCAGAAAAAAACCCAGCTCCTTTGTACATTGTTTAAGTATGCAATATCTTTTAAATGTCATATATCGATTTTTACGAATATCAAAGTCGTTTCTCTGATGACTTTGACAACACAAATCTTTCACCGAAGACGTTTCAATCTTGCTGAAATTTATGACTAACTCTCTTTAATCAAAGAGGCGAAAATAATTACAAACTCATGCAAAACAGTTTCCCCTTTACTCAAAAGAATTAAACGAACAGAAAAGTCTGATTAATTAGATATAGATATATACATAAATAGAAGCAATTGAGCTGTGGGATATCCAAGGCGAACTTAAGAGTTCTCTGTATATATGACTGTTTGATTGAATCAATGATCGATAAGAAACATATATCAGGTCATTGATGAAGAAAATTTCATCGTCCGGAACTCTTTTCACCTACAAATCCTACGCTTTCAATAAATGAGGTGGGAAAGGAGGGGTACTGATCCCAAAATCCCGGGCTTAAAAATAAGAAATTCCCGAGGTCCCGAAATACGAAAAAAAATTTCCCGGATCCCGTAAGGGTCAATCCCAAAATCCCGAGCTTAAAAACACCCGATCCCGGAGTCCCGATAAAGGTCATATTCCCCTTCATAAATAGTGGGTTACCCGTAAACAAGTTAAAGGTAAATGATTCAGTATAATAAATTACAAATTTACTACTGCTGTCCACACTATATTAAGAAACCCCCTATATTAAAACATATTAGAAACTGTATTTTGAATAGAGATGTAAATATATATATTTTTTTTTAATGTACGGTGTTGCTACTTTAGTCCTGATATAAAATTCAAAAAGTATCAATGAGGACATAAAGAATCAGTCGAGTCTTTATTTTATCTTTTGTTCAAATTTAAAAAAAAAATCAAAACCAACAAATCAATTGAAACAAAGATTAAAATGAAGGTATGCAACAATTTAGTTTGATATAAGTACACATAGAGGTGTCGAATTAATTGAAATCTACTCATTTTAGGTGCCCTAATATTTTTTTTTAAGTATTTCATTGTTACCTATTCATTCGAAAGTTTCAGGTTTCAAAGTTTACACTAAGATAAATACTGCATATTCTGTTTCTAACAGAATAAATGGTATAGACTATTTGTTCTAGCAGGAATTTAGCTGATAATTTTTTATAACAAAGTTTTGGGTGGAAGATCTGGTAGACGGAATATATATTGGCAGTTGTAATATACTTATCCAAATATATAAGGGAACGACTTTATTGTATCTACTCATTCATCTACCCATGTTATGATCATAGTATAAAGATAGTAAATAATCATAAATTGATTATACATTGAACTATTGCTCGACACATTAGTATAAAACATATGTAATATACTAAAATTTATGCATATAGTCCATCATGCTATCAACACGTTAACATATTTTAAATACTGAACTCCTATGAGCAAATAGCTCACGGATCGTGTCATACACACTCAATTAAAACTTCTAATCGATCTTATACATAATGTGCATAACATTGAGTGGTTGATGTCAGCAAATATGTATCTAGTTTCCTAATCGTGGACACGTGAAGATATAACACATTATTATCGCAAAAAAATAACCTTTTAACATTGACGTTAGTGATTACCCTGCCATTCTTAGAATAAAGTAACCTTAAAAATTGATCTTTATTTTTGACTCATGTGTTATCAATGACCATACTTTTTTTAGAGAACATATCGTTTAAATGCGAATTGCCCGAAGTGTCGACACCATTCACTTTTAGTCTTCAAATGTCGAAAAAGGTGTAAATTAATTTTCTACTTTTTTCCCAAATTGATGATAAAAGAGGGACGAAAGATACCAAAGGGACAGTCAAACTCGTAAATCTAAAACAAACTGACAACGCCATGGCTAAAAATGAAAAAGACAAACAGAAAAACAATAGTACACATGACACAACATAGAAAACTAAAGAATAAACAACACGAACCCCACCAAAAACTAGGGGTGATCTCAGGTGCTCCGGATGGGGAGGGAAATCCTGCTCCACATGCGGCACCCGTCGTGTTGCTTATGTGATTACAAATCCGGTAAATAGTCTAATTCGGTAGGTCAAATTCATGAAAGGGAAGGGGATTGTAGTTACGACGTTAGGAACATATCCGATATCATTTGTGAAACGGTTATTCCATAACGGTCAACCAACTCGTGATGGCGTCCGTAAAATTTACGAAGGGATGATTTCAACTTCACCCTTTGGAAATCTTGGTTTAATAGCTTCCTTGTGAGCAGTAACCCTCTATCAAGAAAATCATGATAGGAAATGCAAGCACGGGAATATCGTAGCAATTGGGAGATATATACCCCGTATGCAGGTGCTGCTGGAATGTTGCTACTTAGAAATGGAAAGTTCACAATTGGAAAGCTGAAATCATCTCTTTTGTCGTAAAGTTTTGTCTTCAACCGACCATCATTGTCAATTTCTAGATGTAAGTCAAGATATGAAGCCGACTTAACTGTATCTGTAGTATCCTTTTTCTCCAATTCGATGGGATAGATGCGATCCACATAGTCACCAAATTTTGAATTGTTTAGTGAAAGAACGTCATCTATATAGCGGAAAGTACAGTTAAAGGATATTGCTAACATCTTATCTTTCTTCCTAAGAAGTTCCTGCATGAAGTCAGCCTCATAATAATAAAGAAACAAGTCAGCAAGTAGAGGGGCACAGTTTGCTCCCATTGGGATGCCGACAGTCTGTTGAAAAACACGTCCTCCGAACGTAACAAATATGACGCCATCACGAGTTGGTTGACGGTTATGGAATAATATACCTCACATTTCACATGTATGTTATACATAAACAATAACCGATAAAACAACGGTTTCTTTTCAAACACTACCATGTACACTCTATCTTTACTAGAAAGTAATTTTAAAAAGAAATAGATAACCAAGTAAGACATTAAATTTTAGAAAAGATACACAAAACAAAGAAGTTTAAATGATGAAAAAAATCTACTGTATGGGAAATAAAAAATGAAGATTCAGATTAAATACCATTGGTGTTTTAACTAGAAAAAAATCTAATTTTAGCACTAAAATACGATTTCCTTTTTGTTACGTAAACAGAGCACAAAAACACATCGATATAACAAAACTTAAACAGCGATTATAGAACATGTTTTATTAGCGATACCTCCCCCCTCCCCCAATCCGTTGAATCTGGGATGGGGTTGTATTAAACGTCAAAATAATCTTGTAGTCTGCACTGTTAATTTTATACGATTTCAGAGCTGTACAGTTTTACAAATCTCTATCTGTCCAAGATTACTGCTGTTTGATTTCTTAGAAATTTGATACCTACATTCTCGTAACATATGAACATCATCCTTAATAGTCAGAACACATTTTTCAAATAAACTTCATGCAAAGAACATTTCATCCCTTAAATGTTATTAGTTATTTTTTTAAGAAGAATATATTTTTAAAACAAACCACGTCAATCGCTACTTTTGAATAAATCAGAACTTTTATATAGACATCTTTAATATAAGTTGGGAACATTGCTGTATTTTCCTCGAACGCCTGTTGGATGTTGACTGTTTGCTATCCATTCCATATGCCATTAGTCGAACGAATCTTTATAAGTATTGCGTGTTTTGAAATTCTGTATCCGCAAATGAACAACGCACTCATATAAGATTAATAGTAAGTGCATGAACAAAAAAAAAATTTTTAATGACAAAAATATTTGAAATTGAATATCATATATTGGGAAACAATAATGAATATTTGTCGTTAGTCGACGATTTTAGGTTACGAATTAATTGTTGTCTTCGCATTGTATTATTTAAAAAGTGATAATTTTTCGTCCTACTATTCATGTTTTTGTAATCGACACGTCCTACTATTCAAGTTTTTGTAATCGACCCGTCCTACTATTCAGATTTCATTGTTATCGATCCGTCTTATTATTCAAGTTTTTGTAATCAACCCGTCCTACTATTCAGGTTTCGTTGTAATCGACCTGTCTTACTATTCAGGTTTTATTGTAATCAACCCGTCCTTCTATTTAGGTTTCATTGTACTCGACCAATACTTATAATTATGATGTCGACTTCATTGTAAATTAAAGCCCTGGTCACAACAAACCCACGACACATGGGTATGCAGCTCCATGACATGAATTTTTGTCAAATCTGTGATCATCGTACGACAGTCGCACGATATGTTAAGCATCGTTGCGCTGTCGTGTGTCGTGGGACGAAAATAGGACATACACCTTTTTGCTCTACGATTTTTTGTCGTGTTACTGATTGATTGTCGTGAGATTCGTGGTACTTTCGTGCGATGAACATATTGTCGTGGGATCAAACATAAACCATTTTTATAGAAAACAACCATACGACTGTCGAACGACTGTCGCAAGTCACTCGTGATACAGTAGCACGATTGTTTCACGATTACCAAATTTCGTACGATTCTCGCACAACATTGATTGTCTGTCGTACAACAGAGGTACGTTTATCGTTCAACTTATTTTCGTTTTATTTAGAAGAATGCAATTCGACGGGAATTAATGTTTGGAAAACATACAGTCTGACGTTTAAAGAGGATGATTGTTCCACCTGAACGATTTCGCGTGGCCTAGCTAAATAGACGCCTTGCCGAAATCCAACAAGAGCAATATATGGGTCTGTTAGCGTTGATTTGTGAACAGCATAGGAACTAGCGAAACGCCCGACGTTGGTGAGTTATTCCATGGATCGAACAGCGCCTGTATTTGGGCAGTATAATGCACTGATGCAATAGCTGAAGCGGGAATCTGCGGGTGATTGCGTTGGATTCATGCGGATGGAGCCTTCCATGTTTTTAGAACTTTTGCTAAGAGTCGCCTCTCACATCACTAACCCAATAAATCGGGCCTTCTTTATAAGTTCAGAGTCAAGCGCGCGAGTGACCCACGAATGTTGTGTGCGACAGTCGTATGACAGTGGCACGATAGCGGCACGACAGTGACACGACAGTAACACGCGCACCCCATGACATGAAAACCTAAAAAAATAAAGCCCTAAACAACTCACGATTGTTGTACGACTGTCGCACGACCGACAGGCGACAAACCCACGACAGTACAATTACATTTTTTTTCTGTCGTGTACCCATCTTAGAATCTTCGTGGACATGTGGTAGCGGATGTCACTACTCGAAATATATTTTCGACATTTGCATGACAGTGCCAAGACAACTATTTAATCGATCTTCCACGATAAAAAAAAATTCGTACGATCTATTGTGACTGGGGCATAACGCTATGACAGGTGAAAAAACTTTTAATTATTTTTTTTAATTATTGTTTTCCTGATAAAAGGCAGAAACTTAATATATTTAGGAAAAATTGATAATCGAAACTACTAGTATATATAAATTTAGTCATAATTATAGCAGGAAATTGTCAAATAATAATTTATTTATATTTTTTTTTTATGAAGACATCTTTTAAGTGCCTTGTCCTGTTCCCTGAATTCAAACGCTCGTTGCTCGTTGCTCTTAAGACCGATTTCATTACAATAAGCGGTTGCCTTTAACAAATACGCATCTGTTGTCAAAGAAATTGGCACGTGGATTTACAATATGTTCATTATTACCAAAAAAAAACAATTCGATAGTGTCATTATATTTGACAAACACGATATTGTTAAACTGTTCGGTTATAAACTGACAACTAAGAAGAACCTACTTTTTGATTTTCTTTACATGAGTTAATGGCACTGCAAGACATTTTCTACATACGGAAATGCTTGTACATAGTCAGGAATATGACAATTATTATCCATTCGTTTAAAATGTTTGAACTATTGATTTCTCCATTTGATTAGAGACTTTCCTTTTTGAATTTTCGTCGGAGTTTTTTTTTTTTTGATTTTGCTTTTCAGTAACTTAATAACTGCCATTTTTCTTGTATGTTATACATGGATACTGCCAAAAAATATAAAGTGTTTCTTTTTAAAACACATCATTTAGCAATTAATTTCTAGCGATTGATACAATAGTAAAACTCCCAAATGTTTAAGCAAAAGAAAGAAGTTTGAATAATGTAATTTCTACCGTTATCGAAAACTAAATACGGATGTACGTGATGCCACTGGATTTTAAAATTAAAAAAAGATCTTATTACTGCCAAAAAACAGTCTCTATATATCATTAAAACTCGGCTACTATCTCGCTAATATGTCATCTTGTAGTTTGTACTATTATAATTTTGTGATATTATAACTGTAAAATGTTAAAGATTTCTTCAATGTTCAATACAAAACCTCTATGATCCGATTTCTTATAGTATACGAAACATGCCAACGGTATATCTTACAACAAACTTATTTTCATTTACCTGTGTACATTATTTTACTTGGCGGTTTTCTGTTCAAGGTGATTATTGCTTTGCTGGGTTGTTTTTAATAACATCTCACAGCGGTATACTACTGTTGCTTTTATTTATCACCACTTGTTTTATTTTATTGATTTTGTATTTATATTGTGTCATAGATTGAATTTATTCGTTCAGTGTATGTTTATCTGTTTTGATATTTCTTTTGACTGAGCTAAGCCATTTCAATTGATATTTTATAGTGGTTTTTCTTTCTTTATTGTGATGTTACACTATTGTTACAGATAAGGGCACATGTTGGTACCTATCAAACCGTTTAGACCCCCTGCATTTGTTTGCACCTTTCCGAAGTCAGGATTATAATATTCAGTGGTTGTGTTTTTACCTTTCCGAAGTCAGGATTATAATATTAAGTGGTTGTGTTAATGTGGTTCATCAGTGTTTATCGTTTCTTATTTTTTATATGGATGATGCTGTTGGTGTTTATAGCATGCCGTTCGTTTTGAGCTCCATGTTGAAGACTTACCTATAATTATCTTTTACAAATTATGACCTGAATGGAGCTCATACCACAACCCACAACTTCTTATATCTGCTCTTATTTCATTTGTTGCTTGTCTTGAATATGCTTGTAATAATTGCAAATGGATCTTAATCAAACAATAACTGAAAAAAGTTTTTATCGATAAGGTTCCCATTGAGACTTTTTGGGACAACATGCCAATCATTAAACTTAAGTTCCTTGAAAAATCTTCCATGAAAACTTCAGTATAAAAAAAAGGCGAAGGATACAAGGTACATTCAAACCCATAAGTTGAAAATAAACTGACATCGCCATGAAAAAAACCCCAACAAAATGACACACAACAGTACACAAAACGCGACATATAAAACTAAAGACTGAGGACACGAAATCCCCCGTCCTTTCTAAAAAAAAACCACACAGAATATCAGGTCCTCCGTAATGGTGAGCATGTCCTGCTTCACATGTAGCAAAATTCAAAATGTTTATACTGCAATTAGGCTAGTTCTTATAATGATTCAAGTGCCACTGAACCAAACCAATTATTGCATCTTTCCATGAAATACAAAAACAGATAATTGAATCAATCAACTTAGCATTTATATCACATTTTGCCATTTAGTAAAAAAAATAGATATATAAAACTGTCTATGAAATCAAAACATAAAATTAAATATACCGGCAAGCACGTGCAATCCTATGTTCATTACTTTTCTATGTCTGTTTGATTTCATTTATAAATTAAAAAAAGTTATGTTATCAATTTACCTGATTTGAAAGATAACTGTGGGGACAGAACCATTGAACGAAAGGTATTTTCCCTTTGACTGCGTTGTTCCACGTTTCAATATTCACATTCTTTTCTTTTTAATAACAAAACATGCTAGTCTCATGCACAAACCATTCTAGTTCAGGGTCAAATTTAAGTTATGAATACAGATTCAAATGAGGTGAACTATAAACTTACAAGCCAATCACCACAATCAATGTTTAAAAAAAATTGAGAATGGAAATGGGGAACGTGTCAAAGAGACAACAACCCGACCAAAGAAAAAAAACAACATCAGCATGTAACCAACAGGTCTTCAATGAAGCGAGAAATTCCCGCACCCGAAGGCGTCCTTCAGCTGGCCCCTAAACAAATATATACTAGTTCAGTGATAATGAACGCCATACTAATTTCCAAATTGTACACAAGAAACCAAAATTAAAATAATACAAGACTAACAAAGGCCAGAGGCTCCTGACTTGGAACAATCGCAAAAATACGGCGGGGTTAAACATGTTTGTGAGATCTCAACAAATTTTTGACAAATTTGAACCATAACTGACTATTATTACTGAAATATTATTACACAGTTCCGCTTTTATAGAAGATTGAAGCAAACATAATCTGTTGGGTTTTTTTGTGAACTTCATAGATAATGACTGTGATAGTTGGTACTAGTTCGAGTTGATGAGACTGGCTTAGTTGTCGGAAGTTCAAAGTATAAGTTTACGTATGGAAGGGTTGACTAATAGCTGTTTTTTTTTATCATTTTAACGAGATTCGCTGCCTTTTAATTACATACGATATCAGAATAAAAGTATGACGTCCTAGCTTCTCTGATTTAGAGCATGATGAACCGACATTTGCATAGAAAGTTTTTTCTTTAATTTTACACTGTTAAATAGTGTGAAACACCGCTACGATGTATTGACACTAATGCAAGGAAGTTTTTTTTCAAGCACTTTCAACTTTCAAATGCTATCATCTACTCTGATGTGGCGTTTTACACTTTTTTTTATAGAGTGCTAAATAATGATTAATATTTAATTTCAAAATGTACGAATCACCACTGATCTGTTAATTTAATATGTCAATAATACTAAAATGTCGACTTAAATGTTAACAAAAAACATATGAAAATAAACATACGTAATTCTGAAACAGTGGCGTCATTTGGATAATTTCAAATTTAATAAAAAATGTAATTCCCCCCCCCCCCCCCCATTCTTTTGGTAGGAGTATAAAAAATATTCTAAAAACAAACATTTCCCAGTCCGGTGTGCAAGAGATTTAATAATTTTATAAACAGTTCGAATTATTTGTTGTTTTCATATGATAATGATATGATAAAAGATTTCAAGGATTTTCGAAAGGAGACAGGAGTCTTTATCAGATAAATATACTATACGAATTAACCATCGGCCATAAACTTAATATTCACGTTCGATTTGTTTTTCAATTTTTGTTTTCAAGGCTAAAAGCACCAGAATCTAATTGTGAATGGTATGAGAGTGAAAAAAATAGGGACATTGCTTAATTCGGAATAAATGTTGCTTAACCCAACCTATAAATGATAATATATTTCCATAAATATAAAGTAGAATGACACACTAATATCAAGCAGATAATACTTTTCCTGACCCTAAAATTTATCAGATGAGTAAACCCATATATTCTTGTCCCTAAAATCAAAATCAAAATCGATGGCATTTGAAGAAAAGAATGTAAATCTATTTTCAACGGCATATAATTTCATCCGAATGCTTGTATGTAATAATAACACTGAGCATTGAACTTCAAATAACTTAATCAAATCCTTCACATATCGCAAATTTGACTACTTCATCGGTCACAGGTTAAATAGTTTTTAGAACTCCCATATTGAATATTTTGCAAAATTTATCTGTCTTTTTGGGGTTGTCTCTCTTCAGTCTGCTTCAAGCACTTATAGATGTAAACTTTAATGTGGCGTTCAGTGTCGACTATGACTCCCGTTCAGACAGCGCAAAGACAAGAAAAGAGAAAAAGTCGGATTACTACCGTTAATGATCTGGAATGTGCTATCATTGTCTGAACACAGTTGTATACCTTCGTTATAGATTCCTATAGATCGGGAATGGTTTGGAGAGGTCGGCCAAGACTCCCGATAGTTATGTTCGTCCAGCAACATTTAGGGAAATCAGTCGAGTCTAGTGGGATTAAAATCGTTACTATGAAGTGACAGAGTCTGTTGTTTTGGATCAAAATTGAAACGAAGCTCTAGATGGTGGGCTGTAGAACAGTTATGGTCGGGAAAAAATGTCATTGCTGTTTTTCCATATTGAATCCAGATCACAACTAAATGTTGCCGAATGCGAACCATCTCTGCTGAAACCGTCCCTGACCAGCACGTTATATATACGAAATTTAGCAAAAATACCTATTTCCGTGTTCCGACACTTACAAAATACGATACGACTGAGTTGAGACAAAGCTGACTGCAATGCGGCTCTGCAGACTGTGATATGATTTCGTGTCGACAGTACCTGATTATCCCAAATATGGCGACAGTTGTATGATGCCAGATTCCTGGATTTCCAGATTCGACGGAGCTGCTCATGTCTGGAGTGTCTGTTTGTGTGTGTGTGGGGGGGGGCGTCATTCATTGACAGTTCTTGTATTGGTCCACCATGAATGGTGCACATAGACTGAGACTTCTGTAGCAGGTTAATCTCGTGGAAAAGAAAATAGACATTCACTTTGCAAGATATCATTATTTTAACAGAAGCTAAGGCACAATGACCTTGGATATCGGAGCATCTCGGCCAGGTCGACCTGTATGACAAATTGATGAGAGACCTGAGAGAATAATACGCAGAAGCTTTCTTCAACTACATAAGACTGTATGCCCGTTGAACTGTACGATCTAGCTGGGATCACACCCCGCACCAATAAACAAGGTTCCTAGTGGAGGCAAACCTTGATACATGCAGGACTACTACTATTATGAGACATCTGGCATACGTCGACAGTGACAGCAGTATGAATTAGTCTTCAGGGTTCCCAGTAAAACCACGTCAATGTCTGAATATCAATGATATGGTCCTTTTAAAAATTTCCTGTTTACAAAACTTTGAGTTATTCGAAAAACTAAGGATTTTCTTATCCCAGGCATAGATTACCTTAGCCGTATTTGGCACAACTTTTTGGAATTTTGGATACTCAATGTTCTTCAACTTTATACTTGTTTGGCTTTATAACTAATTAGATTTGAGCGTCACTGATGAGTCTTATGTGGCCGAAACGCGAGTCTGGCGTATCAAATTATAATCCTGGTACCTTTGATAACTATCTGGCCCTGCAATCTGCCAAGCCATCATCGTTCAAAGCTAAGGGACTGGTGATCATTGTCGAACACTTTTGGACTTATGATTTTAATTATTATAAAAACTGCACTAAATTTTAAAATCAGGGTACATTATGTCTGTAATTAGTGGTATACTTCCTAAAGGGTCGGTCGGTCAGTTTAACATACCTCGCTCACTGTTCCAGATCAACAAAAACATATAACTGAAAATACAGAAAAGAAAACCTATATCATTAAAAGAAACATATAAAATGTTGTCTGTTCTATGGTCGGGTTGTTGTCGCTTTTTCATATTCCCCATTTCCTTTCTCAATTTTATCATAAATCGCATTACCAAATCGTATAATTAAGAATTATGACTCAATCTCGTAACTATTTTCACTTTTACATACAATAAAATCTCATGACCTTATCTTTATGCCGCTTTGGTTTCATTTCGTATATAAATCTGTTCTACTAGAGCAATTTTATCATCTTTTCCTCGTCTTATTTAGAGTGGAAGTCACTGCCCCGTAGTTTCTGTTGGGAAGAAGTAAAGGCATAAGTAGTTGTTGAAGAAGTAGTTGTAGTAGTATTCGTGGCTGTAGAAGTAAGTCCAGCAGTCCCACTTTTAATGTACACAGCAGGAATGGTAAATGGTATGGTCTCTACGTGTGTACTTGCCGCTGTCTTCTTCAACTGGCACACCATATCTATTAGAGTCATCGACAGATGAATGCATAAAAGATCTACAATTAACTTCCCTTTCGTTTTTTTCCTGCAGTTTTCTTTCTTCATGACAGACACAGGTTTCTTCTTAGCACGTATAGTGAAGTAACTGATCATAATTTAGAAAATATGTTAATTACTGACGGCGATGTGTCAGTTTTAATCCACCATTTTCTACTTACGAAAATATCTGTGACGTTATCTGTGTTTGAGCTTTTGTCATTTGATTAGGGACTTTCCGTTTTGAATTTTGCTCGGAGGTCAGTATTTTTGTGGTTTTACTTTTTTGTAGAAGTGCTGATGATGGAGTGATTAACAGCCGTCAATAAGACGAAACATTCTAGTGAAACGGTTTTCTAACGCATATCTTCAGTCAGCATCGGTTAACTGTCTAGTCACTGTCTGATCTTTTTCGAATCGAATTCGGCAGAAAAGGGACGCTATAAGGACGCTGTCGGGATATATCTGGTCGTTTTTTAACCATGCGAAAGGTACAAATCCAATCGTGAACGGAATTATCGTACGAATACAGCTTGAAAAGGCCGATTTTGAAGGCTCCTGAACAACATCTGATTGTTGTCGTAAGTAAATAAACGGTTTTACAAGTTATTCTATTTTAGTAATACTCTTTATTCATTTTGATTTTATAAGACGGAGCTTCAGAATGCGTTTAATATATAATGTTTATAATATGTATAGGAATATGTCAGAACCCTTATTAAATTTACTGATATCGTAAATTCGAGAGCAATAACGTGTTATAAACCAAACCACAATAAGTACACAGTACACTTTATAGTTAAAACATGATACCTTTGAATAAGATTTAAACAT
Organism: Mytilus trossulus; assembly: GCF_036588685.1. Lineage (NCBI taxonomy): Eukaryota > Metazoa > Mollusca > Bivalvia > Mytilida > Mytilidae > Mytilus > Mytilus trossulus. The sequence continues at coordinate 16,929,242 of NC_086374.1, read as the reverse complement.
CAATATTTCTATGTATTTTAAAAGATGAAGATATATAAATAAATTTCAAAAATACAATAATATCAATCAGGTTAATTCCAAATTAACACTATTTAAAAATAGAAATAAGAAAACGTTTTATTATAAAAAGGAAATCTGGAGCAATATCTACAAGGACAGCCGCCATTTCACTTTATGTAGTACAAGTATTGGTTCAAGATGCAACATTTCATCAAATATAAATGTCAGGGAGATCAACCGAACAATCATGCATTTAATGTAGGGGAAAGGTGATCCCTCCTCTGACCCGCTGTAATGAAGTGCAATCGCCATGCCTAAACCGTCGTTATTATATTCATAACAAATAGCACGAAACTGTACAAGCTATTTCAGTTTCAATTGGTAATCGTCGAGAGAAATATTAAAAATATTCACAAAAAACGTTGGATACTTGGTAATAAATTAACTTTAGTGGTCAAAATATAAATATTTTCATATTATACTGGAAATTTATTATCAAAAATTTTATCATAATGTCGGCATGTCTCCATAAAATTGACATGCTATTGAACGCTAGCCTACAAGTTGTTGCTGAAGGATTTTTCATACTAAATTGCATGTTTGTCACTAACAATACGATCTTGTATTTCCTTAAAAATTGTTAAAAATTCTGATAACAAATACTTTTATTTTTCATTTTTCTTAAAATAATCATATAAAACAAAAAATCCCGAGAAAGATTTATTGTTTGTGAATTTCTAATACGCAGCTTTAAAATATTAATGTATCAGTGTTGTGTAAATAAACTCATCATAGATACCAGAATTTGCGTCTACAAAAGACTCATCAGAGTGACGCTCGAATAAACAAATTTTTTAAAGGCCAAATAGAGTACATTTTTAGTTGAAGAGCATTGTAATGCACTGGCACGCCAAGACCAGATTTGACCAGTTAATAATCACATGTCAATTCTAATTGTTGCCGCTACTGTGACTTATGGTGTTAATGAATAAACATCTAAAAACAAATCCGCATTAGAGAAGCGAAAGGAATAAATAATAAGTACGCAAAGAACTGACTATGACATGGCAAAAAAAAATATGATTTACCAATCGTTCCATCTAAAAGAAGACATTTCCTATCATCGGAACCAAGCGTGGTGGACGTACACCGTGCAAGACTTTGGTACAAAATGTTAGAGTTTTCCCGGGGTAAAAATATTAAAAGTATTTATATCCATGTTGAAATGAATATCAATAGTCTTAATAAATATTTTTTTCAGCAATTTTACATGTCTCTACAAAATAATAAGCTATTGAGCGCTACATGTTATTGTTAAATACATGTTGGTACAAGATTGCGAATTTCACTAACAGGGAACATGAGCACAATCCCCTGGGTAACATATGCTATCTTTTTCCAATGATTACCAATTAAGACAAAATATATATAATCTAGTAAGAGATAAATAAAAGTAGAATTTCTTACATACAGCTTGATAGTAATAAATCAGTATTGTTTGATTTCTGTGATGCATTGACATTCCAAGATCAAATTTCACCATTTTCTAATCAAGCAAGGTGCCAATCCGACTTGTTAAATCTACTGTGTAGTAAGGCGTTAATGAATAAACATCTAAACAATCAAAACAAGCCCACATAAAAGATGCAAAAATACCAAAGCGATTGTCAAACTCAAAGGTTAAAAACAAATTATTAATGACATGGCAACCCCCACCCCAGCCCCTCCCCGAAAATTGACAAATAACAAACCACAGTCTACAAAACACAACATGTAAAACTAATAAATGAACAATGAACAATAAGAGTCCAATCAAATACCGGGGGGAATTCGTGGGTGCTCTTGTCTCTATGATAAGCAAATCGTTCCATCTGAAATAATTAGGTTTTTTGAAAATCTGAAAGCAATTAATATCTTAGAACGAAACGGGAACACAACCGTAAAGACAGCATTTCTTGTGATTTATTTAAAAGATCATTTATGATTTGATTCATAACGACATGTTTTACTTTTTTTATCAAGTTGAAAAGCTCCTGAGGTTCCGTAAGAAAAATGAGAGAATATCACATACCGAATGCCTGTACTTAGTCAGGAATATTACAGTTTTTATCCATTCATTTGATGTGTCTGAGCTTTTGATATTGCAATTTGATTAAGGATTTTCCGTTTTGAATTTTCGCGAAGTTTTGAATTTTGGAGATTTTACTTTATACCAATGGATTAAAGTATCATCCATCCTTTTTCTCGTTTCTCTATTAATTTGTTTTATGTAATATTTCCATTTTTATTCTGTAGTTAGTCACAAATGAGGTTTTATCGTGTATATTTATTATAGAGTCATTTTATAAAATAAACTGGTATCTTTTGCAATAGTATGAATTTTCAATGCTTCATGTTCGTATTTGTTTTGCTATATATATGTTTTTCAATCTTATTGTTTGGATTTTAAACTAATAAAATTCTAATTATATCCTCTGAGAATATCCATCTCAAAGAAGACATTTCCTATCATCGAAACCAAGCGTTTTGAATATACATCGTGCAAGACTTTGGTATGAAATGTCAGAAGTTTCCCGGGGTAAAAATATTCAAAGTATTCCTATCCTAGTGGAAACTGAATATCAAGAGTCTTTATAAATATTTTTTACATGTCTACAAAATCAATAAGCTATTGAGCACTACATGTTATTGTTAAATACATGTTGGTACAAGATTCCGAATTTCACTAACAGGGAACTTGAGCACAATACCCTGGGTAACATATGCTATATTTTCCCTATTAATTACCAATTAAAACAAAATATATATAATCTAGTAAGAAATAGAGTTTTTTTAATCAATAACAGTAGAATTTCTGACATACAGCTTGTTAATAATAAATCAGTATTGTTTGCTTTCTGTGATGCATTGGCATTCCAAGATCAGATTTCACCATTTTCTAATCATGCAATGTGCCACTCCGACTTGTTAAATACATGGTGTAATGAGGTGTTAATGAATGAACAACCAAACAACCAAAACAAATACAAAATAGAGGCAAAATTTACCAAAGCGATTGTCAAACTGACTATGACATGTACAAAAAAAGAAGAAAGTTGACAAAAAAAAAAACCACAGTTTACAAAACACAACATATAAAACTAATGAATGAATAATAAGAGCCCCATCAACTACCTGTTATATTCTTAGGTGTTCTTGGTAATTTGATTAGCAAATCATTCCATCTGAAAATCCAATTACAAACGATTCCTCAGAGCGTAACAGGAAGTCAACAACCGCAAAGAAACAATGTCTTGTGATTAATTTCAACAAGCATTTATGATTAGATTCATAGTGACATGTATTAATTGTCTTTCAAGTTCAAAAGCTCCTGAGGTTCCATAAATAAATGAGAGAACACAACATACCGAATGCCTTTACTAAGTCAGGAATATTACAGTTTTTATCCATTCATTTGATGTGTTTGAGCTTTTGATATTGCAATTTGATTAAGGATTTTCCGTTTTGAATTTGTCGCGAAGTTTAGAATTTTGGGGATTTTACTTTATACCAATGGATTAAAGTATCATCCATCCTTTTTCTCGTTTCTCTATTATATATTGTTTTATGTAATATATCCGTTTTTATTATGTAGATAGTCACCAATTAGGTTTTATCGTGTATATTTATTATAAAGTCATTTATGAAATAAACTGGTACCTTATGAATTTTCAATGCTTCGTGTTCGTATTTGTTTTGCTATTTATGTGTTTTTCAATCTTATTGTTTGGATTTTAACCTAATAAAATTATAATTGTGTCCTCTGAGAATATCCATCTCAAAGAAGACATTTCCTATCATCGGAACCAAGCGTTCTGAATATACACCGTGCAAGACTTTGGTACGAAATGTCAAAATTTTCCCGGGGTAAAACTATTCAAAGTATTCCTATCCTAGTGGAAACTGAATATCAAGAGTCTTTATAAATATTTTTCAGCAATTTTACATGTCTCTACAAAATCAATGTTTTATTGAGCGCTACATGTTGTTATTAAATACATGTTGGTACAAGATTGCGAATTTCACTAACAGGGAACATGAACTCAATCCTCTGGGTTATGAACCATTTTCCCCATTGATAACCAATTAAAACAATCTAGAAATAGATGTTCATTTATGAATAAAAGCAGAATTTTTGACACACAGCTTGATAATAATAAATCAGCATTGTTTGATTTCTGTGATGTATTGGCATTCCAAGATCAAATTTCACCATTTTCTAATCAAGCAAGGTGCCAATCCGACTTGTTAAATCCACTGTGTAGTAAGGCGTTAATGAATGACAACCAAACAATCAAAACAAATTTTAAAGCCCACATAAGAGATGGAAAAATACCAAAGCGATTGTCAAACTCAAAGGTTAAAAACAAACCATCAATGACATGGCATCCCCCCCTCCTCCGAAAATTGACAAAAAACAAATCACAGTCTACAAACACAACATAAAAAATTAATAAATGAACAATAAGAGTCCAATCAAATACCGGGGGTATTCGTGGGTGCTATTGTCTCTATGATTAGCAAATCGTTCCATCTGAAATAATTTGTTTTATGAAAATCGGAAAGCAATTAATATCTTAGAACGAAACGGGAAGTAAACAACCGGAAAGACAGCATTTCTTGTGATTTATTTAAAAGAGCATTTATGACGACATGTTTTACTTTTTTATCAAGTTGAAAAGCTCCTGAGGTTCCGTAAGAAAAATGAGAGAATATCACATACCGAGTGCCTGTACTTAGTCAGGAATATGACAGTTGTTAACCATTCGTTTGATGTGTTTGAGCTTTTGATTTTGCAATTTGATTAAGGATTTTCCATTTTGAATTTGTCGCGGAGTTTAGAATTTTGTCGATTTTACTTTATACCACCGGATTAAAGTATCATCTATCATTTTTCTCGTTTCTCTATTAGGTTGTTTTATGTAATGTATCCGTTTTCATTCTGTAGTTAGTCACCAATTCGGTTTTATCGTGTATATCTATAATCATATAGTCATTTTATAAAATTTACTGTTTGCAAGAGTACTACGAATTATTCTAAATGATAAGGGTGTTCTTATCCCAGACAGAAAACCAAGCCGTATTGGGCGCAACATTTTGGAACTTTTGGTCCTCAGTGCTCTTCAACTTTGCACTTGTTTTGGCATTCGAACTTTTTTCATCTGAGCGCCACTGGTCAGCATTGTGTGGACGAAACGCACGTTTGGCGTATTAAATTTAAAACCTGGTACCTTTTGTTCGCTATTATTCATGTGTTTCCATGTCCTATATGGTCCCTTATTAATTTGTATTGTAGTCTTGTCATGTAATGTTGTCATTTTAATGTTATATTGAACATTGCCATAAAAGCGGGAAGTTTAGGATGCCACAAAACCAGATTCAACCCACCATTCTTTTTCTGAAAATGTCCTGTACCAAGTAAGGAAAAATGCCATTGATATATTATAGTTTGTTTCAGTGTGTGTTACATTTATTTTAATGTTGTGTTTCTGTTGTATCATTGTTCTCCTCTTATATTTGATGTGTTTCCCTCAGTTTTAGTTTGTAACCCGAATTTGTTTTGTTTTTCTCAATCGATTTATGAGTTTCGAACAGCGGTATTCTTCTGTTGCCTTTATTTCTCCTGATTTTCATAAAGAAAATTTAAAAGCAAAAGTTAACGTCGATTGAATCGAAACCAAGCGTTTTGAATCTGAATATACAAGGTGAAACTTCGGTACGAAATGCCAGAACACTCCCGTGGATAAAATATATAAAAAAAAAAACCAAGTGGAATTTGAAGATCAGAATGTGTTAATTATAAATGTTGAATAAATTCTTCGGCAATTTTACATTTCTCGATAAAATAAACCTGCTTTTGAGCGATAGAATCAACCTGTGGCTTTTGGCGGCATTTTGATACAGAATAAAAAGTTATACATAGTCAAGGAGCATAAATTCATGTCCCCTGTTTTTTTTAAAATTCAATGAGTATTGAAAACATATTTGATTTTATATTTTCTTGTGAAGAATGTGTTATATTACTCATCATTGTTAACATTATAAGTAAAATCTATAATAAGAGAAACAACTATAATGTTTATATATGATTCATTACCAATATTATAATATGATATATAGTCAAGATATTTGAAATGAAAATCTTATTGCTGAAACATGTTGTCAAAATAGTATTAGAATACAATTTTAATATTAACATTTATTTCAAAGCTTCATGTTCGTATTTGTTTTGCTATTTATATGTTTTTAAATCTTTTTGTTTGGATTTTAAACTAATAAAAGTTCTTATACTATCCCCTGAGAATATCCAGATAACATAATATACTATATTTCTTTTATCCGAAATAACCGAATAATAAAGTCCTGAAATATATTTATTATTTATGAATTAAAGTAGACTGTCTGACACATGCCTAAATAATAATATATTTGTATTGATTAACTTCTGTGGTGCACTAGACCAGACTGCCCAGTTGCCAATCAGGCCAGGTGTCAATTCGACTTCTTACCTCCGGTGTGTCGTAGGTGTTAATAGCTAAACACCGAATACAACGTCTGCATCAGAGAGGCGAAAAATACCAAGGCAATACTCAAACAAATAAGTCGATAACGAACTGACAATGTCATTGGAAAAAAAAACGAAAATCGACTAAAACACAAACAACAGTTCACAAAACACAACATATTAACAGATAACTGAGCACACAAACCCCCACGAGAAACTGAGGGTCATATCAGGTGCTCTTTTCCGATGATTAGCAAATCGTTCCATCTGATTACGATGGAAGCAGCAATTTCCAAAGCTGGGCTGATATGATTCTATAGTTTAAATTTCACCAACTCACCTACAACTGCGAATTTTTGAAAGTACAGTCCATTTAGAAAAATGAGCGCCCAGTTTATCTTATGCAGAAATAGGGCTTAAAATCAGTTTTAATACCTATTAAATGAGCTTTAAAATATTTATTTTGTTTTAAATAAAAACTTCATGTTGAACTGAAAAGATTTACCGTCCTTGAAATGTCATAAAGTTAGACTGAGTATTTTTCACGTGCGTCCTCCTATAAAGGAAGCATTACAACTACTGTATATGGCTAACAGAGAAATGTAGCTGTTACAAAATCAGAAGCTTAAGATAGTGTTCGGTGATATTGCCTTTCCTCCGTTATCGTTCATTTTTTTTATTTAGGGTGAATGCAAATTAATGAAATATTGAGTTTTGTTTAGAACTTGAAGCCTAAAATAAAACGTTAAAACGATCGTATTTAAAGTATGTCTGTCAAAATTTGAACTAAAAAAAAGGAATGCAATTAATCCAACACGTTTTAAAAAACGTTGATAAAAAAAACGACCATATTTAGTTATTCCGCATATGCAAAACGGAAGAAGTTTGTATGATTTACATATACAAGTCACGTTTGTAGATACCGTTTAAACGAGATGAATCGTTGTTTGAAGGAAGATGGCACTGAACCCAATTAATTATTCTATATAATACAGTCAACAGAGCAATAAAGAAAACGCCAGACCGAGACATTTCTTATAAATAATGCAGTTAATCAAATAAATAATATATAATTTTGATCAATCAATTGCACGTTTTTTATTTTGTGTTTTATTTTTTTTTATTTTTTTTAACCCAAAGTTTATTTAGTAAGCAAGCTATATGCTACTGTGTGTAATTATTATAATGGTAATATCAAGTTGACGTCTTTTTGTTTCAATAATCAAAATTAATCCCCAGTGTTCTATCACGAATCAATCTATTGATTAAATAGCAACTCCGTTCCATAATAATGTATACCAAAGCTTTGGAATTTTAGTATCGATCGAATCCAAGGAGCTCGTATCGATTCATATTCTTTGCGGCATCAAGCTACCTAGTGGTGCTGCATTCAGCATCCATGTTTGAGGTTGTTATGGTAATGACATCACGTCTACCATTATGCTAATTGATTCCTTTTACGGTGGAGAAATGTACAATTTACAGGCGATTTAGAAAAACATCTGCTTTGAATTTTGACTGACCTCAAAGTTGTATCAATTGGAAAGGTGCTAATTTCTTTAGAAAAATGGTATAAAAACAAGAGAATAAACGAAAAAGTGTCATTTTGAAGACGTTCTACAGGTTAATTTACAGAAACATGGGGACAGTTTTATCATTTTCGCCACGACCAAGGAAGCCATTGTACGAGGAGGTAAATTTAAATAACTACCAATACGAACTTTTAAACAACACTAAAAATTCATCAAATCCGAGGGACAAGAGTTACAGGAAACATTCTATATTTCTTGGAGGATTAAGTTGGAAGAAATTCTCGGTTAGTAATGGAAAGAAGAAAGACAAAAACTTTCAGCGATTTTCAAACGCCACCATTGTACCAGGAAAAATTGACAACAATTTTAACATCGAGAATGTAGATATAAACAAAAATATACCAAAGTCAATTTCCAGTTATAACATTAAGTCAGAAAAGCTAGATGAAAAGAAAAATGTGGAGAGGAAATCAGTCAAAAAGATCGACAAAGCCACCAGCCCTAAACGGACAGTAATCCAAGCCAGTACTTCCGAATTGCTGAAATGTTTAGGAGAATTTCTGAGAAAGAAGTGTAAGCGTCTACGAAATTTCGAAAGTCACAGTGCTATTGTATGGCTGCGGACAGTAGACAGATCTTTATTACTACAAGGATGGCAGGATGTAGCGTTTATTAATCCAGCGAACGTAGTGTTTCTGTACATGCTGGTAAAAGACTCAATGTATAACGACATAGATTCAGAACATGAACTGCAGGCTCTTGTTTTAACTTGCCTATATCTTTCATATTCTTATATGGGAAACGAAATAAGCTATCCACTTAAGCCATTCCTCGTTGAAGAAAACAGAGACAAATTTTGGGATCGCACTTTAGTTATCATTAACCGACAAAGTGCCAACATGTTGCGTTTGAACAGTGATCCTAGTTTCTTTACGGAGGTATTCACAGAACTGAAAGCCTACTCGCCTTGTATATGAGCCTTTCCTATCTACTTTCGCCATAATGCCAATTATCTGCCATGACAATTAAAAGATAGTGATATGGGAATGAGCTGTTGCTTGTTTTACATCGCAATAGTTCAGCATAGCTCAACTCAGACGTGAAAGGTTCATAAATATGCGAGAACAAACATGTCTTCGGGCTCAGTTGACAAATATGTGTTCAGTAAGTGAGGGAATTGTTATTTTCTATTTCATATTTCTTATGAAATATAAAATAGTTTTAAATGTTTACTTAAGCTTTTGTTAAAAATTATAGAGTATGCTGAAAATATCGTAAATTGATTCAAATTTTACTTTTCGTTTTTCAAAAATTATCTGCTTTATCAGAAATTCTTCTATGTACAGTTTCGTATTAGTCATCTAGCCAATATTTTAAGATGAATCATATGTATATATCCATTCTTAAATATTCGATTCTCCAAAAATCGATAGCTAATGTGATTGCTTCCATGTTTTATTTGATGAATGAAGCTATAATCGATTGAATACCGTATAATCAATGCTAAAACTGAATGTATTCATTGATCGTTTAGTAAACTTGATTACAATAGAAAAAACGATATCAAATTGGGTGTTAAACATGTTATTAGTAGAAAAGTTTAATTTATATGTTGACAATAAAGTTTTCTTGTTTTCTGTTTAAAGAATTAGTTTATTCTTATATTTGAATACGTGTATGCTAATGAGTTGTTTCATTATAAATTGTACTAATATGTTTTGTTACGAAGGGAGCTTTAATGACTGCTCCCCAGCTACCCCTTCCCAAAGATACAAAGTATGTGATGTTATGCTATTTATATTATGTTATTACATTTTAGTTGATTTATGAATATTTTAAATGATTGTAAAATGAAATAAAATATGAATTTTACGTTTGCAAATTTATTCTTTTAGTCTTCTTTGTTGATTAACAACGCAAACCTTCTTTTGAAACGTGCATTTCTGTGCGTATTTCCTAACTTTATTGGATTTTATTTTGGGTTCTTATATAAAATCGATTGTTAATACTTGACATGTCGGGTTCGTAGTATTGCTCAATATATTTCAAGTTATTTCTATTTGTTTTCTATTTTTTTTTCTTTCGTTGATGGTGCCGTTTGTACTTTTCGACTAATTTATTATCAATGTTCCAATTTTGATTCTTCTTTCTTTTCTTGGAGTGTGAACTCATCAATTTTTCATGTGATATGTAATAAAATAGATATTGATTATTACATGACGCAAACTGTGGCTTGGGATATTCTAGTTCCGTATTCGTTAACACTTTCAGTGCGAGAACAAGAAGATAACATCGCGGGAACTGGAAGGTACTAATATGATTGCAATTGAAATAAAAACAATAATGAAGTAGAAAATCGTTTTCCAACAGTTCACAATTTTGATTCACATCTTGAATCAAACAGGTTAAATGTTATACCGTGGAATTTGTATACCAATTTTGCTTTAGTATTCGGTATTGCTCAGTCTTTTGTTGTGCTTTGAATACTGTTGTTTGTCTTTTTGTCGTTTTCCTTTTCGTCTGTTCGACATTGACTTATGAGTGTGTACAGAACAAAAGGTGATAAAGATTGTTACACAGTAACATTGTCACCTAAACTTAATGTCAAAAACCGATGTATATGTACTGAAGATTATTTATTTTAAATTCTGGATACTAAAATGAATTGTGAATAAAAGTCATAAATAAGCTCTGAGTAGAAATTGACAGATCCAGCGGAAGGTGTTTAGATACCCTCCCCCTTTTTTTTTTTTTACCATTAATGCTTTTAAATGGGAACATTTGGTTGGAACCCCCTTTTTTATCCTGGGTTAAAAACCCCTCTTTTAAAGATGTGTGGATCCGTCCCTTCTTGAACAATAGAATCCCCATCATTGCAACTGCCATTTAAGAAAGAGTACTTAATATGATGACAACACTTAATAAAAATTGAAACAAATTCTATAGGAATAACGTCCGATACCGAAAAAAAAAATATGCAGACAAATAATGGCACACTTCACCCCAGTTTTACAGATAACCGCTGCTTACTTCTGACTATATAGCATAGTATGTTTGAAAACCAAAAAAAAAAACGTACGAAAATGGAGTTTGATACAAGAAGACAATTAAATTTGTGTTGATAAAGTATAGTGTTATTATCATAAAAAGATAATCGATTATAAATCTTGGAGTGTTTGAGAAAACATCGCATTCATACTAATTGATTTGATTTGTTTCGATAAATCATTGACATCAGATTACTAGATATAGATAGGTATCAATCGATTTCCTATTTGTGCATATACATATTGTTAATATAATTTTTTCTACATGATGAAATATTATTACCACCAGAAAAAAGTCTATATTAGATTTGTTTTATTTAGATGAATCAATGATCATCAATGACATCAGCATTTTAGATATAGATAGGTAATCGATTTCCTTTTTTGCTTATACATAATTGTTTATATAAATTTTGATATTTATTTATAATTAAATATTGCTATCATCAGAAGAACATATATCGAGATGGGAGTGGATACCTTTTCGTGACGTCATTTGTCGATGTTATTGACATCCCAACATGCGTGCTGATCAGATCAAGGACGTTGATCAGATACATCTATATCCAGTTTTAACTACTTCACTGTCTTACTAAAAACAAACGCATAATTTTCACAAATTAAAATAAACAATAAATTTAATGTTGGTAGGTTATGATTCAATTTATATGATGTCCACATAGCCAAACGGATAACCCTCTCTATATTGTTTTTTTACTACCGAACGGATTAAGTCCAGAATACCACATTTCGACCAAAGCCTCTAGTCCATCCTTTTGATCGATCACAAAGATATTAATCATATACACAGGCAAATTTCACTCACATCAATTTCACGTGATTTTAAATTCATGTGAATCTCACGTGAAATTCACATGAATTTCACCTCAAATGAGCTTATACGTGAAACTCACGTGAAATCAGTTCTTGTGAGTTTCGCATGAATCTCACATGAATCTCATGTGAACTCATGTGAATTTTACATGAAAATCAAGTAAAAAAATCTATAATTCACCTGAATTTTTAAAATAGAGTATTTCAAATAACACCTCAATTTTCAAATTTAATTAAAATCATGAAAATATCATTTTTTTTGGTTATAAATTTCACGTAAAATTCATGTGAAAAATTTCACATCAGATTTATGTCAATCTCAATTCACGTGAAATTCACATGAATAATTTCACGTGATTTTCATGTATAAGCTCGATTGAGGTGAATCTCACATGAAATTTTTCATGTGAATTTCATGTGCGATTCATGTGAAGTTTATGTGAACAAATTTTGCCAGTGTACATTTGGTTTTTTGCTGCATGGTAAATTTTAACCAAAATGTGGCAGAACAAATGCACATGGAATGGATGTATTATATCAGTTAAAAGTGTATCTTATAAAATGCCAAAGTACTTGGGGACTTAAATATATCCTCCCCTTTCCCCTCAAATCCGTAACAAACAACTTTTGTTTACTATCAACTAGCAATTGCCAATTTACCATACACAGCGGTCACTGCCTTTTAATACAACATTAGTCTGTGTTCTTGTCATTGGTAATTTAAACCGCATGTGCCATTTTTCAAAACGCCCTGTCGTTTACCGACCGGGTTTCCGTTTTCAGAAAAGATTTCTTCCAAATCTTTTAGAAAACATCTCAGATGTTCAAAGAAGCTAATCACTGACTTATTTAGCCACAATTCGAGACATAATTGATCAAAGTACATCTAGTGTTTGAATCTGCTTAGTAGCTTAATTTCAACAGTGGTAGTCTGCTGCATATCAATCGATTCTTTAAGATTTTTCACTGAACTTCTCATGTCAAGCTCCATACAAAAAGTACGGATAACTGGCCACTGAACTGGCATGCTCTAGAGAAGTTTACAGCAAGAAGAAAATAAATAGAAGTTGGTACTCTGGGAATTAATTCGCATAGCAACATTTAAAAACAATCTAACATCAAGCTTAGATAGTCTGCTGTACTCGTTGTTTGCTGTTTAAGGAAGAAAATGATGACGTAATATGATTTTTTTTTTATTTCAATTTGTTTTATGTTAATTATGTAGATTTGACAGCGTTATTGTTACAACGGGACGCACATCGAAAATATCAAGTTTTCGGTGTTCACAGTGGGGATATTATAACTCACTGCAACTGTTTCAAGACTTATTGTTATATATAGTCGTTTTGAACTGAGACTTATAGTTGGCTATTGGCTAACCCTTCCGGAGCACCTGAGATCACCCTCAGTTTTGGCGGGGTTCGTGTTGCTTAGTCTTTAGTTTTCTATGTTGTGTCTTGTGTACTGTTAATTGTCTGTTTGTCTTTTTCTTCTATAGTTATGGTGTTGTCAGTTTATTTTCGCTCTATTAGTTTGAATGTCCCTCTGGTGTCTTTCGCTCCTCTTTTAAAGATTGAAGTCAACGACAAGAAAGATAAACATTCAGCAGGAATGCAAGCAAAAAAGTTCAGGACGCCATATTTGTGTGAATACAGTCATGTACGTGTCTCAGCTGTTACAAGTATATTTTTTTCAATTTTAGAAGACAATATGTTTAAAAGTTGTCTTCGCGGTGGTGTTTGTTTAGTACATATTTTGATTTGTAAGGCATTGAAATGACATATTCCATGTCATTATATAGTCATGTGTGTACTCTGTGACATATTCCATGTCATTATATAGTCATGTGTGTACTCTGTGACATATACGCCAAGTGTAATCCAAGGTTTCACCAATTAAGATGGTTTTTTTTATCAAATCATTATGCTCTTCTTAAAACCTGATTTGAACACCTCAAATTAACCAAGACATTAGTCACAAATTCTTGAAATGGAGCTAACAACAGGTACTTGAAACTAAAAATTCGCAAAAACATATTTTTAAGTATTGTAGTTTACATGTGAGGATAAGCTGCCTCTTGTGGTATATTGTCTAATTCTTTTAAATTCAAGCTGCTTTGTGATATCTTTTTGTTTTCAATTCTAAGATCGATATTTCCAGGTTCTGTTAGAGATCTTACATGTTTATATTAATATCAGATTTACTTAGATTCCCGTTAATGGGAAATATGGGCTTTAATCTAGGTTTTTGAACAATTTGTTTACACCATATTCCTTCTTTTCCGTTGTGTTCTCAGATCAGATCGATACCAATGTTTGTTTTTTAACGTAATATTATTGATTTCTATTTGTATCATCTTTCTAAAGTATAGCCTTGAACTGTGTCTTATATGACTCGGCGCATATATATATCGACTGAGAGCAGGTGAAAAGAAAGGAATCGTTGTAGGATGATTTGTGATATTTGTGATCGTGTGGTCCATAATTATTGTTAGCTTGCATGCGTCAGATGTGTTTAAATTAAAATATACTTAAATATAAATATAAATTTTTATTGCTTTTTTATTTTTAAGAGACAATTTCATAATCTTCGTCTACGTCAGTTGAGAGAATAACAAGTATAATTCTCAGTTTGATCAATCTTAGACTATTGTCAGTACACAAACTTCGCGTTATTCTTAAAATCTTATTATTTTTTATTTTTCAGAGACAATTTAATAGTCTGCATTCTACGTCAGTTGAGAGAATAACAAATATGAATCGAAAGGAATCACACATGATTCTTAATTTGAACAATATAGGCTATTACCAGTGCACAACTGTCTTCACGTAATTCTTTATATCTTAGTAAATTTTATTTTTTAGAGACAATTTTATAGTCTGCGTCTTCGTCAGTTGAGATAATAACAAGTAAAATTCGAAAGGAATCACACATGATTCTCAATTTGAACAACCTTAGACTACAGTACACAAACCTCGCGTAATTCCTAACATCTACAGTGTTATCATATCTCACTCTAAGACTAGATCTCTACACTCATCATCGTAAACAATCATTTTGTATTGATTATTTGTCATCAGTAACACAATATAGTTCCAATCCAATTCTGGCATGTAATTCGTCAAAATTACAATATTAGGGGATTTTTTTCTTGTTTACATTCTTCGATTGCGGTCGTCGACACCAAACTTTATGATAATAGGGGAACTGTGAAGATTTCCTTATTAATTGCTGATTAGGTAAAAAAATAGTATTTTTTTTTTGCATACGTTAGCCAATAATAATGATTTGTCAATTAAGGTTTATTATGGCATATGAGCGTGCATGAAGATTATAATGGACCATTCCATTTAATATCTGAAAAAGGTAGTGATCAAAAGTAATTTCTTAGGAGTACTAATTAATTCATGATATATCAGAGAGTATATACCCATATCCTGTTGTTGTTTTTTTGGTTTTGAGAGGTCTTTTCTTGTCTAATTATTTAAAAAAAAAAACCCGAGGGGTTGAAGGCACAATTTGAAACTGAGGGGTGTAAAAACGATCATCTGACGGATTAAAGATTGTCAGAAAATTTCTAGAAGAGTAACAACATCCATCTTTTTCCGATAAACGGAGTGGCATAGCTAATCTCAATGGGTTAATCGTAAAATATCTGTGTTTGCTAGAATATATAGATAACAATCCGTCCAGTTGACGTAAATGTTATTTTATGAAGATCAATGCAAGCAACGTCTTCAATATGCACCGGGCTGAAGTACGTCCATTATTCATAGTTCATTATTCATTATTCAATAATGAATAATGAAATAGTTCATTATTCACTATTCAATATTGAAAAATGAATAATGAATAATGAAATGGTTTATGTTTCATTATTCAAATTGAAGCGGTGAATAGTGAAAAAAATATTAAAAAATTTGACCGTGACACTATAGCTATATTTTGATTCGCAATGACCATAAGAGGGTTTACGGACGACCTAAATGCCACAATATGCATAAAAATGAGGAAATATAAAAAAAGAAGATGGTATTATTGTCAATGAGACAAACATCCACAAAAGACAAAAATGACACAGACATCAACAACTATAGCTCACCGTACAGCCTACAACAATGAGCAAAGCCCATACCGCATAGTCAGCTACAAAAGGCCCCAATAAGACAATGTAAAACAATTTAAACAAGACAACTAACGGCCTTATTTATTTTAGAAAATGAACGAAAAACAAATATGTAACACATAGACAAACGACAACCACTAAATTACAGACTCCTGACTTGGGACAGACACATTCATAAATAATTCAACGGGGTTAAACATGTTAGCCAATTTTGAATAATGGAATGGACTGCTGGTACCCTTCAGCCCCTAATTATAGATAAACCTTCAAGCTCATTCGAAAGCTTATTACGAGAGGAACAAAATGTATATAGTCAACATGTTCCGCAACGCATATTAGAGGACTTAAATGTCGAAATACGCGTGAAAATTAAGAAATAGCCAATTTTGAATAATGAAATGGATATTTTGAATAATGAAATGGACTGCTGCGACCCTTTTGCCCCTAATTATAGATAAACTTTATACCTCATTCGAAAGCTTATAACGCGAGGGACAAAATGTATATAGTCAACATGTTCCGCAACGCATATTAGAGGACTTAAATGTCGAAATACGCGTGAAAGTTAAGAAATAGCCAATTTTGAATAATGAAATGGATATTTTGAATAATGGAATGGACTGCTGCGACCCTTTTGCCCCTAATTATAGATAAACTTTATACCTCATTCAAAAGCTTATAACGAGAGGAACAACATGTTTATAGTCAACATGTTCCGCAACGCATATTAGAGGACTTAAATGTCGAAATACGCGTGAAAGATAAGAAATAGCCAATTTTGAATAATGAAATGGATATTTTGAATAATGGAATGGACTCCTGCGACCCTTTAGCCCCTAATTATAGATAAACTTTATACCTAATTCGAAAGCTTATTACGAGAGAAACAAAATGTATATAGTCAACATGTTCCGCAACGCATATTAGAGGACGTAAATGGCGAAATACTCGTGAAAGTTAAGAAATAGCCAATTTTGAATAATAAAATGGATATTTTGAATAATGAAATGGACTGCTGCGACCCTTTAACCCTTAATTATAGAAAAGCCTTATACCTCATTCAAAAGCTTATTACGAGAGGAACAAAATGTTTATAGTCAACATGTTCCGCAACGCATATTAGAGGACTTAAATGTCGAAATACGCGTGAAAGTTAAGAAATAGCTAATTTTGAATAATGAAATGGATATTTTGAATAATGGAATGGACTGCCGCAACCTTTTAGCCCCTAATTATAGATAAACCTTCAAGCTCATTCGAAAGCCAATTACGAGAGGAACAAAATGTATATAGTCAACATGTTCCGCAACGCATATTAGAGGACTTAAATGTCGAGATACGCGTGAAAGTTAAGAAATAGCCAATTTTGAATAATGAAATGGATATTTTGAATAATGGAATGGACTGCTGGGACCCTTTTGCCCCTAATTATAGATAAACTTTATACCTCATTCAAAAGCTTATAACGAGAGGAACAACATGTTTATAGTCAGCATGTTCCGCAACACATATTAGAGGACTTAAATGTCGAAATACGCGTGAAAGTTAAGAAATAGCCAATTTTGAATAATGAAATGGATATTTTGAATAATGGAATGGACACCTGCGACCCTTTAGCCCCTAATTATAGATAAACTTTATACCTAATTCGAAAGCTTATAACGAGAGGAACAAAATGTATATAGTCAACATGTTCCGCAACGCATATTAGAGGACTTAAATGTCGAAATACGCGTGAAAGTTAAGAAATAGCCAATTTTGAATAATGAAATGGATATTTTGAATAATGGAATGGACTGCTGCGACCCTTTTGCCCCTAATTATAGATAAACTTTATACCTCATTCAAAAGCTTATAACGAGAGGAACAACATGTTTATAGTCAACATGTTCCGCAACGCATATTAGAGGACTTAAATGTCGAAATACGCGTGAAAGATAAGAAATAGCCAATTTTGAATAATGAAATGGATATTTTGAATAATGGAATGGACTCCTGCGACCCTTTAGCCCCTAATTATAGATAAACTTTATACCTAATTCGAAAGCTTATTACGAGAGAAACAAAATGTATATAGTCAACATCTTCTGCAACGCATATTAGAGGACTTAAATGGCGAAATACTCGTGAAAGTTAAGAAATAGCCAATTTTGAATAATAAAATGGATATTTTGAATAATGAAATGGACTGCTGCGACCCTTTAACCCTTAATTATAGAAAAGCCTTATACCTCATTCGAAAGCTTATTACGAGAGGAACAAAATGTTTATAGTCAACATGTTCCGCAACGCATATTAGAGGACTTAAATGTCGAAATACGCGTGAAAGTTAAGAAATAGCTAATTTTGAATAATGAAATGGATATTTTGAATAATGGAATGGACTGCCGCAACCTTTTAGCCCCTAATTATAGATAAACCTTCAAGCTCATTCGAAAGCCAATTACGAGAGGAACAAAATGTATATAGTCAACATGTTCCGCAACGCATATTAGAGTGAAAGTTAAGAAATAGCCAATTTTGAATAATGAAATGGATATTTTGAATAATGGAATGGACTGCTGCGACCCTTTTGCCCCTAATGATAGATAAACCGTATACCTCATTCGAAAGCTTATAACGAGAGGAACAAAATGTATATAGTCAACATGTTCCGCAACGCATATTAGAGGACTTGAATGTCGAAATACGCGTGAAAGTTAAGAAATAGCCAATTTTGAATAATGAAATGGATATTTTGAATAATGGAATGGACTGCTGCGACCCTTTTCCCCCTAATGATAGATAAACTTTATACCTCATTCGAAAGCTTATAACGAGAGGAACAAAATGTATATAGTCAACATGTTCCGCAACGCATATTAGAGGACTTAAATGTCGAAATACGCGTGAAAGTTAAGAAATAGCCAATTTTGAATAATAAAATGGATATTTTGAATAATGAAATGGACTGCTGCGACCCATTAACCCTTAATTATAGAAAAGCCTTATACCTCATTCGAAAGCTTATTACGAGAGGAACGAAATGTTTATAGTCAACATGTTCCGCAACGCATATTAGAGGACTTAAATGTCGAAATACGCGTGAAAGTTAAGAAATAGCTAATTTTGAATAATGAAATGGATATTTTGAATAATGGAATGGACTGCCGCAACCTTTTAGCCCCTAATTATAGATAAACCTTCAAGCTCATTCGAAAGCCAATTACGAGAGGAACAAAATGTATATAGTCAACATGTTCCGCAACGCATATTAGAGTGAAAGTTAAGAAATAGCCAATTTTGAATAATGAAATGGATATTTTGAATAATGGAATGGACTGCTGCGACCCTTTTGCCCCTAATGATAGATAAACTGTATACCTCATTCGAAAGCTTATAACGAGAGGAACAAAATGTATATAGTCAACATGTTCCGCAACGCATATTAGAGGACTTGAATGTCGAAATACGCGTGAAAGTTAAGAAATAGCCAATTTTGAATAATGAAATGGATATTTTGAATAATGGAATGGACTGCTGCGACCCTTTTCCCCCTAATGATAGATAAACTTTATACCTCATTCGAAAGCTTATAACGAGAGGAACAAAATGTATATAGTCAACATGTTCCGCAACGCATATTAGAGGACTTAAATGTCGAAATACGCGTGAAAGTTAAGAAATAGCCAATTTTGAATAATGAAATGGATATTTTGAATAATGGAATGGACTGCCGCAACCCTTTTGCCCCTAATTATAGATAAACTTTATACCTCATTCAAAAGCTTATAACGAGAGAAACAACATGTTTATAGTCAACATGTTCCGCAACGCATATTAGAGGACTTAAATGTCGAAATACGCGTGAAAGATAAGAAATAGCCAATTTTGAATAATGAAATGGATATTTTGAATAATGGAATGGACTCCTGCGACCCTTTAGCCCCTAATTATAGATAAACTTTATACCTAATTCGAAGGCTTATTACGAGAGAAACAAAATGTATATAGTCAACATGTTCCGCAACGCATATTAGAGGACTTAAATGGCGAAATACTCGTGAAAGTTAAGAAATAGCCAATTTTGAATAATAAAATGGATATTTTGAATAATGAAATGGACTGCTGCGACCCTTTAACCCTTAATTATAGAAAAGCCTTATACCTCATTCGAAAGCTTATTACGAGAGGAACAAAATGTTTATAGTCAACATGTTCCGCAACGCATATTAGAGGACTTAAATGTCGAAATGCGCGTGAAAGTTAAGAAATAGCTAATTTTGAATAATGAAATGGATATTTTAAATAATGGAATGGACTGCCGCAACCTTTTATCCCCTAATTATAGATAAACCTTCAAGCTCATTCGAAAGCCTATTACGAGAGAAACAAAATGTATATAGTCAACATGTTCCGCAACGCATATTAGAGGACTTAAATGTCGAAATACGCGTGAAAGTTAAGAAATAGCCAATTTTGAATAATGAAATGGATATTTTGAATAATGGAATGGACTGCCGCAACCCTTTTGCCCCTAATTATAGATAAACTTTATACCTCATTCAAAAGCTTATAACGAGAGAAACAACATGTTTATAGTCAAAATGTTCCGCAACGCATATTAGAGGACTTAAATGTCGAAATACGCGTGAAAGATAAGAAATAGCCAATTTTGAATATTGAAATGGATATTTTGAATAATGGAATGGACTCCTGCGACCCTTTAGCCCCTAATTATAGATAAACTTTATACCTAATTCGAAGGCTTATTACGAGAGAAACAAAATGTATATAGTCAACATGTTCCGCAACGCATATTAGAGGACTTAAATGGCGAAATACTCGTGAAAGTTAAGAAATAGCCAATTTTGAATAATAAAATGGATATTTTGAATAATAAAATGGACTGCTGCGACCCTTTAACCCTTAATTATAGAAAAGCCTTATACCTCATTCGAAAGCTTATTACGAGAGGAACAAAATGTTTATAGTCAACATGTTCCGCAACGCATATTAGAGGACTTAAATGTCGAAATGCGCGTGAAAGTTAAGAAATAGCTAATTTTGAATAATGAAATGGATATTTTGAATAATGGAATGGACTGCCGCAACCTTTTAGCCCCTAATTATAGATAAACCGTCAAGCTCATTCGAAAGCCTATTACGAGAGAAACAAAATGTATATAGTCAACATGTTCCGCAACGCATATTAGAGGACTTAAATGTCGAAATACGCGTGAAAGTTAAGAAATCGCCAATTTTGAATAATGAAATGGATATTTTGAATAATGGAATGGACTGCTGCGACCCTTTAGCCCCTAATTATAGATAAACTTTATACCTAATTCGAAAGCTTATTACGAGAGAAACAACATGTTTATAGTCAACATGTTCCGCAACGCATATTAGAGGACTTAAATGTCGAAATACGCGTGAAAGTTAAGAAATATCCAATTTTGAATAATAAAATGGATATTTTGAATAATGGAATGGACTGCTGCGACCCTTTAACCCTTAATTATAGAAAAGCCTTATACCTCATTCGAAAGCTTATTACGAGAGGAAAAAAATGTATATAGTCAACATGTTCTGCAACGCATATTAGAGGAATCAAATGTCGAAATACGCGTGAAAGTTAAGAAATAGCCAATTTTGAATACTGAAATGGATATTTTGAATAATGGAATGGACTGCTGCGACCCTTTTGCCCCTAATGATAGATAAACTTTATACTTCATTCGAAAGCTTATAACGAGAGGAACAAAATGTATATAGTCAACATATTCCGCAACGCATATTAGAGGACTTAAATGTCGAAATACGCGTGAAAGTTAAGAAATAGCCAATTTTGAATAATGAAATGGATATTTTGAATAATGAAATGGACTGCTGCGACCCTTTAACCCTTAATTATAGAAAAGCCTTATACCTCATTCGAAAGCTTATTACGAGAGGAACAAAATGTTTATAGTCAACATGTTCCGCAACGCATATTAGAGGACTTAAATGTCGAAATACGCGTGAAAGTTAAGAAATAGCTAATTTTGAATAATGAAATGGATATTTTGAATAATGGAATGGACTGCCGCAACCTTTTAGCCCCTAATTAAAGATAAACCTTCAAGCTCATTCGAAAGCCAATTACGAGAGGAACAAAATGTATATAGTCAACATGTTCCGCAACGCATATTAGAGGACTTAAATGTCGAAATACGCGTGAAAGTTAAGAAATAGCCAATTTTGAATAATGAAATGGATATTTTGAATAATGGAATGGACTGCTGCGACCCTTTTGCCCCTAATTATAGATAAACTTTATACCTCATTCAAAAGCTTATAACGAGAGGAACAACATGTTTATAGTCAGCATGTTCCGCAACACATATTAGAGGACTTAAATGTCGAAATACGCGTGAAAGTTAAGAAATAGCCAATTTTGAATAATGAAATGGATATTTTGAATAATGGAATGGACTCCTGCGACCCTTTAGCCCCTAATTATAGATAAACTTTATACCTAATTCGAAAGCTTATAACGAGAGGAACAAAATGTATATAGTCAACATGTTCCGCAACGCATATTAGAGGACTTAAATGTCGAAATACGCGTGAAAGTTAAGAAATAGCCAATTTTGAATAATGAAATGGATATTTTGAATAATGCTATGGACTGCTGCGACCCTTTTGCCCCTAATTATAGATAAACTTTATACCTCATTCAAAAGCTTATAACGAGAGGAACAACATGTTTATAGTCAACATGTTCCGCAACGCATATTAGAGGACTTAAATGTCGAAATACGCGTGAAAGATAAGAAATAGCCAATTTTGAATAATGAAATGGATATTTTGAATAATGGAATGGACTCCTGCGACCCTTTAGCCCCTAATTATAGATAAACTTTATACCTAATTCGAAAGCTTATTACGAGAGAAACAAAATGTATATAGTCAACATGTTCTGCAACGCATATTAGAGGACTTAAATGGCGAAATACTCGTGAAAGTTAAGAAATAGCCAATTTTGAATAATAAAATGGATATTTTGAATAATGAAATGGACTGCTGCGACCCTTTAACCCTTAATTATAGAAAAGCCTTATACCTCATTCGAAAGCTTATTACGAGAGGAACAAAATGTTTATAGTCAACATGTTCCGCAACGCATATTAGAGGACTTAAATGTCGAAATACGCGTGAAAGTTAAGAAATAGCTAATTTTGAATAATGAAATGGATATTTTGAATAATGGAATGGACTGCCGCAACCTTTTAGCCCCTAATTATAGATAAACCTTCAAGCTCATTCGAAAGCCAATTACGAGAGGAACAAAATGTATATAGTCAACATGTTCCGCAACGCATATTAGAGGACTTAAATGTCGAAATACGCGTGAAAGTTAAGAAATAGCCAATTTTGAATAATGAAATGGATATTTTGAATAATGGAATGGACTGCTGCGACCCTTTTGCCCCTAATTATAGATAAACTTTATACCTTATTCAAAAGCTTATAACGAGAGGAACAACATGTTTATAGTCAGCATGTTTCGCAACACATATTAGAGGACTTAAATGTCGAAATACGCGTGAAAGTTAAGAAATAGCCAATTTTGAATAATGAAATGGATATTTTGAATAATGGAATGGACTGCTGCGACTCTTTTGCCCCTAATGATAGATAAACTTTATACCTCATTCGAAAGCTTATAACGAGAGGAACAAAATGTATATAGTCAACATGTTCCGCAACGCATATTAGAGGACTTGAATGTCGAAATACGCGTGAAAGTTAAGAAATAGCCAATTTTGAATAATGAAATGGATATTTTGAATAATGGAATGGACTGCTGCGACCCTTTTCTCCCTAATGATAGATAAACTTTATACCTCATTCGAAAGCTTATAACGAGAGGAACAAAATGTATATAGTCAACATGTTCCGCAACGCATATTAGAGGACTTAAATGTCGAAATACGCGTGAAAGTTAAGAAATAGCCAATTTTGAATACTGAAATGGATATTTTGAATAATGGAATGGACTGCCGCAACCCTTTTGCCCCTAATTATAGATAAACTTTATACCTCATTCAAAAGCTTATAACGAGAGAAACAACATGTTTATAGTCAACATGTTCCGCAACGCATATTAGAGGACTTAAATGTCGAAATACGCGTGAAAGATAAGAAATAGCCAATTTTGAATAATGAAATGGATATTTTGAATAATGGAATGGACTCCTGCGACCCTTTAGCCCCTAATTATAGATAAACTTTATACCTAATTCGAAGGCTTATTACGAGAGAAACAAAATGTATATAGTCAACATGTTCCGCAACGCATATTAGAGGACTTAAATGGCGAAATACTCGTGAAAGTTAAGAAATAGCCAATTTTGAATAATAAAATGGATATTTTGAATAATGAAATGGACTGCTGCGACCCTTTAACCCTTAATTATAGAAAAGCCTTATACCTCATTCGAAAGCTTATTACGAGAGGAACAAAATGTTTATAGTCAACATGTTCCGCAACGCATATTAGAGGACTTAAATGTCGAAATGCGCGTGAAAGTTAAGAAATAGCTAATTTTGAATAATGAAATGGATATTTTAAATAATGGAATGGACTGCCGCAACCTTTTATCCCCTAATTATAGATAAACCTTCAAGCTCATTCGAAAGCCTATTACGAGAGAAACAAAATATATATAGTCAACATGTTCCGCAACGCATATTAGAGGACTTAAATGTCGAAATACGCGTGAAAGTTAAGAAATAGCCAATTTTGAATAATGAAATGGATATTTTGAATAATGGAATGGACTGCCGCAACCCTTTTGCCCCTAATTATAGATAAACTTTATACCTCATTCAAAAGCTTATAACGAGAGAAACAACATGTTTATAGTCAAAATGTTCCGCAACGCATATTAGAGGACGTAAATGTCGAAATACGCGTGAAAGATAAGAAATAGCCAATTTTGAATAATGAAATGGATATTTTGAATAATGGAATGGACTCCTGCGACCCTTTAGCCCCTAATTATAGATAAACTTTATACCTAATTCGAAGGCTTATTACGAGAGAAACAAAATGTATATAGTCAACATGTTCCGCAACGCATATTAGAGGACTTAAATGGCGAAATACTCGTGAAAGTTAAGAAATAGCCAATTTTGAATAATAAAATGGATATTTTGAATAATGAAATGGACTGCTGCGACCCTTTAACCCTTAATTATAGAAAAGCCTTATACCTCATTCGAAAGCTTATTACGAGAGGAACAAAATGTTTATAGTCAACATGTTCCGCAACGCATATTAGAGGACTTAAATGTCGAAATGCGCGTGAAAGTTAAGAAATAGCTAATTTTGAATAATGAAATGGATATTTTGAATAATGGAATGGACTGCCGCAACCTCTTAGCCCCTAATTATAGATAAACCTTCAAGCTCATTCGAAAGCCTTTTACGAGAGGAACAAAATGTATATAGTCAACATGTTCCGCAACGCATATTAGAGGACTTAAATGTCGAAATACGCGTGAAAGTTAAGAAATAGCCAATTTTGAATAATGAAATGGATATTTTGAATAATGGAATGGACTGCTGCGACCCTTTTGCCCCTAATTATAGATAAACTTTATATCTCATTCAAAAGCTTATAACGAGAGGACAACACAACATGTTTATAGTCAACATGTTCCGCAACGCATATTAGAGGACTTAAATGTCGAAATACGCGTGAAAGATAAGAAATAGCCAATTTTGAATAATGAAATGGATATTTTGAATAATGGAATGGACTCCTGCGACCCTTCAGCCCCTAATTATAGATAAACTTTATACCTAATTGGAAAGCTTATTACGAGAGAAACAAAATGTATATAGTCAACATGTTCCGCAACGCATATTACAGGACTTAAATGGCCTAATACTCGTGAAAGTTAAGAAATAGCTAATTTTGAATAATGAAATGGATATTTTGAATAATGGAATGGACTGCCGCAACCTTTTAGCCCCTAATTATAGATAAACCTTCAAGCTCATTCGAAAGCCTATTACGAGAGGAACAAAATGTATATAGTCAACATGTTCCGCAACGCATATTAGAGGACTTAAATGTCGAAATACGCGTGAAAGTTAAGAAATAGCCAATTTTGAATAATGAAATGGATATTTTGAATAATGGAATGGACTGCTGCGACCCTTTTGCCCCTAATTATAGATAAACTTTATACCTCATTCGAAAGCTTATAACGAGAGGAACAAAATGTATATAGTCAACATATTCCGCAACGCATATTAGAGGACTTAAATGTCGAAATACGCGTGAAAGTTAAGAAATAGCCAATTTTGAATAATGAAATGGATATTTTGAATTATGGAATGGACTGCTGCGACCCTTTTGCCCCTAATTATAGATAAACTTTATATCTCATTCAAAAGCTTATAACGAGAGGACAACACAACATGTTTATAGTCAACATGTTCCGCAACGCATATTAGAGGACTTAAATGTCGAAATACGCGTGAAAGTTAAGAAATAGCCAATTTTGAATAATGAAATGGATATTTTGAATAATGGAATGGACTGCTGCGACCCTTTTGCCCCTAATTATAGATAAACTTTATATCTCATTCAAAAGCTTATAACGAGAGGACAACACAACATGTTTATAGTCAACATGTTCCGCAACGCATATTAGAGGACTTAAATGTCGAAATACGCGTGAAAGATAAGAAATAGCCAATTTTGAATAATGAAATGGATATTTTGAATAATGGAATGGACTCCTGCGACCCTTCAGCCCCTAATTATAGATAAACTTTATACCTAATTCGAAAGCTTATTACGAGAGAAACAAAATGTATATAGTCAACATGTTCCGCAACGCATATTACAGGACTTAAATGGCGAAATACTCGTGAAAGTTAAGAAATAGCCAATTTTGAATAATAAAATGGATATTTTGAATAATGGAATGGACTGCTGCGACCCTTTAACCCTTAATTATAGAAAAGCCTTATACCTCATTCGAAAGCTTATTACGAGAGGAACAAAATGTTTATAGTCAACATGTTCCGCAACGCATATTAGAGGACTTAAATGTCGAAATACGCGTGAAAGTTAAGAAATAGCTAATTTTGAATAATGAAATGGATATTTTGAATAATGGAATGGACTGCCGCAACCTCTTAGCCCCTAATTATAGATAAACCTTCAAGCTCATTCGAAAGCCTTTTACGAGAGGAACAAAATGTATATAGTCAACATGTTCCGCAACGCATATTAGAGGACTTAAATGTCGAAATACGCGTGAAAGTTAAGAAATAGCCAATTTTGAATAATGAAATGGATATTTTGAATAATGGAATGGACTGCTGCGACCCTTTTGCCCCTAATTATAGATAAACTTTATATCTCATTCAAAAGCTTATAACGAGAGGACAACACAACATGTTTATAGTCAACATGTTCCGCAACGCATATTAGAGGACTTAAATGTCGAAATACGCGTGAAAGATAAGAAATAGCCAATTTTGAATAATGAAATGGATATTTTGAATAATGGAATGGACTCCTGCGACCCTTCAGCCCCTAATTATAGATAAACTTTATACCTAATTCGAAAGCTTATTACGAGAGAAACAAAATGTATATAGTCAACATGTTCCGCAACGCATATTACAGGACTTAAATGGCGAAATACTCGTGAAAGTTAAGAAATAGCTAATTTTGAATAATGAAATGGATATTTTGAATAATGGAATGGACTGCCGCAACCTTTTAGCCCCTAATTATAGATAAACCTTCAAGCTCATTCGAAAGCCTATTACGAGAGGAACAAAATGTATATAGTCAACATGTTCCGCAACGCATATTAGAGGACTTAAATGTCGAAATACGCGTGAAAGTTAAGAAATAGCCAATTTTGAATACTGAAATGGATATTTTGAATAATGGAATGGACTGCTGCGACCCTTTTGCCCCTAATTATAGATAAACTTTATACCTCATTCGAAAGCTTATAACGAGAGGAACAAAATGTATATAGTCAACATATTCCGCAACGCATATTAGAGGACTTAAATGTCGAAATACGCGTGAAAGTTAAGAAATAGCCAATTTTGAATAATGAAATGGATATTTTGAATTATGGAATGGACTGCTGCGACCCTTTTGCCCCTAATTATAGATAAACTTTATATCTCATTCAAAAGCTTATAACGAGAGGACAACACAACATGTTTATAGTCAACATGTTCCGCAACGCATATTAGAGGACTTAAATGTCGAAATACGCGTGAAAGATAAGAAATAGCCAATTTTGAATAATGAAATGGATATTTTGAATAATGGAATGGACTCCTGCGACCCTTCAGCCCCTAATTATAGATAAACTTTATACCTAATTCGAAAGCTTATTACGAGAGAAACAAAATGTATATAGTCAACATGTTCCGCAACGCATATTACAGGACTTAAATGGCGAAATACTCGTGAAAGTTAAGAAATAGCCAATTTTGAATAATAAAATGGATATTTTGAATAATGGAATGGACTGCTGCGACCCTTTAACCCTTAATCATAGAAAAGCCTTATACCTCATTCGAAAGCTTATTACGAGAGGAACAAAATGTTTATAGTCAACATGTTCCGCAACGCATATTAGAGGACTTAAATGTCGAAATACGCGTGAAAGTTAAGAAATAGCTAATTTTGAATAATGAAATGGATATTTTGAATAATGGAATGGACTGCCGCAACCTTTTAGCCCCTAATTATAGATAAACCTTCAAGCTCATTCGAAAGCCTATTACGAGAGGAACAAAATGTATATAGTCAACATGTTCCGCAACGCATATTAGAGGACTTAAATGTCGAAATACGCGTGAAAGTTAAGAAATAGCCAATTTTGAATAATGAAATGGATATTTTGAATAATGGAATGGACTGCTGCGACCCTTTTGCCCCTAATGATAGATAAACTTTATACCTCATTCGAAAGCTTATAACGAGACGAACAAAATGTATATAGTCAACATGTTCCGCAATGCATATTAGAGGACTTAAATGTCGAAATACGCGTGAAAGTTAAGAAATAGCCAATTTTGAATAATGAAATAGATATTTTGAATAATGGAATTGAGTGCTGCGACCTTTTAACCCTTAATTATAGAAAAACCTTAATCCTCATTTGAAAGCTTATTACGAGAGGAAAAAAATGTATATAGTCAACATGTTCCGCAACGCATATTAGAGGACTCAAATGTCGAAATACGCGTGAAAGTTAAGAAATAGCCAATTTTGAATACTGAAATGGATATTTTGAATAATGGAATGGACTGCTGCGACCCTTTAATCCTTAATTATAGAAAAACCTTATACCTCATTTGAAAGCTTATTACGAGAGGAACAAAATGTATATAGTCAACATGTTCCGCAACGCATATTAGAGGACTTAAATGTCGAAATACGCGTGAAAGTTAAGAAATAGCCAATTTTGAATAATGAAATGGATATTTTGAATAATGGAATGGACTGCTGCGACCCTTTTGCCCCTAATGATAGATAAACTTTATACCTCATTCGAAAGCTTATAACGAGAGGAACAAAATGTTTATAGTCAATATATTCCGCAACGCATATTAGAGGACTTAAATGTCGAAATTCGCGTGAAAGTTAAGAAATAGCCAATTTTGAATAATGAAATGGATATTTTTAATAATGAAATGGACTGCTGGGACCCTTCAGCCCTTAATTACAGACCTACCTTTTACCTCATTCGGAAGCTTATAAAAAGAGGAACAAATGGTATATAGTCAATTTATTCCGCGCAGCAACAAGGGACTAAAAATCGGAATACGCTTCACCTTGAACATTTTTTAGGGTAATTTCTGCTTGGACTGCACCTAAAAATCCGAAAATCTTGCACGCTCGTTGACGAGGTTAAGAGGGCAAAACGTTGTTGGTTGGGCTAGAAGGGGAAAAGTGGGGGTTGGGGTCGTGGGAAAATGTAATTTTGTGGAAAAAAGAAAATACACCAAAATAAATCCACAGATAGAATAAACACAATGGATTGTAAGATTACAAATATGTCTAAGCAGAGAGTTAATGGCGCAAGAGGTAGAAATTTTGGAAAATACTGATGAGGAAACCCTCAAATGGCGAGAAGTAGGTCAGGACTCACCCTGGACTGTCAAAGACATTTAAAATATTGACATGAAGTGTTGGTTCGCAAAAGTTATAACCTTGTGCTGGAAAGAGAAAAATATCCGCACTTGGGGATGTGAAAGACTTAACAAGCAGCTGACCACCGTCTGGACAAATAGAGAGACTGATGGAGCTGTGCAAATCGTGCGCTATGAAATGAAAAACTAGAGACTCTCAAGAGCCTGTATCGCTCATCTGATTCTACTTGGGTTTTTGAAATCATATAAACAAATATAAAATTTGGCTAAAACTAAAAACACAACCTCATAAGGAAAGGAACATTCAGGCTATATTTGATTCATTTAATTCAGTGGTTCTCTAGAAGAAGACTTGTGTATGCATTTCACATAGGGTCCTATGTTAAACTAATTCCCCACACTGGCGGCCATCTTGGATGATGAATCGGCTAAAAAGTAACAACACTTGGTCAGCACCTCATAAGGAACATTCATGCCATGTTTGATTTCATTCCATTCAGTAGTTCTCTAAAAGAAATCATTTGTATGCATTTCCCAAAGGGTCCTATGTGAAACGAAGTCCCCCTCTGGCAGCCATCTTGGATGATGGATCGGCTACAAAGTAACAACACTTGATCAGCACCTCATAAGGAACATTTATGCCATGTTTGGTTTCATTCCATTCAGTGGTTCTCTAAAAGAATTCATTTGTATGCATTTCCCATATGGTCCTATGTTAAACTATGTTCCTCACTGGCGGCCATCTCGGATGATGGATCGGCTACAAAGTAACAACACTTGGTCAGCACCTCATAAGGAAAATTTGTACCATGTTTGGTTTCAGTCCATTCAGTGGTTCTCTAAAAGAAGTCATTTGTATGCATTTCCCATAGGGTCCTATGTTAAACTAAGTCCCTCGCTGGCGGCCATCTCGGATGATGGATCGGCTACAAAGTAACAACACTTGGTCAGCACCTCATAAGGAAAATTTGTACCATGTTTGGTTTCAGTCCATTCAGTGGTTCTCTAAAAGAAGTCATTTGTATGCATTTCCCATAGGGTCCTATGTTAAACCAAGTCCCCCACTGGCGGCCATCTTGGATGATGGATCGGCTACAGAGTAACAACACTTGGTCAGCACCTCATAAGGAACATTCATGCCATGTTTGGTTTTATTCCATTCAGTCGTTCTCTAAAAGAAGTCATTTGTATGCATTTACCATAGGGTCCTATGTTAAACTAAGTCCCCCGTTGGCGTCCATCTTGGATGATGGATCGGCTACAAAGTAACAACACTTGGTCAGAACTTCATAAGGAACATTCATACCATGTTTCGTTTTATTCCATTAAGTGGTTCTCTAGAAGAAGTTCAAAATGTAAAAAGTTAACGACGACGACGGACGACGGACGACGACCACCAAATGGTGAGAAAAGCTCACTCAGGTGAGCTAAAAACGGGCACACAGGGTATGAATACCACGACTTTTATATTTTTAATAAAAATGGTATGATTGATAGTGTGAGAATATGTTGTTTAGGCCTGAAAATGGGGTTCAAACCATTGAATTGGGGATGGTAGGAAAAACCTAAAAGGAGCATTTCGACAGATCCTCGCTGAAACTTGACATGGGTTGCTGCATCTGATCTTTAAGGTCGTAGTAGTTTTTGAGTCAAACTTGGCATCATCGATCTGTTCATCATCAGCTAAAGCAGATCTGACACATTGTTCAACCAAGGACTTTTTGGACTGGGCCAATCGCAAAGTATCGTGGTGTTTCTTTTTCTTTTTGGTTACATGCCTAGAAAATAGTGTGAGATCCATTACGGTGATAGCATTCAAGCAAGATAGAAATCCCAGAGGAAGGGTGGCTTTAACACCTGTGCTGATCAAAGTTGAACCCAGGGTACTGCTGGTTAACACCAAACTACCCACAGAACAAGCACACAGTGTTACAGATACAGCTTTGTCAAGACGTACATAGGCGTTAAATGTAGTTTGATACCTTCAATTTCTGTATCGAGTTGATTCTACACACATTCGACTACAGTCGCCGGTACCCAGAATCTAAATCGTTCATCTATTTTATAGGAGCATACCGAGGAGGGGAATGTTTTTGAAGAGGCTGTTGGCATCCAAATATAAGATCAGACCAGCTCCGTCGTGGAATTGCTGACCACGCTTCAAGTAAAGTCCAGTCCCATAGGTAATCCGGGCGTTTTAGGATTTGAGGTAGAGACTGTTGACACTGGGATTCACTGCGCAAACGCATCTACCACGCTACAGGTACAATCAAGACCTTAAGGCCTTGTTGCCGGCTTCACCAACCAAACCGCTCAAGGCTTCAACACCCAATACTGGTATAATGGTCTTTTGCTATCATGGGGAGTGCCCTTATTTCCAGCCCTGCCAACATGGGTAGATATCCACCTTCTTGTTGCGTTTACCTTCATTTGGGTGGTACTCAAGCTTCCGATTCATTCCACCAGTACCTTTTTGGGAGTGGCTTGGTAATCTTTTGAACCTTTAGAGAGGTGAGCCAGCTTTGCATGGGACAAACGAATGCAGACTTGGCAGTCCGTTGTAGAAGAAAAGAGGGACAAAAGATACCAAAGGGACAGTCAAACTCATAAATCTAAAACAAACTGACAACGCCATGGCTTAAAATGAAAAAGACAAACAGAAAAACAATAGTACACATGACACAACATAGAAAACTAAAGAATAAACAACACGAACCCTACCAAAAACTAGGGGTGATCTCAGGTGCTCCGGAAGGGTAAGCAGATCCTGCTCCACATGCGGCACCCGTCGTGCTGCTTATGTGATAACAAATCCGGTAAATAGTCTAATTCGGTAGGTCAAATTCATGAAAGGGAAGGGGATTGTAGTTACGACGAAAGGAACATATCCGATATCATTTGTGAAACGGTTATTCCATAACGGTTAACCAACTCGTGATGGCGTCCGTAAAATTTACGAAGGGATGATTTCAACTTCACCATTTGGAACTCTTGGTTTAATAGCTTCCTTGTGAGCAGTAACCCTCAAGAAAATCATGATAGGAAATGCAAGCACGGAAATATCATATCAATTGGGAGATATATACCCCGTTTGCAGGTGCTGCTGGAATGTTGCTACTTAGAAATGGAAAGTTCACAATTGGAAAGCTGAAATCATCTCTTTTGTCGTAAAGTTTTGTCTTCAACCGACCCTCATTGTCAATTTCTAGATGTAAGTCAAGATATGAGGCCTACTTAACTGTATCTGTAGTATCCTTTATTTCTAGTTCAATGGGATATATCGATGCGTTCCACATAGTCACCAAATTTTGAATTGTTTAGTGAAAGAACGTCATCTATATAGCGGAAAGTAGAGTTAAAGGAAATTGCTAACTTCTTATCTTTCTTCCTAAGAAGTTCCTGCATGAAGTCAGCCTTAAAATAATAAAGAAACAAGTCAGCAAGTAGAGGGGCAAAGTTTGTTCCCATTGGGATGTCGACAGTCTGTTGAAAAACACGTCCTCCGAACGTAACAAATATGTTGTCAAACAAGAAATCAAGCATCTTGATAATATCGGTTTCTGAGAATTTTTTGTTTGAATCAGAGTGATTCTTTACAAAGTAGGATTTATCCCTCCCTAAGACAAGATACTTGTATCTACGTTGGCCATTCTTTTTTTATGAAGCAAAATAATACCAACTCTTTTAATTTGTCTTTTAGTTTGGAATGTGGAATACTTGTGTAAAGAGTAGAAAAGTCAAATGTTTTAATACTGTTACAAGATGAAAGAGAGTTAGATTGTATGTACTCAAAAAGATATCCACATCTGATTCACGCCACCTCTAGAATAGGCAGTTTCACAATAACTTTGAAGCCCGTATTTGACTGCTGATAAAATAGATGTTAATAATTTAGAAAGGGGTTTCGTGGAGCACTTGGAAGACCCAGCAATATACCGTTGTTTGTAAGGACACTTATGTAGTTTAGGTATCCAATGCAGTGATGGAAGATCCAGTTCTTCATCTTTGGTTGAAATACCAAAGGAACAGAGAAAAGACCTATGATTATCCAGGATTTCCTCTTTAGCAAGTGTTGTGAGGGTATATGTTGAGTTTCCAAGTGAATTGTCTATACCTAATTTGTTTATCAAGCATTCAATGTAATGACTTTTACAGTCAAAAACGATGTTATTTGGAGCTTTGTCTGCGGGGACAACAACATATTTATCATGGAGGTCGGATAGGTGTTTAGCAACATTTGGGTCTTTGAAGATTGACGTAGCATGGGCATTGATGGACCCATTCAGTTTCTTAATTCTAATTCGTGATAAGTCATTTATTCATATATCTCGATCGATTTGCCTACCGTCTTAGTCGTTGAGATATGTTTGCATGCGATTGCTTGTTTGCAAGATCACTGGTAAGTATACTAGTTTCTTGGGGGTTTGAATGATTTTTATACCAGGACCGTCTGCGGGAAAAAAAGCTGTAGATGGAAGACTGCTGTAATACCATTTTCATAACTTATATGGTTGATATAGTACGGCGGCTTTGTGAAAAAATGGGCACATCCTGCATTTGAAAAAAATGTCTCATTTCCGGTAAAATTCAAAATGGCGGACATCATACTTTAATTAGCCCAATACTGGAGGCTAGTATGTGAATGGACGTTATGAACATGCTACTATCATGAAATTTGGTACACACCATTTTTATGTACTCCTTTGGATATATGATATAGATTAGACGTCTTCAAAAAACCTACTTCCCGTAAAAGCCGACATGGTGGACATTGTACTAAAATAAGCTTACTTTTAGGAAGGGTAATTGAAATGTATTTTAAACTATTGCTACTATCAATATATTGAGCAGGAACCTTTCTTTGCTGCTTGTCATTGATACAATGTATAAGACATATTTCTTTAAAACCCTACTTCCGGATATATCCAATATGGCGGACATAGAAATATTGTATTTCATTTTAAAATTTAACTTTTTTCTCAATGTAAAGAAAATGTTTTTGTAGCTGGTCACTAAATTTTTGGCTTTAAGTCATCCTCAAAACCACTAATTTTATTCAGTTTTATATGTTTAAATACAAAGTTAACACTTCCGGGGAAAAACAATATGGCTTAAATTACAAAGATGAGTACTCAATCCATATCTTCGATGAAGAGTTTTGGATACATTGATTAAAACAGAATAAAATCACAAAAGTTCTTAAACATCTTAAAAATTACTATTTTATAGCCGCAAATACATGTTTATTCACAATCGGAGAGTTTATTTTCCAAATTTACAAAGATCGTGGTATTTTTTCTTACATCTATAATGTACAAGCTCCTGATCAGATGAAGAGGCCTCACAAAGAGTTGTCCAAAAGGGTTCGCATGGATCATATTTTCCCTTCGCCATTCATAAGCGTCTTGACTAGTAAGCATAGAAACACATACAAAGTTTGTTACTCATTCGCACCCGCCATGGTATAATGCACGTTTTATACTTGGTGAAAAAGACTAGATCAAGTCGTGGGAATAGCCTCCCTTAGTATTTCCTATTCCAAAAAACATATGTTTTCTTGCTTCGTTAACCCCATCTAATAGGTGTGTTCGATCTTACAACAAAACCACGGATCGTTCTATCAACGTCATTGTTAAATCCATATATGGAGACGTTGGGTATCAATCATCATTTTAAATGAGAGAGTCACATCTTCAAAAATAATCCATGTCCAAAACGCAGTTCCTTCTCCAGCAAACTGTAACAAAAGGTCATGAATAGATATTTATCTGAAGCTTTTCTCACTTCCAAATTCAAGTCAAAGTTCGTCTGCCCCTATTTCACTGAATAGCGAGACATCAATGACAGCAATATCAGTATCGACTGTTCGAGCCATGACTCAGTTGAAGTCTGTGTTTCACTGCATCAGACACATGCATCTTGATTCAAGTGTCAGCCTCTTCGTGTGAACATGGTGCTAAGCTTGAAACATCATCATGTGGTGAATAACACAAAACATCATGAGTAAGTGTTGCTACAACTACCTTTTCCTCAAAATCGTTTGAGCAATCTGTTGCGAATGAAAATTTAAAAGTTCTTACTCATTGTCGTTATCTTTCAGAACACTTTGTCAATTTTGAGGATTTTTTTTGGACTCTGGGTTCGTCTGTCTATTCCCCTTTCCCTAAATGAAGCTCTTGCTTCTTATAAAAATGCTCCTGATATTATATCTTATCTACCTCGTGATGTATTTCAAGTTAATCACAATGCTCACGTTAAGAGGCTGCGATAGAATCATGTTGCATGTGTCTAATGTGATGAAACACGAACTTGCACGAGTCATGATTCGAATAGTCGTTACTGATGATGCTGTAATTACTGTTTCGCTATTCCGTGTCAGGGGTAGACGAACTATGGGTTGTGTTTTGGAGGGCAAAAAGCTTTTGATAAATATACTAGTAAATCAATTACCTTTCAAATGCACCTGGCAATGAGTGGTTACAAACACTTATTGTGGTCCATGTCTTTACCGGTTGTGATATAGTTTTCTGATTGCTTGAAAAGGAGAAAAAATGTGGGCTTCATTGATGGCAATTTGAAGATGTGAATTTAAGGTAAAGAATGATGATTGGGCAGCATAAATCACCGAGGTTTAACTGTAAGATCACACAAACATATCAGATGAGGTAAAAATGGTTAACGATTCAAGAAACCAACTATTTACGCAAAAGGGAAGACTAATTGAGGGTATTCCCTCAACTTGGTCTAGACTTTTCCAGCATGTAAAACGTGCAATATACTAAGGCAGGTGTTTAGAGGGGACGAGCTTGGAATTGGCTACTATGCTACCCAGTTCAGGCGCTAATGGATGGCGAAGGGACAAAGATGATTACTTATTAATAACTCTTTCTAAGGCCTCATCATTTTGGCAGAAGCTTGTACATTGTGGATGTACTGGGAAATGCGGTTCAATGCAAAAGATTCTACATCCTAAGCATCAGAAACAAAAGCCATACAATCTACAGTTTAAGTGGACACATACTTCAACAAGTCAAGCATGACCCGTTCCTAGTCCTAAATATTTTGGAAGACCTCAAATGAACCACCCACATATTAAACATTTCGCTCGTCAGATCAACGATGGAATATGGAGCCATAGTATGGGACCCATACACGGTAACAAACACAAATAAGCTAGAAAGGATACAACGGCAAGCGGCAAGATTCGTCACCATCTATTACAAGTCAAGAGAGGACGGTTGTGTCTCCAATATAATTGCCAAACTGGAACTACAAGACCTCTTTACAATTGCAAGACGAACAAGCTAGAAGTTGATGTTTATGTACAAAGTGGTTCAGGGGCTGATTCCTGTTATTGAACCTGACGAATTTCTACAAAAAAGCACGTCCTAAGAGAAACATAACTGCCAAGAAGTTCGAAGATTACCACCCAACAAATATTGTGGAAAACAAGTTAGAATCACTCTAAGTGTTTTGACATTCCACTAAGCAAAACACCGGTACCACAATATTCAAACTCACTCTTTGAAAAGACAGTGATCGCGTCGAATCAGCTACACAAAACTGTAGACTAAGTGTGCGCATCAAGCGTAGGGAGCGTCAAATCTGCTCTTAATGCTCGTCAATATATCTGCGCGCTCTCTCAAACCGTTATATTTAATCCAGAATTGGTATCGACAATGTATTCATTTTTTTATGGAAATATTCTTTATAAAGCACAAAGGTGTCAGTATTCACCTCAGAAACAAACAAAACCGTTAAATAGACTTATTAAGAAGGGATATAGTTACGATACTGTTGTCAGGTCATTAAAGATTTTAGCGTTAATATTGATTCACTTATAGGGTATTTGCATCGGAACAAAACACATTTATAAAAAAATAGTTGTTGGCATGACACGGGTTATGCTCTTCTCATTTATGTTACGATGATATGATACTAAACCCCTAACGGGAAGGATTGTGCCTGATGTTCATATTATGAAATCATAATCTTTCAGTCAGTTTAATTGAAGTCTGGAGCTGGCATGTCAGTTAACTGCTAGTAGTCTGTTGTTATTTATGTATTATTGTCATTTTGTTCATTTTCTTTGGTTACATCTTCTGATATCAGACTCGAATTTCGCCTGAACTGAATTAAAATGTGCGTATTGTTATGCATTTTCTTTTCTACATTAATTAGCTCGAGGTATAGGTGGAGGGTTGGGATCTCAAAAACATGTTTAACCCAGCCGCATGTTTGCTCCTGTCCCAAAGCAGGAGCCTCTGACCTTTGTAAGGCTTGTATTATTTTAATTTTAGTTTCTTGTGTACAATTTGGAAATTAGTATGGCGTTCATTATCACTGAACTAGTACTAGTTTAGGGGCCAGCTTAAGGACGCCTCCGGGTGAGGGAATTTCTCGCTACATTGGAGACTTGTTGGTGACCTTCTGCTGTTGTTTTTTTTCGGTCGGTTTGTTGTCTCTTTGACACATTCTCCATTTCCATTCTCAATTCTATATACAGATATAAATACAGAGGATGTCGCGGTCGTTGTTAATGTGAAAAATCGGGTCTCCATTGCACTGCTTTGTTTTCATGTGGTGGTGACAATGAATGAATATGTTTGTTTTAGCCAAAAAGTAGTAATTTGATTTTTTTTTAGTGTTTTAGTAATTTTATTTTGTTTTAATCAATCTATCTAAAACTTTAAATCAAAGAGACTCATTTCTTAAATCTACGCCAGATTGTTTTTTTTACCGGAAGTGTTATTTAAAAATTTAGATCAGAATAATTCAGTGGAGAACTAGAAAACAAAGTTTAATGACAAGCAACAAAACCCACAACAAAAGCGTTTTCTTTTTTATTTTGAAAAAGTTGCATGTTGAAATAGAAAATAGATATTTCTATGTCCGCAATTTTGGATATTACCGGAAGTAATGTTTTTAAAGAGATATGTCTTATACATTGTATCCACGAGAGACACAAAAGAAAGGTTTGCTGCACAATGTAATGATAGTAGCAATACATTAAAACACATTTTATTTACCCTCTCTAAAAATAAGCTTATTCTAGTAGTATGTGCGCCATGTTGGACTATACCAGAACTAGGGTTTTTTTAAGACAATTAATCTCTATCATATAGCCAAAGGTAGTAGATAACAAAGGTTGGTACTTAATATTATGTTTGTAGCATGATATTAATACCTTTTCACATATTAGCCTTCGATATAGGGCGGATTTAAGTATGATAACCGCAATTTTGGATTTTACCGGAAGTGAGACATTTTTTGCAGATGTCTCCGTTTCTGAAATGAAAGAGTAATAGTTGAGAAAGGTCTATGCCAAATGTCATGCTTGTAGCAGGATGTGTACAAATCGTCTAAAATATACGTGTAGCCGCCACACTAATATCGCTATTCCCAAGAATGATGTTGATTCTGATGGTATTTACAATGAGCTCCCCGTCTTGTATAGCCGTTTGTGATCAAACCGAACCTGTCAATCGGCCATTTGAATCCCAAGACGGTGTTGATGCTATTGACAACGTTGATAGAGTCTGGCGAGAGTCATCGTTCCTCTTAGGGTGAAACTCGCATTGAAGTCTTCCGCCGGGTAGCGTTCTGCGATGAGAGTGACGTAGATAGTTCGCAATTGGCAGTGGTCGAACACGATTGCATTTTGAGTCTGATCGTACTACGATGATGTATCTCGGTTTTTCCCGACCGCTCTTGGCAGACAAACGCCAGTGGAACTGTATGTTTGGGGTAACACTTGTAGAATCACACTGTCGTATTCGGAAACCACAATCGATCTTACTCTTTCTCTGGATGGTCTTGTACAACCGCAGTTTTGTTTTCATCGGAGGGAAGGAAGGACATGAGGAACAAACCAAGATATCTTACTCAGGTTGATTTTCGCCACGTCCACAGGTTGATTTTCGCCACGTCCACAGGTTGATTTTCGCCACGTCGTTGACGGCAGTAGCAGGATGGCATTGTCGTCCGAGTCGCGTACGAGTGACAATTCGTGCTTGATCGATGCACAATCTTGTTGTAATCGTCTGCAAAGCCGAAAATTTGTCTCGGATGTATGGTGGATGAAAACGATCCTTTGTTTGCGGGCTTGTTGATAATATACCCATGACCTGCTGCAAACCCTGTGTTTTCGGCCTCGGCTTTGGTAGATGGTTCTTTGTACCACAGCTAGTTGAATCCTTGGAATTTGGAGAAATTGTTGGAATAAATCAAAATTCCCAGCATGATGATGGCAACGACTGGGTTGTTCGATCAGCTAGCTTGAGAGCTTGCATTAATTGTAACTGATGGTCTTAAAGAGATACA
Source organism: Mytilus trossulus (assembly GCF_036588685.1). Classification (NCBI taxonomy): domain Eukaryota; kingdom Metazoa; phylum Mollusca; class Bivalvia; order Mytilida; family Mytilidae; genus Mytilus; species Mytilus trossulus. The sequence continues at coordinate 16,888,654 of NC_086374.1, read as the reverse complement.
TGATCCCATTAAGAATGAGAGGCACTAGATCTGCATAAGCAGATGCACTACCGTCGTTTTTGTACAGTCACCCCTCTACCAAGAGATAATTTTCAGCGGGATGGAGGAACAAGTCTTGGGTTTCGATGTTGATTCGGAACTGGCTTGAATCTTCCGTTTGGTGTCTTGCAACTTACGTCATTTATCTAATAGATCAAATGCTGTTGCACGACCCTAAGCGTTTGTTTGAACGCCCTAATTTATTATTTGCACATGAAGGTATTACACAGCTGATACGGATCCCTTTTCTACGATAGATTCACGTGTCATGGGTATGTGCACTGATGGCCTCAAATCGTCTTAGCAGGGCATTGGGATTGAGAAAATTGCTCCACCTTACTATAATGGTGGATGTCCTTGCGTTGAAATCACCTCCACCGCTTTAGATCGGGCGAAGAATCACGCAACCGCATTTTCAACATATGCTCCTCATATAGACTGGAATCCAAAATTGCATTTGCAGGGCCATTCGAACTGTGTCCAGTTATTCTTTATACCTAAAGAAATATTCGAGCTGATCCATTCTTTATCTTATACCGCATAGCAATCATTAAGTTTGCATCGATATTTTCCATTTGCCTTGGAACAGCAATGCTTATAGTTATACAGAGCGTCAAACTGTTTATGGTGAGATCGTTGCAGTGATTGCGTCGGACGTGGTCGTTTTTCTCAGCGTTCTGCTGGAAGATGCCGGATCAACTGGATGGGCAGTGTGAAGTAGTTCTGGCACAGGTAGAAACAATCGTCGTTGTCTACACACGTGTTCTGTTTTCTCAACATCGTAGAACACCATGAGGTTTACCATGAGGTTCTTGCGGCTGGGATCAAGTTCTACGGGGTCTAGTACATGACTTCCTTGCTCGAAGAAAAAAGTGTCGATACTCGGGTGTCGTGGTGGTAGTAAGGTGTTGACAACATCGATCAACGAGAAGGGTGACTTGCCCTGAACTGTAGGAGGTCTCGGATATGTTCTTTGGGGAAGCTTTATTCCAGCGCTTGCTCCAACAGCTGGTAGATAGGTTGGTGAATGGATTATCCGAAGACGAACAATTGATTGTAGTCGGAGCCATCCATCGCACAGGAATATGTTGTTTAGCTGCGTCGTCTTACCACAGTCCGACTTCCCAATGATCGACCGTCTTATCGATCATTGAAGTAGGAGGTAGTGATTACTTCTCGTGTGGGCGTTGGCACTCCAATGAAATGTCCTTAATGTTCATTTATTAAAATAAAATAGGGATGATTTTCTGTGTGAAAGTCGTAGGAAGACGGCCACAGGTAACACCAGCGAGGTAATGACCAGCAACGGGAGACGGTGAAAGGTTGGCAATTGCAAGGTGTGCGATGCCAAGATGTCTCAGTTTGTTGCTACAACCGGTACAGGGTTCATGAACAATATAATCAACCGATTACCCATGGAAATGCATCTACCCGGACACAACTTCACCAGGCCAGGGACTTAACTTAGAAAGCGACAACTTCCCGACGACACCCTGAAGACTTGGTCAAAACCCATTTATCAAGTTGACGAGGCAGCATATCACCTCGATCTTTGTTATGCCCATTACAGTGATTCATCCGCACACAACTCCATCGTTCACGAAGCTATGCTACAATGTAGCCTCGCTTAACATTTGGACTGCAGCATCGTCGGACCCATCATCAGTACCAAAGTTGGATGCGTTCTGGGTGTTAAAAAAAATGTTCGCTGGACCGATGAGCTAGCTGAGGGGTTCACAAACCAGTTCGACGCTAGTTTCATAAACGCTGTGTAGCGGTGGGTGGTGTGGATGAGACCTGGGCGGGCGACCTTTTTGATATGAGTGACTTTTCCAGGGACAAGGGAAAGGAATTTATCCTGAGCATAATCGATGTATTTTCCAAATATGGCTGGATTATACCACTCAAGAAAAAATAGGGGTGACGGTGCTGAATGCATTCCAAGCGGTGTGCCCAAGAAGCTATCGACAGACAAAGGCAAACATTTTACAACAAACACGTAAATCAGCTGCTTCAAAAGCAAGGTATCGATATCTACTCCAGCGGAAACAAAGAGAATTCGAGTATTGTCAAACGTTCAAAACTTTTCAGCCAACTCCACACGCACCTAAATCGATGTCCTGGACGATCTTGTTCGCCAGTACAATACCAACAAACACCGCTATCAAGATGGCCCCTGTTGCCGTAAGTCATAAGGAGCAAGAAAAACAATTTGTATTGGAACCTTTCCCTCTCATTCAACCACCGCGAATTTCCGAAGAATAAAGGTACTTTCGAGAAGGGATACACCCCCGCTGGACCGAGGAAGTATTCACCATTTCCCTAGTTTTGTCATATGTCCAATTGGCCTTCTACGATCTTTTTATCCATCTCCTCAAGGGTTTCAACAAAGTCCGTGGCCGCGGTGAAAATCTAGTTACCCGAGTGAAAGTATCCCTCGTTCTCATCATCCGCCTTATCTGTTGGATTAATATTTACAAAGGTACATACAGTGCATGATCACATTGTTTTGCCCCTTAAAACGTCCAATCGTCTTTAACTTCCATTCGTGACATCAGAGAGACCCTAAAGGAGGTATGCACGTCCATGCCAATACGCGGGGTCATATTCCAGGTAGTAAATATATCTTTAAACGTTTTTTTCGGCGAATGTACCTCAATTTTATCCACAATGGCTTTCCTATCTTCTAAAATCTTTTCCTGTACCTTCTTTAGCAGTCGATCAGCCTGCTAACCCCTTTCAACTCAAGTTGTTTTGCCTGGGTGACAATCTCCTCGTGTAGGGTTTGGGACGACGATGAATTTTAAGATTTGTCTTCGTTTCTATCAACTCTCAACCAACTGATATTTCCTCAACCGGGATTACCCTAGAAGGTGGTTCATTTTGGCTATATTTGACAATGTCAGCTACTAACTCCATGTTCACTATTGGATCAATGTCTTTATCATAACAAAAAAATTCAATTTAGGTCACCCCAAAACCACCATTCCCAATTTACTGTTTTTAGACCCAGTTTTCGGGCCTACAAAACATATATATTCGAACACTTTCGATCCTACAATCCTTATAAAAAATAAGAAAGTCGAGAAACGTACGCGGTGCGTCATGATTTTTCATCCCATAGCTCACAATTTGCACAGCTCCATCGGTTCTCTCTTTGCCAAGACGATAGTCAGTTGCTTATTTAATCTCTCACATCCCCATGTGCGAATAGTTTCCGCTTTCCAGCACAAGGTTATAATTTTGCAGGCCTTTACTTCGTGTCGAAGTCTTTAATGTCTTTGACAATCAAGGTTGAGTCCTGCCCTACTTTTCGCAATTTGATATTTTCCTCATCATTGCAGCGCTGTTCTCGATTGGCCTTAACAGCGGCCAGTTTTTTTCAGAATTTCTACCTCTTGCGCCGTATTCTATCTTTGACCAGACATATTTGTAATCTTAAAGTCCATTGTATTTATTATATCTGTGAATTTCTATTTGTGTGTGTGTGTGTGTGTGTTTATTTCATCCACAAAGAAAACTTTTCCCTCGACTCCAACCTCAAAATGGGTGTGTGGCATAACTCTCATAATCATGCTACTGTTCATCTCTTAATAAGCCTTCAATTGAGGTATAAGGTATATCTGTAATAAGGGGTCAACGGGTCACAACAGTTCATTCTGTAAGACAAGTGTTCTGTAATTCAAAATAGGCATTTCATTATTCAAAATTGGCTATTTTTTTTTATTTTCATGCGTATTTTGGCATTTACGTCCTCCGTGACGTCTCTAGTGGTCATTGCAGCACTTTTCATTTATACTCAAGTTATTCCTCTATCAATATGCTTTAATTTGGTGTATAAAATTTGCCTTTGTTAGGGACTGAAGGGCTGAAGTAGTCCATTCCATTAATCAAAATAAGCTATTTCTTAATGTTCAAACGTATTTCGATATTTAGGTCGTTCGTTACATCTCTAATATGCGTTGCGGAACTTGTTGACTATAAACATTTTGTTCCTCTCGAAATAAGCTTTCGAATGAGGTACAAATTTTATCTAAAATTAGAGGCTAAAGGGTCGCAGCAGTCCATTCCATTATTCAAAATATCCATTTCATTATTCAAAATTTGCTACTTCTTAATTTTCACGCGTATTTCGACATTTGAGTCCTGTAATATGCGTGACGGAACAGGTTGACTATATGCATCTTGTTCCTCTCGTAATAAGCTTTCGAATGAGGTATAAGGTTTACCTATAATTAGGGGCTAAAAGGTCGCAGTAGTCCATTCCATTATTCAAATTTGGCTACTTCTTAATGTTCAAGCGTATTTCGATATTTAGGTCGTTCATTTCTTCTCTAATATGCGTTGCGGAACATGTTGACTATATACATTTTGTTCCTCTTGTTATAAGCTTTCGAATTATGTATAAAGTTTATCTATAATATGGGTCTAAAAGGTCGCAGCAGTCCATTCCATTATTCAAAATATCCATTTCATTATTCAAAATTGGCTATTTCTTAACCTTCATGCGTATTTCGACATTTAAGTCCTCTAATATGCGTTGCAGAACATGTTGACTATATACATTTTGTTCCTCTTGTTATAAGCTTTCGAACGAGGTATAAAGTTTATCTATAATTAGGGGCTAAAAGGTCGCAGCAGTCCATTCTATTATTCAAAATATCCATTTCATTATTCAAAATTGGCTATTTTTTTTAACTTTCACGCGTGTTTCGACATTAAAGTCCTCTGATATGCGTTGCAGAACATGTTGACTATATACATTTTGTTCCTCTCGATATAAGCTGTCGAATTAGGTATAAAGTTTATCTATAATTAGGGGCTAAAGGGTCGCAGCAGTCCATTCCATTATTCAAAATTGGCTATTTCTTAACTTTCACGCGTATTTCTACATTTAAGTCCTCTAATATGCGTTGCGGAAAATGTTGACTATATACATTTTGTTCCTCTCGTAATAAGCTTTCGAATTAGGTATAAAGTTTATCTATAATTAGGGGCTAAAGGGTCACAGCAGTCCATTCCATTATTCAAAATATCCATTTCATTATTCAAAATTGGCTATTTCTTAACTTTCACGAGTATTTCGCCATTTATGTCCTCTAATATGCGTTGCGGAACATGTTAACTATATACATTTTGTTCCTCTCGTAATGAGCTTTCGAATGAGGTTAAAGGTTTATCTATAATTAGGGGCTAAAAGGTTGCGGCAGTCCATTCCATTATTCAAAATATCCATTTCATTATTCAAAATTGACTATTTCTTAATTTTCACGCGTATTTCGACATTTAAGTCCTCTAATATGCGTTGCGGAACATGTTGACTATATACATTTTGTTCCTCTCGTTATAAGCTTTCGAATGAGGTATAAAGTGTATCTATAATTAGGGGCTAAAGGGTCGCAGCAGTCCATTCCATTATTCAAAATATCCATTTCATTATTCAAACTTGGCTATTTCTTAACTTTCACGCGTATTTCGACATTTAAGTCCTCTAGTATGCGTTGCGGAACATATTGACTATATACATTTTGTTCCTCTCGTTATAAGCTTTCGAATGAGGTATAAAGTTTATCTATAATTAGGGGCTAAAGGGTCCCAGTTGTCCATTCCATTATTCAAAATATCCATTTCATTATTCAAAATTGGCTATTTCTTAACTTTCACGAGTATTTCGACATTTAAGTCCTCCTATATGCGTTGCGGAACATGTTGACTATAAACATTTTGTTCCTCTCGTAATAAGCTTTCGAATGAGGTAAAAGGTTTATCTATAATTAGGGGCTAAAAGATCGCGGCAGTCCATTCCATTATTCAAAATATCCATTTCATTATTCAAAATTGGCTAATTCTTAATTTTCACGAGTATTTCAAAAATTTTAAATCCTCTAATATGCGTTGCGGAACTTGTTGACTATATACATTTTGTTCCTCTCGTAATAAGCTTTCGAATTAGGTATAAAGTTTATCTATAATTAGGGGCTAAAGGGTCACAGCAGTCCATTCCATTTTTCAAAATATCCATTTCATTATTCAAAATTGGCTATTTCTTAACTTTCACGCGTATTTCGACATTTAAGTCCTCCAATATGCGTTGCGGAACATGTTGACTATATACATTTTGTTCCTCTCGTTATAAGCTTTCGAATGAGGTATAAAGTTTATCTATAATTAGGGACAAAAGGGTCGCAGCAGTCCATTCCATTATTCAAAATATCCATTTCATTATTCAAAATTGGCTATTTCTTAACTTTCACGAGTATTTCGCCATTTAAGTCCTCTAATATGCGTTGCGGAACATGTTGTTTATATACATTTTGTTCCTCTCGTAATAAGCTTTCGAATGAGGTATAAAGTTTATCTATAATTAGGGGCTAAAGGGTCGCAGCAGTCCATTTCATTATTCAAAATATCCATTTCATTATTCAAAATTGGCTATTTCTTAACTTTCACGCGTATTTCGACATTTAAGTCCTCTAATATGCGTTGCGGAACATGTTGACTATATACATTTTGTTCCTCTCGTAATAAGCTTTCGAGTTAGGTATAAAGTTTATCTATAATTAGGGGCAAAAGGGTCGCAGCAGTCCATTTCATTATTCAAAATATCCATTTCATTATTCAAAATTGGCTATTTCTTAATTTTCACGCGTATTTCGACATTAAAGTCCTCTAATATGCGTTGCAGAACATGTTGACTATATACATTTTGTTTCTCTCGTAATAAGCTTTCGAATGAGGTATAAGGTTTTTCTATAATTAAGGGTTAAGTGGTCGCAGCAGTCCATTCCATTATTCAAAATATCCATTTCATTATTCAAAATTGGCTATTTCTTAATTTTCACGCGTATTTCGACATTAAAGTCCTCTAATATGCGTTGCAGAATATGTTGACTATATACATTTTGTTACTCTCGTAATAAGCTTTCGAATGAGGTATAAGGTTTTTCTATAATTAAGGGTTAAAGGGTCGCAGCAGTCCATTCCATTATTCAAAATATCCATTTCATTATTCAAAATTGGCTATTTCTTAACTTTCACGCGTATTTCTACATTTAAGTCCTCTAATATGCGTTGCGGAACATGTTGACTATATACATTTTGTTCCTCTCGTAATAAGCTTTCGAATTAGGTATAAAGTTCATCTATAATTAGGGGCTAAAGGGTCGCAGCAGTCCATTTCATTATTCAATATATCCATTTCATTATTCAAAATTCGCTATTTCTTAATTTTCACGCGTATTTCGCCATTTAAGTCCTCTAATATGCGTTGCGGAACATGTTGTTTATATACATTTTGTTCCTCTCGTTATAAGCTTTCGAATGAGGTATAAGGTTTTTCTATAATTAAGGGTTAAGTGGTCGCAGCAGTCCATTCCATTATTCAAAATATCCATTTCATTATTCAAAATTGGCTATTTCTTAACTTTCACGCGTATTTCGACATTTAAATCCTCTAATATGCGTTGCGGAACATGTTGACTATATACATTTTGTTCCTCTCGTTATAAGCTTTCGAATGAGATATAAGGTCTTTCTATAATTAATGGTTAAAAGGTCGCAGCAGTTCATTCCATTATTCAAAATATCCATTTCATTATTCAAAATTGGCTATTTCTTAACTTTCACGAGTATTTCGCCATTTATGTCCTCTAATATGCGTTGCGGAACATGTTGACTATATACATTTTGTTCCTCTCGTAATAAGCTTTCGAGTTAGGTATAAAGTTTATCTATAATTAGGGGCTAAAGGGTCCCAGCAGTCCATTCCATTATTCAAAATATCCATTTCATTATTCAAAATTGGCTATTTCTTAACTTTCACGCGTATTTCGACATTTAAGTCCTCCAATATGCGTTGCGGAACATGTTGACTATCTACATTTTGTTCCTCTTGTAATAAGCTTTCGAATGAGGTAAAAGGTTTTTCTATAATTAGGGGCTAAAAGATCGCGGCAGTCCATTCCATTATTCAAAATATCCATTTCATTATTCAAAATTGGCTATTTTTTAATTTTCACGCGTATTTCAACATTAAAGTCCTCTAATATGCGTTGCAATACATGTTGTTTATATACATTTTGTTCCTCTCGTAATAAGCTTTCGAATGAGGTATAAGGTTTTTCTATAATTAAGGGTTAAGTGGTCGCAGCAGTCCATTCCATTATTCAAAATATCCATTTCATTATTCAAAATTGGCTATTTCTTAATTTTCATGCGTATTTCGACATTAAAGTCCTCTAATATTCGTTGCAGAATATGTTGACTATATACATTTTGTTCCTCTCGTAATAAGTTTTCGAATGAGGTATAAGGTTTTTCTATAATTAAGGGTTAAGTGGTCGCAGCAGTCCATTTCATTATTCAAAATATCCATTTCATTATTCAAAATTCGCTATTTCTTAATTTTCACGCGTATTTCGACATTTAAGTCCTCTAATATGCGTTGCGGAACATGTTGTTTATATACATTTTGTTCCTCTCGTTATAAGCTTTCGAATGAGGTAAAAGGTTTATCTATAATTAGGGGCTAAAAGGTCGCGGCAGTCCATTCCATTATTCAAAATATCCATTTCATTATTCAAAATTGGCTATTTCTTAACTTTCACGAGTATTTCGCCATTTAAGTCCTCTAATATGCGTTGCGGAACATGTTGTTTATATACATTTTATTCCTCTCGTAGTAAGCTTTCGAATGAGGTATAAAGCTTATCTATAATTAGGGGCTAAAGGGTCGCAGCAGTCCATTTCATTATTCAAAATATCCATTTCATTATTCAAAATTGGCTATTTCTTAACTTTCACGAGTATTTCGCCATTTATGTCCTCTAATATGCGTTGCGGAACATGTTGACTATATACATTTTGTTCCTCTCGTAATAAGCTTTCGAGTTAGGTATAAAGTTTATCTATAATTAGGGGCAAAAGGGTCGCAGCAGTCCATTTCATTATTCAAAATTGGCTATTTCTTAATTTTCACGCGTATTTCGACATTAAAGTCCTCTAATATGCGTTGCAGAATATGTTGACTATATACATTTTGTTCCTCTCGTAATAAGCTTTCGAATGAGGTATAAGGTTTTTCTATAATTAAGGGTTAAGTGGTCGCAGCAGTCCATTCCATTATTCAAAATATCCATTTCATTATTCAAAATTGGCTATTTCTTAATTTTCACGCGTATTTCGACATTAAAGTCCTCTAATATGCGTTGCAGAATATGTTGACTATATACATTTTGTTCCTCTCGTAATAAGCTTTCGAATGAGGTATAAGATTCTTCTATAATTAAGGGTTAAGTGGTCGCAGCAGTCCATTCCATTATTCAAAATATCCATTTCATTATTCAAAATTGGCTATTTCTTAACTTTCACGCGTATTTCGACATTTAAATCCTCTAATATGCGTTGCGGAACATGTTGACTATATACATTTTGTTCCTCTCGTTAAAAGCTTTCGAATGAGGTATAAGGTCTTTCTATAATTAAGGGTTAAGTGGTCGCAGCAGTCCATTCCATTATTCAAAATATCCATTTCATTATTCAAAATTGGCTATTTCTTAATTTTCACGCGTATTTCGACATTAAAGTCCTCTAATATTCGTTGCAGAATATGTTGACTATATACATTTTGTTCCTCTCGTAGTAAGCTTTCGAATGAGGTATAAAGCTTATCTATAATTAGGGGCTAAAGGGTCGCAGCAGTCCATTTCATTATTCAAAATATCCATTTCATTATTCAAAATTGGCTATTTCTTAACTTTCACGAGTATTTCGCCATTTATGTCCTCTAATATGCGTTGCGGAACATGTTGACTATATACATTTTGTTCCTCTCGTAATAAGCTTTCGAGTTAGGTATAAAGTTTATCTATAATTAGGGGCAAAAGGGTCGCAGCAGTCCATTTCATTATTCAAAATTGGCTATTTCTTAATTTTCACGCGTATTTCGACATTAAAGTCCTCTAATATGCGTTGCAGAATATGTTGACTATATACATTTTGTTCCTCTCGTAATAAGCTTTCGAATGAGGTATAAGGTTTTTCTATAATTAAGGGTTAAGTGGTCGCAGCAGTCCATTCCATTATTCAAAATATCCATTTCATTATTCAAAATTGGCTATTTCTTAATTTTCACGCGTATTTCGACATTAAAGTCCTCTAATATGCGTTGCAGAATATGTTGACTATATACATTTTGTTCCTCTCGTAATAAGCTTTCGAATGAGGTATAAGATTCTTCTATAATTAAGGGTTAAGTGGTCGCAGCAGTCCATTCCATTATTCAAAATATCCATTTCATTATTCAAAATTGGCTATTTCTTAACTTTCACGCGTATTTCGACATTTAAATCCTCTAATATGCGTTGCGGAACATGTTGACTATATACATTTTGTTCCTCTCGTTAAAAGCTTTCGAATGAGGTATAAGGTCTTTCTATAATTAAGGGTTAAGTGGTCGCAGCAGTCCATTCCATTATTCAAAATATCCATTTCATTATTCAAAATTGGCTATTTCTTAATTTTCACGCGTATTTCGACATTAAAGTCCTCTAATATTCGTTGCAGAATATGTTGACTATATACATTTTGTTCCTCTCGTTATAAGCTTTCGAATGAGGTATAAGGTCTTTCTATAATTAAGGGTTAAGTGGTCGCAGCAGTCCATTCCATTATTCAAAATATCCATTTCATTATTCAAAATTGGCTATTTCTTAATTTTCACGCGTATTTCGACATTTAAGTCCTCTAATATGCGTTGCGGAACATGTTGTTTATATACATTTTGTTCCTCTCGTTATAAGCTTTCGAATGAGGTAAAAGGTTTATCTATAATTAGGGGCTAAAAGGTCGCGGCAGTCCATTCCATTATTCAAAATATCCATTTCATTATTCAAAATTGGCTATTTCTTAACTTTCACGAGTATTTCGCCATTTAAGTCCTCTAATATGCGTTGCGGAACATGTTGTTAATATACATTTTATTCCTCTCGTAGTAAGCTTTCGAATGAGGTATAAAGCTTATCTATAATTAGGGGCTAAAGGGTCGCAGCAGTCCATTCCATTATTCAAAATATCCATTTCATTATTCAAAATTGGCTATTTCTTAACTTTCACGAGTATTTCGCCATTTATGTCCTCTAATATGCGTTGCGGAACATGTTGACTATAAACATTTTGTTCCTCTCGTAATAAGCTTTCGAGTTAGGTATAAAGTTTATCTATAATTAGGGGCTAAAGGGTCCCAGCAGTCCATTCCATTATTCAAAATATCCATTTCATTATTCAAAATTGGCTATTTCTTAACTTTCACGCGTATTTCGACATTTAAGTCCTCCAATATGCGTTGCGGAACATGTTGACTATCTACATTTTGTTCCTCTTGTAATAAGCTTTCGAATGAGGTAAAAGGTTTTTCTATAATAAGGGGCTAAAAGATCGAGGCAGTCCATTCCATTATTCAAAATATCCATTTCATTATTCAAAATTGGCTATTTTTTAATTTTCACGCGTATTTCGACATTAAAGTCCTCTAATATGCGTTGCAATACATGTTGTTTATATACATTTTGTTCCTCTCGTAATAAGCTTTCGAATGAGGTATAAGGTTTTTCTATAATCAAGGGTTAAGTGGTCGCAGCAGTCCATTCCATTATTCAAAATATCCATTTCATTATTCAAAATAGGCTATTTCTTAACTTTCACGCGTATTTCGACATTTAAATCCTCTAATATGCGTTGCGGAACATGTTGACTATATACATTTTGTTCCTCTCGTAATAAGCTTTCGAATGAGCTTGAAGGTTTATCTATAATTAGGGGCTGAAGGGTACCAGCAGTCCATTCCATTATTCAAAATTGGCTAACATGTTTAACCCCGTTGAATTATTTATGAATTTGTCTGTCCCAAGTCAGGAGTCTGTAATTTAGTGGTTGTCGTTTGTCTATGTGTTACATATTTGTTTTTCGTTCATTTTCTAAAATAAATAAGGCCGTTAGTTGTCTTGTTTAAATTGTTTTACATTGTCTTATTGGGGCCTTTTGTAGCTGACTATGCGGTATGGGCTTTGCTCATTGTTGTAGGCTGTACGGTGAGCTATAGTTGTTGATGTCTGTGTCATTTTTGTCTTTTGTGGATGTTTGTCTCATTGACAATAATACCATCTTCTTTTTTTATATTTCCTCATTTTTATGCATATTGTGGCATTTAGGTCGTCCGTAAACCCTCTTATGGTCATTGCGAATCAAAATACAGCTATAGTGTCACGGTCAAATTTTTTAATATTATGTTCACTATTCACCGCTTCAATTTGAATAATGAAACATAAACCATTTCATTATTCATTATTCATTTTTCAATATTGAATAATGAATAATGAACTATTTCATTATTCATTATTCATTATTGAATAATGAATAATGAACTATGAATAATGGACGTACTTCAGCCCGGTTCAATATGCAGTGTATTCAAATATGCTTCTCGGACATTAATAACTCTTGAAGACTTCGAAAGGGGAACTTTATCAACATGTTAAAACAAACTTGTGCTTACAACCTTTTGATATTAAATCAGGTTAAAATAAAAGGTTTGATCAAGAAATCAAGAGTATAGAGTTTGCCCAGGAGTCTACAGATGTAGTTTGTCCGAACTGTGGAACTGATTTTTGAGATACTCTCTATGACATTTTTTTGGTGAGAATGGAAAAAAAATATTGCTGTAAATATTCAAAGAAGAAGTGTTTGCATCCGTTTTTATCCAAACGTGAGGAAGGTGTACGATAGACTATAATATTGTAATGAAACAAACATTGTCTAATAGTTCATTCTATATACATTTTGAACCCATTTTATTGTACGTTATTACATTTACATATCGTTATTTTTAAATAGCCTTTCAGTACTCGAAGAATAAAACTTGAGATCCAAACTAAAAAAAAAGGGAGGTGAGATCTTAAAAACCTCGAGAGTGTCCGAAGTCAGAAATATCGTCACGGGATATCCATAGAAATGTCAAGAATTGTATTAAGTTTTAGTTATTCCTTTAAGGAATTTGATGTTTAAGTTATTCACAATTTTTCTAAAGAAGTGGTGAATATAATTTTGACACGTAGAGTATATATTTGTCAATAGTTTACGTTTGTATGTTGGCCTCTAAAATATTTTCAAACATAAAATTGGTTGAATGGTACTATATCAGGTAAAACATAATGCTTATGCAGTAAACAAAAATCAACTTTCGGTTTTAAACAAAAGGAACTCAGAAGTATGACAGCAAATGTTTCATTTTTTTTCAAATTTTATTTCAATATTATTTGCTACAACTGTCAAACTTTGAGTTGTGTTTCTTTATTGGCTTTCTACTTTTTCACACTGCTGAACCTTATAAATGAATACACAGCCGTCTTTATTACACACAATAATAACATCATTTTTTCGATCATAACAAACTGCTGTTGGCTTTTTAAGTTCGTCGGTCTTTGTTAATAACTCAGTAAACTTGGATCCGTCTCCCGTTATAACTATCAAATTATTCGAGGCCTCTCCCACTACGTATACATTTCGTCTACTATCTACGGTAATACCACGTGGTTGTTTGAGTTTTTCGGAACAGAACGTCCACAAAACCTTTCCGTTTGACTCACTGCAGCTCACTGATAATCCATTCTGGCTTGTGTGGTAAAGACGATTCTCGAAACAGCAAACATATGAGTTGTTTTTCAAATTCCCGCTTTGAATCTCGGATTCAGTTTCATCGCTCATATTAAAAGATTTTATATTTTGCTTTGCCACACAGTAAACCAATCTTCCTTCATCTGAAGTGATTCCATACACATTACCAGAGGTTCTAGTTATTTCTGATACTGTTTGAGCAGCTGTGTCGATAATTTTCACCTCGCGATAACTTCCGGTGGAAAACCCAATTTTTGTCGAATCTATACAAGTTAGATCGAACACTGGTACGTCTATAAAATTGATATCTTTCTCATATGTTCCATTTCCATTAATGGTAAGAATCCGTTTACTTGGAGAAAAATCAGCCAGTAAGATTTGACCGGATGGTGATAGTGTACAACCAGTGATGCTTATACCGGCTTTTCCTTTGGGTGCATTGATTTTTGACGAAAGCACCAGACTGGTTTCGCAATTCGTAATAAGTTTAGATGGTACTTCTCTCGCTGTTTGAATCTTACCTCTTCTCCAGTCTATCATAGATATTGCTCGGGGCCTAGTTACAATTCTCACAGTCCCTAGATATTTAATCTTAGCTAAGAAAGTAGCAATTTCACTTGCAATACTCATATCTACATTTATCCTATCAAATTTAGACGACTGCATGAAGTCTTTTATATCTGATTCTAAGAGTGTTGCATCTTTATTCAATTTTCTCATCGCTAAGAAAGCTTTTAGATCTATTTTATTTGCTTTCAAGATCATCATGTCATTTTTCAGCTTTTCGAGAGCCCTTGACTTTTCACTTATTTCTTCAATAACCTTACTTATTCCATTCTTTTGTAACTCCGTGGAGTAATCCAATTCGTCAAATGTCTTCTTTTCCAGTTGGTCTAAATACTCTGTTATTTTCTCTCGCATAGTTTTGATATCTTTTCTAAATTTTTCATTTTGCTCTATGACCAATTTTTTATTTCCATCGCGATCTTTTTTGGCCATTTCAAGATTTCTTGTCTGGCAATTTAGATTTCGCTCAACAGCGTCAAACAAAACTGATGACGTCGATGAACATATGACATCTTCTAAGGTCATGAAATTTGTGCATGTTTTATGTTGAGTGGTGATGCACTTCCGGCAACAAAGCGTTTCATCTTGAGGACAGATATATTCGAATATGTCATTGTGTTTCTCACAGGACTGTTTGATGTTCTGCATTAGAGGATGCAGTTTGTCGTATTCTTCGACTTTAATCAACCGGTGCTCTCTCGTTAAACGTGCAAGGTCATGATGCTCTTGACAGTTGACACACAGTCCTTCGTCGCATTCTGGACACCATACTCTAGCGGGAATTTGATTATGTCGTAAATCACATATGGTACATAAAATACTGCTGGTAGATGCCATAATTCTAAAAAGAGACAAAATAACATACACACGATTTCCCCTTTTCAAATTATGTGTAAGTTGTAATCACTTTTATATATTGAAAATGAGCTCAACCATTATCATTTAAAACTACTCTAAAACTAACGAGATATTTGGTATATTCTCCATAGCAATGTTATGGGAAAAAGTGATAAATGAAAATGAATCGGTATTTTACATCCAGTTAGAATGTCACATGCATGTAAATCCGAGAACATACTGATATAACGCGCTAGTACACACAATTGAAGTTCCAAAGGAAGAATAGTCACTTTAATCGGATACATTAGTCGGTCTCCGAACCAACTAATGTAAGCTCTTTTTTCTAAAAGACTTGGCTTTCCTGAAAAGCAGCAAATACCTTTTTTAAAGTCTTTAGTTTGACCCGGGCAGAAAACGAACTAACGACCTACCTCAAACTTGAACAAAAAAAGGAATTGAATTTACAATGTACGTCAAGGAAAACAGCAATGGAACGACGAAATTAAAATAAAATACATCTACAAGAAAGGCATACCATAATCAACAAAATAAAAGTGTCTTTACAACTTGTCAATCTCTAAATCGTTCCGAGTATAAAAAGGTTGTGAATAAATTCAACAAAAGCAACCCAAGATCTACCATTTCCAAAATAATTACTTGTGCGAAATTTTTTTTTTTTACCTTGTACTTATTTATTTCCGTCATTTAATTGGGCAAAATATCATTTTCACCCTCTGTATCTTCGGAAAAGTTATTTGCTTATGCCCTATCAGTCGAGAATATACATTTTTAAATAACCCACCACCTCCCCCGACATATATCAAATAGTCGTTCGATTAAATGGCTCCTCTGAACAATTGTTCCTACCAGGGGAATTCGCTGTGTAAAATTCATGTTCACCGATTTTACTCAAATTCTCATATTGATTTTCAATATCCAAATTGTAAAGTCTAAAACAAACAATTTCGACACATAGACTCGATGATATGTATCATCATTTCGTGTGTCTATACGCCATCAAAGGTGACATCCAAAGACTGCCGATTGTCATATTACCCGATATAAACATTCATATGTATATATATATAGAGAGCGAACAAGTGTAATTGAATTTTTCTTATTCTGTTTGATTACATATAATAAGTTAAAAATAGGTTTATGTTCGTTTTACCTGTAATAGAATGAGTTTTTATGATTATAATCAATCAATCAAAAGATTTGACTTATAATATAGACATTTTGTTAGTAACTGAAATCGTATAGTCTATTTGAAACCTATCACTTACTAAGGGGTTTAATGTCTTATGACTACGTATTCAATGAGGACGAATATCTCATTGACAATGTCGTCATGTCTTTTAAGTACGAAACGTAATCTATTCCCGAAAATGACTGTTTTGATCAGTGAGTATTTGAATTGCTATAAGACGTGTCTCGGTATTTGTTTCCATACTGTTTTATATTGATATTCTTGTAATTGTTATAAAAATACATCAAATAACATAATGAGAAACCTAATCTTGATTCGTGTTCAATTTTTAGAAATTTACCTGGAACTTTATTCCTTTTTGTTGCGTTGATGGATTTGTGTGACAGACACACAGTTCGTAATTCTCTTAGGCTGTTTTTGTGTACGTTCATGTATTAATTTTAGTTATTCGTTGATATTCTGTGGTAAACATGTCAATATGTACTTTTGTATTATGTATATATGTATTTCTCTGTCTTGGGGTGTTCTTGCATTTATTTGTACTGTATTCATGTAATATTGTCGTTTTAGCGGTATATTTAACATGGTCATAAAGCGCGAGGTTCGGCTAGTCACAAAAAACAGTTAATTTTTTCTTAAAATGTTCTGTACTAAGTCAGTAATATGGTAGTTGTCATCATATAGTCCGTTTCCATGTATGATGCATAGTCGTTTTTTTTTGTTGCACTTCAGTGTTTTGCTGTTTTCGTTGTTTTCCTATAATAGTTGATGTGTTCTCTCGGTTTTTAGTTTTAACCCGCATTTGTTTTCTCTTAATCGATTGATCA
This sequence comes from Mytilus trossulus, assembly GCF_036588685.1. Taxonomy (NCBI): domain Eukaryota; kingdom Metazoa; phylum Mollusca; class Bivalvia; order Mytilida; family Mytilidae; genus Mytilus; species Mytilus trossulus. Next base: position 16,871,503 of record NC_086374.1, on the reverse strand, counting down.
GCGGTATACTACTGCTGCCTTTATTTATTTTATCTTGAAAAATATAACAAACCAAACTAGCTGATATAAGCGATCATTACTTCACTTTTTGACTTTCATTCATAATTGAACAAAAATGATCAAATTTGTTTTTTTTCGTTATATCTCTTACTCTTAGCTAATGCCCTTTTAAAGAGAACTGTCAGTTGATTGCCCGGATCTGAAGCGTGTAAACGTTCTGGTAGGGTGTCAATAAATACTTTTGAAAAAAAATATAAGGTGGATTACATTTTTTTTATTGTTTTATAATGCGTGACAATACAGTGGTATTGTTTTTGTATACATTTAACAGCTTATTATGCATATGGAATGTTAATAATGTCCTAATCATGTATGAACATTCTTATTGTTTGTACTTCCTATCGAAGGAACAACAATATATCAATAATACTTAGCTGAGATGGTGATATAGTAATATTTGTCCAAGGAGAAAACATTCTTAAACGAGTCAGAGACAATGTTGACGATATTTTGTTTTGCCTGTAACAATCCCCTCTATCCATACCAAGACCTACTAAACATGCTGTTATTGTTGTCTATCAAATTTCAAATTGAAAACTTCATGTACATTACATTACATTCATTAGGGAAGGAACAAATTCGAAGTAAAGTAAGATGTTGTTTTTTTATGTTGACAAACTATGGAAAGGACTGATGCCAAAACGTTAAATATGAAAATTGTCTTTAAAGTTTTTGATATAAATACAATATATCGTCTGTTTGAATGGCCGGCATGAGAAGGTGACATTCAAAATATTGTCTCCCGCTGAGCCAAGGTCTCCCTCATAATCTAGCATTTTAACAGGAAGTTTTATAAATACAAGTACTAGTATTATAAATAATTCAGACTTGTTTTAAATAAACTTACATTTTATATACATATAATAAAAATGAACGTGATTCTACTCACTGTCAATATGATTTGTTATATCGTAAGGTAAATAACCAATATATGTTATTGCACAACGAACAGTCATGTACTAAAGTACTGTATTGTGTAAACAAAACTTTGTGTAAATACACATACTCGATTACCTAAACATTTAAAATCACTGATCGATTGGAACGTTTCACCTGTTATATTTCTATATTTAAAAATAAACGTATCATTCAACACAATCATATCTAACCCGAACAAAAGGAGAATATGTGCACTTGTTTCCTATATTTTATTTTATTCTTCAATTTTACATGGGCTGTAACAAAGGAAGATGAAGTTGAAATTTTTAAAAGAATCGATCGTTTATGTATCAAGTTACATGATCACTATTGGAAACTTTTGAAAAATACCTGTAAATCGATAAAGAAGAAAAATAGGAAAGAAGAATTAATGATTTTTCTTCTCTTACATGTATGTGGTAGAGACGATTTTCATTGATTTTATTATTTTAATCACTTCTCTGTATAGTTTATCATTATTACTTATTGATCTGCAAAATAATAGCTTAATCAAAATATTCAAATCAGGGGCCTAATTTTTTAAAATGCTAAGTTCATCAGAATAACTTCGGTTTTCTAGCGATGCACAATACGTCAGTTGCACTCTACGTAAGCAACTTTTGTTTTTTGATGCTCTTCAACTTCGTTATTTATTTGATCTTCAAGCTGTGTCTATAAGAACACCACAAATGAGTCGCGTCAGTGTAGGCGATACGCATACTTAAATTAATGACTTTTATATTCACTGATCAATCCAAATAGTAAACGTTTGATCCCCATTGATATCATGTGTGTACATGAAAAAGCTGATGTTTGATCATTTCTGTTAATCTCTGTTCTGTTCATCAAATATTAAGATCACTCGAAGAACTAAGGGTGTTCAACTTTCAGGAATAGATGGCCTAACAAAGACCTGGCACACCTCTTTTGACATTTTTGATATTCAATTGTTTCTAAAAAAATATAAGTGGAAGAGGATATTTAAACTTGGTGTTTGATTTGAACATTCATCCGTATTATTATGAGCATCCTGATGAGTCTTTTAAAGTTGAAAGTGGTGTCTGGTGTATCAAACTATAAGCAGGTGTATGTGATCCTAAATGCAGTAAAACGAGAAATAATAGAATATTGTCATACTTTGCCAAAATTTAGTAAATATAAGATCATATTAAGTAGTACATGATATGTTCGGATATAATTACAATGATAGGTCATTAAGGTAATATAACGAGATAAAAATTTTCACTAGGTAAATAGAAAGAATGTAAAGTAAATGATAAAATTTCAAAAACATATGAGAAGATTGCTCTTATCAAATGCTTTCAGATTATTTAAAGAAAATCACACTACCTATTTTCGTGTTACAACATGAAATCATAAACAAATACATCAAATAAAACAGGATTGTACCCCTAACATTAACATTTTTACCTATAGCATCTGTTTGTTATGACAACACATTGTCAATATAATAGATTAATATGCTACTGTCATAAAATAGAGAGGTTTAACTAGTTATAAGACCATATTTTAATCGACCAATTTATACTGAGGAAATGCCAGTATCATGTCGGGAATATGAAAATTGTTTTCCATTCGTTTGACGTGTTGAGATGGACTATTACATATTATTTGAATTATCTATCGTAGAGGATATTACAAATTAATGTATGATACAGTAACAGAAATAATCATATTATAAGTAAGTCTGAACCATTGACAACTCTGATGCAGTTTTATCAATCGGATCAACAGTGATGGTGATACAAAGCTGAAAACATATTCTGTATATATAATTAAGAATTGAATGCTTCTTTTTGTAAATTTATTGTGGTGTAAAAGCGTTGACCGAAGTACATTTTGTATGAAGCGCGGAAGCGATTCATTCTAAAAATGTACGCACGGTCAACGCTTTTACAACCCTATAAAGTTACAAAAAGAAGCATTCAATACTTATAATTACATTTTTTAGCTATGATTATAAAAACACGATTTTCATGAAGTTTAATTTTTAAATTCACCCGTGCACTTTATTGTGGGACCTCGTGTCATCATGAATGGAATGTTATTGTCTCATGCAATTGCTTACGGAATAACATGTGATGTGCAATTAGCCAATCAGAATAACGTATTATAATGAAACATACATCTGGTGTAATTATTTCGTCTTAAGATCAGCACAACAATGTTAAATCTGTAACTTTGCGGAAGCAAATATTTGTTATTCCCTGGTCGGGATTCAAGCTGATGCTACAGAGATACCGTGGCACCAATAAGCCTTGCACTACACCCGGCTTGATAGACCACAAAGACTCGTCCAGAAGCAAGCTTTTGGGGGCCGGTGCTACCTTTCCTCGTCAGTGTTTTATCTAGCGTCGTAAAACAGTACATGCTATATTTCACCCGAGATGAATTAACCGCTACCTGCTGAATTTGTTGTACTTTGAAAATGATTGGTTTATTCTTGGTCTCAACAGCCCATTTAATACGTTCCTCTCTTGTGTATCAATCTATTCATTACAGTCACGTCTCAGTCATTACTAGAAACTGAAAGGACTTGCTGGGTCAGCTCTTCTTTACCCGCTATCTACGATGTTGGTTTACTGATAGATGAATCAACGACTTACTACTTTCAATGACAGAAACCAATCTAACGCTGTTCAGCCTACAATGTTGTCTATGCAAACATCCGGGTCAACATACACTTTAAAACCCATTATGGATGGGGTGTTATGCCGAATGATGTGCGAGAGTCTGTATCCTAGTTTTCACTGTCTTTTTACGACTTTGGTCATGATAATGCTTCCTGTCATTTTTTATACTATGTCCACGGCTTATCGACCAGTACTTAAACATCATGGTTAGCGGGCTTCACAGCTGAGCAACCTGGCCATGAAAGAAGCCGATGTAAAGGAAGTAGATTCGTCGGACTCAAAAATGCAAAAACACAATTGAGGCTTAAAAATATATCTGAATGAAAAAGGTAATGTTCACCGCAATATGAACCCTTGTCTATTCTAAACATCATGTGTAACAAATGTAGATCTAGCAACTGAAATAGGTGTTATCGAATGTATTCCTTCACGCTCGTTAGCTATCGAGCATTCAATTCTTCTCGGCATATTACCGAGAAACACTTATTTTGTAATAAAGCTATATTAAAATAAGACTTTCCATATTGAAATTATTCTTGTCTGAATATTGTGTCATTGTTGTCAACAACAAAATATGTTTGTATAACCTGATGAAGGTTATTTCAGAAAAAGAACCAACGTTGGGTAAAAACGTAGCTGATGAAGGTTATTCAAGATAAACAAATTGATCTACACGGAAATCATTTCATTGCTAAACTTATTATTCTTTTGAAGTTCGTAGTAACAACGCCACTCACTATTTCTTTTCCATGATATCACCATTTAGTGTTTCGTTGAATGTTGATAATAATCTTAATCTTTGTCATTGTGCTATCTTGTTATTGCCCAATGACACCAGATTGTCTCTTTGTTACTTTTTACATTTCTTATCTCAAACCAGTATAAACAACGAGGGACGACAGACACCAGAGGGACATGTACAGTTAAACACACAAAACGAAAAAATAAACTGACAAAGCCTGGCTAAAAATGAAAACAGACAATCAGACAAACAGACAAACAATAGAACACATGACACAACATAGAAAACTAAAGAATAAGCAACACGAACCCCACCAAAAACTAGGGATGATCTCCGTACCCTAGAAGGATAAGCAGATCCTGCTGCACTTGTGGCACCCGTCATGTTGCTTATGTTATAACAAATCCGGTAATTAATCTCATTTGGTAGATCACATTCATGAAAGGGAAGGGGATTGTAGTTACGACGTAAGGAACATATCCGATATCATTTGTGAAACGGTTATTCCATAACGGAAAACCAACTCATGATGGCGTCTATAAAATTTACGATGGGATGATTTCAACTTAACCATTTGGAACTCTTGGTTTAATAGCTTCCTTGTGAGCATCAACCCTCTATCAAGAAAATCATGATAGGAAACGCAAGCACGGGAATTTCGTATCAATTGGGAGATATATACCCCTTATGCAGGTGCTGCTGGAATGTTGTTACTTGAGACTGCGATTTTGAACAACAAAGGATCAAAATATTAACACGAGGGATATGCCAATCAATTGGAGGTGTATTTTATATTCAAACGAAACTGCAGTATAATTACTAGAGGCTTTATTTAACTGTTTTCCTATTCTTATTCTTTAAATAAGTATATGTGTACTAAAATAGGGATGTAACAAAAGGTAAAATCACCATAATACTGAATTCCGAGGAAAATTCAAAACGGAAAGTCCTATAGATACACCGTCGGTTACACATAAAAAAGATCAATTCGTTTAACTTATTAGGTAGTTTCCTTCCGCAGTACCTGAGGTAATCACTATGTTTGATTTGGTTCTTGTTGTTCAACATTTAGTTTATGTGTACCGTTAAATATCTGTGATAATACATACTAAGGACTTACGAAATTCAGCCAGCGTTTATAAATCTCACTGTTAATCGACCCTTTATAACATACAAGTGATTTTCACGTGTTTATGATTAAGTGCATAGTCGTGTATTTATGATTATGTCAAATGTACTTTCAAATTGACTGGCTGGGTTGTTTCAAGGGGTATAATCAAAATCACGTGATGGATATACACACACCGGAAGTTACAGTCGAACTCACCGCTTGAAAGGTTAGTAGTTACATTTTCTTGTTTATATCAATTAAAGTTTGATTAATAAGTTGGCACACCGAATGTCGGATAGTATGTAGTTTTAAAATACACAATTGTTTTTGCTAGAAAGCGTGCAGTTATTGCAAACACTTCGACACAGTTCCAAATTTTCGACGGATAACACACACACACACTCAATATTTTTTCAACGGATAACCACACACTGAATATTTTTAATCAAAATTTCATAAAATTGTTTTCTTTATGTTTTGTTTGGCATAATAAATGCATGTCTCAATTCAACACCGCTACTATTGATTTATACAAAATTTTCTTTACGATAAACGCTTGGTTTTTTTGTCGAAAATACAATTTTGATACCACACACACCGAAAAAAACAACGGATAACACATACACATTATTTAAGCTAATCGCAAAGAACGTAAAAACAAACAATCATCATGACATGCAGTTCGTACTAAGTGGTTGTCTTCTTGAGTTTATAGTCTAAACCATTCATTATTTAAGTTTATCTCGTATAAATAATGAAATTTTGGCTAGTATTTACGGCAACATGTGTGCGACTTGTGATTGGATCATGCCATGCTTTTACGTATTCTGTAAAATGTTTTTTTTTAATTTTAGGACATACAATGACCAGAAAAAAATCAAAGCTTGATTTAAACAAAAATAAAAGAAAGAGGGATACATCAAAATCCACTGAGTCTGATGAACTTTTGGTCTTTTGATGATGTCTTTCTACATGTCCTTGAAGATATCTTTTTGATTTGAAAACTCTACTGCAAAAAGTGCATTTGGCTGATTCTGTGTTGTGTGCCTTCTTATGCTCCTGGATATACCGTTTTTGTGTGAAGGTCTTGTTACAAATATCACATTCTTGAGTAAGACCTTCAGCAACTTTGTGGGTTTTGCTATGCCTCGAAAGACTGCTTCTGAAGCGGTATGCTTTGCCCTATATCTTGCAAATGTTGGATTTTATCCCTGTGTGCATATCCATGTGGTCTTTCAGATGGGATGCACGACCAAAAGAGGGACAAAAGATGCCGAAGGGACAGTCAAACTCGTAAATCTAAAACAAACTGACAACGCCATGGCTAAAAATGAAAAAGACAATTAGAAAAACAATAGTACACATGACACAACATAGAAAACTAAAGAATAAACAACACGAACCCCACCAAAAACTAGGGGTGATATCAGGTGCTCCGGAAGGGTAAGCAGATCCTGCTCCACATGCGGTACCCGTCGTGTTGCTTATGTGATTAAAAATCCAGAAATAGTCTAATTCGGTAGGTCAAATTTATGAAAGGGAAGGGGATTGTAGTTATGACTTAAGGAACATATCCGATATCATTTGTGAAACGGTTATTCCATAACGGTCAACTAACTCGTGATGGCGTCCGTAAAATTTACGAAGGGATGATTTCAACTTCACCATTTGGAACTTCCTTGTGAGCAGTAACCCTCTATCAAGAAAATCATAAGCACGGGAATATCGTATCAATTGGGAGATATATACTCCGTATGCAGGTGCTGCTGGAATGTTGCTACTTAGAAATGGAAAGTTCACAATTGGAAAGCTGAAATCATCTCTTTTGTCGTAAAGTTTTGTCTTCAACCGACCCCCAAATTTAAATGTAGCTTCAGTTTCGGTTTGTGTGTGTGTGTGTTATCCGTTAAATTAATGGGGTGTGTGTGGTATCATTTTTGAAAATCGGCTATTCTCCTGTCAAACGACCTTTTATCGTTATTATTTGATTGATTAAATCAAAATTAAAGAAAATGAATTAAAAAATGCATTCTTTTTCCACTTAAAATTCCCATAACATTGACTTTTCAGAAATTTTGTTATAAAAACATATGAGGTGTGTGTGTTATCTGGTGAAATTTTGGAACTGTGTCGAAGTGTTAGCATTAACTGCACGCTTTCCAGCAAGGAGAATTATGTATTTCAAAACAAGATAGAATCCGACATTCGGTGCACTACCTTATTTATTTAATTTTATTGATATAAACAAGTTAATACGACTACTTACCTTTCAAGCGGTCTGCTCGACTGTTACTTCCAGTGTATGTATATACATCACGTGATTTTGATTGTACCCCTTGTGTTTTATTTGTCTGCATTTTGTTACAGTTTAAACTGTCGTGAGTATTTAAAATTCATTTCAAAGTTCAAGTGTCGACATTTTGCAAACAATAGGGTCTATTCCTCACTTTGTGTCGCGTTTCTTATAGCTGTATTACATGCACATGAAAATTAAATTATTCATTTTTTGAAAGCTGACTGAATAGATTCAGAATGAATTCAACGAAAACTACTACACCAGCAGAAAAATATCTGATGATAGTTTAAACATAAAAATCCCTACAACATGTTCTTACATTTATAGTTTCTTTCACGTATCGGATAGATCAAATTATCGTTTTTGTCTGGAATTTAAATGAGAAATGCATGTTTATCTTATATCGACTATGCTGCTTGTGATACCATTCAATGGAATTACAACCTCTTCTTATATGTAACACTCAGGAATGTGTCCACTCCAAGAATGTGTCCGATATGTTGAGAGTGTCATTGGGTCAAATGCTGTCAAATTGACATTTAACGTATAGCAGAGAGTTTTCAAGATTTTCCTTTCAAAGCAAGGTCGTCCAAATTTTTAAAATCAATGCAATACCAAATTTGGTGAAAGAAGGTGTATTCATTAAGGATGAGATGTTATAATGTTCTTTCTAACTACCCATACTTATCATCAATGGAAAATGAATGGAAAAGTGTTGCACATAAGCATCAGTCTGTTTTATTTACATGTATTACTTTCTTGTTTACATATTTGTATGACACAATTATGTCATCGAACTTGAAAATGTTAGTGCATTGATGACATGATCTACACGACCGTTGCCATATATAGACAAATGTGAAAATCAGCGTAAAATAGGATAACATTGAATACGTTCTAGATTATACTTTGTAAACAGCCCTGCCGTTGAATACAAAATATGAATAAGAGTTACGAAGAGTCAATTCAACAAATGTACTTCATGAAATTGCATTTGGAAGCCAATCTGATATCTGAATAGTATTAAATATAGATTAAGAAATGCAATAGTAATATACCGCAGTTTGGTAGTCAGAAATCGGTTAACAAATGGAAAACTGCAAAAAATCGAATTTAATTCGGTGCACCAAATGCCTATCCTTATCATGTATTACCTAAAGGTGGCGCTAAAATTTAAGTTATGGAAACTTCCTATCTGATTTGTTGCATATATTTAGGTGTAATATCACCAAATCAAAGTACGTCACATATGGTTTTACTAGTATACAAAAAAAAGAAGATTTCCTTCAATTTGATAAGTCGTAGTAAACAAAGACTACATTTCATTACACTTAAAAAAAAAAGTCTGAGTCATAAGTATATATCTTGGGTTTTTCTTAGCACCATTCTTCTCTATTGATATTTCTTTAGAATATTTTGGGAACTTGAGGTTACATGGTTACTTCAGCTTGTACACAGGGGAAATAGGTATATTGAAAGTTAACTTCCAGTGATGGCTATTATCTCATATTTAATGAAACGTTATGTGAAAGTTTGTTTGTAGAACTGGACAGGATAATCTTTAATCATGCCAAGTATGTCTTTGTTACAAAACAAAGATAAATTCTGCCCAATTTTTTGAAAAGGTAAAATTTAACAGAGACTTATGGAGGAAACAACTGTGGTACTACACCTTATATAGGAAGCTGCATATGCAACTTTGAACTTGAATGTACTCTCGTTTGTTAAATTTCATAGAATTCAAGTAAGATATTACAAAGAAAAAAAAAAGACTTGAAAAAGGACTCTACTTAGAATATATGTAGTCAGAGGAAGCCAAACACAGGGTTTTGTGAAGCTTTTTCTGAATTTTGCTATACAAGTGTAATAGAAAAAAGTCATAAGTATACACTGTAAGTAAATATACAATTATAAGAAAATTAAATTATTTTTGAATCAGTAATAAAACAATATTCACTAAAATGAAAGCTTCTTATGTCCATCTTTGTACAAAACTTGATAGCAATGTTTGAAATAATACGTTTACAAAGGAAACAAAAATCAGTATTTACCAATAGTTTGTTTCTATCAACGTAGGCATGTGAACATAATTTTAAACAGTTGGTTTTTTTTTGTTAGTAATTTCATGTTAATCTGTTAGCACATAAAACACAAGTAACTCGAAACAAACTGAAAGGTCGGGTAATTTGTACGATCGTTACTGTACTTAAATATTATGATAGTCAATTGCTATATGACTTTCATACAAATAACGTACATTAATGTAAGGGATAATTCACAACAAAAATAACCAATGCAACCTTGTTTCTTTTTCAATTTTTGTAGTCAATACAAAATACGATTTATTGCGACTACTCTACACGTAAACTGATATGATTACTCAACTTCAGTGAACCACTTTAAATGTTTTGCTTACTCTCGTATTATATATAACCAACTGAAAAAAAAACCCCAAACATTTATTTGGAATATTAAAATATAACTGACGAATAACGCTACGGACGCACGAAATTTTCATATTTTATTCAGTTATTTACTTGTTGGTAAACTATGGTTTCATACTTTTAGTCCAGTCAAACTAAGATTTAACCTCAACTAATTGCAACAGAAAATGTTTTAGTTCTAATCTATAGAATTATGCCCTTTATATACACAGAAAAAAAGTCCCCTTAAATCTAACTGGAGGAAAACTTAAAATCAGCATTTTTAATTTCCTATGGAAATTAACATTGGATGGGGAGATAACTCTTACAAAAATGAGTCTTTTTTGGTCAGTTTTTGGTTGTTTTTCTTGAAATTTATGTAAAGAATGATACTTTGATGGGGTTATAAGTTTATATTTGACTAAATAATATAATCTTCTGCTCATGAAATGTACAAAACCGAAGTGGTATGGGTATTTTTTTTTTTTTTGTATTTTTCATTCAAGAAATTGCAAATTTGAAGCTTTGTGACCATTTGGCAAAAATCATGTGAAAATTTGGTATTGTTTATAACTGTATTTTATATTTTTTTAGCAACTTACTTATCTAAAGAAGCTTTAAACCACAAAAAGAACAGTACATGCTTATTAATTTTGATCAAATCTGAGATTCTTTACCTTGACATGTTGAAAAATTCAATAAATGGTCAACTAATGAATTACAAAATCTAGATTATAGCTTGATAAAAGATATAAAAACACCTTTAGAGTTGTTTCTTATACTCTAAAGACCGCTAAAAAATCAAGAATCAATACATTCTGATGAATAGAAGCAGTAAAGTTATAATTTTGTATCAATTTTATTGATATTTCTGCCTGTTTTGCAAGAGTTATCTCCCTTTTCAATGCAAATCTCCATAGGAATTTTAAATGGTGTTTTTTTTAGTCTTCCTCAAGTTAGATATTATGGGAATTTTTTCTGTGTATATTTGGGGTATAATGCTAAAGATTTAAAATTAAAAATCTTCTGTTGCAATTACTTAGGGGTTAGGGTCAAATTTCTGCTAGATTGACTGGACTATTTGTTTCGACATTAAATGCCAATGATACTTAAAATATTTTATATTTAACTCAATTTACAGTTTGTAAGATAATATAAAAACTTGACAACAATATAACCGAAGGATAAATGCATACAATTACTCTTATTTACATTAATTTCGCAAATGTCACACACAAAGCAAGAACTGTTCAAGGTTCTCCTTACAAAACATCACACCCATGGTACACAAAATGGAATAAACAGCTGCTTTTATATCTTTAAACACAAGGTTAGCATTGAGAATGATGTGATTTTGTATCTGAAATAATCACCAATGGAAGATGCTAGCAAATATGGAACATAATGTTGCAATAATTTGCTTAGTTGCCCAGTCTTTAGTTTTCTATTGTTATGTTGTTCGTCTGACGGTCTTTTTATTTATCCATGACATTGTGAGTTTAATGTCGACGTATGAGTTTCAATATACCTTTGGTGTTTTTCGTTTCTCTTTAACAATTAAAGGTGGTATAGCTTCACCACATCTATAGCTTATTATTAAGTTATAATAGTCGATATAATTTAAACAATGAAATCATCATTTTAAATTAGTTTTTTAAGTTTTTGCTGAAATGATATGTTCAACTGATGCCTCAACTAGACAATATAAATAAGAATATGTGGTAATAGTGATAATGAGACGTGATCACAATGTACAAAAAGTTATCAAAAATAGGTAAAAGTACGGCCCTCAACAAGAAGATAGCACAACGCTATTTTGAAAGATGTAGAAAACAAAATGGTAAAACTGAATTACATTTGTGAAAAAGGATTTGCACCTTTATCATTAATTACTTTACATCAATATTTTTTAGTTATCATTTATAGCATTTCAAGAAATTTAAACATAAGGTTCTTTGTCTGGCATTTCAAATTATATGCCGGATAAATTTTGTTTAGACGAAGATATAGCAACATGAGCCACACATTTTCCACTCGGTAATCGCGAAATACTATTTCGATAATTTGTCTATTTATGTTTAGGAGTTACTTTAAGTAATATTCTTAAATATGCTGCACCATATTACCATCAGTAACATTTATTTCTTGTAAGTGGCGCTCAAATTTAAAAAAAAACAAACACGGAAACTAGCCTGCGGGTATATGACATTTTTGGAGACATCCACCAACACATAGAATTTAAGGATATTAATTAATCTGATTCAGTTATGTTTATATCCAAATTGTTTTATATCGTCACTGAGATAAATTTAGTATCTTCCATAGAATTCGTTTTCAGTCACCTAAGACATGTAACTAACTTTTAAACTTGGTTTTCGATCATTAAACGTAGATCTGCATGCACAGCCAATATTCTTCTAAGTTTCGTTGTTTATATCCGTATTCAATTTCATACTGTTAACAGAAATCAAATTCAGAAGTATTTTAAAGACAAATTAACCCTTGCAAACCGATTTTATTTTAAATTTGTTTTGTCTTTAGTTAAAGTACAGAAATACAAACGAAAAACAATTTGCCTTAAGTTATATTAATTTTAACGAATAACATCAATTAGCAAATTTAAATTCTTTATTTGGTCTTGTTATACGTATATTAGTTTTGAAATAGTAAACATAACAGACGTTAAACAGTTGTTTATTTATTGACCAATATTTTCGAAACTTTGATTCGACGGTGAATTATGTTGGTACCTTGGTACTCGTACTATTCCTTATATCACTCTCTTGACAGTTTGTCAGAAACTATCAAAATTTGATAACAACATTGTAGGAGTGTGTACAAGTTCACTTTGTTAATATAACATTGTCTTATGTCACAAATAAAGAAGGGAGTTTTCAAGGTTATGTGATTCAGTTAAAATTGTATTGTTTATGTTTATTTTTTTGTAAAAAGTAATTCTATGAAGATTCAAAATCGTTGTTTATGATTATAAAGTGTTGATACCTGACTGTATTCGTATGTCGAATTTGTTAAATATATGACCGCATATCAATAAAGGAGATAAAAAAAGTAGTTCTTTGTGATGAGTTTTAAAAAGTAATAGTTTTTTCTAAGTATAAAATGATGAAATGAAAACATGTTTCTCTTGGTCATGATCAAATTCATAAGACTGAAAATGTGGCTTGCCAAACGAAAAAGCTTCCGCTCAAGTTCGTAAAATGAAATTAATGTTGACTGATTTATTGATAAAAACACTTTAACGCAGTCTTATATTAAAAGAGAGAAGAAAGAATCCAAGGGGTATTCAAATTCATAATTCGAAAACAAACTGACAATGTCTTGTCCAAAAAACTAAAAATGATGAAAAGACAAACAGTTTACAAAACACAAGAAAACAAAAAAAAACGAGCACCACTACTCCCAACAAAAATTGGGAGTGATCTCAGATGCTCAGAAAGAGTAACCAGTGCCAGCTCCAAATGTTGAACACGTCGTGTTACTCATCCTTCGGCGTTGACGACGAAGACCCCGAATGCACATTGCTGGATCGAAATGTCTCGACTTTTATCGTAGGCGAATAAAAAAATGTTAAACTACGTCTACTTTAGTAAAAGGTAAAAATGCTAAACGATCTTGTGCCTTTACATTGACTGTCTTCAATAACATTGATTACCATTTTTTAAAGTAGATTATTGTCTTTAAAAAAATCCGGGAGATATAAAGAAGACATTAAAAACTTCTTAAACAATTAGCTTTTGAAAGTATACTTACAAGATATGAAAAGAAAGGAAATCGTAAGTGGGCAAATTTGATATAGCATTACATGGATAAAATCAGAGGATTCTGAAATTGAGACAAAAAATGAAAATCAAGTTCAGAGAAAATCCATTAGTCAGTCATGGACATTCACTGTATTGAATTTCATACGTAAGTCAGAAAGTGTTTCAGCAACAAATTAACTAATGCTTTCGGTTTCATTCTAAATTTGCTTCAAAATTAGCAACATCAATTGTAAATATTTTACGACTATTTCACAAGTAATTTAACATATATCGACCATAATCAATATGTACTCCTATAATGTTTTTTCTTGGTCTTTAATTACATATTAACTTTCTGAAAAAGTACAAATATGAATTGAAACTTTAAAATATGACCGTTATGTTCGTTGTGTTTCTGTTAGTATATTTTAAGTATTCCATAGTTGGGATGAACTTTGAATGCCAATGGTACTCTGAGCAATAACTTTTTCATATATAACTCTTCTCGCAGTTTTTCATCAATCCATCAAATATCAAAATTTGACAACAACATTAAATGTAGGAGTGTTTACAATGTAGTTTTATTTTGCACAACATGTCCCAAGGTCACTAATTAAGCATGGAATTTTCAAGGTTTTCTTTTTTCTTTTTATTTAAGGAGGTATATTACAGACATGAACAATAAATAAATGTTAATACTATATACTGAACTCTTAATCGTTAAAAGTTGGAAAAGTTGTTTATACATTTTAGTGTTGAATTATAAATTATAGTATGTGGATAACTAGATTAACCAAAGAAAATTCTACCAGTACTATCTTATGTAAGAATGTCATTGTGACGGATATTTTTTAGGGATTTTGATTTCCTTTTTTTTTCTTTTTTCGAGTTTTATCATTTCGTTTTGATTGACGTCTATGAAGAATGTAAAAGGTACATCTGAGGCTATGCACAATCCATGACAACAAACCTTATCCCCGGCTTAGTATATATCTAGGAGTTTGATTGGTTAACGCACGTCGTTACAAAACCCATAGCCCCTGGGTGTTGCTAACCCATATCCGCGGACGTTGCTAACCATTATCCCGGGGGACTTCGCGCAAGTTTTCCTCAGTTCCACGATCGCTCCTTGTGAAATATTGAATTCTGTAGATTATCCATGATGTTTGTAATTAAATATTTAATTCATTAACGATTTTGTCCTATTATGCCGATCATTTACCCTCATTTCATTAAATGCATCACTTGTCTGCCACATTTTCAAGGAATGGGACTACTGACCTAGCTATGCAAATTACCCACGTTGACGTTACACCATCTATGGCGTAACGCTCACAACGTTAAGCGCCAAATTTGACTCAATCCAGTTTCTCTGTCTCCTTATTAAAAACGTCTTATATTTGACTACTTGTAGGGTTCTACACCCCGTAAAAAGTATGTAAAATTTCCAAATTTTAATAAAACTTTTTTAGATAATGAAAAAAACGCTGTTTTCGCGTTACACTTTGTATCCGAATTTCCCTAACACTCGCCCGATTCGGAATAAGACCGGGGATAAATTCGTTATCTACGTTCATATCTGTAGATATGGATATTTTAACACCCTTCAGTACCCTGTACACCCTTCGGCTACGCCTCATGGTGTACTGGGGTACTTCAGGGTGTCAAAATATCCATATCCACGGATATGAACGTAGATAACTTATAATAAAATGACAGATCGGTCAAATACAGTTTTTCTTTTGGTTTTGGTAACGGAACTGTTTAACGTTTTCTGTCTTTGTCGTTAAATTGTGTTCTTTAGTGCTCAAGCTAGGATGAAATAAATGATTCAAGAAACGAAATTATATTAAGTTTTCAAATTTTAAATCTTCTACATATACCATCCAGAAAGTAGTTAACTGACCTAGAGCGGCAATACACATAATATCCAAAAGTACTAGTAACGTAGTATCAGTATCAAACAAAAGGCAAGTAATTGTTCACAAACATTCAAGTCCGGTGTGAAGTTAGGTGTACCCTCAGAAGAACATTTGTCCTATCCAGAATTCATTGACGATGTTTTGTTCTTTAATTCAAAATTGAAAAGTGTATACAAACAAAGTAAAATAACAAAAAAAAGAAATTTCAAATCGGAAAGTCCCTTATCAGGTGACAAAACCAAAATCTCATACACATGAAATGAATTGAAAACATTTCTAACTTGGTACAGGCTTTTTTTCTTACGTAGAAGCTGGTGGTTTAGATTTGGTTTTATAGCTAGCTAAATATCTCACTCGTATGAAAGTTGTGTACAATTTCATTATATAAACAACAATGGGTCAACAAAAGAAATACATACTAGTAATAGGTAAAAATGCCAAAAATAGGTACATTTTTTTTCCTTCTATATCAGCTGCTTATCTTAAAATGGTTTATTAGACACACCATAAAAGCCTGCTGCTTTATATATCATCAGTTTTAGATGACGAATAAAGGCAACAGTAGTATACATAAATCGATTAGAAAAAAATCAGGGTAACAAACTAAAACTATGGGAAATGCATCAAATATAAGAGGAGAACAACGACACAACAGAAACACACCATAAACAGATAACACACACATAAACGAACTATAATGTAACAATGTACATAACACATAAATATGTATAAACTTATATAATTGTTTGATGTTGTCAGATTTTAGTCAACTAAAATTATATTTTTAGATATAAAGAACTTAAATCAAATTAGTGTTGTATTTTAAAGTAAACAAAAATACACAGTAATTTCTTGGAGTTCAATAACTTGTACAAAAGTCAAGTTATAGTTATTGACCAAGCAAGTCGGTATATGTCATTTAATTGGCACAGCACGAGATGACCCAACGACCCGAACGACGTAGGAGTTCGAGTTATTGGGTCATCTCGTGCTGTGCAGATTCAATTACATATACCGATTTGATTGGCCAATAACTGTTTTAACACATGACGTAATTAATTTACATGAACGTTTAAGAAATGTTGACGTCATTCCGCAATCCACGGATCCTAGGAAAGTTTCTTGTAGGGTTAAAAAAGGGGGAAATACGGCTTTGGTAAGTTTAAAATTATTTTTTTTTATATTTAGACTCATTCTAAAATAGTGATTTAATGGTATAATATCGTTTCCGGTAAATTAATTCCTAAATTTTATTTAATTGATGACGATTAAGACTTTGACAAACTGTACTTTAAAATCGGTGTATGAATAAAAAAAAATAACTACAAGGGTTATTGAGATTTAATTAGATTATTTGCTTTTGAATTTCGTTCCCTCAATGATATGCTCTGCATGTTACAATTGTCGTGTTGGCCATGTAAGTAAAAGCCCGGTAATAAGTCTAAAACGAAAGGTCAAATTCTAGTAACAGGGGACGAGATTGTAGTGACGACATTTAAAACTATCCACTTTCATCTGTGAAACGAATCTGTACGGAGAGTTGTCTAATTGGCACTCAAACCACATCTTCTTATAACTCTTTACGGTAAACCAACTCGTGATGGCGTGACTATAAGTTTCGAATGGATGATTTTAGCTTCACCACTTGGAACTCTTGGTTTAATAGCTTCCGTTAGAGCAGCAACCATCTATCAAGGAAATCATGATAGGAAAAACAAGCCCTGGAATGTCATAATAACTGGTTGACAAATACGCCATATGTAAACAATCAAAACCAAGGAGTTAACAAAGACTCATAAATCAAAAGACATTTACATCAACAGTTACAAATAATAATGAATAAGAAAAACGAAATCCACTAAAAACCGGGATTGAAATCAGGTGCTCCGGAAGGGTAAGCATTTCCTGCACCGTATACGGCTGCAAGACATGAGCTGCAAGACATTAGCAGATTTGGCTGTACCTGTTATCTCAAGCTCGATAGAATATATGCGTTTAACATAGTCACCAAATTTTGAATTATGTAGCGAAAAGAGAACTATTTATAGCAAAAATTTCAAGACGCTTTTTGGTATTTTAGAAGGTTTGATGTGATTCTTCTTTATATGAATACAAAAAAATCAATTCCCCTATAGATCTGTGCAATGCATATTCATTTAAATGTCAACTGTTTGTTAAAATAATCTAGCAACGAGAATAAATTACTCTGTGAATAAACTCATCATAGATACCAGGACTTCATTTAGCCATATACGCCAGTTTCGTCTACAAAAGACTCATCAGTGACGCTCTGATCCAAAAAAATTAAAAAGGCCAAATAAAGTACGAAGTTAAAGAGTATTGAGGACCAAACTTCATTATATTTCATGAAAGCTAAATGTGAGTTTTCTCTATCTTTCTTATCTATAAAGGCCAATAAATGTTATCACCAGACCATTTCCTATATTTAACTTTCATTCTAATTGTGGGCTATATTTTCGAAACATATAAATTATTACATTATCTATTGCTGTACTGAATTATTGAATATGACTGAGAAAGCAATAATTTAAATTGTATTTCATTAAATGCGTAATTGATGACCTTTAAGCAAATCTTTTGGAAGCAATTAATTCCATCGTTTAGTATGTGTTAATGAGTGAAATGTTAAATTCATTATAGCATTTGCCTACGTGTGAAACAGTGGTGTTCGTGTATAATAAAAATACGCATATATCAGATAAATGACCCAAAACTGACCAGCAGTTACCAACGACTTGATAAGTTTCTGAACTGACAATATACAATTAAGGCCGATCTTTTTTTTGTTTTTTTTTGTTTTTTTTCAACATAAATAGATATTTATTTCAAATATTGCCTTTTTACAATCTCCTTCAGGAGTCCAAGCTCCTCCTGATATTTCCTGTTACAATCCACTAGACTGAGGGTAGAGATTATAGTTGTAAAATACATATTACATTTTTTTACTTCATATATATATATATTAAATAATATCACTTACTAGTAAACACTAAATATGACTATTCATATGTTTTCTAATAGTAGCTAAAACATAACTTTTAATTTTCAAAAATACTCTTCTATTGAACTCATTTAGAAAAATTGAGAAAAACATTGACATCTTTTGTCTTTTGGTCAGATATGTAAAAGGCTTTGTAAATTGAAAAAAAAAACACAATTGTTAAAAACATAGTTACAGTCAAAATATTTTTCTTCAGAATTTTTATATCAAAATACTAAATGTCTTAGTTTTATCTTAAAAGTTATTTTACTGTTCTTTAAAACTTCATTTATTTTATTCCAAATTTTGTTTAGATACGGACACAGTATAAAGAAGTGATCATAATCTTTCTGTTCTGTACAAAAAATTCAAGAAATATTATCAAGGCCGATGTTACCAAACAGAACATAACAGAAATATGTCTTTGATAAAAAAATATTATCAATTAATCAATCTTAGTACAAAAACAGATATTTAGTTTTCACGGCGTGATAGTGATACCAACCAGTAAAAAGAAAAAAATGTTATGGTATGCATTAAGTGAATTGTGTTTAGACTTTAAGGCCATACGATACAGTTTGATCCTGTATTTACAAGTTCATGAAAATTTGCATATAGGCTGTTATTTACCTGATTAAATCAAATATGTAATAAAAAAATATACCTTCATGTGCTACTTTTTGAGTAAAATGAGGCCGAAATTTTGTATATTTGCTCAAAATTCAGATTTGGGGCCGTAATTTACTTTTCGAAAGAAAGACATAACTTTTTTGTTATAAAAGATAAACACAAATTGTTTTTTTTGTTAAATAATCGGTAATTTCTGTATTTCATAAGTATTCTAAAAAAATATGCCTTTTTTTTCAGAAATAACTCATATTTATCAAATGTTCGTGAATTGAGGAAAAAACATCATGTTTTGCTGCATGTTTATCAAAATTTAAAAAAAAATCCTCTATCTACAGTTTTATAAAATTTGGGTCACATAATCTCCCTGCAAAATGAAACAAATTGCCGTTTTGAAAAATAGGGGTCCATGAACTCGTTTTCAAATTAATTTAGTTTGATTGATAAAAATCAGACGAAAAATGCATCTTTTCCCGATATGTCACAGTTTGACGTCGCGAAAATAACATTTTACGTTAGTAACGTCATTACCTCCCCTGTAACTGTATCGTATGCCCTTAAACACGTTTTAAACACATTTACCTGTTTACTAAACAATATCTGTGAAATAACTATCCAGTAAATTGATATAATATTTATTTTCAAATTCGTATTGTCAACTGGTAAAACTTTAACTTTTCATTTTGGTGGAATTAATAGACTACATTTGTGAAGTTTGATAGAATTTCTAAAACATAATGATAAAGTACTATTACACACATGTGTCTAGGTATTATCATAAAAAAGGAAAATTTTGAAAATGTTAGTATTGTTGCCTATGGGAGAAAATACAAGAAAACGGGATAACTTAAATCTAAATAGGATAACGTAACGTAAATTCAGAAATCATTGTCGTCGAAAAAATGCTCGCGAAATTTAGTTGGTTTACATTAATTAAAAATGTCACCTTAATTTTTACCGTTTGGTAACCTGAATGTTGCGCAGATGAGTTTGCTATCAATTACAAGTAACGGACCTCAAGAAAGGCGTTTGATTCGACGACAAGTAACAATGACAAGGTCAAGGTATTTTTCTTATAAATTGCATTTGGGAAGAAAAGCAAAAAAATCATCCTGCAATGGGATTTAGTGAACGAAGTGAACATCTGAATAAAATTTTGTGACCTGATTTTAGCGACCCACAATTTGAACATCAGCAATAACATCTATTATATAGGTCATCTTCGATTCGATTCTATATTCTATGTTTCTGTTCTAAGGTAATTGTCTTTAAAGATTATTTTTCTCAGACGTGATAAACATGTTCTAGAAATACCAACCTATTTTAGCTTTGTCTATATTTAGAAAATTAAATTGCACATTTTACCGGATGAAAAATGACATGTAAAATAAGGCGGATCTTACAAAAGGAACATTCAAATGTTGAATTGGCGACGCAAACTCATAACTGAGAGACAAAAAAAATCATAAAATGACGATACTTATATTTCTTTCATAACCATTATGTGTTATAACATAGAAGTAATCGGTAAAAAGGAAGTCCATGAGCGATGAGTCAGAAAACATATTGTACGATGTAGCACGCTGACGACATAAAGCTTGCTACTAAGTTTCAGAAACTCTGAATTGTTGTTTCATAAACTAGTTTTATGCGACCTAAATTGCATACATGGTCATAATTTGTTAAAATATATATAAGTATTCGGTATATACAGACAGTTTACAATTGACAAATTGATAAATCTGAAACACCAAATGTTATCGCATGATTCAACATCATACACCCTCCTCCCGAGTGGGAGTATGATTATCTTGTGCAACTGCATACATTGTTCAGGTACAGGTGTTAAATAACTTATCATAGATACCAGGATTGAACCTTTGTATTTGTACCACACACGCGTTCCGTCTACATTATATTTTAGACCCATCAGTGACGCTAGAGTCTAAAAAAGGCAAAAAAATCCAAATAAAGTACAGAGTTGAAGAGCATTGGTGACAAAAAAATCCTAATATTTTTTCCCAATGCAGGTATGGTAATCTATTTCTGAAGAAATCGTGTAAGAAACGAGCAAACAAACAGTACAATGATAAACCAATATTGAAAAAAATACCAAATACATATGCTACATTTTTGCATACATCATTTGGTTATAAAACTTCACTTAATTTTTCTATCATAATAGATTTGCTCGTGAAGTCCCCAAAAATCGGATAGTTCATAACAGAAAATATTTTATGTACATTTTCGTCATATAGAAATGTCAGTTTTTAAATCAAAATAGCCTTTGAGTAGGTATTGGCTTTGCTTCTTGTTGAAGGCCGTACGGTGACCTATAGTTGTTTTATTTCTATACCATTTGGTCTCTTGTAGATATTTGTCTCTTTGGCAATCTTACCACATCTTTTTTTTTTTATATTTAAAGCAGACCATAGATTAACATTGAATAGTGTGTGAAATACTGTAATAACAGCCATTTTCTTTGAATTTTGACATAAAATTGAGAATGGAAATGGGGAATGTGTCAGAGAGACAACAACCCAACCATTAAAAAAACAATAATAACAGCAGAAGGTCACCAACAGGTCTTCAATGTAGCGAGAAATTCCCGCACCGGAGGCGTCCTTCAGCTGGCCCCTAAACAAGTATATACTAGTTCAGTGATAATGAACGCCACACTAATTTCCAAATTGTACACAAGAAACTTAAATAAAAAAAATACCAGACTAACAAAGGCCAGAGGCTCCTGACTTGGACAGGCACAGAAATGCGGCGGGGTTAAACATGTTTATGAGATCTCAACCCTCCCCCTATACCTCTAGCCAATGTAGAAAAGTAAATGCAAAACAATACGCATTAAGTAAATGCATAACACTACCTTAGATATGCTGCACAATATTATCATCCGGGTATATGACATTTCTTGAGATCCCACCAACAAATATCATATTTATATATATAAGGGTATTAATTCTTCTGATTCAATTATGTTTAGATACATTTTTTATATCGTCCCGGGGATAAATTTAGTATCTTCCATATAATTAGTTTTCAGTCATCTAAGACATGTAACTAGTAACTTTTAAACTTGTTTTTTTTTGTCAATAAACCTCAATCTGTATGCACAGCCAAAAGTCGTCAAAGTTTGGTTGATTATATACGTATTCAATTTCATACTGTTAACAAAAATTAAAGTCAGAAGTGTTTTAAAAACAAATTAACCGTTTCAAACCGATTTTATTTTAAATTTGATTTGTCTTTAAAACAGAAATACAAATGAAAAGCAATTTGCCATAAGTTTGTCTAAGTTATATTAATGTTAACGAACAACATTATTTAGAAAAATTAAATTCCATGTTTGGTCTTGAAGTACATATTTTGTTTTGAATTAGAAAAAATAACACACGTTGAATAATTGCTGACCAATATTTTGGAAACATTAATTCCACAGTGAATGCTGTTGATACCTTGGTACTCATACTATTCCTTATATAACTCTCTTGACAGTTTGTCAGATACTATCAAAATTTGACAACAACATAAAACGTAGGAGTGTGTTCAATGTCTTTTTGTTAATATAACATTGGCTTATGAAGTTATGTCACAAATAAAGTAAGGTGTTGATATATGGTGCAGTTCAATGAAGATTTATAATCGTGGTTTATGGTTATAAAATGTTTATACCTGACTTTATTCTTATGTAAAAGAGGGGCGAAAGATACAAGAGGAACAGTCAATCTCATTAATCGAAAATAAACTGACAACGCCATGTCCTGTACCAAGTCAGGAAAAATTGCCATTGGTATATTATAGCTCGTTTCTCTGTGTGTTACATTTAAATGCTGTGTTTTTGTTGTGTCGTAGTTCTCCTGTTTTTATTTGATTTGTTTCCCTCAGTTTTACTTTGTAACCCTGATTTGTTTTTTTCTCTCAATCGATTTATGAATTTCGAACAGCGGTATACTACTGTTGCTTTTATTCATGATCAAATTCATAAGACTGGAAATTTGACACGCCAAACGAAAACAAGCTTCTGTTCAAGATTCGTAAAATTCCATGAATGTTTGAGTGATTTATTGATGTATTGATTTTAAAATTAATTTTACCGGAGACTAATCTTAGGAGAGAGGCGAAAATATCAAATTCATTATTCGAAAACAAATTGATAATGTCATGGCCAAAAACACGAAAAGGATAAAAAGTCAAACAAGAAAACTAAAGACTGAGCAACACGACCAAAAACAAAAACCGGGGGTGATCTCAGATGCTCCGGAAGAGTTATCAGTTTCTGCTCCAAAATCTAAAAAAAAATTAGTCGTGAGTTGGCAGATTGATTTGGTACAAACTTCTACGAAAACATTGATATTTTTTGTCTTTTGATCAGATATGTAAAAGGCTTTGTAAATTAAAAAACCCACAATTTGTTAGAAAAAAAATTACAGTCAAAATATTCTTCTTCAGAATTTTTATATCAAAATACTAAATGTCTTAGTTTTATCTTAAAAGTTATTTTACTGTTCTTTAAAACTTCATTTATTTTATTCCAAAACAAATTTAAATACGGACACAGTATAAAGAAGTGATCATAATCTTCCTCTTGTGTACAAGAATTACAAGAAATATTATCAAGGCCGATGTTACCAAACAGAACATAACAGAAATATGTCTTTGATAAAAAAAAATATTATTAATTTATTAATCTTAGTACCAAAACAGATAGTTAGTTTTCACGGCGAGATAGTGATACTAACCAGTAAGAAGAAAAAATGTTATGGTATGCTTTAAATGCATTGTGTTTAGACTTTAAACACGTTATTAAACACATTTACATGTTTGCTAAACAATATCTGTAAAACAATTATCCAGTAAATTGATATAAGTTTTGTTTTCAAATTCGTATTGTCAACTGGTAAAACTTTAACTATTCATTTTGGTGGAATTAATAGACTACATTTGTGAAGTTTGATAGAATTTCTAAAACATAATGATAAAGTACTATAACTACCTATCTATCTAGGTATGAATCATAAAAAAGGTAAATTTTGAAAATGTTAGTATTGTTGACTATGGGAGAAAATACAAGAAAACGGGACTACATAAATCTGAATAGGATAACGTAACGTTAATTCAGAAAGCATTGTCTTCGAAAAAAAATGCTCGCGAAATTTAGTTGGTTTACATTAATTAAAAGTGTCACCTTAATGTTTTTGCATTTGGGAAGAAAAGTAAAAAAATCATCCTGCATTGAGATTTAGTGAACGAAGTGAACATCTGAATAAAATTTTGTGACCTGATTTTTGCAACCCATAATTTGAATATCAGCAATAATATATATTATAGGTCATCTTCGATTCGATTCTATATTTTTTGTTTCTGTTATAAGGTAATTGCGATCAAAACAAAAATCTGAGTGGGCTAACATGACATGTCTTTAAATATTATTTTTCTCAGACGCGATAAACATGTTCTAGAAATACCAACCTACTTTTGCTATCTCTACATTTAGAAAATTAAATTGCACATTTTACCGAATGAAAAATGACATGTGAAATAAGGCGGATTTTACATAAGGAACATTCAAATGTTAAATTGGCGACGCAAACTCATAACTGATAGACAAAAAGACGACATAAAGCGCTCTACTAAATTTCGTAAACTCTGAATTGTTGTTCCATAAACTAGTATTATGCGACCTAAATGGCATACATGGTCATAGTTTGTCAAAATATATATAAGTATTCGGTATATACAGACAGTTTACAATTGACAAATTGATAAATCTGAAACACCAAATGTTATCGCATGATTCAACATTATACACCCTCCTCCCGAGTGGGAGTATGATTATCTTGTGCAACTGCATACATTGTTCAGGTACAGGTGTTGAATAACTTATCATAGATACCACGATTGAAACTTTGTATTTGTACCAGACACGCGTTCCGTCTTCATTATATTTTAGACTCATCAGTGACGCTAGAGTCTTAAAATGGCTAAAAAGGCCAAGTAAAGTACGAAGTTGAAGAGCATTGGTGATAAAAAAAATCCTAATATTTTTTTCCCAATACAGATATGGGAATCTATCCCTGAAGAAGAACAGCCATATCAATGTAAGAAACGAGCAAACAAACAATACAATTATAAACCATTATTGAAAAATTTACCAAATGCATATGCTACATTTGTTCATAAATCATCTGGTTATAAAACTTCACTAAATTTTATCATCATAATTGCGTAATAGATTTGCACGTGCAGTCCCCAGAAAATAGGATAGATCATAATAGAAAATATTTTATGTAAATTTTCGTTATATAGAAATGTCAGTTTTTAAATCAAAAAAAGCCTTTGAGTCGGCATTGGCTATGCACATTGTTGTAGGTCGTACGGTGATCTATAGTTGTTTATTTCTATAACATTTGGTCTCTTATGGATAGTTGTCTCATTGACAGCATACCACATTTTTTTTTTATTTAAATCAGAAACAGGAAATAATGTATTACCAGCCCTGTCTTTGAATTCTAACATACGAAGTGTTATGGGGAGTTAATTTAAGTAATGTTCTTAAATATGCTGCAACATATTATCATCATTAACATTTATTTCTTGTAAGTGGTGCACGAATTAAAAAAAAAAACGGAAACTTGCCTCTTGGTTTATGACATTTTTGGAGACTTCCACCAATAAATAGAATTTAATTAATCTGATTCTGTTATGTTTATATACATTTTTTTTAAATCGTCCCTGAGATAAATTTAGTATCTTCCATATAATTTGTGTTCAGTCATCTAAGACATTTAACTTACTTTTAAACTTGGTTTTTGATCATCAAACGTAGATCTGTATGCACAGCCTTCTAAGTCTAAGTCTTCTGAGTTTGGTTGATTATATCCGTATTCAATTTCATACTGTTAACAGAAATTATTGTCAGAAGTGGTTTAACAACGAATTAACCGTTGCAAACCGATTTTATTTTAAATTTGATTTGTCTTTAAAACACAGAAATACAAATGAAAAACAATTTGCCATAAGTTTTTCTAAGTTATATTAATTTTAACGAACAACATTAATTAGACAATTAAAATTCTATGTTTGGTCTTGTAGTACACATTTTGTTTTGAAATAGTAAATATAACACACGTTGAACAACTGTTGACCAATATATTGGAAGCATTAATTCGACAGTGAATGCTGTTGATACCTTGGTACTCATACTTCGCCTTATATAACTCTCTTGACAGTTTGTCAGATACTATAAAAATTTGACAACAACATAAAACGTAGGAGTGTGTTCAGTGTATTTTTGTTAATATGAAATAGTCTAATTTCACAAATAAAGAAAAGGTGTTTTCAAGGATATATGGTGCAGTTCAATGAAGATTTATAATCGTGGTTTATGGTTATAAAATGTTTATACCTGACTGTATTCTTATGTAAAAGAGGGACGAAAGATACCAGAAGAACAGTCAATCTCATAAATCGATAATAAACTGACAACGCCATGGCCAAAATCAAAAAAAGACAAACAGACAAACCAAAGTACACATGACACAACATAGAAAACTAAAGAATATGCAACACGAAATTCTTCCTTTTAAAATTGATATACAATGATGACTGATGTACCCATATTTTGACATTTTTTTTATTGTGTCTGTTTATTTAACGCATCAGTGTAAATATAACGGAATTTGATGAGACTGTCATTAAATTGAGAGGGTTAGCGCTATAAAACCAGGTTTAATCCACCATTTTCTACATTTGAAAATGCCTGTACCAAGTCAGGAATATGACAGTTTTTGTCCATTCGTTTTTGATGCGTTTTGTTATTTGATTTTGCCATGTGATTATGGACTTTCCGAATCGATTTTCTTCTAAGTTCAGTTTTTTTTATTTTACTTTTTTCTGACTCAAAGTGAATAAGGTCATTGTCCTTTGTATTCCTTCTATTTGGTCCATGTTTATTTCATGTTATTTTGCTAATTAACAGTTAATTCGCTTTGAAAAGGGGCGGCACTAATATTTTATTTGACAAACTTTGTATTGACTTGGCATGGAAACGATAAAAACTAGCCCAGAATATATTACATAGAAATATAAAGACTGAAATGTTCATTTTTTTTAAACTGGTTTTCTGGTTTACAGTTTTCATTTTAATATTTCATCCTATTGGTGTCCGAATGATTGTTCCTAACGTTTCAGGTTTTTATTGTAATAGCAGTTTTGCATAAATAAAGGCAAGAGTACTATACCGCTGTTCAAAACTCATAAATCCATGGACAAAAAAGACATAAGATAGCATAAAAAGCCTTTAAGATATTTGTAAATTTTGAGAGCACTGGCACTGTTGACAATTTCACAGGTTTTTAAAGTTTGATGGATTGTTACTGCATTGCATTTCATATCTATAACAAAAACAAGTTAGAAGTTAGAAGTGTTTCAGCAACAAATTAAATATTAAAGCCGTTTTCATTTTCTCTTCAAAAAACAGTATTATAACAATTTGCGACTATTTCATAAGTAATTCAATATCTGTCGACCATTATCAGTAAGCACCTTATAATGCTTTTTCTTGGTCTTTAATTACATATAATTTTTCTGAAAAAGTACAAATATTAATTGAAATATGAAAATATGACAGTTATACCGTTGTATCTTTGTAGGTTTTCCATAGTTTGGTAGAACTTTGAATGTCTTTGAATACTTTGTTGCTTAAACTTTTTCATATATAACTCTTCTCACAGTTTTTCATAAACTATCAACTATCAAAATTTGACAACAACATAAAACGTCTGAGTGTTAACAATTAATTTTTGTTTACACAACATTTGCCAAGGTCACAAAAGCATTGAGTTTTCAAGGTTTGTTTTAAAGAGGCGTGCTACAGACTTCAACAATAGATACATGTTAATAATATATGCTGAACTCTAAACCGTTAAAAGTTGGAAAAGTTGTGTATACATTTTAATGTCTGGATTCTAAGTTAAAGTATGTGGAAAACTGAATTAGCCAAAACAATTTCTACCAGTATTATTTTATTTAAGTTTGTCATTTCTTAAGCTTGTGATGGATATATTTTATACTACTGTTCCCTTATTTAGGGTTTTTGAGTTTCTCTTTTTTTCGAGTGTTTTCATGCCTTTTCACGTCTATGGAGAATGAAAAGGGTACATGTGTTGCTATGTATAATCCATGATAACAAACCATAAAGTGAAACAGATCGATCGTGTACAGTTTTCTTAGGCTATGGTAACTTGAACATGTTTGTGTAAACCTGTTCAAAAAATGTAAAGTATTTTGATTTTAGATAAATTCATCTAAAACTATATGTAAAAAAGGTGGATAATGTATCCAAAATTTTAAAGTCCGACGCCGAAAACACACAGGATCACACATCGGGTCGCATAACAATCACTAAGGTTACATGAAAGAACGGGATTAATTGTTGATACCATCAACGTGAATAGTAATATGGTTATTTGCTTGGATATTTTTAAGACTATTTTGTCTGATAATTTGACAAACACAGAGTGTATAAAAAATAGTAAAATAAAAAAACAAAACAAAGACAATTCAAATCTGAAAGTACCTTATCAAATGACACTACCAAAAGCTCAAACACATGAAACCAATTGAAAACATTTCTAAATGGGTACAGGCATTTACTGTGGAATCATCTATTTTTGTGTGTACCAATTTTCGTGGATTAAAGAAAACTTACAAGTTCGTTGATATTTAATTTCATGGTTTTGTCGAAATCTGTATACAAGCCAATGGAAAATTTGGAATCTGTTGAACATTTAATTTCGTGGCTTAACTGTACCGACGAAATCCACGAAAATTGGTATCATACGAATGATACTTTTTTCCCCAGCATGTAGAAACTGATTAAACTTGGTTTTATAGCCAGCTAAATCAATGAACTTATACTATATCATACATTTTTAGTTATTTTCTAACCTTAAAAGAAGTTAATACGAACAGTCCAAGCAAAGGAAAAAAATCATCAAATTTGTTTTGATCGACGTTCTTTTCTCAATTAACCTTAATCAGAAGGGAGGGACAAATCTAAGGTCATATATGGCTGAGGGCATTTCAAACACTTAATTATTTAAATAAGTTTGAATTTATAATACATGTTAATGTAAGTTTGTAAATGGACGTTAGATTTTATACATTATTGTAACAATACTTTATTGCTTTACTTTTTCTTTTGTGATTAAGGAGGCTCGCGGGTATAATATTTTCAGGAAAAAAATAAACATTTATTTTTTCATTACAAATTTTTATTGATTGCCTTTAATAGGTGTTACATTATCATATTTTACAAAAATTATTCCCAAAAATCAATTCGTGTTGGCCCCAGGTGATTTTTAAAATGTGGATATCATTGAAAAAGCTCCAGATTATCGCCCTTTGGTGCTAAAGTGCCATTTTTTGGCATTAGAATTTAAATATCTTTTTTAAACTCATCGGTGACCTCTATGTTTCATTGTTGTTTTCGAATAAGCTGTACATAAACTAAATAATTGTAAAATTGTAGCGATTTCTGTAATTTAGTTCTTTTTTTATGTCGATATTACCCCTTTTCTCCTATCAGTTCAACAGAAAATAAGTACTTTTACAAAAACTATATGCCTCTTTCGAAGGCAGTTTGTGAGCGTAAATGGACTGTGACCCCTCTTCTTTTATTTCATTTTTCTATTAATTATAAGATAAAGTTTATTTATAGAAAAATACAGCGAAATCCTATATTAAATTAAAAAAGTGATTTGGACCCGCGAGCCCCCTTAAATGGTAAAAAAATACTGGGCTAATATCTTTAGTCAATTCGATTGAATTCATGATAAAAAAAAAAAAAAAAAAACTCTCGGCACTAGTTCTCTTTATAAATGAAGCTAAAGATACCAAGGGGACATTCAAAACTCATATCTCAAAGAAAAAATATCAACGTCATGTCTTAGTAATGCCCGCGTCACACTGTACCGATTTTTACGCCGATGGCAACACGATTATGGAACTTTTCAAAATTGGGACTGATCGTATCCAAATCGGTCTTATCGTAGTGCCATCTTTAACCATCGTAGAACCATCGGCCACTTTGTTCTAGCCTTCGGGGACAACTTCGGGAAGGGTTCTAAAAATTTTAACATGTTAAAAAGTCTTAAAAAATCCCCGAAGGTGCGTCCGATGTTAAGGGTTCGTATTGAGGTCGTATCACCATCCTCACCATCGTAATGTCAACGGGAATTCATCTTTGAACATCGTATTGCATTCGTTTTTCCAACGTTTCCATCGGGCAGTTTTGACATTACGATGTCCACACGAACGAATAACAAAGCTACCCGAACTCAAATAGAACATGAAGAGCAGCTAATACAGGCTCATGATTTACTTTTACAAGTAAAATATTATTTTTTGTCAATTTTTCATATCAAGTAACATAATGAAAATCATAAACGCGCCTCGCACACCAACACTGCAGGTACACGGATATAGGGAAACCAACTTTTTCTTTTTTCTTCATTATTCTGATTTTGTATGTATCGTCTGAGTTGTTGTCACACGAATATTTTGTCATATTTTGCCGCATTTGTTGCTTTCCCCACATCCTTCCTTTTGTATATATTATTATGATATTCTCCTGGAAATGGCTCTTTTTGAATAAAAGGGACCAACGAACCCATTACCTTACCTTTAAGATAGATCAGTAAACATGGGCATAATTATGGGTGATTATTCAGACTAGTGCACACATTTTACAGTTCAAACAAGGCAATGCCGAGCGTGGCATATAATTTAAATGCATCGTTAGCTGTACACGACGTCTTTTAGACATCGTATGGCCATCGCGCCATCATCATCATCCATCTTATAGCCTTCGTAATCCATCTTGTAGCCTTCGTAATCCATCGTGTAGCCTTGTTAATCCATCGTGTAGGCTTCTGCTGAGATATGAAGCTTAAATACCCGTCTTCTGTTAACCTTCGTATGTCCATCTTTTGCTATCGTATATAATTTCGGGACCATCGTATAGACTTCGTTATTCATCGTGCTAGCTTCGGTCACGAGATCGGGACCAACTTCGTACGAACTTACAATTTTCGCATTCGGGTGTCCATCGTTTATAAAAATCGGAACAGTGTGACGCGGGCATAAAGCTATATTAAGCAAGGATTCTATACGATTTATAAATAAAGCTTTCAAAATTTCAAAGTTATACAATTACAAAGATTAATAATAGTGACACCTGAATAGAAATACAAGATTCCGAATATTTGACAAAAAGACAAAAAATAGAGCAACAATGATCCTCTAGTCAGTCATTATCCCTTGTATTCCTGCTCAATTTTGTCAATGTTTGTTGCATCTGTTATGGATAGTTAACAGATATTTCTCCAGGAAAAAAAGCCCACAACAATGTTATAAGTTGATTTGTCTGTTTTAGAAATGACAGATGTTATTGACCCGGGAAAAAGGAGGGAAGAAAAACACCTTGACAAAATAAAACAGAAAGACAAATTAAGTTTAAAATACACTACGTAGAAATTAAAGAATCAATAGTCCAATGGTTTGAAACTGGCCTTCAGTTTACAGTACGCTATTTAATCTTATTGGTAAACAGATGATTCAACATAACGTTTCAGGTTTTTATTTCATTTGTCGTTTTTACATTGGAAAGGCTTGAAAATCTTTACGAAATCTGTAAAACTTCTTTCGTAAAGTGTAAAAAGTGTTTTTTATTCAATAACAATTTATCATGTATAACATTAACATGTGTAGCTGTTGGACTCGACTGTAAGTGCTGCACTCTACTTATTGCAGTTCATATAAAATTCTGACCCAATAGCAATGTGTTTTATCAAAGTAAACTGCAACTCGTCATAAATTTTAATCATTACTGTAGAGCAATCATCAAAGTGCAAGGTATGAAATAAAGCATACTAATACTTTAAGAATCGGACATCTGTTTGAAATGGGACATGCAGTAAATAAGTCTTGTTGATATTATGTTAGATACTTATCTAAATTATCTGCTTACCCTTCCGGAGGACCTGAGATCACCCCAGTTTTTTTTGTGGGGTTCGTGTTGCTTACTCTTCAGTTTTCTATGTTGTTTTTTGTATACTGTTTTTGTTTCTGCTTGTCTTTTTATTTTTTAGCCATGGCGTTGTCAGTTTATTTTCAATCTTTAAGTTTGACTGTCTCTCTGGCATCTTTCGCCCCTCTTTTAAAGAACACTATGTAGCATGCATAGAATAAAATATTTTAGAATTCACTTTTTTTAACAATTAATTTTGTTTACCAAATCTCATCTTATAATGACTCTTTCAGTGTGTAAGAACTAAAAGACTGTATTTAAGGTTTGGATCAGAATATTTAATTATCTAAAGAGAACGTTGACAGCATTTACAGTCAAGTGACATTATTAGTATGATAAAATTAATTGTAAATCGTACACTGATTGAAAGCAATCATTAATAACTTTTTACCAATTTTAAACAAGAACGTTGTGAAAAACGAAGCAATTACTTTAACATACCTCAAACTAAAATGGGTTATACAAATATGTTCAATATACCAAGAACAGAAACCACGCGTGAGTGTAGGTAATCGTGTATTTTCGCTATTTTCTCAAATTTTGCTTTAATCTTTTTTTGCAATCTTTTTTTCATATCATTCTACTGGTTTTTCTCAGTCTATTCGAGAACAATTTCTGATGTTATGAGCTTACTCCACTGATGTTACCGATGAAAACAGCAATGCTCAGACTATTAAAATTATTTCAAACTCGGGGATTTGTCTCGGGTACATCGCATCTCACGGTTGACGACCTACGATGATAATGTAACTGAGAAACATTATTTTGTTCGACAAATCATTGACAATCTTTAACTTGCAAATGCCAATGAAAATGTCAAGAAACTTCAATCTAAATCAATTCTCAATTTTGAAGGTGTCCTTCGAAGCTATTGTAACTGTGAAACACCCTTTTGTTCGAAAAACCATTGATAATCTTAAATCAAAAAATGTCAAGAAAATTCAAGCTTAATCTTTTCCCAACTTCGATGGCGACTTACAGCTGCTCATTTACTATGGACACGTGTAAAATGCTGTATGTTGACCTCTATGTTGTGATTTTTGTTTACTCTTTCGTGAAAATAGTTTTTTCATCTCATAATCATTTCAAATGAAAACATTTGTATTTTATATATGTAGCCATGCCTTCTGACTTAGCCCGTATCATAACGACATACAATTCTCTAATCTTTGTTCAACACCATTTTTCATCCTCTTGTTATAGGTATGGAATAGTTTTGTAATGACTCTTTCTATAAGTCATTTTATGTGTTCCCTCCCAAACTAATAACCTGTAACGCATTACATGGTGTCTATAATTATTTATCTAGTAGCGTAATATCTCCCTCCCCCTGTTAATGGTTTTTATGAATATTCAATATATTCCTGTCAAAGCCCTGATACTTTTATTTCAGCTGTAGGTCTTTGTTGCTCACTGTCATATTTGTTTTTCGTTCGTTTTCAATTTTCTCGTTTCAATTGTTTTTACCTTTTTCATGTGTGGACCTTCAATTTTCGATTTGTTCGTTTGGATTGTTTTTATCTTTTTCATGTGTGGGCATTCAATAACGCATTTACAACAAGGGTTTTGCTTATAGTTGAAAACCGTACTATGTGCTAAAGTTAATCACTTTGTTGATTCATTGGCAATTATACCTCATCGTCTAATTTTTACAACGAATTTCCTTGCAATAGCAGAAAAATTCTTAAAGATTGATTTTCAAAAGAAATAAAGCAGTTGCATGGTATCACATAGACCTTATTTGTTAATATCCTAAACTTCACTACAGTCTCTTCAATTCAGAGGCCAATCTGCAATGTAACCTTGAGTTATGATGCTAACTGATTGAATTAAAGACCCATATCATATATATGTTTCTAGTATCATATTGAAAATGTTTCTTGTGAAAATGAGATGTGATAATCCTATTAATACTGAATACCAAATAGCACTCACTAACCACTTGTAGTTCCCTGCAAGCCTACCCGATCACAAACTTTAGCACGTACAATGAGAAAACGATTAAAATTCAAATAAAAATCATTGTAACGTAAAAAGTTGTTATGACGTGCATCCATTAACAGAACCAATTGAAATATCATAATATATGGTTCATCTGTAGTTTTATTGTCAATTTTCAGACTTTTGATATTAAAATCTTAGACATACTATAATATTGGTACATTTGCTTATCAAAACAAGATATTTTCTTTTCAGTATTGAAAGGAAATTTGCTGTTTAATGGCCGTTTAGGAACCGACAGATGCATACTGCTTCCAAAATGTCCATATAGACGAAAATAAATAATCCATAACGATTTTTCATTTTTTTTCTTCTAAAGTCAAAAATAGATAAGTTTGGACTATGTTGTACCAAAGATAAAAAAGCAGCAATTCTCTATCATGAAAATCAAGCCCTGGAATGTCGTATAAAAATGAAGCATAATACTCCACACGTATGTGTTGTCTAAAACATACATAGTAGATATCCAGTTTTAGTTATATCCATGAGCTTGTTGTGACATCCTCAATGTATATGACCGGGGGGAAAAATCTGGCAAGACGTTTATGATTTTTTTTATAAATCAAATATAATTCTTCCTTATATGGATACAAAACAGAAAAACAATCTGCCTGTATATGTGCACACTGAGAATCATTTTAAATTCCAACTGGTTGTTATAATAATCAAAAGACGGAAAATTTTACTCTATGAGTCATTTGTTTCATGACCGCTAAATATGAGTTTTTCTATATTTATAATTGGATCTATCACAGCCCATATTTGTTATCACTAGACATTTGACCTACATTTAACTTTTATTTAAATGGACTATTATGGCTACATTTTTGAAAGATATGAATTATTACTTCATCCATTTCTTTAATAAAAAGTAAAATCACAAAAATACTGAACTCAGAGGAAAATCAATACGGAAAGTCCATAATCACATGGCAAAATCAAATAACAAAACGCATCTAAAACGAATAGACAAGAACTGTCATATTAGAATTTATGACCACTAAAGCAATAGTTTAAATTGCATTTCATTAAATGCGTAATAAAATTTAAGCAAATCTTTGGGTAGCATTTAATCCTATTGTTAAGTATGTGTTACTATATGCATTCATTAAAGCATTTACCTACGTCTGCAAACGTGATGTTCGTGTTTAATCAAATACATATATTATATTAATGACACCAAAACTGACCAGCACATATCAATGACTTTATAAGATTCTGAACTGACAATATTCAGTTAAGGCCGATGTTACCAGACAGAAAATAACAGAAATATGTCTTTCATAAAAAAATATCATTAATTAATCCTAGTACCAAAACAGATGATTAGTTTTCTAAGCAGAATAGTGATACCAACCAGTAAGGAGAAATGAGAAGCTCAATGGTATATTAGTTTGCCATGTGATTATGGACTTTCCGAATTGATTTTCCTCTAAGTTCAGTATTTTTGTGATTTTACTTTTTTTTATAACATACATGATTGAAATCAACATCATCTCAGTAAGACTTTACAACAGTCTTTATCTAAAGATTTTCTTAATCATCAGGCCAGATATTTTGGAGATGCAGTGCATATTATTTAAGTTTTATATAAATATTGCAAAATAATGAGTTTTTCTTCTTTTTATTCATTTATGCATATTTTTTTTAAAGATAGTTTTGTTTCGTTAGAAATGTTCTTGAAAATGCCAGTACCAAGTCAGAAATATGATGACAGTTTTCATACATTGGTTTGATGTGTTTGAGTTTTTTATTTTTTTCATTTAATTAGGGACATTTAATTAGGACCGTGTTGAATATTCCTCGGAGTTCAGTATTTTTGAGATATTAATTTTTAAAGTTTCTTATGTTTAACCTAAAAGCACATTTTATCATCTAATAATAAAGCACTATTACAACACATACCTGTTTAATATAGGTTTGTATTATTAAAAGGCAACTTTTGAACATTTAGTATCGTTGCCTTAAGGAGGTTACATACTACAGTGTTTCTTTTTAAGAAAACAAGAGTGCATAAATCTGAAAAGGATAACGTAAAGTAAATTCAGAAACCATTATCTTGTCTAAATTCTTCCCCAACAAATCACAATTAAACACTGTAAATATAAAAAAAAGAAGATGTGGTATGATTGTCAATGAGACAGCTATCAACAAAAGACCAAAATGACACAGAAATTAACAACTATAGGTCACCGTACGGCTTTAAACAATGAGCAAAGACCATACCGCATAGTCAGCTATATAAGGCCCCGATAAGACAATGTAAAACAATTAAACCGAGAAAACTAACGGCCTTATTTAAGTAAAAAATTTAAAAAATAAATATTTAACATATAAACAAACGACAACCTCTGAATTTACACGCTCTTGACTTGGGACAGGCACATACATAAATAATGTGGCGGGGTTTAAATATAACATGTTAGCGGGATTCCAACCCTCCCCCTAACCAATTGATTTTTAATACTTTTATTAACTAATAGCCCTTCTATCTCACTTCGCTGTGATTTAAAGTTGCCATTTTCAATTTCACCTAATGCAGTTTGATAATGAAAGATCCAAGTCTTCAATTTGGGAGTAGATTTATATTCGCGTTATTTGAAGAGTCAACTTAATTTAACCGTCGGGTAGCCGAAACGTATAAATTACAAGTTACGGAACTCAAGTAAGAAGTTCTCAGTACCGACAAATAATAATTCCAAGGCCAATTGGCAGTTTCTAAATTAATTTCATTTAGGAAGAGAAGTAAGTAAATCATATGGTTTTGGAACGAAATTTAGCAAGCGATATGAACAACTGAATGTAATTTTGTGACCCAATTTTAGCGACTGAAAATTTCAGCATCAGCAATAATATATCTTATAGGTCTTCTTTACTTCGATTCTATTGATGATATCTTTTTGTTTTCTATTATTAGGTTATTGTGATACAAAGGTTTTTCTGAGTGGGCTTTCATGACATTTCTTAAAATATAAATTTTCACATACATGATAGACATGTACTAGATATGCCAACATATTTTTGCTTTCACTATATTTAGAAAACTAAATTGCACATTTTACACAATGAAAACGTAACATGTAAAATTAGTCAGATTTGACATAAGTGACATTCAAAAGTTAAATTGGCGTTGCCATTTCAAAATGAAAGACGACAAAAAGACGGACAAGTCTATATATTATCGCAACGACAAACTGAGCAACACTAACCCAGTTATCAAAGTCTTGGACATACCATAAGATTGGTACATTTGCTCATTTAAACAGAAACATTTATTTTGCAGTATTGAAAGAAAATTAACAGTTTAATGACTGTTTAGGAATCGACAGATATTCAAACTGTTTCCAAAATTTCCATATAGACTTAAATAATAATCTATAACGATTTTTTAAAACTTTTTATTCAGGAAAAAAAGTCAAAACTAGATGAGATTGAAATATTTTGTACCAAAAATGCAGCGTCATAAAAATATGTCAATTAACCATTGAAAGATTTTTCGATTTAAAAAAAGGCCATCCTACACTGTGCGGAAAAAGTTTTAAATAATGTAATGAAACAAGGTGGTTGTCATTAAATAGTCTGTTTTTATGTATGTTGACGTTTGTTTGTGTAGCCGTTCAGTTTATCTATTGTTCAATTTTTTCCTCTTATAATTGATGTGTTACCTTGTTTTTAGTTTGTGACACGGATTGGTTTTCGCTAAATAGATTTGTGACTACGGACCTACTACATACTACTGCCTTTCGTTATGGTGCATCCCCTTAAACAATTGATTCGAATTATTAACTAATATCATTATGTGCTTGTTTACAATTTTTCAATCTGAATTAATTGGATAACATGTGCTACACTAACATGTCCTAATTCTTAAAGTGTGTACATTTACCAGACTCATTTAATGCATCAGATATAATCTGCATTACGATTGCGGTTATAAGCACAGCAGAAATGGCATTTATGCGGACGTATCTGTATAAATTAGCCTTACTGGTATTCCTGTAGAAGTAATACTAAAACGTTTTATATGTTTGTCAGAATGTATCTTGAATTATGAGATTTTAGCGAATACAGCACACTTTTGTAAATAAAATTTTACTGTTGTCTTTCAAATGAAGTCAGTACTGTAAACGTGGATATTTTTACGGAATAATATTGTTTTGCGATTGGGATAGACTAAGCTCTTCCAACGATGAATGGGCTCTTTACAACAATAGTTTTACAAAATCTGATACAAGAGACATTTCGCTTATTTATGGGAAGGTGAAATTAAACGAACAAGCCTCGCGCAAACAAAAGAGGCAAAACACAACATACTAACTAAAGAATGAACCCCACCACAAACGTGGGGTATTATCAGGTTCTCAGGAAGGGCAAGAATATCTTTCTCTACATGTTGCAATCGTTCTGTTTGTCATGTTAGTTAAAATCCTGTAATAAGTCTAAAACAGTAGTTGTATTCTGGAAAAGGGGAACGAGATAGTTGTTACCACATTTGTCAAATATCCGCTATCATCTTTGAAACGGAGATTTACAGTGAACCAACTCGTAATGGCGGCACTAAAATTTACAAATGACTGATTTTACATTCACAACGTAAAACTCTTGGGTTATAGCTTCCTTGTGAACAGCAAATCTCTATCAAGGAAAATCAAGCCATGGAATGTCGTATAAAATGAAGCATAATTCTTTATACGTATGTTCTGTCGAAAAACATACATAGTAGATATCCAGTTTTAGTTATATCCATGAGCTTGTTGTGACATCCTCAATGTATATGACCGGGGGGGGGGGGGGGGGAATCTGGCAAGACGTTTATGTTTTGTTTTGTAATTTAAATGTAATTCTTCCTTTTGTGGACAAAAACATAGAAAACAATCTGCCCGTATATGTGCACACTGAGTATCATTTTAAATTCCAACTGTTTGTTATAATAATCAAAGAACGGGAAAATTTACTCTATGAGTCATTTGTTTCATGACCGCTAAATGTGAGTTTATCTATCTTTATAATTTGATATATCAGAGCTCATAATTATTATCACTAGACATTTGAAATACATTTAACTTTCAATTTAAATGGACCATTGTGGCTCTATTTTTTAAACATATGAATTATTACTTTATGTATTGCTGTAATAAATTAGAATTTATGACCGCTAAAGCAATAATTTGAATTGTATTTCATTATATGATTAATTAATGACATTTAAGCAAATCTTTGGGTAGCAATTAATTCCATCGTTTAGTATGTGTTAATGTGTGAAATGTTAAATTCATTATAGCATTAGCCTACAGTCTAGAAACGTGATGTTAGTGTCTAATCAAATACATATATCATATAAATGACACCAAAAACTGACCAGCAGATATCAATGACTTTATAAGATTCTGAACTGACAGTATTGAGTTATGCCCGCGTCACATTGTCCCGATTTTTACGCCGATGGCAACACGATTATGGAAATTTTCAATATCGGGACTGATCGTATCCTGATCGGGCTATTCGTAGTGCCATCTTTAACCATCGTAAAACCATCGGCCACTTTTTCGAGCCTTCGGGGACAACTTCGGGAAGGGTTCTAAATTTTTTAACATGTTAAAAAATCCCCGAAGGTG
Source organism: Mytilus trossulus (assembly GCF_036588685.1). Classification (NCBI taxonomy): domain Eukaryota; kingdom Metazoa; phylum Mollusca; class Bivalvia; order Mytilida; family Mytilidae; genus Mytilus; species Mytilus trossulus. The sequence continues at coordinate 16,831,270 of NC_086374.1, read as the reverse complement.
TGTCCGATGTTGAGGGTTCGTATTGAGTTCGTATCACCATCCTCACCATAGTAATGTCACTGGGAATGCATCTTTGAACATCGTATTGCATTCGTGTTTCCATCGTTTCCATCGGGCAGTTTTGACATGACGATGTCTATACGAATGAATCACGAAGCCACCACAAGGTCTTACGATAGCAACACGACTCCGTGAAGACCTCGTTATCCCGTCGTGTTGCCATCGAATAAAAGTACGAAGGCTACAAGATGGAACTACGACGGCAATAAATTCAGCTAAATGTAAGTTAATGTTCACGCTAAAATACATTTAAAGTGCCATTCGCGATATGCACTGGTCAGTCTAATACGACAGTTATGAAAGACGTTCACAAAACATGGAGCTCATATCATATGATTCTATGACAACAATTAAGGCGAAAGCGTTGTTTCTATTAATTCAAATGGAACAGGAAGAGCAGCTATTACAGGCTCAGTATTTACTTTTACAAGTAAAATATTATTTTTTGTCAATTTTTTATATCAAGTTACATAATGAAAATCATAACGCGCCTCGTACACCAACACTGCAGGTACACGTATATAGGGAAACCAACTTTTTCTTCATTATTCTGATTTTTTATGTATCGTCTGAGTTGTTGTCACACGAATGTTAACTCCATAATCATTTTGTTTTCTAGATGTCATATTTTGCCGCATTTGTTGCTTTCCCCACATCCTTCCTTTTGTCTATTTTATTATGATATTCTCCTGGAAAGAGCTCTTTTTGAATAAAAGGGATGAACGAACCCATAACCTTACCTTTAAGATAGATCAGTGAACATAGGCATAATTATGGGTGAATATTCAGACTAGTGCACACATTTTACAGTTCAAACAAGGCAATGCCGAACGTGACATCCCCTCATATGTAACATATTGGGGACAAATATGGACACTACATTTGTATATGACACATGCAGAAAATGATAAATTGAATATGCATATTTGATGCATAAACTATTTTTAAAAAATCAACAAAAACATTCAGTAACTGGAAATACCTTTAATATTGTCTTTAGAACCAGCAGATAAAAAAATGAGTCACCAATTTCCTGTGTATCATGCTATTCAAAGGAGAGAAAAAACACGTCCATCTGCATGACCTTGACCTTTTGTCTTGAACGTAAATATGTCAGATCATTACTAGGAGGAACAATATACCAAATGTGGTTAAAATCTTTTGAAGCATATTGGTTTTAGAGTGTCCACAAGGGTGATATTGCCTTATATTACAACTGCCACTGTGACCTTGACCTTTGAACTTTAAAGTCAATAGCCTTTAAGATATTGTTAACGAGTAACACCATACCAAGTTTTGAGCATTTTGGTTCTAGAGTGTCCATAAACATATTATTTACATGCAACTTTCATGTGATAGGCGAGGGGCTGATAATCTAAGTTTTATAAGAATTAGACAAAAAGATCGGTTTCCCGCATTGCATGGCAGACTTGTACAGTAACGATATGTTGTTGAAATTCTGTTCGTCTTTTAGGAATCGTATGGTCATCCAGCCATCATCGTAATCCATCATGTAGCCTTCGTGGTCCATCGTGTAGACTTCGGCTGAGATATGAAGCTTTAATACCCGTCTTCGGTTAACTTTCGTATGTCCATCTTTTGCTATCGTATATAATTTCGGCACCATCGTATAGACTTCGTTATTGATTGTACTTGCTTCGGTCATTTTTTGGTATTTTAACGATATCGGAACCAACTTCGTACGAACTTACAATTTTCGCATTTGGGTGTCCATCGTACATAAAAATCGTGACAGTGTGACGCGGGCATTAAGGCCGATGGTACCAGACAGAAAATAACAGAAATATGTCTCTCATCAAGAAATGTTATTAATTAATCCTAGTACTGTAAATTCAGAAATTATTGCGTGCATATATTATTGCGATCTTGTCATTTTACACTTGAATGCGATTTTAATTTTTACGATTTTGAGAAAAGTCATGCATAATGCAGTTAAAATATTACAAAATGCGAGTTTTAATTATTGCGTTTACAACTCAGTCGCATTATTCGCAATAATAAAAACCTCGCAATAATTTCTGAATTTACAGTACCAGAACAGATAATTAGTTTTCTAAGCATGATAGTGATACCAACCAGTAAGGAGAAATGAGAAGCTCAATGATAAATTATTTTGCCATGTGATAATTGACTTCCGAATTGATTTTCCTCTAAGTTCAATTTTTTTGTGATTTTACTTTATTTTAACATGCATGATTGAAATCAACATCATCTTAGTAAGACTTTACAACAGTCGTTATCTAATGAATTTCTAAATCACTAGGCCAGATATTTTGGAGATGCAGTTCATACTCTTTTATACTCTCAAAACTGTTATATTCAGACTCTCGCACTGTTAGCATAAAAAGTCGTTCACCTTATCGCCAAATATTGCAAAATAGAGTTTTTCTTCTTTTTTTTCATTTATGCATATATTTTTTTTAAAGATAAAATTGAGAATGGAAATGGGGAATGTGTCAAAGAGACAACAACTCGACCATAGAAAAAATAACAGCAGAAGGTCACCAACAGGTCTTCAATGTAGCGAGAAATTCCTGCACCCCGAGGCGTCCTTCAGCTGGCCTGAAACAAATATAAACTAGTTCAGTGATAATGAACACCATACTTATTTCCAAATTGTACACAAGAAACTAACTTAAAATCATACAAGACTAACAAAGGCCAGAGGCTCCTGACTTGGGACAGCCGCAAAAAATCATACAAGACTAACAAAGGCCAGAGGCTCCTGACTTGGGACAGCCGCAAAAAAGCGGCGGGGTTAAACATGTTTGTAAGATCTCAACCCTCCCATATACCTCTAGTCAATGTAGAAAAGTAAACGCATAACAATACGCACATTAAAATTCAGTTCAAGAGAAGTCCGAGTCTGATGTCAGAAAATAAACAAAATAAAAATAATACATAGATAGCAACAGACTACTAGCTGTTAACTGACATGCCAGCCCCAAACTTCAATTGAACTGACTGAAAGATTATGATTTCATCATATGAACATCAGGCACAATCCTTCCCGTTAGGGGTTAGTATCACACCATCATAACATATATGAGAAGAACATAACACGTGTCATGCCAAGAACTGGTTTTTGAATAAATGTGTTTAGTTTCGATGCAAAGACCCTATAAGTGAATCAATATTAACGCCAAAATATGCAATCTTTAATGACCTGACAATAGTATTGTAACTATATCCCTTCTTAATAAGATAGTTTTTTTGTTAGAAATGTTCTTGAAAATAACAGTACCAAGTCAGAAATATGAGGACAGTTCTTATACATTGGTTTGATGTGTTTGAGTTTTTGATTTTTTTCATTTAATTAGGGATTTTCCGTTTTGAATTTTCCTCAGAGCTCAGTATTTATGTGAACTTAAAGAACTATTACAACACATAACTGTTTAGTATAGGTTTGTATTATAAAAAAGGCAAATTTTGAACATTATGTATCGTTGCCTTTGGGAGGTTACATACTTCAGTGTGTTCCTACAAGGAAACAAGAGTGCAAAATCCGAATAGGATAACGTAAAATAAATTCAGAAACCATTATCTTGCCTAAATTCTTCCCCAAAAAATCATAATTAAATACTCAAAACAACTAATTTTTCAAATACTTTTATTAACGAATAGCCCTTTCTATCTCACTTCGCAGTGATTTAATTTTGCAATTTTCAAATTCACCTGATGCAGTTTGATAATGAAAGATCCAAGTTTTCAATTTGGGAGTCAATTTATATTCGCGTTATTTGGAGTCAACTTAATTTCAACCATTTGGTAGCCGGAAGGTATCAATTACAAGTTTCGGACCTCAAGTTAGGCGTTCGATTCTCAGTACCGACAAATAATAATTACAAGTTCCATTGGCAGTTTATAAATCAATTTCATTTAGGAAGAGAAGTAAGTAAATCATCTTGTTTTGGAACGAAATTTAGCAAACGAGATGAACAACTGAATGAAATTTTGTGACCCAATTTTAGAGACTGATAATTTCAACATCAGCATGATATATCTTATAGGTCTTCTTTACTTCGATTCTATTGATGATATCTCTTTGTTTTCTGTAATTCGGTTATTGTGATTTTCTGAGTGGGCTTTTATGGCATTTCTTAAAATAGAAATTTTCACAGACGTGATAGACATGTACTAGATATACCAACCTATTTCTGCTTTCACTATATTTAGAAAACTAAATTGCACGTGACATGTAAAATCAGTCAGATTTGACATGAGTGACATTCAAAAGTAAAATTGGTGATGTCATTTCAAAATGAATGACGACAAAAAGACGGACAAGTCTATACATTATTGCAACGACAAACTGGGCAACACTAACCCTGTTATCAAAGTCTTGGACATACTATAAGATTGGTATATTTGCTCATTTAAACAGGATAATTTACTTTTCAGAATTGAAAGAAAATTAACAGTTTAATGACTTTTTAGGAATCGACAGATATTCATACTGTTTCCAAAATGTCCATATAGACTAAAATAATAATCTATAACGATTTTTTAAAACTTTTGTTTCAGTCAAAAGTCAAAATTAGATGAGTTTGGACTATTTTGTACCAGAGATACAGCGCCTTAAAAAAATGTCCATTTATCATTGGAAAGACTTTTCGATTTAAAAAAAGGCCATCCTACACTGTGCGGAAAAAGTTTAAAATAATGTTATGAAACAAGGTGGTTGTCATTAAATAGTCTGTTTTAATGTATGTTGACGTTTGTTTGTGTAGCCGTTCAGTTTATCTATTGTTCAATTTTTTTATTATTACTTTATGTATTGCTGTAATAAATTAGTATTTATTTCCGCTAAAGCAATAATTCAAATTGTACTTCATTTTATGCGTTATTAATGACATTTAGGGAAATCTTTGGGTAGTATTTAATCTTTTTGTTTAGTATGTAATATGTAAAATGTTAAATTCAGTAGAGAATTTGCTTACGTCTTCAAAAGTGATGTTCGTGTCCAAACAAATACATATATCATATAAATGACACCAAAACTGACCAGCAGATATCAATGACTTTATAAGATTCTGAACTGACAATATTCAGTTAAGGCCGATGTTACCATACAGAAATTAGCAGAAATTTGTCTTTCATAAAAAAATGTTATTAATTAATCCTAGTACCAGAACAGATAATTAGTTTTCTAAGCAGGATAGTGGTGCAACCAGTAAGGAGATATGAGATGCTCAATGACATATTATTTTGCCATGTGATTATGGACTTTCCGAATTGATTTTCCTCTAAGTTCAGTATTTTTGTGATTTTACTTTTTTATAACATACATGATTGATATCAACATCATCTCAGTAAGACTTTACACCAGTCTTTATCTAATGATTTTCTAAATCATCAGGCCAGATGTTATGGAGATGCAGTTCATACTTTTTAAGTATCTATACTCTCAAAAGTTTTATATTCAGACTCTCGCACTTTTAGCATAAAAGTTCGTTCACCTTATCGCCAAATATTGCCAAAAAAATTAGTTTTCTTCCTTTTTTTCATTTATGCATATTCTTTTTAAAGATAGTTTTTTTTCGTCAGAAGTGTTCTTGAAAATGCCAGTACCAAGTCAGCAATATGATGACAGTTTTCATACATTGGTTTGATGTGTTTGAGTTTTTGATTTTTTCATTTAATTAGAAACTTTCCGTTTTGAATTTTCCTCGGAGTTCAGTATTTATGTGAAATTAATTTTTAAGGTTTCCTATGTTAAACCTTAAAGCACATTTTTAAAGCTGGCCAAACCCCTAACACGTTTTTAAACACATGACAATAAAATATGTTGCTTGTTTTGTTTTTTTTGTCTTCGACTAAAACAGAATAATAAAGTACTATTACAACACATAACTGTTTAGTATAGGTTTGTATTATAAAAAAGGCAAATTTTGAACATTATGTATCGTTGCCTTTGGGAGGTTACATACTTCAGTGTTTTCCTACAAGGAAACAAGAGAGCAAAATCCGAATAGGATAACGTAAAATAAATTCAGAAACCATTATCTTGCCTAAATTCTTCCCCAAAAAATCATAATTAAATACTCAAAACAACTAATTTTTCAAATACTTTTATTAACGAATAGCCCTTTCTATCTCACTTCGCAGTGATTTAATTTTGCAATTTTCAAATTCACCTGATGCAGTTTGATAATGAAAGATCCAAGTTTTCAATTTGGGCGTCGATTTATATTCGCGTTATTTGGAGTCAACTTAATTTCAACCATTTGGTAGCCGGAAGGTACCAATTACAAGTTTCGGATCTCAAGTTAGGCGTTCGATTCTCAGTACCGACAAATAATAATTACAAGTTCCATTGGCAGTTTATAAATCAATTTCATTTAGGAAGAGAAGTAAGTAAATCATCTTGTTTTGGAACGAAAATTCCTCCACAAATTTGGCTATACTTTTTGGACCTTTTGGATTATAGCTCTTCATCTTGTATATATGCTTTGGATTTCAAATATTTTGGCCACGGGCATCACTGAAGAGACATGTATTGTCGAAATGCGCATCTGGTGCAACAAAATTGTTACCGTTGATTTTATTAGCAAACGAGATGAACAACTGAATGAAATTTTGTGACCCAATTTTAGCGACTGATAATTTCAGCATCAGCATGATATATCTTATAGGTCTTCTTTACTTCGATTCTATTGATGATATCTCTTTGTTTTCTGTAATTCGGTTATTGTGATTTTCTGAGTGGGCTTTTATGGCATTTCTTAAAATAGAAATTTTCACAGACGTGATAGACATGTACTAGATATACCAACCTATTTCTGCTTTCACTATATTTAGAAAACTAAATTGCACATTTTACCCAATGAAAACGTGACATGTAAAATCAGTCAGATCTGACATGAGTGACATTCAAAAGTAAAATTGGTGATGCCATTTCAAAATGAACGACGACAAAAAGACGGACAAGTCTATACATTATTGCAACGACAAACTGGGCAACACTAACCCTGTTATCAAAGTCTTGGACATACTATAAGATTGGTATATTTGCTCATTTAAACAGGATAATTTACTTTTCAGTATTGAAAGAAAATTAACAGTTTAATGACTTTTTAGGAATCGACAGATATTCATACTGTTTCCAAAATGTCCATATAGACTAAAATAATAATCTATAACGATTTTTTAAAACTTTTGTTTCAGTCAAAAGTCAAAAATTAGATGAGTTTGGACTATTTTGTACCAGAGATACAGCGCCTTAAAAAAATGTCCATTTATCATTGAAAGACTTTTCGATTTAAAAAAAAAGGCCATCCTACACTGTGCGGAAAAAGTTTAAAATAATGTTATGAAACAAGGTGGTTGTCATCAAATAGTCTGTTTTTATGTATGTTGACGTTTGTTTGTGTAGCCGTTCAGTTTATCTATTGTTCAATTTTTTTATTATTACTTTATGTATTGCTGTAATAAATTAGTATTTATTTCCGCTAAAGCAATAATTCAAATTGTACTTCATTTAATGCGTTATTAATGACATTTAGGGAAATCTTTGGGTAGTATTTAATCTTATTGTTTAGTGTATAATATGTAAAATGTTAAATTCAGTAGAGAATTTGCTTACGTCTTCAAAAGTGATGTTCGTGTCCAAACAAATACATATATCATATAAATGACACCAAAACTGACCAGCAGATATCAATGACTTTATAAGATTCTGAACTGACAATATTCAGTTAAGGCCGATGTTACCATACAGAAATTAACAGAAATTTGTCTTTCATCAAAAAATGTTATTAATTAATCCTAGTACCAGAACAGATAATTAGTTTTCTAAGCAGGATAGTGATGCCAACCAGTGTGGAGATAAGAGATGCTCAATGGCATATTATTTTGCCATGTGATTATGGACTTTCCGAATTGATTTTCCTCTAAGTTCAGTATTTTTGTGATTTTACTTTTTTATAACATACATGATTGATATCAACATCATCTCAGTAAGACTTTACACCAGTCTTTATCTAATGATTTTCTAAATCATCAGGCCAGATGTTGTGGAGATGCAGTTCATACTTTTTAAGTGTCTATACTCTCAAAAGTTTTATATTCAGATTCTCACACTTTTAGCATAAAAGGTCGTTCACCTTATTGCCAAATATTGCAAAATAATGAGTTTTTCTTCCTTTTCTTCATTTATGCATATATCTTTTATAAAGATAGTTTTTTTTCGTCAGAAGTGTTCTTGAAAATGCCAGTACCAAGTCAGAAATATGATGACAGTTTTCATACATTGGTTTGATGTGTTTGAGTTTTTGATTTTTTCATTTAATTAGAAACTTTCCGTTTTGAATTTTCCTCGGAGTTAAGTATTTATGTGAACTTATTTTTTAAGGTTTTTTATGTTAAACCTAATAGCACATTTTTAAAGCTGGCCAAACCCCTAACACGTTTTAAACACATATCAATAAAATATGTTGCTTGTTTTGTTTTTTTTGTCTTCGACTAAAACAGAATAATAAAGTACTATTACAACACATAACTGTTTAGTATAGGTTTGTATTATAAAAAAGGCAAATTTTGAACATTATGTATCGTTGCCTTTGGGAGGTTACATACTTCAGTGTTTTCCTACAAGGAAACAAGAGAGCAAAATCCGAATAGGATAACGTAAAATAAATTCAGAAACCATTATCTTGCCTAAATTCTTCCCCAAAAAATCATAATTAAATACTCAAAACAACTATTTTTTCAAATACTTTTATTAACGAATAGCCCTTTCTATCTCACTTCGCAGTGATTTAATTTTGCAATTTTTAAATTCACCTGATGCAGTTTGATAATGAAAGATCCAAGTTTTCAATTTGGGCGACGATTTATATTCGCGTTATTTGGAGTCAACTTAATTTCAACCATTTGGTAGCCGGAAGGTATCAATTACAAGTTTCGGACCTCAAGTTAGGCGTTCGATTCTCACTACCGACAAATAATAATTACAAGTTCCATTGGCAGTTTATAAATCAATTTCATTTAGGAAGAGAAGTAAGTAAATCATCTTGTTTTGGAACGAAATTTAGCAAACGAGATGAACAACTGAATGAAATTTTGTGACCCAATTTTAGCGACTGATAATTTCAGCATCAGCATGATATATCTTATAGGTCTTCTTTACTTCGATTCTATTGATGATATCTCTTTGTTTTCTGTAATTCGGTTATTGTGATTTTCTGAGTGGGCTTTCATGGCATTTCTTAAAATAGAAATTTTCACAGACGTGATAGACATGTACTAGATATACCAACCTATTTCTGCTTTCACTATATTTAGAAAACTAAATTGCACATTTTACCCAATGAAAACGTGACATGTAAAATCAGTCAGATCTGACATGAGTGACATTCAAAAGTAAAATTGGTGATGCCATTTCAAAATGAACGACGACAAAAAGACGGACAAGTCTATACATTATTGCAACGACAAACTGGGCAACACTAACCCTGTTATCAAAGTCTTGGACATACTATAAGATTGGTATATTTGCTCATTTAAACAGGATAATTTACTTTTCAGTATTGAAAGAAAATTAACAGTTTAATGACTTTTTAGGAATCGACAGATATTCATACTGTTTCCAAAATGTCCATATAGACTAAAATAATAATCTATAACGATTTTTTAAAACTTTTGTTGCAGTCAAAAGTCAAAATTAGATGAGTTTGGACTATTTTGTTCCGGAGATACAGCGCCTTAAAAAAATGTTCATTTATCATTGAAAGACTTTTCGATTTAAAAAAAAAAGGCCATCCTACACTGTGCGGAAAAAGTTTAAAATAATGTTATGAAACAAGGTGGTTGTCATCAAATAGTCTGTTTTTATGTATGTTGACGCGCGTCTGGCGTATAAAATTATAATCCTGGTACTTTTGATAACTATTTACACCACTGGGTCGATGCCACTGCTGGTGGACGTTTCGTCCCCGAGGGTATCACCAGCCCAGTAGTCAGCACTTCGGTGTTGACATGAATATCAATTATATGGTCATTTTTATAAATTTTCTGTTTACAAAACTTTGAATTATTCGAAAAACTAAGGATTTTCTTACCCCAGGAGTAGATTACCTTAGCCGTATTTGGCACAACTTTTTGGAATTTTGGGTCCTCAATGCTCTTCAACTTTGTATTTGTTTGGCTATTTAACTATTTTGATCAGAGCGTCACTGATGAGTCTTATGTAGACGAAACGCGCGTCTGGCGTATAAAATTATAATCCTGGTACTTTTGATAACTATTTACACCACTGGGTCGATGCCACTGCTGGTGGACGTTTCGTCCCCGAGGGTATCACCAGCCCAGTAGTCAGCACTTCGGTGTTGACATGAATATCAATTATATGGTCATTTTTATAAATTTTCTGTTTACAAACTTTGAATTATTCGAAAAACTAAGGATTTTCTTACCCCAGGAGTAGATTACCTTAGCCGTATTTGGGACAACTTTTTGGAATTTTGGGTCCTCAATGCTCTTCAACTTTGTATTTGTTTGGCTATTTAACTATTTTGATCAGAGCGTCACTGATGAGTCTTATGTAGACGAAACGCGCGTCTGGCGTATAAAATTATAATCCTGGTACTTTTGATAACTATTGACGTTTGTTTGTGTAGCCGTTCAGTTTATCTATTGTTCAATTTTTTTCCTCTTATAGTTTATGTGTTCCCTTGTTTTTGGTTTGTGACCCGGATTTGTTTTCGATAAATATATATTTGTGACTACGGACTACTGCATACTACTGCCTTTTGTTATGGTGCATCCCCTTAAACAATTGATTCGAATTATTAACTTATGTCATTATGTGCTTGTTTACAATTTTTCAATCCGAATTAATTAGATAACATGTGCTACACTGACATGTCCTAATTCTTACAGTGTGTACAATTTACTAAGTAATACTAATAACGTTTTATATGATTGAGTTAAGTCTGCCAATTGATATTTTATCGTGTGTTTTTCTTTGTTGTGATGTTATGCTATTGTTTCAGAAAAAGGGAGAAGGTTTGGATCCATTAAAACGTTTAATCCCGCTGCAAATGTTTGCACCTGTCCTAAGTCAGGAATCTGATGTACAGTAGTTGTCGTTTGTTTATGTAATATATACATTTTTCTCGTTTCTCGTTTTGTTTATATAGATTAGACCGTTGGTTTTCCCGTTTGAATGGTTTTACACTAGTAATTTTGGGGCCCTTTATAGCTTGTTGGTCGGTGTGAGCCAAGGCTCCGTGTTGAAGGCCGTACTTTAACCTATAATGATTTACTTTTTAAATTGTTATTTGGATGGAGAGTTGTCTCATTGGCACTCACATCACATCTTCTTATATCTATTGTCAGAATATATCTTGAATTATGAGATTTGAGCGAATACAGCACACTTTTGTAAATAAAATTTTACTACTGTCTTTCAAATGAAGTCAGTGCTGTAAACGTGGATATTTTTGCGTGATAAGAATTTTTGGGATTGGGCTAAACTAAGCTCTTCCAACGATGAATGAGCTCTTTACAACAATATTGTTACAAAATCTGGTACAAGGGGATTGTCGCTTATTTACGGGAAGGTTAAATTAAACGAACAATCCGTGCGCAAACAATAGAGGTAAAACACAACATAATAACTAAAGAATGAACCCCAACCACAAACGTGAGGTATTATCAGGTGCTCCTGAAGGGCTAGCAGATCTTGCTCCACTTGTTGCAATCGTTCGCTTGGTCATGTTAATTAAAACTATGTAAGAAGTCTAAAACAGTAGTTACATTCTGGTAAATGGGGGCGAGATAGTTGTTACGAAATTTGGAAAATATCTACTATCATCTATGAAACGGATATTTACAGTCAACCAACTCCTGATGGCGGCCTAAAATTTATGAATAACTGATTTCACCTTCACCACGTAAAACTATTGGTTTAACAGCTTCCTTGTGAGCAGCAATTCTTTGTGCGGTACTTGTTATGCTCGATCTATCCGCTGCATTCGACACTATCGACCATCCCATCCTGATCAATCGGTTAGAATACTCTTACGGCATAACTGGCTCAGCGCTGTCATGGATGAGATCCTATCTTGAAAGTCGAACTCAACGTGTAGCAATTGGCGCCGTATTGTCAGATGTAATAAACATTAAATATGGCGTTCCGCAAGGTTCGGTATTGGGACCCCGATTGTATTGTATTTTTGCAAAACCGATCAGTGAAATATGTCGGCGACACAACTTTAGCTATCATGGGTATGCTGATGACACTCAAGTCTACCTAGTTATCAAACCACTCGATAATTGGGACAACATATCTTCCCGTCTAGAGACTTGTTTAGCTGACATTAGTAAATGGATGTGCATAAACATGCTGAAACTGAACCAAGACAAAACTGAACTGATCTTATTTTCACCAAAAAATCGTGTGAAGGAATTTTCGAATTGTCATCTGTTATTTGATGGATCAATAGTAAGCAATGCATCTGTGGTAAAAAATCTTGGTGTTTATTTTGATAGAACATTAAGCATGGAAAAGCAGGTTAATGGCATCACGAAGTCGTGTTTCTTCCAAATTAGGAACATTGGTCGAATTCGGCAATATATCACTGAGGATGCCTGTAAAACTTTAGTCTGCTCGCTCGTCACGTCACGTCTAGACTACGGAAACGCTCTGCTTTATGGAGTAAATGCCAGCTTAGTCAATAAGTTACAGCGAGTACAGAATACGGCAGCCAGGCTCGTTACACGTACCAAGAAGCATGATCATATAACACCAGTTCTTGTGTCTCTTCATTGGATCCCGGTGCAGTACCGAATACAATATAAACTTCTTTTGTATACTTTCAAAATCCTGCATGGCCTAGCGCCCGTCTATCTTGAGGAACTCATTAGTGCCTATCAACCATCAAGATCTCTTAGATCGGAAAATGCCATGCAGCTTATACAACCTCGTGTACGCACCAAAATCTATGGGGAAAGACGTTTCGACAAAGCTACTGCGAGCCTCTGGAACAATCTTCCTAGCCATCTAAGACATGAACACTCAATCGAACTTTTTAAGAAAAATTTGAAAACCCATTATTTTAGACTCGCATTCAGTGATTATATGTAACTTTTTATACTGACTTTTTTTTTAACTTTGTTCTTTTCGTTGTAGTATAAATGCCTTTTAATTATGATAATTTATTTTTTAAATTTTCTGTTCCTTTTGTTTTTAGTTTTTATATGTGTTTCAAAATTTTATTTCATTCTTATTGCATTGATTGTTTTAATGTTTAACACCTTATTATTTTTAACTGCATTGATTGTTTTATGTTAAGCGCTTAGAGTAATTTTAAATTAGATAATGCGCTATATAAATATTGTAAATATAATATAATATCAAGAAAATCAAGCCATGGACTGTCGTATAAAAATGAAGCATAATACTTCATACGTAGTAGATATTTAGTGTTAGCTATATCCATAAGCTTGTTGTAACATCCTCAATGTATATGAGGGGGGGGAATCTGGCAAGACGTTTATATATTTTTTTTTTTAATTAAATGTAATTCTTCCTTATATGGATACAAAACAGAAAAACAATCTGCCTGTATATGTGCACACTGAGTATCATTTTAAATTCCAACTGTTTGTTTAAATAATCAAAGAACGGATTTATTTTTCTCTATGAATCATTTGTTTCGTGACCGCTAAAAGTGAGTTTATATATCTTTATAATTGGATCTATCAGAGCCCATAATTGTTATCACTAGACATTTGGCCTACATTTAACTTTTATTTAAATGGACCGTTGTGGCTATATTTTTGAAACATATGAATTATTACTTTATGTATTGCTGTAATACATTAGTATTTATTTCCGCTAAAGCAATAATTCAAATTGTACTTCATTTAATGCGTTATTAATGACATTTAGGGAAATCTTTGGGTAGTATTTAATCTTATTGTTTAGTATATAATATGTAAAATGTTAAATTCAGTAGAGAATTTGCTTACGTCTTCAAAAGTGATGTTCGTGTCCAAACAAATACATATAAGATAAATGACACCAAAACTGACCAGCAGATATCAATGACTTTATAAGATTCTGAACTGACAATATTCAGTTAAGGCCGATGTTACCATACAGAAATTAACAGAAATTTGTCTTTCATCAAAAAATGTTATTAATTAATCCTAGTACCAGAACAGATAATTAGTTTTCTAAGCAGGATAGTGATGCCAACCAGTAAGGAGATATGAGATGCTCAATGACATATTATTTTGCCATGTGATTATGGACTTTCCGAATTGATTTTCCTCTAAGTTCAGTATTTTTGGGATTTTACTTTTTATATAACATACATGATTGATATCAACATCATCTCAGTAAGACTTTACACCAGTCTTTATCTAATGATTTTCTAAATCATCAGGCCAGATGTTATGGAGATGCAGTTCATACTTTTTAAGTGTCTATACTCTCAAAAGTTTTATATTCAGATTCTCGCACTTTTAGCATAAAAGGTCGTTCAACTCATTGCCAAATATTGCAAAATAATGAGTTTTTCTTCCTTTTCTTCATTTATGCATGTATTTTTTTTAAAGATAGTTTTGTTTCGTTAGAAGTGTTCTTGAAAATGCCTGTACCAAGTCAGAAATATGATGACAGTTTTCATACATTGGTTTGATGTGTTTGAGTTTTTGATTTTTTCATTTAATTAGAAACTTTCCGTTTTGATTTTTTCATTTAATTAGAAACTTTCCGTTTTGAATTTTCCTCGGAGTTAAGTATTTATGTGAACTTTATTTTTAAGGTTTCTTATGTTAAACCTAAAAGCACATTTTTACATCTGGCTAAAATCCTAACACGTTATAAACACATAACAACAAAATATGTCGCTTGTTTTTTCTGTTTTTTTCTTATAATAATAACAGAATAATAAAGTACTATTACAACTTATAACTGTTAAGTATAGGTTTGTATTATAAAAAAGGCAACTTTAAAAAAAAATTAGTTACGTTGCCTTTGGGAGGTGACATTCTACAGTGTTTTCCTAAAAGGAAACAAGAGTGCATAAATCCGAAAAGGATAACTTTAAACGTAGATAAATTAAGAAACCATTATCTTGCCTAAATTCTTCCCTAAAAAGTCATAATTCAATACTGTAAACCCACTGATTTCTTTTCATTTTTTTTTCATTGGGTAAAATGTGCAATTTAGATTTCTAAATATAGTGAAAGCAGAAATAGGTTGGTATATCTAGTACATGTCTATCACGTCTGTGAAACATTTATATTTTAATAAATGCCATGAAAGCCCACTCAGAAAAAGCTTTGTATCACAATAACCGAATTACAGAAAACAAAGAGATATCATCAATAGAATCGAAGTAAAGAAGACCTATAAGATATATTATTGCTTATGTTAAAATTATCAGTCGCTAAAATTTGGTCACAAAATTTCTTTCAGTTGTTCATCCCGTTCGCTAAATTTCGTTCCAAAACAAGATGATTTATCTACTTCTCTTCCTAAATGAAATTAATTTAAAAACTGACAGTTGACCTTGTAATTATTATTTGTAGGTACAGAGAATCGAACGTCGAACTTGAGGTCCGTAACTTGATAGTGATACATTCCGGCTACCAAACGGTTGAAATTAAGTTCACTCTTTCAAATTACGCGAATATAAATCGATGCTTAAATTGAAAACTTGTATCTTTCATTATCAAACTGCATCAGTGAATTTGAAAATCGCAAAATTAAATCACTGCGAAGTGAGATAGAAAGGACTATTTCGTTAATAAAAGTATTTAAAAAATCAGTTGGTTTAAAGTATTTGATTATGATTTTTTAGGGAAATATTTAGGTAAGATAATGGTTTCTGAATTAACATACGTTATCCTTTTCGGATTTATGCACTCTTGTTTCCTTGTAGGAAAACACTGAAGTATGTAACCTCCCAAAGGCAACGATACTAAATGTTCAAAAGTTGCCTTTTTATAATACATATAGAATAATAGGTAGTGTCGTTTTTGATACTGACTATATCATGTGGTATATCTAGACGAGTCCGAAAGGCGAGGTTAGATATATTCCACGTGATATAGTCAGTATCAAAAACGACACTACCTATTATTCTGTTTATCGGTAATAATCACGTCACACGTCACACAATGTATTGCCTAATATATTCAGTGATACAGACAGTACGTTGATACTCAAAAATATTAGGCAGTAAGATCAAAGGGAAATATACGAATTGCCGATAAAAACATATATACATAACAGTTATGTGTTGTAATCGTACTTTATTATTCTGTTTTAGTCGAAGACAAGAAAAAACAAAACAAAAAACAAGCAACATATTTTATTGTTATGTGTTCAAAACGTGTTTTGGTCAGATGTAAATATGTGCTTTTAGGTTTAACATAAGAAACCTTAAAAATCAATTTCACAAAAATGCTGAACTCCGAGGAAAATTTAAAACGGAAAGTCCCTAATTAAATGAAAAAATTCAAAACTCAAACACATCAAACCAATGTATAAAAACGGTTATTATATCATATTTCTGACTTGGTACCGTCATTTTCAAGAACATTTCAAACGGAAAAAAACTATCTTTAATTTTTTTTTATATATAAATGAAAAAAAAGGAAGAAAAACTCATTATTTTGCAATATTTGGCGACAAGGTGAACGACTTTTTATGCTAAAAGTGCGAGAGTCTGTATATATTTTTTTTGGGAATATAGACACTTAAAGATTATGAACTGCATCTCCAAAATATCTGGCCTGGTGATTTAGAAACTGAGATGATGTTGATTTCAATAATATATGTTATAAAAAACTAAAATCACAAACATACTGAACTTAGAGGAAAATTCATAGTGTAGGTCCCTGAGAATTGTTTCAAACATATCAAAACAAATTATTATTTCATTTTTAAGTAATACAAACATGAAGTTATTTTTAATATATATGTTATATAAGTACATTATATCTATATGATTTGAATAAAGTGCAAGACCAACATCATGTCATTATACATATAGTATTTTTTTTAATAAAATACAGTATGCAAACAATCAGATAATTGGTGCAGTGTATAAAAGTCGAATCTCCAATTGTTTATTCACCTAGATTAAACTTAACCGATTTAAGAAATTTGACCATCGGTAAGGTTATGTTGCCTTAAAATCAAGGCTTAACTGCTTTATGACTTGTTACGGTTGATCTTTACCTGAATAAATACAGATTAAGTTATTTTCATTTCTTGAATAATTGTTCATTCCTGCATTTTGTCCTGTGATTTTCTATGACTTGAGAAGTAAATTTCACTTAAATATTCGATCCTATTATGATATAGAAATGTTTTATATCTCAAATTATCAACATCAATTCATGACGTGAAAAATATGCAGTTTGTTGCTCACAATGCAACTATTAAACAAAGACTTCCAAATGGTGAAGTTGAAATCATCATTTCGTAAATTTAACGGACGCTACACGAGTTGGTTGACCGTTATGGAATAATCGTTTCACAAATGATATCGGATATGTTCCATACGTCGTAACTACAATCCCCTTCCCTTTGATGAATGTTACTTTCAAAATAAGACTTTTTACCGGATTTATAATCACAAAACGAACACGACGGGTCCCACATGTGGAGCAGGATTTGATTACACTGCCGGAGCACTTATTTTAGTAGGTTCTTGTTGTTTATTCTTTAGTTTTCTACGTTGTGTCATGTGCACTATTGTTTGTCTGTTTGTCTTTTTCATTTCTAGCCAATGTCGTTGCCAGTCTATTTTCGATTGATGAGTTCGACTTCCCTTTGGTATCTTTCGTTCCTCTTTGTTTCTAAAACAGAGAAAAATCCTAAAAATTGACAAAAAATTATAGCATGGTAAATTTGACACACAAAAACATTAAAAGGTGCCAGGATTATAATTTAGTACGCCAGACGCGCGTTTCGTCTACATAAGACTCATCAGTGACGCTCATATCAAAATATTCATAAAGCCAAACAAATACAAAGTTGAAGAGCATTGAGGATCCAAAATTCCAAAAAGTTATGCCAAATACGGCTAAGGTAATCTATACATTGGATAAGAAAATCCTGAAACTTTCTTAAATCCACACCTACCGATAGGTTTTTTAAATTTAAATTCGTTCAGATTGGTCCCATTAATCTTTATTGAAAGTATGAACATAAGTTTAACTGGGGAACTGTATTTTTTTACTCGAATTGCCAAAAAAATAGATAAAAGTCATGAAAATTAGGTACTTGAAAAAGGCCGTAGCAAAAAAGAAATACACCACCATATGATTTTTTTCTTCACCAATTATAAGTTGACAGTAAGGAAAATCACGTTAAAAAGAAATGTTTTTTGTTCTCTGAGATGTACATCCTTAAGTTATCAATTTCCAGATAGGTGTTTATAAAGTTGGCGCAGCAAATATATTACATTTCAGCATGCGTGGATCAATAATATTTTCCAAAATCCAAATGCAGTGAAACTGATAATGTGTTATAAAATCGAATTGATAGGTGGTTTCTTTATAAAACAAAATATAGCCCTCTATAGTCTTGGACGAGTGTTAGTTTCACGAGATGTCAAAATGGAAATCAGATATGCTCCTCACACGTTATCGACACGTGATGTGTTTGCAATTTTAAAACTATGATAGACGTAAATAAATTCTACAATAAAGTTGATACTAAACAAATTAATGTTAACAACATCAATGGTCGAATAGCTGCCCACCATTCGATTAATTGTCAGTAAATGCGTAAAATATTAAATTATACGATAATCATCACTGCTTAATGATATTACTGTATGAGTGCCATGACAATACCAACTTATTTATTCGTCAATGCAATCATCTGTCTTATGCAAGCACAGAAGAACTTGGAATTTTATAATTCTGAGGTAAAAAACTAAAGTTTTCATAACCTATTCTTAAAACTGTTTGATACAGTATTTTGTATCATATGGAAAACTTCAGCATTTGTTAATCAACCCTCAACTACATTTTAAACCGTGCCAATGTTGCACTCTGTAAAAAGGAATAAATGATTAAAGTATAATTGATTTAAAACGGGTAAAGAAATACACTATGGCACATCAAACGTACAAAGATTTATTTTCATTTTTATAGCACTTTTCCGCTAGGGGTTGACTTTTAGTCCCCGATGTGAGGATTGACTGGGGTGATTCGATTGTGGAGGTAAATCGATTGCGTCCTTTAACAAAGTATTGCTTAGCTTTTAATATGAACTTGGTTTGTGCTACTGACTATCTATGCATTCTTTTTTTTATTATTAAGAAACAACGATACTTATTCCCTCAAAAAAAGATGACCGTTAATAAATATGGCTATCATTTGTAGATACCCGAAAATCATTTACAGCATATCAAAATTAAATTATTGTTTCATTTTTATATAAACTTAAGTTATTTCAAAATTATAATTTATGAGTATATTGTATTTATATTATGATTTAAACAACAATTCCCAAATGACATCGTACCTTCATATATTTAATGCAGTGTATAAAAGTCGAATCTTCTTTTTTTCTTACCTTGATTGTTCTAAACCGACTTATAAGATTTAAACATCGGTAAGGTATGGACTATTGGTCCCCGAGGGTATCATCAGCTCAGTAGTCAGTGCTTTGGTACCGACATGATTTAACAAATTTTACTAAAATTGTCCGTTTATAAATTATAAAAACTTATTATGAAACTAAGGTTTCAACTCCCTCAAACAAAGTTGGCTTTAGATGAATTTGGTTATTTACTTTAGGTATTTTTGACATATATCTCTTTAACGATTTGCGGTACTTATACATCTTCTGATTTCGAATGTTTGGCTTTGGGCGTTCCTGAGGAAGGTAAATCCAAAAAAGCGCTTCGATCGCAAGACATTATATTAAACGTGTTGCTTTCAGGTTTTTTTTATGTTACCTTAAATTTAAGGATTGGGCGGAACTGTTACGGTTGGTCTTAATGTGTATATATAAATTCTCTGTTAATCCCTGAAAATAAAGTAATAGGTTCTTGAATATTGGACTTTAATGCATTTTGTCCTTTGATTTTCTTTGACTTGAGAAGTATCTTTCACGTTAACACTTGAATACAAGACAGGCGTTTAAAAAATGCCATACTATTATGCTATAGCAGGTTTGATATCTTCAATTATCAACATCAAGATCAGGAACTTTCCTCTTTGAATTCAGTATTTTTGTGCTTTTACTTTTTTTCAAAACACAAGTGTTTTTGATGTTAAAGTTCGGATGTTTTAAAGCGTACATACACGAAAGAAGATGTGGTATGATTGCCCATGAGACAAGTCATATAAAACTTGATATTTTCATTGATTATTTTAATCTGATTTGCTCGACAGTATAATGTTAATACGATGTCGATACGTGATTTGTAGACTAGAGGTGAACTTTTTAAGACAAAGAAAACAATCTTTACTAAATTTATGATACTTAAAACAAATTAACACAAACCTAAACAAAACTAAGGTTAACGGGCTGTCAAACATTCGTTTATAGGTCACTAATTGCGTAGATTTAACATAGATATAGTAATTGTTGCCTTACTGACCTTATATAACCATAACAAAGATATGATATTTAGTGCTCTGTTGACCTTATATAACCATTTATCACCACAATGGACATCGTAATTAATTATTCTCAAAGATTAGTCTCAATGATTAGTTACGACAATGATGAAAAATTAGTCTGTTTTGTTGGGCTTCAAATTTGAATGCAATAAGACATACCATTGTCTGCATAACCACGTTTTTAGATAACACAAGGATGTTTCCTATCATAACGTTTAGTTATGTTTTGAATGTGATAATTTTCAGAATGAGTGTTCACGAATTACGGAAAATAAATCCTCGAAAAATGGGCAATTTGTCATATGTCTCACTATAATTCAAATAGGCTGCCACGACTCGTTATGTAATCATTACACACTGTTAGCTCGATACTTATATTAAAACTACTGGTCAAATGTGAGAATTTTGAGATTATTTTTTCAAGCAATTTTTTACTGTAATAGTCTTTTATTACGAAATATGTCTGTACTTGTAATAGTGATTAGTGTTGACGCAAGATTAAAAGGTATATTTAATTGTATTTAAAAGAAGATGTGGTATGATTGCCAATGAGACAACTATCCACAAAAGACCAAAATGACACAAAAATTAACAACTATAGGTCACCGTACGGCATTCAACAATGAGCAAAGCCCATACCGCATAGTCAGCTATAATAGGCCCCGAATAGACAATGTAAAACAATTCAAACGTGAAAACTAACGGCCTTATTTATGTAAAAAGATGAACGAAAAACAAATATGTAACACATGTACATGTTTTGGATGGTTTGAGTAAACATTTAAATACATATATGTATCAGTGTCTTTAAAGGAGATATCTGTGACAATTTTATTGTCTTCCGTTATGATATACAAAATATCCAAAGACGGAATTTCCCTGACACTTCTGCTAATAGTGAAACGAATATATTGATTTAAAGAATTTAAATCAGAATGAAAATCTGAGACAGATATATCCGAATTCCAAATTATAAAACAATCGTGAAGAAATCGTTTCCAGTTTTTACGTATGTAAATGGCAAATTCATTTCCATACTAGTGAATTATTTTTTTGTATAATAATTGTTCCAAATATCCAAGTACCAAAGTGGCATATGATGGGGCCATTTTAGTACCCATAGATGTTTCATTTTTTATGATAATGTTTCCGTTAAAATAAAAAAATATTTCTTTCTAGTATAAGTTTCAAAGATACAAGGATAAATTATTTTGTTAATCTGTTTTCAATGACGTTTTCCGTATTTTCTAACCAATATTTTATGGCTTTAATTCCTAAGTCACGAGGGATATTTGTGTATAGGCTGACAAAATCAAAAGTAATAGAGTTCTGAATTCGGGTTTACAGTTTTTGGTAGATGAATTAAAAAATTCCAAATCGTCTCGTATAAAACTTAGAACTTCACAACATAAAGGTTTAAGCACAGTGTCTATAAAATGGCTTAAATTCTGTTTAACACTGTTGGGTCCGCCTACAATTGGTCGAAAGTTTAAATCATTTGGTGTTAAAAGTTCGATGCATTCACTGTTTTGTACTGGTAACACATTTGAAATTTCCTCACTTTTGTGAATTTTTGGTAAACCATAAAAATAGCTTTCTGAAAAATTAGAATTTGAAATTTAATCTATTTTATCTGTCACCTCATAAGACATTTCAACTTGTAAAATATTTAAAATATTATCTTTGTAATACTCACGGTTCATGATTACAACTGCATTATCCTTATCCGCTTCTTTTATTATTATTAATTTATCTGATTTTAAATTTTGTAAAGCTGTTTTCTCCTCTCGGGTTAAATTGTCTCTGACTTTTTATTGCTTGTAAGTGAATTTGTTTTTAATGTTTTAATGGTTTCTTCTTAATCTTTATCTTTTGTTGGTTTTGGAATCCAGTCTGACTTATTTCTTATCAGGAGATTATTTTCTTCTTCTTCGTTTTCTTCATTATCCTCACAAAAAAAAAATTTATTCTCAATCTTTTGCCAAATTCATCAATGTCGGCTCCAAGTTGTGTTTTATCCTCATTTGGTGTTGGTGTAAAGTTTTATCCTCTTTTGAAAAGATTTATTTCCCTTAATTCTAATTTTCTATGCGACAAGTTTATGAATCTAGGGTGAATTTTTTTCGTGTTTGTTAGGCTATTTCCTTCGAGAATGTCTCCTCGTACGTAATTCGTGTTGACTGATGATTGAATTTGGTTCCGTAAACTGCGGTCTGTTGTCCCTTCCCCATTGTTGTTCATCCTGCGTTGTCCTAAAAAATGATTCTGTACGTTTTTTCCTATGTATGTAGTACCATAATCATTTGCAAAATTTTGTTGAATGGTAATCAAAATGCTTGTAATGCCTGGACGGTAAAGACTGTTTTATTTATCATTTGGTAGTAAATTGAATATTGCATTGTATAATGTATATAGCATTAATTTAAGATGCTTCAACTACTTTCCTGGACAAAAAAAGATAACTCCAGTTTTCAAATATTTCATTAAGCATTGGTTTAAGGTGATTCAATAACCATTGTTTTGGCTCCTTTTTGGCCCTTCATTCCTAGACTGTTTGCCCCATAACCAACAAAATATATTCCAGCTTTCTACTTATGGTATTAAACATTGTGGTACAATTTCAGAACAATGAAAATACTCATGCACAACTTTTTGTACTGACACTAGATGAGTGATTATTTCGGGCCCAACCGAATTCCTAAACCTGAGGGATCATAACCCCCCCCCCCCCCCCCCCCCAAATCAATCCCAAGTTTCAGTTTGTGGTTATAAACATTGTGTTAAAATCTTATTGATTTCTATTTTCTTATACTAAAGTTACTGTCCGGAAACCATCCGTCTTCGGACGACGCTGACGACGACCACGTGATACCAATTTAAAACCACAAATTTTTTCGCGGTTGTATAAAAACAAAATGACATTGGATTCAGTGCGCTCAATATATATCTAAGATAGCTGCATAGTTTGTTGAAAGTCCAAGTTTATTTGAAAAAGTTATTAAAAAAATTAAAGTGTACTATCTCTATTTTGTCCGAATTGCAAATCCTAGCATTTTTTACCAAGATTAATTTAATTCTTAAATTTAACAGCAAAACAACAAAAAACAAATTACCTGGGATTCAGTAAGCTTAATATACATCTAAGATAGCTGCATAGTTTGATGAAAATCCAATTTGTTTTGAAAAAGTTATTAAAAAAATTATAGTGTCCTATCTCTTTTTTGTCCGAATTGCAAATCCTCGCTTTTTTTTACCAAGATTTTATATAATAATTTTTATTTTTACCTATTGTCAAATTAAATTCTTTCATTTCACAGCAATAAATCAAACTACCAAAAAAGCTTGAATTTTGTAAGATCAATATTTAATTTAGTTAGATGGGCTGATTTACACCAGTTAAGACTGCAGGTCGAGAATAGTCGAGACAGGTCGAGACTGGTTGAGTCTGAGTCGAGACTTGTCGAGACAGATCGAGACTAGTCCAGACAGGTCGAGACTAGTCGAGACAGGTCGAGATAGGTCGAGCCTTGGTCAAGACCATTTCAGACTACACCAAGATCATCAAGTACTGAATTAGACAAGTCCAGACCTAGTCGATTACACTCAAGTACAGTCGCGACAATGTTGAGACTAGTCGAGTAAAATGTGTGCTCGATTTTACTGGTCGAGCACAAAAACTGGTCAATTCAGACTCTGAGCAGTGTGTAGTGAGTGAATACATAGCAAACTGCATTTTTGGTAAATAATATCATAACAGCTAAATTGATTTAATAACTTTGTAAAGTCTGTTGATTAATTGATGAATTTTCCTTGGAGTTAGGTAATTGTTGTGATTTTACTTTTTCCGTACGCAAGATAAAGTTTCGTCTGTATAAGATTAATTACTGGCGATATGAAACGTTAATTTATAATGCATCATTGATGGGATATTCTTAGTTCGAAGAACAGTTCCAGCGTTAAGTGTTGTGATA
Source organism: Mytilus trossulus (assembly GCF_036588685.1). Taxonomy (NCBI): domain Eukaryota; kingdom Metazoa; phylum Mollusca; class Bivalvia; order Mytilida; family Mytilidae; genus Mytilus; species Mytilus trossulus. The sequence continues at coordinate 16,806,608 of NC_086374.1, read as the reverse complement.
AATAATTATGGCCATTCAAACAAGGATAGATTGATTGATAAACGCAGCGAATGACATGTTCTTTCACATCGAGTTGGTGCTTACCTTCAATAGCTTTGACTTTGTCAAAAACATAATGGGAATACGGTGGTAGCCAGTATAACTTCTCGCTAGACATATTCATATTACGTACTCTTTTCTATTACAGTAGAAAATTGATTTAAAAAATAATCTCAAAATTCTCACATTTGACTAGTAGTTTTAATATTAACGATTACATAACGAGTCGTGGCAGCTTATTTGAATTAAAGTGAGACATATGACAAATTGCCCATTTTTCGAGGATTTATTTTCCATGATTGGTACACACTTATTCTGAAAATTATCACAATCAAAGCATAACTAAACGTTATGATAAGAAGCATCCTTGTGTTATCTAAAAACGTGGTTATGCAGACAATGGTATGTCTTATTGCATCCAAATTTGAAGCCCACCAAGACAGACATCATTGTCGTAACTAATTATTGAGGCTATTCTTTGAGAATAATTAATTACGATGTTCATTGTGGTGATAAATGGTTATATAAGGTCAACAGAGCACTAAATATCATATCTTTGTTATGGTTATATAAGGTCAGTAAGGCAACAATTACTATATCTATGTTAAATCTACGCAATTAGTGACCTATAAACGAATGGTTGACAGCCCGTTAACTATAGTTTTGGTTTGTGTTAATTTGTTATGTATCATAAATTTAGAAAAGATTGTTTTCGTTGTCTTCAAAAGTTCACAACTAGGCTACAAATCACGTATCAACATCGTATGAACATTGTACTGTCGCGCACATCTGATTAAAATTATCAATGAAGATATCAGGTTTTATACGACTTGTCTCATTGGCAATTATACCACATATTCTTTCGTGTATGTCACTTTTAAACATCCGAACTTTCACATCAAAAACACTTGTGTTTTGAAAAAAAGTAAAAGCACAAACTACTGAACTCAAAATGGAAAGTTCCTAATCTCGATGTTGATAATTGCAGATAGCAAACCTTCTATAGCATCGCATTCTATAAACGCATGTCTTGTGTTCTAGCGTTGACGTTAAAGTTACTTCTCAAGTAAAAAAAAAATCAAAAGATAGAATGCATGAAAGTCCAATATTTAAGAACCAATTACTTTGTTTTCATGGATTAAAAGTTAATTTATATATATATTAAGATCAACCGTAACGAGTCATAAGGCAGTTCCGCCCAGTCCTTAAATTTAAGGCAACATAAAAAATTTAAAGTAACACGTTTACGCGTTTATTATAATTTATTGCGTCCGAATCGCTTTTCTGTATTTACCTTCATCAGGAATACTCAAAGACAAACATTCGAAATCCGAGGATGTATAAGTACCTAACATCGAAAAAAGAGCTATATGTCAAAAATACCTAAAGTAAATAGCCAATGTCATTTTAGGTCAACTTTGCTTGAGGGAGTTGAAATCTTAGTTTCATAATAATTTCAAAATTTATTAACGGACAATTTTAGTAAAGTTTGTTAAATCATGTCGGTAAGAAAGCACTGACTACTGAGCAGATGATACCCTCGGGGACTGATAGTCCATACCTTACCTATGTTTAAATCTTATAAGTCGGTTTAGAACAATCAAGGTAAGAAACAAATAAAGATTCGACTTTTATACACTGCATTAAATATATGAATGTATGATGTCATATGGGTTGTGCATTGTTGTTGAAATCATCATACAATATACTTATAAATTATAATCCACAATCGAATCACTCCAGTCAATTCTCACATCGGGGACTAATAGTCAAGCCCATGCGGCAAGTGCTTTAAAAATGAAAATAAAACTTTATACGTTTGGTGTGTCCATAATGTATTTCTTTACCCATTTTCAACAATTATATTTTAATCATTTATTCCTTGTTATAGAGTGCAACATTGGCACTGTCTAAAATGAAGTTGAGGTTTGATAAACAAATGTTGCAGTTTTCCATATGATACAAAATACTGTATTTATCGATTTGTATCAACAGTTTTAAGAATATGTTATGAAAACTTTAGTTTTTGACCTCAGAATTATAAAATACCAAGTTCTTCTGTGCTTGCATAAGACAGATAATTACATTGATGAATAAATAAGTTGGTATTGTCATGGCACTCGTAGAGTAATATCATTAAGCAGTGATGATTACCGTATAAATTTTGCGCCTGTCCAAATCAGGAGCCTCTGGCGCCTTTGTTAGTCTTGGATGATTTTTAATTTCAGTTCCTCGTGTATGTTTAGGAGTTTAGCATGGCGTCCATTTTAATTGAACTAGTATACATTTTTGTTTAAGGACCAGCAGAAGCACGTTTCAGGTGCGTGATTTCCCCGCTGCATTGAAGACCTATTGGTGGCCTTCGATCGTTATATGCTCTTTGGTCGGGTTGTTGTCTCTTAGAAACATTGTACGTTTCCAATTTCAATTCTATTGAAGGTTGATTCTCAATATAGGGAAGATTATTACATGTTGAAATTTTCCGAAGGATACAAATTACTGTTTTTTAATTTGTACAAAAAAACAAAGAAGGATTTATGAAAAGTGCATTGCTGACCGCTGTATTATACAATACTATGTGCACATGTCCTTCCAGCAAACAGATAATTGAATTTATAAATAAATAAGTTTATAATGTCATGACACTAATACAGTAATATCGAGACGGGTCTAGATCACTCATCTGCTGATATGGCACCTGCTGATTTTGCACCATTAACCTGCCAATTTTACCCCTACGTAGAACAACTAAAGTTGCTTCCCTTTGTACACTAACGGGTTGTAAATTAAAAAGTAATGTCATGTTACTTTATTAATTAAGTTAAATAACAGGTAGCATTAGTTATGTAAGATTGCAGGAAAGTATGATTTAAATGGTTTGTAAATTGAATTTACTTTGAAGAGTTTTGTCTTTTTTATAGTACATAAAATATTGATTTGGGAAACAATAAATTGTATTAATCTTGCAACGATAAAATACAAGTGAAATGAAATTATTTAAACTAAAAGGAGGAAACAGGTTATTTTTTTCTTAAATTTTTTTGTTTGGACACCACTAAAAGAAGTTTGCCACACAATTAATATAATTTTATCTATGATTTTATAATAAATGCAAAACGATGATTTGAGTAATTTACAAGATGTAAAAAGGGGGAGGATAGTCATTCTAAAATTTGACTTCGTTCACAGTGAACATGATTATCATGATAAATGTAGGGTATCCTTACACTTTCAATGTAATCATGGTGTAAATGTATTTTATAATTTGTATCAATACATACAATCGTTATGCCTTTTATTTATTTTTATAGAGGAACCTTGATATCACTAGTGTTAATTTGCTTTATCTTTTTTTTCTTGTGTTCCAAGATTTGCTTTTTTAATTAGTAATTACTCATTTTTCAATAATTCAACATAAACTGACTCTCAGTTTCGCTGTGGTGTTGTCCCAATACGGGTGGAGACAGGACGCTACGAGAGTCTTCCAATAGATCAAAGAACTTGTTTTGTTCGTGTGACGATATAATTGAAACGGAGGAGCATGTATTGACTGTATGTCAGTTGTACGACGATTTTAGAGACGAACTGTATAAGATTTTAAACTTTGAAAACGAAAATTTTAGTCTATTGCCGAATTCCGTGAAACTTTCATTTATTTTAGCGAGTGAAAATATTAATGTGATACAAAAATGTGTCAAAACCTGCAAACTTATTTTAGATCGTAGAAGACGGGTTTTATACCTATAATTGATGTAAATATGTTTTAATGTTTAACTTGTTTTATAAAAGCTTTTTGGAAATTTGTAAATACTATAGTTCCTTTTTAATCCGTCTCTCATAATTCTTTTCAGAATGGCATTAATAATGTTAAGGTTTCCTTTGATGGTGAGACGTTAATAAATTATTATTGTATTATTGTATTGTATACCCCCACAACACTAGCAGAAGAAGTATATTTAATTTACACTGATACAGTAATATTAAATTAATTGATTGTGGTTTGTTTTACGTTCAGCATCAAATATTTCATGCATGCTCATGATGATATCAAATCAATAATCATTAATACAACCGGAAGGTCTTTAATCGAAATCAATGTCGACAAATTTGAAATTACACTGGAAAATGAGGGTATATTGGATAGAGAAATTGAAATTTAGCCTTGCAACAGCCCACCTCCAGACCCTGCAAGGAGAAGTTCTTCAGTTCCAAGGGCTATTAACGTACAGAGAGCCTGGCACTTTATCTCATCACGAGACAAAGGATGCAAAATCTCCTTTCTGACTAGACGTGGCTGCGTATTTATTCATCCAAAGAACGCCTTTTTGTTATAATAAAACACCCATGCAACCACGCATCCCATATTGCTGATAGGACCCGACACAAATATCAATTTCGTGTTTCGGTAGTTAAGCTTGGGATGGTCAATTTAAGATGCATTATTTGAATATAATCAAATATGAAAATTATTCATATTTATATTGATATATTTATATTTTTATTCTTCTTCTTTATATCTAGTTATTATGACAGATCTACCATCATCAGGGGTCCAACTGTCAATTTAATGTTAAAGTCTTTAACTTTGATCTACTAAGCATATCTCCAATACTTTTATGTTTGCTATACGCAACTATTGGTGCTGCATTGAATATTTGTGCACAGTCTTCATCGAACTGTAATAACTGCCAGTGTTTCATTATACGTTTCTTTATTTTACGTATATATGGATTATATTTAGTTATTAAAACTAACGGAATACTTTGCTTCTCTTTAGATTTGTTTTGTTGTAATAAATCAGTACGGTCAATTGCTAAAGCATCAGTAATACTATCATCTATTTCCACGTTATCATAACCCCTATCTAATAATTTCACTTTGAAATTAGTTAGATTGTTTATTAATTTGTTATGGTCACTTGTATTTCTAATTTGCCGTATTGCTTCACCTTTAATAAATCCTCTGAATACATGCTGTGAGTGACAGCTATTTCTGTGCAGAAACAGAAAAGAATTTGTTTCTTTAAAATGTATTTCGAGGTCAAGAATGCCATATGTTGTAAATCTTTGACCTTTAATTACATCAACATCCAAGAACGACATTTTATCGTTTTTGATTTCATAGGTGAACTTTAATAAGGGGTTATAATCATTTGCTAGACGAAAAAAATCTGTAATTTCATCTGATGTTCCATCATATATTATGAATCCATCGTCTCTATATCTGCCATGATAGAATATTTTGTCTTTATATTGAAATGCAGAAATAATTTCATTCATTATTTCAAACATAAGAATGTCACAGATTTCCGGTGACGGAACTGCACCAATTGCCGTACCTATTATTTGTTTGTAAATTTTCCCATCAAAAACAATGTATTTGAATTTGATGGGAAAATTTACAAACAAATAATAGGTACGGCAATTGGTGCAGTTCCGTCACCGGAAATCTGTGACATTCTTATGTTTGAAATAATGAATGAAATTATTTCTGCATTTCAATATAAAGACAAAATATTCTATCATGGCAGATATAGAGACGATGGATTCGTAATATATGATGGAACATCAGATGAAATTACAGATTTTTTTCGTCTAGCAAATGATTATAACCCCTTATTAAAGTTCACCTATGAAATCAAAAACGATAAAATGTCGTTCTTGGATGTTGATGTAATTAAAGGTCAAAGATTTACAACATATGGCATTCTTGACCTCGAAATACATTTTAAAGAAACAAATTCTTATCTGTTTCTGCACAGAAATAGCTGTCACTCACAGCATGTATTCAGAGGATTTATTAAAGGTGAAGCAATACGGCAAATTAGAAATACAAGTGACCATAACAAATTAATAAACAATCTAACTAATTTCAAAGTGAAATTATTAGATAGGGGTTATGATAACGTGGAAATAGATGATAGTATTACTGATGCTTTAGCAATTGACCGTACTGATTTATTACAACAAAACAAATCTAAAGAGAAGCAAAGTATTCCGTTAGTTTTAATAACTAAATATAATCCATATATACGTAAAATAAAGAAACGTATAATGAAACACTGGCAATTATTACAGTTCGATGAAGACTGTGCACAAATATTCAATGCAGCACCAATAGTTGCGTATAGCAAACATAAAAGTATTGGAGATATGCTTAGTAGATCAAAGTTAAAGACTTTAACATTAAATTGACAGTTGGACCCCTGATGATGGTAGATCTGTCATAATAACTAGATATAAAGAAGAAGAATAAAAATATAAATATATCAATATAAATATGAATAATTTTCATATTTGATTATATTCAAATAATGCATCTTAAATTGACCATCCCAAGCTTAACTACCGAAACACGAAATTGATATTTGTGTCGGGTCCTATCAGCAATATGGGATGCGTGGTTGCATGGGTGTTTTATTATAACAGAAAATATGATAGATGCAATGAACATTTAAATGGCATTTTTAAGCCACTCATTAATATACAATGTATATTGAAAAGCAAAAATATTCATTAATGAAAGATTTAAGCCAAAAAATAACATGAGCGATTCAGGCTCTTGAGAGCTTCTTGTTTATTTAATGTGAAAGAACTGAACAAGTTGAAAAGATATAAAGGTATAGGTACTTGAGGACATGCAGGATCCTATCTTGAGTCCCTTCCCTTTTTTTTTTTATGAATCCGCGATTTCTACTTGGGACCATTAACGTTCGTCGATCATGCGATTCACTATAGTCTGTTCGACTTTTCTTATTTAAACAAATTTTAAATATGTTTGATAAACGTCAATAACCTGAGACATATAATATGTCTCTGATTAGACAATAATCCAACAACACAAACAAATCTACATACGGCCTAAAAAGATTGAAATTCGCCTCTATTCTAGTTAGGTTGTGGAGTAATTCATTTTTGGGGAAATGTTTTTTGTTATCATATCAGTGTTTCTTTTTTTAATGCTTCTTATTATGATTAGTGAAGTGGTGTATCTTGTGTTTTTCTGAATTGATGATTTTTCTTGCTTAATGAAAAGAAAACGTAAAAAAATCTCGATGGGAAAAAAAAGTATCGACAACAATAAAAAAACATTGGAACGATACATAGAAACTTGAATACACTTTATTTTTATGTAAAAAATGACCAAACCCCACACTTTACAAAGTCTTTCTCGTCTGATTACAATCATGACGAACATTGTTGGTATTAAAGTCAGAAAAGCATTATCATATATGCTCTACTAGACTTTGATTTTAATAAATACAAATTCAAAGTTGATGTGATAAAACTGGCGGAAAATCTGGAGCCTACATGGATATACGATTCGAACAATGCTCTTTTCAAGTTAGCTGTAGTCAAGTCCTACGGTTTCTCAAAATTAAATTGTCCACAGAGCTTTGAACGTAACGCGCCTAATTCTTCTCTGAAAATTCAATCTTTTAGTCGTGGATTATTATTTTTATAATAGAAAGAATTGAAAATATCGTCACTCATTCAGCAAGCTGTTTTACTATAATGGAAAACAAATAAGATGCAAAAGATATCATAGGGATATTCAAACTAACAAATCGAAAATAAACTGACAACAACATGGAGAAAAGAAAAAATGACCAACAAACAAAAAAGTACACAAAACACACACATATAAAACTTAAGACTGATCAACACGAACCCCACAAAAAACTGAAATTGTTCCGTATTTAGAGTGCATTTCTTTCTAAACAAATCCGATAAAAACGGTTCAGCGAGCACACGTTTATATCCTTTGTTTCTAACATACGTTTGCAAAGTTTGCATAAAATTTTGACAAACTATAAATTCGCGAAAAATGCGTCTACAGTTTCACTGTTGACTAGCGGATGATGGTAACTGTAGTTTTTGTCTGAATAGAACTTATCACCCAGTTAGTAAAATTGTATAAGATACCGTGAAAAAAACCCTTACAAGTGTTATGTCTAAGTGGTCTTGATTTATTTTCGATTGTCTTCTTATTAGACTATTTGTGGATATCCAAGTGTATATGTGTTGATCAATCTATAGCTTTAGAGGCAGTTATTTCATTGTGCTTTAAATTCAAATGGAAAAAAATCCTCCTGCTCTATCTATATGTTCATTATATTTTATCCCATTATTCTCTTCTTTTCCCCCAATATTATTATCTATTCATTTTTTTCCATTCTGTCTTCTATTTCTATTATTTTCTGTTATATCAACAACCCATCCAGACCTTCATGCATGTGTATGACAGGCACCATTGTTTGTCTAATTAGAACGAGGTTTACATTTTTGTCTTTAAGTTGTTGTTTACAAATATTATTCTATATTGTTATCCTATTGTTTTTTATTCCCTTTTTTGTGTCCATTCTGTTGTCTTTGTCTATTATTCTCTAATATATATAAACATCCCATCCAGAACTTCATTCATATATATGACAGGTCAGGCATCGTTATTGGTGAGTTATATGAAAAATATTAAGAACGAGAATTAAATCTTATTCTTTTAGCTTATAGTTTACATATTATTTAAATCTAAAGGAGATACTACAAAGCCAATTAAAAAATACTTACATTTTCAAAGTATTTATTCAAATAAATCCCGACAAAACAATTTAAATTATCTTAAAATAAGAAGAAAATAGTTGTAAATTAGATCTGTTTGTGAAAATACACATTTGTGGATATATGTTATTAAGTTTAAAAATTGTTGTGGAAGAACACAATGTTTTTTTTTGGCAATTTGTTAAATTATATCAATAATAGTTTTTTCTCTGAAAACTTAAGACACTGTGCAAAGGGAGGCAAATCAAATTTTCCCAAAAAGGTGCCGTATCGTCAGCTGATGGTGCTATATCAGCAGGTGCTCAATCAGCAGGTGAGTGATCTAGACCTTACTGGTAATATCATTAAGCAATGGTGGTTATCGTATAATTTAATATTTTACGCATTTACTGACCATTTATCGAATGGTGGCAGCTTTTCGACCATTGATGTTGTTTACATTAATCTGTTTAGTATCAACTTTATTGTAGGATTTATCCACGTTTATCATAGTTCTAAAATTGCATACAATTCACGTGTCATCGAACGTGTGTTTACCATTTTACAAATTTCCATACGGTTAAACTTACATTCATCCAAGACTAAAATAGTGCTTTACTTTTGATAAAGAAACCACCTATCTATTCGATTTCATAACACGTTATTAGTTTAATAGCATTTGGATTTTGGGAAATTTTATTGATTCAAGCCAGTTGAAATGTAAGATGTTTGATGTGCCAACTTTATAAACAATTGTGTTCTTGAAATTGATAGTTTAAGACACATAAACATCTAAAATAGTTTAGCCTGAAGATCTTTCAAATATCATTCATGAACAAAAATATTATCTGTGTACACAATGTATTTTGGAAATACGTTCATACTTTTTTCATTGTTTGTATTGTAACTGTTAAAATATATCTGCACTTTTAATTGGCAAGCCTATAACTGTAATACGAAATAGTGAGATAAAATGTTATCCCAAAAATAAGTAAAGACACACGGTGTCAACGTGCATCTTCTTTTTCTTGTTGAAACATTTGGAAAACACAGTTCAGACCAGACTTTTGAAAAGAATTAAGGAAAGTTAACGAACTCAAAGGAGAGCATAAGCCAACAAACATTCCTATTACAGCTGTGCCGGACGAATTTACCCAATGAATGCCATGGAAAGGACTGTTCCCGTCTGTTTTAGTTTATCAATGCTAGAGAGTATATACTTCTGTTTCGCCTAGTTTTAATTGATCTTTGTTGGCGGTACGATTGTTTTCTATGGTGAGGTAATTCAATTTATTGATGGTCTAACGGAGCGTAACAAATCAAATATTGTCTTGAAAAGGCTATTGATAGCTAAAATCAACTCACGATCACTGTCCAAATGTTATCCATGAATGAATATAAGTTGCCTTTGTACGAGAAAGGCGTATTTACTGTGGTATGGTTTACATATCCAATGCACTAAGCAGTCAAAGACGGTAGTATACTCTTTGAAAGCTTGTCAAGTTCAACATTCGCAAATATTCAAATTATTTTTGAATGTTTAGTTGCAGATGATTTATACGGAGCTCTAAGATCATTTGATTTGATTTTGGGTTTTTTAACAACACTTTTTTAACACCGAATTTAGGCTTTTTCGTGGCGGACAGTTTTTGTTTGTGGAGGATGCCGGACTCTGAGATCATGAATTGTTCCTCAATCCAACAGGATAATAATATTTTATATCACGTACATGGCTAGTAACAAATTGTTCTCCTGAACAAGGATTTGTATAGTTTGCATGTATATACATTTAATTTCTTGTAGTATCTAACTATACAAATCCTTTTATGATTTACATGTAGTACGGTGACCAGACCCACTATTTTAAAAATTTAATCGTCAAATATACTATATGGCTATATCATATATCATTGGATTCGGAAAAATGAGTACTTTTGGAATATCGATGTAGTCAAAAAGAAATGGGGTAACAGTTTTGCATAAATTAAGGTCAAAGATCAACATACTGTTTTCTTTTTTTCTTTCTGCATTTTCTAAATTGTAAGATATCAGCAGCATTTTGTGTTAAATTTCAAATCAATTGAAAATGAATTATCTCGAAAATGTCCAAAAAAAAAAGAAGAATTAATTACTTTGTAAGTCTGAAAATTGGCGTTTTCAAACACTTGTTCTACTATACAAGATCAATACAAATTCCGTTAAAGTTACAGTAGTTACCTTGCCAGGTGACATTCAAAAACAGCAATAAAAGATAAATGTTGTTTTCAAATAAAGCCTTCTATCCCGAATGTTTATTTTGGAAAAGCTCATGCATGTAATTCATTTCAACCAAAAACCACTAATTACCTCGAAAAACAGTTAAAATTAAAAACTCCGAAAAAAATTATCATCAAGGGGTATCTTTTGATTCATCTGTCAGGGAATTTCTACATAATTCTTACCCTTGAAAGGAGCAAAGCCTCGTACAGTACATGTAAGGTTTTGTTGTGAAAAAAAAACACTTTTCACATGAAGATTTTCCCTTACATGAACACAAAAGATCCTGCAAGAATTTTGCTGACATACATGTATGCCCTTTAAAATAAACGGGATGTAATGAAATAATTAATTTTCGCCAACCATATTCCAAAGGTGACGGGACAGGGAGTTTAGCAATGTATGATGCGGTCAAAATTGCCGTTTCACAGAGAGGTAACCTAAATAAACCTCCTGGTGGCAAGCTTGACACGAATTTTATTCATATCATGCTGGAATGATTTAAAGAGATCATTCCTCAGATCATACATCTTCGAAACTAAATTCTTGCACAAACAAGGGCTTCATCTTCGTCAGTACTCCCAAAGCTCCGTAACTACAATAGTCGTGTGTATCCTTTAAAGTCTTCAAACGAGAAAACTAACGGCATCCTTTATATAAAAAATGGATCAACGAAAAACAAATATGTAACACTTACACAAACGACAACTACTGAATTACAGGCTCCTCGCTTGGGACAGGTACATACATAAATAATGTGGTGGGGTTAAACATGTTAGCGGGATCCCAACCCTTTCCCCCAACATTGGACAGTGGTACAACAGTACAACATAAGAACGAACTATAAAAAAACATGAAATTATATAAAATGCAAAAATTACATTATCTGGTATTAATATAAAAAAAGTTTCTGCTGAAAAACAACATTTTCCCCTGTATCTATAAGAGGTCAGTTTGTTTCATTTACATAGGTTGCTATTTGTTGTGCTATCAAATATTCTTTCTGCATAATTATTCTTACTAATAAATGAATTATTGACTCTCTCTACAAAATCCAGGATTATCACAGAAATCGCCTTTCAGGTAATGAAAATTTTGAAGAAAAAAAAAGAAATTTAATAACTTTGGTGCTTAGAAAGTGCTTTTCTGTATTTAACCTCATCAGCAACACTCAAACTAGAAATTTCTAAGACCAAGGAAGTATAAAAACCTGAATACTATATGAATTAATAAATATGTGTGATCACCAGGCTTTAGATATAAGGGGATCATTCATGACTGTTTAGTATATTTTGCTATATTGCTATGTATGATAGTTTTTACAAGGATTATACAAGCGAACAATATACTTTAAAAATATATAAATATATGTATAATTTACTACAATATATAATGATACCTGAAAGATACTGTTTCACCGTAGAAACTGATTTAACAAATTATTGACATGTGACATTTAAGTTGTATGTAGTAATGGAAAATTAATTAAAATGAAAAAAGGCTTGACACTTTATGATGATGAAAAAAAAAAAATCTAAGAAAAAAAAGAAGTATTTTAATAATTTGTATAAGCTAAAATTAAAAAGTTTTTTATTTCACTATAACAAATGAGGTGGATAGGTTAAGTGATTTTATATGAAGTTGGTATTAAAATTATTGGTTTTATGCCACCATGATGGATGACCTTTTGTCATTGTTTCTAGTTTTATCGCTCCTCTGAAAAGTGTTAGATATTTTCATAAAAGATGGGCGAAAGATACCAGAGGGACAGTCAAACTCATTAATCGAAAATAAACATAGGTTTAGCAGCCCTCTCTGAGAATTATGGACAATTAAAGAGTGAACAAATAAACATATATAATCACACAGGTCTCTATCCATGAAAATATGATAGTTCTGTGAAAGTGTTCACATATTGATAAGAAACTACGAAATACAGAAACTAAAGTACTTATATCAGATCCTATCATATTAAATATTTTAGTAGTTAGCCACACAAATACATTTGACGAATAGATGTTAACAAAACAAATATCAACAAGTCAATAAAATAACAAAATATATGTACATATATTAAAAAACTTTCCTGATCTCAATATTAAATAATGTGTGACCATTTGATTTAACTAAATGACTAGCACTTAAGTAAATTATATCAAATGATTGTTAAAAAAAAATGTTCAGGCCTAGAAACTTATTTTGAAATTCAATGTGTTTAACCAAAAACATTACTTATGAAATAGCAGTATGTTTTGACATTCAAACTTTCTGAAATCTTCAAACACAGGTTATGATTAAGACACAGATATAATATTTGGAAGTTGTTAAATCAGTATAGGGTAAGCATTATATTCATCTAAAAATTCCTTAGGACTACATAACAGCTTGTTCATATGGCAGCAGTTTGTGAATTAATATTGCTTGTTTATTAATAGACATGTTCACTTCACATTGGAAACAGTATGGTATTTGTTGTATTGCATTCAAAGTACATCAGATCAGGGTTTCCCCTGGGTCAATTATTTTTTTCGCCACCTCTTTCGCCAAAACAATATATTTTTCGCCACTTTATAATTTTTTTCGCCAAGTAACACAAATACATTTTTCTTTTAAAATTTTCTTTTTTTTCCAGCCCCCCCCCCCCCCCCCCCTAAATAAGAAGTGTTTTTTTATAACAAAACGAAGCATCTTATCACTTTGAATTGATCCCTCGTGTAAGGTGTAGTCATTACATTGACGGCTTGCTCTCATGCCAACCTTTTGAATAGATTTCTTCATAACGAGTTTTCTTTTCTAGATCATCGTAAATAAGTAAAACTATATGCTTGAAACACGTGTGTCACTGAAACGACTTTGAAATACCCACTCAAATCAAAGATCTAAATGAAAGTTAAATGATAACGTTTTAAATCAGAGACCTTTCTTGCTTTTGAACATTTTTCGTCATAACAACAATTTTCTTTTCTGGACTTTCATTAAAAGAAGGAGAGGAAGCGTAAAAATTTTGCTTCAAACACGTGCGCGCAAAGTGGTTAATAAAATCCCTATTGTGACATGTGACAGAAGCCATTTAACCCTACCATTTTGTCATATCATACAATCTCAACACCTTTAATATTAATTAGTCCTTTGATGTCGATAGCTATGAATGCAATCAGCTGATTATTGATTTTCTGTCAAAATCTTAACGAGTTCAAGGTGAATTCCGAGTATTGTTTGATCGGTAAAGTCAGAGAAACCCGAAAAAAGTAAATAAACAAGATAAATCGTTATATATATTTCTTTAATAACTTAAGAACTTAAGAAGCAACGTTTACTCTTTACAGTAAAGGAAGTGATTAGTACTTTTTCTCTGTCATACGATACAGTTTTCAAACTGATTAAAAGCCATGTGTTGCCTTTTTTAACTACTAGAGCAAAATCGTAAAGGACTTGCTAATTCAAACATTTTCCAGATAACTACATGTCCAAATTCAGACTTTGTTCTTAATTTTTGAAATATATAAAAAGAAAAAAAAACATATCAAATAAACATACGAAAATTTGAAATCTTTTAAAAATACATAAAAAAAAACACGACAACCAACACGAAATGGGACCATGAACTAACAAAAAAGATTATATTGAACAAATTTTAGCAATATCGTTGTGATACAAAATATCATTTATCGATTAAAATAATAGTATCGATCCGATTCAGTTTTTTTTACAAGTCGATATTCAAGTGGAAAACCTGTATCTTCATTGTGTACTGTATATTTTGTTTCAATGCACAGGTTGAAATAATGCTTCTGAGATAAATGATTTTGAAATTGTTGTTTAATAAAGGTTTGAAATATCAAATACATGTTGTTTATTTTACATTTTGCGTAAAAATAAATGATGAAAATGAATTTTAACGTACTCTATTCAATGCAAAATATTCGTAGTATTCAGTTTTCACAAATAAAGAATTAATTTTGCTAAACTTTGTTTGAAATTGTTAAAATAATGTGTTACAACAATGTATATAATAACAAAAGGCATACCACGAATGTTCTTTTAGAATGTAGGCCAAAAATCTTTTTGAAAGTATTTTTTCTTGAAAGTAAGGGAACGAACATTAAACCCCATTTAACAAAAATTGCACCGTACGATTTTTTGACGACAAGTCAAAATGTGAAGTGTAACCTTTGAACTATCAATACTGTGATTTACAGCCGTATAGTCCAAATGACGATTAAACTCCTTAAAGAAGCGACTTTTTCTTACTTGGTCACCATACTAATAAGACATCTTACGTCTAGTTAAAACCGAAAACATGTTATTTCAACTTTTTCAACCAAGCGATGATGAAAGCCTGCAGAAAATTGCTCACTTCTGGGATCAATCGGATCCACATCTGGATCCCGTTAGATAAATATTTTTCATAATTTGTTCTCAACAATACTGTTTTATTCAAGCAACTTCCACTAGTAATATTACTGCTGACAAGCATATTGCTACAACTGATGATGTCGACAATGTGTTTACCTTCTCTGTGTGTTGTCCTATCGTACACGTAGGTTTTGTTAAAACCCCAGTACTACTTTGATGCTGTTTCGTACAAAAAAGTTCCCATCATTCCTCAAGGTTTCTTCAGTGTTGCACTCAATATACACGTGTCGAAATGGAAGCATAGTGATCCTTCTTTTGGTATCCCTATCAAACACAAGTAACTAATTGAAGGTCCTATTTCATCCTTTTTTCATAAATGTATCGTAAGCCAGTCATTGAGACGTGTAGTATAAGGTGTTGTCGAACTGTTGTTTGTCATGCCTTAATTCCTAGTGTATTTACAGATTTCGGTAGATGAAGAAAAACGTTGAGTACCAGAAAGTGGTTGTGGAAATCACATTAAACACATTTACAGTTAATACCACGACTTCCATATGTTTTATTACGTCTGTTTGGATTGATCGTGCAAGGGCCAGGTGAGCTAAAAAGGATGGAGTGTTTGAAAATCAAATGCTTAGCCTAAGCTCACCAGAAAGTCACCATAGACTTGTTCACAACAGATAATCAAAACCTGCTCAATACATAGTGTTTTATGAAAGAAGAAGTAAGCTGTATGTATGAAAGTTTATTCATAGCTATTTCAAATATGTATATAATATATACATATAAATATATACCATATAATCTTACAAAAAACAATAAAATATATGTATGTAAAGTAAGCATAAACCAGAGACTCCTAGCATAAAAAAACATCCCATGCCTCAAAAAGAAATTGTCAGGAAGATAATCAGATCTAAAATGTGGATAAAATTACCCCATGCATAACATTTACTGAATCATCAAAGGAAGACAATTTATATCAATATAACTTCAGAATTAATTGACAACAATTTGATCTGACAGAATGGTACAATAAGCCAATAATTAATTAACCATAATTAAGATAACTAATTTGGTGATTGTTACTAAGTAAAGTCTTTTTGAAGAAGTTTAAATCATATGATCCTATTCATTCAAAAAGAAACTTCAACAATACTAGGTTCTGCAAGCTATATACCAGTCATAAATTATATGTCACTTCCTATGATTTTTCAACATATCTAAGATAATTGTTTTACAATATAAATTACAGCAAGCAAGCAATTTTTTGACAGCAGAGACAATCTAATTAAAAAAAGAAAGAAATTCAAAATACAGACTTTTAAAACAATTATTTCAAAGACTCAAGACTTTAAACAATGTCATGAAGAGACAAATTACACAATACCTTATTTTACAATTAAAAATAACTTAATTAAAATATTTCTTAATCTTCCCTATTGATTATCTATTGTCATGAATGAAGATATCTATGCACCAAATATTCCCCATAACCATCAATATATATCAAATATTATAAAAGTCTCAAAGAACTGTTAATGACACATGTAGATAATAACCGGTCATAATCTGCTAAAGGGACAGTGAAAAATTCTACTTTGTTACTATATTGAAAAGAGTGTTAATTAGAGACATTTAAAATATGAGTGTAAACATGTGGATTTCTATCTGTAAATGAGCAGAAATTATCACAATTGACAAATATATAATTCAAATAAACTCTTTAAGTAAAGAAAAACAAATATTTATATAAGTGATAAGGACAAATTAAAAATGAATTCGTCATAGTTGAAATAGAAGTCACATTTATTTTAAGTCCCAAATGAAATGTTTCTAGATATTTAAACATCCCTGGCGTTGAAATGTGTAGGTTAGAGACTTCCTGATGAGGATGAGTCAGAGCATGAACTTTTTACCTCCCTTTTACATAACTAAATTATATAACTGAATTCCATGATGCATCTTTAAAAGGTACTTAAATATATATTTGATGAAAAAAAAACATGAAATTATATAAAATGCAAAAATTACATTATCTGGTATTAATATAAAAAAAGTTTCTGCTGAAAAACAACATTTTCCCCTGTATCTATAAGAGGTCAGTTTGTTTCATTTACATAGGTTGCTATTTGTTGTGCTATCAAATATTCTTTCTGCATAATTATTCTTACTAATAAATGAATTATTGACTCTCTCTACAAAATCCAGGATTATCACAGAAATCGCCTTTCAGGTAATGAAAATTTTGAAGAAAAAAAAAGAAATTTAATAACTTTGGTGCTTAGAAAGTGCTTTTCTGTATTTAACCTCATCAGCAACACTCAAACTAGAAATTTCTAAGACCAAGGAAGTATAAAAACCTGAATACTATATGAATTAATAAATATGTGTGATCACCAGGCTTTAGATATAAGGGGATCATTCATGACTGTTTAGTATATTTTGCTATATTGCTATGTATGATAGTTTTTACAAGGATTATACAAGCGAACAATATACTTTAAAAATATATAAATATATGTATAATTTACTACAATATATAATGATACCTGAAAGATACTGTTTCACCGTAGAAACTGATTTAACAAATTATTGACATGTGACATTTAAGTTGTATGTAGTAATGGAAAATTAATTAAAATGAAAAAAGGCTTGACACTTTATGATGATGAAAAAAAAAAATCTAAGAAAAAAAAGAAGTATTTTAATAATTTGTATAAGCTAAAATTAAAAAGTTCTTTATTTCACTATAACAAATGAGGTGGATAGGTTAAGTGATTTTATATGAAGTTGGTATTAAAATTATTGGTTTTATGCCACCATGATGGATGACCTTTTGTCATTGTTTCTAGTTTTATCGCTCCTCTGAAAAGTGTTAGATATTTTCATAAAAGATGGGCGAAAGATACCAGAGGGACAGTCAAACTCATTAATCGAAAATAAACATAGGTTTAGCAGCCCTCTCTGAGAATTATGGACAATTAAAGAGTGAACAAATAAACATATATAATCACACAGGTCTCTATCCATGAAAATATGATAGTTCTGTGAAAGTGTTCACATATTGATAAGAAACTACGAAATACAGAAACTAAAGTACTTATATCAGATCCTATCATATTAAATATTTTAGTAGTTAGCCACACAAATACATTTGACGAATAGATGTTAACAAAACAAATATCAACAAGTCAATAAAATAACAAAATATATGTACATATATTAAAAAACTTTCCTGATCTCAATATTAAATAATGTGTGACCATTTGATTTAACTAAATGACTAGCACTTAAGTAAATTATATCAAATGATTGTTAAAAAAAAATGTTCAGGCCTAGAAACTTATTTTGAAATTCAATGTGTTTAACCAAAAACATTACTTATGAAATAGCAGTATGTTTTGACATTCAAACTTTCTGAAATCTTCAAACACAGGTTATGATTAAGACACAGATATAATATTTGGAAGTTGTTAAATCAGTATAGGGTAAGCATTATATTCATCTAAAAATTCCTTAGGACTACATAACAGCTTGTTCATATGGCAGCAGTTTGTGAATTAATATTGCTTGTTTATTAATAGACATGTTCACTTCACATTGGAAACAGTATGGTATTTGTTGTATTGCATTCAAAGTACATCAGATCAGGGTTTCCCCTGGGTCAATTATTTTTTTCGCCACCTCTTTCGCCAAAACAATATATTTTTCGCCACTTTATAATTTTTTTCGCCAAGTAACACAAATACATTTTTCTTTTAAAATTTTCTTTTTTTTCCAGCCCCCCCCCCCCTAAATAAGAAGTGTTTTTTTATAACAAAACGAAGCATCTTATCACTTTGAATTGATCCCTCGTGTAAGGTGTAGTCATTACATTGACGGCTTGCTCTCATGCCAACCTTTTGAATAGATTTCTTCATAACGAGTTTTCTTTTCTAGATCATCGTAAATAAGTAAAACTATATGCTTGAAACACGTGTGTCACTGAAACGACTTTGAAATACCCACTCAAATCAAAGATCTAAATGAAAGTTAAATGATAACGTTTTAAATCAGAGACCTTTCTTGCTTTTGAACATTTTTCGTCATAACAACAATTTTCTTTTCTGGACTTTCATTAAAAGAAGGAGAGGAAGCGTAAAAATTTTGCTTCAAACACGTGCGCGCAAAGTGGTTAATAAAATCCCTATTGTGACATGTGACAGAAGCCATTTAACCCTACCATTTTGTCATATCATACAATCTCAACACCTTTAATATTAATTAGTCCTTTGATGTCGATAGCTATGAATGCAATCAGCTGATTATTGATTTTCTGTCAAAATCTTAACGAGTTCAAGGTGAATTCCGAGTATTGTTTGATCGGTAAAGTCAGAGAAACCCGAAAAAAGTAAATAAACAAGATAAATCGTTATATATATTTCTTTAATAACTTAAGAACTTAAGAAGCAACGTTTACTCTTTACAGTAAAGGAAGTGATTAGTACTTTTTCTCTGTCATACGATACAGTTTTCAAACTGATTAAAAGCCATGTGTTGCCTTTTTTAACTACTAGAGCAAAATCGTAAAGGACTTGCTAATTCAAACATTTTCCAGATAACTACATGTCCAAATTCAGACTTTGTTCTTAATTTTTGAAATATATAAAAAGAAAAAAAAACATATCAAATAAACATACGAAAATTTGAAATCTTTTAAAAATACATAAAAAAAACACGACAACCAACACGAAATGGGACCATGAACTAACAAAAAAGATTATATTGAACAAATTTTAGCAATATCGTTGTGATACAAAATATCATTTATCGATTAAAATAATAGTATCGATCCGATTCAGTTTTTTTTACAAGTCGATATTCAAGTGGAAAACCTGTATCTTCATTGTGTACTGTATATTTTGTTTCAATGCACAGGTTGAAATAATGCTTCTGAGATAAATGATTTTGAAATTGTTGTTTAATAAAGGTTTGAAATATCAAATACATGTTGTTTATTTTACATTTTGCGTAAAAATAAATGATGAAAATGAATTTTAACGTACTCTATTCAATGCAAAATATTCGTAGTATTCAGTTTTCACAAATAAAGAATTAATTTTGCTAAACTTTGTTTGAAATTGTTAAAATAATGTGTTACAACAATGTATATAATAACAAAAGGCATACCACGAATGTTCTTTTAGAATGTAGGCCAAAAATCTTTTTGAAAGTATTTTTTCTTGAAAGTAAGGGAACGAACATTAAACCCCATTTAACAAAAATTGCACCGTACGATTTTTTGACGACAAGTCAAAATGTGAAGTGTAACCTTTGAACTATCAATACTGTGATTTACAGCCGTATAGTCCAAATGACGATTAAACTCCTTAAAGAAGCGACTTTTTCTTACTTGGTCACCATACTAATAAGACATCTTACGTCTAGTTAAAACCGAAAACATGTTATTTCAACTTTTTCAACCAAGCGATGATGAAAGCCTGCAGAAAATTGCTCACTTCTGGGATCAATCGGATCCACATCTGGATCCCGTTAGATAAATATTTTTCATAATTTGTTCTCAACAATACTGTTTTATTCAAGCAACTTCCACTAGTAATATTACTGCTGACAAGCATATTGCTACAACTGATGATGTCGACAATGTGTTTACCTTCTCTGTGTGTTGTCCTATCGTACACGTAGGTTTTGTTAAAACCCCAGTACTACTTTGATGCTGTTTCGTACAAAAAAGTTCCCATCATTCCTCAAGGTTTCTTCAGTGTTGCACTCAATATACACGTGTCGAAATGGAAGCATAGTGATCCTTCTTTTGGTATCCCTATCAAACACAAGTAACTAATTGAAGGTCCTATTTCATCCTTTTTTCATAAATGTATCGTAAGCCAGTCATTGAGACGTGTAGTATAAGGTGTTGTCGAACTGTTGTTTGTCATGCCTTAATTCCTAGTGTATTTACAGATTTCGGTAGATGAAGAAAAACGTTGAGTACCAGAAAGTGGTTGTGGAAATCACATTAAACACATTTACAGTTAATACCACGACTTCCATATGTTTTATTACGTCTGTTTGGATTGATCGTGCAAGGGCCAGGTGAGCTAAAAAGGATGGAGTGTTTGAAAATCAAATGCTTAGCCTAAGCTCACCAGAAAGTCACCATAGACTTGTTCACAACAGATAATCAAAACCTGCTCAATACATAGTGTTTTATGAAAGAAGAAGTAAGCTGTATGTATGAAAGTTTATTCATAGCTATTTCAAATATGTATATAATATATACATATAAATATATACCATATAATCTTACAAAAAACAATAAAATATATGTATGTAAAGTAAGCATAAACCAGAGACTCCTAGCATAAAAAAACATCCCATGCCTCAAAAAGAAATTGTCAGGAAGATAATCAGATCTAAAATGTGGATAAAATTACCCCATGCATAACATTTACTGAATCATCAAAGGAAGACAATTTATATCAATATAACTTCAGAATTAATTGACAACAATTTGATCTGACAGAATGGTACAATAAGCCAATAATTAATTAACCATAATAAAGATAACTAATTTGGTGATTGTTACTAAGTAAAGTCTTTTTGAAGAAGTTTAAATCATATGATCCTATTCATTCAAAAAGAAACTTCAACAATACTAGGTTCTGCAAGCTATATACCAGTCATAAATTATATGTCACTTCCTATGATTTTTCAACATATCTAAGATAATTGTTTTACAATATAAATTACAGCAAGCAAGCAATTTTTTGACAGCAGAGACAATCTAATTAAAAAAAGAAAGAAATTCAAAATACAGACTTTTAAAACAATTATTTCAAAGACTCAAGACTTTAAACAATGTCATGAAGAGACAAATTACACAATACCTTATTTTACAATTAAAAATAACTTAATTAAAATATTTCTTAATCTTCCCTATTGATTATCTATTGTCATGAATGAAGATATCTATGCACCAAATATTCCCCATAACCATCAATATATATCAAATATTATAAAAGTCTCAAAGAACTGTTAATAACACATGTAGATAATAACCGGTCATAATCTGCTAAAGGGACAGTGAAAAATTCTACTTTGTTACTATATTGAAAAGAGTGTTAATTAGAGACATTTAAAATATGAGTGTAAACATGTGGATTTCTATCTGTAAATGAGCAGAAATTATCACAATTGACAAATATATAATTCAAATAAACTCTTTAAGTAAAGAAAAACAAATATTTATATAAGTGATAAGGACAAATTAAAAATGAATTCGTCATAGTTGAAATAGAAGTCACATTTATTTTAAGTCCCAAATGAAATGTTTCTAGATATTTAAACATCCCTGGCGTTGAAATGTGTAGGTTAGAGACTTCCTGATGAGGATGAGTCAGAGCATGAACTTTTTACCTCCCTTTTACATAACTAAATTATATAACTGAATTCCATGATGCATCTTTAAAAGGTACTTAAATATATATTTGATGAAAAAAAAACATGAAATTATATAAAATGCAAAAATTACATTATCTGGTATTAATATAAAAAAAGTTTCTGCTGAAAAACAACATTTTCCCCTGTATCTATAAGAGGTCAGTTTGTTTCATTTACATAGGTTGCTATTTGTTGTGCTATCAAATATTCTTTCTGCATAATTATTCTTACTAATAAATGAATTATTGACTCTCTCTACAAAATCCAGGATTATCACAGAAATCGCCTTTCAGGTAATGAAAATTTTGAAGAAAAAAAAAGAAATTTAATAACTTTGGTGCTTAGAAAGTGCTTTTCTGTATTTAACCTCATCAGCAACACTCAAACTAGAAATTTCTAAGACCAAGGAAGTATAAAAACCTGAATACTATATGAATTAATAAATATGTGTGATCACCAGGCTTTAGATATAAGGGGATCATTCATGACTGTTTAGTATATTTTGCTATATTGCTATGTATGATAGTTTTTACAAGGATTATACAAGCGAACAATATACTTTAAAAATATATAAATATATGTATAATTTACTACAATATATAATGATACCTGAAAGATACTGTTTCACCGTAGAAACTGATTTAACAAATTATTGACATGTGACATTTAAGTTGTATGTAGTAATGGAAAATTAATTAAAATGAAAAAAGGCTTGACACTTTATGATGATGAAAAAAAAAAATCTAAGAAAAAAAAGAAGTATTTTAATAATTTGTATAAGCTAAAATTAAAAAGTTCTTTATTTCACTATAACAAATGAGGTGGATAGGTTAAGTGATTTTATATGAAGTTGGTATTAAAATTATTGGTTTTATGCCACCATGATGGATGACCTTTTGTCATTGTTTCTAGTTTTATCGCTCCTCTGAAAAGTGTTAGATATTTTCATAAAAGATGGGCGAAAGATACCAGAGGGACAGTCAAACTCATTAATCGAAAATAAACATAGGTTTAGCAGCCCTCTCTGAGAATTATGGACAATTAAAGAGTGAACAAATAAACATATATAATCACACAGGTCTCTATCCATGAAAATATGATAGTTCTGTGAAAGTGTTCACATATTGATAAGAAACTACGAAATACAGAAACTAAAGTACTTATATCAGATCCTATCATATTAAATATTTTAGTAGTTAGCCACACAAATACATTTGACGAATAGATGTTAACAAAACAAATATCAACAAGTCAATAAAATAACAAAATATATGTACATATATTAAAAAACTTTCCTGATCTCAATATTAAATAATGTGTGACCATTTGATTTAACTAAATGACTAGCACTTAAGTAAATTATATCAAATGATTGTTAAAAAAAAATGTTCAGGCCTAGAAACTTATTTTGAAATTCAATGTGTTTAACCAAAAACATTACTTATGCAATAGCAGTATGTTTTGACATTCAAACTTTCTGAAATCTTCAAACACAGGTTATGATTAAGACACAGATATAATATTTGGA
The DNA here is from genome assembly GCF_036588685.1 of Mytilus trossulus. Classification (NCBI taxonomy): domain Eukaryota; kingdom Metazoa; phylum Mollusca; class Bivalvia; order Mytilida; family Mytilidae; genus Mytilus; species Mytilus trossulus. The sequence continues at coordinate 16,782,449 of NC_086374.1, read as the reverse complement.
AGTTGTTAAATCAGTATAGGGTAAGCATTATATTCATCTAAAAATTCCTTAGGACTACATAACAGCTTGTTCATATGGCAGCAGTTTGTGAATTAATATTGCTTGTTTATTAATAGACATGTTCACTTCACATTGGAAACAGTATGGTATTTGTTGTATTGCATTCAAAGTACATCAGATCAGGGTTTCCCCTGGGTCAATTATTTTTTTCGCCACCTCTTTCGCCAAAACAATATATTTTTCGCCACTTTATAATTTTTTTCGCCAAGTAACACAAATACATTTTTCTTTTAAAATTTTCTTTTTTTTCCAGCCCCCCCCCCCCCCCCCCCCCTAAATAAGAAGTGTTTTTTTTATAACAAAACGAAGCATCTTATCACTTTGAATTGATCCCTCGTGTAAGGTGTAGTCATTACATTGACGGCTTGCTCTCATGCCAACCTTTTGAATAGATTTCTTCATAACGAGTTTTCTTTTCTAGATCATCGTAAATAAGTAAAACTATATGCTTGAAACACGTGTGTCACTGAAACGACTTTGAAATACCCACTCAAATCAAAGATCTAAATGAAAGTTAAATGATAACGTTTTAAATCAGAGACCTTTCTTGCTTTTGAACATTTTTCGTCATAACAACAATTTTCTTTTCTGGACTTTCATTAAAAGAAGGAGAGGAAGCGTAAAAATTTTGCTTCAAACACGTGCGCGCAAAGTGGTTAATAAAATCCCTATTGTGACATGTGACAGAAGCCATTTAACCCTACCATTTTGTCATATCATACAATCTCAACACCTTTAATATTAATTAGTCCTTTGATGTCGATAGCTATGAATGCAATCAGCTGATTATTGATTTTCTGTCAAAATCTTAACGAGTTCAAGGTGAATTCCGAGTATTGTTTGATCGGTAAAGTCAGAGAAACCCGAAAAAAGTAAATAAACAAGATAAATCGTTATATATATTTCTTTAATAACTTAAGAACTTAAGAAGCAACGTTTACTCTTTACAGTAAAGGAAGTGATTAGTACTTTTTCTCTGTCATACGATACAGTTTTCAAACTGATTAAAAGCCATGTGTTGCCTTTTTTAACTACTAGAGCAAAATCGTAAAGGACTTGCTAATTCAAACATTTTCCAGATAACTACATGTCCAAATTCAGACTTTGTTCTTAATTTTTGAAATATATAAAAAGAAAAAAAAACATATCAAATAAACATACCAAAATTTGAAATCTTTTAAAAATACATAAAAAAAACACGATAACCAACACGAAATGGGACCATGAACTAACAAAAAAGATTATATTGAACAAATTTTAGCAATATCGTTGTGATACAAAATATCATTTATCGATTAAAATAATAGTATCGATCCGATTCAGTTTTTTTTACAAGTCGATATTCAAGTGGAAAACCTGTATCTTCATTGTGTACTGTATATTTTGTTTCAATGCACAGGTTGAAATAATGCTTCTGAGATAAATGATTTTGAAATTGTTGTTTAATAAAGGTTTGAAATATCAAATACATGTTGTTTATTTTACATTTTGCGTAAAAATAAATGATGAAAATGAATTTTAACGTACTCTATTCAATGCAAAATATTCGTAGTATTCAGTTTTCACAAATAAAGAATTAATTTTGCTAAACTTTGTTTGAAATTGTTAAAATAATGTGTTACAACAATGTATATAATAACAAAAGGCATACCACGAATGTTCTTTTAGAATGTAGGCCAAAAATCTTTTTGAAAGTATTTTTTCTTGAAAGTAAGGGAACGAACATTAAACCCCATTTAACAAAAATTGCACCGTACGATTTTTTGACGACAAGTCAAAATGTGAAGTGTAACCTTTGAACTATCAATACTGTGATTTACAGCCGTATAGTCCAAATGACGATTAAACTCCTTAAAGAAGCGACTTTTTCTTACTTGGTCACCATACTAATAAGACATCTTACGTCTAGTTAAAACCGAAAACATGTTATTTCAACTTTTTCAACCAAGCGATGATGAAAGCCTGCAGAAAATTGCTCACTTCTGGGATCAATCGGATCCACATCTGGATCCCGTTAGATAAATATTTTTCATAATTTGTTCTCAACAATACTGTTTTATTCAAGCAACTTCCACTAGTAATATTACTGCTGACAAGCATATTGCTACAACTGATGATGTCGACAATGTGTTTACCTTCTCTGTGTGTTGTCCTATCGTACACGTAGGTTTTGTTAAAACCCCAGTACTACTTTGATGCTGTTTCGTACAAAAAAGTTCCCATCATTCCTCAAGGTTTCTTCAGTGTTGCACTCAATATACACGTGTCGAAATGGAAGCATAGTGATCCTTCTTTTAGTATCCCTATCAAACACAAGTAACTAATTGAAGGTCCTATTTCATCCTTTTTTCATAAATGTATCGTAAGCCAGTCATTGAGACGTGTAGTATAAGGTGTTGTCGAACTGTTGTTTGTCATGCCTTAATTCCTAGTGTATTTACAGATTTCGGTAGATGAAGAAAAACGTTGAGTACCAGAAAGTGGTTGTGGAAATCACATTAAACACATTTACAGTTAATACCACGACTTCCATATGTTTTATTACGTCTGTTTGGATTGATCGTGCAAGGGCCAGGTGAGCTAAAAAGGATGGAGTGTTTGAAAATCAAATGCTTAGCCTAAGCTCACCAGAAAGTCACCATAGACTTGTTCACAACAGATAATCAAAACCTGCTCAATACATAGTGTTTTATGAAAGAAGAAGTAAGCTGTATGTATGAAAGTTTATTCATAGCTATTTCAAATATGTATATAATATATACATATAAATATATACCATATAATCTTACAAAAAACAATAAAATATATGTATGTAAAGTAAGCATAAACCATAACTCCTAGCATAAAAAAACATCCCATGCCTCAAAAAGAAATTGTCAGGAAGATAATCAGATCTAAAATGTGGATAAAATTACCCCATGCATAACATTTACTGAATCATCAAAGGAAGACAATTTATATCAATATAACTTCAGAATTAATTGACAACAATTTGATCTGACAGAATGGTACAATAAGCCAATAATTAATTAACCATAATTAAGATAACTAATTTGGTGATTGTTACTAAGTAAAGTCTTTTTGAAGAAGTTTAAATCATATGATCCTATTCATTCAAAAAGAAACTTCAACAATACTAGGTTCTGCAAGCTATATACCAGTCATAAATTATATGTCACTTCCTATGATTTTTCAACATATCTAAGATAATTGTTTTACAATATAAATTACAGCAAGCAAGCAATTTTTTGACAGCAGAGACAATCTAATTAAAAAAAGAAAGAAATTCAAAATACAGACTTTTAAAACAATTATTTCAAAGACTCAAGACTTTAAACAATGTCATGAAGAGACAAATTACACAATACCTTATTTTACAATTAAAAATAACTTAATTAAAATATTTCTTAATCTTCCCTATTGATTATCTATTGTCATGAATGAAGATATCTATGCACCAAATATTCCCCATAACCATCAATATATATCAAATATTATAAAAGTCTCAAAGAACTGTTAATAACACATGTAGATAATAACCGGTCATAATCTGCTAAAGGGACAGTGAAAAATTCTACTTTGTTACTATATTGAAAAGAGTGTTAATTAGAGACATTTAAAATATGAGTGTAAACATGTGGATTTCTATCTGTAAATGAGCAGAAATTATCACAATTGACAAATATATAATTCAAATAAACTCTTTAAGTAAAGAAAAACAAATATTTATATAAGTGATAAGGACAAATTAAAAATGAATTCGTCATAGTTGAAATAGAAGTCACATTTATTTTAAGTCCCAAATGAAATGTTTCTAGATATTTAAACATCCCTGGCGTTGAAATGTGTAGGTCAGAGACTTCCTGATGAGGATGAGTCAGAGCATGAACTTTTTACCTCCCTTTTACATAACTAAATTATATAACTGAATTCCATGATGCATCTTTAAAAGGTACTTAAATATATATTTGATGAAAAAAAAACATGAAATTATATAAAATGCAAAAATTACATTATCTGGTATTAATATAAAAAAAGTTTCTGCTGAAAAACAACATTTTCCCCTGTATCTATAAGAGGTCAGTTTGTTTCATTTACATAGGTTGCTATTTGTTGTGCTATCAAATATTCTTTCTGCATAATTATTCTTACTAATAAATGAATTATTGACTCTCTCTACAAAATCCAGGATTATCACAAACATCGCCTTTCAGGTAATGAAAATTTTGAAGAAAATAAAAAGAAATTTAATAACTTTGGTGCTTAGAAAGTGCTTTTCTGTATTTAACCTCATCAGCAACACTCAAACTAGAAATTTCTAAGACCAAGGAAGTATAAAAACCTGAATACTATATGAATTAATAAATATGTGTGATCACCAGGCTTTAGATATAAGGGGATCATTCATGACTGTTTAGTATATTTTGCTATATTGCTATGTATGATAGTTTTTACAAGGATTATACAAGCGAACAATATACTTTAAAAATATATAAATATATGTATAATTTACTACAATATATAATGATACCTGAAAGATACTGTTTCACCGTAGAAACTGATTTAACAAATTATTGACATGTGACATTTAAGTTGTATGTAGTAATGGAAAATTAATTAAAATGAAAAAAGGCTTGACACTTTATGATGATGAAAAAAAAAAATCTAAGAAAAAAAAGAAGTATTTTAATAATTTGTATAAGCTAAAATTAAAAAGTTCTTTATTTCACTATAACAAATGAGGTGGATAGGTTAAGTGATTTTATATGAAGTTGGTATTAAAATTATTGGTTTTATGCCACTATGACGGATGACCTTTTGTCATTGTTTCTAGTTTTATCGCTCCACTGAAAAGTGTTAAGATATTTTCATAAAAGATGGGCGAAAGATACCAGAGGGACAGTCAAACTCATTAATCGAAAATAAACATAGGTTCAGCAGCCCTCTCTGAGAATTATGGACAATTATAGAGTGAACAAATAAACATATATAATCACACAGGTCTCTATCCATGAAAATATGATAGTTCTGTGAAAGTGTTCACATAATGATAAGAAACTAGGAAATACAGAAACTAAAGTACTTATATCAGATCCTATCATATTAAACATTTTAGTAGTTAGCCACACAAATACATTTGACAAATAGATGTTAACAAAACAAATATCAACAAGTCAATAAAATAACAAAATATATGTACATATATTAAAAAACTTTCCTGATCTCAATATTAAATAATGTGTGACCATTTGATTTAATTAAATGACTAGCATTTAGTAAATTATATCAAATGATGGTTAAAACAATGTTCAGGCCTTGAAAACAAGTTTGAAAATTTAATGTGTTCAACCAAAAACATTACTTATGCAATAGCAGTATATTTTGACATTCAAACTTTCTGAAATCTTCAAACACAGGTTATGATTAAGATAAATCAGATATACTATTTGGAAGTTGTTAAATCAGTATAGGGTAAGCATTATATTCATCTAAAAATTCCTTAGGACTACAAAACAGTTTGTTCATATGGCAGCAGTTTGTGAATTAATATTGCTTGTTTATTTATAGACATGTTTACTTCACATTGGACACAGTATGGTATCTATTGTATTGCATTCAAAGTACATCAGACTCTTAACTGACAAAATATTAAGAAAAAATCCTAATGTTAGGGAATGAGGCCTTAAAATGATTTAAAAATTGAAAGAAAATCATTAAGCAAATAGGCTCTCATAGTCATTAGCCATTTTTTTCCAGAAACATGTCTGCTGATACTTGCAAAGATATAAAATGACCTTTTGATCAGGATCTGCAAATTGACTAGTTTTTCAAAAATAACACACACAATATACACCTTAATGCTGCCTGTAAAAGCTTGCAAATCTATGACTTTTCTCTCAGAGTTATCTATTTCTATATAGGGGAACTTTTCCAGTTAAACACCACTTCACCACAAGTTCATAATATGCTGTCCCTAATTGTTAACAACTAAAGTGTCTTTTTTCAAGTTAAATCTACTGGGGAACTGTACCAAACCTAAGTTTTTATCAGCTGCATTCAAATATCATTGAATAAATTGACTAACTATTTTGTTTTTAAATTTGATGGATTAAGTCCCATAAAACAGGAACAACAAATCAAATATATATCATTTATAAGTCACTTATACGAACAACATAAAACATATTTATGACTGATGATTCTTTATATTGTAAGTCTGAAATTTCTTGAACGATGTCGTTTGAATATTTCATTAGAATAAGATAAAGCACTTTCACATTAAGGCACAAATAAAATAGAATTGATAATAAAATACAAAAATATAATGATAAGTAACATAGTTTTCAATATCAACAATATCACATTAATAAAAATCTACATTTGACTTTTTGTGTTTTGGAATGATTTCAAAGTTGCTATCTAATTTCAAGATTTTATCTGATTACTTTTATATTTTAGATAAAATGCAAATAATTGCAATTATGAATAACCTGCAATGCTCCTAATAGGTTAAGATCTTCATTACCAAGATTACAGTTTCTATGTCAACAAAAAAATATAAACTGAATATACTTTTCATAATAAATGTATCTACATTGGATTAAAACAATTCATGGAAAAAATAAAACCTTATTATTAATAACTTTGTCCTGAAGCAGATTGGTGTTTGAAAAATATTGTTTTTCAAATTTAAACACATGGTTCTGGTAAATAGCAATTCCAAAACACAAATCAGATCTACATTTAGTTTGAACACATATGTTAATGGTTTAATTATGATTTATGTGAATATATAAGATATAAACTCTACTCTTAAAATCTGATGTTTAGTACCATCTATGCTTTATTGTACATGAAAATAATGAAAATTTGAATAATTCTAATGTATTAACTTTGGCCTCCAGAAAAATGTATCAACATAAAAGAAATTTAAAATGAAAAAATAATGTATGGTATATTAATTCCTTGTCCTTTAACCCGAAAACTTTCATAAGCATACATCTAAGCCTAAAACTTGCTTTTTAAGTAACTTTTTCTAACTAAACTTTATTGAAGCAATTTTTTAATTATGTCTCGGCTAAATGTGAGCCCACTTTATAATGATCTGAGAATGCATATTCTTATTATTTATTTGCACCACTATGCATAACAACAGAAAATTTCAGTACTGCAAAATAAAATCTGATTTCTACGTGGTTCATCCAGATTCTGGCCACAATAAAGCAATGTCTACGCCATCTTTCTGGAATGTTGCACCCCCATTGTTAGCTGTGGGACGCACATTAATTGTTCGTCTTTTCCCACCCAGCATACAAGGTATTGGTTTTAATGTCTGAACCTTCAGTTCTTTGTTAAATCTGAAATAATAATGTGTAATTGATGCATTTATTACATTATAAGTTTTCATTACTATATGTATTTCAAATTTAATTCAAATCTTCCTTCAGGATTCTATTTTTAAGCCCCCACAGCTAGGCTACCCTTGTCTGTCTGAACATCCAAAACTTGCAGTCCCTTCTCTTACTTTAGTAACCAAATGTTGTGCAACTTATAAACAACACTTATTACTATGAAACAGATTAGTTCAAATTTGAGTGTCATCACTTTATTATCTCTAGTTATGTCTCTTTAAAATGTTTTATGCAAGAGGGGCATCAACTGTATTCAATGAACACATTCTTCATTAGTTTAATAAAAAATGAAAAAGACCACATGAAGGGAGAGGAAGTTAAACATGCCACTTAATAGAAAAAACAAAAAGATCTCTGTGTCTATGGTTTATTGCAAGCTTTTCTAGACCATTGACATATGACCTTGACTTTATATAGAATTCATGATTTTGTGTCTTACTCAGCTTTCATGAATCATGATGTGAAGTACTCATATTAAAGTAGAGTGGTTGATTGAATGATGGTTGCTTGTTGTTCAATACTCAAATATTACATGCACATTCATGAAGGAAATCTTAATAAGTAATGATAACAACTAGCAACACATACCATTTGCTCATAATCTTTAATATCACACACTAAATGTATGTGAAACAAATATCACTTTTAAAGTTTTTGGTTTAACCTGGACAGGAATTAAACCAAGACCTACCACACTCAATGTAAGTACATTACTTAAGATGAAGTTTTCTTAGATAATGTAGAAACATTAATTTCCGTGGGGTTAAAATTTCGTGTTTTGTCTCTATATAAGATTTCATGGGGATTTAATTTTCGTGGTTTCTATTAATTGGAAGTGATATTATATGAAATTTAAATTTTCATGGATTTTTTAATTTCTTGGATATATTCTTTCCATGAAATAAACAAAATTAAATCCTCAACGAAAATTCCTGCTTCTACAGTAATCTTAACATGCATCATAGACAAAGGAACTATGTGATATAATTATAAAAGTTAATTGTGACATCTTTAGAGGCCATCTATCCTCAAATATTTCACCTGTAACAAGCATGCAGTCAAGAATAAAATAAACTAACTGAATAATCTTCAATAATTGTACATTTCTAGCTTTTTTAAACAGAATATACTGAAGACTTACAATTGCCATTGTCTGCCTAGGCTACCTATAAATTCTCCAACTCTCTCCTCCTTGCTAGGATTCTGAAGACAGACTACCAGATCATTCTCTGATGATAGATGTATAGCTACTAACTGATCTTTACCAGGCGAAACACTCACCCCGGTTACCTATCAATAAACAAGTGAAACAATTTATTTCAAAAGGTGCCACTATCAAGGTTATATTCTTGAGATTTCAATAGAGGATAGAAAAAATAATATTTGGAACAAAAAGTGATCCAAGTAACTGTCAGCTAACATCATGTTAAAAACTCTGTTTTGCTTTAAATATACTTTTGTTAAGTTTTCAATAACAGCATTGTATCAGACTGACGTATCACGTTATTTCATATACAAGTCCTAAATTACAAATGTAGTTTTACATTTTATTCATATTATCAAATTAAGTATCAAAGTTTTAGAATGATGAAGAAGTGGAACACATAACATTTTTCAATAAATATTAGTTTACAAACCTCCGATACTGGTATTCCTTTTCTCATGGGTTTGTCAATAAATATTAGTTTACAAACCTCCGATACTGGTATTCCTTTTCTCATGGGTTTGTCAATAAATATTAGTTTACAAACCTCTGATACTGGTATTCCTTTCCTCATGGGTTTGTCAATAAATATTAGTTTACAAACCTCCGATACTGGTATTCCTTTCCTCATGGGTTTGTCAATAAATATTAGTTTACAAACCTCCGATACTGGTATTCCTTTCCTCATGGGTTTGTCAATAAATATTAGTTTACAAACCTCTGATACTGGTATTCCTTTCCTCATGGGTTTGTCAATAAATATTAGTTTACAAACCTCCGATACTGGTATTCCTTTCCTCATGGGTTTGTCAATAAATATTAGTTTACAAACCTCCGATACTGGTATTCCTTTCCTCATGGGTTTGTCAATAAATATTAGTTTACAAACCTCCGATACTGGTATTCCTTTCCTCATGGGTTTGTCAATAAATATTAGTTTACAAACCTCCGATACTGGTATTCCTTTCCTCATGGGTTTGTCAATAAATATTAGTTTACAAACCTCCGATACTGGTATTCCTTTCCTCATGGGTTTGTCAATAAATATTAGTTTACAAACCTCCGATACTGGTATTCCTTTCCTCATGGGTTTGTCAATAAATATTAGTTTACAAACCTCCGATACTGGTATTCCTTTCCTCATGGGTTTGTCAATAAATATTAGTTTACAAACCTCCGATACTGGTATTCCTTTCCTCATGGGTTTGTCAATAAATATTAGTTTACAAACCTCCGATACTGGTATTCCTTTCCTCATGGGTTTGTCAATAAATATTAGTTTACAAACCTCCGATACTGGTATTCCTTTCCTCATGGGTTTGTCACTAAATATTAGTTTACAAACCTCCGATACTGGTATTCCTTTTCTCATGGGTTTGTCACTAAATATTAGTTTACAAACCTCCGATACTGGTATTCCTTTCCTCATGGGTTTGTCAATAAATATTAGTTTACAAACCTCCGATACTGGTATTCCTTTCCTCATGGGTTTGTCAATAAATATTAGTTTACAAACCTCCGATACTGGTATTCCTTTCCTCATGGGTTTGTCAATAAATATTAGTTTACAAACCTCCGATACTGGTATTCCTTTCCTCATGGGTTTGTCAATAAATATTAGTTTACAAACCTCCGATACTGGTATTCCTTTCCTCATGGGTTTGTCAATAAATATTAGTTTACAAACCTCCGATACTGGTATTCCTTTCCTCATGGGTTTGTCAATAAATATTAGTTTACAAACCTCCGATACTGGTATTCCTTTCCTCATGGGTTTTCAATAAATATAAGTTTACAAACCTCCGATACTGGTATTCCTTTCCTCATGGGTTTGTCAATAAATATTAGTTTACAAACCTCCGATACTGGTATTCCTTTCCTCATGGGTTTGTCAATAAATATTAGTTTACAAACCTCCGATACTGGTATTCCTTTCCTCATGGGTTTGTCAATAAATATAAGTTTACAAACCTCCGATACTGGTATTCCTTTCCTCATGGGTTTGTCAATAAATATTAGTTTACAAACCTCCGATACTGGTATTCCTTTCCTCATGGGTTTGTCAATAAATATTAGTTTACAAACCTCCGATACTGGTATTCCTTTCCTCATGGGTTTGTCAATAAATATTAGTTTACAAACCTCCGATACTGGTATTCCTTTCCTCATGGGTTTGTCAATAAATATTAGTTTACAAACCTCCGATACTGGTATTCCTTTCCTCATGGGTTTGTCAATAAATATTAGTTTACAAACCTCCGATACTGGTATTCCTTTCCTCATGGGTTTGTCAATAAATATTAGTTTACAAACCTCCGATACTGGTATTCCTTTCCTCATGGGTTTGTCAATAAATATTAGTTTACAAACCTCCGATACTGGTATTCCTTTCCTCATGGGTTTGTCAATAAATATTAGTTTACAAACCTCCGATACTGGTATTCCTTTCCTCATGGGTTTGTCAATAAATATTAGTTTACAAACCTCCGATACTGGTATTCCCCCCCTCATGGGTTTGTCAATAAATATTAGTTTACAAACCTCCGATACTGGTATTCCTTTCCTCATGGGTTTGTCAATAAATATTAGTTTACAAACCTCCGATACTGGTATTCCTTTCCTCATGGGTTTGTCAATAAATATTAGTTTACAAACCTCCGATACTGGTATTCCTTTCCTCATGGGTTTGTCAATAAATATTAGTTTACAAACCTCCGATACTGGTATTCCTTTCCTCATGGGTTTGTCAATAAATATTAGTTTACAAACCTCCGATACTGGTATTCCTTTCCTCATGGGTTTGTATTTCTTCTTTGGATCCAACTTGTAAATGAACTTGTCTGTGACTGCAATGGATCTATCAGCTGGCTTACTGTGCTTATTAATCTATAAATAATGTAAAACTTTAATGTTATTTTTATTCAAATGATGCAACTGTCTGTAGAAATCTGTGGCAGGAAATATTCATACTAGTAACATTTAATCGATGATATATCTATAAATACTTGATTTGGGATTGGTCCAGGTCCGTAAGAATTATTTCTGTTGATTTACACTTTGATAGACTATGTTGCCAAAACTTCTTTCGTAACCTTCACTGTGATCAACTCGTATGCAGTTGGCAATATGCAATACACAGTCAATTATACACATGCATGGGATCTAGGAGTTTTAAGAAGATTGAGATTAATAAAACACATTCATTAGTTATTTTCCTTTTTTTTTATGAAAAAAAAATGCATTACAGCTTGGAAAATATATGAAATTAAAGTAACATACAATTCAGTGAGAAATCATAACTGATCTTAGGGTGTTAATGTTATGGCAAAACATGCTATCATGTGAATGAAAACTCTAAATCTGAAAATTATTCACATACTTGTAGGCTTCAAATTTAGTACATATTGTATTTTCTTGTAGTCTCATATTATATATTTCCTGTAGTGTCATAGTAAGAATAGTATTTCTGCAGTTTTAGTAAGAGACTGTCGATTTTTTTTGTAACTGTTTTTGAGTAATCCAGAGAGAGCTAATCTCAATTAAAGTCGAGACAGCAACCAACATAAAATTGAACATTATAGACCAATCACTTGCTCCAAACAAACTAACCAAAGGCAAATATAAGGGGTTTCTGTGTGTAAAACAAAACTTAGTCTCAGCAAATCATACTGGCTTAAAGCAGAAAACATCAAGATATACCAAGTGGTCTGTGTATGTTAATTAATTGCATCCATGAGTTCATCATCTTTATCAGAACAGTAAATGTATTTGTAATTTAAATGGCGTTTTTTTTTTTACATGTATAAACAATACTAATGTTTCTTATACGTAAAAATTTATGGGTTTCAGAAAGTCAATAAGGCAGTCAACTCCTTCAAAAGTACATTTGATGGTAAATATATGTCTTAATATCTATCTTTACCTTTTTAACCATACAGGAGTACATTTGATGGTAAATATATGTCTTAATATCTATCTTTACCTTTTTAACCATACAGGAGTACATTTGATGGTGAATATATGTCTTAATATCTATCTTTACCTTTTAACCATACAGGAGTACATTTGATGGTGAATATATGTCTTAATATCTATCTTTACCTTTTAACCATACAAGAGTGCATTTGATGGTAAATATATGTCTTAATATCTATCTTTACCTTTTTAACCATACAGGAGTACATTTGATGGTAAATATATGTCTTAATATCTATCTTTACCTTTTTAACCATACAGTGATGGTAAATATATGTCTTAATATCTATCTTTACCTTTTTAACCATACAGGAGTACATTTGATGGTAAATATATGTCTTAATATCTATCTTTACCTTTTTAACCATACAGGAGTACATTTGATGGTAAATATATGTCTTAATATCTATCTTTACCTTTTTAACCATACAGTGATGGTAAATATATGTCTAAAAATCTATCTTTACCTTTTTAACCATACAGGAGAAGATGATTTTGGTAAATTTATCTTGCGTTTTGAGATGGTTCATTTTGACGACAAAATCCATGGTGTTACTGTTATCTTTACTCTGAAATAACAGTCAATTGATTAGATCATTCAATACAATTCTAACTTAAGTCTCTGGAATAGATTTCAAAAAAAAAACTAACTCCTGATAAGTAAGGAAGCAACCATTAGATTTTCGGGGGGGAGGGGCTATGGATTTTTTTGGAAAAAAAAGTTTGTTTCCAGTTTTTGGAGAAAAAAATAATTTGTTCGTGACCCTGAGAAAAAAAATTCTTTGTTTCACCCTCAGCTGCCACTATATGTTATGCTAAAATTGAAAGAAAAAAATTGTTTCGACTTGTCTCGAAAAAATATTTTGTTTTTCGCGAAAGTTTATGTCCGAAAAAAAAATACATGCCCCCCCCCCCCCCCCCCCCCCCGAAAATCAAATGGTTGCTGCCTAAGTATGATCAATGTACTGATCATTGATTCATTTTCTTCCCTCGTCATGCACGGAAAAAACATGATAATATATTCCTCATTTAGCTTAGGAAATAACAGCCAAACGTCTATTTTGTTAAAATAAACTATTTTGTTAGAATAAATAAGATATTTCATTTATTATGAATGAATAAAACAAAAACAAAAATACACAGGGTAGTGAAGGCCCAGTCTTCAGTAAATAAGTATATTATTTAAATTTAGCTTTTACCAAACAGAAATAAGAAATTTCATGTTGTACCTCAAGGTTTCCAAAAACTGTGAGGGGTTTTGAAGTAAGAGAGCGGAAACAATTTTTGTACATATGAAAATGAGTGACTAATTTAAAATAAATGTTTGACTGTCTTTCATTGTAGAATTTTCTTCCTTTTACATGGCACACTTTCTAGGAGTGGTGAATAATCCTGTCAAAATTTATAACTGAAATCCAAGGAATTAGATTGAAGATCGGAAACTGTTTGACAGATGGATGGAGAAATGCGAAAGCTGATTACATAAGGCTTTCAGTCAATTATTTGCCAGATATGAACAAAGTATCATTAATTAGTCAGAATTTACATAATTTTGTTAAGATAATTTAGAATTTTATAAGGCTAACTTTAAGCATATTAAACAAAGGAAATTGTATGCTTTTTAATTAGAGTATATGAATTTTTTTTAACAGAAAATAAATAAAAATAAACATATCATATATTTGATGAAATTCCAAATATATTTATAATAATTTGTTGTGTATAAGTTGTAATTTCTGTACAAGTTATGAGTATTTTGACAGTTTGTGTTTACTCACAAACTTTTATACTTAAACCTATCATTTAGCACTGTCCTCTAGGGCCATTAAACTACAAATAAGGACACATGATTGGTTAAGATTTTATTTTCTGACTAATATTGAATTCTATGTCCACAAAATTAATTTTAGTGTTTTTATATAAACTTTTTGTCAGTACTATGTGCAAGACTGGAATATAGTTGTGGAAATAAAACTGTGATAAGCTTAACGAAAGACACTGTGCTTATTTTTATCTTATTATGTAAAGAGATTCACAAAATACTGAGAACTTGTACAAAAATACTGTAAAAATCATAATTGTATTACATTACAATTTGTTCACAACATATACATTACATGTACAATATACAAAGAGGAATAACTCCAAAGATTCCTTTACAAAATGACAAAACCATGATAATTATCTATAAAAAATATCTGTAACACAATAAACAAACACCTATACAACCCAATATTTACCAAATGTTTAAATAAATGTTCCGGACCATATGAGTATTTGGACCATACGCGTATGGTCATGACCATATGCGTATACTCATATGCGTATAGACCATAGGAGTATTATACTCGTTTTGTAATTAACGGCACGGACCATATGAGTATTTGGACCATATAGGTATTTTTTTTCAAATATACAATAGAAATAATACGTATTAATTTTACATTTCAAAAGCTACTTAAACTTTAAATATTAATGGCACAGTCAGTTGATCTTAGTTTTCATCGCTAATTGTATTCGTGTATGCTTATGTATACTTAGAATGACATTCACACGGTACCATACATGTAGCTTTTCTGCGCGGATTGCTTATTTTGGCTACGTGCAGTGATATCGACTCGGACAATTCCGATGTGTCTACAGTGTTTTTAAGAGACTCTAGATCGTGTAGATCTCCAATATTGTAAAATGAATATCACAAATCAAATTAAACTAGAGGCTCTAAAGAGCCTGTGTCGCTCACCTTGGTCTATGTGCATATTAAACAAAGGACACAAATGGATTCATGACAAAATTGTATTTTGGTGATGGTGATGTGTTTGAAGTTCTTACTTTACTGAACGATTTTGCTTCTTACAATTATATCTATCATGAACTTTGCCCATTAGTAACAGAGAACTATATTTGGTAAAAATTTACATAAATTTACCAAATTAATGAAAATTGTTAAAAATTGACTATAAAGGGCAATAACTCCTTAAGGGGTCAATTGACCATTTAGGTCATGTTGACTTATTTGTAGATCTTACTTTGCTGAACATTATTGCTGTTTACAGTTTATCGCTATCTATAATAGTATTCAAGATAACCAAAAACGGCAAATTTTCTTTAAAAATTACCAATTGGAGGGCAGCAACCCAACAACCAGTTGTCCAATTCATCTGAAAAATTCAGGGCAGATAGATATTGACTTGATTAACAATTTAACTTCTTGTCAGATTTGCTCTAGATGCTTTGGTTTCATAGTTATAAGCCAAAAACTGCATTTTACCCCTATGTTCTATTTTTAGCCGTGGCGGCCATCTTGGTTTAATGGCCAGGTCATCGGACACATTTTTCAAACTAGATACCCCAAAGATGATTGTGGCCTAGTAGTTTCAGTGGAGATTTTGTAAAAGATTACTTAGATTTATGAAAAATGGTTAAAGATTGACTATAAAGGGCAATAACTCCTAAAGGGGTCAACTGACCATTTTGGTCATGTTGACTTATTTGTAGATCTTACTTTGCTGAATATTATTGCTGTTTACAATTTATCTCTATCTATAATAATATTCAAGATAATAACCAAAAACAGCAAAATTTCCTCAAAATTACCAATTCAGGGGCAGCAACCCAACAACCGATTGACCGATTCATCTGAAAATTTCAGGGCAGATAGTTCTTGACCTGATAAACATTTTTATCCATGTCAGATTTCCTCAAAATGCTTTGGTTTTTGAGTTATAAGCCAAAAACTGCATTTTACCCCTATGTTCTATTTTTAGCGGTGGCGGCCATCTTGGTTAGTTGACCGGGTCACGCCACACATTTTTTAAACTAGATACCCCAAAGATGATTGTGGCCAAGTTTGGATTAATTTGGCCAAGTAGTTTCAGAGGAGAAGATTTTTGTAAAAGATTACTTTAATTTACGAAAAATGGTTAAAAATTGACTATAAAGGGCAATAACTCCTAAACGGGTCAACTGACCATTTTGGTCATGTTGACTTATTTGTAGATCTTACTTTGCTGAACATTGTTGCTGTTTACAGTTTATCTCTAACTATAATAATATTCAAGATAATAACTAAAAACAGCAAAATTTCTTCAAAATTACCAATTCAGGGGCAGCAACCCAACAACCGATTGAAGGATTCATCTGAAAATTTCAGGGCAGATAGATCTTGACCTGATAAACATTTTTACCCCATGTCAGATTTCCTCAAAATGCTTTGGTTTTTGAGTTATAAGCCAAAAACTGCATTTTACCCTTTGTTCTATTTTTAGCCATGGCGGCCATCTTGGTTGGTTGACCAGGTCACGCCACACATTTTTTAAACTAGATACCCCAAAGATGATTGTGGCCAAGTTTGGATTAATTTGGCCAAGTAGTTTCAGAGGAGAAGATTTTTGTAAAAGATTACTTTAATTAACAAAAAATGGTTAAAAATTGACTATAAAGGGCAATAACTCCTAAACGGGTCAACTGACCATTTTGGTCATGTTGACTTATTTGTAGATCTTACTTTGCTGAACATTGTTGCTGTTTACAGTTTATCTCTAACTATAATAATATTCAAGATAATAACCAAAAACAGCAAAATTTCTTCAAAATTACCAATTCAGGGGCAGCAACCCAACAACCGATTGACCGATTCATCTGAAAATTTCAGGGCAGATAGATCTTGACCTGATAAACATTTTTACCCCATGTCAGATTTGCTCTAAATGCTTTGGTTTTTGAGTTATAAGCCAAAAACTGCATTTTACCCCTATGTTCTATTTTTAGCCATGGCGGCCATCTTGGTTGGTTGACCGGGTCACGCCACACATTTTTTAAACTAGATACCCCAATGATGATTGTGGCCAAGTTTGGTTTGATTTGGCCCAGTAGTTTCAGAGGAGAAGATTTTTGTAAAAGTTAACGACGACGGACGACGACGACGACGGACGACGGACGACGACGGACGACGACGGACGCCGGACGCCGGACGCCAAGTGATGAGAAAAGCTCACTTGGCCCTTCGGGCCAGGTGAGCTAAAAAAGGCGGCAGCCATTTCATGGCTCTTAAATGCTATTTTACCGGTCTTATTATAAAGATTAAAATAGAAGTATACAAATAAAGAATAGAAAGAAAAAAATAAGGAAACATAGTACGTACACTTTTAATATTTTACTTTTTAATAAATATCATGATCTTTAAAAAATATCATGATCCTTGCCGGTGATGTCGTCTACTTTAAACAATAAAATTCCTTTTTACAATATGTTCATTTGATTTTGACATCTTATAATTATACTTACAAATAGTAAGTAATATTAACTGTGTGAAACTGGTTTTTTTAAAGTTTTTTTAATATATAATAAAATGACATTTTAGTGACGTAACAACCAGAAGGGTCACACCTAATGAGGAGTTTAAAAGTATACGTGTTGATTACCCCGACCATACGCATATGGTCAGACCATATGAGTATATACCCATATGGTCATGACCATACGTGTATGGTCCAGATACTCATATGGTCCGGAACATAAATATCCCCTCATTATTAATATAAAACTAAAGCTAGAATATAAGTTGCATTTTAGCTGAATTTGCAAAATGACATGCATTAAAATATTTTGAAATTAATAAATTCTTTATTTCATAATAAACTGATATACTTGTAATGAATTGAATAGTCTGCATTTGATTGACATAGAAAACCTCAAATATTTATTCTCAATCTTAATTACTAACATACAACTTAATTTTATAAACTTGGTCATTTTTATGTGTGCCACACAGCAAGCCTAACAAGTGCTAAAGAAGGACAGAATTAGAAGATTTGTGTTGAAACTCGCTGACAAAGAAGAAGCAAACAATTTCAAATTAGTTTGTATTTTGATTGTTAATCATGATATTGTACAACAAATTTTCTGGCGTACAGGAAATATTAAATCAATTGTACATATGTTTCTCCAAATGTATAGTTATTATTTAATTAAAACAGTTTTTTCATCCTGAAACCTACATCTCATTTTTATCAATATTTCAGTTTTTTTTTTAAATAATGAAATAAATAATAGAAGTTTCCCAGTAAGTTATAGAATATGACCTCTTTTTTAAGAGATGTTGCTGTGTTCTTATATCTGAACTACTAACATATCTTTTCTGCATTTTTACTTCAAAATCAAAACTCTAAAAATTATATTCTGGCAGCTATAAATCATAATACTTCTTTTGACCCATGTTTACTAATGGTAAATATTTGACATTTTATCAAAAATAATATGCCTTTTTATATGTCTAGCAATTTTATAAATCATATAACTATCATAATTGTGCGCAGCGTAAGGTTTCAGTGGAAATATGAGCAAATTTCATAATACCTTCAGATTTCTAAAATTTTAAATAAAACACTACTTTTCCACTGAAACCTACAAATCAACATGCAATAATCTAATATACCTTTACATCAGCTGATTCCTGTTTAAAATCATTAAATTATTTCTTAAAATCATTTGTAAACAAGCTTACATTAAAAAGACTGAAGTGGTGCATAAAAGCCTATTTCAAAATTTTCTTCTGAAAATCTTCTTCTAGTAGTGTCTACCGTTTCTTTCTAAAATATTTTAAGTTCTAGTTGGGAAATTCACAGACCACAATTTCTGTGGAAGAAGTTGTTTTCCTAATCTAATGCAAAAATTTGGAACTAATACACCTTATCGCTATTTGTCCGCCATTACTGGATATCACACAGGTTCCCGTAAAATTATGACGTCATAAAACAAAATAGCTGACACCACAATGAAAAAGTGATTGTTGTATGCGTCAAAAGTTCAAGCGGCAGGGTCAGCCGGGAATAGCGATAAGGTGTATTAGAGTGGGGCGCTCATATTCGCCTTGGACACAATTTCGCCATTTTATGATTTTGAGGTGTAAACACTTCAAAGGATGGTTGCAATAGAAGACATATGCCGTTAAATTACATTTTTGTAACAAATATGATTATTTTTGAAAATGAGACTAAATTTCGGCACTTACGGCAAAGGACCGAAAAAATGGACAACGATTTTCAGCCAATTTCCTGAATGACAAAAACGATTTCAGAGAAGCATTCCTTAGTAATTCTTTGACTGATTTCCCTAAATGTCAGTTTTTTTACACCTTTCAAATGTCTGCTATTCTTCTATAATGAAATTTAATTGATAAATATTATTTAAAGCTGCAGTTATTTGGTTTTAAATAGATATTTTAAAACGGCGAATATGTGTCCCCTGTTGGCAAAAAATTAAGAAATTTCAAACACTCTTTATTCCAACTTTTCAGATGATTTTACTCAAAACAAACACATTTTCAAGCTAAGAATATTTTGCATTTGAAATTATCTTCGTATACAAATATCAGTATACTTCAAAAACATAAAGACCTGAACATAAACTGAAGAAAACATGGAAAGATAAGGCGAAAATGAGCACCCCACTCTAGTAAGATGGCTAAGATGATTGGACCTGCTATCTTCATTTAAGCAGAACTGGCCATTAATGTTTCGGTATGGAAAACCCAAAATAAACCAAGATCAATTGCTAAATTTTAAATATCAGTTGCACAACTTCATGTCCTGTTTTCTGGTTGATTTCTTTTAAGCCCTTTTAGAAAAGTTGTGGAATAACAATCTGATAGGTTACTTTTAGTCCATGTTTGAGTATGGAAACCCCCAAGTTAATGTTCTATAGAAGAATTTTGTTGAAATTTGTTGAACTGTTTTAAAAGAGCAGCAGATTTACATAAAGTGTGACACTGCAGACAATGACTGTAGACAGCAAAGGTCCCCATCAGAAGACCTAACAGGACATGATCATATATAAATAAATGTACTCCTGTTTATACAAAAATGCTAAAAAATTTAAATCTATGCACAAGTCTTCATAGGATGATTTCAGTTGAAAGACAAACTAATGATCATAAGAAGTATTTCATAATCTCCATTTAAAAGTCTTATAAATCAAAGGTCACCAAAAACAATGTTCTTTAGGAAAAAAATCTAAACATTTTTATTATTTCATTAGCTGTTTCCAGGTATTTTTTCATTTATTTATAGCTATTTTTCATAATACAATTTTATTTTCTCTAATATGATTTTATAAAGTGCATCTCAGACCAGCATGCATTAACAACATAAAACATCAAAAATAAAGCAAGGATAAGTTATAATCTAACATAAAAACTTACTTGGGCAAGGTAATTGCCTTCCCATTTTCGTCTGTAACCCCACTCTGGTCTCTGACCTTTCAATAAATCTTGTGCAACTGTTTTTAATCGTAGTTCTGGCCATTCTGACTTTGGATGTCCTTTAAGGATCATGTTTGCTCGCCATCTAAAATCAATGTTAGTTTTTATAGATCACATCTTTATGTTTGAGACTTTTTTAAATTTTTTATTTACATTGATTTTATTTGGGTTTTTTTTTCACAGAAACTTGTTCTTTTACTTAATTAAAATAAAAATCAGTAAACAGTTCCTGGGAACCCTGTATCTTGCATGTGATTGCTGCTAGCAGAGAAAAAGTGAAATGTTGACTGCCAGAAACTAAGTACATTTATCTGTAAAGTGTGTAAAAATAAAGGAAAAAAAACACAAAAAAATCCTTACTTTGGTCTTGATACTGTCTTCTGATCATAAAAAGATTCATAAAATTTCAAAAAGGTTTGACAAAGCTATTGGTGTCTAATATAAATGTCACCACAGACTGAAAATGAATATTGACACCATCAACAAAAGCACACTGTAGGATCACTATGTTTCACTTCTGTGTAATAATGTTGTAACCACAACTAAATGGGGACGGTGAGAGAATCTATAAAACTTTTTTTTAACCCTGCTATGTTAACAGTCTGTTTCATGTTAGGACTGTACCCATTTTTGATTGATATTTGGTGTTTAACAACAAACCATCAAAATACAGTTAAAGGTATACCTGTGGTGAACTACTTGTAACATTTTGACCATTCCTTCCAGTACACTTGGTGGGTGTGGCCACACAACACTCTTCCCAAAATCTTTCATTCTTTTCACATTTCTAAAAATAAAATCATTTTAAGGTATCTTATGCTTGGAAGTAATGGTTACTTTGATTTGTTTTTCATGGGCAGCACATTTCAATTATGTTTTTGTTTTAATAAACTGTGTAAGGTGTAAATGGTCATTTTAGTTAATTTCAACATGTTTGTGTTGCAGTGAGAACTGATATTTCTGTACAAAAGTGTTAATGTTATATTATGCTATTCAATTATTTGTTACACAAGCAGAATTTTGAAAGGATTGATGAGTTGTCATTATTATGTCAATTTCATGGAACAATAAATGGTTCTTATAGAACCTCCTTATTAAAAAAAAATATATAGGTTGATTACTTATTTGATATTTGCTTTATGCCACATCAGCATATTTTTTTTTTAGAAAATATACAATACATGTACAAGTTCATATCATATTTAGATATCTTGAAAAAATGTTTAAGATACCTAGACATTTACAATCCTGTAAATTGAGGAAAACCATTCTTAATTTTTTTTTAACAAGAATGTCACAACTATCTATAACTCTATATACAAACCTGAACTTTTCAACCAAACTTAAAATGTACTGTCTCAATTTGTATTTCCTAAATTTATTCATGATCAAATATATAGCTTTCATAAATTTGGCTCTTCGTCTTGCAAGACCTCCTCTCCACATCTATAATAGAAAAAACAAAGTGCAAGACAATGAATTAGGGGATTAATGAAGCTTGCATAACTCTGTCTAAAGCTAATTCACAGCATAACAAATATAAAATATAACCAACCTCAAATAATGATTTTGTACAAGTTAATTAAATTGGTCAAAAGTAATATAAATATTTTTGGTATTTATTAGCTGATTTATACTTTCCATGACTGGTAAACTATTTTTTTATAATTGATCTGTATTTTGTTTCATCTCAGTTTTTATTTTTTTATGTCACAAAGATAGACGTCCACGTGTGATCATGGTATACAGACGGAACAATCTATTAGCAGTCATTGAAAAAGATGAACTTTATTTACCTATACTCTAAAAAAAAAAACATTTTAGAAACAGATTCTCAACGAATATGATACAACACTTTATTTCTTCACATGCAACTGTCTTTAGTGGAGTTACAAAATGTATATTGTATCAAACTTGAAGAAATGGTGATACCTATATGTATTTAATATTTAAGTGCCAGTCTGCCTAAGAATCAGGCAGTGGTGAAAACATGACCAAAAAAAACCCACCCAATATGACATAGATTTCAGTTCATAATATGTAGTTATGCACAAAAATAACATCCATTTCCATTTTATGTTCTGGTAATAGAAGATACAATTTGGTTGAAATGCACTAGAAATTAACAAATAAGGGGAGATAACTCTGTAATTTGCTATCATTCTAACCAATTTTCTAACCGACTTATTTGATATTACCAGACACACACAAGCGAAAGACTAATAATTTTTAACTCAGGATGATGGTTAGTAATAAATAGCATGATTAGCTCAGTGGTTTTTTTCTGATCATGTTTTGATTTTTACCTAAATTGCCTGATTCTTACGAAGACTGGCACTTAATTTTATCTTCTATTTACTATTTTTAGTAAGAAGAATGCAAAGAAGAAATATGTTTAAACTAACTAATGTATGTAGATATTTTAGTCACATTTCGTCACGTTTGAAATATAATTAAAAAACTTCATATCTTTGATAATACTTTCTGAAAAAAAATGTTTTTTGTTTTTGTTTGAGAGTTCTTATACTTCTGTTTGCAGTGCTAAAATTTTGATATATATCTGTTCCTTATGTTCAACAAGATTTTTTTGTTTTGTTTGAGAGTCCATATACATTAAACTTATTATGTGCTGTTTACAGTGCTGAAATTTGATACATATTTTATATACTTTAATTAAATAATCAAATCAAAAATCAAATGAAATATTTTATTATCATATAAACTTTACAGTTTGTGACCAACATATATTAATACAATCAACACAATAAACATATATACATACATATTAAACACACAAAATATGAACAGCATTAAAATTTATAACAACAAACAAGTTGTTAAGAGTCCCCTGCCCTCAGTTCTAATGACTTTTTCAAGAAGGATCCTAACTTATTTGTTTGTAAAGGCGATGATGGATTTAGTAAGTAATAATAAACCTATTTTTACCTTTTGTAAGAAAACTATGATCCCTGGTAACATCTTATCTCTGGCCTCCTCTAACTGAAACAAGGTCTGCGGTGATCTAATAAAAACTTTGGATTTTCCATAAGCTACATCATTTTCATAATTCAATGTTCTGATAATAGTTTTAACTCCATCTATTTCATTTCCTCGGAAAGTTGGCCATGTATGACTTGTCAGGCACTTGTATCTAAAATAGTGAAGTAACTATGAAAATTATATTTTAAAGGAAGAGATTCTTCACTTTTTGGATAATCATATTCTGTGGATTTATTATTTTTCAGGGGAAACAAATTTCTCACATATCTATCTGTTATCAGTGATACCCAATAATAAGTGAACACATTTGTTTCCATATTCACAGATCTTTGAACAGATAATTCCTTTTAATTTTTGATATACTCGAACATAATTCAAAATGAGATTTTTCAGATCAGTTTTATATACAGGGGAAAATTGTAATGTTTACATTAATTTTGGAATATATTTCTAAATAACGCCTTAGTACCACTTACCTTTGCAAAAATCTAGAGTAAGGAGCTCTGTAGGCAAATCCAGCTCGTCTGACACGCACATTTTCTAATAATCCGAGGTACAGAACTTGATGTTTGACACGCTGCTGATCAAAGACACTTGGTGATTTAAGGTCATTTGGTTTTACACATCTCACATAATGTGGCTCCTTAAATAAAATTATTTGTTATATAATATTTTTGAATAAATTATATAAAAAATCTGCTATTTATGATTTTGACCTGTTGAACTGTATTAATAAACAGTTGAAAAATGACCTTGTGTAGAATTAATAACAAAATTTCTTTGAATGTTCATTGAAATCATTTCTTTGTTATAAATCATAAACAATTTTACAATACTTAACTAGGATGAAACAGTATCCTGATGTTTGTACATTACAAATATTCAAATCAAGTTAGTTGTGCATATCACCAACTTATTACATCAGAGGTAATTTTGTTTTGGCAAAAAAAAGCAAGCAAATGGGTTATGCTTGGCAGTAGGTTGGATATATCATTAGCATGGTGGCATTGGCCTCAGACTTACATTTTATCTAGGAAACCTTTTAAAATATTACAAGATTGTATTTCATACTATCATTTGCACTAAAACAAAAATAAATTTGTAAACCTCACTGAAATGATATTAAAATATTTTGTCAAAAAGGTTAATATTTCTTATTCAAAATTAGTTAACTCACTGCCTTTCTTTACAAATTTTCTAAAATTTATTCATTCTTTTTTTGTATCATCATTATAGATTTTGAAATCATATACATGACTTCTATATTGTCACCTGGATGTATGCAAATTATAAATACTCAACAATTACTGGATAGAAAAACAAATGAAAGGAAAAAAACAATTTTATCCATTTAGGAAAAAATCTACCAAAAATGATATCTACATTGAATTATGAAAATATTTATCTAAACTAATACCTATACACTAACCTTACAAGCTAAGATATCTACTAATGCTATGATAGAGTTTTTGAAGCTTGTTCCTGCTGTTATTGGTCTCTTTGTGGTCTCAGTGATGTGCTGTTTACCCTCTGGGAACATTTCTTTAAGAACCTGTTCTTTACTATATAAAATGCAAAGTTTAAAATAATTCTTCACCCCAAAAATTACACTTGAATATTGAATCAAAAGTTATTTTGATGGCTGTCAGTGACCTATAGTTGTTAATTTCTGTGTCTTTTGGTCTCTTGTGGAGATTTGTCTCATTGGCAATCATACCATTTTCTTTTTTATAATTTGAAGAAATATCGAGACATAATTTTGGTTTTTAGAAATGTATGCATTGTTTTCCTGTAAATAGCTCATGAAATTATGCTTATAATGGGTATTTTAAAAAAAAATTTGAGTTTTGCATATGGAAAGCGATATATTTTTAACTATATATCTAGAAAAGGTATCTTGATCTTTGGATCCATATAATAAAGGGATTGACAGGATGTAGGACAATAAATGTTAATAACTAGATGGCTATAAACAATTAGTTATGTATTTAAAACTATTGAAAATGAACTCTATATTAGTGGTGATTAGGACAATGTTCAAAGAGCCTATAACTGACTGCATAGTAGAGATAGTCAAACTAATGGATTTAAGTGTTATTCCAGATTTTAGAACAGACCAAATAATGTGAACCTACCTATTATACAGAAGTCGTTTCCAATCCTGGAACAAAGTATCTTTATTCTTATCTATAAAACTTTCTACTGAGTAAATGACATCCCCAGCGTAATGTTTAATTCTGAAATCTCTCTTGTGTTCTAAAGTCTTGTCAGTTGGTTGGAGCTACAAGTAGACATATAAGGTTTTGATTTGATATTTATTTTCTGTGTTTTAACACCACTCTTAAGCACTGCTTTTGGTCTATTTCTGGGCTGCCAGTTTTTATTTGTGAAGGGAGCTGGAGTGCCAAGGGAAAACCAACCTTTTGATAGGAAAATTAATAATTCTTCTCATTTAAGATTGAGGTGGAGGGTTCGAACTCACAAACTCATTGTTGACTGGCTATAGCTAGTGATTACAGTAGTAACTTATTCCACCACTCGGCCACATCTTGAGAGAGCCGTGGTGTAGTGGTTAGTGCATCGGACTACTAACACAAAGGTTCCTGGTTCGATTCCCGTTTGGGATGAAAATTTCAGGAACTCAATTTTCGGCTCTCCCTTGACACCATTTGCGAGTATGGTCTTAAGGAAACGATGATAGTCCGTCGGAAGGGGACGATAAATGGCCGACCCGTGTTAAGAGAGAGCCATATCTCTTGCACGTTAAAGACACCCTTGTAGATTTCGAAAAAGAGTAGGCTAATGCCACTACAAGGCAGCACTCGCACCTGCAAAGTGGAAAGGGATTAATATAAGTTGCAAAACTTGTTTCCCAATCCACTCTAAATAAATATGTTTAAATTAAATTAAATTAACTCGGCCACCCAGGACCCTTACATAATGTTTTGATTTTTTTTTGGTGAAGTTGGAAAGAAGTTTATTTTAAAAAGTAAGAATATTCATGATGAACAACAAGAAATTTATGACAATTTTGATTTGCTTTCTCTCCATTTAAAAAGTATAATATATTGAGTGCAACCTAGAATTAATAAATAATTTTGTTTAAATAACAGTAAATAGTGGCAATTTCAATTAAGAGAAATATAATTTTTCCCATATAATAATTCATATCTCTAAAAGTGTTTCTGTAAGACTTACAGCTCTACATGTAAAATGTTCATGTTTGGCAAGTTTCTGTGACATGGCTGTCAGAAACATCTGAAAAGAAAAATCAACATTTAGTAAATGTTCATACAATGAATATCAAAAATTAAACATATGTCATAAAACTTAACATAATAGCTACCACAAAATTGAACATACAAATGTCATAAAACTTAATTAAACATAATCTCTTCATGAAATATCAACAACCAATATGTCTTCAATGGTATGAACAATAGACTGCTGTATTAAAGCCATACAGATTACATTTTATATTATGGTTCGTTGAGAGTAGCATTTACATGTGGTGAGTATGCTGTAATAAGCCAAGCATAGCCAAAGGTACATATCTTCAGCAGGAATTGTCAAATCAAAATTATGGTGTACAGTAGATCAACTACACATAATGACAAACAATCAAACCAAATATGAAAGCTTTCTATAAAAACTTAAAGGTCTTAGGAGTTTTATTCACAAGGTGTTATTATGTTAATCTTGACAGAAAACCAGGTTTTATTAGGGCAACCAAGGGTTATAAACTCCTGAACAACACAACAGCAATTCCTCAGAATCAAATATAACCTCCAATTTTTTCGTGAGAAAATGCACTTTAAAAATTTTAAGTGAAAGAACAGCAATTAAAGCACTGATCCTTTTTTAAAGTGAGTGAAAGACTGACATGTCTATATATTCTGACAAGCAATTTTCAGTTTTGTTATTTAATATGCATACCTCATCAGTGACTTTCCCTACACTGAGACAAGCCTCATCCAGTATTGCTAATACACCTTTATGTGCTTGTTCTACTAAATCACAGATGATTTTGTTGTTGAAATATTCTATATTAACCCACGCAATCCCTTCTCTTAAATATTCCTCCTGTTCTTGTTTAAGGACAAGTTCTATAAACAATTGTTGTAATTTCTCATTGCAGTAGTTGATACAGAATTGTTCAAAGCTAAAAAGATAATAATAAAAAGAATATCAAGAATACCATATCAGCTGAAGAAATATTCACCAAATTTTTTTATGCAGGAAATCTTGGATGAGGACAAAAGCTTAAGTTCCATATCCTGTTTAAACATTCAGTTTTAAATTGTTATATGTTGATGAACTTTTACTTATACTGCTTTGGCTAAGGAGGCTTGCGGGTAAAAGATTTTCAGAAAAAAAATAAACTTTAATTTTTCATTAAAATTTTTATTTATTACCTTTAATAGTTTTTACTTTATCATATGGTACAAAAATCATTCCAAAAAATCAATTCATGTTGGCCCCAGGTGACTTTTAAAATGAAGATATCATTGAAAAAGCTCCAAATTATCTCCCTTTGAGGCAGAAAATGCCATTTCTAGCACTAAAATTGAAATATCATTACAGTTGTCAAACATACTTGGCACTCTTACTAAACATAGAAAACAAACTATCTAGCAAATTATCAAAACTAATAACATTGATACTTGAATAAACTGCTCTGAAGACACAACACAATTTTTTACACTCCATTTGTTCATATTGAAATAGAAATAAGAAGAATAGGAAACCTCATTTTGTAATTTTCAAAACAAAAAATAAGCTGCTAAACCCATTATGATTGGTGTGGCTTATCAATTAGGAGAAAATTACATCACATAACTCTTGTAATGGTATTCATATACTCCTAAAGCAAAATTTTAGAACTTACCTGTTGTTGTCAAAAATTTCAAATCCATAGATATCTAATACTCCAATAACAGTGTTTTTACCAATCAGTCTCATACCACTAGCTTTTGGATCTATGGCTTCATTAATTCTCTGTACGATCCATGAAAACATTCTGTCATAGGTTGCCTACAAGTAACATTAGCCTTATCTTCAAAAGTGAATATATCAACTGTCCCTCATGGTGCTCATTCTAATATTTATAAATTTTTTCAACATATTACTCTCAGATAATTTTTTTTAACAAAATTGACGAATTTATTTCAAATTTGTTCTTAAATAATCTACTTTCCTATTTAACATTTAATTACTTTTCGTTTATTAACCATGTTAATGCATCTTGCATTCAATTTATTCTGTGTATAAAATAATATGAATAATCTAATAAAACTGGACAATTTTCGACAATAAATCTTAGCAGAACTACAAATGCCAACCTACCTTAGCATAAGCATCTCTAGCATACATAGCTTCTGAAACAGTTAAACCTTTCTCTACCACCTGTCCTCCAGCCGCTATCACACGAGAACAAAGAGCCTTCTCTAACTCATCTGGTGTCACAGATAAAAGATGAGCAATATTACCTAACAATTTTCTATCACTAACTCCAGCCATATCATGATCATCTACAGCTTCATAACTTGTATTTCCCTAAAAGTAACAATTGTATATTATTAGTTATTAAGTTGGATCATTTAGTTAAGACTGATACATGTATTTGTGACTGGTAGCGTTAATACAATTTGCTTTTATGACAAGAACTTTTTTAATAGGTTCAACAAAACCATTTGTGTCATCTGGGATTGCAGCTGTCAGTGTAAACATTTAATGGTGAATGCTTAAAACTTTGTTCATCTATCAGTAAAATAACAAACCCAACAGTTTTTGTCTTAAAATGCTATTTCTTTTATCCTAAAGAATCTTCCAAGTTTGTTAACATTCCAAGGAGATTAACCAAAGTAATCAATGTACATTTTTTTTCCAAGACTTAATTGATGCAAAATTAAGCTTCTTCGAGAGTTTTATAAAACTTCATGATCAAATATTACCAAAGTTATTAATGTCTATAAAAAGATTGAACCCAAGACTGCATCTTAGTGTTGATTAATAAAAATGTCCTTTTATTGGTAAATCAGGAAAATTCCTTGAAGGTTGACAAAGTTATTGATGTTTAAAGCAAACGTTTACCACATTCAGAACCTAAATGTTAATGGTGCCAAACCTCTATTCAAATAAGTTATTTCCATAATCATTAACATATATCTTACTAGATTTAACACAGCAGATAATACTTTCCACAGAGCTTCAGCCTGATCGAATCCAAAGCCCATGGTCTTCATAGCATTCATGACAGATCTATAATCTTCACGGTCATTTATTGTAGCACACTGAAATGTATAGAATTCTAACATTAATTTTACATCTCCGTTATAACATTGCTCTATAGCACTAAAATTTACAAACGATATTCATTTAAAGTGTTTATTTGATTGAGGAACTTTTCTGTACATTAGAATTGAATGAATTAAACTAGAAAAAAAATTTCAGATGACTTACATGACTTCCATTCTCTAATAGATGTGTAATACCCTCTTTGATAAATTTTGCAAAACAAGAATGTGTCCAAACTACACAGATGCCACATCATTTTCTATTTTCAGTGGATAGTAAAATTTGGTTCAAGACTTTAATTTGGCATTATAAATAGAAAGATTATGTCATAAGGAACATGCATGTGTACTAAATTTCAAGTTGATAGGACTTAAACTTCATTAAAAACTACTGTGACCAAAAAACTTTAACCTGAAGCTTGACAGATGGACGGATGGAGAAACTTACCTTTGGTTCACCACCTTGGTTAATGTAGAAATATTTTTTTGGATCTCTTGTTAATTTAAGTTCAGCTAACTTCTGGTCATTGGCACCAAAAATAAGCTGAAATAATAAAATATGAAAACATAAAATCAAACATAATATTTATTTAAATCTTCAGATGTCTGTGCATTTTTCTACTTCAGAATCTGCTTAAAATGTGTCCCAGAATATTATTTTATTATTGGCATACCAGCAAATAGCTTCTATGTATAGAATCTCCTTTGAAACATTTGGCAACCACATCTTTGCAATGCAGCAACACTATCTGTTCTTCATTGAAGGAATTTGATTATTTATTCGGTCTTTAACAAAATTCTACTGTTGATGGTTAAACTCGTGTTATATGTTGTGTTGTTTCAAGAAAATCCACCTATTTGGTTCAACAGCCTTGTTTTATAATTGATTAGATACAGTAAAAGAAGAACTGCATTTAATTGTGGGCTTGCCTATGTACATATTTTATTTATCCAAGGGCAATTACTCCCAATTATTTTTTTCAAGGTTCCTTTAAACTTTTCATGAAATGTTGGCACCAAATTGCTTATGATGCAATTTTACATACAATTTATATATAGGAGAGGCACATACTCCTGCAATAATAGCTGACTGTAGAAATTGTCCACGACTTTGCAAATATAAAACCTTACCTTAATCAGACAAAAGGTGAGCAGGTAAATATGACAATACAATTTTCAATATAAATCACATTCTCTAATAGACATAATTCTTTAAAAATAAATGATAAGCATAAATTTTCAAACTTGTCCAATAAATTACCTGTATAAATCTTTGATATAAATTTCATAGAATTATGACGAGAAATGCAAGCTTGAGAGCAATTACAATTTTCCATATGATTTATATAATCAGAACACTTTTTTAAACTGATCCTAGACATTGCTGATACAAACCATTCATACTAATTTCATACAAGTCTGACAAGAATTTTTAGTGTGAGAGAGCTTATAAGAACTGTCAGATGGATGACTGGTCACTTAATTAGTTTCTAGATCTTACCTGATAAAATGAGTGAAAATTCCTTTCTCCAGTCTGTTGATGTACTACCCTTGACTGAAATAAAGATTATTTATTAATTTAAGCTTAAATTATGTACTATAATAAACAAGAGGCTCTCAAGAGCCTGAATCGCTCACCTGAATTTTTTTGGTTAAATCTCTCATCAATGATTATTTTGGCTTTTCAATTTATTTAAATGTTCTTTGAATCGTCCTATTTTCTTCAAAAGCAAAAAAAAATCATTTTCTCCTATGTTCTATTTTAGCCATATGAGCATGTTTCTTGACATACAAGGAAATGAAATATAAAATTTATACTAGATACTCTAAAACTCATTTAGCCTAAGTTTGGCTGAAATTGATACAGCAGTTTCAAAGGAGAAGATTTTTTAAAGTAAGTCAACATGATGAACAAATTGTGAAAAAAGTCTTTAAAGGGAAATAACTCCTTAAGGGGTCAATTGACAATTTGGGTCAAATTGACTTATTTGTAGATCTTACTTTGCTTAACATTTTTGCTGTTTACAGTTTATCTTTATCTATAATAGTATTCAAGATAATAACCAAAAACTGCAAAATTTCTTTAAAATCATCAATTCAGGGGCATTATACCTGAAAAACCAGTTACCCAATTCGGCTGAAAATTACAGGACAGGTAGATCTTGACCTAATAAATACTTTAACATCTTGTCTTATTTGCTCTAAATGCTGGAGTTTTTGAGATATAAGCCAAAAACTGCATTTTACCCTGTGATCTATTTTTAGCCATGACGGCCATGTTTTTTGACGAAATAAAAAATAAAGCACAAACTTTATTTTATACACCCTACAGATCATTCAGTTGAAGTTTGGTTGAATTTAGTTGAGTAGTTTTAGAGGAGAAGATTTTTTAAAGTTAGCAAATATGATGAACAAATTGTGAAAAATTGTCATTAAAGGACAATAACCCCTTAAGGGGTCAATTGACAATTTTGGTCATATTAACTTATTTGTAGATCTTACTTTGCTAATCATTTTTGCTGTTTACAGTTTATCTTTATCTATAATAAAATTCAAGATAATGACCAAAAATTGCAAAATTTCCTTAAAATTACCAATTAAGTGGCAGCAACCCAACAATTGGTTGTTTGATTCATCTGAAAATTTCAGGGCTGATAGATATTGACCTAATGAACATTTTTCCCCATGTCAGATTTGCTCTAAATGCTCTCGTTTTTGAGATATAAGCCAAAAACTGCATTTGACCCCTATGTTCTATTTAAAGTAACGGCGGCCATGTTTTTTGACGGATCAAAAATCAAAGCACACACTTTGTGCAGGATAATCTAAGGAACAATCATGCTAAGTTTTAACCAAATCCATTCAGTAGTTTCAGAGGAGAAGATTTTTTAAAGTTAGCAAATATGATGAACAAATTGTGAAAAATTGTCATTAAAGGACAATAACCCCTTAAGGGGTCAATTGACAATTTTGGTCATTTAACTTATTTGTAGATCTTACTTTGCTGATCATTTTTGCTGTTTACAGTTTATCTTTATCTATAATAACAATCAAGATAATGACAAAAAACTGCAAAATTTCCTTGAAATTACCAATTAAGTGACAGCAACCCAACAATGGTTGGTTTGATTCATTTGAAAATTTCAGGGCTGATAGATCTTGACCTAATGAACATTTTTA
Organism: Mytilus trossulus; assembly: GCF_036588685.1. Classification (NCBI taxonomy): domain Eukaryota; kingdom Metazoa; phylum Mollusca; class Bivalvia; order Mytilida; family Mytilidae; genus Mytilus; species Mytilus trossulus. The sequence continues at coordinate 16,749,062 of NC_086374.1, read as the reverse complement.
CCCCATGTCAGATTTGCTCTAAATGCTTTCGTTTTTGAGATAAAAGCCAAAAACTGCATTTGACCCCTATGTTCTATTTTAAGTAACGGCGGCCATGTTTTTTGACGGATCAAAAATCGAAGCGCACATTTTGTGCAGGATATACTAAGGAACAGTCATGCTAAGTTTCATTCAAATCCATTCAGTAGTTTCAGAGGAGAAGATGTTTGAAAAATTGTTAACGACGACAGAAGACGACGACGACGTCGACGATGACGGACGCCAAGTGATGAGAAAAGCTCACATGGCCTTTTAGGCCAGGTGAGCTAAAAAGTATATTGTTTGTTTACAGCTTTTTTCTGTGAAGGTTAGTCTCTATGAAATGAGAAGATTACAAGAGTATTCTGCGGTTTCATCATTGCATCTAGTATTTTTAGGATTACTATCAATTACTGGTATAAATTTGTAGGACTGTACAATATGATACAGCAATGAACTTGAGCCAACTATCAACAAAGGTTTTTATTGTTTTTCTCCTCTGGTTGAGATTAAAGAGGGTGTTAACATTGTCATCTAAAAATAATTAAGCTTGCCATATTCATGTGTCTGTCCAAAGTAAGAAACCTTATCAGTGATATCCTTACATCAAATCTTTGTGGTGTTTTTTACTGTTTTTGTCATTTTGGGTATACTTTGCATATAAAGTAGAGCATGTGTCATATAACACACAATACATAATTGTTATCTATTGAATACATCTCATGGCAATTGTTTCTTGCATGTTCAGGAGGAGAACAATTAAACAATATTAACAACTATACATGCTATATATTGGTCCAGGATGATGTGTGTGAAACTTGGATTACCACTTGAAATTAGGGTTTGTTAAATATCAATAGATTAAGCCTTTCAAACAGCAAAACTACAAAACATTCAATGAGTTTTTGACAGGGTTCTTAAGGTGTAGAAAGTGTGGGACAATCACTATAAGAGGTAACAGACTAAATGTCCTCACTCTAACCAGATGAGACTGCACATTTATATATCATGAACAGCAAAAAAACAACACCCCACATCATCTCAGGTTTACCATGTTTGGATTTTTAATGACATGTTTACCTTTTCTAATAGATAATTGTTTATATGTCCACCAACAGGATCACCTTTGAAATCAAAGTTAATGTCCATATACTTCCCAAAACGACTGGAGTTATCATTCCTGTTAGTTCTAGCATTTCCAAACGCTTCCAATATCACATTCGACTTGATCAGAACATCTTTTACCCTGTAAAAAAAGGAAATTAATTACAGATTAAAATACATGAAAGAGAAAAAGAAAGCTCACAAGGTTAATGTATATGAGGAAAAAAATCCTACAATTTTAAAATACATGAAAAGTTATTCTGATTTTATTTTGAACATTTTAATGCAATTTTAGTCTGACAGGGAAAAAAATCATATTTTTTGCCTGTTGTCTTTTTTATATGATATACGGATCTGGCATTGACAATTAATATAATCTGTATTAACTTAATCAAATTCAGTGACAAAAATATTAAAAAAACATTGTTTGTTGCCTGCTGTCTTCCTTTGTAAATGATTTATAGACTTGTTGATGTAAAATATAATCTGAGATAACAATAGAAAAAAAGTTCAATCTATCATATCATTTTCTGACTAAATAAAAATACTGCAGAATTTTATTGGTATTGATGGTAATACTGGAAATAGTTCTAGTCTAGGCATGTACCAAATTAGAACTGTATACAGTTCAAAATATGTTGGTATTTAAAACAGAACAAGTAAAAATTAAATATTGACATATTTAATATGTAGATTAGACAGCTGTTATGAACTTATAGTACTAGGGTCTCTCAACGACCTTGAAAAACCAGATGTTCTTTTTAGATGGAACATACTTGCTATGGGGTAAAGTAACTGAGAAAATGCAACCAAAATTTCTTAAATGTGCATCAATGAAAAGAACATTGCTTACAGGATATCCCCTTCAGTTGAACATTGGTTGATAGTAAGTTGTCTCATTGGCATTCATACCATATCTCCTTATTTTTATCCACATTTAAATGTTGTCAGCAAAAATGACAGATCTGCAAATGTGTCAAACAGTATCAATTATTACTATGAAGCAATTGCAATATCAAAATTATTTGTAGAAAAATGTGATGACTATTTCTTAAATGTGAAAAACAAACAGGAAGAAGACACGTCACAGGTATCAGATCTAAAAATTTGTCTTCCCTAGAGGTAAAGCGTAAATTACTGATATGAAGCATCATACCAAATATTAAGAAAGTCTGTATTAGAATCATGGTAATTGTTGAGAAAAAATGCCAATTACACAGCAACAAAAGAAAAAGAAGCTTGAATGAACAAGATCAACTATGAAATTTATAGAGATACATATATGAGACTTGCAAATGTAAATGGCTCAAGTCAACTGTAAAATATCGCATCTATAAAGGGCACATATATTCTTGTATGGGGTATATTTTCTAGAATGAGTCTAATAAGAAAAGATAAGAGAGCAAATATGAGACAAGAAAAACATTCTGTACTTAAAAAATAAAACTTGATAAATAAATCAGGTGAATGAAAAAAAGTACATGCAAAAGGAATAACAGAATCTGAACTCTCTTATTTATCATGACAATCACATTTGAAAGGAATAAGTAGTCTTGAAAAATAGAATTAAAGAGGCTGACTTGCATTTTTTTTTAAGATAGTTTTAATATATATCTAGAGACAACAAACCTCTCAATTTCTTTTGATACATTTATCCTAAATATAATACATGTATTACATTTTATTTCTATATGTAGATGATGAGGATGGTATATAATTTGTAGCAGGTGACACAAGTCCAGATACATTGTATCTTCAACATGTTTAAATGCTGAAACTGTCATACCTAACACATACATACAACTTGCACTCTTTTCTATACATAAAAAGCATTTACACAATATTTATGGATAAGCCGCAAGTGATACATATATCAAAATGACTATAGGTTTGAAATACTTCAACATTAATGCCTGAATGGTGTTAAACAAATCTTTCAAAAGTAATGCACTATTTCCTGGCTGTCAGTTTTCATTGGAGAAGGACCCAGAGTGCCAGAAGTATAAACCAGTAGCTTTGAAATACTTTAGCAGTAGTGTAATTTTGATTGTGTAAATACTGTAGACAAAATAATTGTTTAGACTTATGTGAGAAGATAAACACAACAACATAATTATCTTGCTGAAGTTGGATCTTTTATTATATTAATACACATAAATGAATACCTATGAAAGAGAAATAGCATTAAAAAAATTAAGTTGGTTTAGTCCTCAATTTAATTTTTCCAAAAAATCAATGAAATCTTGTTAATTTTAATCATAATGCTTGCAAGTTGCTAATATACCCGGAAGGCATAATGCCATACACTGGTTTGATATTGATTCAATTTAATTTTCCACATTATTGTAATAGATATCTGTGGGGAATCTGAAGTATTTTATAAGCTTGTATAATAAACGCACTCTTCTATAACTGCTTATTTATATGCCTTATTTTATTTACACTAAAGTATCACTGACCTCTCAACTTCTTTCTGACCGCCAACATTGGTGACAGCAGCTATATATCTCATGATTATCTTGGATGCCTCTGTTTTACCTGAACCACTTTCACCTGGTAAATATACAAAACTTTGAATTGAATATATAATAACACAACCAGCAGTTGCTCAGCAAGGAAGTTTCAAAAATTATGTTTGTCTTATAGGTTTATTTAAATTTATCCAACTTACTCCCTTTTTTTTTTCTTCAGTTTTTCAGTTTGAATACAACACAAAGCAATTTTGATGATACAAGGGACAAACCCTTCATTAATCTTGAAATATCACCTTCTTCTGTGCACATAACATCTTCCTTTACTTCAGGTTAAAAAATGCTCATAAGGTAAATAAATTAAACAAACAATTCCATTTGAAGATTTTTTTAAGCATGAAAGATTTTTTAATGTTTACAATAAGCCATTATATACATCGTACTGTTGTCTATAATTTTAATATTTTCAGAATGACTTTCTTTAATTGTTAATGCTATAACAAGGTCTTACCAAAAAGCTTTCAGAAAAGCAGCATATAGATATAGGAAGATATACCCATTCTGAGGTGTTTGTTTGACCTGAACGTAATACAAAAAATGTACTCATCATCTCAATGCAGGGGAGATAATTTTTAGAAAGACAAATTCAGCTTAATAAAACAGTCTACTATGCTTCGTACAAGTTTTGAATCTTCATACCTGATATTACAATACATGTATCTCTACTTTTTCTTTTCATTGTTTTATATGCACTGTCTGCAAGAGCAAATATATGTGGTGGCCTCTCATAAATTTCCCTTCCTTTGTATTCATCAACATAGTTCTTGTTGTATATATCCACAGGTTTGTAAGGATTGACAGACACAACCACTTCTCCAATGTATGTATATAATCTGTTCTTTTCATATCTATAAACAGAAAGCAAGTAAAACTTTATTCATTAAACACAATTATAAATGGGCTTTTTCTTTTTTATAAACATGATAAAACACTGTCTTATGACATGTTTTTTTGCACCTGTATATAGTTTTCACCCAGTAGTTTTTTTAAATAAAATTTATTAAATTGTTTTCATGTGTGCATTCCAAAAATTTGGCAGGATAGACAACCAGAAGGAAGAAGAAGAGGAAGAAGAAGAAAGTAGCCTTGACCTTGATCTACATGTATACTGTTACATGTATACATGAATGTGCAATTTAAGCCATTAACTGATTAAGAAATAGCATCAAACATAAATGTCAATACATGTAACATAACATATCTACAGGTATTCAAAGTAAAAAACATATGGTAAAATTGTATCTATGGATTTGATACTACATGTATGTAACTATTATGACATAAATGTCAATACATGAAACATTACATATTGACAGGTATTCAAAGTAAAACCATTATAAATACGGTATATATATTTAACATCAGAATTTGACTGACGAAGGATATCTGTTATCCGAAATATTTATAAATAATTACATTTATAGTTCCTTTTTGTGTTATTGGTGTTGTTATGTACACTTTTTAGGCGTTTATATATATATATATATATACGAGTCTAAATTGAAAACTACGTTCAAACCTATGACTGCGTTGGATAAAAACCGCAATTTTTATACGTGTGCATGTCAAACAAATTTCGTTGTAGAAGGGTCTAAAAACAGCACAAACAACATTTTCCAAAAGACCAAAAGAGTGAAAAAGTATATTTAAACAAAACGCATTTGACTAACAGGTCGAACAACTGATGTTCTTTAACCCTGCTGACTGCCATTGGCGATTGCCAAATAAAATTGATCACAGGTTGTAACAAAATGGATCTTATTATAAATTTAATACGTCACAGAAAAAAAAAATTGTTAACTTGTGGACAGGATGTTGTGCCACAAACATTCGGTGTCAATATTTCTTTAGTACACCATATCCGGATTTCGACAATAAATGTCTCTTCAGTGATGTTAGGGATCGAAACGGTATTTGGAAGGCCATATAAAAAGCACCCTCATTTTTAGAGAAAGTACCCTCATTTTTAGATTAACTCTTGAATTTTAAGAGTCAATATATAGGATGAACGGATCATATAAACCGGAGGGAAAATATGATACATGCCCAAACAAAAAATATAAACGAGTCTAAATTGAAAACTACGTTCAAACCTATGACTGCGTTGGATAAAAACCGCAATTTTTATACGTGTGCATGTCAAACAAATTTCGTTGTAGAAGGGTCTAAAAACAGCACAAACAACATTTTCCAAAAGACCAAAAGAGTGAAAAAGTATATTTAAACAAAACGCATTTGACTAACAGGTCGAACAACTGATGTTCTTTAACCCTGCTGACTGCCATTGGCGATTGCCAAATAAAATATATATATATACATAAGTACGTCTGAGACGAGTTGTATATATATATATATACATATATGGTAAAATTCAAAGTAAAAATAAATAATGAATGTGCCAATGGGACACAAATAATGTACAGGCTTGCATATAAAAGATTATGAAGGGACAACACTGCATTTGTTTGCACCTGTACTAAGTGTTTTTGATTCATTTTTTTATATAAATAAGACCATTGGTTTTCCCATTTGAATGGTTTCATTTTTTTACATAAGTAAGGCCGTTAGTTTTCTCTTTTGAATTGTTTTACATTGTCTTATCGGCGCCTTTTATAGCTGACTATATGCGGTATGGGCTCATTGTTGAAGGCCTTAAGGTGACCTATAATTGTTGATGTTTGTGTCATTTTGGTCTTATGTGGATAGTTGTCTCATTGGCAATCACACCACATCTTCTTTTTTATATTTACACTAGTCATATTTAGGACTCTTTATATCTTGCTGTTTGGTGTGAGCCACGGCTCTGTGTTGAAGACTGTACTTTGACCTGTAATGGTTTCTTTAATTTACAAATTGTGGATTGGATGGAAAGTTGTGTTATTGGCACTCATACATTTTACCACATCTTCATATATCTAATAACTGAAGAATTGTAAAGTGAAGCTATTGATGGGGGCATAACAAATACTGTAAAAGTTTATCTATGTATGGTTTTGATGCATAAATATATATATGAATATTTACTTCCAAAAATTCATATCTCAAATGTACCTCAATAATCAAAGATAGGACAGAATGTACATTTAATTTTATTCAACAACTTGAAATGAGATGTTGATAGTAGACCTAGTAATGCATTGAGTTAATCAGTAGCATGAGTCGGAGAACAAGTTATATTTACTGACAATCCACTTGTTACCATGCAAAAATGTCTACTGCTCACAGATATGATGCACTTTATGTAGAAATGAACAAAGCTCTTTTTGTAATTTGTGTCTGTATTTTTAAATAGGCTAAGCATTTTGACTATTCTATGCTCTCTTGTGAAGTAAATGAAGTATAGAGAATGTACTGTTCACCAATAAATAGTCCTAAGTGGTATAAATTATCTTAAAAATGAAATCCTTTTAATTTTATTTTTATAAGAAGTAATCTGTAAATGCTGTATACTTTGTTAATCTACTGTTTACATAGGGCATAACACATTAGGTGTATTAACAAACTCCCTGATAAGATTTCATTCATTCAACTTTCATTTAATTTTCAAGTACATATATATGTAATGAAACTATGGTTTAAAGTTCTATTGAATAGTTGGAATAACTTGACCTTGTAAATTTGTCATGTAGATCTAATTATGGTAATGACATCCTATATACTTCCTACCTGATATGTAAAACGTATATGTCTATCAATACCTAGATCTAATTACAGGTAAAACCCAGTTAGTCAACATTAAACATCAGGTATATCACCTGATCAAAACATAAACTTTTAATATTTGGGGGGAAACATCTCAGGAATGTGGAACTAATGTTAGAATGTTCTTCAAATTGTCTCCAATATGTATTAATTTATTTCTAGTACTAACATTTGACATGTATTTTATTGGTATATGATGTATATATATGAGATTCATTTTTATGAAGCCCAGGTGGTTGTGTGGTCTAGCGGGATGGATACACTGCAGGCGATTCGGTGTCACAATATCACAGTAGCATGAGTTCGAATCCTGGCATGGGAAGAACAAAAAATTTGCGAAAGCAAATTTACAGATCTAACATTGCTTGGTTGATGTTTAGATGAGTTGTATATGATGTATATATATGTACATCTTGTTTTATTTCTATTGACATATATATCCTTCCTTATATTAAAATTTCCTATTTCTACGAGTATGATGTACGTTAACTAATATCATTTAGTACAAAGGCCAGGGGAATACTGCATTATTATAAAAATATTTCCAAGAAACTGTTTTCTTCATTTTTTATACATACATTTATTTTGCATATATATGTAAATAACAGTATAAATATGATATAGTGTTTAAAAATGTACATTATATTTCCTTTATATATCAATATAGCTTAACTCTCACTCGACATCTAATTTTAAACTTAAGACAAATGTTTTTCAATAACAAAGAAAGAATTATAGGTTGACAGTTTCTGTTGCTTTAATTTTCTTTCTGTAAATTCCCTTAATATGCAGATGGTTTTAGTAGCCACCCTTGAAAATATATTTGAACTGATAAACTTTCCTATCTAAAAACATTTTAAGTATAATTAACCGTAACAAGCATAAAACGAGATTACGGCTTTGCAATGTTCAATGTGGTTTTTACACATACATTTTTACTTTGCAATTCAAATGTTTTGGGCAAGAGCAGTAGAGACGTCCATTAGTTTTCAACTGAAGTACTGGAGTGGATGGTGAAATTAATTAACACATGATTTTGAAGCTAGATTTTTTTACTTTAGAATGTATCATCGACATGTATTTGGCATCAAGGCCCAATTCTAACGCATCCAGTAAAATATCATTGGTGAAAAGCAATCACTGATCTTGACTGAATCCAAACAAGTTTTGTAATAATAGTGAATTATGAGTGTTTTCAAATCCTTCAATTGCCATTTTTAAATCATTTTGATATTCTGTTTTGTAATACCAAAATCAGCACATTATTGAAATTATAAGACAGATTTATTGGTAGAATGTGACCCTGGGTAATACAAATGACACTTTAAATTGTAAAGAAAAATTATCAATAAAGATGTTTTACAACTATATTCTATTTACTTAGTATACAGTATAAAACTTAAGTAATCTTGTATATATAGTCTGCTGTCTTACACCCACCAGATATATATTGTTAAAGAAGGCCCCCCTCCATTGAACCAATCCAACAAAGTTTGGTATCATCTTTGAATCGTAGATTTAAAAAAGTTTAAAGTTCAAAGATCGCAACTAAAGATATAAAATTTAAGGCCATGATTCTTTGCTGGTATCTATTTGCACTGTCTCAATACTTTCCGTTACATGTTACATTAATCAAGGGCGAGGCTTTTATCTTCTTTATCTTCATTGTAAATTTGAGTATGTTTTGGTGACTAACAGATGGACATTGTTGTATATTTATAAATACAAATTCTAGTCATAAAAATCAAATACACCCTCACATGTCAAGTATTTGTCCTTTAACATTGTTAAAAGTACATGTGTATATAATATATCATCATCTAATGAAATTCAAGAAATGTCATTACAATATGTAATACATAACCACTGTTAAATGAAGCTGAATAGTATAAATAGGGCAAACCAATAAATGTCAGATCTAGCATCTTTAATGGTTTATCAAAATTTAAATTCTTAAAACAGACAGGTAGATTTTTAGATAAATGTACAATCAGAGTTCACACAAGTGAATAATTTCCATAAAATTCAAGGCATCTAGATATTTATAGCCAAATAAATTAATTTTTAACCAGTCTCTCCAAACATTGATCTGCAATATTAAGGCATTATTTCCTGCATATCTTGATCTGCCCTAAAGGAGTCATCAAAATATTGAGTCTATATTTGTCAATCAGATTGTTGGGAAAATTATTACAATTATGAATTTTCACCTTTTTGCCCATCTTTAAATAGTTAACCTAGCGCAAATAACTCCCTGAACTGGAAGGAAATGCAAGTTTTATTATTTGACACATGCATCTTCACTTCAAATGGTGTATCCATGTGTAAAATAAATCTGAACAGCTATATAAGGGATTGTTTCCATCACTACAACTCACTCAATACCCCTTACATAACCTCTTAAGTGAGCTGCTTTACAAAATGTTAAAACTGTACAACAGCTGTAGAAATCCTTGTTACATTCAATTTAAGATGATTAATTCTGTCTTCAGTATACAGTGAAATTACTGTTTTTTCACATCTCCAATTAACATGCACTATGTATTTTTGTTACACTGTATAAAATGCATATTTTATGCTGTGGATTTTTTTTTTTATTTAACATTTAACAGTGGACTATGTCAAAGCTGTACTTCATTTCTTAAATCATAGTAAATTAACAATTTTTACTCAAGTTTGACCCAATCATGCATGCTCATGCAACGTAAGGCCTAAAATCACTTGCGGCAGATAACCTAAAAACAAATTGAACAAAAAAGAAGTTGATGAAGCCGTTAAAAGTTTTTGATTATTTTACCAGTACATTTTTTGTACTAATAATTTTTGCAAGTTATGATTGAGTGGTCATCAGTACAAATTCATCTCATGGTCAGTAGCATATACAAATAGTGATGGTTGTGTGCATTGATGGACACAATGGTGACATGCTATGGTCATTCACTGCCTATTGAGACAAAAGAATGAGTGTTTTCAGGGTACTCACTAAGGATTTGTTAAGGCAAATCCAGCTGGGAGTCACCATTTGTAGCAATGACAATTCGATTGTGAGAAAAGGAAGTTTGACAATACATTACGTCAGTCTCAATGATCTAATAGACTAATATACATGATAAAGCAAGGATATGACATCAAAGGACACATACATGTTTGGCCAAATATGGCATTGAATTTAAACTTTATAAAAAATTTTATCAAAATGGCCATAATTTGGTTCTTAAATGGATAATATGACTGGGTCATTTCAGAAATGTTTGGGTTCAAATGGCTCGACATATACTGTGGCTTGTGTTTTCCTGTGAATAATGTGTAGAGAATGCAGATTTTAATTATAACCATTGTCTTTAGAGTTATGTTCTATGAACTGACACTTATAGGTATACAGTTAGTTCATAGTTCATTATACATTTACTTTATATTCTGACTCATATGAACTGTTATTTCCTTGATTCGTTTTTTTTTTTGTATTGTGGGGGAGTGCTACGTCAGAAAAATGTATTGTTTACAATGGAACACATAATTGACAGTGATAAATAATGTTGATTACTAAAGTTAATGTAATAACTAGCACACATGTACCTTATGTTGATCTAAGGCAAATAACTGGAAGAAAAAAATGCATTGATTTATTGTTTACTTGTTACTGTACATGTGTAATGCATGTGCAGTACATGCATGTAATCAGATCATGTAGTATGCCTGATAATACAGTTGACAAAAAGAAATGAAAGATTGATCAGAAACTAATTTATAAATAGTTTTCAATAATTTCCCTTTCATCTCAAAGACACTTAATTACTTTGATGTCTGAATTTTTTTTCATACACATGTACATGTATATTGTTATATTCAAGTATATAAATAACAAAATTTCAGAGATACTGGGCCATTTGACAATGTTTGAAGTGCCTGTGTATAATATCAATATCTGGATCAGAGAAAATAATGATACAAGGGAGAAATCACAATGTAAACCATTTCAGATCCTGAAGATAAAATGTATTTCTGTTAATGGATGCTCTAAAATTAGGTTTCTATAATAAAACAAAAGGAGGACAAAATGTGTAAATAAAAGATATTTAGAATAAACTTAAGAAATAATTCCTTCGTGTCATGCTCTATGCTTATTTTAACATGGGCAGGCATTATATTTGTTGATATTTTACACTGAGCGTTAGCGAGGTGAAAAATGTGGTCAAATATAATGCCTACCCATGTTAAAATGAGCATAGAGCATGACACGAAGGAATTATTTCGATTCTATTAGGACAAATACAGTATTTTTATAGGTCGAAGCGATCGAAAATACCGTAAAAATGTTTGGATTTTCCTGTTTCCTCCCCAAGGAGTCTGTGCATTACATTTCATATTTGATAAGTTTAAAAACTATGAGCAGGGTAAACATATGTTGTTTTATAAAATTACATAATAAAAATTTATGCTAGCTGCTTAAATGTATACATTTTAAAGGATAACATTGGAAATAACGTTCATATACACAGTAAGTTCATGCGCATGTGTCAAACATATTTTTTATGTTCATTAGAACACAGTTTTGTTTACAAAGCGTAATAAGGACGTCATATTAGAATTATGAATATTTCATAATTATACTGTAAATGTATTGGGGAGTTAGTACATTGTGTACCTTACCTTCAAAGTGCAGGTGTTTTTAAAGTATTTAACAGTACATATATACATTTGTGCATGCAAATAGTAAGCCTAACAAGAACATAGTAATTAACAGATCATATCTACAAGGAGGATATATTTTTTAACAAAATTCATTGCGCATAAAAATAAGAACAACCATTTTTCAAACCCTAAAGCTACATGTATCTGTACAAGGTACATATAAACATGTAACTCAATTGAGCTATTAAAGATTGACATATATATTGATAAGATCATTTAAGGAATCCTGTTGAGAGTGCAAATCAATGGGGCATGTACAATGTACAATTTCCAATGTATGATTAAAAGTCCTACTGACATGACTGAACTAGTGTGTACATCATTTAATGTATCTATTACTTAGAGAATAAAACCTGAAGGAAAAGTAGTCATGCAATTTCTAAATTACAGTAGTATTCTCCTTGGGCATTTTACCATTATTATAATGGGATGCTATATTGCTTGAATCTGAATGTGATGCTTTTTGAGATCATTGTGATACATATTGTTTTATAGAAATTATAATGCTAAAGTATCAAGGAATAAGATGGTATTTTAATTTCAAATCCCCTTTACCAGGATATTATATCATGTACCCTAGTATATGAAATTTGTGAGGAGAACATGTTACAGTCATGGAAATTGAATTCAATGTAGCACTGTTTTTACCCCAATACATTCTATTATAAAATCATTTAAGATAGCACCATGGTAGAAAAAGCATAAGTGTATCATGGTGCTTAAGGCCCTATAGAGAACACGGTAAGTAGTGAATTTACTGCATAATGACAACACAATGCTGGGAGAGATTCAGTTATATGTGCAATATTTGGGGATGAGATATTCTTTTTTTACGTGAAGTATAATACATGTACATGTAATAATAGTGCTTCAATCAGTGGAAAATGGTACATGTACAATGTATGGTTTAATTTGGGATATGATGGTATCATATGTTTATATAAACTATACACATATATAAACATGAACTGTAACTCAGTACACTCATAAAACTCTGACCCAACTAAGTTACTATCATAATCATTTGACAAACTATTAACTGTCACTATATAAATATAAGAGAGTTAATATCCTTCCTTTGTAACTTAAAAGCACTTTCAAGTAAATATAATATCAATCATGTACTCAAAAGACTCATATGACAGTTATGTATACATGTAGTTCATACCCTAAACAGCATGTAGGGGTAAAATGTGAACAGTTGAGGCACACATAAGATTTTTAAAAAAATTATCCGAAAAATTTATTATATATTACAAATCACCCACCTTTAATGTTGCACCCATCTTGATATATACTCAACATAAACCTTAAATTTTGAGATTGTACGAGATAAGTTTGAGATAAGTCTGAAAATATTTCTTCATCAGTAAAAGATTATTTTGAAAGACTTATCATTTCTATTTTTTTTCGATAATATACTGATATATATATCATCCAGATACATTTTTTTGTATAAAAATATATCATGTATATATCATGTAATTCTTTGTATATATATGTGTATTCAACTCATATCAAAGAAAATGGTACATGTACATGTAAAAATGTACTGCAGACTCCAGTATAAAATTTCAACATAAATTAGATATAATTTTTATATACATTTGTAAAGCTCCACAATAAAAGAATCTGAATTCATCCCTATACTCAAATAATATATATCAACAAAAGTGCAATGATTTTCTAATTATGTTTAAATTTTATAATGAAAGTCCTTAAAAATATAAGATTATGGCCTTGCTGCAGAATTGTGTATCACATAACCATATAACTTATTAAATTTACAAATGAAATTAAGGTCAATGTCTCATGAACTAAAAACTTACAAGTGTGATAATACCTCGTAATGTTCTACATTTTGTGTATTTATCAAACTATTATACATTTTTTAAGTCCTATGCACTGGATTCCTAATTATAAAAGAGCCAAAAAACTAAATATACCCTCTCTCAATTTTGACTAAATTCACTATATCAATAATATGAATACCTGTCTGGAGCTTAACTACTATATACCCTGAAAAAAGTATTTTTTCCGCAGTGTTACTAATTTTAGTTGTCTGTTACAAAATGCAATATTTTTAATTAATTGTTTGTAACGATCAAGCACAACAGTCCTGTACTATGGTCTTAAGACTTAAAATTGAGAATGGAAATGGGGAATGTGTCAAAGAGACAACAACCCGACCAAATAAAAAAACAACAGCAGAAGGTCACCAACAGGTCTTCAATGTAGCGAGAAATTCCCCCACCCGGAGGCGTCCTTCAGCTGGCCCCTAAACAAATATATACTAGTTCAGTGATAATGAACGCCATACTAATTTCCAAATTGTACACAAGAAACTAATATACAAATAATACAAGACTAACAAAGGCCAGAGGCTCCTGACTTGGGGCAGGCGCAAAAATGCGGCGGGGTTAAACATGTTTGTGAGATCTCAACCCTCCCCCTATACCCCTAACCAATGTAGAAAAATAAACGCATAACAATACGCACATTAAAATTCAGTTCAAGAGAAGTCCGAGTCTGATGTCAGAAGATGTAACCAAAGAAAATAAACAAAATGACAATAATAAATAAATAACAACAGACTACTAGAAGTTATTAGTAAACTTTTTAATGATTGATAAGGAAATACAAATGTAATGTCAGCCATGATGTTGAGAGGGAAAATAAAGAACCGAAGAAGGCCAATTGGCCGAAACGTCTAAAAAAATGTTTATTGATACAATAATATAACTCACTTCAGACAGACAATTTCTATGAATTTGGCAAGATATATTATATACCTTTTCAAATTCCAATACTCAAATGAAAGCTCTGATGAGCTTTATGCCACATACATATATATAATTACCATCTATCTACAATGTATTTAGCAAGGTGCATGTGTATAACAGTTAAACTCTTGAATGGTTCAACTTAAATGTGATCCCACTGATATTCAAATATTACCTTAGTTTTTGGTCAAGCGTTGTGCATATTAAAGTTTCATCATGTTCATAACATAAAGTTGAGGGAAGCTTAAGGTTAGATAATGGAAACATTTTTAAGGGCCATTACTCTAAAGCAATTACGCTCCAAAAATCCACAAGTCTTGGAAAATTCGAGATTATATCAATTTTATACTGAAAAGCCTGTCAGATTCATTTGCCATCATAAATTAGATACATGTATACTGTTCCAAGCTGTGACATATTTTAATTGCTCATTTTAGAAAGTTGACTTTTTGCAGACCTCATTTGGCAAAGTTTCTATAGAGTAAATTTTCACTGACACTGAATACTGATACATCCTGTCATTACTGACACCATTTGTGATTATTTGAAAATATTAATCGAAGTAGACAGACATAATGCCAAGTCATGTTATTAAGTTTTTGTAATTTCTGTTGCTATTGTGTCTATATGGATGCTACATGTATGTGAACACTATCACATTATAAGTATTGCAGTTCTGCAGCTATATTTATATCCATGCCAAACACCAATCTTGAGGGGATTTTCCGCAGTGTTACATGGCATTTATAACGGACATCATTATACATTTGGTTCTTTCTAACAACCTCTACCCAAGTGTTTCCAAATGCAGGAGATCAGTTTACTTTTCTTCAATGACTTCTTCTCTTATCTCTTCTTCTATATATAATGACCGCCTTCAACACGTAATGACATCAATGACATCATAAATAAACATTGTGGCATAGGAAATGTCGGGAAAGTGCACTACTAGTATTCAGAAAGTTGTCACTGCAACCCAATGTTTCAAACTGTACAAATATGAAGGAATTGTATACCAATAAATGAGGACAATTTATGAAGATCTTCCCAAGTATGATGTACTGTGACTGTGAGGGTCTCATAATTTAGGGCGAGTAGGTACCAACCGGTCGATAAGGTCTTTACTTAGTCTTTAGACCATAGTACGGGACTGTTGTGCTTGATCGTTAAAAGCAATTATTAAAAACATATTGCATTTCTTGTAACTGACAATTTAATTTAAAATTCTTACTAAAATGAATAAAAATATTACCTGTACAGGTTACTCGCGCCACTCTGTCAGGTGTACGACCCAAAACAAATGATATATTTACCTGAGTTTCAAATTATCCATGAAGGCCTCCAGAGTGACATCATGGAGGAGAACAAAGTCTCCAATGCCAAATTCTGGCCCTTCATGAATGGTACCAGCCATAACTATATTGATATCACTTTTTACCGGTTTTACATTTCTATTTTCCACGGTTCAAGACTCATCAGATGCGTATTTTTATCGTTAGGCGGCGCTCATTTCCGGCAATGAAGAGAGGCTCCATAGAGGTATTATTCTTAAAATCGGGGGACGAGAATAAGTATAGAGAAAAAAAGGAATAAGATTGGGATTTCACATAAGAGATTTTCTTAAACTGTTTTCTCTTTCTTTTCTAATTTCTCTTTCTTTTCTAAAGTAGGAAAGAAGTCAAATTGCTTTCATTAAACGGCTTTACTATATGCATTTTTTTTAACATGATATGGTTTCAGATAGGCCTACCTAAATATATAATTATTCAAATATTGCACATGTGGAAAAAAAATCTGAGACAAGTGCCTGTTGGCGGTTTTAAAGAATTCATAATATAGTCACTTCGACACCTCAAATTGAGACCTGACAATGGCGGATCCAGAACTTTTTTGAAAAGGGGAGGGGGAGGGGCTGACTGACCTAAAAAGGGGATGGGGGCATTCAGTGATTTCCTCCTTGGATCCGCCTATGTCTGAATAATTCGGCACTCATGATTATCATTATGTTTTGAAATTAAAACCACCGGAAAGAACAGCTTTTTCTTTATTTTAAAAATATTTTCACTCGAGGTTTCAATTCCGCACGGCTCAGAGCTAGATGTATTGAGTTCTTCAAGTAAAGAACCTGTATCTGACGGAAATATGTAGTAGCAACCAAGAATTAATTTTCTAGAGTTTGCTATATTCACTTCAGCCCATAAATTAACACAGCTTGTTTGTAGTTCTGAGATTTCATCAGATATGACGTCTTTTGATATGGCACCATGCATGACTTCGATTTTTTTTTATTACAAGGATGGACGCGGATCTTTCCTGTATACATTGTAGTCTAATATTGGAAAGTAATCAAAGGAAGATGTTTCTTTATCTAGCCAAGTTTCAGTTCCAATTATTATATTTGGCTCAACGGAGTCTAGAATCTCTTCTAGCTCAGTTTTTTTTTGTTTTTTATTGATTGAAAATTTATGTTAATAGATATAGGAAGATGTGGTGTGAGTGCCAATGAGACAACTCTCCATCCAAATAACAATTTATAAAAGTAAACAATTATAGTTCAATGTACGACCTTCAACAAGGAGCCTTGGCTCACACCGGTAAAAAAGGTATAAAGTGCCCCAAAATTACTAGTGTAAAACCATTCAAACGGGAAAACCAACGGTCCAATCTATAAAAAAAAAACCGAGAAAAACGTATAACTTACACAAACAAACGACCACTAACTGTACATCATATTCCTGACTTAGGACAGGTGCAAACATTTGCAGCGGGATTAAACGTTTTAATGGTACCAAACCTTCTCCATTTTCTGAAATAATAGCATAACATCACAACATAGAAAAAACACACTGTAAAAGATCGATTGGCAGGCTTAACTCAATCAAAAACGTAAATTAACACACTGTTTGAACGGGATTCGAGTATTATCTTTTAAATAAGACTCGAGCATCACTTGCAGTCATTTATAATTCAAGCCTTTCATACATTTTTCAAGATATTTATAGTTTCATCGAATAAATTTGATCTGCGACATCTGAATGCAAATGCACTGTCAATAAAATATTAGGGACAAATATTCAAGACCAAAAAGCAAACAAACAAGTCCAAACAAAGCCATGGCTAGCACTCTAAGTGGTGTATGTTTGTGTGTTTTTCTACCTGGTTTATAACTTTTCCTTTTTCGGAGATGAAGTTGCTTTTGGTTTTCCAGGGCTCATACATGAATGTTCTCGTAGGCTTGAGAATCGATTAGTTGTTTCTATTGATGATGATGTAATAATGTTGTTCAAAATGTAAAAATGTTGTTAATTCGGAACTTATGTCATATAAAAGAACTTTTATGACAACTGTTAACAAACAAAATTGATGCCAACGTGCATTATTCATTTTAAACATGTATATATATGTTTAATTAGAGTCTTTGTAGACAGGAAATGCCCTTATTTGAGCACGTATTTTGAAAACAACAGCTTGAGTAATTTCTTTTTATAATTATCAAAAACTACCTTAAATGGCAAAACAACAAACTGGTTAAAAAGGGTACAGATCCGATTGGGAAAAATAAACTTTCATGATGGTATACATTATATAGAATTGTCTTAGATATGGTTAACTCACTCGATCGGGTCTGTGTAATAAACTGTATATATTATGTCATCAGCAATTCTTTCCATTTTGAAATTGTCAAGTTCTGGATTTACCCCTGTATATAAACTCATCATAGATACCAGGACTAAAATTTGTATATATACGCTAGACGCGCGTTTCGTTTACAAAAGACTCATCAGTGACGCTCGAATCCGAAAAAGTTAAAAAGGCAAAAAAAGTACGAAGTTGAAGAGCTTTGAGGACCAAAATTCATAAAAGTGTTGCCAAATACAGCTAAGGTAATCTATGCCTGAGGTAGAAAAGCCTTAGTATTTCAAAAAATTCTAAATTTTGTAAACAATAAATAAACTATAACCATATCAATGCCAATTCATGTCAGCACAATATTTCAGCTACTGCTTCAATTTCCGTCCTCATAACAAAACGAAGCAATATTATCTCAAGATTTATGACTGTTTAATCGACAACATATTTGATGCATTTGATGGATTAATATATAAGAACACAGTCGGTATTCCAATGAGTACTTATTGGGCACCACTACTGGTCGATTTGATTTGTAAAAAGAAATCACAAAGAACCTTATTAAAGACAAAAATCGAAAAAGTATCTTGCCAAGATCTTAAATTTACATATTTCAGCTGATTGATAATGTCCTGTCATTCAATTCCCATGAAACGTGAAGAAAGTATAGTTTATGCAGAGACATAAGAGTATAGTAAAAAAAAGTATACAAGTCATATACTTCTCTGGTTGATGGCATCAGGCTTTCATCTGAGGATAAAGTACGTTGATCTTGTTATGATGTTATTCTAAGAGTTATCGTTAATAAAATGATTGTATTCATGTATATATTTTGATTGTATTTCATTTCAGTCACTGCACATGGCTTTCATTGGTCTTATCAAGATTAAAAGATAGGAGAGTTTATATATATAAAAAAACTAGTTTAACCTCGGCACATATTCATGTCCATGTCTCAAGCCATTCACATCGTGATATCTTAATAGATTTGGTTATATGGATAATTTAGTATTGTAGGCAGAACTTTGATAGTCTTCTAGTTTTTTTTTTAATTTACTTCTGTATAATTGAGGAGGTTTAAAGCTTGACGTATTGTCTTAGAGACACCCATCAGACCTGTTGTTGAAGACTGTACAGCGAATTCTGGATTTCATTCTGGAATTCATATATACACCAAGTATATAAAAAAAAAGATCTATTAATATGAAAAACGCACTCAAAGTAACCGGGACCTGTGGTTTTTGTTGGTTGCTGTTTGGTATATTAGTTGTATTTTTCAAGATTTATTGTTGTATGACATTGAACTATTGTTGCAGTGATGGATCTGCTGTTGTTCTTTCCCTTTTTTCTTGCTCCGACCTGGTAGTGGAGTTTGATACGCAGTGGCCGTCCCTTCATCTAAGACTATGACAGTTTGAATGGCCCCTTGAGCTAACATACTTATTGGAGATGTAAGTGATGATGTGCGAAGCAGGTTAGGGTCATCGATGTCAACCCCCTCTGTAAAATCTATCCTCCAGCTCTTTCTACTAGGTACAGATGGAGTATAGAAGTATTGGCGATGGTATACCTTCTGTGAGTTGTATAGTATGGTGACAGTGTCCGCCTTGGTGTTGCAATATTGACTCCCTCCACGATACCTTGTTCAGTGGTGTGTATGGTATTACAATAAATGTGTCCCTAGCTTGCATGTGACATAGTGCCTGCGTTCGAAAGCTTGGTTGTCGCTATCAAAGTTTTTTTTTCTCTATCTTTCAGAATTGACGAAGCGCCATTCAATCTGCTTAGAGCTAAAATTGAACTACGGATCCAAATACATCTAGCATTTTATATTTCCACAGTTGTTTTCTTTTGATATGACTGTTCCTGTACCCATTATATTGATTGTTTTGCTTTGTGGTTTGTTATGTAAAATAAAATTACATAACATATTTCCATTACGTCTGTGTGTTAAATATTTTTCAGCGGTAGTTCATGACTCTAAGTTGTCTAAGAGTATAGGTTAAGTTATTACTTTAGGTCAAATATGTAATTTGGACATGTTTATGACACCAAGGTGACATCATAAGTGACCTCTCAGCACGAAAGTGTCCAGAGTATAACAACCTGCCCATGTATCATTACAATTTACATGACCAGTTTTGCAGGATTATGTAATTTTACTGTTTTTGCAATATCAGGGCCAATAACAATGGCACTTATTACATTTCATCCTTTTATACCTTCGACGATGTACTTATATTTTTAAAACTTGAAGAAAACAAATGTTCATATAATGAATATACTAAAACGGCTCTACCTCGACAACAGTCTCTTTCTAACTAAATAACCGAACCTTTAAGGAAAAATGCATGACTTGAAGAATCCTAGAGAATGTTTGCATGTCTTTAAAATGTAAGACTAGTTTCGATATCTTATTAAAACAAATAACTTAATTCCATTTTAGTCGATTTCCTAGCAAACATTCGAGTAAAACTTTCCCAGAGTTTACAAACTGTGTCAACCACCAAATTGAAAACAATACACTGTAAACAGGATTTTTTGTGTGTCCAAAATGTACACATTTTACGTAGCCAGGGCTTTATATAAACGTAAAAACACAAAAATACTAAACTCAGAGGAAAATCCAAAAAGGAAAATCAAAAATCAAAAGGCAAAAAATCCAAACACATCAAACGAATGGATAACAACTGTCATATTCCTGACTTGGTACAGGCATTTTCTAATGTAGAAAATGGTGGATTGAATCTGGTTTTATAGCTAGCTAAACCTCTCACTTTTATGACAGTCGCATCAAATTCCTATAAGATTTATATAAGATCGAATGAAAATAACAAATATAAAAAACAGAAAATTTAGACTCAATCATGCGCATGCACAAGTTTACGTAAAACAATTATACCCACGATCGCAACTTGTATGGTCATAATCATTTTTTTAACATGAACTTTAAAATAGATATCAAAGCTGACATCCTAAATTATCAAATAATAGATATAATCAACTGTTAGTTAAAGAAACCTTTTATTGTGGCAAGGTTTTACCCTGTCTATCCCAAATGAATGTATTTGGTTTTGATGTTATATTTGTTATTCTCGTGGGATTTTGTTTGATGCTTGGTCCGTTTCTGTGTGTGTTACATTGTAGTGTTGTGTCGTTGTTCTCCTCTAATATTTAATGTATTTCCTTCAGTTTTAGTTTGTTACCCCGATTTTTTTTGTCCATGTATATATGAGTTTTGAACAGCGGTAGTCATGGACAAAAACGTAGTCATGGACAAAAACGTTACCACCGGACTAATGTAAAAAAGTCTTCCAAATCGAGATCGGCCTCTGGAAGCTTTGATGACCTTCTTTCTCATCTACATCATCCGTCAGGGTTACATTACATTAGAACTATTCTTTTTTCACTGCCGGTTAATTTTCTAAAATGTTTGAGAGATTATGCACTTGACAAAGGAGGCACCAATACATTTTCTCCAATATACAGACTTGTCAGTATAATTTGTGATGTAGCTCTTTTCCGTCTCTTTAAACCAGTAAGATCGAAACCTTTACAATAGGAAAAGAGGAAATTCCTCCCTGTTCACTTTACCAATAGAGGAATTGATGCAATCAACATCAGCAACGTTCTACATCACAAGGAGGTAACATCAAAAATTCCTATTTATTTTCAAAATCAGTCTGTTCCTATTGTATCCTACAGTAACACCAAAACCATTGCACCCAAAATATTTAACTATAAACAAGCATTACAGAACCTTGATTAAGAACAATACCTAAAAAAAACTCTGACATGTGACTGTTCCCACTCGCCTTACAATTACAGTCCCTCTGGCCATGTTATTACTGGGGATCTAAACATAATTCAACATGAAAATCTCCGAAAGGTGATTTCTCGTGGTCCCAAGTTTAGAGAACCCCAACACATCAATTGGAACCATAACTTCAAAATAATTATGGATTCCATCGAGAAATATGCCAGAGCATGGACTAAACGAGAAGAAGTTCAACTGGACACATTGTCAGAATGGGTCAAAACAATCAGGTCTCTGATAAAACGTCGCATTCATAAGTTGAAGAACTGTGTGAATGATCGACCCAAGTCCATTTTTAGTGACAAAGAGGCTGTAAAATGTCTATCATCTCTTCAAGATAAGTATGTTGTTGTTCCTGCGGACAAAGCTTCAAATAATATTATCTTTGTATGTAAATCGTATTACTACGAGTGTCTTATAAAAGAATTAGGAATAAATGAGCACTCAGGTAATCCCACATACAAAAACATATCATTTGACAAGGATGAGATTTTAGCGAATCATAAGTCCTTCATGGCTTCTATGAACATTACATTGAACAACAAATCGGAAGACTTACCTTGTTTGTATTGGATACCTAAACTTCACAAAATTCCGTACAAGCAACGGTACATTGCTGGCTCACCTGCTTGTTCTACTAAAGAATTGTCCATTAGATTGACTAAAATTCTGTCCGCAGTTAAAGAGGGACTTCAGATATACTGTGAAACTGTTTACTCACGCAGTGGTATTAATCATATGTGGATTCTTAAAAACTCTAAAGAACTTCTGGATAATTTTAAATCTCGATCTTTTTCTGAAATTAGTTCTATTAAAACTTTTGATTTTTCAACCTTGTATACAACCATTCCCCATGTGAAATTGAAAAACCGTCTAAAAGAAATAATCCACAATGCTTTTCATCATAAAAATGGTAGCAAACGCTATAAATTTATCACGTTGGGATACCATAAGGCATATTTTGTTAATAAGGAACAAAAGGGTAAAACATACTACACAGAGGAACAAGTGATCAGTATGCTAGAGTTTCTTATTGACAATATATTTGTTGAATTTGGAGGTAGACATTTTCAACAAATTGTCGGCATTCCTATGGGAACGAATTGTGCGCCTCTCCTTGCCGATCTCTTCTTATTTTCATATGAATCGGAGTTCCTTCAGACACTTGTTAAAAACAAGAAGATCAAAGAAGCCAGGTTATTTAATTTCACTTTCAGATATATTGATGATGTTCTTTCCATTAACAATCCGAACTTTTCTGATTGGGTTCCATTAATATACCCACCAGAACTAGAAATTAAAGAGACCACAGACACGGCTTCCTCCGCCTCATTTTTAGACTTATACCTCGAATTTGACATACACAGTCATCTCAGTACCAGAATCTATGACAAACGAGACGATTTCAATTTTGAAATTATCAATTTCCCCCACCTTAGTAGTAATATACCAACTTCACCTGCATATGGAATATACATTTCCCAACTTATTAGGTATTCAAGAGCTTGCAGCTCCTATTCAGACTTTGTAAAACGTCACCAGTGTCTGAGCAGAAAGTTGATGAACCAGGGGTATGTCAAAGAACGTCTAGTCCTTTTTCTAAAAAAGTTCATCGGAAGATACCCAGAACTTGTTGATAAATATTCCGTATCAACTTCACAAATAATACAAGATGGTCTTGAAGTATAGATTTTGCGTACTGACGTTGGTTATCATCTTAATAACGCGTTATAGTATTATTTTATTAGTCTTTATTAATATTACTTGTAAATTTTTGAGATATTCTTTTGAATTGACTCTGTGGTTATATAAAAACATCATGCTTTGAACGACAAAATTATTTCATTTACTTAAATTACTCGTACTTATGGATTTTGACATACTATGAATGACAAAATTATTTCATCCAATAAAATACTTTAAATTTCTGTTGAGTCTGGTTTTTATTTTATACATTTGACGTGATACTGTACGTATGTATCCCGTCATACTTTGAACCACACCTTATTTATTTACTATTATTACATTTACTGTTGAGTCTGTTGTTTGTTATATCAACTTTACGTGACTATGCATGTATGTATACCTTCATACTTTGAACGACAAAATTATTTTTATGTCTACCTGTGCGAATTTCAAACGCGCAATTTTACACCAGCATTGAAAACCATCTCTTCTTTACGGGTAGACTTTATATAGATAAATTAAGTGGTATAAGAAAAGCATAATGAGTATAATAAATTTGATGTATGCCTTTTTGTGCTTCTTCGTTACATTTGTTGTTTTTATAGTGATGCAAATATGTGTGTTTTGTTCATACTTTTAACGACAAAATTATTTTTATGTCTACCTGTACGAATTTCAAATGCGCATTTTTACACCAGCAATGAAAACCTTCTTTCCTTTACGGGTAGACTTTTTATATACATAAATTAATTGGTACAAGAAAAGCAAAATGAGTATGTTAAATTTGATGTATGCCTTTTTTGATTCTTCGTTACATTTGTTGTTTTTATAGTGATATTAAGATGACAACACAATATTGACTGCTGTACCCCTATTTTTGACATTTTTACTCTTTGAGTAAGTTCGTTTTGTTCATACATCGTTGACAATGTAATGGAATTTGATGCGACTGTCATACAAGTGAGAGGTTTAGCTAGCTATAAAACCAGGTTCAATCCACCATTTTCTACATTAGAAAATGCCTGTACCAAGTCAGGAATATGACAGTTGTTATCCATTCGTTTGATGTGTTTGGACTTTTTGCCTTTTGATTTTTGATTTTCCTTTTTGGATTTTCCTCTGAGTTTAGTATTTTTGTGTTTTTACGTTTATATAAAGCCCTGGCTACGTAAAATGTGTACATTTTGGACACACAAAAAATCCTGTTTACAGTGTATTGTTTTCAATTTGGTGGTTGACACAGTTTGTAAACTCTGGGAAAGTTTTACTCGAATGTTTGCTAGGAAATCGACTAAAATGGAATTAAGTTATTTGTTTTAATAAGATATCGAAACTAGTCTTACATTTTAAAGACATATGTTTTTTTTTTAAAAGTTTAGACAGTGTTGTTTTATTGATTAAAGACAACCCTATGTTGAAAAAGGTATAGCTCCTTGGAATAGTAACATGTCTTGTAGAGGTATCATTAACACTTTTACAAAGTACTTAAACTTTTTAAATGAAGACCACTTAGTCTTGTTGTAATCTCAATTGACGTCAAAAAGTATTGGTAAACACCCGTACGATTCTAGCTTTAGAAATATGATCTCATAAATTATACATTTTGCACTTTATAAAAGCTTCTAAATCTGTGTAGATCCTGTCAGGAGTAGCAACTGGAACTTACAACTCCACTATATTTGTGCTATAATTAGTGGTTATAGCACTTTCTGTAAGCATGTCCTTTGATGATTGAACATTCTCTATTTTGACCTAAAATATTTTAAGGAATTATACCGGGACTTTCATATAGGTGTCCACGTATGAAAAATGGCCTTTATATTTCTAAATACACATGTTAACCTTCATCTGAAATTAGAAACTATAATAACATCATATATATTAATTTAAAAAACCTATATTCAAGAGATTAAAAACACGTCAATCTTGCTGGTGGTAATCCTTAAACAAAATACCTTTAAATTGTTTTATGGAAGAAGTAATACAATACTACGTATATTATTTTCATCGATCATTGTACGTATGATCCAACTTATGTCAACTTTGACAATACAGTTATAATACTTTTAAAGAAACATTCCGCTGTTTCTGAACTTTGTCACAAAATGTTGGAATAAGTCTATTAGAGGAAAAATAACCCATGATGGCGACCCAAGAAGTTGATATAAATTTAGTTATGAAGGATATGAACAAGGTGTGTGAGTATTATCATAAATGAGTAATAGTGTTTAAATTAAAGTTATAAGTAACATAACATTCCTTTCATTATTTATTACAAATTAAATATGAATGTGAAATTGTAAATTTTGCTTTAATACTTCCAAGTTTTGTTCATACACAATTTATGACAGTCTTCGTAAAAAAAAGCTATCTATTGTATACCATTAGGACGTTTTTTAAAAAATACATTTTGTGAAGTACAAAATCCAAATGATCTGTACCGAAGGAATCAAATCTTTAATGTTGATAAGGATATGAGGTGTATCGTGGTTGGTTTATAAGAAATATTTCCAAGATACACATGTAAATAACCATCGAAACAAGTGAACATAACTGTGTTTTGATTTTTGTTCTTTTAAAAAGAGGCGAATGATACAAAAAAAATAATTCAAACTCACGAAAAGAAACAAACAACATTACACAAAACACAACTTTGAAAACTAAAGACTAAGCAACATGAACCCCATACAACACTGGGGATGATCTCTACGCTGCGGACTGAAGGTAAGCAGATATTGGCATCCATCGTGCTGCTCATGCAAGTACAAAAGGTGATACGTCTTATTACGTAGGTCATTTTCCAGCAACAATTGAAAATATTTGTCGTCAACTTTGATGCTGATAGATAATGGCTTTAACTCTGTGCTAAATACATTTACTATACACCTGCGGTTGTAGTTTGTACATATTTTTTACCAAAACATTCATATACATCAGGACTGTGATGTATAACTCCTTTACAAAAGCAATCATTTGGAAAATGAATGTGTATTATCCACAAGATATAAAAACAAATATCATCATGTATACAATAAATAAACATCTAAAAACTAGATTTTCATTAAAGTATTCAGATAGCCTCACATTTTCATACATCAACATCAATTCAATAGAAATTCAATAGAAATACGCCTCGTAAAAAAATGGGCACCCAACTATTTACTTACATACCAATGCAATGTATTTTAGATTACAAGAGCAGACTTGTGCGAGTTGAAAAGTCTATCAGCTCCTCCGAGTGGTGTTATTGAGGTAATGCAAGCAGTGTGCCTACTTCTAGGGAATGGCAAGTGTTCCTCTTGGACAGATTCACAGAAACAACTCAGTGACCCAAACTCTTTTCTACAAAGACTTAAAAACGTAGACAAAGACAACATACGGGTAAGTTTACTAGCAAAAGACAACACTAGCAATACGGATTAAACCGTATCTAGTTATCTCGACCAATGAAAAACAAACGACACATTTACAAAGATTGTCAGACAAATAATTTCTGAATGGACCATTCGATTACTACAACCTAAATTGATATTTACCATTGTGAGTTAATGTATCAAAATTTCTTACCGTTAAAGTTATACTGCAAAACAAATTAAAATATACAAAAAATTAAAGGACATTGTTTTAGTTGTTCGCTGATTGGTATTGAAATAGCGAAGCAAGTGCCAATTAGTTTTCTTACTTCCTGTGGTTATCATTTGTTATATCAACTGTCCACAAAGAATGTTTTGGTCTTGTTGGGTTGTTGTCCCGTGAATATATACACCGCATTTAGTTGATAAATAAAGTTAAGTGTAATTATTTAGCTAATGAAACAAACACATGTATATATACAGACGAAAGAACACGGTCACATGTACAGAAATGATAGAAAATATCGTTTCATAAACACACACACTATACATTTGAAGCTAGACCAAGAATCAATTTAAAATAGACTGGATATCATAAAGGATATAAAGCCTACGACTTACCATAGCATAATCAAATTAAATTGATTTTGTAATACTTTATTTCAGCCAAGTATAATGACTAAAATACGTAAAACTTACACAAGTGATCCAGATTTCACCTTTGAAAGAATGCTGAGCAAATCCAAAGCAGCCGGATCATTGTGCAGATGGGTTATTGCAATGGATCAATATGATAAACATTTGAAAAATTCGTCACAGAGAGAGAAAAAGACAACAGAAAAAACAAACAAAAGTGAAAAGCTTTCTCGGTATTCGGTATCAACATTTGGACATATTTGGAAATATTTATAACTATAAATAGTTTTTATATACTATAACACATAAACTTTTTTTTTTATCTATACATGTATATTTGTCCATTTCTGCACAAGGACAAACATTTTATCGCCAAAATGTTATCGAAATGCTAAATTTTGACAACTGCTGCGAGTACATACATGTATGCCGAATGCTGTAAATATTTGAAAGATTCTTGAAACGAAGCGTCTAAACGATGATCAACGATGTCGGAGCGAAATATATGTAAAGAAATTAAAAAAAAAAAGGATGCAAACATGAGATGTATTCAACAGCTCAGTGCAGTTTATTCATTTGGCGTATAGCAGCTTGACTTGCTTTTTCTAATTCAAACTGATTATAGACTAGTCATTATAGCGTCCGTCTAGCAGAAGAACTGCAACTACTTTTTTTGAAAAGTATTTGTTTTAACAAGGGTTTCGAAATCCACCACCTCCTGCACTAGAGGCAAGCACTATTCTACGAGACATGTGTTTATTAGTTTTCTTACTTGAAACGCGTTGACTTACAATGTATATCAATGATTTACTCTTTCATGCATCATCTCAATTTTTTGATGCATGATTCTCCAGGGAATACACTTGACACAATGTCTTTGAACTCAATTTTGATTTACATGTACAAACTTCTTACATAATTATTAAATGCAAACTTAAAAATAACTTATTATGTCTGTAGAAAAATAATCTATTTATATATAGTATCAATTTTAGGGTTTACATCACATAACTTATTTATTTTTAGCCATGGCGTTGTCTGTATATTTTTTTATGTAGGGGTTTGACTCTCCCTTTGGTATCTTTGGTCCCTCTTTTGTATATTTATAATTCGTCAAATACGTTTTTCTTGGCTTTTTCTGAAATTTCACTGTGGTGCATTCACTCAAATTAGAGATAATGCATACTGGTTATCATTCCATGAGTATGAAAATTTAAAAATAAGGAGATGCGATATGATTGCCAAATGGAGACGACTTACCACTAGATACCAAATTACGGAGATGAAAACAACAAAACAACTATAACAACTAACTACCTTCGTCAAAGAGCAAACTCAAAACCTCCAAGGAAAATATCATTTGTGAAAGGACCCAACGTAAAAGTAAACATTTTAAATAAATCAAGCAAAACAAAATCATCGGCTTATCTATGATAAAAACGATTAAAACAAAACATATACGTACGACAACCACTGAACTATTGGCTTCTGAATTTGAACAAGTACATACAAAATGGATCAAGGTTTATTGTGCATGTGAGTGCGTAAACCTTTCACCTGTACAAATATGCAATAGCACAACACTAGAACAAACAACTGTAAACAAGTTGGCATTAACCTGACTCACCAGATCGGTACGAAGCAAAATATTAGCTAACAAAATACTTAAGACACACAAAGCCAGTCTTATAGTACTCGAGGCTACTGAAAGCTTTCCCAAGTTTCAAGTCAATTTCAACAAATAAATAAATTGTAATTTCAAATATTGAAATATGAACCAGTACTCATCCAATGGATTTGGTGTAAAAACGTTACAAACAATTTGCCATCAAACTACTATGATAATAACAAAAAAACACACACAAGTTGTCTAATTGACACTCATACCACATCTTCTTATTTATCAGAGTGTCCAAACATATTAAAGAACGTTACCACTACCGCATTGTAGAATTGTAATTTTCAAATGGCTGAATAATACTATCGACTCTTCGGAGATTGTTTACGTGATATCACGGTGGCCTTAATTATTTTAGTAACTAAACAGATTTGTAGTCTTACAAACTTAAAAAGAAACTATAACATACATACTGGTACATCACAACATATTTCCTATCTAAAATAATTGCATGTCATTATGCTCTTCTGTGTTTAAGATCTTCTCACAGACTTTTATCTAGCTCTAATTATTTTTGGGGACCCGCGTTCTTAGTCTTCTTAATACTGTTCAATTGAAATCCATCACCAGCACCTTTAGCTATAATCTTCTAATGCATAATTTTAGCCATTGCCCCAACAAGTAATAAAATGCAAACAGACGTCCGAACAAACTAGTTAACAGATTCGCTATAGAATAGAATAGAATAGAATATCAATATATAACCGCCGTAAAATAATTTATAGTAAATCTATGTCTCTTTAAAACACTTCTTAATACAAGACCAACCACCACAAAGTCCCATAAAATATGTCAAAGTTTGATATTAAATAAATCCTGAATATAAAGAAGAAATAAACCAAAGATCAGTTTAAAATCTGTACTGTTGTGCAAATCTGTACAACGGGGAAATGACGATGTGACGACTGTCGAAATTGAATTATCTTTCTTTTACCGTTATACAGTTAGTGTAACGTGTGGGACGGCTCAGCGTGTCTGGTAATTCAGCCGTTGGGTCACGTCAGAATAATCTCGGACTACGTGTCTGGGGTCCGTACCCGAGTTGACTCTCGAGATCTAAGACTTGTGTATATATTTTCTTTTGTTTATAATTCCTCTTTAACTCTCTCGGCTTATTAAAGCTCCTCCAGCTCAATTATTATTCAGACCACCTGGCTTTATACTGGCTCTATAGGTCAATTAAATAGCAAGATCTACTTGCTCACTAGCTCTGTAGCTCTTGGTTCAACATACTCACTAGCGCTGTAGTTCATTTGATCACAATACTTCTATCCAAAATAGTTAGATCAACCGGCTCGCAATATTGTTGCTCTTTCCTCTATGTCTATATTAATCAACGAAGCTCTCTTAACCCTTCTGGCTCTTCCGTTTCTGTAGATGCAGCTCACTTATAGCTTAAGATAATTCTTCTGCTAAGTTTCAGTTATTGGAAAGACTTGAGCAGAGAATTTGAGGCCAAAATCGGCCCTTACCGGACCTATACTCTATGAAAAAAATCTATAGAGCGGATGATTTCATTGCATTAATATGAACTTACTCACTCGAGCGTTCTCGCGATACCGTATGCTACTAAAAGCTAGGCTAAAAGGGAATGAAAGGGCTTCGAAAAGGAAAATTTGAGGGACAAGAAAATGCGCGGTTAGAAAAAAAAAAATAACAAAAAAAAAAACAACTTTCTCTTTAGATCTGTAGTCGTAACATTATATTACTGGGGTCCTGTTATAATATTTTATTGAATAAATGCACATTTATATGGATTTTACATTACATCTTAAAAACAATAAAAGAACAAAACATTATATACATATGTATGATTTCTCATTCAGTCTAGTTTTGCTTAATATGAAAAATTTCTGTCAACAAGACGGGTCAGTGACATTCATTAAAGAAAATCCATCAATTTTCCTTAAGAATATAAAAATATTGATTAAAGAACGGATTATACGCGTACACAGCCTGTTTACATGCATTAAATATACACAATTCAAAACAATCTTTAAATACCTTGTGTATTTATTGAAAAAAGTAATGTACACATATAAACACCATTATACATGTGATACGAACGCATTTGTGATCGATTGTTTCATATAGAGGTTATACCTATACCCACAAACAGTAAGTAATTTACTTTAGTCACGAAACAGGCATTACACATTTTAAAATGATCTGGGAAGAAAATCAAAAGTTTGCATATTTCCGACAAAAAAGATGTATTTATAAGGACTGCCAATGAGACAAATATCCACCAGAGTTCAAATGCAGGGGCCGGTAACAAGAAGCATTCGTATATGTCTTACGAACGTCTAAAGGGCGTCTTAAAATTTAAGAATGTAACAAGACCCTACCTCAGACCTACCTTGGAATGATTGACAGTCCTTAATGTTTTGAAAAAGTGCATGATTTAAGAACGATTCTTACGTCTACCTTAAAGCATTCTTACCAATTCCGGTAACACAAAATCATTCTTAAATTTTGGTCAGTTATAAAAGTGTTCTTAAAACGAACTTAGCAACTTAGGGGTGTATCAAGAACAATTCGCAATAGCTTCACTTGACTTTTTTTGTAAGAGTGGTCCCGACTACTCTTAGCTGTACATTCACTTGTTTTAATATTAGAACAAGTTGTTTAAAAAAGTTATTACGTCAACCTTAGAATTTTTTTAGTCTAATTATCAAATCATCTGAATAGGAAATCATATATCAGTGTTTTCTTGGCCATGTATGTGGAGGATGGTAGTTTCTCTTTTTTGTAAATCTTTACAATTTTGGCTTGTTGAGAGAAGTGTTAAATATAAAGCAAGGAGAAATTTGTGACCTTTTTCAATTTTAAACAAAGAGTTCCAAATGGTGAAGTTTAAATCATCACTTCTTAAATTTGACGGAAGCCATAATGAGTTGGTTGACCAATTATTAACCAGCTTTGTAATATAACGAGCAACACGATGGGTGTCACACGTGGAGTAGGATAAGCTTACCCTTCCGAATCATCTTCAGTTTTTAGTGGGTTGGGTGTTGTTGTATACCTGGGTTTTTTTTTTAACATTTTTGCCTATTGTGTCTTTTTTGTTCACGCATCGTTATCAATATCATGGAATTTTACAAGACTGTCATACAAGTGAGAGGTTCAGCTCTTTAAAACAGGTTCGATCCATAATTTTTTTACAATTTGAAAATGACTGTAACAAGTCAAGAATATGACAAGTGTCGTCCATTCGTTTGATGTGTTAAATCATTGTCATTCGATTAAGGACTTAATTTTCGTTTTGAATTTTCAGTATTTTTGTGATTTTATTTTTTGTAAGAAGGCTTTCAAAATGTGGAAAAACATATTGTTTAAAGTGAAAAAAATATAAGAAGATGTAGAATGAGTGCCAATGAGACAACTCTCCATCCAAATAACAATTTTAAAAGTATTAACCATTGTAGTAGTGATTTGACCGAAATGAACGGTAGGATAGAAAAATAAGCCTACGTCATTTAATTGAGACTCGTTATTTAAAATCGATTCGAATCCTACCATTGGCCTGTTGAATAATAGGGCCCTCAAAGGGATTGTCTTGAGACAAGCATATTTTTATTAAAATAATGATGTTCTATAAGCAGTTAAAATAATTTCATGTGTGAAGAGGTGCATTTTTTTTAATTCAGTTTTACTTTTATCAAACTGAAGGGCCGGAAGAATAATGGTAGTCTGCGGCCATAATAGGCCCAAGACAGTTCCTTTTAATTAGAGTGTATTTTTCCTTAATTTTTTTTCTTTCCTTTCCTCACTCATTTCTTAAATCTTTTTGGGTGGAAATGAAAGAAGAGAGGTCAAATAAATTTTTGGATGCTGTATTTTAACTGATTTTGATATGGAATGAGTGATTAGGCCAAGTGCAAAAAGGTGATATTTACAGTTTTCGGAACATCTCTTGACTTGTCAATAGGGGTATGGATGTGTATTGGCTAAATTTGTAAAATTGATTGCTTCAATCTTTCTGAATTTTGGATATATATTTGGACTAGGACTATACATTACACACACAAAAAAATTGACAAAAGTGCATGGTGCATTTTTTTTAATGATGCAAAAGGTTGTAAAGAACTGATAGAGGAATTAATTGTGGTCTGTGGCCAGAATTGTTTTCCTTAAGGTTAAATGGGTAGTTGATTATTATGCGCATTTAATCGTTCAATAAAACGTTTCTATGATTCATTTAAGGTGATTCTAATTTCTTTGCGAGGAACCAAAAACGGAGACACCAGAAAATTATAAGAACTCGTAACTTGAAAACTATTACGATGCAACTTAAGGTAGAAATAAGAGCGACCTACGAACAACCTGAGGGAGCTTTGATTTACACTCTTTGAGTGATCTTATAATTATCTTATCTCCCCCTTAATTCAATACTTACGACCTCTCTTAATAAAATTTCTTGTTACCGGCTCCAGGTAAAGACAATAGGCTACAATACGACCTTTCGACAATTAAAACTATAAAGCCACTCTAAGACAAAACGTGTGAGTAAATATGTTTTTTTTTATTTCTTGGCTGTCCTTTGGTCTTTGGTGGATAGTTTCATACGAAAGCTCCTTATGATCATAAATTTCTACACTGATGAAACTGATACAAGTAAAGACTTTTGTATGGATATGACAACCGTTCCACACCATAGCCCGTTTTTTGTATTCCCCTGAGAAAAGAAATGGGCGATTTAGGAACATATACTACTTTTGAGGTCTATTTACTGATATTAGACTGAAGATCATTTTGTACAATTGTGAAGTTAAACTTGTATATCGTCAGATGAGTGAAAGCACAGCAATAACATTTTTTCTTTATCTTACAGATTGGTCATTGCTTTTGATATCATGAATGTTAACCACCTTCCACCAGAAGTGCTGACGAATGTATTTTCATGCTTAACCAAACTTGATTTACTAAGAAATACAAGTCAAGTTTGTAGCTATTGGAATGGAGTTGCTCTGTGTAGTGATTTGTGGATAATTCTTAATTTAATTAAATTCAGTGATGAGGATTTTGATCTATGCTTTCAACATTTTCCCCGCATCGGACAATTTGTTCAAAACCTGTTGATTAAAAGTGATCATCTTATGAAGTTGTTCAGCAACGGTAATAATTACGATCTTCCAAATATTGCAAATCTGCAAATTATCAATTATCTTCCTGGTAAGGAGAGAGATGTCTGTCTAAATATAGTCCATTCATATCCGAAATTAGCATCAATCAGACTGCGAATATTTCGTTCCGCAGACTTTGTCGGGTGCTTAACAGTGTTCAACAAGATTCAGTTCCGAGACTTTGACATATCTATATCCAAAGGGGCAAATGGAGCAATATTAAACCAGTGCTTAGATCAGTTCATTTCAAAGCAGAATAATTTAAGAAGTTTATCTATACAGTCGTCAGATCTACAAAATCAGACAATATGCAAGACATTACGACATGCTACACAGCTGAATGACTTAGTTTTAAGTAATTGCACAGGTATTGACAGTCAGTCTTTTGATGGTTTAATCAATCCTTGTCATTTGACATCAATTGACCTTACAAGTACAAATGTTGACGACGATGGAATTAACAATATTGCTTCAACAGCAAAAAATCTTAAAACATTACATATTTTGTTTTGTACCAAACTTTCCGACGTTGGAGTTAAATATATCGCGGAACACTGTTCAAGACTAGAAAATTTACAAATTTATAATATTCCAGCAGTTGGTACTGGTATTCAGTTGTATCCTGAAACCCTCAAAATACTCGGGTCAGGGTGTAGTCAATTAAAACATTTTAGTATGGTCAACTGTCCAAAATTAGATGATACCGGTATAAGAAATCTAGTTGAAAACTGTACTGATTTGAAGTTTCTTGAAATACAAAGCGAATGTTTTTCCAACAATGGGCTAATGGCTGTATCAGAATGTTGTAAATGTCTGTTTCATATCGATATAATTGGACTGAACTTTGACGTTACCACTATTGAACATTTGCTACTAAATCATCGACATTTACAATTTGTTTCCATCAACAGATGTGAAAATCTCAATAGGCTCAACTTGATAAAAAATCAACAAACATTATGTTTTGTAGAAAAACGACGTTCTCTCATTGAAAAACATAGTCATGTGAAAAAAATAGAATTTCTAAATTCGGACATGAATGGCACAAGTCTAGAGCAACTTGTTACGTTTTGTCCAGACTTGAGGAGCATCAGTTGTTCAGGGAATGAAATGTTGGACCAAAAGGAGGAAATAGAAAACGTTTTTAGGAAAAGTCGGTTCTTAAAGAAAATTAATATGGATGGACATGTTTGTCAGCGCAAGGATTTTATATATAGACGGAAGTAAAGTAAAAATGCGATGTAAAGACACGAATTTGATCTTTGCTTCATAAAATGAACTGCTCTTCATCGTTATATGATACATTCGATGCAACCAAAGTGTTCATTTGATACTTTCAAAGCAACCAAAGTGTTCCTTTGATACCATTTGTAAAACCTGTTCATCGTATTACAACATTTGCTCGGACGAATATACAGTTATCTATAAAAAGGTTTCCATGGGGATATGTCGACTTCATATGTGCAAATGGCTCTGAACGTCTTCCTTTTTTCCCGTTTTAACTTGTCAAAATTAAATCTAAGGGTCCTAATGGGCAACACCAGAGATGTAAACTTAGCAATAGTACTATATACTTTGATTTGTACATGCAGTATATATATAATAGTTAAAATATGTATTATAGATAACTTTAACCAGTAACTTTAAATCTTTGTTTATAATTTTCTGATTTATGTATTTCATGTACACCAAATCTCTATAATAGAGGAAATAAAGTTATATGCTTTGATTTGTACATGCAGTATAGAGTTAAAAATAACTTTTACTCAACCTCGTGGACAAAAGCGTTAGAAACGATCTCAGTTGATGACTATTCATTTGCAGTCTCACAATTTTTATGGTCTGTTCAAATGCCGTCACTACCAGCGACCAAAGATATCGAGCTCTACTATCAGACTATTATAGATGCTATTCAAAAAGCTGACAAGGAAAAACTCCCGCAAGAGCAATTTGTGAAACATATTAAGCCTTATTGGACGAAAGTCGTAGATTTATCACACAAAACAATGCTAAATAAGCGCAGTTTATTGATACTGAACGGAGAAGTACACGATAGAGGCGATCAATTCTTTGCTGATTACAAACATGCAAATCGGACTTTCAGAAAATAAATGGATAAAGCTTACAAACGAACATATTATGAACATTGCCAACAGAATGGAAGAGTCTATCGACAACGATCAAAGATATGTATGGTTGGTCTTAAAAAGCAGACGTAAACAGAAAACCTTTCGTCGTGAACTAAATTTAAATGGAATAATTGATACAAACGAAAGTGAAATATGCGTGCGAAGCATGGGCTTCGCGGACAATTTTGAATCCATTTTTCAGTTTGAGGATAGCAAGTTAACAAACTCAGCAAACATATATTTGGTAAAACATAAAGGGAATAAAAAAAACGGCAAGCGCAAAAGAAAATTAAAGCTCCAATCAACCCATTTGAGTTTGAAGAAATTTTCAACATGTGTAAAAGTTTATGTAACAACAAATCTACAGGTTTAGACAACGTTTCCTATGAGCATGTAAAATATGATGGTAAAACATTGCAAAATCACTTATGTAATATATTCAACCTAATAAAACAAACACGTTATACTCCTCTAGATTGGAAAACAAGTGTAATTATACCGTTATTCAAAGGTGGAAATAAAAACAAAACTGATCACAATTCGTACTGCGGTATATCGTTAACAAGTTGTATCACCAATATATTCGAAAAGTCTTCTCATCCTTGATTCTCGACTCCTTGCACATAAAGTTTCCACATCAATCTCAGATGGCATACCAAAAGGAATTATCAAGTATTCACGCTTCATTTAGCTTACAAGAACCGATTCGTCATTATATTGAACGTAACAGCGATGTTATAGTTGTGCAGTTAGATAGCACGAAAGCTTTCGACACCGTATTGTATGATGCATTGTTATATAAACTGCATAACTATGGAGTTACCGGTGATTTATGGCTGCTCATAGATGAAATATACAGTGACATGCGCAGTTCTGTACTGTTCAAAGGTATGATATCTCTTTGGTTTGAACTGAAACGAGGCGTTCGCCATGTTGGCGTCTTATCAGCTCTGTTATATTTATAATATATAAACGATCTTTTGTGCGACATTAAAGACTCTAAATGGGGATCCGTTCTTCTAGATATTAATGTAAGCAGCTTTGTTCAAGCCGACAACATTGTGTTACGTTTTATAACAGAAAAAGGAACGTAACACCTCATTAACATTTGTCCGACATATAGCAAGAAGTAGGCATTCAAGTTTTCTCCGACTAAAAGCAACTTCTTACACTATTCAAAGAAGAACAAGAGTGTTTCAAGCAATCTTACTTTATAGGATGACATCATACCAATCGTGACGTCTGCCAAACATGTCGGCATTCTTCTGAACTATAAATTTAGATCAATGGACCAGGCATTGAATGCTTGTGGAGTGTTGAGATCAATTGCTCTTTCAGTTCTAAATTCTTATGCATCCATCAATTTAAAACCCTTTGACGTGTTCCAAGATAATACTTCAAATATGTTACAGCAAAACTCTATATGTTTGTGAGTTATGGAACAATTTGACTCAAACAGAACTTACGATGTTAGTAAGATCTCACAGATTTGTGTGTAAAATTATCTAAGGACTTCCTAAACGAACCCGTTTTGACAAGTGTACAAGTCTTCTAGGTTGGTTTTCAGTTGAAAGCAGTAAAACTTTTATTTTTTTGGTAGACTATGTAGGTTAAAGTCTTCTGCGTTACCAAAACGAATAATGATAAGCAGACTTATGGAATTCAAACATAAATGCGTTCCAGAACAACTTGGTTTTATAACTGACATCTATAAAGCAGCCGAAAAATATAACATTACAGATTATATTGTTAATTTTTCAAATACTGGTTCTTTCTGATAAAGTTATTGTAAATCAGACTATAAATGCAAGTGAAGAAACATGGTGGTCTTACCGAATTTCATGCGATGACTTTTATATGTTTACACATATTCATTCTGCAATCAAACCACATAAAGTATGGACAATTTCGAAACAGTTTCCCGAACTTCGTGTCTCCGCCAAATATGTTATTGACTTATGTTCTGTAGTACGTTAAGAAGATGAACATTTACTCTGCGACAAATGTGGAAAGTTCTTCTTCAATATTGTTGAACTCTTACTGGTATCCTGTGATTTTATAAAAGAGATAATCTATGGCAAGACAATATCAACATTAATCCCATTCAGTTTAGTGTTTTTATGGACAGTCTTTCGGCACATGAATTCACAACAACAATTCTCTCTTGCAATACGTCATATGAATGAGAAAATGATGAATTAACCTTTTTCTCTATTAAAGACTTGTGTTCGTCACGTTGAAAAAATCTGCAGAGATTTCTACAATCGATAGAAGATGTGTCCGTTATCGATATCGTTGACAGTGCTCATGTTTTCTTATATTAACTTTAACCAGTAACTTTAATTCTTTGTTTTTAATTTTCTGATTTATATATTTCATGTACACCAAATCTCTTTAATAGAGGAAATAAAGTTAGATATGTTAGCAGCAATAAGTGAAATTAGGCATTAAGCTTAAATCCTAGACAATAAGCTAACGCCTAAGCAGTAAGTCTATTGCCTAAATGATGTTAGGCATTAGTCCTAAATCCTAGGATTTAAGCTTAAATCCTGAAAAATGTGTGCAGGCATTAAGCTTTATGCCTTAAATATAAATGCGAGTAAATGAAAGACATTCATTCATTTAAAAAAAAATATATTTGTTTCATAATAAATTTATGAGAACTGAGGCCTGTTTATCGAAACTGTACAAGGATCGGTCCTATAAGATATTTTTAGGGCAGAACTTATAATAAAATTATGACCGACTTACGACATGTCTCAGCATGCACATCGAAGCTATCATAGGATTATCTTAGCTAGAATGTCCTAACCGCTGTCCTACGCATTAGCGTAACAGAAAATAGCAAATGAAAAAAAATAAAAATTATTGAATCAAATATAACCATCAACTTTATTTAAAAAAACAACTAATAATTAGAAAATAGTTATTAGTTTTAAATTTAAGGTAATAAATAATTTTGATATAATAATTGTACATTTAAAATTAAATATATATAATCGGTAAAATCATTACCTCATTACATGCTTTGAGGGAGCTGAATTTGAAGTGTCACGGTTTCATACTTAAAGATTCAAAGGCAAGTTTAATGCATCCTTCAACTATTTTCTTTTTATTACTGCAAATAACATACGTTTGAATATGTGCAATAGAAAAAAAGTCGAATTTTACCGATGCAAAACTACAGGGCTTAGTCTCATCACCAGCCCAGTAGTCAGCACTTTTTGTGCTGACATGAATTATCATTGATATGGTTATATTTATAAATTAACTGTTTACATTTTTTTTTATTTTTGAAACACTAAGGCTTTTCTTCCTCACGCATAGATTACCTTAGCTGTATTTGGCAAAACTTTTAGAAATTTTTGGTCCTCAATGCTCTGGCGTATATATAGAAACTTTAGTCCTGATATCTATGATGCGTTTATTTTCAAGAGTTTACTTTTTGCCTAAAATTATGTTCGGCAATAGGATGAATAATCATCATCAGATTAAGATTCAGGAAATAACATAAAGGGACGATTTTGGCCTGAAAATTTCAGGCAATAACTTAATGCCTAGGCGTTAGCTTATTGCCTAGGTTTTAAGTTTAATGCCTAATTTCACTTATTGCCGCTTACATATATATATATATATATATATGCTTTGATTGGACATACAGTATATGTAATAATTAAAAATATGTATTTCTCAAATTTTCGGATACTCACCATCCTTAAAACATCCATCTTTTCCAATTTTGAACATCAGGTGGAACCTAGAGTCTTTTAAAATTTAGTACAATTTCAATGTTTTATAAGGGACAAGGCTGATCGATATAGACTGATAAATTTGTGAATTTAATCGAAGCCTGGATGGCAGTACTCGCAAATTTATTTGAAAAAACTGTACAGAGCTTACATTGTCTCCCGATTACTCGATGTTTAACGCGTATATGATGCATTATTTTAAAGTGAGCCTCTGATATAAATAGTTATTCTGTTGCATGTTGGACTGGATTTTGTGTATTGACCCCCCTTTCACAAAATATGGTCTATATAGGTAAGTTTGAAAGATCGTGAGCTCTTGAACATTACATATTCGGTTTATTTCCCAGAATTATTAAGGCAGAGGTGGCAGCCATGTTTTCTTCTGCGGTCTAAAACTTTTGGTAGTTCCAATCCTGAAGAAAACAGCATTTTGGAATATGAGAATTTATAGAGTCAACGATAGTTTCTA
This sequence comes from Mytilus trossulus, assembly GCF_036588685.1. NCBI lineage: Eukaryota > Metazoa > Mollusca > Bivalvia > Mytilida > Mytilidae > Mytilus > Mytilus trossulus. The sequence goes on along the minus strand of NC_086374.1, from coordinate 16,707,959 downwards.
CACATTCAGACGATTATTACTGGACTATTCTTAGCAAAGAAACGTTCTATTACGTCAACATAACGAAACAAATACACGTGTTTTTGTAATATTTATTAATTTCAACAGTTTGAGTATACTCAAAGGACGATATAACTGTCGCTGACCAAAAGAAAAAAGACGAAAATATGTTTTTTTTTAATTTAATTTAAATGCCACTTTTTATCATTTAATCAAATTAATGCATTTGTTTTTAAAATACAACAATTAGAAATTCTTAGGATAAAAACAATTGCAGAAATTCAAAATGCAACAATATAGCTATATATAATCTTTAAAATCGTACATACGAAGGAATCACAGTCATGTAGAATTAGTGATAATTAAACTGAAGTTTTCCACTATTCAATTATGACTTGTCATCAAATACGACATTGCAACGAATTTTTAGGTCTTGATTTTCTGGGCCACCATCAAATTAGTTCACAATCGGTCTTGTTTTGTGAGTTTTGTGTGCCTTTTTCCCTCTTAATTTCATATTTGATTATTTTCGACTTTATGTTATCTTTAATTGCTAATTATTCAGCTATTGGTGGCCTAGTGTTACCTTTCCTCGGCCGTTCTTCAGTAGAGTCTGGGGTTGCACAGTACATGATATATTAGGCATGGAGATTCGCCAAATATCTATCGTAAAGGATCGTATGATACAGGCACAGAAGTAATTATTTTTAGAAGTACCTACGTCTAAACAGTAAAGGTGATAACGGTTGAAAACACGTTTTATATTCATAACTAATCTAAACATCAGCACAACAATGTTAAATCCGTAACTTTGCAAAAAGATATATATAAACAATTAATGTCGAATATGCGATTTCTGTATCTGCCATGCCCAATACAATAAAATTGAATGGGAAAAAAAATGAAAACATAATTAATAGTTATCAAAGGTACCAGGATTATGATTATGATAGTACGCCAGACGCGGGTTTCGTCTACATAAGACTCAGCAGCTCATATCCAAATATTTATAAAGCCAAACAAGGACAAAGTTGAAGAGCATTGAAGATAAAAAAAATCCAAAAAAGTTGTGCCAAATACGGCTAAGGTATTCTGTGCTTGGGATAAGAAAATCCTTAGTTTTTCGAAAAATTATGTGAGATGTGTCCTAAATAAATCCCCGAAATGCAAATAAATCGAAATTTAACAAATGGCATATACAAATATGAAAATCCACATTATTAAAATGAATAAAACATGATGCAGTGAAGTATTTGAATAGGTTTTGTTTTTATTATTTATGTTTATTAGAACTCAAGTCGACCTTCCATTTCAAATCAACGTCCGACGGGAAAATCGTCGTCAGTACTGACGTCAAACAAAATTATCGATATCATCTTAACGAACACATATAACCATTTCTTTCGACATACTTGTCTATGAAAAAGAAGTCATGATAGTGTAAATTTAATACAACTTTATTGAAAGAAAACGAACACTAATTACCCATTTCAGAGCTATACCTTCGCGACTACTAAGTAAAGTAAATCTATTCGATAGTGGACCAAACCTAGACATGAATCTTATATATTTAATGTAATGTTTTACCTTTATGTTTATTAAATATGATTTTTTTGGAAATTTTTCGATTTTATTTTTTCTTATGATATGCACACCTGGTCAAAGCATAATATAAACATATACAAATGACAATATAACTACTTTTCATAATTCTTTCATTTTGTCTTGTAGAAATTTTACAATCAAAGCGATTTCGGGCTTAGGAACATACCTGATTACATTATCATTTTCTATAAAATAATTCTCTATGAAAGGGGGTGAACTTGACAGTTGCTCCAACAATTTCTGTAGAACATTTCTAAGAGTTTTTGCGTCGTCATATATTTCCCCCCATGTATCATATTGTTTAAACATAAACTGCTTGATATGATATGAACAGAATTTTTTCATAATTGCTGGATTATTATCTTTCAGTTCTTGAATGAGTGATTTGATTAATCTGAATACAGTTTTCTTTGTGCTGAATTTATCGACACTGTTAGCAGAGTTTACCAACTTCTTCTCTGTGTATGAAAATGACAATCGCCACAAAAGATGACCTTCTTCAACCTCTGAAATTACAAAATATATTTTGAAACAAAATATAAAATTTTATTAATAAAATTATCTGAAATATGAACAGAACGGCATACTCGAAAATATATATGCAGAACAAATACATATTTTTGAAAGTTGTAACATGCCAAGGACTAATTGAAACATAAGTATTTGCATGTTTATTTCAGATATTAAACGCAGTATAACAAATACTTCCTCTTTGAAATATACGATTGCCGTTAATAAATAATTTTTAATCAATATCGTCACCGGCATAGTTTAACAGTGGATATTGACGATTGTTCAGAAGAGGAGTTACTTTTCTATTGTTCTCGCGTTGTCAGTTTTGTCAATGTAATACATTATTTAGTTCAGATTATAAGAAACGAAGAAACCATAAAGTTATTTAGAAAGTCAGACCAACGGTTTACTCCTCCGCTTCAATCTGAAACACAGGCAAACTAAACTCTACCATAAGTCTAGAAGTGAAAAAAATAAAATTATGCATTTAAATTAGATTTTTTATTTATATAAATCTTACCATCTGGACAGGTCTTTGTAACAACGTCATAACATTTGATAGCATCGTTGACTATATTTCCAAGTTTAGGATGTATCCAATTTGGGTTGATTTTTCTTGCAATGCATGGCCAAGTATTAATCCGAAAACAAGGAACTAGATCAATATCTATAGGTTTTCCAGGGATGCCGTTATAAAAGATCGTGTATGCTGGACTGCTGTTGTCCGATCTCTCTTTTTCTTTAAAAAAAGAAATATGATAATGCCAAAAAGGCAAAATACGTACATACAATAACAACAATAACGGTCGCACCCCGCTTTACAGTAACTAACATACTGCCATATACTAAAGTAAATTACGGAAATCTTCTCTTCTTTCAATTTCAATCGATTTCTGTTGGTCTTTTCTATGAAACTCTTTAAACAAAATTTTTATTTTTTTTAATGTCCAGAATGTAAGACTGGAGTAATTGAAGTATCCGGCCACGTCCACTTATATTTTTTGTCAATCTGATGAGTTCAGCCTTTTTCAACTGATTTTTATAGTTCGTTCTTATGTTGTACTGTTATACCACTGTCCCAGGTTAGGGGAAGGGTTAGGATCCCGCCAACATGTTTAACCCAGCCACAATATTTATGTATGGCTTGTCCCAAGTCAGGAGCCTGTAATTCAGTGGTTGTCGTTTGTTTATGTGTTACATATTTTTTTCGTTCATTTTTTTACATAAATAAGGCCGTTAGTTTTCTCGTTTAAATTGTTTTACATTGTCTTATCGGGGCCTTTTATAGCTGACTATGTGGTATGGGTTTTGCTCATTGTTAAAGGCCATACGGTTACCTATAGTTGTTAATGTTTGTGTCATTTTGGTCTTTTGTGGATAGTTGTCTCATTGGCAATCATACCACATCTTCTTTTTTTATAATTTACACTCCAGGGAAAAAAATAAGTAGTCACTTACTTGTTACTCTTCTAAACATATGATGCTCTGTTGATTGGAATACTTGGTCGAACAAACCAAACACATATTCTTTGAACTTGCCAGGATGAATGTAGCCATTTGTTTCTACTTGGTTTTTTAAATTTTCCTCAACTCTAGGCGATTCAAATTTAACTTTGTAGAATCCACTAATTTGAGAGTCAAAATTAACTTCAACTTGTATGTTATCTGGATATATCATAATATCAAATTCATCAGCTTGGTCATTCTAAATAAAACATATCATAATAATCAAAATATGTTCTTTAATATTAGATGCACATAATGACGGGAACATTTTAATGTTATATTAATCTTACAAATACTAGACCAAAATGTCTAGTTGTATGGTTAACTTGCTACTTCATAATGTCGCAGTCCGCAGACATATACGACACTCTACGCAGATACACTAATCCAACTCTTACATTTAAACGAACCAAGCTAACGGATATAAATTGAAATAATAATAAACTTTCAAGTTTCTTCAGTTTTGCCCGTCCGAGAATCAAAAACAGAATTTCCTTGCACACTGTAGGCGAGCACGTTACCCATGAGAAAACAAATTTCAAAGTAGCCACTCTTGAAATTATGAGTAGATGGATTGTGTCTGTAGTGACGTTTTTGTTTTAAATTTCAAATAACATATTATACTCTATTTATATATCATGTTCATTATCACTGAACTAGTATATATTTATTTAGGGGTCGGCTGAAGGACGCCTCCGGGTGCGGGAATTTCTCGTGACATTGAAGACCTGTTGGTGACCTTTTGCTGTTGTCTGCTCTATGGTCGGGTTGTTGTCTATTTGGCACATTCCCCATTTCCAGTCTCAATTTTATACATTATCAAGTAATATATTGTGTTACTAAATATACTTAAACCCTTTGCTAAATTCTTTCGGAGAGTAAACCAGATTATGTTCGGAGGTTGAGCTCTACCTGTAGAAATCTTATAACAAATGAAATATTTGATTCTAATTATTATAAATGTGTTGTTTATAAAGCTCTGAAATCTAGACAACTTAAAAATCCATATATGCATATGCATTTAATGTTTATTTGAACTTACTAGTGTCTAATAATTTCTTTAAGAATCACGCATACATTGTTTATGTTGGTATTCAAATTAACAAGGAATCCTTGTTAATTTGAATAATACCAACATAAACTAAGTATGCGTGATTATGATTTCAAATGTATATTGAAACATCAACTTTACCTTTGTTTTATCGTAATACGATCCTGAATTAAATCTCTGCCACTTAAGTGTTGGTGATAAAACTCTGAGATGTTCAAAAAATGTGTCCACAAGTTTCTTTGTTTCTGTTACTGCTACAGAAGTTTCTGATTTTGTCAGACTGTTTTCTTTTTTCAGTTTATCTACAATTCGTTTAGTCTTCGTAGATACTGGTCTTGTATCACGCTCTACACTCACTTAAAAGGAAATTGTTAAACAACTTCGAGAATTTTACATTATTTCACAGTTTATAATCCTCATACGATCAAGTAAGTAAAAGCAACAGTTGTACACCGGTATTCAATATTCATTAATCGATTGTTAGAAAACAAATCCGGTTCACAAACCCAAAATCCAGAAAATACATCAACTGTAAGATTCATTTATAAATCAGAAGAGGTGGTAGGAGTATTTTTGTGACAACACTCAATCCAAGTCACAATGTATAATAAGTAAACAAATACAGGTCAAAATACGGTCTTTAACGCCACACCGAACAGCACGTTATAAAGGGCCCCAAAATAACAAACATAAAACAATTCAAATAGAAAATCCAACGGTATTATTTGTATAAAAACAAGAATGTGTCCAAAGTACACGAATGCCCCACTCGCACTATACTTTTCAATGTTCCATGGACCGTGAAATTGGAAAAAATCTAATTTGGCATTAAAATTAGAAAGATTATACTATAGGGAACAAATGTACTAAGTTTCAAGTTGATTGGACTTGAGCTTCATCAAAACTACCTTGACCAAAAACTTTAACCTGAAACTCCCACTTTCATTTTCTATGTTTAGTGGACAGTGAAATTGGAGTCAAAAGTCTAATTTGGCTTTAAAATTAAAAAGATCATATCATAAGCAACAAGTGTACTAAGTTTCATGTTGGTTGGACTTCAGCTTAATCAAAAACTACCTTGACCCCAAACTTTAACCTGAAACTCCCACTTTCATTTTCTATGTTTAGTGGACAGTGAAATTGGAGTCAAAAGTCTAATTTGGCTTTAAAATTAAAAAGATCATATCATAAGCAACAAGTGTACTAAGTTTCATGTTGGTTGGACTTCAGCTTAATCAAAAACTACCTTGACCCCAAACTTTAACCTGAACGGATGCACAGACGAACGAACGGACAACAAAGCCACAGACCAGAAAACATAATGCCCCTCTACTATCGTCGGTGGGGCATAAAACAAAAACGAGAACACCTATGAACCATCTTAACAAACCACAACCATTGAACAACAGGCTCCTGTCTTGGGACGGATGCATAAACGTGTGTTTTTTACGTTTAAACAGGCGCCACCATTCACCCTAACCTAAAAAAGAAGTGTTATATTACAACGTAAAAGACATACTATAAAATATCAAATGAAATGGTTTAACTCAATCCATAAAGATATCAAAACAAAAACAATTAAACATTCATTGAACGAATTAGTTTGATCTGTGACACTATACAAATATAATATTTAAACGTAGGTGCCTATATAACATAGACGTTACAGGTATATACCTTTCAGTGAGTCGGGATTTGTTTCTTTATCTGATTCTAAAACTTCAGACAACACAGTATCTTCATAATCATCGTCATCGTCGTCGCTTTCTTCTTCATCTTCGTCAGTGGATTCAAGAGATTTTGATTTGACTGAAATGAATTTATAATTTTTTTAATATGTTGACATCGAACATGCATGCTACCTTTTGCTGAATGTTTTATTTATACTACATGCACAACTAGAGGCTCTTATGATCATTTAATGTATGGCTTGCTTAGGTCTATATGCATCTTCAACAATGTACAACCACACACATCGTAAACTAAAATATAACGTCTCTTTTTTTCTACAGTTGCTTTCTATTTTCCGCTGGTTTTGCCAACACATACAAAAATATTAAACATCGCCATTTGAGGGCAATTACTCCTACAAAGAATCTACACAATTTGATTTATTTGTAGATCTTGTCTTGCTTACATTTTTTAAAAATGTCCATCTTTTCTTTATAGTTTTCAAGATAATAGACAAACAGGCAAACAATGGTAAATATTGTCTAAATGAGTTATCCTATGATTTCGGCCATATTTTGCTTATATATAGATCTTGTCTTGTTGGTAATTTTAAATGTAAAAATATCGCTCTATCTATAATAGTATTTTCAAGATAAGAGGGGGAAAGTAAATGGAATGGAAATTGGTCATTTGAGGGCAATAACTCCCATTACAGTTTTCTAGTAAACAATCTGTATATTCTGAAAAATCTGTCTTGTCAGAGTTTCTCTATTGATATCGTTTTTTTTTATCCATGTCAGCCATGTTGTTTGAATTCGAGGTCATCATAAACATCGTACTTAATAGTTTGGTTAAATTTGGTCCAGTAGTTTTAAAGGAGATTTTTTTGTAACATTTTTACATAATGAGAGTTCAACATAATACAACTTTCTTTAGCATGTTTAGTCGGTAAAGTTATAAACTTTGGACACAATTACTTTACTAAGAATCATAAAGATCTAACTTGAATATACTGAATTCCATTTGAACAATTGAATTATTTACATTAGGAATTTACCGATTTCAGGTCTGAATTTATTTCGTATTTTGATATTCGTTAGTTGTATTCCAAAAAGAATGTACGAAAAATAACGGCGAAAAGTCATTCAACTTAGTTAATAATTAAAAAACTCGACTGGTCAAAAAAGTTCTCTTACTATTGTGTAGGAACGTTTAATTTTATAAGAATATTCTAATACTTCTAAAATAATCATGGCTGATGGGCATTTACATTTCATTTACATAATAACCTATCGTTAACATGTTGAAAACATTGCAAACTGTTCGTCATTTGGATCAACAACAACAGGAAGTTAGTTTTTAATCTTAAAATATTAACCTTGCAACGAAGCAGAAGTGTCTGCCGAAATGACAAATGTACCTTTCAGTGATTCAGAATTTGTTTCTTCACTAGATTCAAAATCAGCCTCAGCCATTACAGCATCGTCATAATAGTCGTCGCTGTCTTCTTCTTCAGTGGAATATTGAGAGTTTGATTCTACTATAATGAAATGTTAAAGTTATTTATATGTTGACATGGAAAATGCCTGTTACTTAATTTTGAAAAAAATAAAATCACAAAAATACTGAACCCAGAGGAAAATCAAATCGGAAAGTCCCTAATCGCATGGCAAAATCAAATGACAAAACACATAAAAAAGAACGGACAAGAACTGTCATATTCCTGACTTGGTACAATCATTTTTAATGTTTTGATCGATATTACACCACATGCAGAAAAAGATGATCTTATGATCATATACAGAATATCCAGATGTACGTGCATCTCCAATAATGGATTTTTTTCAGCATTGTAGACAAGCACATTACACATGACAAGAAAGAAAGTCTCTTCTTTGTTTTTATTTTTCTGTCTGCAGCCTCTTTCCATCTTTGTTGCGTTTCTTCATAAACACAAAACAGTTAAACATTGTCATTTCGAGGCAAAAAGTCTACTAACGATTTCGACAAAACATTAATTATTTGTACATCTTGTGTTTCTGATACTTTTTCAGATGTCTATCTATTGTAATATAGTTCTCAAGATGCTGGGCAAAATGGCAAAAAAAAAAGAAAAAAGTTAAAACATTGGTACAAATTTTACTGCACTAGACGCGCATTTCAAAATGAGATGTTTCTTCAGTGGAGCCTAGGGAAGACTATCAGACGGAATTTTGATAACAAATAAAAAATAAATTGATATAAATTAGAAATAAATGTAAATGGTGCGTTTTCATTAATAAACCACAGCGCCACATGGCGTGGTTTTGGGAATCAAAATGGAGACATATTCAACATGTATATACTACTTTTCCATTCGTCTCCCTTGTGGGTTAACGGTGTTTATTATCTCTCTCTCTCTAAATTTATGCTGATTTATAATTACGTAACATGACGACAATTTGCTGAAAAAAACATAATCGAAGCTTCTAACACACAAAGGCAACAGTATTTTGACGCTGTTCAATATTCAGAAATCGATTAAGAAAAAAAATCTGTGTCACAAACTAAAACCGAAAAAACACATCAACTATAAGAGGAAATCAACGGAACACCAGAAAATATTAAATGTGTAATGCAAACAAAAATACATTGGTTAAGTTTTGTGCCATGGCGTTATGCATTTCTTCGTCTTTTTACCCAAGGCAAAGTAACATATCGTGTTCTCTATACTTATTTTGGGTTTTAATGTCATTTCAGGATTTTTTTTATAAATTGCAGATTTTTGTTCGTCTCTGTCGAAATGAGTTGTTTCTGTTGAAATAAGTTACATATGATACTGTCAAAACAAAAATAAACATGCATCTAAATATGGCCGGATCTTTGTGTTATCTTCGATTATATGTAAACTGACCAACCCACTATTACCTAAAACCGACCCTTCGGCATCATTGGACCTTGCCTCCTCCACAATATCTTCATTCTGGCATTCATCTTCATGTGCTGATGATTTTTCCTTCTTGTCAGGTATTTCGTTACCACTTGTATCTTCATTTATTGATGAGACTGGATTATCACGTAAATTTTTCCCTGAAACTTTGTGCGATTTTGAAACATGCGTTTTCAATCCTCTGTTTGTTTTAAATGACTTTTCACACAGATTACATTTGAACACAGCGCTTTGAACACCTGTAAATTGAAGTTTAAATACATGTATATTTAAGCAGTAAATACGTACATGAATACATAAATACACAAGTAGGACTTGTTAAAAGAAATTTTAATAGAGTTAGAACACTTATTATTTTATTAAGAATTTTAGGAATTTTTGTAACAATATTTCCATCATCAGCAAGACAAAAAGAGGAACATTTTGCGTCATACAATCAAAAAATTATTCAATGCAAATAAGCATGAACAACTTTCCTTGATAGGTAGTGGGCTAACTCACTATTACCTAAAACCGACTCTTCACCCTCATTGGAGCTTGGTGCCACAATATCTTCATTCAGGAATTCATTTTTATCTGTTGATGATTTTTCCTTCTCTCCAGGTCCTTCGTTATCATTTATGTCTTCATCTTCTAGAAATAATGGACTATCATGTCCATTTTTCGTTGAAACTTTGTGTGATTTTGAAACATGCGTTTTCAATCCTCTGTCTGTTTTAAATGACTTTTCACACAGATTACATTTGAACTCAGCGCTTTGAACACCTGTAAATTGAAGTTTAAATAAATGTATATGTAAACAGTAAATGTGTACATAAACTCACTAGCATAGAATTTGTATTTTCGGAGACAAATTATCTCATTGATGATTTAAGGAATTTTCGTTTCATTTTTTGCATGTACAACAGTCATTTAACTTGGTGTCACACCACCAAATCAAAGTAAGTCACATCCGATTACATACGAAAAAGGGATTAAAAAATATTCCCTTGAATTTTATTGTTGACATAAACCCTGCATTTCATTGCAAAAACAAAAATCGGACTTATAAACATATATCTCGGGTGTTTTCAAAGCACCATTCCTTTTTATAAGCTGTTCCTAATTGCTGTTGCAATAGTTTGGAAAGTTTAGGTGACATAGTTTGATTCTTAACAGGACAATAAAAAGGGTGAAATAAAGGCAACAGTAGTATACCGCTGTTCAATACTCATAAATCGAAAGAAAAAAAACAAACCCGGGTTACAAACAAAAAATGAGGAAAAACGCATTAAATATAGGATGAGAACAACGACACAAAATTAAAATGTAACACACACAGAAACGAACTAAGCATTAGACAAAATCCGTTGAGAATAAAAACTAAATACATGAATTTGGGATAGAAAAGTACCGTGACACGTCTTTTAGAAATGTGAATTCCCACCCGAGTATAAGAGGAAACAAATGACACAGCAGAAACACAACGTTAAAGTGTAACACACAAGACAAGACAAGACAAGACAAGACAATTTATTACAACTTAGGCACACGTATGGTGCTACAAGAGGATAGCAATTATACATTAACAATTACATATATACTTATACATTAACAAGCAAGACACACAATAAATTAATAATTGATATCATACAATAAATATATTTTAGTTGATTTGTTTGCAAAATTCTTAATTGCAACGTGGTTAAAAATTGTTGTTACCTGCAATGAATAATGAAAATATTTTTTCAATGTCTTAGAAACATGCACACTTTTGTTAGCACTGACACGTTACAGTGTGATAATAGACCAATAAATTTCAATTGGGAAGTATGTTTTATGTAATATATAGGTATATACCTGTCTCTTAAAGACATACTTTGTTTATTGGAACATACAAGAAAATAATGATATTCGTCACCAATGGTATATGAATCGCAGTGGCAGCATATACGATTTTCTTTTGGTGTATTTTTCCACCGATCAACTTCGATAGGGATTTTGATATTTGAACATCTAAATTTACTGTAGATGTATCGATCCGCCACTTTAAGATTGAGTAAATATGGCTCTTAACAAACATTGTTTTGTATGAAGATAAAACACACCTCTAGATGAGTTTGTTATATCAGCAGTCAGATAGACTCTGTCCAAATTGGCCAACCAATCTTTGTTTTATCTCTTTTTTAATATCCGAACTTTTGATATCACCCTGCGCATTCCAGACAAAAAAAATCCTGTATCTTCTAAAATTTGTTTCAAGGAAGATAACCATTTAAATGAGTATTGGCCTGAGTTATGTAACTTATACATTAACTGATAAAAAATCCCAGATAATTTGTTACAACTGCTTTGCATTAGCCTTGACCAAAAGCATAGTCATTTAGTTTTAATATTAATTTTTAATGGAAATCTGCCAGTTTCCCCATAGACCATATAGTTTGGTGTTGTTGATCTAACATTCAAGACTCTTTTTAGGAAACTCAAGTGCACCTTTTCAATCATGTCAACATTTTAGCTGATTCTGCCAATAATATTGTATCATCAGCATATAATAACAAGAAAATTCGAATATAAATGCCTAGTTCATTTAGACAGTATTCATTTACCTTTTCTAAACCTGTTATATCATGCTGAATAATTAAAATAGTTTTTAAGATCATTAAGTAAAAGAGAAAAAAGAAAGGGTGAAAGAAATTTGAACAACTCGAGTTATGTCTTACACATGATTTGACATTAGAGTAGAGGTTATAAAAAGAGTTAAAAATTTTGCCTGTTATGTTACTAGAAATAAGCTTTTGCCACAGTCCTACCCTCCACAAAGTATCAAAGGCTTTCTTGAAATCTACAAATGTACAGAATAAACGTTTTCCAGAGAGTCAATAAAGTTGAATCAAACAGTATAAACTAAATATATTATCAAGTGTGGAGTACCCTTTCCTAAAACCCGCTTGGCATTTTGAGAGTAATTCTACTTCTTGTGCAAACTTGTCTAGTCTGTTATTTAGTATAGCTGTAAATACTTTACCTAAACATGATATATACCAATGTAATACCTCGATACGAGTCTGTATCGTTAAGAGCTCCCTTATTCTTAAAAATAAAATTAATTATTCCCATTGACCAAATTTCAGGTATAATCCCTGTGTCGAATACAAAATTAAACAACTTAACGTAAAGAGGTAAACATACAGACATGGAATTTTTAATAAACTCGTTTCTCATTCCATCATATCCAGCTACTTTTGATATTTTTTAATTTTTAATGACTTTGATAATTTCTTTTAATTTAATTTTAATATTTCGTCGAACTCATTTAACTCTAGGTTAGGTAATTGAAACTCTTCCACCTCATTTGCCACACTTTCGTTAAGCTTCTTAAAATGTGCATACATTACTTCTAGTGAAATTGGACTTTCCTTTTTTTGTATCGGAAATAATCTATTTAAAACTTTCCAAAATTCTTTCGAGTTATTTGTTGATATATTACAAAGCTCTTTTTCTGTCTTCAACTGATTTGTTTATTTCTTTTTTGTATTCCTTACCTGCTCTTTTCAGTGAATTCTTATTATTCATACTTATCTGTTTATTATATTTATATTTAGCCGAGTGAAATTGTTTTCTTTTCAGCTTACATGATTTATTAAACCATGGTTTATTCCTATTTTTGGCCCCATGATTTTTTTTAATCGGATTTTTTATTAGCAGAGGTTCCAAAAGAATCCTTAGCTGCCTGTGAGTAAAAATTTGTTAAACTAGTTATTACTCTGTTTATATCATGATTATCTTTTTTGGAGGATTCTATTTCATTACACAACTCAAGAACTATTTCCTCGTTCTTTCTTATATTTTCGATGAACTTGTAAGAAACACACAGAAACGGACTAGTGTGTCCAATACGGCTAGGATTTTCTGCTTGGGATAAGCACATCATTATTATTTAGAATAATTTATAATTTAGGTTTAAGGTGGTATGGGTGTCTTTCACCATCTTGGATTGTAAAAAACAGAGAATCTAAGGTCCATATTTTCTATCAATTTAGCAAAATCTGACGCAGGAATGCAGAAATTTAATGTGAATTTTCATTTAAAAGAACCAATTTATAAGAATATAACTTAGAAATAATAATATTTTTACAAGTGTAGATTAATTTTGGTTGTTTTTGAATATTTTCAAATTGGCATTTTAAAGGGAGGTAACTCTATAACAGTGCGTTTTCTGAAGGACTCTACATGAAATTTTCCTATTTTGTCTTTAAGCCAGAAAAAACGTACGGTGACCCTATCTTTTCTAGTGATATTATCAAAGCATTGTCTGAAAGCAATCTTTTCCTAATTTATTTTACAATTCTATCATTTTGTTTAGTTTCTATTCACAAAATGGTGTTTTTTCCTGTACAATCCATACAAAATTTGTCATTTTGTCACAACCTGTAGCTTGAGAAAATGCACGGTGACCTATCATTTTTATAATATTTTTGATCATGTATCAATAGATACTACATTTTGACAAAATGTGAACAAATTCTATCATTTTTATTTTAGACTCCCATACCACCTTAAATTTAATTGGTTTACTTTCAGTGATGGTTTTTATCTTGTTGTAACAAACTCAATTCAATTACTAATATATATTTATTTCACATAAAACTATATTTTATGTTATGGCTTATTTTCATTAACACCGGACTATATAGTCATGTAGAACTTTCATGTATATCACGCGATGCAATTTCACAGGTAAAGTTAAAATTAATCGACACATGACCATTGAGTAAAGCACATATGAGTCTAGATTTGGTAAAAATAGCAGTTTGGTAGTACAATTGTCAGTAAAGGACATGGACATCCCAAGGCGTATTATTACAACACTCAGGGGATTTAGGCCCGGTTTTGATGTGCGATCAGCACGTAGTAAATACCGTCGACTGGTCGGTGATATATGGTGTCGGAGAGACAAATAGTGTGTTATTAGTAATATGGTTACAACTGGATGTTTGCTGATATCAATTACAAATCCTGGAGTTGGTGAAATTACCCGTTAGAAATATTCAAAGAAGTCCGTTTAAATATATTTTTAACGAATCAAGCAGTCCGTACAGTATTATGCAATTTCAAGTCGTCATTGCTCATTTAAGAATTGAATGCTTCTTTTTGTAAATTTATTGGGTGGTAAAAGCGTTGACCGAAGTACATTTTGTAAGAAGCGCGGAAGCGCTTCATTCTAAAAATGTACGCACGGGCAACGCTTTTACAACCCTATAAAGTTTCAAAAAGAAGTATTCAATACTTATAATTACATTTTTTTTTAGCTAAAATCATGAAAACACGATTTTTATCCAGTTTTATTTAATTCACCTGTGCACTTTTTTGTGGGACCTCGTGTCATCATGCATGATAAATGTTATTGTCTGATGCAATTGTTTACGGAATAACATGTTAGCCAATCAGAATAACGTATTATAATGAAACTTACATCTAATGTAATTATTTGAAGTTATCATTGCAGTAGAAGTATAAAATCTAGTGTTCTAGACAAATATGGCTGTACTTACATGCCAAAAATACTCTGAGTACAGACTTACCTGTGAAGTTGGAAAAGTTTTAATGCCTAGCATCCACTAGATATAATACAGTTAAATGCATTTTGTGTTTCAGAATGTAAAAATCTCTTTTGGATTTTGATGGGCATTTTTTTCCTTCATGCAAAAGGTGTGAAAATTAACTAAGTTGTGGTACAACTATGAGATACTCCCTCAGGTAAAAAACCGGTTTGTATTGTTTTGATTGTCCTTAATAGACATGGACAACAGGTATCTTCACAACTATAGGTGAGTTACAAGAGGTTATCTGAGTCAGTGAGTGGACAATATCAAAGAAATTCAGTTGTTTGTTTATTTTTACACCTTCTGCAGAAAGGAAAAAAAAATGCCCATCGAAAACCAAGAAATATTTTATCTTTCTTAAACACAAAATGCATTTAACCTTTATATATCTAGTGGATGCTAGGCATTAAAACTTTCCAAACACTACAGGTAAGTAGGTACACAGATTAGTTTTTGAGGTGAAAATACGGCCATATTTGTCCATTTGTTATGATGAACCTTAAAGAAATTCAAGGGGAACAAACCAAATTTATTCTACAGTACGTTCAACGTTCAACCTTTACCGGGAAGTGTGCAGAGTTGATGGAGGTGTGTGGACTGTAATTGTTTAGTTTTATTTTGTTGATTTCATAACATTATATTTAGTTCTGTTTTGTGTGTCTTAATTTAGTTATATTTGCATGTATTCATTTCATTATTTAATTTATGCTGAGTTTCCTTTTACTTTTGTTTTTTTATTTTTATATTTAAAGCCATAAGAAACGAGTGGCCTATGAAAAATAATGTTCTTCCAATTCTTGAACCAATGCATACAAACATCATAAACTTAGTCTTCTGTGCACGAATTTATCATTTTTTCGCATAAATTTCGTATAATCGTTATTTTTTTTTCAATCGGTCAGTGTTGTTGTGAAAATATGGCAAGTAATTAAAGTTCGTGTTTTGAAGCCGAAGTATAACGATTGTCACCTGTTTGTCAACAATCAACAAAAAGCATGGAAATTGAGCACGTGTTTAACAAGTAAATTCAGAAAATAGTTTATTTTAAGGACATCCACGCGTATTTTTTACGAGATGGGTCACACTGAGGTCACTTTGCATACGGAAAATATGTCAGGGGAATTGCTTCCTGGAAGGAAGCAATTAAAATAAGGTAAACTTTTCTAAATATTAATAAATTGAAGAATGTTCTTCAGAAAAAAGTATATGCACATAAGTTTTATAATGGAAACTATCCATTGAGTTTAAAAAAAACATATGCATTATTTTTTTTTAATATGAGGTTTCTTAAATTCAGTTTGGTATAACATTGGCCACTTGGCAATCCAAAGAACTTGCTTCGTTACACTTATTTGTAATGAAATTTAATGTGAAGTTGTAGTATTGGACAGGATAAAACTTGACTCATTCCAATTATTATTTGTTTCTATTTAAAACAAAGATACAATCTTCAGATTTCGTTGAAAATGCCAATTTGAAAATGACAAAAGGGGGAAATCAATGGTGGTTTTACTCACAACTAAGCATGGACGTATCTTTGATGATTGGTGGAGATACCAGCTCAATATTATCTAAAACGAACTCTTCGTCCTCATTGGAGCATGCTTCCACACAATCTTCCTTCTGAAATTCATCTTCATCTGTTGAAGTTTTTTTCTTCTGTTCAACTATTGCATTATCACTTGTATCTTCGTCTACTGGTAGGCGTGGACTATCACGTCCATTTTTCGTTGAAACTTTATGTGATTTTGAAACATGCGTTTTCAATCCTCTGATTGTTTTAAATGACTTTTCACATTGATTACAGTTGAATCCAGCTTTTTGTGTTTCTTCAAATTGAATAAATAACTTGAATTAGCATTTTCTATAGTAAATACAAACATAAATAAACATGTAGCCATTCACCATTTCCTTTCTCTGTTTTGTGTAGCTCTTTGTTGAAAAAAACGTATAATTGCAAATGATTATATCAGTGAAACCGAAAGAACCTTCCTACTAAAAGACTTTAACCGGGGTTTGTTTTCAATACTGTTACCTACAACGTTTTTAAAACAATTGTTTGTAATCGTATTTTAAAAAAAAATTAAATTCTTTAACAGAAAATAATAAATTATTTATCTATAGTAAAATCAAAAAGAAATATGAAATGAGCCTTATTTACTAAAGAGAATAACTTTGAAATAAGGAAAAAATTTACTAAATTAAGGGTAAGTGACCATATTTTGGAAATTGAAAGGGGTAGATACAAAAATAGTAAAAGGGAAGAACGTTTATGTCAACATTGTTGTCTAAATAAAATAGATGATGAAGAAATTTTTTTTATTTACATGTATTAAAAATAAAGATTTGAGACTTAACTTTTTGCAGAAAGTTAGAAATACCTATTCTGATATAGATAATATGGATAATGTGGATAAATTGGTTTTATGTCTTTCGTGTCCGTCAATTATGCAGTATACGGCTCCATTTGTTAAAAAGTCATGGTCACTGAGGAGAGTGTACTCAACAACTGCATGATAGATACTTATATGTATATAATGTTTGTTCTTTTGTTGTTATTTTTGTATGATGTATTGTGTTCATTTATATATGCCTTCAACCCCATTGGGGTATAAATGTGCATTTATTCAATAAATATATACTAACAGTTGTTATTTCATGTGAGTATCTAATGTTCTTTTATCAAGATTTGTTTTATGTTTATTTATTTATGTTCATTTTAAACCCCATCGGTTTGAAATGTTTAAATTATATAGATATAGGAAGATGTGGTGTGAGTGCCAATGAGAAAACTCTCCATCCAAGTAACAATTAAAAAAGTAATCCATTATAGGTTAAAGAACGGCCTTCAACATGGAGCCTTGGCTCACACCGAACAACAAGCTATAAAGGGCCCCAAAATTACTAGTGTAAAACCATTCAAACGGGAAAAACAACAATCTATATAAACAAAACGAAAAACGAGAAACACGTAAATATTACATAAACAAACGACAACTACTGTACATCAGATTATATATATGTCTTTCGTTAAAAATAAAAATACATAAATGAAAAACAATCAGTACTTTCATTGTTTGAAGCAGGACTGAAGTAGTTTGAAGCCTGCATTAAAATTCTGTATAAAAGAGAAAGTATGTAAGAGTAATAATTTGGCCCCTGAAAAGTACAGATATGTTAGATCCATACAACTTTGAAATTTCAGCCAAAGCATTTAATTTTGATTTCACTTAGTCATTTTAAACATTCTAAAATTTTCAAACTTTACACATATGTTTTGGTCAAATTAGGTATGAGCCAAGTCTTTACCAAAAAAAGAGATATAACATATATTGATATTAATGTAACTAAAGAAAAAGATAGATTGCAACTTTGATGTCAATAGTTTAAACTTAACTTCGTCAAACCTTCACGGAATATGCAAATCTTAGTTAAAAGCTTTCTCATAGTCAACAAACTGCACCTTGCGCAAAACAAATTTCTTTTTATTTACTTTCTCATTCCCCCCCTGTATTTCACTTCTAAATGGGCTTTATTATTTTGATAGTCAAATAAGATTTCAGCGTAACCCAGTCAAATAAGATTTCAGCGTAACCCAGAACAATATCATATTTAATTTAAAATTAGATACTAGTAGACAAATATATCTTAAGATTTAAGATGGCAAACATAATGTTAATAATCTATAACGTAACTAGTTAATATCATATAAAGTTAAGCTGAAAAGAATCAGAATAACTCCTGTTTAGACTATCTAAAAGATGTTAAAAGGCGTATTAAAAACTAAGAATAGTAAGCAGATTTTACTCGAATCATTTAAATAACAACGTCAGCATTCATCTATTGACAATTTATTGCATGTAACTAATTATTTTTTCTTGAAATTCAGGAAAATAATTATCTCTTTTCTCTCAACGAATTGCTTTTCTGTGCTGAATAACTATATAGCTAGTGTATTCGTTTTACTTCTATTATACCTCAGTCTACATGTGCATTTTACATATCAAAAGTTTTGAAATTATGTCGATTCCACGGAGCAATATTTTCATTAAATAAGTTTTCTTGGCGCTAGTCTTATGTTAAATACAATCATTGCTTATCAATATCAATACCACCAGGTATCCACAGCTAGAGGATAGAGCGATAGCATGACAGATTGTATGTTGATTGCGTTACGTCTACAGGCAAATGAAAGCGATAGGATAATAAGAAAAAAAAATGAGCTAAACACATCAGTTGTTTTATCGATACTATGCATCATACCTTTAGGTTTGTTGACAAATTGGCTGATCTAAAAGGAAAGACAGCTATTTTTTTTTATGGTATATTTTCATATATGTATTGTTTTACAGAGTAAAAAAAACCGACATATATACATCATTATTTAAATTATGTAAATTAAACTACCTGGTACAACATTTTGAGATAACAAGTCATTGTGTTTTATTTGAATATATTATGATTTGAATAAGAGAACTGTCCCTGTAAAATCAAATAAAGGTGTTGTAGAATTCGTCAAGCAAAATACGAAACAACAAACGACTTCCAGCTTCTATAACTGTAAGTAGAAAGAAAAACCCAAAACATATGTACATACCTTGTTGATTGTCTGATGATTTTAATGAAGATAGTTCCTCGTCTTGTACAACAGAAACTTTTTCTTGTGATATCATCGAATTGCATTCATCATGGTCTTGATTCAATGTTTGACATGGTAATTGTGTGTCATATTTGATTTCTTGGTCTATTGTTGGTTTTGAGGTTTTAACATTTGATATAGATGGTTTTCCGTGAACTTTTGATATGTGAATTTTTAAACCTTTTCCAGTTTTAAATGTTTTACCGCAGTCATTGCATTTGCATTCTTCAATTTTTGCTGCAAAGAAATAGTTTTAAATAGTTGATCCATATAATCAATAACTGATAGAGAACTATTAATATCACACTTGTACAAGAAGGTATTTGTTCCCTTATAACAAGGATATACACAAGGTGACAAGGGAAATCACTGATGGAAAAACTGTAATGCAGATTAACCACACAATGATAAGTCAAAGATGGATAAGATTTACTATTTATAAACTCATCGAAGATACCAGGACTTAAATTTTACACTTACGTCGGACGCGCGTTTCGTCTACAAAAGACTCATCGGTGACGCTCGAATCAAATAATGTTTAAAATGCAAAATAAATTACGAAGTTGAAGAGCATTGAGAACTATAAATTCCTAAAAGTGATAGACTTATGAGAGACTAAGCTACCACCATCTTGTCAAAGCTAAAGTAAAACTAAAACTTGCTAAAAAGACAAAAGTAGAACACACATATATAAAATGCAACGTGTAGAAAAGAACAAAATTACATCTCAAAGATCAATTCCAAGTCGAGTTCATACATAGAAATACACAAAGATGGGTCAAAACTAGACTTTGATAATGATGCAGGTAGATAAGAAAGAGTGTAAAGAGGAATAAAGTAGAAGAGAGTAGTAAAAAGAAAGAAGTGGAAAGGTACTCATACAAGAACAAAGGCAAAAAAAAACACAAGATCTTAACAAAGTAGTAAAACAATGTTGTAGGAACATTAAAAGAGAACATTCAAATGACCCTGCAACAGAAGCAGAATTTTCTGCATATATACGAGCGGCACCAAAACCCTGATTGATATCAGCAAATAAAACTATTAGAAGACGTAAATCAGCAAAGTCTAAACCAGTATATGATAAATATTGAAAAATCTTGGCCAATCTTAATTAACATAAGAAAAGAAAGAATGCATTCTTTATCACATTATAAATAGACCAGAAATAGACAAGACCAGAAAAATAGAACCAGGAGAGTATTTGAATATAAAAAAGATAGTAACAATAAATGTTAAGTGTGAACGACATTTAAAGAACGAAATAAGAGGAAATCAGCAGGCAAAGAAGGAATGCCATCTGAAGCTTTCGAATCTACAACACATCAGATAATAGAACATATGTAACATGTACAAACTCTTGATTAAAGTCTGCAATGCAGAAAAAGATACCAACATAATGGTTAAAAGAGTTCCAAATGGGGAAGTTGAAACCATCGTTCAACAGATGATATCGGATAAGTTTATAATGTCGTAACTACAATCCCTTTCCCTTTCCACGAATGTGACCTACCGATTTAGACTATTTTTACGGTTTTGTAATAACATGAGCAACACGACAGGTGCCATACGTGACGCAGGATCTGCTTACCATCAGAGGCATGCACCTGGTATCATCCCCACTTTTTGATGGGGTTGGTGTTGCTTAGTGTTTTTTTGTTTTTCCTTTTCTTTCTTAGCCACGGCGTTTTCAGTTTATATGTGATCTATGAGTATGAATGTCCCTCTGGTATTGTTCGCTCCTCTTTTAAAGCTTTGGAGGTAAAAAGTAGCAGATGTATTACACTTCTAACTGTAGCTAACAAATACTGCACCGATCAAATAATACTCAACCGTATAAAAATTTCAATAGATAAGGTTCCTCAAGATGAAGAAGTTGGTTTCAAATCAAACAGATCAAACAGAAGATCTACTGAACAAATAGCAACTCTCGTACAATCATTGAGCATTATGTAGGAGGATTTTTATGGGTCAGGTTATACATGGATCATCATTCACAAACCCTTTCCATGTTAACACTGGTGGGAAACAAGGGTGCCTACTTTCTCCTACACTAATCTTAATAGCTATAGACTGGTTAACCAAGGAAACGCTAGACACTATAACAAGGGAATTCTCTTTACAATGGAATTGTGTTTTGTAAGAGGAAATAAAACCTAGAATGTTCAGAAAGACTCCAGAGAAAAAGCAACCAAACGCAATAAAATAGACAAACACTAGGACTAAACAATCAATGTCCCAAAAAACATAAAGAAAGTTGAAGACAAGAAAAAGTTTCAATTGAATATATTTACTCATTTAAGAAGCATCTAGGATAAAACTGATTGAACAGATGTTGAAACTAAATCAAGAATAAGTAAGCCTTGCCAAACCTGTTTTTTTTTTTAATTTATTCTAAAACTAGACGACAATAAAAAAAAAACACAAAAAGTTGTATTTTCAACACAAATAAAAAATCTGTTCTGTTTTAAGGACCTGAAACCTTGAGTCATACAGCAAGAGAAATACAAAATATCGAGGTTTACATCAACATATAGCTGCATCTCCATACCCTCAAGTCCACATTAACATAGGATTAAAACATTTTCTGAATAATTGGAAAAAAGCAGTTGAACTTCGGAATAGGGAAAGTCTAAAAAACCTACGGGCATTATGTTTTTAGGTCTGTGTCCGACCTAACGTTCGTTTAATAGTCCGTTTGTCCCACTTTAGGTTAATTTTTTTATCAAGGTAGTTGTTGATGAAGTTGAAATCCAATCAACTTGAAACTTAGTACACATGTTTCACAATTCAAATTTTCCTGCCATTTTCACTGACGCATGCGACAGATTTTTAATTGTAAATCCAAATTAAAGTTTTGACCCATATTTAACTATTCACTAAACATAGATGATGATAGTGCGAGTGGAGCATCCGTGTACTATGGACAATGTACACGGATGATTAAATTGCTCTATCATTTTATTTACGTTTTATTGACGTTTTGATAAGTTAATTTTAAAATAATTGTAAAATTGAGTTTAAATATATTTACAAATATACAGAAGACTTGATAAATCATTGTTATATAAATTTTCCTGTGACTGTATCATCCAGCTAAACTGTAATTTTCAATTTTTCTTCTTTTTGTCATTTTGAAGGGTTGTACGAGCGTTGATCGTGTACACGTTGACGTTGAAGAGGTTCAAAATGTTTGAACGAGACTAAATAAATGTAGGATTTACTAGGAAAATACTACAGATGAAAATGCCAACTATTAAAGGTCTTTTTTAAGTGGGTTTTAATCTGTATCTTACGTACTTACTTTTTTTTAATTCATTTTTAGAAGGGAATCATATATATGTCAAGTTAGGAAAACGAAAAAGCAATAAGCTTTTCAATTTAGAATTAGTGTTCATCAGTTTTTGTCGAGCATTATGGCGTGAATCATCTGGGTGAAGGGTATAATGAAGCATAGTATTACCATTGTCTATCTTATTTGAAGAAAAAAAGACATTAAATGCAAATGTTTAAATGAAGAGTTCAACTTTGTATTTATTTGGCTTTATAAATATTTTGATATGAGCGTCACTGATGAGTCTTATGTAGACGAAACGCGCGTCTTGCGTCAAAATTATAGTTCTGGTACCTTTGATAACTATAAGCAGAGTGTGATACGTGCACAGGGAAGAGCTATACTTTACAACAATCATACACAAAACCGGATAAATGAATCAGTTAGTACGTGATTTAGTTTCTGATATGATTAGTAGTGATTTGTGTTTGATTAATATTTTACAATCGTATGATAAATATCATATCTGTTAATATTGTCTCCTGTAAATAAGTGGACACTTCCTCATACTTATGTATGATTTTATAATTTACAGGATGGGTTTGAAATTTAAAAATGCTATGGTCATTTAATTTGATACAATGAACTATATATAATTCTTCTAGAAATTCAATGAAAGGAAACATACCTATAGTTGTTATAAATGCCTGTGTCATTTTGGTCTCTTGTGGACAGTTGTCTCATTGACAATCATACCGCATCTTCTTTTATATATATTGATAAAATATTATAACGTGTTTTTTTTAAAAACAAAACTTGCTTATATGAAAATAAATATATTTGTACATTCATGTTCCCGCAAGAATTGAGTCATCGTTGAACTTAAGATTTTAATTGACATGTAAAAAAAATGGTGTTTAGAAGTTTTTAGTCGTCATATTTTAGAGGGTGGACTAGTTTCTTTGTTAGCCATGGGACATTCATACTAGAATTGTTTATCGCAATTTTAATTTTTCTGATGCATATCCTCAATTCTGAGAGATACATTGCCGGTTTTACCATTTTCTTTCTATTTGTCAAGGAATGTCATTTTTAAAAGAGATGCGAAATAATCTAATAGGACATTCAAACTTGCATCTTCTTAAATAGGAAATTAAACTGACATCGCCATGGATAAAGAGGAAAGAAAACAACAACAGACGATCAATAGTACACAACAACCAACATAGAAAGCTATAGACTGAGCAACACGAATCAAACCAAAAAACTGGGGAGTTCTCAGATGCTCCGGAATTGTTACTAGCCAACCTTAATGATACGAGGTTATTTGTCAATCACCAAGGCGACATTGCTATATATATATGTGTATGAGGAAGTATCTCAGATGAAACGTTTCAAATTCTACAACAATTTATTCCCTTTTGAAAATGATCACTATTATTTCTCAAAGTGAAGAGGTAGCATTCTTAAATGTAGCAACGAATTGTTAAGACCATTTGTGGAATATTGTGAATTTATTACCTGCACGGTAAAGAGCGTGCCAAAAAAATAAGCATTTGTTCTCATGATTCATTTGAAGAACATTCAATTTATAGATACACTTACGTTCAATAGTACTGCTATTATTGATGGCCACTTTCCGTTCAGTCTTAAACTCGGCTTCACCTTCTTGACAGTGTGACATGATTGCAACAATTTTCTACAATAGAGAATAAAAAGTCACTACTTTGAAGTGTAAATGCATTTATGGTCCTTTATATGAAATATTTTTATTTAATTTTTTTGGTGAAAAACTAAAAGTGATTAGTTATGCCGTAAACTCAAAGAAAGAACAAAACATAAGTTATTTTTCGGTAAAACAAATATAACTTTCATTCTAGTCAAGTTATTACATGCATCAGCAACATTAGACAGTGGGTAATTTAGTAAGAATGTCTTGTTTAATAGATTGCTAATATAGAACTGCCAAAATTAAATCATAAATATTAAACTATAACCACAATGCTTGGCCATTTGTTACCCATTGTGTAATTTAACGGCAGTTTCGAAGAGCGCAGAGATATCTTGTCTTACTTAAATGAAATAGAAATAATTACCGCAATTTGACAACTGACTTAATTTTTTGAAATATTTATATCAATTTATAAGATAAACAGCGCATTCTAACCACTGTAATTACTAATACATGTAATGTTGAGGGAAATATATTATTTTATCTACGAAACTATGACATGTATAGAGTGCACCCTTAGTATTTGGTGTGCAGATACATGTATTATCATTGGTACATCCTATTCCCATGAACATTTAATTGGCATTGCCACTTCAATCATTGAATGAGTGAATGATTGTCTATTTGTCATGAACCACTGATGTTTAGTGAATGACAGTTTGTATGCAGTTGTATTTGCATTTACAAGTCTCGTTTCCATATCTATTATAAGCCAAGGGTATTGGTAAGTTAAAGCAGTTTTATAATTCATTGACATTTCAAATTTCCTTTAATGTTATTTGGTCCTGCACATTCAGTTATGGCTCATTGTCTATATTTTTCAAAGTAAACATGTTTAAATACATCCATTTTCATTTTAACATTTGCATGGGTTGCGCGCTCGCAAACATTTTTATTTCCGCTTTGCACATTTTTGAGGAGGGGTTGTCATTCTGTATTTGGATGTCCGAAGTCGGAAACCTGTTATTAGTGGTTGTCTTTTGTTGCTGTCTGTCATATTTATTTTCGTTTATTGTAGTATGCTCAATCATGCCGTTTGTTTTCCTCTTTTAAATTGATTCGCGTTTTATAATGCCTCGTCCTTTTATAAATTACTATGCGGTATAGGTTTTGCTCATTGCCGAAGGACGTATGGTGACATACAGCATATGTTTTATTCCAAATTAATGGGCACACAACGATCAACAAGAGATTATAACTACAAATAATTAAACTTGTACAGAAGAATAATACTATTAAAATGAAAGTATTACTTGATTGATAGAAAATTTATAAACAAATTATAGTTACCAGGTTTAAAATTGCGTACGTAAAACGCGTTTACATAACCAGACAATTTGAATAATAAAGCAATTACATACATGTATGTTATTTATAATGAATGCGTCTGCACATGTTGTATGATTCGATAACATTTGCACAAAAGTATTACACATGTTTACATGTGTACATATAATTACTATACTATATATCAAAATATTAATTTTCGCGAACCACTTAGGTCACGGAAATTCCAAAATATGGCATCAGTAAGGAGAGTTGTGCAAATAATGTGAATACACAGAACCCCCATCCGAATTATCTCTAGCCGAAAATATTTATCTTTTTCTATTTTATATGTACTAACAATATTCAATTTTTCTATAATTTCGATTAAAATATTACAAAATCTGAGTAAAAATCGATCGAATGCCCCAAATAAACATTGTCTGATTGGTTGAAGTACTGTGGCATCGATGCTTAGAATAATAAGCCTCGATGTAAAGCACACGCTTCACAGGAATAAGGAGAGTTTTACAAATAATGTGAATACACAGATCCTCCATCCTATTTATATTTTGCTGGAAATGTTGCAGTGTTCATCATTTCTGTTTTGATTCTGCTCACAACATTCCATTTTTTCTATAATTCCGATTTAAATGTGTGGAGCCCGCAATAAAAATAGATGGCCTCAATCACGCAAAAAAAATCCATTAATCATGTTGTACTTTGCTACCAGTCGGAAATACTCGGCCTTTCTGGTTGCACGAAGTGAATAGCCGAGTAGTTCCGATTGACGATGTTACATAAGCCAAATCACACATACAGATCTTTGCGCTCAAATGTAATTCTTGGTGAAGTATACAGGTAACTTCGTTTACGAAAATTTATACACACTTTTTCATTAACATATTACCAGACTTTTGCATATTCACGTTTTTTGATTCTGAACTGTAGTCGAATTCAATTCTGTACATTTTTTTTTACGTGAAGCGATAGGAGTAAGAATATTTTTTCGCGCCAATTTAAGCAGCTTCATCACCATCAACAAAATTATTTATTGTTATTTTCGTGAAATTTTAGTCATATAGTTTATCAATTAGAGAATTTTTGGTAAGTATTACATATTCATGTTAAGGTTCTACTGATGTGCTTCTCTAGACCTTTTTGACGTTCCGTTTTATCCCATTTATCTCAATACTACATGTATCTCCGACAGAAATGTCAACTCGACCTATTCGTGTCGAAAGTGAAAATCGCATCTATTTGATGAAATAATTTCTACTTCAACGGTTCATGCATTATTTTTGTTTTATTTGATAACCAATCACATTCACGTTGCATGTTTGCATGAAAATGGTTATGTATTAGTGAATTGTAAGGGCGATGCAACATGCGAGGTCAGTGCGCGATCACGTGACATTATTATTTGTAAACAAACATGCTCCCCGTGTAACACGTGTCTGAATTATCCTTTCAAAGTGTTATGAATCTTTCAATCACTATTTTATGATATATTTCTTTTTGTTTTTAGGTCTGCATATCAGTATAGTCCAAGTGAATTAGGTCCGTGTAACACTTATCAATTCAAAGTTTTAAAAAGTTTTGAAATTTTAGATTTTTGGAATTTTGATCAAAGTTTTAAAATATCAAAATTTCAAATTGTGTTAAAGTTTTAAAATTTTGAAATTTTAACCAAATCATTAAAATATCAAAATTCTAAATATCGTTTATAAATTTGATATTTAAGAAACTTGATCAAACTTTTAAAATACTAAACCTAATGTGCAATTTTGATTATTTCACTTTTTGAAAGTTTAATTTTTTAAATGTTTGCTGAAAATATCAAAAATATAAAGGGGCGACAAGAGGGGTACCTGTAATCACTGATGTAAACACGGCTCTGATAAGAACTATTCTTAGTTATAAATAAATAGCATGAAATATATCAAATCATTCTTAATAACAAAATAAATAATGAAAAGAAGAAGTCGGGTTTTTTTTATGAAACATATTAGACATCACATGGGATAACAGTATCCTGAAATTTTAAGGTTGTGCATCTATCAAAAAATATATATAATTAAACCTATTTAAACCGGACTCAACTACGTTGATTTAAATCTCTTATATAAGGTTATCGTTTGAGATAAATAATTCAAAGCTATTTTGTGTTCCCAGTGCCCAACATTTAGAAGTATCAGTGAAAAATAACCAACTCGCAGTAAACCATATAGTATTATTCGCCTTTTTGACGTTCCTGATGAAGGTAGATCCAGAAAAAGCGCCTCGGTGGGCTGGCATACAACTTAAAACGTTTTCCTTTATTGTCTATCGATTGCATGATGATAATATATTGCCTTTTATGATGTATTTCAGTTCCAAGAAATGACACGGAAGGAATTTCAATACTTAAATATAGCGTCGCAATAAAAGTTTTGCTAGGCGTATTTCAGCTGGCCCCTAGACAAAAAAGTGTACTGGTTCAGCGATTATAGACGTAATACTAAACTCCGAATCATAACAATGAACTAAAATCAAAATCATACAAGACTTAGAAGGACAGAGGCTCCTGGATTGGGACAGGCGCACAAATGCGGCGGGGTTTAACATGTTCCGTGAGATCACAACCCTCCCCTATACTTCTAGCCAATAAAGAATGAAAAACACACAGTAATACGAACAGTAAAACGCACTTCAATAGGAAATACAAGTCCTATGTCAGAATAGGAAACAAACTAAGAAACTAATAAACATGCATGACAATGATAATAAAATAACAAAGGACTACTATACATAAGGCTAGCATTTACTGTCATACGCCAGCTCCAGACCTCAATTAAACTAATTGAAAGGTTTTATATGTCCTCATTATGCACACTCTCTCCCTGTTGCATTTATTGCTAATTTGTTCCAGAACATTCATGAAATATTTGTCACTGGCAACAACAAAAAATCGATAATTTAAAATAGGTTGTTTACATACAAATTACGAAGAAACGTAAGATTCAACTTCCGAGGACAAAGTTGCCCTTATAGATGGCTTTAAATATGTTTTAACTTCACTTTGGTCAAACACCTCTTTAATTGTTTCGTACTTATTTTGCTTGAATTTCAAATTTCACTTTCAGCGTTACGTATGCGAATTCTTTACTTCAAATTCTGCGTTTAACATTGTACTGGTTTTTCGAGAGTGACATTGGTGTATGGCCAAAAATGGAAAAAACCCATCATGCAGCTGACAGTGTGGCTTCTCTTTGCACGCCCTATTCTGACTGAGTGTACATGTGAACTTTTAGTTTGCTTAAAGTCGATTGTCGTACGATAACTTCAAATATAAATACCCAAATAACAAAATGCAAATACGGGACAGGAATATCCTTTAATACAAAAAAAATCTATTCCTACTTTTTACTATAATAAAACAGTGGTTGATTTAGAACCTATAATGGAGCTACGTGTATGATAACCAGTCCAAACGTTGTCTTTAAGGTAGCAACCATGTAACTTTAAAAGTGGGGTGAGGTTGTTTTGTCGAAGCGCTAACAATTTTATTAAGTTTTTCATCGCCATTAATCAACTTGTCTGGTTCAAAATTTAACACTAAAAGGCATGGATAATTTTTCTTTTGTCCTCTTCTGGCACAGAATATTATATCATCAAATTAGGGATCAGAATATTTTAATGTACCAATATCGAAGCCCCTAGTGGTAGTATCAAGTAAAAAAACAGGGACTATCTAAATATTGGTTCCACAGACGATTACCATTTATCACTGATAAAAACTTTTGAACACAATTTTCAACTTTCAAAATGCCGACATCTACAACTGGATAGATGTGTGCTTAATGTAGTACAGCGACAACTATTACATAAACATGAATGCAAGTTGGGTGCTTAATGTAGTACAGCGGTAATTATTACATAAATATGAATGCTCGTGAAAATAATTTTTATGGTATACGTTTATATATGATACGAAAGGTTTCAACTTTTACAAAACCAGAGCTATACGTTGGATTTAAAAGTTTACTTTATTTGGCCTTTTCAATTTTATTTGACTTTATTTGCCTTTTTAACTTAATTTGGTTCGAGTGTCAATGATAAGTCTTTTGTAAACGAAACGCGCGTCTGGCGCAAAAAACCGGCAAAATTTATATTCCAGTATCCATCTATGATGAGTTTTTGTAGATACATTGTAACAGTATCTTGGCTCCAATTTGCTGATATTGGATCCTATTACCGTCTTAATTTCAGCGTAAAATGGATTATATTAAAAACCTCCCATACTGTGGACTAGCACAACCTTAAACCATGCATTCAGTATCATGAAGCGCTTTTCTTGATCGACCTCCTTCCGGAACGCTTAAAGCTGGATATTTAGGGCAAACAACTTACAAAGAACAGATAAAAACGTTTAAGATGATCTTTCATTCTGTCCATGAATTGATATATTCTTTAGCCAACATGATTGCAGAAAGTAAGAAGTCGTAAAGCAAAACAGAAAAAAAATGAAATCAAAAGAGATAATACATCGTGTATTGGGCCTTTGTATGGCTTAGAGTTTAGTAGAAAATGAATATACATGCTCAACATAACCATACTATTTGACCTACTGCTAGTTGTTCAGTTTTTACTGTTACTCCTGTTTCTCCTAAAATATGGGTGCTAGAAAAACCAGCAGGTAAAATGGTCAATATCAGAGTCGTACGTCTGGTTTTTAAATGAATTATCTTTTAAGAAATATTAATTTTGTCATCCAATTTTTCACCGCTTTCAACTGTCCATTTTATTTCATACATAAACTTTTAACTATCAGTATGTTTTTAATTGATATTGTTTCGTTTCGTTCCGCTTTTATTTCGTTTCGCTTTTTCAGGTATCCCTCTTATTGTCCCTTTTCTATTTTGATATTTTAAGCAAACATTTAAAAAATCAAACTTTCAAAAAGTGAAATAATCAAAATTGCGCGTTAGGTTTAGTATTTTAAAAGTTTGGTCAAATTTATAAACTATCAAATTTATAAACGATATTTAGAATTTTGATATTTTAATAATTTGGTTAAAATTTCAAAATTTCAAAACTTTAACGCAATTTGAAATTTTGATATTTTAAAACTTTGATCAAAATTCCAAAAATCTAAAATTTCAAAACTTTTTAAAACTTTGAATTGATAAGTGTTACACGGACCGAATTAGTAATAGTTCTGAGTTGTGTTTTTTTTCTTCATAGAATTAGAAGGTAAGTCTACATAAGTTATATTTAACTTAAGTCTAAAAAGATAACTCCACTTTCCCTCTATATTTAAAACCGCATACTAATTTAAACAGCATTTGCTCCCCTTGAACACTAATTTGCCCCTTCCCCATCATTTCCCTTTAAATTTGCGCAAAAGTCATACTTTTAATCCATTTACATTAATGGCCTATTTGTGAATTTACCATCTTTACTGCAATTTTCATATTGAACACATTTGACCATTCAGTATGAGTTCCCACGTTTTTTGTCTTATATGAAGGATGTTAACTTTTTAGGTCATGTTTTCCTAAACACCTTATTGCTATTTGGTTTGAGAACACAATTAATTTGTAGTGCATTTCTTTTAGAACATATATGAAAATTAAAAAAATCCCACCCGCGCTTTCTCAATGAAACTTTTACAGTGTGTTGTACTACTTTTGGGACAAATTATATCAAAATTAAAGAAAACTTCATCGTCTCTAACTCAAAATATGAACAATTTTATCTTTAGGGTGTCTTGAAATCTTTTGACAGCTTCCGAAGTCCTATATTTCAACCTTTTTCACCTGGACTAAATCACTACTTTCTTTTAAATTAGGGACCCAAATTTCTTTACAGTGTAATTTCACCCCCCTACTTACAATTTGAGGCATTAAACATGGATAAATTAATTTGGAAGGGGTATTAAAATTAATGGCAAGTAACCCACTATTAACACTAGGGACTTTATTCGTGAACAACGAAAATCAAGGGACGACAATTGTGGTCTCGAACCATTTGTCTGTCTGGAATGTTAAAACCACAAAATCAGATAGTGATGAAATGCAAGTTTTCAACAATCCCGGAAAGTACGAAAAATACACCTTATCGCTATTTAATCCAATCTGGGAAAGACACTCAAATGTACAACTCCCTGTTTGGGTCATGTGGCTAAAAATAGAGTTTTTTTAGTAGAGAGCTGAGGGAGTAAAAACTTTAGAAAGCGATCATCAAGAAACTTTAAGGGGGTGGCGGGTCTAAATCATTTATATAGGATTTCTCTATATTTTTCTATAAATGAACTTTATATTATAGTTAATAGAAAAATAAAATAAAAAAAAGTGGGGTCACCCTTCATTTGCGTTCATAATCAGTCTTCCAAAGAAGCATACATTTATGTAAAAGTGTTTTTTTGTTGTTGATGTAATAGGAGAAATAAAGTTAATATCGAAATACAATGAAATAAAAAAAGAAACTTATTACAGAAATCGCTCAATTTTTTACAATAATAATAACCGACAAATCTGACAGGAAGTGCAAAAAAAAAAAAAAAAAAATCCCGACCTACCGACCCTGATTTTTTGGCCTTGGAAGCGGGAAACAGACATATATTTTTTTTGGCCTAAAAGTCATCTGGGGCCAACACAAATTTATTGTTTTGAATGATTTTTTTGTACCATATGATAAAGTAACAACTACAAAAGGTAATAAATAAAATTTGTAATGAAAAACAAATGTTTATATTTTTCTGAAAATTTTGTACCCTCGAGGCTCCTTAATATAGTATGATCCACTTTTTTCGAAATTAAAATTGAAGTTTAAAGTTTTTACGGTAAGGGACGACATCAAAAGATCAATGTAAGATAAAAAACTTAATTCAAATAGTTTGGGGGTTGAACTGCTACAAAATTTGGTTATCTGACATTGATTTTTATATATATCCATATGGGTCAATCAGTTTTTCCCAAATTAAGTTAAGAAGGGGGTAGGGGGGGTCAGGGAAAAAACTATGTGAATTAAGTTTTTTATCCTTCATTGAACTTTTGGTGTCGTCCTTAAGTTAAAACAGGTCTCATAAAAAAGTATTGTGCACCAGTGTAAATTTCATGAATTCTTAAATCACATGTATATAAATCATGGACTATAATTCTTTATAGCAATATCTGTTAGCCATTTAGGGGTCTTTTGCATTTAAAGTTCAGATTAAGTGGGTTCATTTTGCGAAAAATGACCTCAATATAAAGGACAATATATATATAGACAATATATAGACTCAAAAAATGGTATATCAAACAGAAGACAAAAAAGGGAAAATATAGTGAATTTTGGAGAATTTATATTATTAAATGTACATGCATTTGAAATATTTAAGATCCATGGTGACCTAGCTACCAGTTTAGAAAACAGTGATTTAAATGCTAGTCTATTAGAGGGATATTTCATTTTCATTGGAAGTAGATATAGAATCTTATTTTATCATGAAGTCCAATTTGAAAATGACTTTGGGGGACGGTTGGGATCCCACTAACATGTTTAACCCCGCCACATTATTTATGTATGTGCCTGTCCCAAGTCAGAAGCCTGTAATTCAGTGGTTGTCGTTTGTTTATGTGTTACATATTTTTTTTTACATATATAAGGCCGTTAGTTTTCTAGCTTGAATTGTTTTACATTGTCTTATCGGGGCCTTTTATAGCTGACTATATATGTGGTATGGGTTTTGCTCATTGTTGAAGGCCGTAGGGTGACCTATAATTGTTAATGTTTGTGTCATTTTGGTCTTTTGTGGATAGTTGTCTCATTGGCAATCATACCACATCTTCTTTTTTTATATTTGGGAATGAAGATGTAGTAAAGGCTGAATGCCAGTTTTAGTCTTATATATGTACTTTAGTCTTACATGTATATAATTACATATATGTATGTGTACATATATCACTGATATAGTGGCAATGATAAATAGACACTGACAAGTCTTCAATGGTGGATTCAGAACTTTTCAGGGGGGGAAGGGGGGGCAGTTATGCTTCAGTGAGTGATTCCCTATATAATCAACCAAATTTTTCCCATAAAAAGGGGGGGGGGGCCCTGGATCCACCTATGGTCTTACAGTAGATAACATTTTATAGTTATGAATATTTTGTCAGTTGACTTAAACTAGATGGAGGTGTGTGTGTTCTTATTTCCAACAGAAGGACACTAAACCTATATCAATATGTGCATGAAGCAAATTGATAGTTGCTAGATACTGAATGATTATACCACAAGAAAGTTTTAACCTGTTCATATATATACTTAAAATACGATAAAAAAATCATGTCTTTTTCAGGACTTCTGAATCCAACCATGTAGTATGGAATGTTCTTGAGATATGGTTTTGGTCGATGGATGTTCACGAAGGACCTGTAGTACAAAGTATATCACTGGATTTAGCTCTTTGTCTAAGTGTATTATTAAATTACTTTGCTTTGAGCTCAGTTCATTGTTATGCAATTCTTTCTTTGTAAAATAAAGACTTGACAGACAACTCTCATGTACTATTTTAATTTGAACCAAACATATTATGTTTGTTCAATTATGTTAAAAAAATGATAAGCTCTATCTAGGCTTATCGATTTCTTAAACTATATTTCATTGTTCATGCTTGAAATTTTTTATACCACAGAAATTTTTGCGGTCCTAAATAGGTATCCTGTCGTCGTCGTCCGAAGACAGATGGTTTCCATATAATAACTTAACTATAAGCAAAAAAAAATAAATAAAATTATAACACAATGTTTATAACCACAAAAGGAAGCTTGGGATTGATTTTGGGGGTTATAGTCCATAAGGTTTAGGTTCCAAAGGTGCCCAAAACAAGCATTAATTTAGTGTCAGTACAAAAAGTTGTGTACAAGTATTTCAATTGCTCTGAAATTGTACCATGAATGTTTAATAACATAAGTAGAAGGTTGGGGTATATTTAAAGGGTTATTGGGGCAAACAGTCGAGGAATTGAGGGCCAAAAACAAGCATGTTTGTAGAGTCGAGACCACAAATTGTCCAGAATGGTTGTTGAATTACCTAAAACCAATGCTTTATGAAATCTTCTTTGAAAATTAGAGTTGTCTTTCTCTGTCCAGAATAGTAGTTTAATCAACTTAAATTAATGCTTTATACAATATACAATGCAAAATTCACTTTACTACCAACTGATAAATTAAAGCAGTCTTTAATAACCATTCAGTGGTTACAAGCACTTTGATTATCATTCTAGGGTTATGCCCTTTTACAAATGGAAACATTGAAGAATTATTTAGTCTTAACTTAAGTTTGTTTTAACTAAATCTAGTGAACCATACCAATAGTAAGCAAATACATATGAAAAAGATGTGGTATGCTTTACTTTCCAATGAGACAGTTCTCCACAAGAGACCAAATGACACAGAAGTTAACAACTATAGGACATAAACAATAAGCAAAGCCAATACCGCATAATCAGCTATAAAAGGCACCGAAATGACAATATAAAACAATTCAAACGAGAAAACTAATGGCCTTATTTATGTTAAAAAAAAATAAACAAAAAACTTATATGTAACACATAAATAAACGACAATCACCGAGTTACAGGCTCCTTATATCATGTTCTCAAATCTAGATATCATCTCCCATATAGAAAAAAAACGTGTGAAAAAATTAATCTATTATGTGTTGCTCTCCTAGATACAAAATGTATCCAAAATCAAAGATGTAGAACATATTCTATCATAATCATTCGGTAACTAGTGTTATTACTGTCTCCTCTATGCCTGTCTTGACATAAAAAAAAATAATTAAATAAATAACAGTTCTAATGCTCAGGTTGGTTGTCACCGTGCAACACAGTTAATAATATAAAAAAGAAGATGTGGTATGATTGCCAATGAGACAACTATCCACAAAAGACCAAAATGACACAGACATTAACAATTACAGGTCACCGCACGGCCTTCAACAATGAGCAAAGCCCATACCGCATATATAGTCAGCTATAAAAGGCCCCGATAAGACAATGTAAAACAATTCAAGCGAGAAAACTAATGTCCTCATTTATGTAAAAAAATTAACGAAAAACAAATATGTAACACATAAACAAACGACAACCAGGCTCCTGACTTGGGACAGGCACATACAAAAATAATGTGGCGGGGTTAAACATGTTAGTGGGACCTAACCTGGGGCAGTGGTATATCAGTACAACATAAGAACAAACTATAAAAATCAGTTAAAAAAGGCTTAACTCATCAGATAGACAAAAAAATAACACCATAAAGGAAAAACATAGAACTCCTTTTGTCATGAGACACTGTCAAACATCCAAACATACTATCCACACTCATCTGTGTCCACACTTGTTACTATTTACTATATATAAAAATATTAATTTTCGCGAACCATTTAGGTCACGGAAATTCCAAAATATGGCATCAGTAAGGAGAGTTGTGCAAATAATGTGAATACACAGAACCCCCATCCAAATTATCTTTAGCTAAAAGTATTCATCATTTTCTATTTTATATGTACCAGCAACATTCCATTTTTCTATAATTTCGATTGAAATATTCCAAAATCTGAGTAAAAATCGATCGAATGCCCCAAATAAACATTGTCTGATTGGTTGAAGTACTGTGGCGTCAATGATTAGCATAATAAGCCTCGATGTAAAGAATAAACCTCGATGTAAAGCACACGCTTCACATGAATAAGGAGAGTTTTACTAATAATGTGAATACACAGATCCTCCATCCTATTTATATTTTGCTGGAAATGTTGCAGTGTTCATCATTTCTGTTTTGATTCTGCTCACAACATTCCATTTTTTCTATAATTCCGATTTAAATATGTGGAACCTGAGACTACTATAACACATGTGTTATAGTAGTCTCAGGTGGAACCCGCAATAAAAATAGATGGCCTCAATCATCTAATGATCATCTAATAGCAACGCAAAAAAATCCGTTACCTTGAGTTCTACGATGTTACATTAGCCTGGGATCCGGCCCAATCTAGCTGCGCGTCGTAAGATAAAGATTAGCCAGGATCCCAGTCTAAATTATGTTACATAAACCAACCAAATCTATCACACATACAGAACTTTGCGCTCAAATGTAATTCTTGGTGAAGTATACGGGTAACTTCGTTTACGAAAACTTATACACACTTTATCATTAACATATTACCTGGCTTTTGCATATGCACGTTTTTTTATTCTGAACTAGTCGAATTCAATTCTATACATTTTTTTTACATGAAGCAATAGGAGTAAGAATATTTATTTAGCGCCAATTTACCAGCATCACAACAAAATTATTTACCGGTATTTTTGTGAAATTTCAGTTCTATATGTTATCAATTAGAGAAATGTTGGTAAGTATTACTTATTTATGTTAAGGTTCTACTGATGTGCTTCTCTAGACCTTTTTGACGGTCCGTTTTATCCCATTTATCTCAATACTATCTCCGATGACAGGAATGTCAACTCGACCTATTCGTGTCGAAAGTGAAAATCCAATCTATTTGATGAAATAATTTCTTCTTCAACGGTTTATGCATTATTTTTGTATTATTTGATAACCAATCACATTCACGTTGCATGTTTGCATGAAAATGGTTATGTACATGTATTAGTGAATTGTAAGGGCGATGCAGCATGCGAGGTCAGTGCGCGATCATGTGACATTATTATTTGTAAACAAACATGCTCCCCGTGTAACACGTCACGTGTCTGAATTATCCTTTCAAAGTGTTATGAATCTTTCAATCACTATTTTATGATATTTTTGTTTTTGTTTTTAGGTTTGCATATCAGTAGTCCAAGTGAATTAGAAATAGTTCCGAGTTGTGTGTGGTTTTTTTTTAATAGTCTATAGAATTAGAAGGTAAGTCTACATAAGTTATATTTACATGTAACTAAAGTCAAAAAAGATGACTCCACTTTCCCTCTATATTTAAAACCCGCTTACCAATTTAAACAGCATTTGCTCCCCTTGAGATCTAATTTGCCCCTTCCCCGTCATTTCCCTTTAAATTTGCTCCAAAGTCATACTTAAAGTCCATTTACATTAACGGCTGATTTGTGATTTTACCATCTTAATTGAAATTTTCATATTGCACACATTTGACCATTCAGTATGAGTTCCCATGTTTTTTGTCTAATATGAAGGAGGTTTTAGGTCATGTTTTCCTAAACACCTTATTGCTATTTGTCTGTCTGGATTGTTAAAACCAGATAGGGATGAAAATGCAAGTTTTCAACAATCCCGGAAATTATACTTTATTTAATTATCGCTATTTAGTCCAATCTGGGAAAAACAGTCATACACTGTATGTACAACTTTCTGTTTGGGTCATGCGACTGAAAATAAAGTTTTTTTTACTAGAGAGCTGAGGGAGGAAAAACTTTAGAAAGCGATCATCAAGAAACTTTAATGGAGTATGATCCACTATTTTTCGAAATTGAAAATTGAAGTAAAAAATTATTTTGTTTAAAGTATTTACAATAAGTTAAAACGGGTCTCATTAAAAAGTATTGTGCATGGTGAATTGTTTCAACGGCCCCCAGATAGCTTCAACTGGATGAAAAAGTTGTGTAATTTTAGAATTTATCCGGTATGGAATATATAGCGATTAGGTATATTGACATCCACGAAAAAATATAGGAAGTAAGATACATGTAACTCCCCTTTAGGTTTTGATAAATATTGGATATGACATTAAGAAGTTATAAAACTTTATTCTTTGAATAGGTTTCTACATAACATGCACGCTTAGTACTGCTTTTTATACGTCCGTCAAAGACGGGACGTATTATGGTATACAAATGTCAGGTGTCCGTCTGTCTGTCCAGCGTAAACATGTGGCACCATAACTTGAACGACTTATCCAAATTTCATGAAACTTAATATAGTTGTTTCTTATGATGGTCACATGATCTGTATACTTTTTGGTGAAAATAAGATTAAAACTTTTTGAGTTACGGCACATTGTAACTTAAACAGGGGGGTGTTTTTTTCACATGTCACACCGTATCTCAAAAACAATTCTTGATAATGGCTTAAAACTTTAAACACTTCTTAGTTACATTAATCTTAATATCTGTATACTTTTTGGTGATGATTCAAAATTTCATATTTGAGTTATTGAGTATTTATCATGTTTTTTCCAAGTCCGGATCCATAATTAGTTTCAAAAACGGGAAGTGTGCCATTTGGCCACAGACCACAATTAATTTCTCTATCATTTCTTTAGAACATTTTGTATCATTAAAAAAATTGCACCATGCACTTTTGTCAAATTTTTTGTTGTGTGTCTTATGTATAGCACTAGTCCAAAAATATATCCAATATTCAGAAAGATTGAAGCAATCACTTTTACAAATTTAGCCAATATACATCCATACCCCTATGGACAAGTCAAGAGATGTTCCATAAACTGTAAATATGAACTTTTTGCACTTGGCCTAATCACTCATTCCATATCAAAATGAGTTTAAATACAACATCCAAAAAATTATTTTACCTCTCATCTTTCATTTCCACGGAATAAAATCTTAAGAAATGAGTGGGGGAGGGAAAGAATAAAAATTAAGGAAAAATACACTCTAATTAAAAGGAACTACATTCGACAAC
Source organism: Mytilus trossulus (assembly GCF_036588685.1). Taxonomy (NCBI): domain Eukaryota; kingdom Metazoa; phylum Mollusca; class Bivalvia; order Mytilida; family Mytilidae; genus Mytilus; species Mytilus trossulus. The sequence goes on along the minus strand of NC_086374.1, from coordinate 16,668,545 downwards.
GAAAAGCGGGGTCATTAATTGTGGTCTTGGGCCAATTGCAATGTTTTTGAAGCAACTGCTGTGCAAATTTCTTGGATTTTAACCTATTTGGAATACCTTTTGACATTAATAAAATGTTTTACTGGCTTTCTATGCAAGAGGAAGGAAGAGAGAAAAAATATTATGTCATTTATCAGAAGCCTGTGTCAAAAACAGGGTCGGTTGATAATTATTATTATTTTTTTTTTGAAAGATCCATTAAAAAAGTTAGGGTCGGGGCTAAAACACAGGGTCGGTCAGGTTACCTGAAACACAGTTCTTTTTTTTCTCGGCCCAAGGAGAGTTGTTCAAATAATGTGAATACACAGAACCCCCATCCAATTACGGTTATTTTTGGAAAACAAATAGTGTGATTTGTCAAATTCAGCTGATTTTTTAATCGTCTTGAAAAAAGTGTACATTTTATGAGGGGGGATAATCCCGAGCTTAAAAACACCCGATCCCGGAGTCCCGATAAAGGTCCTATCCCCCTCTTTTATGGTCATGTCTAAGAATTACTGTTTAATCTTCATTTGGCAAGAATACTTCAATAAGATACCCCCATTTCTACCCTCATACATGTATATGGACAGATCATATGTTATCCTATGTCATTTGAAATTGTGACGCCAGAATGCATTCCCCCCCCCCCCCCCCTTTCTTCATAACCACCATCTTGACCATCTTAAATGAAAAAGTTGAGAGGTAAAACTTGCTTGAAACACGCGTGTCACTCAAACGACTTTATAGTAGTCTCCCTGATCAATTACTTACATCAAAGTCAAAGGATAATTCAAGTTTTAAATCGTAGATTTTTCTTGCCCTTTAAGATTTATTGTCACAACAACAGCTTTCTTTTCTAAACTATCTTTACATGGAGAGGAGACGTCAAAAGAGTTCTTCAAACACGTGAGTCGAAAAGTGGTAAATAACTCCTGTATGTGACATTTAGTGGAAGCCATTCAACCATATCATTTTGTCAAACAATTCAATCAACACCTTTATTAATTAGTCCTTGGTTGTCGATAGCTGTAAATTGCAATCAGCTGATAATTGATTTTCTGTCAAAATCTTAATGACGTCAAGGTGAATTCCGAGTATTAATAATAATGTAATAATGTAATAAGTTTATTGCAAATCAGCATATAATATAAATGCTATAGCATCAACAACATATATAATATAGTAAGCGACATAATATAAATGAAAACAGAAAGCAAAATAATAACACAAAAAAAAAAAAACCCCCAAAAAAAAACAACACCACATATTAAACAGATAGTACCATATATAATCTACTTTATCAGTTGTGACCGTAGTTTCCAGTTTTCATTTAACAAACAACAAAGTTTTAATACCAAAGTCCTTGAACTTGTTTGAATAAGTGATAAACATTTTGACATATTAGGCCAAGAACAATAATATTTAGGCAAAAATCTTAAACGCAGATGTCTATAGGCTGGACAAATCATTACAAAATGATATTCATTTTCAATAGCTTTCATATTGCAACATTGACAAAGTCTTTCATTACGAGGCACATTATTATATCGTCCAGTTTCAATGTTGAGTTTAAGTGAACCACATCTAAGTTGTGCTAAGAGTTTAACATTGACATCAAGAAGTAAATATTTTTCTAAACAAAAGTCAATTTTGAACATTTTCAAAATATCCAATTTTTCACAATCGAACATACTAGAACGCCAGTTTTGTATAAACTGATCATAGAGGCGTAGTTTCAAAACATCATATGAAAAAAATACATTTTCTTGGTTATACCATAAAAAATTATAACCAAGATCATTTAACAAGGTACGAACATTTGACGCCCAGTTTGTTTTACCATTCTCAGCATCATTAACCAACATTTTATATACATCAAATACAATAGGAGGTTTCTTGGTAACAATTTTCAACCAATATTTAAGTATTCTTTGTTTTCTAATAATATACATTGGGAAATGTCCAAGTTCACCGATAACAGCACAAATAGGTGAATTTTTACCAACTTTAAGTACAAATCTACAAAATTTATTATGAACCTGTTCAATGTCCTTGGCATGATGAAACCCCCATATCTCAGAACCGTAGCTTAAGATCGATCCAACAAGACTATCGAACATTTCACATTTCTGTTGAGTTGATATGTACAGCAGCTTAAATGAATTAAAGAGTGACGCAAGAGCTTTATTAGCTTGCTGCGATAGTCTCTCTTGGGTTTGCTGAAATTTTCCGTTATAGTGAAATAAATTCCCTAGGTAAACAAAAGAGTTCACAACTTTGAGCTCGTGCTTGTCATAATACCAACTGTGATTGACTTGTTGCCATCCATTACGAAATACAATTATTTCAGTTTTATCTTTGTTCACTTCAATGTTCCATTTTAAACAATATTTTAGAAGTTTATCAAGAAGTAGCTGCAGTGCCTCTGGTGTTTTACCGAATAAAACTGTATCGTCAGCAAAAAGTAGCAGATGAATCAAAATACCATTCACACAAACGAAGTCGTCGTTGTTACTTGTTTCAAGCTCCTCAGCAATGTCATTGATGAAAAATATAAAAAGAAGAGGTGATAAGGGCTCCCCTTGTTTCACGCCAGAAATATTTTCAAACACTTCCGAAAATTCTCCATCAGTTTTCACACGGAGGCGCACAGTTGCATATATCGACTTTATCATAGTAATTGTTTTGCTACTTATTCCAGAGTTAAAAAGCTTATACCATAATATTCGTCTGTCTACATTGTCAAACGCTTTACAGAAATCAACAAATGCACAGAATAGTTTTTCTTTATTTTGTAAAGTATGAGAAATAATACCATGAAGCACGAAAATTGCATCAATTGTTGATTTATTCGGTCGGAATCCAAATTGGTTTGCTAATAGCTTTTCGTTCTCTTCAGCCCACGTTATAAGACGTTTGTTCAAAATATAAGTAAAAAGTTTGGAAAATATACTGACAAGTATGATTGGTCTATAATTATTTGGGTTTGACAGGTCCCCTTTTTTCGGCACAGAAATAACAATTCCATCACTCCAATTTTCAGGGTAATAACCATTATCGAACAGAAAGTTAAAAAGCGTCAGTAGAATAGGCACAAAAAGTTCGGAATCGGACATGAACATTTCTCCTATGATTTTATCGAATCCTGGACTTTTACCCATGCGAAGGTTTTTAAGTGCGTCTTTAATTTCGCAATCTGTGATAGCGCAGTCAAGTTCTTCAATAGTAAGATTATTCACACATGGATCGTTAATTAATTTTCTAATATCTGACGATACTTCTTTTTGATCACCACCCAAAACGGCTTTAAAGTGCTTGTACATACTGTCCGCATCAACTTTACACGATGATTTAGTTTTTCGTCTAATTTTTGACCAAAATGCTTTTGGTTCCGTTTTTGCCAGTTTGCACAATTCAATACCTTTCGATTTTTTATATTGAAATTTAGCAGAACGTTTAGTCTTGTTATATTTTGTTCGTGCCTGTATATATAATTGTTTGTTTGTTTCATTTCCATTACGTAAAAAAGTATTACGAACTGAATTAAACTGAGCTTTCTCAAATTTACATCTTTGGTTGAACCACTCATTATGTTTTACTGTCTGATTAAATTCCTTTTCATGGGTCAATCTTGAACTACCGAACACCTCAAACGCACAATTATAAATAATATCCGTTAAAGAATTTACCGCCGAGTTTGCATCACCAACTTGTTGTAGATTTTCCACAATCTCCGTCATAACGTTCTTGTGCAAGTTCAATTTAGTTTTATATTCTTCCACTTTATCTTTTTCCCATTTTATAAAGCTGGATACTTTTGGCAAATTTTCTTCTGTAGCAGTTTTGATACCAACTTCAAACACAAGGGGTGAATGGTCTGAAAATTCATTAATATTAAGAATGTCAAAGTTTGAAATTTTATCATAATCATTTGGTGAAGCCAACATATAGTCAATTAAACTGCGACCATTAGGTGAACAAAATGTAAATTTTCCATCTCGATCATTTCCAAGTCTTCCATTGCAAATTGTTAGACCAGTGTTATAGCACAGTTGTATAAGCAATTTACCAAATCGGTTAGCAATAGTATCCAACGAACAACGAGTTGGGATATTGGGAACTTCATCATGCCACATAACATCAGTGTACCTATCTAGATCAGTATTGTCTGATAAGTTAAAGTCAGAGAAACTCGAAAAAAGTAAATAAACAAGAAGGAGGAAAATAAATCTTTCTATATATTTCTTTCGCCAAATTCTTCAGCAAATGACGAATTTTTATCGCCACAAGTATTATTTTTTCGCAAATTGGGAAAATGGGGACCGCCAGCGGAAACCCTGTGTGAGGACACCCTATCAAGCTTGTGCTCGTGTTGTGTTATTACATTTTTAGTATGCTGAAAAATACCAACATTAGAAAAATAAACAAATAATCGATATTGTAAAATATCATTGGTTGAAGAGCCAATGATTTACATACATGTATATACATAAATATATCATCCATAAAATACAACTAATTTAATTTACACCACATGTACAACTGTTGGAAAAAACCTTTATGTCTATCATGTATATAACTTATCTCATTCTAGTCCATTCAACTGACAGAATCAGTGTAAATTTCACGAATTGGGGTTCTTTGATATGGTGAGTCTTAACATGTACTTAGATTTTGATAATGGGCCCAGTTTTCAAGTTGGTCCAAATCTGGGTCAAAAATTATTATACTAAGTATTGTGCAATAGCAAGAAATTTTCAATTGTGCAGTATTCTGCAATAGCAAGAAATCTTCATTTGCACAGTATTGTTCAATAGCAAGAAAGTTCAATTGCACAGTATTGCACAATAGCAAGAAATCTCCAATTGCACAGTATTGTGCAATAGCAAGAAATTTTTAATTGCACAGTATTGCACAATAGCAAGAAATATTCAATTGCACAGGATTGTCCCTTTTTCAAATTGGTCTACATTAAGATCCAAAGGGTCAAAAATTGAACTTTGTTTCATTTCAACAAAAATTGAATTCTTCGGATTCAAACGCATTGATCTCAGGAATTTCTTCACTGTTGTTCCCTCAATAACTGTATTAAACAGTTTCTAATCATTATTCATTCGAAACCATTTTATTATACCAATGTCTCACACACAACATAATATAGTATACTGTTGTCTATCAGTCCATCATCCACACTTCAAACAATAACTAGAAAACACTTCCCCCTACTTTCAAAAAAAAATGTTGAAATGTTTATATCTATTGACATAAGCTCCACATCGATTTTATAAATTTTAGAATTTTCATTTCCATGTTATGAAGAGAGATTTTATCCTTAAAAAAGAGACAATTTTCCAATTTTGAACAATAACACAAAAATACATCCATCACCTTTAATTAAACTTTGGTGAATTGTTTACACTATTGACCTTAGGTCCCTTTTGATTGTAATAAATTTCAGATTATACATTTTTGTGTTATGAATTTTTATATATGCTAAAAAAAAGAAGGGATTTTATAGTTTTTGGACACCTATAAGTGCAGGAGTTTCTGGCTACATTGAAAACCCATTGGAGGCCTTCAGCTGTTGTCTACTCTATGGTTGGGTTGTTGTCACTTTGACACTTTCCTCATTTCCCATCTCAATTATTCACATAAACACTTCCACATCATTTTATAAAACTTGGGTGAACTGTCTAAGTCTGTTGACTTCAGCTACATTCCAAAATTTAAAACAAGATTAACAACTACAGGTCCCCAAATAGCCTTCAACAATGACAAAAGCTCATACAGCACAGTCAGCTATAAAAGACCTTAAAATGACAAATATAAAACAAATGAAATGAGAAAACAAATAGACTAATAATTGTACAAAACAAAATAGTTCAACCTTTAAGCAAGCTTAAAAGGAATCAAGACATATCATGTGCTTACAGTGCAGCTATTTATTAACAAACTCCATATTCAAACACTCAAACAACTAATCCACAGAGAGGGGTGGTAGTTGAAGCCCCCCCCCTTTTATCAGTGAATGCATTTGAATGAAGACATGTACACATCAACTCAATTTGTTAATACACATTTCCAGTCTAGCTTTCAATACATTTGTAACGACCTTTAACCCCACTGACAATTTGCGTCTGTGTCCATACTTGTTCTATTTTATAATATATGTAAGAAATCGATTATACAAAAATATAGTTGAGTGTGTCACGTCTGTTCTAGTGAAATTTTATCCCCTGGACTATCATATCTTTAACGTAACGGTACCCAAATTGCACCGAGTACCCAAATTGCTTCTATTTTTGAAAAATAGAAGCAAAAATCTTACAAGATTTCATAGAGACTAAACAATTTGTACTTATATGATTTGATACTATGCACGTCTTTCAACATAGGTAAAAATATTTAGATATACACAAAATGTTCACAGTATTTATCAACAGGTGAAAGGTTTACTGAAAAAGCAAAATGTACGGAAACGTCACCATGCGACGTCAACAAAACTTGATGTTCATCTTTTTAAAATAAACAAATACAATATGTTACAAGTATTCATTTCTTTAAAAATGAAAAGTAAGCATGGACTAATATCCAATTGTTCAAAAATATTTGAAGAAATTAAACAAAAGCTCTGTTATTTGACTTTTGACGATGCAAACTTAAGCATGGATGCAATTTGGGTACTCCTCATTACAGAATCATTCAATTTGATGTTTTGGAGGTCAGTTCAGACCAATTTTTCTATGATTCCATATGGATTCAAAATTAAATTGGTGAAACCATATAGTAAATAATGATACATCTACAAAATAAATACATAATGAAAACTTTTGTCTGAAATAAAATAAACGAAGGTTAAAAAACTGTCAAAATAGGTGCAGTTTGGGTACCGTCACGTTATATATATATCACTAGTCCAAATAATTATGACGTTTGGCAAGGCTATTTTTATTTTTTTTCTGGGACGCCTTCCTACAACGTCGTAGGAAGGCGTCCCAGAAAAAAAAATAAAATAGCCTTGCCAGACGTCATAACTATTTGGACTAATATATCACATAAAGTTATTTTTCGGTATACAAATAAAGATAAGTGTTACTTACAAGTATACGTCTGATTATAAGAAATCCAGCCAAATACATCTATTAATCTACAAGATGTAAATAAAACACATGTCTCATTCTACTTTCGTTTTAACCTGATTTAAAATACACAAATTTTCTGTAAACTAAAATATTACGTCATAAAGTCATGTAGGATCGTGTTTCCTAGGTCATTTATCTTTCAACGATTATGCTTACCAAGTAAATATAAAATGGGAAATCCTCCTTATGAATGAAAATCAATACTTAAAGGATCACATATGGGAATTTAAAAGTGGGCATATTCGGAATATTGTATATATATATATATTTACAATAACAGAGTGTAGATAACAATGAATTCATTACATGTTCGAGGGTGTGGTAGGGTTTTTACAGAATTAAAAATAATTGGGAGAAAATATAAAGAGAGAAAAAATAGGCAAAATAGACCCCAAAAAATTAAAGAATAGAAATAATGAGGTGCTACAGTATATGAAATAGAGAATAATGGGCTAAAGGTATAAGGAATACATGTAAACCTAAACATTTAAAGAATACAGAAATGACAACATAAAGGACCCAAGTCCAGACCATCACGTATAACTATACTGTAATGAGACACCAACCTAACATAAAATCAAGAGGCTGGTTTATGTGACGGGGTCTTGTTAGGGTTTACAGAATATGCAATAATGGATCAAAAATACAAAATAAGAATAGAAAAAAAGGCCAAACGGGCCGATAAAAACATAATTAAGTATAAAGGGCAAAATAAATAAACATTAGAGAAAAATGGCCTCAAACATTATGAGGAATTCTCCCACCTCTCGCTCAATAATATGGATAACTTTATGTTAAAGTGGTTTAAAATTCTGTTTGACAGCTTCAGAAATAATTATTTTGTACCTTTTCCGATTAGACTAAATCCCAACGTTAATAACTGCTAGCCGGGAAAATAGAAAAAATAATGATTAACTGTCGTCACAATAATTTTATCGCGTCGGGCACAGAGCAGGTGATTTGGTGCCACGGTATATATACGTATCTCAGTAACATGAGTTCGAATCCCGGCGAGGGAAGAACAACACAAATTTGCGAAAACATTTACAGATCTAACATCGTTGGGCTGATGTTAAGACGAATTATATATACCGAATGTATGTTCATCCTTGTATCAACATCACTGCTGGTGATGGATACAATTTGTTGTAGAGTCGTCACTGGCTCAGACGTACTTATTCTCATAATAATTTTTGCGTTATATTTGCTTTCGGGTTTATATGATCCGTTCATCCTATTTCGACTCTTTCAAAGTTCAAGAGTCTATCCTAAATTGAGGTAAATTATATGGCCTTCAAAATACTGTTTTGATTCCTAACATCACTGAAGAGAAACGAATATGGTGTACTAATTTATGCATCTCATGTTTGTGGCATAACACTAATCTTTACCCCAAGTTTCTTGTTTTCTGTTTGGTATGAAATTAATATTAAAAGATCCATTTTGTTACATCTTGTGATCAATTTTTGGCAATCGCCAATGGCAGCACGGTCAACACGGTTTAAGAATTTTAGTAGTTCGAATTGTTAGTCAAATGCGTTTTGTTAAAATATGCATTTTCACTTTTTAGGTCATTTGGAAAATGTTGTTTGTGCTGTGTTGAGACCCCACTACCAAGAAATTTGTTTTGTATGCACACAAACACAAATTGTGGTTTTATAAAACGCAATCATACTAGAATTGAACGTTATATTTTATAGCGGATGTGGTCTAGTGGTCTAGAGATATAAGGTATAATTCGATTGATGCTGTAGTGACTCAAATGTTCTAAACCAACTGAGGGACGGACAAAAATTTGCAGTATAAAAATCGAACTCTAATACTGTTGCGTTCAATTTTCAGACTTTTATAAGTTTTTGTATTTACCCTGTATCTAAAAAAACTGAGATCCAGGGGCATATATATTGTATAGTTGTCACTTACTTAGACTTGTTTGCAAGATATACTTATTCCCTTTATGACTGTATAATGAATTGAATCCCTATCTCATACGGTATTAAAAAAAATGTTGTGTTAGATTAAGAACAAATAAAAGTACATTGTGTATAAATAATATTATAAACTATATACACACGCTTAAATACATATCTTATGTCTATCTCTAGATTCACCTTACGTGACAAGGTAACACTACGACTATTGAAGTTATATTTTATAACGGATGTGGTCGAGTGGTTTAGAGCGCTTGACACGAGGCTAAGCGATTGGTACTTTAGTGTATCAAAGGTGTGAGTTCGAATCCTGCTGAGTGACAAACAAAAATTTGTCAGCATAACAATCCAACTCTTACACGAGGTTGACTGCTGCAAGGCCAGAAATTTTCCCTTTCAAAACCTTCTATACCGATATTCCCGTCTATTATTTCTGTCGACCAACTCTGCAGCTCCTACCTATAAGATGTATTCTTGATTGTCTCTTGTTCCGAATATACATGAAATATTTTTCACTGAAAGCTAAGCCGACAACACGCAACCATTTTCAAAGCGTATTTTCTTTAGGGACTTTTGAGGAGAAGTATATAACCCCGTAAGCTTCAGTACGGGTTACATTAAAGTCTGCTCGTCTATTATCGGCACTGTGGCTGCTTTTAACGCAAGACCGTATACAGTATCAACAAAATTAACAAGTGTACAGTTTGAAAGCTAGGGAAAGACTGCACGAGCAACAGTTTACAAAATATACAATAATTCATTAATCCCAAGTTAAGGATCTCTAAAACATTATAAAAGGTTCTCATAAAATATATCTGTCTTTGTCAATCATAAACGGATTATTGTCCTTCGGCTAAACTTAGAAAAATAGAGATAGAATGCTTCCGAGTTTTGTAGTTCGAGTGTAAAATACATGTACTATCTTTCGCACTTTTGACAGCCATCGGATTAAGTTGTAAAGTAGTGATTCTATATCTTTGGGTATTTAAAATAAAGAAACTTTATAATTAAGAATAAAGACATATTTAAAACAAAAAAATATTCATTGTAAAACGAGAGTTCGTATAAATATTCAATTAAAAACGAGGGTTCATATAGATATTCAATTCAAAACGAGAGTTCATATAAATCCCTTTTTTCAAATTATGGTAAAAATTCCCAATGTCACTTTTCTTCCTATTATACATATACATGTATGTCAAAAGTAGATATTAGATGAAAGCAAGAAATACAAATCTAATACGTATTGTAAGAAAAGACAGAGGTCAACTTAATACATTTTCCATTTCCGTTCTCAAAGTTTATTATATATTACCGACATTGATGATACATGTATAATTATAAATACGATAGCTCAAACCACTATGTAAGATGTAAAAGGTACAAGAAAAGAAGCCAAAACTAACCAGTGATCCCAATAACATACTATTGTTGGATATGAAAACACTGTTTCTATGCTTTTCCCTCTTTTTATGGTCATCAATTAAGTAAAGAAGGCTTGGTTAAAATTTTCAAATGAATTTGAGATGATGCTTTTAAAGCACATATCTTAATTCCGTAAAGTCAATACAGTCTATAACAAGAGGCTGTCAGAGCGACAGCAAACCGGATTTATTAATGTCTATTCGTGTCCTGGCATTTTTCAATATCATAAGAACCATAACTGATGAACGGTGAAAGTGAAAACCATCAATATCCGACTTGACCTTCATTTTGTCATCAGAAACTGTTACAACATATTAAAATTTGAAAAGCTTTGGTTGAATGGCTCATGAGTATATGCAACAACATAAATGGTAACATGATTTTTCAATTTTTCAAGAACCAGAACTCCAGAACCGTAAAAGTGAAAATCGTCATTATTAAACTTGACATCCATTTTGTTGCCAGTAACAACATATTTAAATTTTAAAAGCTTTGGTTGAACGGTTCATGAGTTAATGCACGTACAAATTTTTGCATCCGGCCGCTCGACCGCCCGCTCGACCGCCCGCCCGCCGTACATCCCCAACTCAATAACCGACATTTTTGTCCCTAAAATCAGGTTAAAAATGTTTACCCGAATAAGTAAGTGGTTACAGTTTGCTGCTCTACAATGCCTTGCGAGTGGGAGGATCACAGATAAGGACTGAATAGCATATTTGCATATTCCCGTATTTGACCCTGTAATTAGAGATCCCTTTTTCAGTTGTCATTAGGGACATTAATTTTCATTTATAATGGAGATCTAGCAGAACGAGCAAATTTACCTGCGCGTAATTTGAGTAATATTTAAGGCTTTCATATCTTTTAATTACATTAACTTGTTGTTAATCTGAACACTTTTGACATCAGAAATTATTTTTAATGAAAAATTAATTCAATCGCCGATACATCACTTTCAAAAGATTCATTAAACATTGCATCGGCAAAAGCCATTTTTTTCCTGTATGGAATCAGTCTACGATTTACAAAGATAAGCAATAATAAGATAAGTCAGATTGCTGCTGGACATACATTCGACTTCCACACATATAATAGTATTAGCTTTTGTTTTATGAAACAGTTGCATAAATACGTATTAGTATATACTAATTAAAAGGCTTGTCGGAATAACATCTGTAAACATGTACAGTTACTCTGTTTCAAACTTTGAACTAAAAAGTACAAGCGAGTATAAACTGATAAACACTCTTTTAATAAACTCAAAATTAAAGTAATGAACAGTGTTGACAAACGCATATTTTGTTCTACGAGGCACATAGGGATATAAAGAACTAAATGGTGGCCCCGTTGCCGGCAATGCTATTTTTAGCAATTATCTCCTAATAAGGCGTTTTCATTAAACTAATTATGGAAAATCTGTTGTTGTCTAATTGAAGCTCTATATCTATTTGTGATTTTACCGCACTCAAATATATATGGTCCCATGGCTTTTCTTGGTGAATTTTGGGGTTTTTCACGATACCTGACGATTTCGCAGAAAATTTTCCCTAATTTTGAGCAACATAAAAAATTTATTTTCGGCATTTCATACTATACATTTTAGGACAAATTTGTGCTTGCATGAAACTTCATTCATAATGCTTTCCAGAAGAAAAATTTATAAAAGATATAACAACCAATCACAGAGAGCCATCTATTTTTATCTCTATGTCATGTTCCCTTCATAAAATGGCTGCGCCCATGTAATTTTATTTGGTACATTGTAACCATAGAGACTAAACATCAAAATCCGAAACTAAAAGAAAAAAAAACACAGCTGACTAGCTTTATTTGACATTATAAAGGCTACAGTAGTATATCACTGTTCAATGTTTAGAATTCGGACCCTTGTTGTGATAACGAGGAAGAATTGACAAATAAAATTTACTGTCTGGCTTTAATTATTCAGTAGGCAATTTATTATTTCATTATTTACTTTTGTTTATGCCCGCGTCACACTGTCCCGATTTTTATATACGATGGACACCCGAATGCGAAAATTGTAAGTTCGTACGAAGTTGGTCCCGATCTCGTTAAAATACAAAAAAGTGACCGAAGCAAGTACGATAAATAACGAAGTCTATACGATGGTGCCGAAATTATATACGATATTAAAAGATGGACATACGAAGATTAACCGAAGACGGGTATTTAAGCTTCATATTTCAGCAGAAGCCTACACGATGGATCACGAAGGCTACACGATGGATTACGAACACTACACGATGAATAACGATGATGGCGCGATGGCCATACGATATCTAAAAGACGTCGTGTACAGCTTACGGTGCATTTAAATTATATGCCGAAAATAAACAAGATAAATAAAGGTAAAATGCATATATGTACATAATACAAGTATACAAACGATCTAAAAATGCGTCCCACCTGTTTAACTTTTTTATGATACGAACAGAAATTCGACAACATATTGTTTCTGTACAAGTCTGCCATGCATGACGGGAAATCGATCTTTTTGTCCAATTCTTTTAAAACATAGTTTATTATCCCCTCGCCTACTACATGTAAGTTGCGTGTAGATATAATTGTTATGGACACTCTAGAACCAAAATGCTCAAAACTTGATATGGTGTTACTCGTTAAGAATATCTTAAGCGCTATTGACTTTAAAGTTTAAAGGTCAAGGTCACAGTGGCAGTTGTAATACAAAGCAATATCACCCTTGTGGACACTCTTAAACCATTATGCTTCAAAAAATTTTAACCACATTTGGTATATTGTTCCTCCTTGTAATGATCTGACATTTGTTTACGTTCATGGTCAAAGGTCAGGGTCATGCAGATGGACTTGTTTTTTCTCCTTTAAATAGCATAATACACAGGAAATTGGTTGCTCATTTTTTTACCTGCTGGTTCTAAAGATAAGATTAAAGGTATTTCCAGTTACTGAATGTTTTGATTGATTTCTAAAAAAAATAGTTTATGTATCAAATATGCATATTCAATTTACCATTTTCTGCATGTGCCATATACAAATATAGTGTCCATATTTGTCCCCAATATGTTACATACGAGGGGATGCCACGCTCGGCATTGCCTTGTTTGAACTGTAAAATGTGTGCACTAGTCTGAATAATCACTCATAATTATGCCCATGTTTACTGATCTGTCTTAAAGGTAAGGTAATGGGTTCGTTGATCCCTTTTATTCAAAAAGAGATCTTTCCAGGAGAATATCATAATGATATAGACAAAAGGAAGGATGTGGGGAAAGCAACAAATGCGACAAAATATGACATATAGAAAACAAAATGGTTATGGATTAAACATTCGTGTGACAACAACTCAGACGATACATAAAAAATCAAAATAATGAAGAAAATATTGGTTTCCCTATATACGTGTACCTGCAGTGTTGGTATACGAGACGCGTTTATGATTTTCATTATGTTACTTGATATGAAAAATTGACAAAATAATATTTTACTTGTAAAAGTAAATCCTGAGCCTGTAATAGCAGCTCTTCTTGGTTCAATTTGAATTAATAGAAACAACGCTGTCGCCTTTCTTGTTCTCATAAAATCATATCGTATTAGACTGACCAGTGCATATCGCGCATGGCACTTTAAATGTATTTTAGCGCGAGAATTAACTTACATTTAGCTGGATTTATTGCCGTCGTAGTTCCATCTTGTCGCCTTCGTACTTTTATTCGATGGCAACACAACGGGATTACGAGGTCTTCACGAAGTCGTGTTGCCATCGTAAGACCTTCAGGTAGCTTCGTGATTCATTCGTGTAGACATCGTAATGTCAAAAATGCCCGATGGAAACGATGGAAACACGAATGCAATACGATGTTCAAAGATGCATTCCCGGTGACATTACGATGGTGAGGATGGTGATACGAACTCAATACGAACCCTCAACATCGGACGCACCTCCGGGGATTTTTTAACATGTTAAAAAATTTAGAACCCTTCCCGAAGTTGTCCCCGAAGGCTTGAAAAAGTGGCCGATGATTAAAGATGGCACTACGAATAGCCCGATCTGGATTCGATCAGTCCCGATTTTGAAAATTTCCAGAATCGTGTTGCCATCGGCGTAAAAATCGGGACAGTGTGACACGGGCATTATGAATTCATAGTGACAATCAAACTTACGAATCAGGATTGTTGTGTATAGTTTAAACATCAATTAAAGAATGTTTCTCATATGGAGAAAAACAAGTTTTTTTAACGTCAAACTGAGGAATTTAGTTTTACATGATTTATCAAAAGTCATAGAGAAGAACTTAGTCATACATATATCAACAAACGTGTTAAGTTGTCAGTTTATTTGTGTTCATAGGCAAATTGTAACAACGCCGGTCTTTCTAGCACAGTTGACTTTTGAGTTCTGACGTTGTTTACCATCTTTTAAATAACCTGTTATACTATTCTTTTATTTGTCTTTATGAATATAACTTTTATTGTTAAGTCTGTTTTTATTGATATAAATTTGACGGCGCTTGGTACTTGTACATCGCGTCATTTTGTTATTGTTCTATGACCATTCTCGTATTCTTGTCTTTCATTTTTGCCAATTTGCTTTGTTTATATGCCTTTGGGTGTTTCTTTAATACATATGACGCGGCTCTGTACTTATACATCCCGTTATTGTGCTGTTGTTAAACTTTTTGGTATGCTTGTCTTAATCTTTTGCTAAAATGCTTTGTTTTTATGCCTTTTTAAGGGTTATTTGATACATTTATGACGTGGCTCTGAACTTCTACATCCTGTGTAATTACTGTAATGGAAAAATTGTGTTTTCTTGTTTTTAATTGTTGTTTATATGCTTGGTCTATATACCATTTTGCACTTCTTTGTTACATATTCGTTTGTTTTATAGTGATTTAGATTATAACAGTGTTGACTGCTGTACCCTTATTTTTGACATTTTTACCTGTTATATAATAAAGAAGTTGTGGTATGATTGCAGGTGATACAACTCTCAACAAGAGACCAAATGACACAGAAATTAAGAACTATAGGTCACCATACGACTGTCAACAATGAGTATTATGTCTGTTTGTTTAGGTCACACATCGTTATCAATATAATGGAATTTGATGCGACTGTCATACAAGTTAGAGGTTTATCTAGCTTTAAAACCAGGAATATGTATATGACAGTTGTCATCTATTTATTTAATGTATTTGAGCTTTTGATTTTTCGATTTGATTAGGGACTTTTAATTTTTTCCTCGGAGTTCAGTATTTCCTGATTTTACTGTTTGCAAGTATTATCATTAACGGTACCAATTTTCAAAAGGAATCACAGCTTTGCATTCCTCAATTTATAATAATTTTTTGTTACAGCAAATTTTTTAAAATAACAAAAAAAAAATCCGTATTTTCATGCCAGTACCCTTCATATCATTCGTGCTGATAAATAAATCTTATGATATTAATTTAATAAATAAAATTTTTACTCTGAAAAAAAGATTTCTAATTATTAAAAACAAGATTTCTAATTATTGAAAAATTATGTTCGTGTCAGCTGATATATTTTACCAATGATTGAAAGATATACTGGAAACAATAACGTAGTAAAACAGAAGTTTAATTCCTACAACTTAATCAATACACAACAATGTGATGTGACTAGACAAACCACATACAACGGAAGCAACACAAACTTATTATATAAGTCGCTTTCAATACGATATTGAACACGGTATATACGGGTAAAGGAAAGTGCTTTCAGTAGTATTGAACTGGCAAACACATAAAGAAAATGGATACAATATCATCTGTTCTCGGACAATTTCAACGTTGAAAGGATATCAACATTTTGTAAAAGAATCAAATCATATCTTGATGGTATACAAGGTAAACATATTTTAATTAAAATACATCAAATGCTCGGTGTTACTAAATAACTCTAAAAGGAGGCTGACATTCAATTCAAACTCGTAAAGAAGAGACAGAATTTGTTCGTTTATATCAAAAATATTTTGATTGAAACTAGTTTTTGGATGTTAAAAATGGAAGATAATAGAATTCCTCAAAAGGTAGACACTCATATAGTTTTACCGATGGAAAAGGTAGAAGAAGAAGACGAATCTTGCAGAGAAAAATGTCATAAAAATATGAAAGAAAATCTTATTTTACTTCTGTTGTTTGGATCCGTTGTTTTTGGATGTGGTTTTGGTTTTATCATACGAGCCTCTACAACAATGACGAAGAGAGAAATAATGTACCTCCAATTTCCAGGAGAAATTTTAATGCGGATGCTGAAAATGTTGATTTTGCCTTTGGTTATCTCAAGTTTGATAGCCGGCATTGCAGGACTTGATGCCAAAGCTTGTGGAAAAATTGGACTTCGTACCATGTTATATTTTGGAGCAACAACTTTTATGGCCGTGGTTTTGGGGATAATTATGGCTGTCACAATTCAACCGGGTAGAGGAGCAAAACGTACAGATCTGGCACGATACGGAAGCACAAAAAAATTACACGCTTCAGATACATTTCTTGATCTCATTAGGTAAGTATTCAAAGTTATAATACCTTTCTACTTAGAACCTACATACACTAACAGGTGGAGGCTTCTATATTATATATTTTGTTTTTCAACAGGAAATGATCTACTCTAGAATATGTCCTCCAACCACTTGATTGTATGGAATATTTTATTCAATTTTGTACAAAGTGTAATGAAACTCACACTGTGAGGGGAAAATTTTTGAAAATATTTATTACTTATATAATATTTTTTTCGTTTGAATTAAATTTGAATCTCTTGTTTAGATTCTTGTTGTTCATATAGCTCAACATATATTGTACACAATTTACACAATCCTGACTTGTAATTGATTCGGTTGAAGCGTTCCTGGTGAAGGTAAATCTAGAAGCATTTCGAGATTTCGGGATTTAGAAAGTAATATAGTGTTTAATTCATTGAATAGCATTTCTTACCAATATTTCCAAACAAGAATCAAAATATTATCTACGGCTACGGGTAGATATCATTAGTTGTTTCAATACTTAAAACATTAAATAAACAACTAAGTATACACAGAGACTTGATGTTCTTTTTACCCTTCAAAATATAAAATCAAAAAAATACTGAACTGAGTAAAATTCAAAACGGAAAGTCCCTAATCAAATGGAAAAATATATAACAAACATCCAACAAACAAATAGACACCAACTGTCATATGCCTGACTCGGTACACACATTTTCTTAAGTAGAATATGGATTAAACCGAGTTTTAAAGCTAGATAAATCTCTCACTTGATGACTTTCTTATACAATTCCATTATATTGACAACGATGTGTAAACAAAACAAACATACACAATACGTAAACATGTACAACAAATTTACCTTTATACACGTGTTTTATACAAGGATAAATAATAAGAAAAATGATAATATTTTAAATAAAACAGTACCAATTTGTCTTCACCAGATGCGCATTTCGACAATACATATCTCTTCAGTGTAGTATTGCAAGTTTCATTGTAATTATTAAATGAAATATCAGTATTTAGTACAAATATAATCTTAAAGCAATTCTACTTCTATCTTATTTTTGGGAAATGGTTTTAGTCATTCAAATGTGACGTCATTTTGTTTTAGTACTGTTTTAGATTTTCATATGTGATTTCATTTTTTGTGCTTTTTTACAATTTCAAATGTGACGTCAGTTTTTGCGTTGAGGCTTTGACTAACTCGACTGTGCATTTTTTTTTGTTGGATTATGTTGGCTTATGAAATGTATCCGGTTTTTTTCTCTGTAATTAGTTAATACTTCAATTTAATCATGTATATCTATTATTTAGTCATTTTTAAAAATCGACTGTTTGCAAAAGTATATATTATAAAAATAATCAGGATGTTTTTATTTCAAGCAAGAGACTCTAGCCGTATTGGGAACGGCTTTTTTAAAACTTTTTTTCAACTTTGTACTTGTTTTTGCTTTCAAACTTTTGTATCATCTTGGCGTCGCTGGTTAGTCTTGTGTGGACAAAACGCACTTCTGACGTATTTAGTTTTAAACCGGGTGCTTTTTGTTAAGCTATTTTTCGTGTTTTTCTTTATCCTATATGTACTCCTATTTATTTGTATTGTAGTCCGGTAATGTTATGTTGTCATTTCAATGTTATATTTAACATTGCCATTAAAGCGGGAAGTTTGGCATGACACAAAACCAGGTTCAATCCACCATTTATTTTTCTTTAAAAATGTCCTGTACCAAGTTAGGAATATGGCCATTGTTATATTATAGTTAGTTTCTGTGTGTGTTAAATTTTAACACTGTGTTTCTGTTGTGTCGTATGTTTCCTCTTATATTAAATTGTGAATTGACATTACTATAAGACGTGTCATGGTACTTTCTATCCCAAATTCATGTATTTAGTTTTGATGTTATATTTGTGTTTGTCTCATGCTTATTTCGTTTCTGTGTGTGTTACACTTTTAATATTGTGTCGTTGTTCTTCTCTTATATTTAATGCGTTCTTCAGTTTTAGTTTGTAACCCGGATTTGTTTTTTTTCTATCGATTTATGAGTTTCGAACAGCGGTATACTACTGTTACCTTTATCTAAGTTGAAAAGTTTCTGTGAAAATATCTCAAAGAAAAATTCAAGACTATAAAATATACACGATTTGATACTTATTTTTCCCACGGACTATTATCTTATGAGCTAGCACGTTAAAATTTCTATTTAGCATGTCGGTCTAGAACAGGGAAGTTCATGTTGACCAGCCATCCATTCATCTATAGTTTGTATTATACCGTTAGTATAGGTCACCATACGGTCTTCAACATAAAAAAAACAACAAACTCACAACGTATAGTCAGTTATAAAAAGCAAAGTCTATTATGACAAATATTTCACGAAAAAACAAATACGATTTAAATTTTGGTGCCCTTTATAGCTTGCTGTTCGGTGTGAGCAAAGGCTCCGCGTTGAAGGCCGTACATTGACCTATAATGGTTTACTTTTATAACTTGTTATTTGGATTGAGAGTTGTCTCATTGGCACTCATACTACATCTTTCTATGTCTATCTATACACGAACCAACGATTACCACAGAGTTATAAAGTCATGTCTTTGGAAAAGGTACATAACGAATAGGGCGAAGTTGAATAACCTTATGTGCGCTCATTCCTTTCCTTGACCAGGAATATTGGGATAACATATAAACAACATTTAACAAACGGAAAAAATCAGATGAAGATAGCTTACTCTATTAGATAATTACGGAGCACAAAAAATAACTTTTTACATCAAAACAAAGACACAAAGTACCGATCTAAAAGTATCTATGAATTTCGCGAAATGACGTAATGAAATCAAAACAATCTTTTTTATTGGATGTATATTTCCATGGTCATTAAATATTACTTCCTTCAATATTGGTCCAATAAACGAAAAAGATTATATTTGATTTGAAAAAAAGTCGTGTATCGTTTCTTTTGGTCCTACTATATATAAAAAGGTCAATATTTTGTTTAATTGATAAAACGCTTTTTTGAACTGACAATGATCGACTTTCTACAGTAAACGATTATCGAATTTTTCATTGTTAATTTATCTATTAACTTGAGTGATTTGAATTGCAAAAGCTAAAATATTAAAAAGAAAAATACTTTGGTTTTTCTTGTTGAACCTAACTAAGTTACAAAGCTGCGTATTAAAAAATCATCAAAAAGGATAATCACAAACATACTAAACTCCGAACAAAACTCAAAACGGAATGTCTGTAATCAAATGCCAAACTCAATAGCTGAAATACATCAAACGAATGCCGGTCAACAACTGTCATATTCCTGAATTGGTACAGGCATTTCTTATGTAGAAAATGTTAGATGAAACCTGGTTTTATAGGTAGCTTAACCTCTCACTTGTATGACAGTCGCATAAAATTTCATTATATTATCAATGATTTTTTTAACAAAACAAACAGACATAATAGGTAAAAATGTCAAAAATAGGGGAAAAGCAGTAAACATTGTGCTATTATCTTAATCAGTATAACAACAAACCGAACACTTTCTCAGAAGAAAGGTGTGGTACACGAAGAACAGATTTTTGATTATAAAGATACTTATTGTATTAAATATAATATATAATATATTGTAAAAAGTTGTCAGGATTTCGACCGGTGTTTCGGTAACAAAGGACTATTGTAGTGACAAGAAGAGTTTTGTCTAAATCACTTTTTTTTCAATTAATGATTTAAAGGGAACACTAACATATAGAACATGTTAAAGCAGGTAATTCCAATATGCAATAATCAAAACAAATAGATAAACAAATCAGCATTTTTTTCTCCATTACATTGCAACGTGCACATGTCTACTTATTTTTCTTAAACATCAGACCATTTGATATACAGGACGGTATCGAAGTTTTCAAAAATGTAAGAAAGGATTTCATCCCTTGTTTTCAATGTAAACCACTTGGAAACTTAATAAGATAAAGTTGATAAATTGATTACGTTTACATTGTCTCGCACTATTTCATTTATGTTAAAATCATTGCAACACATATTCTATTAATTTTACCTGTTATACTGATAACATCAGTAATTAGAGTTTTATTATACCATACAGTACAATGCACGTAAAATTAAGTCTGAATTAAGGATGCATATCTTATGAAATCTGTTTGCATCTCACAGTAAAGAAACTCGTTTGGTAAACTAAAAATATCATAATATTGTTATTCGTTCTATGAGTTTGGTTAGTACAATAAACATTCACTATATTTTATCGTTTGAAAAATAGCTGTCGGTCTTTTTTTTCACCGATGTTATTTGATTTTCACATTGGTATCTTATTGCGTTTTTAATAGTTAAGTTGCAAGTCATATGACAAAATCATACTACTTTGTTATCCAGATAGCTTATTGTCTGTAGTTTATGTCGTTCACATTGCTTATTGACAACACAAGACCTAGATAACCCAATATTGGCACCAACATATTCGCATTTTTTTCCAAAAAATACATAACACAAAAGTTTACAAAAAACAAACTCACAAGTTTTTAAACACGAAAGCCCTCAAAGTTCCCCCTTTTCCGACCCAACGGGTGACTGGGGAATAGGTATATGATCACTTTGGTCTTTTCCCGAGGAGCAGCAAAACCATTGCCAAAGTGGGTTGTTCGTTTGATGGGATGATATCAGATTTTGTCTGATATAACCAAGATTAAGTAATTACTTTGTGTTGAGAAGGTCAATGATCTTGAAGCATGCTGTATGATACTGCATTAACTTCAAAAGAAAATATAATCAAGGAATCAATGGCATCCGTGTCAAATAACAATTTATGTTTTTTTTTTGTATTTCGCTACTTAAATGATGATATCTAGTAGCAGTTACTTGCTACTAAATACGATACAAAATATTATACCTAAGGTCCGTACATATAATTCGGCAACCTTGTTTAAAAGATTGTGTTAATATTGTCTGCTTAATGTTTGTTCGTTTAATATTGTGCGATAAGTAAGCGTGATTATATATTATCTTTCAACATTATATTCACACTATACTGACTTCATCTGAAGGAGTGTGTGTTTGTTTTTGTTGCATGGTGGTGTTCCTGTTGTTCCATTGTTTTCCCTTTATAGTTTTGGTTTTTAACCCGGATTTGTTTTTTCTCAATCGATTTATGACTTTTGAACACCGGTATACTACTGTTGCCTTGTAGATCCTCAATGCTCTTCAACTTCGTACTTGTTTGACTTGATGAATATTTTGAAATGAGCGTCACTGATGAGTATTATGTAGACGAAACGTGCGTCTGGCGTACTAAATTATACTTTTATGAGAATAATGTTCCAACTCACTGTGGTTCCCTCTTGGTCTTGAAGGTTTTTTCGTACTTCAGTGCTAAAACGGACTTGACTTTCAAATTTTCGACTTTGAGCGTTGCTAATGAAAGTAAGTAAATGAAAGCATGTCGGGAGGCTACAAATTATAAAGTGTTATTCTCATTTTTCGGTTGTGAATGGTAAGTTAGTCAATTTTTGAAAATGTTCGTGTTCCGTGGTAACTTACTTTCAATGTCAAAGTTCGGCGTTAACATCTCAGGAAATCTTTGGTAGACTAAAAGCACGTCTTGCTTGCATGATGTTCATCCTAGTATCTTTGATGAGTTTATTAGAATTTCATAGTGTAACATCTGTTAGAAAATCAAGGAGAAACGTGCCAAATGTGTTCCATTCATTTGAATTTATTGTGTTTTCCCTAATCGTAAAACCTTTTTCAAACTAAAGATAAATAGATTGCGTTTACAAGTGGAATAGTGTTATTTGTATTTAATTTTTGTTATAAATGCTTAAAAAAATCCCACTTTTTATGTTGTATTTATATTGCTATTGCAGTTATAAATGACAAGTTGTAATAATGTCGTTTAAATAAGTAAGCTTCTTTATCTTCATACATTCGTTTGATGTGTTTGAGCTTTATATTTTGCCATTTGCTGAGGAAAATTCAGTTTAATTTTTTTTTTCGAAGTATGTTTTCTTGTTGTTGCTTTTCATTTTTTCTTACAAGCGAACTATCTGTGACATCACTTAATCATACCAAATTTATCGTCCAATTAATAAAATCTTAGGTTCTAGTCGTTCAACGTCATCACTTCTACAAGAGGTCGTATGGGACTTGACAACTTCTTAACAACTTTCTATCAACAAATTAAGTCGGTTCTTCTATCAATATTTCTTCTTATTACTCGGAATAACGTGCAAGCAGATAATGCATTTTTCATTATATCTTTCATTTCGGATCCGATATTGATCCGGTCGCATCAAATTCATTTATATAAGTTCTTTTCTCGTATCATTGATTAGAGATCAAATAAAAATCTTCTTATTTTTCTGTTTGGCAGTACTTAACGTCATTTTATTGAGTATATTCTTCAATAATTTACGGGCGATGGATCTTTATAAATGAAAAATGACAGTGCCGCGGCACATCATTTCCGGTATTTGAGTTCTAATTTTGAAATATATTTGTGTACCGATGTTAAGGAAATTGCATGACAGGGAGAATAAACTCATGACCGACATTCATTTAGTTATATTTTTCATCAAACATTGATGGATTTTTATATAAAAGTATCAATGCTGTATATGTAAATTGCCATCGTTAAAATAATGAAAAGATCTGTTCGATATTATCCATTGATCATACAACTCTTTTTATTCCTGATTATCTAATTAATCAGCTTATACCAATTTTTGATATAAGAATAATTGACTTTAAAGAAGGGAAAATATTGACATGTACATGTATGTACAATCAAATTTGCATTGGCGGCCATGGTCTAATTTAAAATAATGAATAATTATGCACCTTTGTAAACCATTAAGACATATGTATTGTAAACTGTGTATGTTTTACAGCTTAAAAAAGTTTCGTCAGTGTAAAAAAATGTTTTACATAACCCGTTACACTAGTGTCCTACATTGGTAAATAAACTCATCATAGATACCAGGACTTAATTTAGTACACTCGCCAGACGCGCGTTTCGTCAACAAAAGACACATCAGTGACGCTCGAATCCAAAAAAGTTAAAAAGGCCAAATGAAGTACGAAGTACACCTTACACAACAAAGATCATCTGTGTGACATATATTTACTTGCAGTTTACGTTAGTATCAAATATATTTTTAACGTTTACCAAATCTAAGCTTAAAAGCTTGCATCTCATATTTATCCCAGTGAACTTGAAATCAATGATACTATCGACATCAGAAAATCTGCTGCACTTTGATCTTTTTATCGATATCGACACATATGGATGACGTCAAACTGGACTTTGATACTAACTTACGCGTGATGATTTCAACTTTCCAATTGTCAACATTTCGTTCCTCAGCAATAACATATCCTTTGTCAAAACGGATGGCGCATACCTATCTTAATGACATGCCATGCTCGTGCATGTTCACACTTTACAGTCTTCCTTAGCAGGTGTTTGCTCCTGACCCTAACCCTCCTCCATCAGAGCTATGAGGCTACACTTATGAAATTGACACAGCATAAGTTTAACGGTAACCATCACGAATTGATGACCGATCCAATGTGTTTGTGTCATTTACTAAATCATATCGACATGTTTTGCTCAAGGCCTTTTTTCCGTTGAACATTTGAAGTCCATACTCGAGTGGTTACCATATTGTTATGTATCATGGTTTATAGCCAACGCTATAATGTTTTATTAAAATTATATCTGACTGATAAATTCAACATCACTTACCGGCTTCTTGATGATATTATTCTATGAAATGATATATATATCTCAAAAATATGTTGCCGATATTTACCTAAAGAAACTTACTTCAAATAAATTATTTATAAACAATAATAAATGTCAATTCGATCCTTAGATTAATATTTCAGTTTGACACAGGAATCTATAACCGTATTCAAAAATATACGACAAAGTTGAAAATTGTCATTCCCTATTCTTTTCTTTTTCTTTTTCTTTTCCGAGAGGAGACTTTCTTAGGTAGAAAGATAAGAAGTTAGCAATATCCTTTAACTTTACTTTCTGCTATACAGACGATGTTCTCTCACGAAATAATTCATAATTTGATGACTGTTTTGTCGAATCTATCCCATCGATATAGAGATAAAGGATACAACAGATACAGTTAAGTCTTACTCATATCCTGACTTACATTTAGAAATTGACAATAAGGGTCGGTTGAAAACAAAAATTAACGACAAAAGAGATGATTTCAGCTTCCCAATTGTGAATGTTTCTGTTTGTCGTTTTATGTTTTAGCCATGGCGTTTTCAGTTTATTTTCGATTTATTAGTTTGACTGTCTTTCTGGTATCTTTCGCCCCTCTGTCATATGAGTTGATGCAATTTTACGGTTTAGTATATCCCAACTCGTCCACCCGTGTATCATTACTTTATATTTTTCGAATAATGCAATCAGTTTATAACTTACAAAGTCAGCGAATTCGTTATCACAAATTACTTCTCAGCCTTCTCTTAATTCTTTCATTGATACACATAATTTTGTTGGAAGTTTTGTACCTGTAGAAACGGTGATGTTGTTTATATAGAACGTAATTTATATACAGTCCAAAAAAGCTTAGTAGAACTTTAAAGTAACTTATTCTTTAGATAACCATTCAACAATGTAATGTGTGTGTTACATTTTAACGTTGTGTTTTCGTTGTGTCGTTTGTTTTCTCTTATTTTCGAGTGGGAATTCACATTACTATAAGACGTGTCACGGTACTTATCTATCCAAAATTCATGTATTTGGTTTTGATGTTATGTTTGTAATTCTCATAGGATTTTGTCTAATGCTTAGTCCGTTTCTGTGTGTGTTACATTTTAATGTTGTGTCGTTGTTCTCCTCTTATATTTAATGCGTTTACCTGAGTTTTAGTTTTTTACCCCGATTTTGTTTTTTGTCCATGGATTTATGAGTTTTGAATAGCGGTATACTACTGTTGCCTTTATTTAATGAGCTATTTTAATATCACTTTAATCAATACAAAATTTGATTGTATTACCTATAAAGTAAACATTGTTATATAGTAAAACAATGTTTGGACGTTTAGGGGCTTACATTATGTCAGTACTTGTTTATTTTGCATTGCACAGGATGATTTTTCTCTGACAGTTTATGGAGTCTTTATATTAATCCCGTTGGATATGTACTGATTGATATTTAAGTCTAATATGCATGGGGTTTTGTTAGAAGTTAAAAAAAACCGCCAACATATATAGAAACGGGCCATTCGATTACAAATACCATATTGTACCGGACTTGGTACATGCTTTCTTAAGAATGCATCACTGTTGCAGGTAACGAGATAGTTGGACAACCGCTTACAGTTTAAACCCTACCACACTCTGTACATTCATGACTTAAGTAAGGAGCCAATAATTAAATTGTTGTCGATTGTTGCTGTATATTATAAAATTAATATTTAGTTTCGTTGGTTAGTTTCCTCATTTGAATAATTATCATTTGCATTCCGGGGCGTTTTAAATGCTGCTATTCGGTATGGGGTTTACTAAATAATTAATGCCGTTTTGGGACATTTAGTAGCGAAGATTAGCTTAATTGTGTCTCTGTTTGAAATTTGTCTTATTATCAATCATAACACATCTTATTTTTTTTAATGCTTAATGTTCCGACATGACATAACGTAAACCAATCTTAACGAAAAAAACACTGATTTTCAGGATCTTGAACTTGGACATATGCTTAGTCTGCAAAGCTAAATCCTCAACTGGGACATTGTATAACATATTAACAATGTTTTCATAATTTGTTTATATCAAATTTCTAAAACATAAAATACTGTGGATTCATTGGTATTCGTTGGATACCAATTTGCGTGGATTTCGTGGGTACAAGAGAACCACGAATTTATATGTTCAACGAATTACAAATATTCTAAAGGAATATATGCGGACTTTGTTAAAACCACGAAATTAAATATCCACGAATATACAGGTTTTCCTCAAACCACGAAAATTGATATCCACGAAAATAAATGAATCCACAGCAATACTGTGAAAGTACTTTTATTCGTGGGGTACCAATTTTCGTGGTTTTCGTGGATGACTTTATCCACGAATTTAAGTGTCCAACGAAATAAAACAACCATTGTCAAAATCAAGACATGGAAAGATCCACATCGGTATGTTTGACCACTGATATAATCTAGAGAATATATTGAATAACGCCAAATCTGAGAATACTTTAATAGCAGTCACAGAACTACAACCGCAAGCAGGATTATACCTATTTTATCTTTAATAACTTAAACTGTACAACTTTTGATCCTTTAATTCTCATAAAATATATTTTTGATCGATGAAAGTCAGATTTCCGGTAATGATATGCTAGTATGATAAAGTGTTATATCCTCATAGTTCTCGTACACATGTGGAAAAAACAGTTTCATGCTGGGCTTGATTTTTATAAAAATTATTTGACAATTCAAGATACGTTTATAGCATTTGTTTATGTTACTATTTTCAATAAGTGACATGTTTATGGCCTAATTGACACCTTTGATGGTTTTTTAATCTGTTGATCACTTTATCATGGGTTAATAAGTGTTATCACTACGATTTACACGGTCAATGTTTACTTTGCAATTTCCTTCAATCCAGACTATTCGAAACCTTTGTTTCTAAAGGCTTTAATTTTTCAATTTTTTTTTTTTGGAAAACAAAAATCCACGAATTTAAAAACCCACGAACATGTAAATATTGCTCAATCCACGAAAATTGATACCCACGAATTAAAGTACTTTCACAGTAGTTAAATATTTTGCTGTACTTGATTCATCCTACAATAGATATAATACCTAAAAACTGAATGTTAAATTTCGTATTAATGATCATGTTTTTTCTTATTTCAGAAATATGTTTCCTGACAACTTGATTGTGTCCTGTTTTACTGGTGTATGTATTTGTATTCATAAGATATTTGTACAATAATATAAGAGCATTTTTTGATTCGTATTAAAACAAATATTTAGTATAATAATTGAAGATTGTTTCCTCTTGCTTTTTTTAAATAACAGACGTACAATTACTATTTGGTTAAGTTTTGTGAACTGCGTTTTGTCTTTTTGGCGGTGTCCTTTTTTGTAATATATTGTTACCATTGTCTGTTTAAAGTCGACGTTTGATTGCCCTTTTGGTTATATCAAACTTTTTTTTTTAACACTTTGCTTTAAAAATTGTAATAATTACACCCAATACTAGTGAATGTTTGCAACATTTGTTTAATTTGTTTAATACAACAGTTAAAGGATTCCTAGAAGGTTTGAAAGACTTAACATTCGAAAAATATGTGCATATATATCAAGATGTAGTAAAAAAATCAATGCAAAGCGGTAACAAAACATGACGAGTTTGTATTAACTAATTCAAGTTCAATTTCATACTATTTTACTGAATTTCCTTTTTAAAGTCAAATATTGTTTTCGTTAATCAATCATTCTTTTAATGATTTCCCTTGATACACAGTTCAATGGAAACAAAGACACTGCTGTCAGTTACTTCGAATCTAATCTAAATGTTAGTTTTACATTACGTTGGTTTTTTTTGGGGAGAAGAATATACACTAATTGATACAACCAAATGCGTATGAAATTGAAATAAAAAAATCGTAATGAATATAAAACAAAAACATGACATTTTGTGTTCATATGATAACTGAAGACCTTTTTCAATGTACTAAAAAGTAAAATCACAAAAATACTGAACTCAGAGGAAAATCAATTTGGAAAGTCCATAATGCAAAATCAAAAAACAAAACGCATCAAAACCGAATGGACAAGAACTATCATATTCCTGACTTGGTACAGGCATTTTCAAATGTAGAAAAAGGTGGATTAAACCTGGTTCTATAGCGCTAACCCTCTCACTTTAATAACAGTCTCATCAAATTCCGCTACATTTACATGATGCGTTAAATAAACAGTCACAATTAATAAAATAGTCAAAATATGGGTACATCAGTCATCATCGTATAACAAGTTTAACAGGAACAATTTAACAGGACACAAAAACATCTACTATCTACGAACACATGGATTGATTTGAGTGTCTGACGTCAGAAAAATTATATACGTCACATAACATTTAACCATAGTGAAACTTATATTTAACTTGGTTTATATATTGCTAAAAGATGTAAACATTTAATAACATAATAAATATTGTCTTCTACATTTTTCCCATCTGGCAGTAAACATTTGCTGTTGGGGATACATAAACTCTTCGAATGGTCTGTATGTGGTTAGTTATCAGTAGTTCGGTATTGTTTTACGGGTACTAATTGATTACAAATTTTCAATCATATTTAATTAATATCTCACCCATGCAAAGATCTTATTCTTTCTCCGGGTTTGGCTATACTTTATGTCTGTTTTGGTCTTCAGTTCATCAACGTTCGTACAAGTTTTAAATAATTCGGCATCCAGCATCGGTAAAGACACATAAATTATTGAAATAAGCATCTGGTGCAGCAATGCAAATACCGTTAATATTATCACAACTACTTTTGCATTTATTTATATTATTATTGCATGAAAGACTTAGATTACAGATCTATTTCAAAAAAAGAATAACAAAAGTACCGAACTCAAAGAAATGTATCAAAGGGCACAATCAAATGCCCAAACACATCAAATGAATCGAAAACAACTGTCATGTTTCTAACTTGATACATGCATTTCCATATTCAGAAAGCGGGGGATTAAACCTCATTTCATAACTAGCTTAACCTCTCACATGTATGATAATCCCATATTGTTCAATTATATTCCATGATATAGATTAGAATGCTATTCGAAGCCATATCGTAAACAACACCTTCATTCCTTCATTCTTTCCGCTTGTCCTTCCGTCTGTCTGTGCATGTATCTTTATGTGGCTTTGATACATTAGTGTAACGCAGTTTATACTTTGTTTGTGGTGCTCTGGTTTTCTGTCTTTAATTCCACCAATATGCATTTATAAGATGGCATTTGATGGCAGATATATTCATTTGCATACAAACCCCAATACATATTGTTTCTATAACCGTTTTTCACAAAACAAATATATAGGAAGTTATAGTTAGTAGTCCCTAATTTTAAAATATGATATAGGAAGATGTGGTATAAGTGCCAATGAGACAACTCTCCATCCAAATAACAATTTGTAAAAGTAAAACATTATAGATCAAACCGAACAACCAGCTATAAAGACCCCCTAAATTGCTAGTGTAAAACCATTCAAACAGGAAAATCAAGTTCAGTTTATTGGAATTCACAAAACAACTTGCATATTTTTTATACAACCTTTAATGATATCGATATTTATTTTATTGCAGTACAGAACTAGTCTTCAGCCAGAAAACCAGACAAAGACGGTAATCTATTCGACAAATGACACAGATTTTATTGACAACTTAGCCAACATATCTAAATATACAGACAATATGGAAACTCTTGTTCTCAACTTTACAAATGGCAGCACCATAGTTAAAAAAGGTAACGTTTTTATATTCCAGGATGTAAAGGTGTGTACGTTGTCATTATTTTAGATTTCCTAAATCAATATCTTTTGGTTGTGGTTCTATAACCTGTACGAAATGTGACGCCTGTAAATGACATGGAAACCAGGCGTTTAAATTATACTTTATTTTTGCGTCCCTCCAATGTTTACGCAATGCATGTCCAGACGTCAACCAGGCGAAAACCAGTTGGAAACCAATCATAACAGATACGGTAACCTGGCGTAAAATTAGACGTAATAAGCAAATGAATACGCTTGATCATTGAATATACCATGCGTATTATCCTTACATAATATTACACTAACTTAAATCAGTTGGCATGTCAGTTAACTGCTAGTAGTCTGTTGTTATTTATGTATTATTGTCATTTTGTTTATTTTCTTTAGTTACATCTTCTGACATCAGACTCGGACTTCTCTTGAACTGAATTTTAATGTGCGTATTGTTATGCGTTTATTTTTCTACATTGGTTAGAGGTATAGGGGGAGGGTTGAGATCTCACAAACATGTTTAACCCCGCCGCATTTTTGCGCCTGTCCCAAGTCAGGAGCCTCTGGCCTTTGTTAGTCTTGTATTATTTTTATATTAGTTTCTTGTGTACAATTTGGAAATTAGTATGGCGTTCATTATCGCTGAACTAGTATATATTTGTTTAGGGGCCAGCTGAAGGACGCCTCCGGGTGCGGGAATTTCTCGCTACATTGAAGACCTGTTGGTGACCTTCTGCTGTTGTTTTTTATTTGGTCGGGTTGTTGTCTCTTTGACACATTCCCCATTTCCATTCTCAATTTTATTTAACCTTAGCTGTGTATTATTTATATTGATACAAATTTGTACTGTTGTTTAAATGTCTCATTGTTTGAAATCAACAATTAAAGAAGCTATATAAATAAATACAAATTAGACAGAACTGGGTCAAATAATTTTACTAAGTTGAAATACGAATTATGACAATTATTTTTTCTTGCAATAAAACTAGCATTTTGATTAAGTTGTTTTGAAAATTAATGTCATTTGGACTTGCAAAGAAAGCAAAGTAAATACTGCAATTTAACTTGTGAAAGATTTAAATTTTATTATCAAAGAATGAAGGTTTTCAGAAATTGAAATTAATGTTATAATAAGAACCTTTATTGTTATTTGGATGGAGAGTTGTCTCATTGGCACCCACACCACATATTCCTATAACTACTTAATTACTTATTTACTCACATATATTCAATTAACCGTGTATACTTAAGTACTACTGTCCTTTTATTTAACAATTTTAATTCATCAATTTGATTCTCCAATTTCAATTTCAAGTTTACTAAAAAAAAAAAAAGCACAACAAAAGCCAATTTCCCCTGAATATATGAAGCTGTCATATGTCCAACTCTTTCATGCTAATATCAGATAGTCAAAATTTTGAAAGCGTTGCGTTGCTATACTCTAATTAGTATTATAGCTTGAAACATATGACTATTGAAAAATTCTAAAAGTAATTGTTTGTCATATAAATTATTTTCCTCCGTTGGAAATTTTGATTTATATTATCATAATTAATTTCACCATAAAATGAAGCTATTTTAGTAATATGAACATTACACTACTTGCCGACTTGTTTCTTTATTATTATGAGGCTGACTTCACACAAGAAATTCTTAGTAAGAAGGATACGAAGATAGCGATATTCTTTAATTTACTTTTCGATATTATTAGTTACATATTGTGTAAGTGACCTACTATGATACATACAGGGTCAATAAATTCCATATGGGGTGAGAGCGTAGAATTTATCTTACCGACTATCTTTATTTGTTGAACTTATACCAAAGTTGTCTTATTTGCTATTATAACACAACTTCTTGTTTCTGTATTAAATTGTTCAAGTGTTCAATTTTAAGAATCTTCTTCAATTAATCTGCACTAAAAAACTAATGTAAACGACAATTATATTATAAACAACCTTGATATAACAGTATTAACAGAACTTTAATACTTTTAAATAATCACAGTGCCAAAGTCGTAAATCCACTACTAACCGTGTATTGAAATAAGCCCCGCCTCCCTACTAATCTAATATTGAATATACACGGTCTCCACGAGGTCGCTTTCAACCAATCATATTCCTAGAAATTTATTGGAGGTAAGATAAATAGATGATGTTCTTTCACTAAATAATTAAAAATTTTGTGACTTTGTGGAATGCATCTATCCCATCGAACTAGAGATAAAAGAGACTACAGATACATAACAGTTAAGTCGGCCTCATATCTTGAGTAACATCTAGAAATTGACAATGAGGGTCGGTTGAAAACACAACTTTACGACAAACGAGATGATTTCAGCTTTCCAATTGTGAACTTTCCATTTCTGAGTAGCAACATTCCAGCAGAACCTGCATACGGGGTATATATCTCCTAATTGATACGATATTCCCGTGCTTGCATTTCCTATCATGATTCTTTTGATAGAGGGTTTCTACTCACAATAAAGCTATTAAACGAGGAGATCCAAAGGGTGAAGATGAAATCAGCCCTTCATACGTTTAATGGACGCCATCACGAGTTGGTTGACCGTTATTGAATAAACGTTTCACACATGATATCGGATATGTTCCTTACGTTGTAACTAAAATCCCCTTCCCTTTCATGAATGTGACCTCATATCCAACTACAGCAGTCATCATGTGACTTTTTTGACGTCACACATCACCCGTATCAAGCCCAAGTAAATTGTATAGAAATGCATAGGGGCTTTCTGGAATCGATGAAATACATTACTTTAAGTTCATGTAGTAATTCCTCATATATTTAGAAATATAATTATTCCTTTTGGAACAGTTTAAATTTTGATCTTCTCCCTTCCAAATGCTTTTGAAAATTTGTCTTGTTGCCTCGATAGCTCACACTGTTAAATCATACAACAACGATAAATATTGGATTTTCTGTCGTCTTTAACCTTAGATTGCGATTTAAACAAAACATATGGAATAATTGTGGGTCTTTGTGCTTATTATTATATTCATAAATACTTGAAAAATCGTATATAGAATAGTTTAATTTTCTATTATGTCCCTTCCAAATTGATTTGAAAATAAGTTATTTTCAGAAAATCTGATATTATTTTTCAAGATGGCGACCAGATTGACAGCGTGGGGCGACATGGTAAAAATATAATTTGTACGATTTTTACAATGAAAATTAAATAACTGTTGGATGCTCGGGTTTCCAGTCATTGTCTTACCTTAAAGCAGCATGTAATCGAACATTGGTTCCTTTTTATCAAGCTTAAACATGCTGTTGTTATTTTTATAAAATTTTGAAAAATGGCCAACAAATAATTTTCAAACGTAGAGGATGTTCGACACTTATTTTGTTAATGCACATAATTAAATCTATTTTCACTGTTTATATTGCAATTAGATATGACATGTTATTGTAACTATAAGAATAGCCTGAGACATAGCTAGATTAAGGAGATATTAATTAAGTCATAACATCAACGTGATCAAAGAAAACAAACATGGCACCTAATCACGATGTAAGTTTTGACAATACCCATGTAGATGCATGTTTTGACAATACCTATGCCGGTTAGTGTTGTCCAATTATCAATGAAATTCTTTGCAAAATTATTTTATATACATAAAAGAAGACATCGAATGGATATAGACAGAGGTGAACTAAATCTATTTTTCAATTTTCTTTAAATAATTCATCAGGTAACCAGTAAAAAAATCAAATTTGAACCAGTCACATGCAGAGTTATCGAACGTTATTATGACTGTAATAGTTGCATATGACTGAATTAGACTATTTACCGGATTTGTTATCACAAAAGCAACACGACGGGTGCCACATGTGGAGCAGGATCTGCTTTCCCTTCCGGGGCACCTGAGATCACCCCTAGTGTTTGGTGGGGTTAGTGTTGCTTTTTTTTTTAGTTTTCTATGCTGTGTCATGTGTACTATTGTTCGTCTGTTTGTCTTTTTCAATTTTAGCCAAGGCGTTGTCAGTTTATTTTCGTTTACTAAGTTTGAGTTTGACTGTCCCTTTGCTATCGTTCGTCCCTCCTTTACAACAGTCTATATTATACTTCCGTTTATTGTTAATACATATCACAAACGCATCAGATTCATTTGATTATTTGGACTATTTCAAGGTTTAAAAAAAAAAACTTAAATAATATCAAAAGACTGATTACATTAACACATCTTGAATGCGTTTTCTATATATATGTATTTGTTTTCATTTTCTATTTCAGTTGTAACAACAACAATTGATAGTCCTGTTTCCGGAGAAACTGGACAAATTAATATCCTAGGATTAGTAGTATTCTCCGTGTTGATTGGTGTCGTTTTAGGTCGGATGGGACACAAAGCCAAACCTATCGTGGATTTCTGCACCTGCTTGACAGATGCATCGATGAACCTTTTTGTCGTTTTTATATGGTTTGTATCAAATTAAATGTGTATAATTTGTCACAAAACTTTAAAATATAGAACTTTTATTACGGAGAATGCATTGTCCTTCTGAAAATACTATGATTAAAATAGGAGGATTTCTCTCGTCTATTAGTTAGACCGTTTTAAGAGTGGTAGAGTTTGTGATACATTGTCTGAATGAGGACGTAAACATTAAGACAGATTTAAGAGTGGTCGAGTTTATGATACATTGTCTGAATGAGGACGTGAACATTAAGACCGATTTAAGAGTGGTAGAGTTTATGATACATTGTCTGAATGAGGACGTAAACATTAAGACCGATTTAAGAGTGGTCGAGTTTATGATACATTGTCTGAATGAGGACGTGAACATTAAGACCGATTTAAGATTGGTAGAGTTTATGATACATTGTATGAATGAGGACGTAAACATTAAGACCGATTTAAGAGTGGTAGAGTTTATGATACATTGTCTGAATGAGGACGTAAACATTAAGACCGATTTAAGAGTGGTAGAGTTTATGATACATTGTCTGAATGAGGACGTAAACATTAAGACCGATTTAAGAGTGGTAGAGTTTATGATACATTGTCTGAATGAGGACGTAAACATTAAGACCGATTTAAGAGTGGTAGAGTTTATGATACATTGTCTGAATGAGGATGTAAACATTAAGATCGATTTAAGAGTGGTAGAGTTTATGATACATTGTCTGAATGAGGACGTAAACATTAAGACCGATTTAAGAGTGGTAGAGTTTATGATACATTGTCTGAATGAGGACGTAAACATTAAGACCGATTTAAGAGTGGTAGAGTTTATGATACATTGTCTGAATGAGGATGTAAACATTAAGACCGATTTAAGAATGGTAGAGTTTATGATGCATTGTCTGAATGAGGACGTAAACATTAAGACCAATTTAAGAGTGGTAGAGTTTATGATACATTGTCTGAATGAGGACGTAAACATTAAGACCGATTTAAGAGTGGTAGAGTTTATGATACATTGTCTGAATGAGGATGTAAACATTAAGATCGATTTAAGAGTGGTAGAGTTTATGATACATTGTCTGAATGAGGACGTAAACATTAAGACCGATTTAAGAGTGGTAGAGTTTATGATACATTGTCTGAATGAGGACGTAAACATTAAGACCGATTTAAGAGTGGTAGAGTTTATGATACATTGTCTGAATGAGGACGTAAACATGTGTTCTCTGTGTTGATAGCGTAACAATATCTCGGTACGTAAAAGAATCCCTAAAACACTTTTCTTGGCATGGTTATATGCAATATTTTTATCAATTAAGAATTGAATACTTCTTTTTGTAAATTTATTGGGGTGTAAAATCGTTGACCGAAGTACATTTTGTATGAAGCGCGGAAGCGCTTCATTCTAAAAATGAACGCACGGTCAACGCTTTTAAAACCCTATAAAGTTACAAAAAGAAGCATTCAATACTTATAATTACATTTTTTAGCTAGGATCATGAAAACACGATTTTTATCCAGTTTTATTTAATTCACCTGTGCACTTTATTTTGGGACCTCGTGTCATCATGCATGATAAATGTTATTGTCTCATGCAATTGTTTACGGAATAACATGTGATGTGCTGTTAGCCAATCAGAATAACGTATTATAATGAAACATACATCTAATGTAATTATTAGATAGAAAATAACTACAAAACGATCGGAGAGCAACTTACTGAAAATAAGGCACACATTTCCTTATAAATTGTTTCTTCTTTTTGTCTTTTCTTTTCTTTAATCACTTTTTCCTTATATTTGTTTTTATGATGCATACGTGTAATACTCTTTTCAAAGGTTATAAAGTTTCAGAATAACTGATAACTGATGTCACACGTTATAATAACATCTATTGTACTGTTAAATATGATATTATTATAATTACAAGCTGCACTACAAAAGTACAGAGGTGTTTGTAGTGGTGAAGTTTCTATTAAACCATTTATGTCATAGACAGTAAGACTCACACCTATGTAGATTGAAAATTCTCTTGGGGAAAAGTACTCTATATTTCGTACATCTTTTCCATGAATTCAATTTGAACCTTAATCCCGTTGACAAAAGACATTAGCTGTCTTCCATTTTGCATGAGTTTACGAGGTAATCTGAAATACACTACCGACTATGAACATGGCGATTTCTAAAAGTAAATCTTTATGATGTTGATCTTAGCGATGTATGAAATGAAATTATTGTTGTGTTGGCTATAGTGATGGTACTCTTACCAGTAGTAAATTAGTATGATGCTGAATGTTCTAATGTTCTACAAGTAGTGGCTAAGATATTTGGTAGTAAGTAATGGTGGTTAGTAGAATGACGGTGACTACTTTAAAAGAGGACATACTTGACTAGCTGGTTGTGTTAATTCTGTTTTTTTTCTGTGCTTTTCTACCTCAGGTATAGATCACCTTATCTGTATTTGGCAAAACTTTTAGGAATTTTTATTCTCAATGGTCTTCAACTTCGTACTTTATTTGGCCTTTTTAAATCTTTTGGATTCGAGCGTCACTGATGAGTCTTTTGTAGACGAAACGCGCGTCTGGCGTATATACTAAATTTAGTCCTGGTATCTATGATGAGTTTATTTAGAGTGGTGGTTTTTATCTACTTGCGGGGCCTCGGTGGCCGAGTGGTCCAAGGTGTTACTACTGTTATACCTAGCCAGTCAACACTGAGATTGTTAGTTCGAACCCCGGTTGTGCGGGTGCACTCGATTCCAATTTTAATTGACTTGGATTGTCAATTTTCCTATCAATAAAAACTGGCCGCCACGAAATAGCCAAAATACAGTGCCTGAAAGGAGCTTTAAAGTACGAAAATCTAAAATCAAACCAAGCAATCAACCTGGC
The DNA here is from genome assembly GCF_036588685.1 of Mytilus trossulus. NCBI lineage: Eukaryota > Metazoa > Mollusca > Bivalvia > Mytilida > Mytilidae > Mytilus > Mytilus trossulus. Next base: position 16,630,649 of record NC_086374.1, on the reverse strand, counting down.
ATTGAAGTTGTTTTCGAAATGATTGAAATTTTTACCGATATGCTGGTTTTGTTGTTCGAATTTTGTGTTGGCGTCATAGATTAAATGGCTGTTGATAGTGGTTGGGGTTATGTTAGAATTGTTATTGATTTGTAGTTGGTCAAAGTGCATTTGAGCTTGTATAGTCGAGAGTAATAATACTCATAAAAAATACCAGGATTCAAATTTTTAATTTGCGCCTTACGTTAAAAGAGCATTGAGTAACAAAAATTTCAGAAGTTTTCCAAATACAGAAAAGGTAATCTATTATTAATGCGGAATAATTATGACCATACCAATGATAATTGGCCATATCAATGATAATTGACCATATCAATGATAATTCATTTCAACACAGAATAAAAGTGATCAAAGGTACCAGTAAAGTTTGTATTGCTGTTGCTATGTTCTTATTTCAAAAGTGTTCACCAACTTCTGAAACTCCAATGATAATTACATTTGTTATACGTAATTGACGTTGCGTTTTCTACATCAGGAATCGCATGTACCAAGTCCGGTATTTGACAGTTGTTTTCCATTGTTAGCTTTTGATTTTGTCATTTTGTACAGGACTTTCCGTTGGAGTTCGGTATATTTTATGTTATTTTTAAATCGTATTAGTCAATGAATTTAGTTAAGCATTTCTTTTACCTGTCTTTCATGTTTATGGCCTGATTTGATGCGCCAATGTTTCTTTTGATATTATCAAATAACACAATATGAAATACATGTTGAGAGTAACCACAGATTTAAAAAAAAATCCTCCGAAAGCAATTACGGCTAACAGGATACATAAATCTTATTGATTTTAAATGCACTAATAAGAAAATGCAAAAATGTTTTTAATTTTTCTAAAATCTAAAACCGAACATAGATACAAAAGTGTGCATACAATACAATATTATTAGTCCAGTCAATCAAGCATACATTTGATCCTAACCCGAAAGTAATTGCAACAGAAGATTTTTCTGATATTTCATCAAGCTATAATCTAGATTTCGTAATTCATTAGTTGACCATTAATTGAATTTTTCAACATGTCAAGGTAAATAATCTCAAATTTAATAAATATAATTAAGCATGTATTCTTCATTTTGTGGTTTTAATTTTCTTACGATAAGTAAGTTGCTGAAAAAATATAATATACAGATATAAACAATACCAAATTTTCACATTATTTTTTTAAAAATGGTTAAAAAGCTTCAAATTTGCAATTGCTTTAATGAAAAATGCACTAAAAAAATAAAACTACCCATAACACTTCGGTTTTGTACATCTCATGAGCAGAAGATTATATAATTTTGTCAAATACAAACTTATAACCCCTTCAAAGTATCATACCTTACATAAATTTCAATAAAAACAACCAAAATCTGACAAAAAAAAGACTAATTTTTTGCAAGATTTATCGCCCCTTCCTATGTAAATTAAAAATGCTGATTTTAAGTTTTCCTCAAGTTAGATTTTATGGGACTTTTTTCTGTGTATATAAAGGGCATTATGCTTAAGATTAGAACTAAAACATTTTTTGTTGCAATTAGTTTGAGGTTAAATCTTAGTTTGAATGGATTATATACTTTTCGACATCTTGATATTTGCCTATCTTAAGTCCTGGTTCATTCATATTTTCAAAATTTGTGATTTCTTACACAAATTATAATAAAAAATTATATTTTCAGGTATTCTCCTATTGGAATAGCGTTTTTGATTGCTGGAAAGATAGTTGCAATGGAGGATTTCGGCATACTTCTAACACAAGTTGGATTATATTTCCTGACTGTGTTGATAGGCCTATTGATACATGGAACACTTATACTTCCTGCTTTATTTTTTATATGTACACGGAGAAATCCTTACAAATTCATTTACGGCATTCTACAAGCGATGGCAACTGCATTTGGCACCTCAAGCAGGTAATTTCGTTCAGTAGCCTTGGATAGCTTGCAGTAGTTTCGATTGAAATGTTTTCTATTTTATGTGCTATTATATATATTTGTGTAGAAAAATACAAATTATGTATTGCAGAATAACTACAATATATTTAAATTGTATTTGCAAAAAAGACCAACATTTTTTCCTATTCGATTCCGAGTTTCATCAATATCATGTCTGATGGTACCCTTTACCATTTAAAAAAAATCTTCGTGAAGTAAGGTTACGTGCATGTACTTGAGGATTAAAGCTTCCTATTGTATGAGGAAGATAATAATATTGATGATTTTAAATGTTGTCTGTGCTACTGTGTACGCTCTGTAGCTGAATTGATTATACTTATAACTATCAATATTAAAGCTTGGGATAAAAAGTTCAAACAACGAAGGCAAGAATGCGAAGAGAGATTTAGTAGGATAATGTCTCGACTAAAATAAAAGTAATCAGGGATAAAAAAAAATATAAGCACCAACACAATAATGATGGTTAAAAATAGAAATGTTTGCATGGATATAATAAAAAAAGAAGATTATATGTATTTTTGATAGAGGTAATTAACTGACCTATTTAGTATCATAGTTATAGGAAACCTCATCTCTGAAGCTCAAAACAGAACGAGACTGCGATCTAACAAGGATTAAAATTTTGTTACTAGTACTTAATTTTAAATTAAGGTAGAAATCTATAAGTATAGGTAAAATAATGTGTATCAATCTGCATGATCACCCTTTTTATCGAAGTCTGATGTCTCGATTTATCAAAGACCAACACGGTAAAAACAGTACATAATATATTTACAAATTGTATTGAAACCAAATTCTCAAGTTGTTCGAAAGTAGAACAGTGCATTTATAATAGAACAAGCAGTTATGAAACAAATCTTCTTAATTGACCGCATATGTTGTCTTGTTTTCAGATTAGATTATTGAACTCACAAATTATACTACGATTTTTAGACAGGATTTAAATTTCGTCATTTCGTCTCGTATGAAGAACTGATGTTGTATGTATAATCAAGTGCAAATTGAAGTGGGCAAAAACAAATTCCAATATATTCCTTTGTATATTTTTTGCTATTAAAGAATTCTATGTGTTAAATATATAAAATATGTTGCCTCAATAGTGATACGAGATTCCTACAAATATGCAAACTAAGAATATACTTTAACTAGCCTAGTGGTTGTTTCCTTAATAATATCTATTACGTAAAAGTTATCAGATTAACAGGACTAAATATAAAATAGTTTATGGTTATTTCACAAAGTCATTGAAAACATCAACAGTTTTCGATATATTGTAATCATAATTTCCTAACTTTCTTCACAAAATACATAGAAACATTATCATTTCAGTTCTGCAACAATGCCAGTTACCCTCCATTGCTTGGAACATAACAATGGCGTAGACCCTCGAGTGGCTGGTTTCGTCATTCCCGTTGGTGCAACAATTAACATGGATGGAACTGCTCTATATGAAGCTGTTGCTGCACTTTTTATCGCACAAGTCAATAATGCAACCCTCAGCTTTGGACAAATAGTCACAATCAGGTCAGTTGTTTTAATGAAGATACTAAAAAGGCTAATGCACTTTTAATGTGATTTTTTATTTTATTTTGTTTTGTAAATTTCTATTTTCATATTTCCTTTTAAAATCAGGCACTGAATAACAGGTTATTTGTTTACTTAACACCTTAGTAAAATCGAATATTATATTCTAAGTTGTCTTTCTTTAGAAACAAACTAAGGATATCAGATGGCTACAAATGGAGAATAAAACAAGATTTAATTTCGTATATTTCAGCATCACTGCAACTGCTGCATCGATAGGTGCTGCTGGTGTTCCACAAGCTGGATTGGTTACCATGGTAATTGTCCTTGCAGCAGTGGGATTACCAACGGAGGATATTACATTAATACTAGTTGTTGATTGGTTTTTGTGAGTATTTTTTAACCAATATGACGGCATATTATCAATCGTACATTTCATGATTCCTTATAACCATCGAACAAATTTGTGTATCTCTAATTATACGCAGATATAATCAACAATGACATAAAACCACTTAAATTGTAGCTTTGCTATACATTTTGCATAATACAATGAACCTAAAACACGTTGCACACGACAATAACTGTATAAAACAACGAAGTAACCAGATTTCGAATCTGATATAATACTTTGAATCTTCAACTTAATTAATTATATCGACCTGGATTCCTTCGACGATTCTAATAAGAATATGAAGCAATTGAAAAAGGTGCATGTCATCGTAATTAAACAAGGGCACTAAATAATGCATTAGATAACAATGGTATTACCTTTCTACATTTAATTATTGACATTTAGAAAGGTAAAGTATGTCGAGGAATCAGTATTTAATTAAACAGAATAGTCTTCGATCTAAATTATAAATCAGACGGAATGCCTTTTTGGACTGAACATTGTTAAACACTCTCCTAGAAAGTGTCTTTCATGTAGTTGTAAACAGTGCGTAAACTGTGACTCTGAATGCAAAGAAAATTATACAAAAGAGTGTTTAATATCATATTTGTGTCGGGGGAAAAAAGATTCAGAAGTGAAAAATAACAATCGAGATTTGTACAGTTCCAAAACATATTAAACAATTCATTCAATTAATAGTGAATTAAATAGATAGGAAATAACAATTACAAACCAATCAACAAAGAGCAGGTCATTCTATTGTTAAGTGAACATGTTTTCAGAATGATATATCATTATATCCTTTTCCCCAAAATGCAATGGGTCTATATATATTCATTTTATTTACAAAGAACGTCTTATCACAGTAAAAGTTTCACGGAAAGAGTATATATGCTGTTGATTTTGGAGGATGGATAAATATTTATATTAACCCTGCAGTGTGCTTTTGGACTATTATAATTAAAACTATAACTATATCTTGTACCCAAATTAAGAAGGTGATGTATACTGTGCAACCACAAACACCAACTAGATATGCACTCAAAGTTCAATTTAATGTCTAATAGAACTAAGGGAAAAGTGGACAGAACGCTCAAAAATCACCTTAATTATCTCCGATGTGTCGGAACAGTACTGAATGTACCGCGATGGAAAAGTCAGAAATTGACTGAAACACTGAACATGATTAACAAGTTATAATTTATTACTCAGACATTTCAGATGATGATTAAATAAGAATGACCGTATCAGACTCAAACTCACTCAGTAGTGCTTACTACATTCAAGGGGCACAATACAGAGCCATTGCTGGTATAAATCTGACATAAATTTGAAAAAAATCTACTACGAATTGTATTTGTGACAGCGCTTACAAGACTGAAAAACCTACGGAAGCACGGTATTTCCATGCATGTAGTTAGTACCGCGTAAATATAAATATGCTATTTCGATAATGAAATTACTGTCTTTGTTTAACAGGGATCGTTTCCGCACAATGACAAACGTAACTGGTGACAGCCTAGGTGCTGGAATTGTTTATTACTTGTCAAAGAATGAACTACCTCCGCTACACACAGAAGAACAGGAATACGAAATGCATGTTGCTTCTAACAAGAGAAAAAGTGTTCCAAATGGTACCGATGCAATGACAGCTGTTTAAGGCAACGAATTCGTGAATATTCTACTATGTTCTTGTTTTATTTAAAAATATAAGACATAACAATAAGTCATTTAATCATTCATATTGCATACAAACCAATTAGGTGATGAGTAAAATATTTGAAAATATACGAAGTTTAGTGTTATTTATAATAACTTTATCTATTCATATCAATGAAAAGACATGGAACTTATATAGAAAAAAATTTGTCCAACGTCTATGTCGTACTAGTATTATTCTTTTTTTTTTTTTATCATTGATATAGTGTGTATAGTTCTTTATACGTATAACATTTGAACTTCAGTCGCAATACCAATAAATTATTTATTATTTACTTTCTTTGATTAACTACATACACCAACTTTGGAACGATAAAATAAATAGACAGAACTATATTTGACTGTTGATACTCATAACTTTTATGAAAATATGAAAGATGAACATGCTTTCTACATGTATCAGTTGGCATTTGATAGAAGATCATCTAATCGAAATGGTTTTGTATCAAAACGATTATATGTATCTGACAGAGGTAGAGGGTAATATCTTTTTGTTAACTGTTGTTTGTCTTTTTGTCCTTTTTTGTCACGTCATTTTCAGATTGGCATCAACCTGTATGTTTGAATATCTCTTTGATATCTTTAATAGTTCATGCGTAAGTCATCGGGGTTAAATTGAAAGACACATAAATATAAATTCAATGAGGTCGATGTTTTTTTGGTAATTTTTGACAAAATTAACCTTAGTGGATACTAAAAGTGAATTATTATTTCACCTTTTCACCTTCATCAATGATTGAACAAAACAAAAACATGTCTTAATTTAATATATCTCGTAGCTTTAAACCCTTTTAAAAACATTTGTTTATTAACCTCACAATCAATTTAGCTGCTCATATATGTAGTTATTTACACATTATTTTTACTACAGAATACCACTAACACATTTTCTTCTATCCATGATATTTTAAATATACGTTCAATATAAGTATACATACTCCTTAAACAACTTAAGTGTTAAGGCATAGTGAATGCATTTTAAAACTTGCACAGAAACTGAATGTATCCATGTTTTGTATTATGTTTAAAGAAAAAAAAATTATGTTATCAAAAAGATGGTAGTTTTGTATTAGACATTTGTATTGCATTTTGTTTACACATTATTCCGAATTATCCGTCTAGTATTTACTTGATGAATTTTAAAATAAGGTTAATGTATTTGTGGTAAAACAATGTAGATCAACTGTATAACTTTGGTAAGAGTACTAAGTGTTATTAATAAAATGTGCACATACATATAGACACACTTGTCATATTTCAAAAGTATCTTTTTTTTTAAAGATTGTGACGTCTTGAATTTACTTCCCTTAAATAAATAACACAAATCTCTTTGTTGTAACCTGCAATAAAATAATTTGATATGTAAAGCACGTATATTGTAACACTGAAATGTTATACATAATAATACACTCCAGACAATAATTTAAAATGTCTCTCTTGAAATTACAATTAATATTCAATATTGCAGACATTTGTTTATGATTTATAATACATATCTTAATATCAGCATATCAATTGCAGAAATTTGTTTATGATTTACTAGTATAATCAATATCTTTATATAAGCATATCAATTGTTGAAATAGCTCCCCATATCTTGTTATGATTGTATATACCACTTGTGTGTATTACATATGTAACGTTGTTGTCACATTGTGTTAGAAATGTTAAACCATCCAATATAATCTTAGACATATCATTGACAATGAATATGCATAATAATTAAATGTAGACTGGATTTGTAAGATTTACAAATAAACAATTGAATGTGTCTTGTCCGTTCTTAATAGTTAATTAGATAAAGAGGTATCCCGTCCAAAATATAGAAATATATTGACAAATAAAGCCAACTACCATAGAAAGTACCATCCTGATATATATGATGAGCTTATTTGCACAATAAAACAGCCGTTTAAATCTATAAAAAAAAATGTAAGTAACTAAATCATCCCCGAGTCGGTCCATATATACAGTAAACATTAATCATGAACTCCTCAAAGTCCCATTTGCGACCCCCCCCCCCCCCATTTTTTTTTTTTTTTATTAAAATACGCTTAAAATACGCTTCCAATAACAAATAACGTTGCTATATAAACGACACGATAAGTGTTTCTATATTTGCACAAGTGAAATGCAAATTTTGTAACTTTTCAAAATTACAGATTTAAACCGATTGCTAGTCAAATTTTCCAAGGTTTATTTAAGTAAACCTTCAGTCAAATTCGGAGGTGATATTCGAAATATTCAATGATTCTCGATCACAATACATCTGACAATGCAAAACATAATCCAAATACAAAAGGGCTGATAAAAACAAATGGAACCAATAAGAAAGATAAACCGTTTTATAGGTTTGAAATAATATTATAAAATCTTCAATTAAAAGCCCTTGCAGACAGAATTGCACACACAAAAAATGAAGCCATACGTCTATAATTGACTCTAGTTTCTTCAATTTGATCTTTTTGTCGATCCACATTGTCCAATTACTTAACTATCTTGTTTTCCAGATTTTCACCAACTTAAGTAAAGTATCAGCGTTCTTATCATACTTAGTCCCACTGATTTATTTGATGTCTAAATTCACACAAACCTGGACGAACGTCTATGTAAACACATCATAATTATTAGTAGACTCTGGTCCAGCAAATTAAAAACATCATCTTAAAAATGATCCAGACTGAACAGATCAGCCTTAAAAGGTTAAAAATTATTAAAACTAACAAAAGTTACTCAATCCTAGAGGTAAGCATTTATCTATGTAAAATATATCATGAACATTAATACTCATAAGATCCAAATGAGTTGGGTTTATGATCAAAAGTCTGAAAACTCGGTAAATAGTGAAATTTTCCAATTTGTGAAAGCTTACGAAGAGAAGAAATCATGTCTAATACAATGACAATTGAAGAGTCGCTTACACTTCGATACTCTTCGTGTATACAATTATATATACTACCACCATGTATATAGGACAAGACAAATGGGATATGAGACCCAAAATATTTATCTGTTTGTTTTTGTAAAGCCTAGTTGGTTTAATTGGTGTCAACATAGGTTTGTTTGAAAACGGTTCCAATATCCTACCATGTTTAATTACGTCCTAGAGCTTCAGCTGCTGTCAAAAGTTAGTCATTATTTATAATACGCGGACATTCATATTGTACTAGTAACCTGAACAAAATAGTTTACCCATCAATCAGGATATGGGCTTGTGCCTTATTTGAAAAGTACTGAAGATGCTATTCTAGTTTATTTGTGTTTATTGGAGTCCTCACTTTAACCAATTGATAACGGATCAATTTGGGGTACAATGTATGTAAGAAATACAATCTAAACCCGTTAACAATGTGTACACTAAAAACAATGCAAAAAAGAAATAATCAAAAACACCAACACAATATTTCTAGACGACACAAACGCATGTCTACCTTGTACTAGTATTCTGCTAAATAATCACTTCATCAATTGACTTTCATTGATAATGAAAATGGGGAATATGCCAAAGAGTCAACAATGCGACCAAAAAGCAGAAAACAACCGTAGAGATTATGTATACTCTATGCGGATAGTGGACAGACGTGTTGCTAACCTGTCCAAGAAATCTTTTTTCTGAGCATAGGACAATATTGAGGAAATATTACATTGCGTATTTTCCAAATCAAAATGAACGTTTTTGTTCTGAACAAAAAGGGCGATAAGAAGACACACGATTGATTTACAGATTTATCTTGCTACTTAAATACCTAACATTTAAAAAACAAAATCACAAAAATGATGAACTCTGTGGAAGATTCAAAACATAAACTCCCTAACCAAATGACAAAATCAAAAGCTCAAACACATAAAACATGTGGATAACAACTTTCGTATTCCTGACTTAGTACAGGCATTTTCTTATGTGGATAGAAGTCAGGAATATGACAGTTGTTGTCCATTCAGTTGATGTGTTTTATTATTTGATTTTGCAATTTGATAAGGGACTTTCCGTTTTGAATTATCCTCAGAGTTCAGTTTTTGTGATTTTACTTTTTTTTTTAAACCTGATTTTACAGCTAAATCTCTCATTTCTATGACAATCGCATAAGGTTCCGTTATATTGACAACGATGTGTGAAAAAAAAAGACAGATACAACAGTTGTGTCAACTATAGGGGGACAGCAGTCAACGCAGTGTTATCATTGTTTCCACTCTAGAAGAAATAAACAAATATATTAACAAACATTATATAGCTATTGCAAAATAACACATTGACGGGATGTATAAAGCAAAGAGCCACTCAATATGTGAGAAAGAAACACAAAAAGGCAAATAGACAAAGTCTATTAGCAAAAATTAAAGACAAGAATATAGAAGTTATAATAGAACAATTAAAACACAATGACGGGATGTATAAATACAGAGCCACGTCATGTGTAACAAAGAATTACAAAAAGGCAAATTAACAAAGCATATTAGCAGAAATGAGAGACAAGAATACAAATATTGTCATGAAACAATAACACAATAACGGGATGTATATGTACAATACTAGTAAGTCATTAGCTACCACCATAAGTAGACTCTGAACAGTAAAAGTAATATGCATAATGACAAATAAAAGAATAATATAACACGTCATTAATATGATGGGCAACGTTAGTACCTAGAATCCATATTTCAAGACCAACATGCATTATTTGTGAAGTTGATAACGAATATTCATTAACAATGTCTTCGTACCTTCCGATGAACTTTTTTTTTTAGAAAAAGGCCGAGACGTTCTTTGACATACCCCTGGTTCATAAACTTTCTGTTCAGTCACTAGTGACGTTTTTAAAAGTCCGAGTAGTTGATGCATGCTCTTAAATGCCGAATAAATTCGGAAATGTATATCCAATATGCAGACGAAGTTGGTATATTGCTACTTAGATGGACGGAATTGATAATTTCAAAATTAAAATCGTGTCGTTGTCATTGATTTTGGTACTGAGATGACCGTGTATGTCAAACTTGTGGTATAGTTCTAAAAATAAGGCGGCGAAAGCCGTGTCTGTTATTTATTCAATTTCTAGTTTTAGAGTAAAAGCATGTTAATGGAAAGAATATCATCAATATATCTGAATGTGAAATTGAATGACCTGCCTTCATTGATCTTCTTGTTTTTTAAAAGTGTCTGCAGGAACCTCGATTAATATGAAAGTAAGAAGAGGTCGGTCAAGAGAGGCGCTCAGTTTGTTTCAATAGGAATGCCGACAATTTGATAAAAAAAGTCTCTCTCCATATTCAACAAATATGTTGTCAATAAGAAACTCCAGCATACGATCGCCTTTTTCTCTGTGAAGCATGTTTTCCTTTTTGTTCAATATTAATAAAAATATGCCAACATGTAGTGACAATGTAACGTAAACAGAATTTAATTATGCAACGTCATATGCGAGACATGTTTACGGCCGCAACGTCATCTGCTAATTCAATAGCCAAATGCCATTGCACACAGATTCATGCCATAAATATTTACCATAAACTGAAATGCCAAACAATCGGCTGAAAAAAAAAACAACATTCAAAGCCATAAAGTTTCACTCGTATAATTGCCATAAACACAAGTAATTGATGGAACAAATGCAAAATCAGAAGATGAAAAACAGAACCCAAAACATACCAAACTGAATTGGTTGACCTTTCTGACAATCATTTTAGCATTGGTAAAGGGTTTACCGCATGATACAATGAACTAATAAATGAAATATCGTTTCATAAGTTTGTTCAACAATAATTGCATACTAGTATTAGAAAATGGGACTTTTTGTGTAGAGTTTATAAATCTGGTAAAACAGTTAGTGCTTTTCTGTTCCCTCTCAGTCACTAAGATTGTGGACAATTTTAACGAGACTGTTCGTTGATTGTTCTTTTAATGCAAGATTGTCTAATCGAGTATCGATCTCGTTTTTGAACAGTTTACTGTCATTAAACGAAATTTATCAGGGATACAAAAGAGGTACGAAAGATACCAGAGGGAGACTCGAACTCATAGAAAGAAAATAAACTGACAACGCCATGGCTAAAAAAACAAACAAACGGACAAATAAAAGTACAGAAGGACAATTAAACCTAGAGTTCAAAATGGTGAAGTTGAAATCATCCCTTTTGTCGTAAAGTTTTGTTTTCAACCGATCCTCATTGTCAATTTTTAGATGTAAGTCAAGATACGAGGCAGACGTAGCTGTTTCTGTAGTATCTTTTATCTCTAGTTCGATGGGATAGAATCGTTCAACATAGTCACCAAGTTTTGTATTATTTAGTGAAAGAGCATCATCTATAGAGCGGAACGTAAAGTTAAAGGATATTGATAACTTCTTATCTTTCTTCGTAAGAGGTTCCTGTATGAAGTCAGTCTCATAATGATAAAGAAACAAGTCGACAAGAAGAGGGGCACAAATGGTTCCCATTGAAATTCCGAGTCTTTTGAAAAACACGTCCTCCAAACTTAACAAAAATGTTGTCAATCAAGAAATTAAACATCTTGATAATATCAGTTTCAGAGAATTTATTTTTTTGAATCAGAAAGTAAGATTTATCCATCTCCAAGACAAGATACTTATATCTACGTTCGCCATTTTCTTTAATGAAACAAATTAATACCTTCTCTTTCAATTTGTCTTTTATTTTGTTGAAAAGCCTTTGATCAAAATAACACTGATACTTATATATCTATACACACGATATATCTGAGAAAGATAATAAAAAAATTAATATCTTAATTATTTCGAAAACTGTGTAAGATATTTTTAAAAGAGAAAAAGGTACAAAGCCCCCCCCCCCCAAAAAAAAAAAAACCAAAACAAAACAAAACAAAACCCTCACAAAAATGTTCTTCTCCTCAAATCTGCCCCTTTTATTTCGACTTCTGGTTGTTGTGTAAGCTAGTGCCCTATACGGCTGACTAAGCACAATGAAAGTTTAGATCTATTTGTGATTTTGTTCCACCTTCTTCACACTTAATTTGACAAATTGCTTACATCACATTATAAAATTGTCGTCATCCAATCAAGATGTCGGGACCGCAAATTCATTCAGTGTAAATTTTAGGAGATTTAGTATGTAAATAACACAAATTTCGTATATCTCTTTATGTTGACTGGGTCATAAATTATGTCAAAGGATTTGAATTACTATTTGATATAGCTTTCCTGTATGGATGATGAATAGGAAAATATGTGCTAAATCGTGCATGTCAGTCTTAATATCACATTTATTTGTGTATTCGACGAGTTGTATTAAATGTAACCTATGCATAACAAGTTGACAACATTTGCGTTTCATCTAATCTTAGAGTCATAAACTCCCGCCCTTTAAATGGGACGTTCAGAAGATTGATTTGGGTGCATTCTATTTTATTTAGGACATTTTTCAATTCATGACTGTAACTGTCTGGAAAGAGGATTGACGTTAAAGGTTGACGACAAATTTAAAAAGGTAAGTTCCGGGATAGCATATAATGAATAATAACATGAATTTGCTGCTAACAAAGATTTTATGAAAATTTCAACTTTATGCACATAACATCGTTTTGTAAACATTGCTTTTAAATAATTCGGCGGTAAAGTTTTAGTATTGTTATCCGATTTTCATTTATTCTCCTTTTTGCTAGTTAGTATGCTACATCAACCTTTTATACACTGAAACAGGGGGGGGGGGGGGGGGGTGTATTCATTAAGTACTATGGATACCAGCGAAAACATCTTGCCAAACCATACTGTTCATTTTCCATTACACGGGCTCGTTAGAAGCATAGTACACGGTATGATATATGTTATAATCTTAGACTAGAACAATAAGGTACAAAATTTGAACATCTATATAGTATAGTAATCTTTATACAAGGCCCCGGCAGGACATGTCAAGAGAAAAGAAACTCGGTAGTCTAAATTAGGCTTAATAAAATCTTCAACAAAACTTGATATGGTCGCCATACAACCAATGACAATCACTAGATACAGGATCATAGCTAAGCACATGCTCATTTAGTATACGTCACAAGGTGTGCTATTATAAAACAGCCATGTTTATGAGTGCTCAATCTTCTTCCTACATATATGAGAGTGGTGCTACACTACAACATTAGAACAAACATCAGTTGAAAAGTGCTCGACTTATCAGATCGATATAATTAACCAAATTATTACGCATTTTTTTGGTTTTTTTTGTTTTTTGCAATTTGTACTTTGGTAACTGTAGTTCTTCAATCCGATATTTACAAAAACATGCAGCTTTGAATAACATTTGATGTTGATGGTATGGACTTATATAGACTCTTCATATTTAAAGATTATTTGATTTCATCAACTAAGTTTTGACTCTGTAAAACAAATTCAGGGGAAATGTGCCTTTATGTTCAATATTGATATTCTTATATAAAAAAGATATGTCTAATGAAAACTTGAGGTGATTTTGTAATTATATATGTACTTTACAATGTCTTAATTAATGCAGATGACTTTGTAAACTACAGCTATTTCTAATTTGTCATCATGTAGTCGGGGATGGCAACGAATTGTCTTCGGGACATAAACAAACGTAATTTATGTAATTTACTTGTTACGATCATTTATGTTTGGTTTATTTAGTGCAATAATGTCCTGAAAAAAAATTGAAGGTCACCCATAATGCGCTTTTTATAATGCCTAAAACAAGGAAAACATGAAACACAAAAATACTGTACAGTTACAATAATCACACCAGCCGCTGACATATAACTTCTCCGACTAAAAAGACACAGAAACAAGGTATTAAAACAACAATAAGACAAGTCTCCATCTTAATTAAGGTCCCGTGTAACCGCAAATAGTTCAGATAGCCCGATTTGGTACAGACACAAAAGTGTTGGGTTAAACCAGTTTTAAGTGATCACCAACTTAACCTTTTGCCTATCTAGACTATAAGTTGTAAATCTGAATGAAAGAAGGTAAAAAATATTTAAAAGAATCTAAGAAATGTTGCTATAGTTCAATAATTGTGGTTAAATTCTCCCTCCTAATTTCGTCCGAATTTAAAACATTTCTTATCTATCTACATGGCGAAATAAGAGGCAAGTCAAAATGTAGGTGTGGTTTGCTCGCAGTAACTGGCGAGTCGATCGTGGATCCGTGGTCTTCCGATCGCTTTCGATGGGTTGAATAGGCCCTTTCTTCCTTTGAATCATTGTGGAGAAACAACAAACACCAATAATGAAGTCTTTAGCCTTAATCGGTCGAGGATTGAACAATCGAACTTCCGTACTGGAGATGAATATGTTACAACGAACCCCTATTTTTGGGTCCTGAATTTCTATTTCTTAAATTTTTCAGTGATTTTCAAAAATGTATTCCAAACTAAAGACCCCCCTCTCGGAGATTTTCAAGAAATTTGCCTACCATGTTTATCATGTTTTGGTCCTGACCTTTCATGATACATATAAATGCAGGAAAAATATCTTCGAACTCTTTTTATTATTGTGTATTAATGGTATTTTATCATTTCTATATGACAAGATAAAACTTACACCCATATTGTATTGCTGTTTTTAATACATGTATTGATTTTGACTATGTATGCAATTCAGGTAGAAAGTTAAAATTTACTTTTAAATTAAAGTTTAGATCGGATTTGAATTCCAGTTACAACCAATTTCATTTTTTATCACGTATTTAAATCTTCCTGATAAAGTTATTTACTTTTATCAAATTAAACCTATAAATTTATAGTTTGGCAAATATAGTAAGGCTATTGTGAAGTGATCAGTAAACATCAAAATTAACCCGGAGACGCCCTCAACTCGGAACCAAATTCAGGACGAAGATAGTTACTCGTCTTTGCAAAGACAAGTCCAAGGTCCGTTTTAGTGTATGTACATGTATATGAATGATCTGTCTGACGTCACACGAAATCATATCCTTACCGTCATGATTGGTTTTGTTTCAGTGAACAATTTTGTATTGACTTGTGAAGCTTTAAAGGTTTGAACTCAATATTGTTAACATTAAAACGTGTGCAGCTGAAACATTTATTTATATTTCTAAGTGAGTGTTATATGAGGCAAATATATAATTTTTATGTACTAAAATGTAAAATATCGCTGAGTATGCGATATGGGTTTTGCTTATTGTTGAAGACCGTACGATGACCTATAGATGTTAACTTGATTTCTCTGTCATTTTGGTCTCTTGTGGAGAGTTGTACATCTTCTTTTTTATACATAACATTTTGTCCCTTTATACTTTATCATGCAAGCGGGACATCATCTATGTTCATTTATATATAATATATAATATATATATATATATGTTTTTCTGTTAAGTATTAAATTTATTTTAAGATCCATTTTGTTACATCTTGTGATCAATTTTATTTGGCAATCGCCAATGGCAGTCATCAGGGTTAAAGAACATCAGTTGTTCGACCTGTTAGTCAAATGCGTTTTGTTTAAATATACTTTTTCACTTTTTGGGTCTTTTGGAAAATGTTGTTTGTGCTGTTTTTAGACCCTTCGGAAAATGTTGTTTGTGCTGTTTTTAGACTCTTAACAGCACAAACAACATTTTCCAAAAGACCAAAAAAGTGAAAAAGTATATTTAGTCAAATGCGTTTTGTTTAAATATACTTTTTCACTTTTTTGGTCTTTTGGAAAATGTTGTTTGTGCTGTTTTATACCCTTTTTTGGAAAATGTTGTTTGTGCTAAAAACAGCACAAACAACATTTTCCAAAAGACCAAAAAAGTGAAAAAGTATATTTAAACAAAACGCATTTGACTAACAGGTCGAACAACTGATGTTCTTTAACCCTGCTGACTGACATTGGCGATTGCCAAATAAAATTGATCACAAGATGTAACAAAATGGATCTCAATATAAATTTAATACTAAACAGAAAACAAGTTTAACTTGTGGCCACGATGTAATGCCACACACATACGGTGTCAATATTTTTTTCGTACACCAGTACAGATCCGGATTTCGACAATATATGTCTCTTTAGTGATATTAGGGATCGAAACGGAAATATATAAAAATATTTATATATATAAAAGGAATGTTTTAAATTGTAATACAAATGTATACTTGTAACATTTTACTTGTATTAGCCGTATAAACGGACCATACATTATATCTTAATCATTGTCAATCAGTAATAAAAGATTTGTAAAATGTAAAATATTTACCCATGGTCTACTTTTTCAAATGACACATTTATTTATATACTTACACTTTTTTAATCTTCGACACTTTTTTAGAATAAATTTAATTAATAGATATACTATTTCATCTTTTTCTGAAGGGAGTTATCGATAACATGTTTACAAAGGTCATTGAATGCTAAATTTAAAGTGTAAGTATCGAATACGGTGGTTCAACTTTTTAAAAGTTATTTATATCATACTTTTACTAATATGGAAGCTTCTTAATACATTTCTTCACAAACAAATCGAGAGAGTAAAATGAAACCCCTTAAAAAAAAATTCAAATTCGATGACCTAAACTAAGAAATTCTGCAATTGCAAACAGCAAAACTTAATATCTGAAATGGTTCTGAAAAGTCGGTTATATTTTCTCAACACATTTCACTCACAGGGTTCAAGTTGGAAAGATGGTAAGGCCAAGTAGAATGTTTATATACTAAATTTGAATATACATATACTATAGCTATACTAAAAAGAAAATTCACCAAAATATAATGTTATTCAGTTTTACACATTGCATCTCATATTTTGGATAGACACTTTGTTCTTTCGAAGCGTTTTTCTGGATTAACCACATTAGAAACGCTCAAAATTAAAACTTTTAAAGTCAAGGGTAAATATAATACTTCAAGTTGGGCAGTTGAAGAGCTATCTGAACAAAAACTACTAAGACAATAATACGCAACACGCAACATGCAACATACAAAATAGCCGTTCCGTGTATGACCCGGTTTGTTAGGATAGGAGCAAATATTTTAACAAGAACTTTAAAGACTGAAGGGGAGGCGGGTTCCATGTAAACATGACGCATATAAGTCATTTTCCTTTTGTTGAGTTGCTACCTCATCTCATGTCCGACACATAAAAAATCTTAAAATACAATTTGCAGAAAAAAAACACCTATATTAGGAGCCATGTACATACACTGACAAATGACGTGTCTAAATAGTTGTCATTGACCCATCATCTATTAGCTGTAGTGACAGATTTTACTTAAGGTCATCTGAAATTGTGTGTATCTTCAAGTTATATTTACTTAGTGTGTCAAGTTAAATGACTAGAACACCTGCGTTGTGACAACACATTTATATATTTATTATAAAGAAGGAATATGGTGTGTTGATAAATAATACACCTTTAACATGTTTAATACACGAACTTGACATGCAAGTTAAAAGGGAACACTTCTTATTGCTAGGGTCATCGACTTGAAACAAACCCTACACCTCACTACTGGTAGAAGATGGCCCCATGATAGGTTCGAGCAAATTTCCCCGTTAGCTCTATCTGCTCAATTCATCATGTTCATAGAAACACAATGAAAGTCTCCAGTAGTTGTAGTTTGTTTATGTAGTTCATACGTGTACCTCGTTTTTCGTTTTTAGATTAGACCGTTGGTTTTCCCGTTTGAATGGTTTTTCATTACTAATTTGTGGGAGCCTTTATAGCTTGCTGTTCTATGTTAGCCAAGGTTCGGTGTTGCAGACCGTACCTTGACCTATAATGAATTGTTTTTTGGACGGAGAGTTGTCTCATTGGCACTCATATAACATCTTCCGATATCTATATATAAGGGAAAATGGAAACAAAAATTTTCATTTAAAAAGAATTGCCTGTCAATCTTATTGTAGCATACAGAAATATGACAGATCTACAGAAAACACATATATACATGTG
Organism: Mytilus trossulus; assembly: GCF_036588685.1. Taxonomy (NCBI): domain Eukaryota; kingdom Metazoa; phylum Mollusca; class Bivalvia; order Mytilida; family Mytilidae; genus Mytilus; species Mytilus trossulus. The sequence continues at coordinate 16,612,164 of NC_086374.1, read as the reverse complement.
TCAAATTAGAAACAATTTACATTCCAGGTTTAAACTCATATTTTTTACGGGTTTACGTGTACCTATACTTTGAATTGAGGTGTAATGTATTCGTTGTTTCTAGCTAATTGAAAAATCGAACACTTGTCAATTTATACACCTTTATCTTATTATATTCTTATCTGGATGAGCGGTCGGTCGACTGTTATGATGTGACATTGATTTTTTTATATGCATATTTAATACTTTTAGCCATTTCCCCCTTTCAAAACCTGAGGGATAAACAAAATACTATTTTTACGCTTCCTGAAGAAGAAAAAAACACTCTATCTTTTAATAATTGAATTTGATTGATGTTGTTTTAACTTTAATGTAAAAAAATAGTCAAAATTAAATGAGAAATCTATATGATATATGACACTTCCGCATTTATCCTTATTATGTATGCAGGACACGTTTTGATTTACAAAACGGCTCCAGCTTACTGTTAATGTCATACTCTATCAACCCATATATGGTTTAAATCAAAATAAAAAGAAATATTTTATTTTCTTGACTATGTGTCATTTTTGAATAGGCGTCTGTGTGTTGAATTAAATGATTGAATAATGAATTCGAATCTGTTGATTGTCAAAACCACGAAAGAACCTTGGTATAGGAACGATTTCAGTGATACACTTAAGCCCCAGTCCCACTAGACCACGATCGCACCACGCTCACCGCGATCTAAATTATATTCAGATCGTGATGAGGTCGCGGTATGAGCGGCATGAAAATGTAAATTTTCGTAAATTTCACGATGCTACTACGTCCTCATTACGCTCATACAACGATCCCGCTACGATTATTACACGTTCTAACCGCGCTTATTCTGCGACCTTTCTACGCTTATCAAGATCTTTCTACGCTCATCACGTTCTCACTACGACCATACCACGAGTTATCCGATTGCAACACGATCTTACCACGCTTCTACTGCGATTATAGCACGTTCTTACCACGACTACACTACGTTCAATCCGCGATCTTACTGCGCTCTCCTCAGCAATAACGTCAACATCGTGTTCTATATCAATACAGTAGCATTCCTTCCGTTCTATTTCTGATTAATACGTAGATTTCTCGGAAAAAATACAGTCATGCCACCAAAATATACTAGAACACGTGGGCGTAGTGTTAGGGTTGATGAAGAGACAGATGGAGCTCTGATAGAAACGAATCTTGATCAAGTAAAGATGTCGGGCCGACCAATCCGACCTAAATTACAACCTATTGTTGGTCCATCAAGCTAAAATGACGATAGTTTATTGAACGATAGCAGATATGAAACAGATGCGTCAATAGATATAGGAAGATGTGGTATCAGTGCCAATGAGACAACTCTCAACCCAAGTAACACTTTTAAAAAGTAACAACTATAGGCCAAGATACGGCCTTCAACACGGCGCCTTGGCTTACGCCGAACAGCAAGATATAAAAGGCCCCAAAATCTACTAGTGTAAAACCATTCAAACGGGAAAACCAACGGTCTAATCTATATGAAAACAAGAAGGATGGTTGAACCGTTAGAGAAAATGGACAAGAAGTCCCAATTACATACATGCAAACAAAACCTGGGGAGAATTAATATATTTTATGACAAAATGGCAATGAGTTTAATGGTCGTAGTATGAACGTAGTCAGGTCGTAAGAAGAGCGTGATGAGGACGGCAAGGGCGTGCTAGAATCGTACTATGGTCGTGAACAGCGTGGTATAGTCGTAGTGGAAGCGTAGTTTGGTCGCGGTGAGAACGTGATGATCGTAGTGAGGTCGTAATAACGTCGCAATGAGATCGTAGCGCAGTTTCTCCGAATAGAATCACGCTTTTACTATGATGGTACAGCGACCTTTGCGATCTTACTTCGATCTTAGTGCGCTCTCACTACGCTTCTACTACGACCTGATTTCGCCACGACCGCACCACGATTGTTTTGAACATGTTCAAAGTTTGCCACGCTCACCACGGTCTTGAAGACCTCACCATGACCGTGATACGACATTACTGCGATCTACACGATCGTACTACGATCATCAAAATTTGCTGTTTTTTTCACAAATCGTAGTGCGATCGTGGCCTAGTGGGACTGGGGTATTAGTGGTCTTTTTTTCTCCATCAAGCGGCAATCAATTTGTATTTGTACATTCTCCATTTTCATTTCTATTTTAAAACGTCTTCTGTGTTTAAATTAGATGGTGACGGTTCGCTTGAGCGGAATGTATAACTTCAGTCAGACAGAGTCGAATTCGGGATGTAAAAACCCTTACAAACATTTGTTTAGGAGTTTGAAGGTTTTCGTTTGCGATGTAAGTTTGACATGTTTTCCTATTTCCCAGTGATAGTCCAACCTTGTACATTTCTTACTTAAGCATACTCAAATTGCAGAAACTTCCTATTTGATTTATTGTAAATCTATTGTCGTCCAAATTATGCCTGAACTATTTGCCAACGGACGTTCAATAATTGACATATAGAAGTTAATTTGTGTTTGAAAACTGTTTGATACATTGAAAGTGTCTCATTCCTGCGAAAACTAATCAAAGATTTGACAAATTACTCTTTCATAAAGTTATTGTTTTTCTTAGTTATCTTATTATACTAACAATCTATATGCCTAATTACACATCTTTTCCACGTGGTCTTGAAAACACATATGAATCTGCATTTATTAGGCTTACTGGAAAAGTAATTATAATTATGCAATTATATTTTCTAAATATTGCCAGAAGAAATTTGTATACTAGTATTGTAGGGATTTTTATGTGGTAAAAACTTTCCAAAATGTCAGTAAGACGTCCAGAGAGGGTGAGTCTGTGAACTGTAATTTAGAAGAACTTACACTGATATTCAGTGTTTTGATTGAGACACTTAAGTTGAAATAGAAGACTTGCATGTTTTATAACCAGAAATCCTTACACATGTGACAGAAAAATATGCTCTAAATAGATATAAAAATAATCTTTGTTGTCTTAGTATCATATCGGTACAATCACGATATTTCACAGTTCTATATACGTGGTTTGCCAATATAGAAATAAAGTTTTCTTCATAGGTGGATCCAAGGTGTTGGAGGGGGGGGGGTGCTTTTGTTGGAAAAATTTGGTTGATTCTATATGGAATCTATGTAGCATTACTGGAACATTAGGTCAGTCAGTGGGCCCCATTTATAAAAAGTTCTGGATCCGCTTTCAAAAGACGAAATAACAAGGATGTTAACAGATACACGTCACTGTACGGTGTTCATTTCAACCTAATTAGAAGATACTTGAAGTAACCAGATTTGAGTTTTTTCATGTACAACATACAGTTGTATGTTTGGCGAATTAAGTTATAGGATAAGAAATGGAGAAAGGAACCAATTGATAATGCAGAACTCAAAATAAAAAGCCTTAGAAAGATATTCATTTTCCGACAAACACTACCTTTTTGAAAAATACAAGTATGTTATACAAATCAAGCATGTTATAAAAATCAAGGTGGTATTATTTCAAATTTCAGCATTTAACAGTACATGTCCTCGAATTAAAGGTCTGTATCATCAGACACCCCTGGTTAATCACCAAACGCCTGTATGTTCAATAATTCATCATATTCATCGGACGCCTTCATATTTAAATTTTTCAATTACGCAAATACAGTAAAGCAAAAATCATTGAAGTGTAGCTTCTGAATGATAAGTATCTTCACGAGGAAGTCTGTTTCGTTGACCTGATCGTGTAATTTTTCCCTTTTAAGCTTACCTGGCCCAATGGGCTAAGTAAGCTTTTCTCATCACTTGGCGTCTGTCCTCCATCGTTGTCGTCCGTCAACTTTTAGAAAAACATTCTCCTCTTAAACTACTGTACCAAATTAACCAAACTTAGCCACAATCATTATTGAGGCATCTAGTGTCATATTCATTGATATAGGAAGTAGGTTGTCACTCTTTATTGGAGTGATTGCTTACCCCCTAAAATGATGGATTTTGTTTTACTACCCCCAATTGTGTTTTGAGCAAAAACCAAAGAAGATAGGGAGAAACTGAAGAGACTAAATGGTCAGCAATACAAGATCAATAAAACGGAAGGTTTTGTTAAGAATTCTTTTCTTGTCTGCACTATTAGAGTATGTCCTTTGATGAACATTCACATACAGAATGATAAATCCGTAGTTTGGTGCGATATGATTGGTTCACAGCTAGAAAATGTGTTGAATCTCTTCATTTGATTTTCTGTCATCGGTACATAAAATATGACATAAACTTGTGGAAAAGAAAAAAAAGATATTAATATAATTTCTTATTAGTTTTGAAATTCAAATTTGCATTTATAATAAATGATCCTTAACTGTTACATATTTAACATTCTCTAGAATAACTAATTAAAGGTTGTATGCATTTCGATATATTATGGTAGTGATTTTATTCAGATTTGCAATACCTTCATAATACCTTCATGTCAATTATGCTTTTAAAAATTGATTACACTACCGGAATGAATCATTAATTCACATTAAAATTCAAATCACGCACAGTGTATCAAAATATATTTGATTTAGGAAAATGTAGTTGTTGAAATAAACTGATAATGTCAATAAAGAGATTTGGACATTTTGTCGTCTTGTCCTTTAAACAGAAAATGTGTCTATCTTCTTTATTATGTTTATAAATGCATTGGCTTTATTAAGAAATGACAAGAATAAAAACAAGTGTATTATAATTGATAATTTATAACTCCATATACGTCTAATAAAAGTCACCGAGAACATAAAACTGTCATTTATATACCAGCCATGCGAAATACTTTAATATGAAGCTTCCCTTTCGTGTAAGAAACATTTCCCAAGATCGGAACATGGGCCACGAATTTTAGATACAAACAAAATACACGAGAAGACAAAAAACGAAATTTTGTTATCTAATGTCTGTTTTCTAAGATAATTTGTTTGGCCTCTTTAATTAATCACACAGCGAGAGTTCAGTGTATCCTTACATTTTTTTCAAAATAATTTTAGCAAACGATATCAGTTACGTTCTGAAGTTAAAACCGTATCAGCCTAAATCAGTTTGAAGTCATTTGTGTAAGTTCTTGGTTGTAATCTGTTTCTTAGGTATATCTGATTTAGAATATCACTGGCTAATACAGCTACGATTTTATACGCCATAAGTAAGTGCTTTTTAATATAAAATATATTAACAAAGAAGGAGAAACGTCTACATCATCTAAATAAGCTATACTTGAGATCCCATTCAATCTATAGTTCTGCGAAAAAATTACCAACAACTAACTTTCCTCTCACAAATAATGAGTTTGCTAACAGAATATTATGAACGAAGCATAATATTTTTTTGATTTTTTATTTTAGATGTCTTCCTTCCGAGAAAAGAATCATACAACAATGGACACGAAGTCTAAGTCGGACAATAAACACCTAGAAAATATCAGCAAGGGATTGAACAAAGCCAGACAATACATCATTATAGTGTTAACATATTTCTTCTACAAACTCACACAAACTATCGTTTTAACATTTCAAAAATTTACATGGGCTGTGACTGGGGTAGAGAAAACTCGAAAGGATGCAAAACATGGCCTGCAATTTAAACAAAGCGTCCATGTTCAAAGTATATTTTGGCGCCGGAAGTTCATTAGTACGTCAATGGCAGATCCGTCAAATTTTATAACTACACACAAAGCATTTAAACACCCAAATTATATTCTTAAGCCCACAGTATCTTTATACTGTATGACGAAAGATGAAGTTATATTCGTAGAGGTTCCGGAAGGGGTTGACATTACTGGAACCCAGCAACCTAGAACGCCTATGTATATTCAGCAGTTTCAACGTGCTCATAGTTTAATAACAATGCCCTTGCCAGCTTTTCATAAAATTGCCCATGATCTCGGAAATCCGCGTGTTCCTATTATTTGGATTTCTAATACTGGACATTGTGGATCTACTATGCTTGTTCAAATGTTTGCAAAGCTTCCAGGTATGTTAGTGATGAATTCTCCTGATGTTTTAACAACGCTTGCTTTCCTGGAGAAAAATAATAATTTTGAAAAAGGAGAGTATGAACAGCTACTTCCAGGAGCAATTCGTATTTTGTGCAAACCGGACGAAAGAGCAAGAATGATTTGTGTAAAGACAAGACCTTGCTGTACGATTCAAATGGGAGACGTTTATAGGAACTTTCCGCATATCTACCAACTATATGTGTATCGAAACAGTTTAAAAACGATTGCATCATCTTTGAATATATTTGGTAACGAAGAATTCGATATGATATCTAGATATATATTAGACAGTGAAGTGTTATCTACTGTATTCCCATGTTTCCGCAGACTTTTGTATAACAGATACTGTTCTGTACTTGATAGAACACCACCTATTGTAGACCAAAAGAGTATGACAACAGTTTCAGCTTTCACAATAGCATGGGCTGCAAATATAGCTACGTGCTTAGATTTTGTTGAAGCTGGTGTCCCACTCTTGCCACTACTATTTGAAGATATGATGCGTAATCCACGTCGCACGTGTTCAGTGTTGTTTGATCATTTAGAAATAAGACAGGATTTTGTCGATACTGCTATGGAAGGCTTTAAATTAGACACTTCTAAACATCCAAACAGTGGACAAAGTTCTATATTACCAGAATCACGTAAAACTATCCCTCACGACTTTAGAACTGAAGCAGATAGTATTTTGAAAAAATATGGATTACCAAAACTCGGTGAAAGATATGAAATTCCAGGTTTAGCTGATTTTGAAACACCAAAATTTAACAGAGATCTTTCTCGTGATAGATTTTTATGATTAATAACTAGTGTCTGCCTATTTGTAAATAACACGAACAAAACATTCTATAGATAAGTACAATAAATATTAAAAGTTGTAGTATTTTAGAAATTGATATATTTTGAAATTGGACACAATCAAACGCAAATTTACAATGGTTTGGTTAGGTTGTTCATCCAATATTGTGCCATTATAACAAATCTACAAACAACTGTCGTACAAATAGGTTAAGCTAGCTACAAAACCAGCTTAAATGCCAGTCCCAAGTCAGAAATATGATAGTTGTTTTCCATTTGTTCTGCTGGTTAATAAAGTCGAACGTTTAATTTTATCAGTTTTGATGGACTCCCCCTTATGAATTTTAATTTTGGAGTTCGGAATTTTGTTATGCTTAATAAAAAAAAGAGTTACGAGTAAAAAGTTGTACCAGGATTATAATTTAGTACGCCAGACGCGCAAAGATAGAATGTAATAACTTAAGTCATATATTTTTTAAGAAGAAAACGAAAAAAAATAGACATCTGATTCTTCACTGACTACAAGGAAGATAGTGATAGGAGACACATTTTTAAGGAATACAGCAATTTACTCTAAAATACAGATTCTGCTGGAAGGTCGAAACATTAGGAAAATTCAAAAATCAAATGACAAAATCAAATGCTCGACCACATCAAACGAATGGATAACAACTGCCATATTCCTGACTTGGTATAGCCATTTTCTTATAGTCGAAAAAGGTAGTTTAAATCACATGTATGACAGTTGCTTCAAATTCTATTATATTGACAACGATGTGTTAACAAACAAAAAAAAAAAAAAACAATAAGTAAAAATGTCAAAACTTGGGTAACAGCAATCAACATTGTGTTATAATGTTAATCACTATAGAAAACAAACAAATATGTATCAGAAACATAAAAAAATGCTCATAGACAAAGCACATTAGCAAAAAAATGTAAAATGCGAAAATTTACAATAAAAAGATGACGGGATGTACAAGTAGAGAGTCACGTCATGTGTAACAAAGAAACACAAAAGGCATATAGACAAAGCACATGAGAAAAATGAAAGACAAGAATACAAAAACTTGCCATAGCACAATAACACAACGATGACTGGATGTATAAGTACAGAGCCACGTCAAACGGATATAACCTAGAATAGACTAAACAGAAAAAGTTATATTCAAAATGACAAATAAAAGAATACTATAACACGTTATTAAGATAATAAACAAGATCAGGAGACCGAATTTATACTGCAAGACAATCGTGTTTAATTTTTGAAGTTAATACGGAATATTTATCAACAAGGTCTTGGATGAACCTTTTTAACAAAAAGGACGACCGTTGAAATAACGCCTGGTTCGTCAAGTTTCTGCTCAGACACTGGTGACGTTTATAATCTCTTGAGTAGTAGCTGCAAGCTCTTGATTACCGAATAAGTTCGGAAATGTATATCCCATGTGCAGGTGAAGTTGGTATTTTGCTACTAAAGTAGGCTAAATTGATGATTTCAAAATTAAGTTTCTCTCTTTGTCATTAATTCTGGCAATGGTTTAATCGTGTGTAAAAAAAAAGAAAAATCACAAATACTGAACTCTGAGTAAAAAATTCAAACCGAAAAGTCCAATTCAAATGGCAGAATCAAATGATAAAACACTTCAAAAGAATAGACAACAACTGTCATATTCCTGTCTTGGTACTATTTTACACTTTTGCACTATTCTAGGATCCATTCTATAGTATAGTATACTGTCCAAGATTACAATAATGAAAAATAGGTCTACAGAAGCATACATGTATTTGAGTATTTAAAGAGGTGAACTTGGACCAAACAACAAAAAATGAAGTCTGTAATTAAGCGAATTTATATATAAAACAACTTCAAGTACAAAGCCAGTACTTTACAATTATTGTGAATTCATTAATTTTGAAATAACAAGTATACACTACTACATTTAAGGTAACTTACTTGATATAGTACTAAATGTAGATGCGTATTAGTACGCTGTATTGTTTTTGATAAGTCATGAACAGGAAAATGAGGACATGAATAGTTGTGGTTAAACAAGGGAATAGAAGTCGAAAAAGATGTCATCATTGCCTAAACAAAAAGAGAAGAACAATAAAAAAACTATACAGAAAACTAGAAATTGAGCAACACGAACATAAAGAAAATCAACAGCAGTTGGATAGATGCGATTATATAGATACATGTATAGCAGTTACCAAACTTACCATCCTAGTAGTCAACACTTCGTTGTTGACATGGATACCAACTGTATTGTCATTTATATAAATTTACTGTTTACAAAAGTATGAATTTTTCGAAAGACTTAGGATTCTTTTATCACATGCAGGATAAACCTTAGCCGTATTTTGCACAAACTTTTTGGTTGTTTTTTTTTGGTCCTCAATGCTCTCCAACTAAGTACTTGTTTGGCTTTATTGCTATTTTATCTGAGCGTCACTGATAAGTCTTCTGGAGACGAAATGTACGTCTGTCGTTTTAGATTATTAGCATGGTACTTTTGACTATTTACACACTGGGTCGATGCCACTGCTGGTGGACGTTTCGTCCCCGGTGTTATCACCAGCCTATAGTAGTCAGCACTTCGGTGTTGACATGAATATTAATTATGTGGTCGTTTATATAAATTTAACGTTTTTAAAATTATGAATTTTTCGAAAAACTAATAATTAACGTAAGGGTACCCAAATTGCACCGAGTACCCAAATTGCACCTGTTTAGAAAAAATAGCAACAAAAATCTTTCCTAGAGACTAAACAATTTGTATTTTTATGATTTGATACTATGCACGTCATTCAACATAGGTAAACATATCTAAATATACACAAAACGTTCACAGTATTTATCAACAGATGGACTTGTTTACTGAAAAAGCAAAATGTACGAAAACGTCACCATGCGACGTCATCAAAACGTCATCTTTTTAAAATAAGCAAATACAATACATTATAAGTATCCATTTCGTAAAATATGAAGAATAAGCATGGACAAATATACAATTGTTCAAAATATTCGAAGAAATTAAACAAAAGCTCAGTTATTAGACTTTTGACGATGCAATTTGGGTACTCCTCATTACAGAATCATGGATAGTTTGGAGGTTGATTCAAACCCATTTTTTGTGACTCAATATGGATTAAAAATTAAATTGGTGTACCTATACAATAAAGAAGGATAGGGCTACAAAATAAACACAGTATGGACACTTTTTTCTTGATCATTAAAAAACGTAGGTGAAAAAATGTCAAAATAGGTGCAATTTGGGTACCGTCACGTTATATACCTTAGCCGTAGTTGGCACAACTTTTTGTTTTTTTGTGTCATCAATGATTTTTAACTTTGTAAGTTGTTTGGTTTTATAAGTATTTCGATCTGATCGTCACTGATGAGTCTCAACGGATTTGGAGACGACACGCACTATAGAGCCTGGTACCTTTGATAACTATTCCATTAAACCGCGAAGGACATCTTTATAGAAAAACGGTTTTAATAATGACATTGTTGTTTCTTTTTTCTTCTTCGTCAGTATCTCCTGTATAACTTTTTGTCTTTTATTATTGAAGGAAGAAATCGGTGGTAAATTGTGCACCTTATTGAATACAAAAAAGATCAGATTTAGAATAAGACATATTCATTAAAGTAAAATTAATGGTTGAAAAAAATCAAGTTCTGTCTGCTTCGTTTATTGGGAGATTGACTTTTACTTGAACTTAGTTACTCTTATGATCTTACAACTATAACTACTACAGACAGACAGACAGAATGCAAATCTAAATTCAATAATGTTTTTTTTTATAATAATTCTTTACTTTTCATATTAAGAATGTATATATGTATGCATAAACCAAGGCTAGATATGAACAAAGAGAGACAACTCCATCATCATCATACCATGTAAATGGTTTCATTTTTTATAAATAAAATTGACAAACCTCAGCGCACAGTATCATGGAAAGTTGTAATATAGATAAAAACAACGTTATATGCCTGAGTTATAACAAAATATTTAACTGAGACCAAGCGTTTTCTTTCATTTTTAAATTTATTTAGTGCATTTGATAGGACGAGATCTGTAAGGGGACGACTTGTTCATATTTTATTTAACTCTTCTGTGTTGGAAATCAAATTTAGCCTTGGTAAAATAACAGGAAAAGTGGGAGTATGGAGCTCTGTCAATCAGTTTTAGACGGAGTTGCATTAGCAGGAGAGGCGACTCACATTCCTGATGTTTGCTTCCAACATTTTATCACAAAAACAATAGAGGGCGTCCTCGATAAATCAAGTAGAAATACGATAAAAGGTGAAAACGGAGAGTCGGTGTTGTCAACATAAATGTATTTGTTCTGACAGCCTGAAGTGTCCTTAAAAAAACCTTCATTATAACCAATGCCATAATATTTTTCTATACCCCTTTATTCCTTAATGAACAAATTCTGCAACATCTGTTCTTGTAGAGGATATATAACATAATAGTTCTTCCTCCTAGACGACTTGCAAACTTGTTTAACACGACCTCATTATATACATTTGTACATGTATAATGTATGTGACAGTATGTCCCTGTCCAAGCCAGGAGCCTGGTGTTGAAAGGTTGTAAAATATAATGGAATGGGTTTTTCTCATTGTTGAAGGCTATATGGCATGTATGGTTGCTAATAATTGGGCCTTCTTTTACTTTAACTAAAGTTTAAGGGTCCCTATACTTAAGGGGTAGGATACATTCATGGTAATGGTTATAATTTAGGTATGGGATGTTTTAGTGTAGGGTTGGGTTTTATCAGGTTGGGAACAAACCCCCTGTGTATGGTGATTATACCTGTATAGAGGGATAATCCTTCTTTAGAGGGATAATATTATCCCTCTATAGAGAGGTATTTTTGTTTGCACCGGATTTAAAGCAAATTATGGCAAAATGGCATTTTCTAGTTATATTGGCTATAATCTCTAGCCTTATATGCATCAACATATGCACTTTACTAAAAATTGGGATAAACTTGCAATCTATTGTATACCTACATTGTACATGTATCTGAACACCTGATTAACATCAAAAGGAATAGGTTGACCTTTAAATTTCAGGTTAAATCTAACAATAGAAATTCTGTTCAGTGAGGCATAAGTGAGTAGAATTTACCTGATCATCACAGCTTTCAATCATGGTGAACAATAGATTTTTAGTCCGATACATGTAAGGAGCAAACTGGGCATATTAAATTAAGTACATCAATTGGTGCATCAACTGTTGCAGGTTACTGCCATAATAAGTAGAGAATGCCATTCTGCCCTCTTTTGATTTAAATCCAGTCTAAACAAAACTACCCCTCTATAGATATTTTTATCCCTCTATAGAAGGATTATCCCTCTATACAGGTTTAATCACCATATAGAGGGTTTGTTCCCAACCTGTTTATGGTAAGGGCTAGTGGGGTTAGGGTAAGATTTTAGGTTTAGAATAGTTTAGAAATGCTCTGTAAGGGTTGGACCTCTTATGTAATGTAAAAGAAGGCCAAAATGGCTTGCATCCACTTCATTTTGATTTTGGTGTATAGTTGTCTCATTGACAATGTTTATTTATTTATGTTGTTAATTTATTTGCAGATGATAAAGTGTTTAACAAATTGGACAAATCTATTCTGAAAGAAGCGTATTCAGGTGTACTGGCATTGTTATTAGAAGCAGCAAAATTTGACGCAGAGACAGCAACACTAAGGTTCTTAAAATCATAAATTTATGGGAAATCTATTTATCAAAACAAATTAATGAAATGAAGAGAGTCTCATAACAACAACACTCAAGGGACTCTTCAGAAATTTATTGATCTACATGATTCTGTGCCTAGGGCAAATAAAATGTTTTGCCCACAGGTACGATGGACTTACAAATGCTTGTCAGAGTAAAATGCTGAAATTCCTTATGCACCTACACTGTACATGTAATATATAACATTCTTCAGACATTTATAAGACATTTGTTTCTCATACATGTATGCCAGTACTTTATTTTTTTGAAACTTTTTAATATAAAATATTTCAACATTGAGTTAAAAACAGCTCAGATGAACTGAGTCCAATATGTTTTTTGTCCAATGTCCAATTTATTGTTAATTTTAATGCTGGTACTGAAAAAACTTAAAAAGACTGCCATGACTGTTGTACAAATACAATCATTTCAATTTTCGTCAATTCCAAAACTTATTTCTTGAATAGTTTGCTGCTTGAAAGGAAGACACTGTATTATAATTGATAGTCTTTGTATAGCTGTATATACATATATAGCAAGTCTAGTTATATATTATATTATGTAGTGTACAGCATCATGTTTATATGATCCATTGCCCCGTAAGATTTATCGTTGACTATTTATTCAGTCATTGTATATACATATATATATATTTATAGGCAGTGTATCTTTTAGCTACTGTGGATCAATTTATTTTCGTGGGTATCAATTTTCGTGGAATGCTGAAAACTTGCATATGCATGGATATTTGATTTCGTGGTTTTGCCAATCTTTGTATACATGTACATGGTATACAAGGCCTATTGAAAATATATGTTATTTGTTGAACATCTGAATTCGTGGTTCACTTTTTCCCACATAACACACGAAAGTTGATATCCAACAAATATTAATGAATCCACGGTATAAGGAGATTCTTAGATGGAGCCTTGTACTTGATAATGATTTTTATTCAGTTGAAACACGCTTTGGTATGTTATGTATGTCTAACCAATACTTTATTTTATTTTCCAGTGCAATATTAGAAGAATGTAAATTTACACAAGACAGGATAGATATTTTATTGCAACTTTACCAGGTTTGTTGTGTTATTAAATTAACACACTTTATTTTTTAAGCTTGAAAACGAAACGAGAAATTATAAATTTTCTATTTCAACCTTAATCTCCTGTACTTGCGTTAGGCCAGGATTTTTTAATTTGTTGGTTTACGGATCCGCCGACCCGATTTTGCTGATTTTCAAAATAAAAATAAAATCGAATTTTCAGGCTTTTTTTTATTCTCGCCGACCCTAACAAATGCATTATCCCATAAAAATAATTAAAATATCCCTTTTCATGAAATGGAATGCATTAATCACTAACAGAAATGATGAAACTTTCTGTTGTGAAAAATGAAACTTTCAGTTTACGTTTTTAAAAATAGACAAATCAATTATTAATGACCTTGAAATGTCTTTTGCGCAAATAATTTTGCAAAACGAAACCTGTGTTTAAAACCAATTACACAATAAGTTTGTTTCCCTTATTTGTCACTAGTCCGTAAGATGCATGTTCTCATATAAATAGACTTGTCCAAATGTGAACAAGTGGTCGTTCAAGACATCAAGTTAAAATACTGAATTTTAACAAATCATGTTTTATAGATAAAAAAAAAATTATCGTCCATTTGGATATAAAACGGGAATGCATGACAACAGATTATTTAACCTGATATTCTCGTTTTTCCAGTGGACGAGTCTATTACGTTTTTGACACGTGTGTTGAAACTTATTTTCGTACGACGTTTTTACTTTTTTTTTTCTTTATCAGTTTTCGTGCTTATTATTTTTCACCAAGTTTTGATTAAAAGCTAAGTCAAATAACTTACATGAATCTGTTTTTTCTCGTTTGTGAAATAACGATTTAATTTCGTCTTTGTCAGTGTACCCCTCCTTTTTTTACGGGAAATTATTAGACAATGTCATGCGATGTTTACAGCTGAGCAATAATATTTCATCAAACTAAAATTTAAGAATGATGAAAAAATAGTATGACAAACATATTATTACAAAGGTGAAATATATTTTTATTTTGCATATCAGTTTTCTGTCTTGAAAGATCTTTTTTTTTTTTTTTCCGACCGACCGACCCGACTTTTTTATGGAGAAAATCCGTAAACCAACAAATTAAAAAACCGTGGCCTTACATTATCAAATGCATTTATAATAGATTTTTAAGTTCAATTAAGAATTATAAAATATTTTTTAAACTGGTTTCTGCCAGTTAATAGATGTACCAATTTTACAAAATGTTTGAATTATTGAATATTTAACAGTCCATAAGATCACAATAAAGTGAACTAAATATTGCAATGGCCAGTAATTTGATTAAGCTCAAGATAAATTCAAGAAAGTAAATTGTACACAATGACTGCATCAATAGGGAGCAAAATTCTATTATTTATTTATTTTGTTCTGGGAAGTTTACCTGAAGTTAATTATAGTTATTTATGTTTGGTACAATGTATAATTGAAAAAAAAACATAAATTGCTACATTTTTACATTGTAGATAGATAGATAGGATTAAGAGTTCTTTAAATAGTTTTATTCTGTTTTTATAATGATTGACTTCTTTATTCAGGAGAAGAAGCTATTTATACAGATTTTATTAGGCAAGTAAGTACTTATTGTGTATAGTTAACAGCATATATAGATAGACAACTAAGTTGAACAAAAGAGAATCATGTAATTGTATGATTCTGAGTTGAGTTTTTAGTTTTGAAATTTATACGCTATGTTGGGATTTTTTTTTATTGATAAGAAACATTTCATAAAATGCCTAAAATGAAAAACAAGGGCTGTTCCGTTAAAACATACATTGCACTCAAGAAAAGGCCTTGTGTAAATTTGGCAACCCGTTGTAGATTGGTAACGGACCTACATGTATCAGGGTTTTTTCTGAGTAATTGTAGTACTTACTTCTTCTTATCTCCAACATTGGACATTGTGCGTCATGCTGTCTTGAATCAAAACACAATAAGTCTGTTGCCTAACCAGACGTGCAGAAAAGCAAAAAAAAAAAACTATGATAAATCTATCACCATTCTACCTGATGTATAGATTATAATATGTATAACATCTATTGATTTTTTTTTTAGATTTTCTCTTTTTTCACTATACAAAATGGTATTAACACCCATTTCAAATTACCTTTACTTGGTCAGTCACTCCTGTGTACAATTTTAAAATGGAACAGCCCTAAGTAAAAAATTAGCAAAAACATACCAAAAATATGAAAATTGTTGCTGATTATAATATCATTTTCTAATAAAGAAGGTATCATTTGGGAACATTATTTATTTTAATTTCAGTAAAAAACTACTATAATGATTTATTTTTCAGTATTGGTACCTCCCCACCACATATAGTTGATGTTGACTGGAGATTAGATTATTATATCAAAGTAAGATTTGTTTTTTATGTCCTTCCTAATGAATATTGTTATAATTAAATATAGTAACCATGCGGTATAATTGCATATGAGACAATTATTCACCAAAATTCAAATCAATTTGATGTCTTTTTATTCATCCCACAGGAAAATATGTACATGTATATAGACAGAATAAACTAACTTAAAGTAGAAGACACTTCAAAATATGAATTAGCAATGACTGGGTTGGTGGAATTTAGAAGAAGCTGAATAATTGGTCCTTTGTAATATACTTATGTAAATTATGGCATGCCTGTTTAGTGATATATATTAGAACAAAATAAACAAGTTTTTATTGGGAGGTTTAAACACTAACTAGATATAGGAAGATGTGGTGTGAGTGCCAATGAGACAACTCTCCATCCAAATAACAATTTAAAAAGTAAACCATAATAGGTTAAAGTACTAACTGTTTATCTATTTGAAATTAATACTGATTAATTTTTATTTACAAGATGTTCTAAGTCATTTACCTGTTTATAACCTTGACCTCTAATGAAGGACTCGCTAAGTAATATACATTTTGAATGACCTTGACTTCTTATAAAGGACTCACAAGGTCTGTACAATCTCTTACTTCAAAAGGAGAGAAAAAAAAATTAAATAATTTTATGAATAAATTGTAAGGAAAAAAAGGTATAATAAGAAATAGCAAATAAATTTTATTTGTTTCAGAGCAATCAGTTGGAAAAAGTTAACGAACCAGTTTATCTTATATCTTTAAAGACAGAGGTAATTTTTTATTTTTCAACAGTGTGACTGGTTTGTGTATTTATTCAAACCATTGTTTTGTTTAGTTATTTAAGGAATGACTGTAATATTTTTCTGTCTATGAAGAAATAACATAAAAAATTTGGTGCACACTGAATAATGTGCATAGCGGGTTATTTAACAGTGTGCACCACATTTTTTATGTTATTTTGAATAGACAGAAAAAATATTACAGTCATTTCTTATAATTTAATTCTTAATTCAATTTTAAACCGTAGAAAGCCATGAACATTTTTTGATGATGTCACGGTCACATGACTAAATTATGTCTATGGGCCCATAACAAAATAAGGTCTGCCAATCAGAAGATGTGTTACATCCAAAATTAAATTATTGACTGATGGCAGGAAATACAGTAAGATTTAAGTGAGAAAATTTTGGAAGATACATGTGCAGTACCAAGGCTTTAAAAACAGTCTTCGTTAAAATGCTATAAATAACAAAACCAGACTTGAAAACTTTAGAAATTATTTTTTTATAATTTGGAAGTCCATGTTTTCAATTGAATTATTTCAATTTTCTAGGTTCCTGGTAAAACAGATTTGGAAGAGGTGCAGTTTTCATGCTCTTTAGAACAATTACAGGTATATTTTAATTTCATTTATTTATTTATTCCCATTATCACAGGAGTGTTAAACTACTCTGTTTAATCATTTCATGTACACAAAGAAACATAATTATGTATTACTGAAAATGTTACACAGAGATGTGAAAGATACCAACGGAACATTCAAACTTATATAAGTTGAAAATGAAGTGACAATGTCATGGCTAAAAAGAAAAAGGCCAACAACAGCACAAAGAAGGCAATATAGAAAACTAAAGACTGGGCAACAGAAACCCCATCAAAAGGTGTTTGTGATCTCAGGTGCTCTTTAAGGGTTAGCAGATCATGGTCCACATTTGTTGCATGTTAGTACAAACCTGATGATAAGTCTAATTTGGGTAAGTCACATTCCAGAATTGTAGAAAGGACATTTAGGGCATTTCTGCCATGATTTAGATCTCTAAAACTGATATTCAAAAAAGGATAATGCAATTTGTTACTGAGACCTCAAAGAGGAGGGGTTCACAACGATGTTGTGCTGAATTTTTAGCTGTTGTCATCCTTTTGCTTCAGCTTTTGTCTGTATAAACAACTTCCTCACAGTATTTAATAATAACAATCATTTTAAAATGTTCAGTTGGCAATTTTTTTTTATATACATTTTAAAATATTCTTTTATCTTTTAATTTTAGGATTTTGTTGGGAAGCTAAAAGATGCCACAAAATGTTTAGAAAAGATTGGCCAAGTGTAGTATGATTGAAGTGATAGACTATTGTTATTTATTTGTAAATTGTTGATAATAAAAATTCTTCATTATTGGATGTATTACAGTTTTATTGTCAAAGTTTGATCCTGCAGTATGTCATCATCAGGGTTTTGGGTCTGTGTTCTATTTTTGTTTTAGACTTGCGTAAAAGAGTAATTGACAGTTTTGGTTATAATTTGTGAGATTTTTATACCCCACCTACAATAGTAGAGGAGCATTATGTTTTCTGGTCTGTGCATCTGTGCGTCCATTCGTTCAGGTTAAAGTTTTTGGTCAAGGTAGTTTTTGATGAAGCTGAAGTCCAATCAACTTAAAACTTAATACACTTGTTGCTTATGATATGATCTTTCTAATTTTAAAGCCAAATAAGACTTTTGACCCAAATTTCACGGTCCACTGAACATAGAAAATGAAAGTGGGAATTTCAGGTTAAAGTTTTTGGTCAAGGTAGTTTTTGATGAAGCTGAAGTCCAATCAACTTGAAACTTAATACACTTGTTGCTTATGATATGATCTTTCTAATTTTACAGCCAAATTAGACTTTTGACCCTAATTTCATGGTCCACTGAACATAGAAAA
The DNA here is from genome assembly GCF_036588685.1 of Mytilus trossulus. Lineage (NCBI taxonomy): Eukaryota > Metazoa > Mollusca > Bivalvia > Mytilida > Mytilidae > Mytilus > Mytilus trossulus. Next base: position 16,593,460 of record NC_086374.1, on the reverse strand, counting down.
TGAAAGTGGGAATTTCAGGTTAAAGTTTTTGGTCAAGGTAGTTTTTGATGAAGCTGAAGTCCAATCAACTTGAAACTCAATACACTTGTTGCTTATGATATGATCTTTCTAATTTTAAAGCCAAATTAGACTTTTGACCCTAATTTTACGGTCCACTGAACATAGAAAATGAAAGTTGGAATTTCAGGTTAAAGTTTTTGGTCAAGGTAGTTTTTGATAAAGCTGAAGTCCAATCAACTTGAAACTTAATACACTTGTTGCTTATGATATAATCTTTCTAATTTAAAAGCCAAATAAAACTTTTGACCCCAATTTCAGGGTCCACTAAACATAGAAAATGAAAGTGGGAATTTCAGGTTAAAGTTTTTGGTCAAGGTAGTTTTTGATAAAATTGAAGTCCAATCAACTTGAAACTTAGTACACATGTTCCCTATAGTATGATCTTTCTTATTTTAATAACAAATTAGATTATTACCCAATTTCACGGTCCATGGAACATGCAAAAGGATAGTGCGAGTGGGGCATCCATGTACTTCGGACACATTCTTGTTTTAGCTTCACTTTGATATATTCCTTTCTGATATACCGACTATAGGGAACAAGTTTCTTTCTCATTTCTGAGCGACTCTGGTTCATAAGAGCCTTTATTATAATCCTGGTACCTTGGATAACTATTTTACTCTTGAACTATTTCAAATTCCTCATAACCATAACTTTATGAGAACAATGAGCCATTAATACCTTGTCATAAGAAAAGACCACAAAAACCTCACATCAGTAAACATAATATTATCTATATAACTATATACTGAGCAAAATGAAATGGTGCTTCACTAAGCATTTTAAGTTGAAGGAATGATCAGATGCTTCAGAAAGTTAACCGTCAATCTTCACTAGTTGCATCAAGTTTCACAGTCTTTCAACCCTTTGACTGAAAGTTATCAATTTTAACCGGAAGCTATAGTTACACAGAACTAAGTAATGTCAGATTATGAAATGAATCATGATTAATGTAGGATTTTATTATTAATGTAAAACATGCATATACATATAATATCTTACAAATATATATGTGATAAATGCTATAATGCGAAAACATGTAAAAAAGTACCCGTTTGATGAACAGTAAATGAAATATCAATGTGATGATATAACACTTCATAAAGTCTGCTTAATCACTTGTTCTTTTGTTTTTGCTATTTAATCTCTTTAAAGTTTGCATTTTTCGAATTTTCACTTTCGTAATTGGTTTTTCTAATTCAGCAGAACGTTTTGACTCACTTCCGTCAGTATTGTTCGTAGGAATCGGGTTTTCTACGCTTTTCCTGAAAAAAACCTTGTATCGACTTTCTATATTTTTGTTCAAATCTGGCTTCAGTTTGACTTTAGTTTTTACCATATCAAAATTTTTATTAACATTGTCAGCGGGGACAGACACCTTTCCTTCATCAATCGTAGAATCGGTATGTGGATTTTTATTTCGAGTTCTCGATGAGGTAGTCTTTCTTTTTTCTCTAATAGATATGTTGCCCTCTTTTTCGTAGCTAATTGAATCCATTTTTGACAAGCCTGCATTTGTTGTTGACTTCACATGTTCATTTTGACATTCTTTGTTGGTCTTTTTTGTTGGAAGTTGTCCCGACTTTTGCAATGCAAAGTTACTTGACAGATCATCTTCTTTTATACTGTTTTGTAAAATTTCCTTGTTTTTATCTTGATTTCTTTTTATTAATTTTGTATATGAAGCAGCTATTGTTGTATCCTTCTCGTTAATTGATTTCAACGTGGTTTTCCGTGCCTCTGATAATTTGCTGTGTATGATGTCATTCGACGTATACTGGGTTTGAGTAGTAGCTATCGGAGGTCTTGAAATTATGGAGTCTTCTTCCATCTTAAGAAGTATATTTTTCAATTTCTTAGACTCTTGTTTCTTGTTTACAAACTTTGGAATGAAGATATGTCGAAAACTAGGTCTCTTTTGTACAGACGATACTTTTACAGTTTTTGGAACAGCATACATTTTACCGACGAAACACATGACGCAACAAGCTATGACACCGATAAGAATAACTCCTCCGACGGCTAACAGTACAGGCAAGATAACACAATTGTTGAAATAACAGGAGTCATCATCAGATGGTGTTTTTGAAGAACCTATTGAACAATGTAAAAATAAACTTTGATAAGATTTGTATCACCCTATTGTTTTATTTCTTTTAAAGATATAAGATATTTTTTTTTATAAATATATTAATCTTCCTTGTCTTTTGTCGAAGAGACCATTTTAGAATTCAGAGACTGCAATTTATAATGTAAAGATGTGAGGTGTATTTGCTGCCAATTACATTTGTTTCATGATTTTATCCAAATTTTTTTTATGTAAAGGCAGACTAACACATGTTGTGTCAGGTGTACTATTGTTTGTCTTTTTCATTTTTAGTCATAGCGTTGTCAGTTTGTTTTAGATTTATGAGTTTGACTGTCCCTTTGGTATCTTTCGTTCCTCTTTTACAGAAATACATCGATATGAACATAAACAAATGCACAGACTTGACATTTATTGTATTTGAATGCATAAATTTTCACATATTATTTTCCAATAACAATTGAGTTTTTAACTATAGGACAATGCTTCTATTTTTTTTTTATTAAGTATCTTACTTTGTATCTGATAAGCCAGTAAGAAGCCTCTATGCTGTGAACTGATGTCACTATGAAACATCACTGTAACGTTTCCTTTTGTTGTGTATTTCTGACTTGGAAACCACTCATCTCTACCGCATGATGTTATAATCGTTGTGCCCGTTGCATCTATTCAACAGAAATCACACCAAATTAGCTCTAGTATCCCCCTAGTGTATACATTCTGCAGGTCAGATTTTGGTTTATGGGGGATTGTTTTGCCAATTACATATGTTAACATTGGTTATAATAAGACGAGCAGGAATTATGGATTATCAACTTGGCTTAGTATTGTATTTTCTTATGATGTACAATGTTTTGTTTATTTATTCTTAATTTATATATATTTAGATTTTTAAGAATTCATTTTTAATTCTCTGAGAAATAAAATATCTCATGTGACTATGGATGGTTTCGTGTGCTAAAGAATTATCTGATTAGTAGGAGATATTTAAAACATGTATGACTGCAATATTATTATTCTGATAATTTTAAGCTGCAAGTTAATGAATATATTGAATACATTTTGTTTAAAAAGTTGAAAAAAGTGAAAATGATAAATATGTGTTTTTTTTTGGTATCTGCAATATAAAAATGTAATCAAACGTTACGTAGTGTACGTAACATTGTATATGTCTTAGATATTAAAGCACAACATATATTTACATAAACAAAATATACAATGTACAAGGAAGGATTAAAAAAAAAATTAAAAAAAAGGCGAGACCGGATTTGTTTTTTTCAAATATCTGTTTAATAGTCATATTTTGTAAACCGTACTGACATGATAGTATCATATATACACAAACATACCATCAATAATCTTGACATAATCATATCGACACATTTTATCATCTGGCTCTATATCTATAAATCTAAAAGACAATTCTAATGGTTCTTGATCTCCTATTCTCTCTATCCTCCATGAACACTCGCTATTTCTGGAAAATAAAGAGGAAATCATTGCTTTGTTTATTTCTAGTATTCAATCGAAGATTTATATTTATGGTGAAGTCAAGATGACATTTTGTATATAAGCCCTTTTACGTCAGTCTTGTCCACTTGTTTTGAACTGTTGAGTATTGTACTAAGCAATTGAATCCAAGTGATTTTGCACTTCATAGATACTTTTTTATGCATATTGTCAAATTGATATAAATACTGTCAATTTTAGTTGGTTTGCTTTAAGAAACCGCTGTCGACAAATTTTATCAAGAATTGTTGTGGCGCAGTCTATCTTTATTCAATTTTCTTCGGTGTATTGTTGTATATGTCTCGAAACGTTTAGTCTTAGTGATAACAGATGAATGTTATTCGTATACAAACTCTTGCTTGGATAAAAATTAGCAGTTTTAACTAAAAGAAAATTACTATGTCAAGGAATTTCATTTTGACATTTTGCTGATTTCTATTATATTTTGATATCCTGCGGATCGAAAAGCACACCAGCAGTTACTCGAACACAGTAGTTCAAGAATAGGACAATTCTAAATTAAGTTTCTACAGTTATTCTAAAGCCATAGGCTATCTATGTATAGAGGTCGAAATAACTTGGTCAGACAATTTATTCAGTAAATTTATGAGCAGTATTTTTTTTACAGAAAATGGACGTATGTATGATATTTCTTGTTAGCAAAAATAATGCTAAGCTTGTGAGAATTAAAAGCGACAGTATACGGCTGTTCGAAAGTCATTTATCGATTGAGAGAAAACATATCCAGGTTACAAACTAAAACCGAGAGAAACACATCAACTATAAGAGGAAAACAACGAAACAACAGAAACACTGAAGTGCAACAAAAAACAAAATACAATGCAACAAACAAACAAACAAACAACGGACTATAAGATAACAACTGCAATTTTCCTGACTTGGTACAGGAACTTAAAAAAAAGGTGGATTGAATCTGTTTTTTGGGCTAGCCAAAGCCACGCCCTTGTTTGGCAATGTTAAATACCACACCATGATAACAACATTACATGACAGCACTACATGATAATATTTGGATCAAAAGTGGTATCGATTCAATGGTAGTAAAAGTTCATCCAAAATACCAAGCGAATAATTTAACATGTATCTACAGAAGAATTGTTATCAAATCTGGATAAGACTTTATGTATGCCTGTATGGAAGATGGAGGCCTTGCATCACTAGAATGACTTTGTCCATTCGTTTTCGATGCGATTTGTATTTTAAATTTCCCATGTCATTATGGACTTTCCGAATTGATTTTCCTCTAAGTTAAGTATTTTTGTGATTTGACTTTTTTTTGTGTTAAAAATGAGTTTTTACAATAATGAAAGAAACGGATCTTAAATTGTAAAACAATTTACTTGGGTAATTGTATAGTCTTTGAATCTATTGACTTGTAAATAATTTAAATCACAAAAATACTGAACTCCGAGGAAATATCAAAAAGAAAAGTTCTTAATCATGTTGTAAAATAAAAAGCTCAAGCACATCGGACTAATAGATAACAACTGTCATATTTCGGACTTTGTACAGGCGTAATTCTATTAAAATGCCCGGCGAAAGGTTTTCAAAATGATTTTTTTATTATTTTAGGAAAGCTAACCGAGGTGCGGTAATGAATTGAAGAGCATATACAGATATTACTGCGAATGAATCTTATATAACTTAACACAATATTCTTAAATGTTCTGTCAATATAGCTGAATTAAAAAAAAAACAACTAGAACACTCCGCGGGGAAATAGAGCGTATGTAAACTAAAAAAATCATAACTGGAGAATTTCAGGAGAGGTATCAAAAGTCAAGCTTTTTACTAGAATACCTACGCAGGATAATCATTTGGAAACATTGGACTACTGATATACTGTACTATTGTGGACGCCACTATTGTCTGAATAGAGGAACACGCAGAATCAGCTGAAATTTAAATAAATAAATAAATATGTGTGTGGTTAATAAAATGGAAACAATATTTTTGCATTAGCACACTGCAAATGGAAAGAAAAATAGTGGAGATATAACGACTTTGTGGTAATTTTTTTCGATAAATGCAACATCTACTTTTGAACATGCATTACTCATCCTGAACATGGGCATGAAAAGATCGATGATTAAACATATTACGAAAAATATATATTGAGGTAGTCAAAGCTATGTAATAATAATAATAACTCTTCAACTTCGTACTTTATTTGGCCTTTTTAACATTTTTGGATTCGAGCGTTACTGATAAGCCTTTTGTAGGCGAAACGCGCGTCTGGCGTATATACTAAATTTAGTCCTGGTATATATGATGAGTTTATTTCCTTATATAAAATCAAAATGTTTTGAAGTGTTTTATCATTTGATTTTGCCATTTTTATTAGGGACTTTCCGTTTTGAATTTTCGACGGAGTTCAGCATTTTCGTGATTTTTCTTTTTATCAAATCGCAAAATCAAAAGCTCAAACACATCAAGCAAATGGAAAACAACTGTCGAAAGAGTCTTATTATTGCTATTGTGACATTTAACTTACTCACTATAATTCAGCAATTCTTCTTACAAATTTGCTTTCTCTTGCTTAGTATTGTGACAAAGTTTTTGATTCTGATAAATGATAAAAGCCAATTTTGCCATTCTTTTTAGTTTTTGACTAAGTGACATCAAAACAAAAAAGGTATTTGTCATCTTATTGGGCAAATATTGTAACAGTTGGAGATAAGATTCGAAAGACAACATGTTGCAAATATTCAATAAGGCATTATTCTGAAATGTTATATTTGATGATCGTACAAAAGTACCTACAAAAAATCTTTAGCTGTTTAACGTTGTATAAAAATCCTTTTTCTGCTGCATTAGAAAGCTGTTAGTGACATCAACACAAAAAAGTATTTTGTCATCTCATTGGGTACCTATGGTAACAGTTGAACATAAGATTCAAAGGACAACAGGTTGCAACTTTATAGCTGGTATAACCTTGAAATTTCAGCTATTGCCCCTTAATCAAAAGAGGTATTCTCAATCAAATGTATCAACAGCAAATTAATTTCGTTCAACTTGGACAAATCACCAAAAGATAAATAGAAACCGAAATTTCCTAATTTTCATGATTAAGTAACAAGTCAAAGATGCTAAGATATGGCTTAGGGTTTTGTTTTTGTGATAACTGTACAACTGGACTACAATTAATCATAAGCCTGGTCCGAGCACGTCCCAACTCGGTTCAAAACAAAGTATTTGCAACGATCTTTTTCACAAATCAATTGATTTCTCTAACATGCAATGTTAGGTTTTGTAATATCGGTGGAATTAAAATAAGACTTTTTCGTCAGATCAACACAAAATCTCTGCAAATGCAAGCATGATACTACATACTATAGTTAAAAATTGCATTTTTGCAAGAAGGCATTAATATCAAATCTTATTTTTATTGAAGATCATACAAAGATACCTACAAAAATCTTTAGCTGATATAACGTTGTATGAAAATCCCTTTTCCGCTGCATTAGACATGCTGTCAGTGATGAACGATGTATACATATAACCAGTCGAAGCTATGAAATATCTAGGATATCCCTTTGTTGAACAAGTGTGCAAATTTAAACCAGTGATGTTTGTGCCTAGAATATAAATATCAATGTCATTAAGTAATATAAGAGTTACCATATTAAACTTTAACGATGCGACTTAGGTTACCATTTTATTGTTAATGCATGTGTTGAGATGAATTAAAATTTTACGTTGTATTTTTCAATTAACCACGGGAATATAAGAAGTGAATAATATCAAATCATTGTGCAGACATGTTCAATAACCTAGAGTAATTTGACAAAAAAAACGGGGTTCAAACTGTGTATAACCACAAAATTCTAAGCGATGGTCTTGAGATATTTTAAAGCTGCACTCAACTCAACCTGACACATTTTGAATGTCCAGTTTGATATATTGCTTTTAACATTTCTTCACATTTATACATTATTGGCTTAGAGCGTTCCTGTTAAAGTTAAATCAACAAAACGCTTTTCGGTAATACGAAAATTTATAAATATAAGTTACTAGTAGCAAACTCATTAAAACTGGTTAAGAACTAAGAAGTTTACAAAGTAAATATATTCAGACACCTTTGGAAGTGATATGTGGTCTATTCGTAACAGCTTGAAACATTGAAAATTATTTTTATTGGTATTCTTTGACATGCATTTAAGCAAAGACAAACGACAGTTTAACTAGTTCTAGATTTTTTTCTGCTTTAAGAAACAAAATACTTGATTCATATTCTACTATTCTTCTACAAAATGTTTTTTTTTGTTACTTATATCTTTCAACAAAATTCTCCAAACTTGTGGGTAAATGATTATCCGTTGGATAAATAATTTTCTTGTAATTTCTAGCTAGGTATAGACAATTGTTATCAACGGTACCATGCTTATAATTTAATACGCCAGACGCGAGTTTCGTCTACCTAAGATTCATCAGTGACGCTCAGATCAAAATGGTTATAAAGCAAAACAAATCAAAAGTTGAAGAGCTTTGAGGACCCAAAATTCCAAAAAAGGTGCCAAATACGACTAGATTAATGCATGGGATAAGAAAATCCTTAGGATTTCGTTATATTCATACTTTTGTAAACAGGAAAATTATAAAAATGACCATATAATTGATATTCATGTCAACACCGAAGTGCTGACAACTGGGCTGGTCACAAACTTTCACATTAATACAAAGTTTTTTAAAAGCACAAACTCAACAAGTATCCACAAACATTGATTTTTTTTCAAAACTCAAGAAAAAGAAAATGAGACCTCAGTATAAAAGTAAGGAGATATTGGTAAAAAACTTCATTAAAACACATCAAGCTATGGTACATTTTACATTTTCATATTCAACATAAAACAGTCTTATTTCAGGCAAAATATCTGCATTTATGTAGTAAACATAACCATAACATCAGCTCTTAGCTCTTAGACTTACAAGAAATATTTTTTTTAAAAATATGTAATAGTTGAAGTTTATTTTCGATAAACATAGATTGCTTAAAAATATGTACTATGTTTATGGGCATGTTAATCATTATATTTAACACTTTTAACACATAAAACCTTGGTAGTGATAATAAAAGATGACTAGAAGAAACATAAACTCACTATCAATAATTTAAACACACAATACGGATATTGTATGTTACATACCGTCATATATGTTAATTGTATCCCCCGTGCAGTCAATCGATGCGTTGATTTGAACCAAAAGTGATGATCCTCTTATTGATGTGGAGTGTTTCCACGAACATGTTCTGTCACTGTAAATGTGATGAAAAATTACGTATTAAAAACTGACGTTTGTTTTTTTCTAATATGAACACATATTTGTAATTTATATCATTTTACCATTTCAACCTTGATTAATTAAAACAACGTTAACGATAATTCTCTTAACTTACTATCAAAGTTTTTACTACATATCAAATTTGATATCAAGAAGGCTTTTATCAAAAAGATAACATTAATTGAAGATGAAGACATAAAGTTTTAACCGGTACTGAAAATGATTCGTTAATTGCATGCATAAAAATTAAAAATTATCTGTACCGGTAGAATTATATGATAACATTAGATGTAATATATATCATTCAATTTTAGATAAAAACAAACCATCTAGGAAATGTTAAAATGATACGGCTGTAAAAGGTGTTGGAAAACTGTTTCCTATATTATATTTTGTTATTTGAACACATGCTATATGGTTTAACTAAAAAATCATATCAGTGCAATGTGATGGAATAATTGAAATTTGAAATAATAAATGACGACGATTTCTAGAATTGTTCAAATTAGCATTATTGCTTATTCTTTGATCCCATGTTGACAAATTAAACAGAAAATAAGGCTCTAGTATATTAAATTGTGCTTACGTTGGGTATCCATTGTCATAGTTAGGACTCTGTACAGTGGCGGCCGAATATCCAACTGATAACACACTAGTTCTTCCACTACACTGACTACATACTAAAACAATAAAATATTATATTCTAAATGCCAGTATATACATGCTAAACTTTTGAAGATTTATTATGCACTAGAAACATAGAAATAACTTGAATCAAGAGTTTTACAAATATACTTTTAGAATCGTTGATATCAAAATCATTTTATTGGATGATTCAACTGTTAATCCGCTGTATTGTGTGTTTATTTTGTTGGATAAAAAGTTAGAATGCCAGATCCTTTTCTTCAAGAAATTCATTGCCAAAGTTATAATTAAAAAAACACACTAAAATTACCAAATTCTTACCTTTCGAACAGCACATCAAAAGACATATCCACCAATCAAAGTACATTACTTGCATATACAACAAATCTGCATCTGGACTTCTGTTGAAATCAATTCCAAAGTGAATTGAGTCACAGACAAAACTTGAACTTCATTCAAAATTCCAGTGGTCTACATTGAAAGTAACGCCAAATATTTTTATGAATCTTCGCTGTCAATTAAATATCAAAATTGTTTATAATAAGTCATTTGCAAGACCGGATAAACTTTCCCTATATTTAAAATATTTAGAGCAAACCTAAAACAAAAGATTTATATACGTAAATCATAAAACTGTTCTTCAGAAGGCGCGTTTAAATTTCAGCTAGTATAGGCCACGAATGAATAACATGCCCTGTAGCGAATTTAGTTTATGTACTTGACAGAAACAAATGTTTTTATCTATTTAATTAGAAAAAATAATCACCGATGTGTTTGTGCCATAAGGAATGATGATGATTGAGTAATGCATATATTGTGATGAAATCGATATTATTGAAATTTGAATTAAATTGTTACAAATAATGAATTGAGTAATGGTTTCAAATAACAAGATTGATTGATTGCTTCGATGTTTTAAGTTTCAAAGATTATATGTACTGATACTTCATATAGTTATACATTAAAGAAGTCTTAAACAAAGAAAATACACTATTTTAAGTAACAAGATTGTTTATAAACTGAAAACCCGAAATGAACAAATCAAACATAGCTTCGGCCTGAACATTTAACAATGAAGTATCAGCATATCACAACAAAACGGCAGATCGAATCCGAACAAAGTAAGTGATATTCAATGTATCGAACCGGAAATAATTCATTGTAGCATGGTAGATAACTATCGTTAAAGTAACTTCCGACTATTTTATAAAATATCAGCTGACAATGCATTTCTTTGTCAAAAGGCGTGGTCAAATATTTGAAGGATGATTATATGTAGATAACATTACAATGGATGATTTAATAAACAATCAATTCCACAAACAATTAATCAAGGCATTTGGTGCGTGTGTTGCTATTTTATACAAAAAACACTTTAATATAAATATCGACTAACATGTTACACCAAAACAACGTGTACTCAAAAACAATACTGTCACGATGTAGTTACAACTAATTTTCATGATTTGTAATATTTTTAACTAGTATAAATTTAAAGGTTATTTTTCCGAAAAAAATCAAAAAGATCCCAATTAAGATAAAGTTGACGGCTACCAACATTCACATTACATCTTACTGGTGAATGATGTGAATTTGAATTTGAATTCTTGTTTACAAAAACTAACTTTTTTTATACGGCATAAGCAACACGATGGGTATCGTTACTGAAGCAGGAACATCTCAGATCCAGATTTTCGTGGGTTTTGTGTCGCTCAAATCGTGTTTTTCTGTATACTGTTGTTGATTTTACTTATTTCTTGCCTAACTTGGTCTATTGATCCAATGTGTTGTCTATTTAATTCGAATATTCTTTGTCATAGTTACTTGTAAGCTTTTCAGTTTCATAATCTTTACATATTTATAAATGAACAGTAATGGTTAGGTAGATTTTTTTTAGTTTAATCTTATTCTCTTTTTTTTTGTGATCTTCTTTACGAGATAACAGATGAAAAAGTAAAATCACAAAAAAAATAACTCTGAGAAAAATTGACAGACGGAAAGTCCCTAATCAAATGGCAAAATCAAAGGCTCATGCAAACAAATGGATAGCAATTGGCATATTCCTGACTTGGTACAGACATTTATTTATGCAGAAAATGGTGGATTGAACCTGGTTTTAAAGCTAGTTAAACCTTATCACTTGTATGGCAGTCGTATAAAATTCCATTATATTGACTACAATGTGTGAACAAAACAAATAGACATAATAGGTAAAATTGTCAATAATAGGGGTACAGGAGTCAACATTGTGTTTTTTTTATAAATCACTATCAAAACAAAAAAATAATATTAATAAACATTTTCCATGACAAAAAAAAAGTACAGAGCTACGTCATATGTAAGAAAAAACCAAAAAGGTATATAGACAAAGCATATAAGCAAAAATGAAAGACAAGAATACAAACGAAAAGATAGAAAGAGTTTACAGAATACCGTAAATATAGATTTATTAAGTATTGTTTTTAAACAACAAATTAAATTGATTAGAAAATTCCTATAACTTTGTTGCTAATCCTTGGCTTCCTTGTTGGTTCAATACATACATTCTAGTACACCACTGCTATATTATTCAGTTATTGATTCATCTATGATTTTGTTACGTAAGGGGGTAATGCCATTGTCTACCCCACAGCTGAATTGTTTTTGTTACTTCATATAATAGACATCGATTTCAAAAACAACATTTCTGTTTGCGCTTTGATCGGGAACAAGAAAGAAAAAAAGGTTAAAAAAGATTAAAAAGTAATTCAATTTGCGTTGTCAAATCTTTAAAAGTGCTCACATAATGACATATCGATATACAACCAATCGCATTATTCTTCGTAATCTTTTGTAGCAGTGAGCATTAGTTTTAAACTACATTGTATAGGAGAACCCATTTCTAACTTATTGTTTTAAATAACTACACTGCTTGCATGTTTCATTGTATTCCTTTTTTTTATTGGCTACCAGCAAGAATCCTTGTAGAATTAACATTTATTACATAATGAAATGTAATATTCATGATTACACAATAAAGTGCACAGGTAAATCGAAGAAAAACTTGATATAAATACCTTTTCGTAATTTCAAAGGGTTGAAAACTGTTTTAATGTATTGTTTTTTAGATTTTTCTCAGATGCCACTGCTGGTGGACGTTTCGTCTCCGAGGGTATCACCAGCCCAGTAGTTAGCAATTCGGTGCTGACATGAAGATCAATTATATGGTCATTTTTATAAAACTTCCTGCTACAAAACTTTGAATTTTTCGAAAAACTAAGGATTTTCTTATCCCAGGAATAGATAACCGTAGCCGTATTTTTTGTTATTTCGGGTCCTCAATGCTCTTCAACTTTGTACTTGTTTGGCTTTTTTTTTAACTATTTTTATCTGAGCGTCACTGCTGAGTCTTATGTAGCTGAAACGCGCGTCTGGCGTATAAAATTGGATAACCAATTAAGAACAAAATGCATATTATTTCAACTTTTTTTGGTTATAAATGATTGAAAAGTATTTTTTTTAGCAAATTGAAAAGACAAAAAAGGATATGGGATGTACGTTATTCTTGTAAAATCATTTATTGTACCCCTCACCCATTTTCTCAAAATTTTGGATAAAAAGACTGTATTGGTCGTACAATTTGAAAATTTGATTACTCAATAACTATTCATTGTAAATACACAATTTTTTCACAGAGTTATGTTTGAAAATAATATTTTTAAAATAAATTGATATTTTCCACTTGTATCACATGTTTTGAAAACGAGAACGAGATTTCAAGGAGACTGAAACGTCAGAAAAATACATCCTTTACAAAATTAGAATTGGTAAATATAGATAAGAAAAATACATAACTCCAATGCTTACGTAAATCGGACGGTCCTTACTTGAATGGCGACATCTTTTAACATTTAAACAAATGACATAACTACTGTAGTTGATAAGAAGTTGTTTCATTCGTAATTAAATTAAAATAAAACTGCTGTCTAAAATCTGGTTTATCAATACTCAAAATTTTACTCATAAAATTTCTAGTAATAAACTTAATGTCTAGAATGCTAAGAGTGTTAATTGTATGAGTAACTTATACTAGCTTAATGGTTAATTTTACTTATTATCCCAACATATAGTATGATGATATGTACAGACATTTATATATAACTCTCTAAATTTACAACTTCTTACCTTAAACGTGCATGTAAAGAACATATTTTACATCAAATTGACATTCAACGAAGGTTTATTTCTCAGAGCTCTATAATTCTAATTATTGAAAAAATTCATTCCCAAGAGATTAGCGTTTTTTATTTTAAATAACTGTTACTTATGATGCCTGAGGTTTAAAATAATGATTACATTTTGTTTGTATTTATACACGTATACCTTTGTTTGATTTATCTATTTAAGAATAGAATTAATTATAATGTATCTATGAGAATAGAATTAAGTATGATTTAATCTGTTTTAAAATAAGCTGATGTTGTATCACTGGGGTAAAGCTGATGACCGTAACTGCATTCACGGTCATCCCAAGATGTCGGATGAAAAATTAGGTCAGTATTTTCATTGTCTGTTAAGGTGTTTCTACATCATTTTCTTTACAAATCATACATTGGTACGATGTTAATTTGTAAAAGATTCACACGGAAGTCACAAATCTCTACCGAGGAACGTGTATAGAACGGGAAATTGGATTTGAAAAATTCGCTAAGATGACCGTAAATCATCTTAAAAATATTTTCAAGATGACCGTAACATATAATAAGGATGACCGTGATTGGTAAAATGATGACTGTAATTTCGAAAGGATGACCGTAATTTCGAAAGGATGACCGTAATTTATAAAGGATGACCGTACCTTTCATAGTATAACCGTCATTTCTAAGACATATCCGTATTTGTATTACCTTTGTTGTATCAAATAATATTAATCGTGTTGGTGTAAGACGTATTTATAAGACAACATTAGTTTAAACAATATTTATTCAGATAATTCATCATCGATATTATACCAAGGAAATAATATTCAGGATTCAGAAAAAAGCAATTTGCTTTTACAAATCTGTCTCCTTTACAAAAATAATACACTTATTGAACAATACATAAATATAAAAACTGGCATGCTCTGTAATAAACAATATAAAAAAGGTGAAAGAAGAAGAAGAAAAATTTTAATGAGAAAAAAAAAATGAAAAAAAAATGAATTGTTGTAATGAATACAGTGTGAAATGCTTTGGTTCCTATTGAGTGATGAAGCATTAACATCAAGGGTTAAAACGTTTACTTTTAATAATATATTTCTGCACCAAACTAAATAAAAAAGACTATTTTGCTCATCTGACAGTACCGTTGATCCAAAAAGCAAAGTTTTTGTGTTAAATTGGACAGGAAGAACTGAAACAGAATACAATAGTTCTTGTCTTAAATTAGTATATATAGGACAAGATAACAGGAAGTGAGAATTTGTTTCTACATCACCACAACGACAATTCGGAGAGTTTACTAAGTTACGAAGGAAAAGGTGATGTCCTATATAATAATACGCTTGGATCTTCCTATTTTGGGTACTAAATTGTTTTTTTAATAATGATAAAGATTCACATTTTCTTATGTTTAAGTTTAGAGTGTTCCATAGTTTTGTTGTTGCAGGGATGAAATATCCAGAATATAAACGGATCCGTGTGTTGACTTGTGAAATATTATTTATCTGTCTTGTATTATGATCATGCCTATTGCCTACTGAATCAGGCAATAAATCTCTTATTCAAAAGTTTGTGATAATGAGTTATTCTGTGATTGCGTCGTCTTTCAGGTAATTTTTCCCGTCGAGTTTCAACATATAAATTGTTTATACTGGTAAGTTTAGTACCCCCCGTGACGATACGCGCTGCGTCAAGCCGAATACTTTCAAGTTTAGCAATCAAATTCTGATTTTGAGAGTCCCAAACGACATCAGCATATTCAAGAATTGGGCGAACAAATGAGATGTAAATTTTTCAAGTCAAAATCTATCAAGAACATTTTTCATTTTTCTCATAATATTTATTCTTTTGTAAGATTTAGAAGCTATATATTCAATATGGTCGTTCCAGTATCCGTTGTTAGAAAAAAAGACACCTAGATATTTGTGTTTACTTACTGTTTGTAGCTCTTTGGTGTTCATATTTAATGGAGGATGAAAGGGTCGATTTAATTTTGAAATTATCATACTTTCAGTTTTTTGGGCATTAAAATTAACAAGCCATTTTTATACCCCCGCTTAACTAAAATGGGGGGATATACTGTTTTACCTCTGTCTGTCCTTCCGTCAGTCCGTCAGTCCGTCAGTCAGTCAGTCCCATGAATATTTTTCGTCGCATTTTTCTCAGGAACTGCAATACAAGGATTTCAGAAATTTGGTTTCAGGGTTTATCTAAGTTAGCTATACCGTGTGATGCGTTTTCAGATTGATCACTTGACAACTTCCTGTTTACCGAACACTTGTATGGTTTTACACATGATAGCCAAGTTGAAAATTTTCGTCACATTTTTCTCAGGAACTACAGTACAAGGATTTCTGAAATTTTGTTTCATGATTTATATAAGTCAGCTATACCGTGTGATGAGTTTTCAGATTCATCACTCGACAACTTCCTGTTTACCGAACACTTGCATATTTTTACACTATTTATTTTATCCGCTTGCGGCGGGGGTATCATCAGTGAGCAGTAGCTCGCAGTTTCACTTGTTTTGTCAAATTATAAATCTTATCTAGATGTCATTTAAAATTTTAGCTGTTTTTTGTTGGTTTGTCAACCATAATATATAATGAAGTGTCATCTGCGAATAGCTTAATTTGAGCTTGAATGTCTTCTACAATATCGTTTATAAATACAATGTATCAAAAAAGGAGAGGGCCTAGAATAGACCCTTGTGGGACGCCTGCATTTACAGGTAACTATTCGGAACTTGAACCGTTAATAACCACCCGCTGGACTCTATTTGTAAGATAATTTTCAAACCATCTTAGTAAAGAACCCGGTATGCCCGCTTGTCGCAGTTTTAATAGCAGTTCCTTATGCCAGACTCGATCAAACGCTTTACTTATTATATCACAGAATACTACCCTGATTTCTTTACCGCTATCTAAAGCCTTCCCAAAATCTTTCGAAATGTTAATGAAACACTTTGTGTGTGTTTTTATACGGTAATAATTATTTTGTACACACGAGAATGAATCAAACAGTCCTCACCGGAACTGAGTTGCCTCGACCTTTTAAATAGATTCTAAATATAGATTTGTGTTTCTATTTGTTTGGTTTTGTTTTTGTTTTGAGTATATTTAGATAAAAATAAATCAATATATTCTAATACTTTCAGTTAATAGAATTTGGAATAGCTCGAAATTATTTATTATAACTTTCGTAGTCATATCTTACTGATGTCGTTATAACCAGTGAAGGACAGTTGTGTTCAAAATTGCTTTGACTTCTATCAATAGATATCAATTCGATCATAGCAGCAATATTTTTATATTCAACACAACACACATGGTATATATAAAAAACATCGATCTAGATTTTTCCTTATATTTTGTTGATTTTTATGAATGAATATAAATTTTATAACACTGATGAAAAACATTTCTTGAGTCGATATATTTATCAGCACGATATAATTACATCTTGTTCGTTTATTATTATGTCATAACATATTGTTATTTCATAAATATTGGTAAATATTGTCGCAAGGAGATTAGTGTCAGGGGTCGATCTAGCCATTGTAAAAGGGGGGTTCCAACCACACGTTGCCATTCGAATGCATTGATCGTATAAAAAAGGCGGGTTTCAACCCCCGGATCCCCTTCCTGGATCCGCCAATGAGTGTACTGCACGAGCTTGCAATAGTATGATATATATATACAAACTACAAGGGATAATGTGAACCAATATTCATCCATTAATCCTTTTGTCGTACAGCAATGCTTGAAAAACTGGACTCAAAATTAAAGATCTTTTTCGTCGGATAGTAATTGTTTTTAGGTAATGTTTTATAAGTTCATATGTATCATGAAAACGATCTTCCCAAGATACCTTAACTCTAGTTTTTCTTAATTTTCTCACTCGGTTCACTGTAAAACAGATATATGAACTGTTATTTTAAGAAGAGACATATTTTTCTAAAATTGATATAACATGGTGATTTAATTATTTCTTTTTAAAAGAAAAACTTCGTCCGAAGGCATGAATAATTTTCCAAAAAATGAGGATGCCAAGTGAAAACGATATTAGTTATTATTCTATACATAATTGTTAAACGGCAAATTATTTCTTTGCTTTCATATATCGAAATAAAAAAATGACTATGTAAAGGCTCTAAAGTCAAGAACATAATTCATCATTAAAATCTCTTTTTTGTAGGTAATTTTTCTTTTCAATTTTCCTCTATCATCTGTATTTTTTGGCGTTCTCTTTAACACAGAACATGTATAACAATTGTAACTCAAGGGCAATAACTTTCATATTGAAAAAATGATAATGCCATCTACACCTATTTTAGTAGATCCTGTAATATTAATCAATTTGCCATTTATTGTTACTATCAATCTAGATCAATAAATACCACAACAAGTGGAATGATGAATGATTTAGGATTGCCGATAACTTTTTTCCTTTAAGTAAGTAATTCTCGGTCTCTTAACGTTTTCAAGATAACAAGCAAATAAAGAAGAATTTGTACAAATCGTCAATTATAAAGGGCAATAACTATAATAGAAGTCGTTTTATCGTTTTTGACACAAATAGACAGATGTTAGTCCTCAACCTTCTGAACAACTCTGTCGTTGTCAGATTGTCTCTTTCTTTAACAGTCTTCAAGATAAAACTTGTATGTAGCTTAATATTTTCTCTTTTTAACCATGTTAGCCTGTCAGTTAGCAGGCGTAGTCATCGGACATAGTTTTTTTTTCTATAGATAACACAATGTTGTGTATGGCTAAATTTAGTTTAATTAAAGAAGTTTATCGCTATTTTGTGCATTTTTCCTTTGATCTTTTTTTGTGATAATTTTCATATCATGCTACTCGCTTGAGATGAAAAATTATCACTAGAAACTAAGCATGCACGTGGCGTTGCTAACGAAATTGACATGTAAGTGACATGAAATTAACAACGTGGTCATAGGTAAAATAGCGATAAAAAGATTATCATTGTTCATCTCAACTCGATTGCCTTTCTCGCTTTCGCCGTCCCGGTGTTATATAGCCATTCTTCCCCCATGCCAGTTTTTCCCCCGGGGGAAAGACTGGCATGAGCCAATATTTCCCCCGTGGAAAGTTTGGATCATTGCCATTTTTCCCCCGCGGAAAATTGACAATACGTATACATATAGTCACTTTTCCCCCATGCCAATCTTTCCCCCTATATTATAGATATCACTGTAGATATATACACGTCTGAAAATTAACCCGAACAGTGTTAGAAATAGGTTTATAGATACAAATTTTTAGTTCTTTTACATAAACAAAAGTCTGTCTGCAGGTTTATCAGTCTATCTATGTTTCAACTAATCTGTCTTTCTTTGTGTCCCCTAGTCTTTCTACATTCTCAACTGCATGTCTGTCTGTATGTCGACAAGTCTGTCTACATATTCACCCGTCTGTTCACATGTTTACCAGTCTTTCTACATATTCACCCGTCTGTTCAAATGTTTACCAGTCTGTCTACATATTCATCCGTCTGTTCACATGTTCACCAGTCTGTCTATGCTCACTAGTCCGTCTATATTTTCACGAGCTTTGAAATAGGTTTCAGTAACTGCGAGTACTTTTATTTCGGTGTTTTGTTTCTATTGTTTTTATGTAAGTGATTATTGTGCAACGTATCAACATTTTTAGTGAAGCCAATTTCAACTGATATTTTTTTTCTTGCGGTGTGCTGTCCTAGGTTGGGTTCATTGGGGAGGGTTGAGTTTATGGCCATGACATTGTTTATGCACCAATGCCCATTCGAAAGCCAGGAACATGTAGTACCGGTTACAGTGGTTGTTGTTGGTTCATGTCGTTTGAGTTTGGGTTTTTTTGTAAATTATTTTGTAATCAATAAGCCTGTTAGTTTTGTTTGTTTTGTTCCCTTATTTGTATGGTCGGAGCATTTTATAGCCGACTATATATGTTTTTTTTTCTTTTAGAGGCCGTACGGTGGCCTTTTATTACTTACTGCCAGGTCCGTGTAACTCCTGTGGATATTTGTATCATAAGTGCTAGATCGTGGTCGACCCTATATATACACCTTTAGGGCAGGTGGGAATATTTTTGTAGATCTTGTACAGCGAGTCACAATAATGGAGGTAGTTCCTGTACTTCCGATCCAAGTTTCCACTGCACGTCTCCCATGCTGGTTGGAGAGGGGGTACATATCTCCCCTAGGTTCACACTTATCGGACTTCTTCTCCTGAATGAAAGCTTAAAGGCGATGAGTATTTTTCTCTATCCATGCCTTTGATGGGTACTTTTACCTTGTGGTACAAAAATGATTTATCATGTAAAGTCAAAATCTTCAAACTGACCAGAAGTGGTTGTATTCAGTAGGTCAATGATACAAAGGATTCACGATTGAGAATGGATGTGATCACTGCATCAGAATGTGCTTCGTGTGTATGTATTCTTTTTTCAGGATAAAAATTTCTAACTGACGTCGCCGACGTCATAAGTTTATAAAGGGGAAAAACTAGCTTATCATGCCGCAAAGGGGAAAAATTGGCCTGATCCTCGTTTTCCCCCTATAACGTTGAGGGGGAAAAATTGGATCATGCCAATTTTTCCGGGGGGAAATATTGGATCGATCCAGTTTTTCCCACCGGAAAAATTGGCATGGGGGAAGAATGGCTATAGGACACCGGCTCAAGCGAGAAAATCAATCTCGTTGAAATGATCATCGATAATCTATAAGTATCTTTAAAAACATTGTACGACGACGGGCTCAAATATCAGCTAAAACACACAAAAGATTGTGGGGAAGCTTGTAACGACTTTGGAGAAGCTAATCGAAAAAAAAAAATATTTTATTTTATCATTACTCTTTTGTTTTTAAGGTCAAGATATTTTGTTGAAATATACTTATTTTGTTCATATTTTCTAAAACCTACCAAAAAAACCTAAAATACTTTATCATTTTATTTTGTTAGAAATTTTTTGTCACAAAAATGTACATAGGTTTATAATTTCTTTTGTAATTTAGCTATTTTTTGTCTATGCAGTTTCAGGGGAAAATAACTCTAAAATTATAAACCGTTCGTACCAACGGTTACTTCTTGCAACGGTTGCTTGAAAGCATAATCGAGTGCTCACAATATTATTTACTATAAATACAAGAAGTAACCGTATGAAATAAGTACCAAATTACAGCTAAAAATTCTCAAAGTAGTTTAATATATGATTCATAAAACATACGTTGATATTAAGTGTATACATCAATTATTTCCAAAAGTTAAATGACGGCTCCCAGTTCGTACTACGGTTGGTACGGTTGCAAATCTGGAAACCTCTAGTATAACTATTGTCATCACTAATATTATGAAGTTCCTCAGGTAACACAGCACTTGAATCATCAATATTTGACTGGGAAGAAAAAATCGATTAAATTCATTTGCCTTCTCAATTTTTTAAATATTAAGTTGTTATGAACCATTAATGGGGGAACAATTGCGTCGTTTGTTTTTAATCCGGATATTTGTTTAACCGTTTTCGATCAGTTAGTAGTGGACGGGTTACTGTTCATGATTTTTTTAATTAAATTGTTGTTATAATCATCCTTCGATTTTCTTATTAAACTTCCTTTCGTATTTTCTTAAATTTTGACAACTCTGATGGGTTATTACTTTTTTTAGCCTTTCTGTGGATTCTATTTTTTTTTTCTTATCTTTTTTTTAACATCATTTTGTAGCCATGGAGGTTCATTTTTGCGAACAGTTATTATTTTATTTGGAATACATTTTCAGCAGCTTCTATGATAGTTTTTGTTATTTCGGTTGTAAATTGTTCAACGTTATTTAAGTTAATTACGGAATCCCAATTTTTTTCAGATAAAATGTTACAATATCTGTCATAGTCTCCTCGATCATATAGCCAAATTTTCCGCTTAAAAGATTTTTGGCGACATTTTAGAAAGTTCAAAAGGCTAATTATAAGACAGTGAAAACATATTTGGTCTAATAAAGGTGGCCCGACTCCACAGTTATTTATTATGTGAGCATCATTTGTTATAAAAAGGTCTAACAATGAAGACGACGACTCGGTAAAATGAGTAGGTTCATTTATCATTTGAGCAAGACTAAATTGGCTTAACAAAGGTGTAAATTTTGAAGACAACATTATCATAAAGGTAGACAAAAATAAGACGTGTTTCAACTAGATATAGGAAGATGTGGTGTGAGTGCCAATGTGACAACTCTCCATCCAAATAACAATTTAAAAAGTAAACCATTATAGGTTAAAGTACGGCCTTCAACACGGAGCCGTACAAATACATGGTTCGTCATATGTAGCATCCAACTACAAACCAAATAGTTAAAAAGAACTAACCGAACCCCTATTGCGACAAACTCAACAAAAAACAATGCATTCAAATATGGATCACACCAAATCTTCCTATATCTATATTTCTTTCAATTGACGGTCATCCTTTTAAATTTAGTCATTCTTTATAAATTACGGTCATCCTTAACAATTTACGATAATCTTTTAACCAATTACGGTCAGCCTTGTTATGAATCGCTAATCCTGTTACGGTCATCTCGATTACGATTTACGGTCATCCTCGCGTATTTTTCAAATCCAAATTCCCGTTTTATACACGTTCCTCGGTAGAGATTTGTGACTTCCGAGTGAATCTTTTATATATTTACATCGTATCAAAGTATGCTTTGTAAAGAAAATGATGAAGAAACACCTTAACAGACAATAAAAAAACTGACCTAATTTTTCATCCGACATCTTGGGATGACCGTGAATGCAGTTACGGTCATCAGCTTTACCCCAGTGATGATATATATAATGAGGCAATTATCATTCCGAGTCCAAATGACGAAAATGCAATCAGTTATAGTCGCCGCACGGTCTTCAACAATTAGAAAAAAAACCTGTAAATAACTGTCAAGGGGACCCGACATAAAGAATGTGAAAAAAATCGTTCAGTGCCATATCAGCAGTACAAAACCGAGCATGTAAATTTTTCTTATCGGTGGGAAAGCGCACATTGAACGTAGTTTCACGCGGTGATATGGGATGGACTTTGCCAATAACCAAACAACGAATAAATTATTGTAGACTTTTGTGCAAATTGATCCGTACTGACCAACAAAGAATTTCATACAAAACTTTTAAATGGACGTCTAGAAGAAGAAAGGGTTGGTCATTTGAAGTGCATAAGATTGTTGACCGGATCAGACTAAAGGATCCGACGTATGACTTAACATTATCGACTAAATCAGTTATGCATATGATAAGTGAAAAACTATGTGAGCTGGACAACACAGAATGGTATGAAGAACTTTTTGATGACCGTCGTAATATAAAAAACGGAAACAAATTGCGCACTTACAGATGTTATAAACAATGTGTGAAAACAGAACCTTATGTGCTTTTAAACATTTCTAAACAGGAAAGGCGTGTTATGGCTCTGTTTCGCTCCGCGGCTCTACCGCTAGCGCACGAAACTGGCAGATACTCCAGGCCGCCTACACCCGTAGAAGATAGACTTTGTTTGTTTTGTGAAAGTTGCAGTGTAGAGACTGAAAAACATTTTCTGATGGAATGTACACTTTATGACGATATTCGGTATAACCTTTTTCATGAATGTTCAAAATTAATTCAAAATTTTTTCAGCCTTGACATAGATAACAAATTTATTGAAATTATGAACTGTTCTGATATACAATATTTCCTATGCAAATTTTTATATTAATTTTTCTGGCGAAGAAAATTGTTTAACTGCTCTTCATAAAATTTTTACTAGCTTCAGAGTTTTATTATTTTAATTTTACCAGGAAAGTCAGATTTCGACAATTTTTATATATATATATTAATTGAATATAGTGATTTTTAATTTTAATGGTGACTTTTTTTGTGACTTGTATGTTTTTACGGAATAATATATTTGAAATTTTTATAGAATTTTAAGCTTTTTAGTGTCTCATAAGTCGTTTTTTATGGCTAGATATTGATTGTTTTATGTGTATATATTTATATAATGTTGCTTATATTTATGTCAATCAATATGTGACACTTTAATAAACTATTTACTTACTTACTTTATATATAATGAGGCAATTATCATTCCGAGTCCAAATGACGAAAATGCAATCAGTTATAGTCGCCGCACGGTCTTCAATAACCCGACAAAAAGAATGTGAAAAAAATCACTTAAAAAAATAGCAACCTATTTCATATCAATACAATTTACGAAAATACAAACATGTTTATGTTGCAATTTTGTAAATATAGACAATGCAGTTTCTTATAGGAACCCCCTTTGCGGCCAAATCTGTGCCACCTTTACTATGTTTACTAAGTTTTGTGAAACATTATATCCTAGAAGGGAAAGTTGTTATGCACTTCTATTTTATTCAATGGTCAAAATATAGGGCTGTGCAGCATATTTCAACATGTATATGCCCTGCACCTCTACCAGTTTAAACTTATACTAAATTACTATACAACCCCTGCCCCCACTATTGAACTTCCTAAGAATTAAATTTTAAGCGCTACCTTGTTTTTCTATACTGGTAACATTCCGAAAGTTTAAATTTTCACCATGAGATAAAATACAGAGATCATATCTGAGAACCAGTACGTTAAAAAAATTAACATATCTATTAACATTATATATTTTTCTAAAAGAGGCGTGGCTTGTGAAACAGCTGTATTTACAAAGTGCAACATTAACAAGGATTTTTAAAGTCTTTCCCCTACGTGAGGAAAGACCTTATTGTTTTTAAGGTCTTTCCTCTCCGTGAGGAAAGACCTTATTGTTTTTCGCATGTTTTTTTTTTTTTTTTTTTTTTTTTTTTTTTCATCCAGCATTTGTTTGACATGGCCTCCCCTCGTTTCTATTGGAGTTATCAAAACCAAATATGGACCATCGGTAAACCTCATTATGAAGTATTACCAGATGAGGCTGTGTAGGATTTCATCATCCCCTTTAGAAGTTATCTCCCTTTTATTGATTTTTTTCAACATGGCCCCCCCTCGTTGTTTTTAAAGATATCATGATCTTATTTGGACAATAGGTACATCTCATCATGATGTATTACCATATGAGGCTGCATAGAATTTCATCATCCCCTTTGAGAGTTATTTCCCCTTGAAACAATTTCTTTCCTTTGCTCATTTCTAAAAAAATGTTAGAGATAGAATCGATTTGAAAACGGCAACATGTACAGGAACAGATGGCAATGTTAATGAACATATACAATCATTTTGTTATTAACCCTTATAAGGAGTTATTCCACTTGAAAAAATGTATACAATTTTAGAAAAAATCTATTTCAAGAACTGGAAGTCGTAGAGACTTGCGACCTTCACCAATAATCTTTAATTCATGTGACCTTCAATATGCACCCAAGGTCAAAGGTCACAGAGTGCAAAAAAAAATTACGCTGCAATTTCAAGCTTACATATTAGGAAAACGATAAGACTTTGCTGCCTACATACAGCGTATAAAATGTTCCTCTCGACGAACTCTACATTTTATATAATAAGCCCAAAAATGTCCGACCGTCTGTTCAAAAGTTACAACGGGATGATTCTTAAAAGTATAGTATTTTGGGTATATCTTTTTAAAGGTTACAGATATCAACCTACTATAAACTGAAAAGATGATCAGTAATTCAAGACCTTCAATTTGAGGTCAATTTCAGGTCATGATGAAATTTCACCTTGACCTTCACATTATACTATGACCTTGACCTTGTGATATTTGAAAGGTCAAGTGGTCCTGAATTGAATGGTGGTAGTCCCATGTCTCCACGACTTCCGGTTCTCAAGTTTGGTATTGCATCATATATTTGATGATTAATTGTGACCTTGGTGAACTATGAAATTGTCCCAATTCTTTTTCTCTTATGTTGTCCTTCAACTGTAGATCATTTATCATTTAACAGATTTGAGATATCTGCTGTCGTTTTAGAGATAATGCAGTTTGAAGTTTTGCGAGCGGCGGCATGTATTTCTGAATCAGCACCAGCTTACCACTTAAAATGTTTTAGAAATTGAAGAGGTTAACCTAGTTATTTGATTGACCAAATACCAAAAGCATTCCATTGAGAAAAACACCAAAAAATCATTTTGAAATTTTCATGTTTTGCATTGACTTTGTAAGTTTCATAACTTCTATTTATATCGTTGATATTGCATCATTTTTGGAACTTTGTCAAATGGGGTCATCTGATATATCAAATTGAAGGTCTCAATAAACTCTACTTAAAAATGAAAATTTTAAACCTCTTTTTCATCCCAGGTGGAAGGGTGGGGTCATTTAGTGCAAGAATTCAAATTTCTCAGATGGTAAGGTTGTCGCATATCAAATGAAAGAACATAAAGCGTACATTTCAAATTTCAAATTGACGTCCCCAAAAAATTGTTGGATGGGGTCATTGAGTGCAAAAAATTATTTTTTTTTTACTATAGGGTTGTTGTATATCAAATGAAAGGTCATGATGTGTACATTTGAAATATGAAATTCCCAACCTCCAAAAATTGATTGGATGGGGTTATTAAGTGCAAAAATCAAACTTTTTAGAACATGGCGTTGTCGCATATCAAATGAAAGCTCATCTACCCTGTGTTACATATATCATACTTTCGATCTCAAAAATGTAGGCGGATGGGGTCATTAAGTGTAAAAAGCGAAAAGTTTCAGAAGGTATGCTTGTCGTATATCAAACGAAAGGTCATACAAAGAACAATACGAAAACATCACTTTTACAGGAAAGACCTTTCAATTGTTTTACAAACAATTGAGATACTAGTTAAGGTCTTTCCCCTACGTGAGGAAAGACCTTATTGTTAAGGTCTTTCCCCTACGTGAGGAAAGACCTTATTGTTTTTCTAATTAAGGTCTTTCCCCTACGTGAGGAAAGACCTTATTGTTAAGGTCTTTCCCCTACGTGAGGAAAGACCTTATTGTTTTTCTAATGTTTAAGGTCTTTCCTCTCCGTGAGGAAAGACCTTATTGTTTTTCTAATGTTTTTTTTTCTTTTTTTTCTTCCAGCATTTGTTTGGCTCGCCCTCCTACCGCTTCTATTGGAGTTATCAATACCAAAATTAAACCATCAATAGACCTCAACATGAACTTTTACCAGATGAACTTTTGTAGGATTTCACCTTCCCCTTAAGAAGTTATCTCCCTTTTGTTGATTTTTTTCAACATGGTCCCCCCAAAATGTGTTAAAAGATATCACGACTTTATTTGGACAAAAGGTAGATCTCATCATAATGTATTACCATATGAGGCTGCATAGGATTTCATCATCTACTTTGAGAGTTATATCCCCTTGAATCAATTTCTTTTATTTGCATTATTTTCAAAAAGTATTAGAGATAGAATTTAATTGAAAATGACAGCATGTATTAGAACAGATGGCAATGTTTATAAACATAAACAATTTATTTGTTATTAACCCTTATAAGGAGTTATTTCCCTTTAGAAATTAAAAATATATTTTCAAAAATTTATATTCGAGAACCGGAAGTCATAGAGACTTGTAACCTTCACCAATAATCTTAAATTCATATGACCTTTAATATGCACCCAAGGTCAAAGGTCACCGAGTGCAAACAAAAATTACGCTGCAATTTCAAGCTTACATATTAGGAAAACGATAAGACTTTGCTGCATACATACAGCGTATGAAATGTTCTTCTCGACAAGCTCTACATTTTATACAATAAGCCCAAAAATGTCCGACCGTCTGTTCAAAAGTTACAACGGGATGATTCTTAAAAGTATAGTATTGTGTGAATATCTTTTTAAAGGTAACAGATATCAACCTACTATAAACTGCAAAGATGATCAGTAGTTCGAGACCTTCAATTTGAGGTCAATGTCAGGTCATGATGAAATTTCACCTTGACCTTCACAGTATACTATGACCTTGACCTTGTGATAGTTGAAAGGTTAAGTGGTCCTGAGTTGAATGGTGCTAGTCCCATGTTTCTACGACTTCCGGTTCTTAAGTTTAGTATTGCATCATATATTTGATGATAAATTGTGACCTTTATGAACTTTGAAATTGTCCCAATTCTTTTTCTATAATGTTGTTGTTCAACTGTATATCGTTTATCATTTAACATATTTGAAATATCTATAGTCCTTTTAGAGATAATGCAGTTTGAAGTTTTGCGAGCGGAGGCATGTATTTCTGAATCATCAAGAGTTTACCACTTAAAATGTCTTAGAAATTGAAGAGGTTGACATAGTTATATGTTTGACCAAATACCAAAAACATTCCATGGAAAAAAACACCAAAAAATCAATTTGAAATTTTCAAGTTTTGCATTGACTTTGTAAGTTTCATAACTTCTATTTATATAGTTGATATTGCATCATTATTTGCACTTTGTCAAATGGGGTCATCTGATATATCAAATTGAAGGTCTCAATAAACTCTACTTAAAAATGAAAATTTTAAACCTCCTTTTCATCCCAGGGGGGCGGGTGGGGTCATTTAGTGCAAACATTCAAATTTCTCAGATGGTAAGGTTGTTGCATATCAAATGAAAGAACATAAAGCGTACATTTCAAATTTCAAATTGACGTCTCCAAAAAATTGGTTGGATGGGGTCATTGAGTGCAAAAAATAAATGTTCTTTTAAGGTAGGGTTGTTGTATATCAAATGAAAGGTCATGATGTGTACATTTGATATATCAAATTCCCGACCTCCAAAAATTAGTTGGATAGGGTTATTAAGTGCAAAAATCAAACTTTTTAGAACATGGTGTTGTCGCATATCAAAAGAAAGCTCATCTACTCTGTTCCATGTATCATAATTCCGATCTCAAAAATGTAGGCGGATGAGGTCATTAAGTGTAAAAAGCGAAAAGTTTCAGAAGGTATGCTGTCTTATATCAAACGAAAGGTCGTACAAATTACAATACGAAAACATCACTTTTACAGGAAAGACCTTTCAATTGTTTTACAAACAATTGAGATACTAGTTAAGGTCTTTCCCCTACGTGAGGAAAGACCTTATTGTTTTTCTAATGTTTTTTTTTCTTTTTCTTTTTTTTCTTTTTTTTCTTCCAACATTTGTTTCACAAGGCCTCATCCCCTTTCTGTTGAAGTTATCAAGACCAAATATGGATCATTGATAGACCTCATCATGAACTTTTACCAGATGAACTTTTGTAGGATTTCATCATCCCCTTTAGAAGTTATCTCCCTTTTATTGGTTTTTTTCAACATGGCCCCCCTTAAATGTTTTAAAAGATATCATGACCTTATTTGGACAAAAGTTAGATCTCATCATGATGTGTTACCATATGAGGCTGCTAAGGATTTCATCATTCCCTATGAGAGTTACGTCCCCTTGAAGCAATTTCTTTCTTTTACATTTTTCTCAAAAAGTATTCAAGATAGAATCGATTTGAAAACGGCAACATGTACAAGACCAAATGGCAATGATAATAAACATATACAATCATTTTGTTGTTAACCCTTATAAGGAGTTATTTCCCTTGAAAAAATATACACAATTTTTGAAAAATTGTATCTCGAGAACCGGAAGTCGTAAAGACTTGGGACCTACACCAATAATCTTAAGTTCATGTGACCTTTAATTTGCACCCAAGGTCAAAGGTCACCAAGTGCAAAAAAAAATTACGCTGCAATTTCAAGCTTGCATATTAAGAAAACGATAAGAGTTTGCTGCATACTTACAGTGTATAAAATGTTCCTCTCGACGAGCTCTACATTTTCTACACTGAGCTCAAAAGATTCCGACTGTCTGTTCAAAAGTTACGACGGGATGATTCTTAAAAGTATAGTATTGTGTGTATATCTTTTTAAAGGTAACAGATATCAACCTACTATAAACTGAAAAGATGATCAGTAGTTCAAGACCTTCAATTTGAGGTCAATGTCAGGTCATGATGAAATTTCACCTTGACCTTCACATTATACTATGACCTTGACCTTGTGACATTTGAAAGGTCAAGTGGTCCTGAGTTGAATGGTGATAGTCCCATGTCTCTACGACTTCCGGTTCTCAAGTTTTGTATTGCATCATATATTTGATGATTAATTGTGACCTTGGTGAACTTTGAAATTGTCCACATTCTTTTTCTATAATGTTGTCCTTCAACTGTAGATCATTTATCATTTAACAGATTTGAGATATCTATTGTCGTTTTAGAGATAATGCAGTTTGAAATTTTGCGAGCGGAGGCATGTATTTCTGAATCATCAAGAGCTTACCACGAAAAATGTTTTAGAAATTGAAGAGTTTGACATAGTTATGTGTTTGACCAAATACCAAAAACATTCCATGGAAAAAAACACCAAAAAATCAATTTGAAATTTTCATGTTTTGCATTGACTTTGTAAGTTTCATAACTTCTATTTATATAGTTGATATTGCATCATTATTTGCACTTTGTCAAATGGGGTCATCTGATATATCAAATTGAAGGTCTTAATAAACTCTACTTAAAAAATGAAAATTTTAAACCCCCTTTTCATCCCAGGGGGAAGGGTGGGGTCATTTAGTGCAAACATTCAAATTTCTCAGATGGTAAGGTTGTCGCATATCAAATGAAAGAACATAAAGCGTACATTTCAAATTTCAAATTGACGTCCCCCAAAATTGGTTGGATGGGGTCATTGAGTGCAAAAAATAATTTTTCTTTTACGATAAGGTTGTTGTATATCAAATGAAAGGTCATGATGTTTACATTTGAAATATCAAATTCCCAACCTCCAAAAATTGGTTGGATGGGTTCTTAAGTGCAAAAATCAAACTTTTTAAAACATGGCGTTGTCGCATATCAAATGAAAGCTCATCTACCCTGTGTTACATATATCATACTTCCGATCTAAAAAATGTAGGCGGATGAGGTCATTAAGTGTAAAAAGCGAAAAGTTACAGAAGGTATTCTTGTCGTATATCGAACGAAAGGTCGTACAAAGAACATTACGAAAACATCACTTTTACAGGAAAGACCTTTCAATTGTTTTACAAACAATTGAGATACTAGTTTTTTTTCTTTTTCTTTTTTTTCTTCCAACATTTGTTTGACAAGGCCTCATCCCCTTTCTGTTGAAGTTATCAAGACCAAATATGGATCATTGATAGACCTCATCATGAACTTTTACCAGATGAACTTTTGTAGGATTTCATCATCTACTTTAGAAGTTATCTCCCTTTTATTGATTTTTTTCAACATGGCCCCCCTTAAATGTTTTAAAAGATATCATGACCTTATTTGGACAAAAGTTAGATCTCATCATGATGTGTTACCATATGAGGCTGCTAAGGATTTCATCATTCCCTATGAGAGTTACATCCCCTTGAAGCAATTTCTTTCTTTTACATTTTTCTCAAAAAGTATTCAAGATGGAATCGATTTGAAAACGGCAACATGTACAAGACCAAATGGCAATGATAATAAACATCTACAATCATTTTGTTGTTAACCCTTATAAGGAGTTATTTCCCTTGAAAAAATATACACAATTTTTGAAAAATTGTATCTCGAGAACCGGAAGTCGTAAAGACTTGGGACCTACACCAATAATCCTAAGTTCATGTGACCTTTAATTTGCACCCAAGGTCAAAGGTCACCAAGTGCAAAAAAAAATTACGCTGCAATTTCAAGCTTGCATATTAAGAAAACGATAAGAGTTTGCTGCATACTTACAGTGTATAAAATGTTCCTCTCGACGAGCTCTACATTTTATACACTGAGCTCAAAAGATTCCGACTGTCTGTTCAAAAGTTACGACGGGATGATTCTTAAAAGTATAGTATTGTGTGTATATCTTTTTAAAGGTAACAGATATCAACCTACTATAAACTGCAAAGATGATCAGTAGTTCAAGACCTTCAATTTGAGGTCAATGTCAGGTCATGATGAAATTTCACCTTGACCTTCACATTATACTATGACCTTGACCTTGTGACATTTGAAAGGTCAAGTGGTCCTGAGTTGAATGGTGATAGTCCCATGTCTCTACGACTTCCGGTTCTCAAGTTTTGTATTGCATCATATATTTGATGATTAATTGTGACCTTGGTTAACTTTGAAATTGTCCCAATTCTTTTTCTATAATGTTGTCCTTCAACTGTAGATCATTTATCATTTAACAGATTTGAGATATCTATTGTCGTTTTAGAGATAATGCAGTTTGAAGTTTTGCGAGCGGAGGCATGTATTTCTGAATCATCAAGAGCTTACCACTTAAAATGTTTTAGAAATTGAAGAGGTTGACATAGTTATATGTTTGACCAAATACCAAAAACATTCCATGGATAAAAACACCAAAAAATCAATTTGAAATTTTCAAGTTTTGCATTGACTTTGTAAGTTGCATAACTTCTATTTATATAGTTGATATTGCATCATTATTTGCACTTTGTCAAATGGGGTCATCTGATATATCAAATTGAAGGTCTTAATAAACTCTACTTAAAAATGAAATTTTTAAACCCCCTTTTCATCCCAGGGGGACGGGTGGGGTCATTTAGTGCAAACATTCAAATTTCTCAGATGGTAAGGTTGTCGCATATCAAATGAAAGAACATAAAGGCGTACATTTCAAATTTCAAATTGACGTCTCCCAAAAATGGGTTGGATGGGGTCATTGAGTGCAAAAAATAAATGTTCTTTTAAGGTAGGGTTGTTGTATATCAAATGAAAGGTCATGATGTGTATATTTGAAATATCAAATTCCCGACCTCCAAAAATTAGTTGGATAGGGTTATTAAGTGCAAAAATCAAACTTTCTAGAACATGGTGTTGTCGCATATCAAATGAAAGCTCATCTACTCTGTTCCATACATCATAATTCCGATCTCAAAAATGTAGGCGGATGAGGTCATTAAGTGTAAAAATTGAAAAGTTTCAGAAGGTATGCTTGTCATATATCAAACGAAAGGTCGTACAAAGTACAATACGAAAACATCACTTTTACAGGAAAGACCTTTCAATTGTTTTACAAACAATTGAGATACTAGTTTTTCTAATGTTTTTTCTTTTTCTTTTTTTTCTTCCAACATTTGTTTGACATGGCCTCCTCCCCTTTCTATTGAAGTTATCATGACCAAATATGGACCATCGATAGACCTCATCATGAACTTTTACAAGATGAACTTTTGTAGGATTTCATCATCCCCTTTAGAAGTTATCTCCCTTTTATTGATTTTTTTCAACATGGCCCCCCTTAAATGTTTTAAAAGATATCATGACCTTATTTGGACAAAAGTTAGATCTCATCATGATGTGTTACCATATGAGGCTGCTAAGGATTTCATCATTCCCTATGAGAGTTACGTCCCCTTGAAGCAATTTCTTTCTTTTACATTTTTATCAAAAAGTATTCAAGATAGATTCGATTTGAAAACGGCAACATGTACAAGACCAAATGGCAATGATAATAAACATATACAATCATTTAGTTGTTAACCCTTATAAGGAGATATTTCCCTTGAAAAAATATACACAATTTTTGAAAAATTGTATCTCGAGAACCGGAAGTCGTAAAGACTTGGGACCTACACCAATAATCTTAAGTTCATGTGACCTTTAATTTGCACCCAAGGTCAAAGGTCACCAAGTGCAAAAAAAAATTACGCTGCAATTTCAAGCTTGCATATTAAGAAAACGATAAGAGTTTGCTGCATACTTACAGTGTATAAAATGTTCCTCTCGATGAGCTCTACATTTTATACACTGAGCTCAAAAGATTCCGACTGTCTGTTCAAAAGTTACGACGGAATGATTCTTAAAAGTATAGTATTGTGTGTATATCTTTTTAAAGGTAACAGATATCAACCTACTATAAACAGCAAAGATGATCAGTAGTTCAAGACCTTCAATTTGAGGTCAATGTCAGGTCATGATGAAATTTCACCTTGACCTTCACATTATACTATGACCTTGACCTTGTGACATTTGAAAGGTCAAGTGGTCTTGAGTTGAATGGTGATAGTCCCATGTCTCTACGACTTCCGGTTCTCAAGTTTTGTATTGCATCATATATTTGATGATTAATTGTGACCTTGGTGAACTTTGAAATTGTCCACATTCTTTTTCTATAATGTTGTCCTTCAACTGTAGATCATTTATCATTTAACAGATTTGAGATATCTATTGTCGTTTTAGAGATAATGCAGTTTGAAGTTTTGCGAGCGGAGGCATGTATTTCTGAATCATCAAGAACTTACCACGAAAAATGTTTTAGAAATTGAAGAGGTGGACATAGTTATGTGTTTGACCAAATACCAAAAACATTCCATGGAAAAAAACACCAAAAAATCAATTTGAAATTTTCATGTTTTGCATTGACTTTGTAAGTTTCATAACTTCTATTTATATAGTTGATATTGCATCATTATTTGCACTTTGTCAAATGGGGTCATCTGATATATCAAATTGAAGGTTTTAATAAACTCTACTTAAAAAATGAAAATTTTAACCCCCCTTTTCATCCCAGGGGGAAGGGTGGGGTCATTTAGTGCAAACATTCAAATTTCTCAAATGGTAAGGTTGTCGCATATCAAATGAAAGATCATAAAGCGTACATTTCAAATTTCAAATTGACGTCCCCCAAAAATTGGTTGGATGGGGTCATTGAGTGCAAAAAATAAATTTTCTTTTACGATAGGGTTGTTGTATATCAAATGAAAGGTCATGATGTATACATTTGAAATATCAAATTCCCAACCTCCAAAAATTGGTTGGATGAGGTTATTAAGTGCAACAATCAAACTTTTTAAAACATGGCGTTGTCGCATATCAAATGAAAGCTCATCTACCCTGTGTTACATATATCATACTTCCGATCTAAAAAATGTAGGGGGATGAGGTCATTAAGTGTAAAAAGCGAAAAGTTACAGAAGGTATGCTTGTCGTATATCGAACGAAAGGTCGTACAAAGAACATTACGAAAACATCACTTTTACAGGAAAGACCTTTCAATTGTTTTACAAACAATTGAGATACTAGTGGTTTTTTTTTAAGGTCTTTCCCCTACGTGAGGAAAGACCTTATTGTTTTTCTAATTAAGGTCTTTCCCCTACGTGAGGAAAGACCTTATTGTTTTTCTAATTAAGGTCTTTCCTCTCCGCGAGGAAAGACCTTATTGTTTTTCTAATGTTTTTTTTTTTTCTTTTTTTTCTTTTTTTTCTTCCAACATTTGTTTGACAAGGCCTCATCCCCTTTCTGTTGAAGTTATCAATACCAAATATGGATCATTGATAGACCTCATCATGAACTTTTACCAGATGAACTTTTGTAGGATTTCATCATCCCCTTTAGAAGTTATCTCCCTTTTATTGATTTTTTTCAACATGGCCCCCCTTAAATGTTTTAAAAGATATCATGACCTTATTTGGACAAAAGTTAGATCTCATCATGATGTGTTACCATATGAGGCTGCTAAGGATTTCATCATTCCCTATGAGAGTTACGTCCCCTTGAAGCAATTTCTTTCTTTTACATTTTTATCAAAAAGTATTCAAGATAGATTCGATTTGAAAACGGCAACATGTACAAGACCAAATGGCAATGATAATAAACATATACAATCATTTAGTTGTTAACCCTTATAAGGAGATATTTCCCTTGAAAAAATATACACAATTTTTGAAAAATTGTACCTCGAGAACCGGAAGTCGTAAAGACTTTGGACCTACACCAATAATCTTAAGTTCATGTGACCTTTAATTTGCACCCAAGGTCAAAGGTCACCAAGTGCAAAAAAAAATTACGCTGCAATTTCAAGCTTGCATATTAAGAAAACGATAAGAGTTTGCTGCATACTTACAGTGTATAAAATGTTCCTCTCGACGAGCTCTACATTTTATACACTGAGCTCAAAAGATTCCGACTGTCTGTTCAAAAGTTACGACGGGATGATTCTTAAAAGTATAGTATTGTGTGTATATCTTTTTAAAGGTAACAGATATCAACCTACTATAAACAGCAAAGATGATCAGTAGTTCAAGACCTTCAGTTTGAGGTCAATGTCAGGTCATGATGAAATTTCACCTTGACCTTCACATTATACTATGACCTTGACCTTGTGACATTTGAAAGGTCAAGTGGTCTTGAGTTGAATGGTGATAGTCCCATGTCTCTACGACTTCCGGTTCTCAAGTTTTGTATTGCATCATATATTTGATGATTAATTGTGACCTTGGTGAACTTTGAAATTGTCCACATTCTTTTTCTATAATGTTGTCCTTCAACTGTAGATCATTTATCATTTAACAGATTTGAGATATCTATTGTCGTTTTAGAGATAATGCAGTTTGAAGTTTTGCGAGCGGAGGCATGTATTTCTGAATCATCAAGAGCTTACCACGAAAAATGTTTTAGAAATTGAAGAGGTGGACATAGTTATGTGTTTGACCAAATACCAAAAACATTCCATGGAAAAAAACACCAAAAAATCAATTTGAAATTTTCATGTTTTGCATTGACTTTGTAAGTTTCATAACTTC
The DNA here is from genome assembly GCF_036588685.1 of Mytilus trossulus. NCBI lineage: Eukaryota > Metazoa > Mollusca > Bivalvia > Mytilida > Mytilidae > Mytilus > Mytilus trossulus. The sequence goes on along the minus strand of NC_086374.1, from coordinate 16,557,179 downwards.
TATTTATATAGTTGATATTGCATCATTATTTGCACTTTGTCAAATGGGGTCATCTGATATATCAAATTGAAGGTCTTAATAAACTCTACTTAAAAAATGAAAATTTTAACCCCCCTTTTCATCCCAGGGGGAAGGGTGGGGTCATTTAGTGCAAACATTCAAATTTCTCAAATGGTAAGGTTGTCGCATATCAAATGAAAGAACATAAAACGTACATTTCAAATTTCAAATTGACGTCCCCCAAAAATTGGTTGGATGGGGTCATTGAGTGCAAAAAATAAATTTTCTTTTACGATAGGGTTGTTGTATATCAAATAAAAGGTCATGATGTATACATTTGAAATATCAAATTCCCAACCTCCAAAAATTGGTTGGATGAGGTTATTAAGTGCAACAATCAAACTTTTTAAAACATGGCGTTGTCGCATATCAAATGAAAGCTCATCTACCCTGTGTTACATATATCATACTTCCGATCTAAAAAATGTAGGCGGATGAGGTCATTAAGTGTAAAAAGCGAAAAGTTACAGAAGGTATGCTTGTCGTATATCGAACGAAAGGTCGTACAAAGAACATTACGAAAACATCACTTTTACAGGAAAGACCTTTCAATTGTTTACAAACAATTGAGATACTAGTGTTTTTTTTTCTTTTTCTTTTTTTTCTTTTTTTTCTTCCAACATTTGTTTGACAAGGCCTCGTCCCCTTTCTGTTGAAGTTATCAAGACCAAATATGGATCATTGATAGACCTCATCATGAACTTTTACCAGATGAACTTTTGTAGGATTTCACCATCCCCTTTAGTAGTTATCTCCCTTTTATTGATTTTTTTCAACATGGCCCCCCTTAAATGTTTTAAAAGATATCATGACCTTATTTAAACAATAGCTAGATCTCATCATGATGTGTTACCATATAAGGCTGCTAAGGATTTCATCATTCCCTTTGAGAGTTATATCCCCTTGAAACAATTTCTTTCTTTTGCATTTTTCATATAAAGTATAAGAGATAGAATCGATTTGAAAACGGCAACATGTACATGAACAGATGGCAATGCTAATAAACATGTACACTCGTTTTGTTATTAACCCTTATAAGGAGTTATTCCACTTGAAAAAATGTACATAATTTTAGAAAAACTGTATTTCCAGAACCAGAAGTCGTAGAGACTGGGGACCTTCACCAATAATCTTTAATTCATGTGACCTTTAATATACAATCAAGGCCAAAGGTCACTGAGTCTAAAAAAAAATTATGCTGCAATTTCAAGCTTACATATTAGTAAAACGATAAGACTTTGCTGCATACATATAGCATGTAAATTGTTCCTCTCGACGAGCTCTACATTTTATACAATAAGCCCAATAATGTCCGACCGTCTGTTCAAAAGTTACAACGGGATGATTCTTAAAAGTATAGTATTTTGTGTATATCTTTTAAAAGGTAACATATATCAACCTACTATCAACTGCAAAGATGATCAGTATTTCAAGACCTTCAATTTGAGGTCAAAGTCAGGTCATGATGAAATTTCACCTTGACCTTCACAGTATACTATGACCTTGACCTTGTGATATTTGAAAGGTCAAGTGGTCCTGAGTTGAATGGTGGTAGTCCCATGTCTCCACGGCTTCCGGTTCTTAAGTTTGGTATTGCATCATATATTTGATGATTAATTGTGACCTTGGTGAACTTTGAAATTGTCCCATTTCTTTTTCTTTAGTGTTGTCCTCTAACTGCAGATCATTTACCATTTAACAGATTTGAGATATCTATTGTCGTTTTAGAGATAATGCAGTTTGAAATTTTTCGAGCGGCGGCAAGTATTTCTGAAACAACAACAGCTAACCACTTAAAATGTTTAAGAAATTGAAGAGATTAACATAGTTTTATGTTTAACCAAATACCAAAAACATTCCATGGAAAAAAAACACCCAAAAATAAATTTGAAATTTTCATGTTTTGCATTGACTTTGTGAGTTTCATAACTTCTATTTATATAGTTGATATTGCATCATTTTTTGCACTTTGTCAAATGGGGTCATCTGATATATCAAATTGAAGGTCTCAATAAACTCTACTTAAAATGAAAATTTTAAACCTCTTTTTCATCCCAGGTGGAAGGGTGGGGTCATTTAGTGCAAAAAATCAAATTTCTCAGATGGTAAGGTTGTCGCATATCAAATGAAAGAACATAAAGCGTACATTTCAAATTTCAAATTGACGTCCCCAAAAAATTGGTTGGATGGGGTCATTGAGTGCAAAAAAAAAAATTTCTTTTACAATAGGGTTGTTGTATATCAAATGAAAGGTCATGATGTGTACATTTGAAATATCAAATTCCCAACCTCCAAAAATTGGTTGGATGGGGTTATTAAGTGCAAAATTTTAACTTTTTAGAACATGGCGTTGTCGCATATCAAATGAAAGCTCATCTACCATGTGTTACATATATCATACTTCCGATCTCAAAAAGTAGGCCGATGAGGTCATTAAGTGTAAAAAGTTTCAGAAGGTATGCTTGTCGTATATCAAACGAAAGGTCGTACAAAGAACATAACGAAAACATCACTTTTACAGGAAAGACCTTTCAATTGTTTTACAAACAATTGAGATACTAGTGTTTTTTTTTCTTTTTCTTTTTTTTCTTCCAACATTTGTTTGACAAGGCCTCCTCCCCTTTCTGTTGAAGTTATCAAGACCAAATATGGACCATCGATAGACCTCATCATGAACTTTTACAAGATGAACTTTTGTAGGATTTCATCATCCCCTTTAGAAGTTATCTCCCTTTTATTGATTTTTTTCAACATGGCCCCCCTTAAATGTTTTAAAAGATATCATGACCTTATTTGGACAATAGCTAGATCTTATCATGATGTGTTACCATATGAGGCTGCTAAGGATTTCATCATCCCTTATGAGAGTTATGTCCCCTTGAAGCAATTTCTTTCTTTTACATTTTTCTCAAAAAGTATTCAAGACAGAATCGATTTGAAAACGGTAACATGTACAAGAACAGATGGCAATGTTATTGAACATATACAATCATTTTGTTATTAACCCTTATAAGGAGTTATTCCCCTTGAAAAATTGTGAACAATTTTAGAATTTTTTTATTTTCAGAACCGGAAGTCGTAGAGACTTGGGACCTTCACCAATAATCTGTAATTCATGTGACCTTCAATATGCACCCAAGGTCAAAGGTCACTGAGTGCAAAAAAAAATTACGCTGCAATTTCAAGCTTACATATTAGGAAAACGATAAGACTTTGCTGCATACATACAGCGTATAAAATGTTCCTCTCGACGAGCTCTACATTTTATATTATAAACCGAAAAATGTCCGACTGTCTGTTCAAAAGTTACAACGGGATGATTCTTAAAAATCTAGTATTTTGTGTATATCTTTTTTAAGGTAACAGATATCAACCTACTTTATACTGCAAAGATGATCAGTAATTCAAGACCTTCAATTTGAGGTCAATGTTACATCATGATGCAATTTCACCTTGACCTTCACATTATACTATGACCTTGACATTGTGATCTCTGAAAGGTCAAGTGGTCCTGAGTTGAATGGTGATAGTCCCATGTCTTTACGACTTCCGGTTCTCAAGTTTTGTATTGCATCATATATTTGATGATAAATTGTGACCTTAGTGAACTTTAAAATTGTCTTAATTCTTTTTCTATAATGTTGTCCTTTAACTGTAGATCATTTATCATTTAACAGATTTGAGATATCTATTGTCGTTTTAGAGATAATGCAGTTTTAAGTTTTGCGAGCGGAGGCATGTATTTCTGAATCATCAAGAGCTTACCACTTAAAATGTTTAAGAAATTGAAGAAGTTGACATAGTAATATGTTTGACCAAATACCAAAAACATTCCATGGAAAAAAACACCAAAAATTCAATTTGAAATTTTCATGTTTTGCATTGACTTTGTAAGTTTCATAATTTCTATTTATATAGTTGATATTGCATCATTATTTGCACTTTGTCAAATGGGGTCATCTGATATATCAAATTGAAGGTCTTAATCAACTCTACTTAAAAATGAAAATTTGAAACCCCCTTTTCATCCAAGGGAGACGGGTGGGGTCATTTAGTGCAAACATTCAAATTTCTCAGATGGTAAGGTTGTCGCAAATCAAATGAAAGAACATAAAGCGAACATTTTAAATTTCAAATTGACGTCTCCCAAAAATGAGTTGGATGGGGTCATTGAGTGTAAAAAATAAATGTTCTTTTAAGGTAGGGTTGTTGTATATCAAATGAAAGGTCATGATGTGTACATTTCAAATAGCAAATTCCTGACCTCCAAAAATTATTAAGATAGGGTTATTGAGTGCAAAAATCAAACTTTCTAGAATATGGCGTTGTCGCATATCAAATGAAAGCTCATCTACTCTATGTAACATATATAATAATTCCGATCTCAAAAATGTAGGCGGATGAGTTCATTAAGTGATAAAAGTAAAAAGTTTCAGAAGGTATGCTTGTCGTATATCAAACGAAAGGTCGTACAAAGTACATTATGAAAGCATCACTTTTACAGGAAAGACCTTTCAATTGTTTTACAAACAATTGAGATACTAGTTAAGGTCTTTCCCCTACATGGGAAAGACCTTATTGTTTTTCTAATGTTTTTTTTTCTTTTTTTTCTTCCAGCATTTTTTTGGCACGCCCTCCTACCGCTTCTATTGGAGTTATCAATCCCAAAATTGAACCATCGATAGACCTCAACATGAACTTTTACCAGATGAACTTTTGTAGGATTTCACCTGCCCCTTAAGAAGTTATCTCCCTTTTATTAATTTTTTTCAACATGGTCCCCCCAAAATGTGTTTAAAGATATCATGACTTTATTTGGACAATAGGTAGATCTCACAATGATGTATTACCATATGAGGCTGCATAGGATTTCATCATCTACTTTGAGAGTTATATCCCCTTGAAGCAATTTCTTTTATTTGCATTTTTTTCAAAAAGTATCAGAGATAGAATTTAATTGAAAATGACAGCATGTATTAGAACAGAAGGCAATGTTTATAAACATAAACAATTAATTTGTTACTAACCCTTATAAGGAGTTATTTCCCTTTAAAAATTAAAAAAAATAATTCAAAAATTTTATTTCGAGAACCGGAAGTCATAGAGACTTTGAACCTTCACCAATAATCTTAAATTCATATGACCTTTAATATGCACTCAAGGTCAAAGTTCACCGAGTGCAAAAAAAAAATACGCTGCAATTTGAAGCTTACATATTAGGAAAACGATAAGACTTTGCTGCATACATACAGCGTATAAAATGTTCCTCTCGACGAGCTCTACATTTTATATTATTAACCGAAAAATGTCCGACTGTCTGTTCAAAAGTTACAACGGGATGATTCTTAAAAATCTAGTATTTTGTGTATATCTTTTTTAAGGTAACAGATATCAACCTACTATATACTGCAAAGATGATCAGTAATTCAAGACCTTCAATTTGAGGTCAATGTTACGTCATGATGCAATTTCACCTTGACCTTCACATTATACTATGACCTTGACATTGTGATCTCTGAAAGGTCAAGTGGTCCTGAGTTGAATGGTGATAGTCCCATGTCTCTATGACTTCCGGTTCTCAAGTTTGGTATTGCATCATATATTTGATGATTAATTGTGACCTTGGTGAACTTTGAAATTGTCCCAATTCTTTTTCTATAATGTTGTCCTTCAACTGTAGATCATTTATCATTTAACAGATTTGAGATATCTATTGTCGTTATAGAGATACTGCAGTTTAAAGTTTTGCGAGCGGAGGCATGTATTTCTGAATCAACAAGAGCTTACCACTTAAAATGTTTAAGAAATTGAAGAGGTTGACATAGTTATATGTTTGACCAAATACCAAAAACATTCCATGGAAAAATACACCAAAAAATCATTTTGAAATTTTCAAGTTTTGCATTGACTTTGTAAGTTTCATAACTTCTATTTATATAGTTGATATTGCATCATTATTTGTACTTTGTCAAATGGGGTCATCTGATATATCAAATTGAAGGTCTAAATAAACTCTACCTAAAAATGAAAATTTTGAACCCCCTTTTCATCCCAGTGGGCAGGGTGGGTTCATTTAGTGCAAACATTCAAATTTCTCAGATGGTAAGGTTGTCGCATATCAAATGAAAGAACATAAAGCGTACATTTCAAATTTCAAATTGACGTCTCCCAAAAATGGGTTGGATGGGGTCATTGAGTGCAAAATATAAATTTTCTTTAAAGATAGGGTTGTTGTATATCAAATGAAAGGTCATGATGTGTACATTTAAAATATCAAATTCCCGACCTCAAAAAATTAGTTGGATAGGGTTATTAAGTGCAAAAATCAAACTTTCTAGAAAATGGCGTTGTCGCATATCAAATGAAAGCTCATCTACTCTGTATTACATATATCATACTTCCGATCTCAAAACTGTAGGCGGATGAGGTCATTAAGTGTTAAAAGCGAAAAGTTTGAAAAGGTATGCTTGTCGTATATCAAACGAAAGGTCGTACAAAGTACATAACGAAAACATCACTTTTACAGGAAAGACCTTGAAAATTCAAAACGGAAAGTTCCTAATCAAATGGCAATATCAAAAAACTCAAACACATCAAACAAATGGATAACAACTGTCATACTCTAGTATTATATTTACCAACTCAAAAAATATTGTCAACGAAGAAAACGATACAGCTACATGTATTTGTTATTTTTATAATGCTTTTACTTGTTTTTCTATTTGGTTGTTATAGCTACGACCAAACCAAATTTGTGTATTGAAATTTAATTATTGGAGACCGAAAAATTGCTAACGAAACAAATGATATTACCTGAGGGTACTATATTCACATATGATATTCCGACATTCATGCAATTCATTAGCCGAAAACAGCAATGTCGATATAGTTTCAGTTCGCAAGTAATTACTGTACCCAATCATGGAAAGGAGACTCTACACAATCAAATCTGCTCAAAGTGGTTGCACTGAATTCACTTATTACATAAAAGAGGTTGTCACCTAGACTTTTTTAATTCGAATCAATTGCTTATTTATTGATAATGAGTTCAAAACAGTCATAGTGCAATTTCTTTCTCGCCGTCAGCTTAATTTGCACTAGTACAAACGAAACAACAACAAAAAGTCTGAATTCATGTTAAATCAACTGACATATTTTAGAAGTTCTGATTATAGGGCCGATGAAATATTCAGGAACGAATAGTACAACATTATTGGTTTCGCCGTACTTTAGCAATACCAATAATAAAGCAAGAAACAAATTATTTTTGTTTCTCGGATTTTTACTTAATCAAATTATGACAGTTGAACAGCGTTAAACTATGGTTGCATTTGTTTATTCAGCATATTCATAAATCATTTCACAAGTATTGAAAATAAATTTTGTAAAACGTACTGTAACAATTATTTTATGGAAGCCCCGTCTATATACGATCAAATCTACATTATTAGAACTACAACGGATATAAACACTTATGACTGTGGCAGATGCTGATTTAGGTATTTCACAGTTAGCATGAAAAGTAATATTTCACATAGCTTGTCTGGCTTCTGATAAATATAGGACGTCGTTTTCGAAATAGAAGCAATTACCTAATTCAAGAAATGTATTTACTTGAAGCAGAGCTTATATTCATTGCGGAAATAACAAGTTTATTTTATGTTAAAACATACATACTTGACAATATAACGTCTAATGATGTAATGGATGATGGTGCCAACGAGAGAAGTCTAAAGAAATTATAGGTTTTAAAACCGTTGTGAGAAAAACTTAAACGTTTACGATTATACAATATGTAAGAAATCTGAAACATTATTTAGTTCTTATTTACAAAATGACATGATGAATTTTCGACAAAACCTGATATTGAGTTTTGTTGTAGTTTACTGTTTCAGTTGTTTGGTTGTTTTCATCTTATGGTTGATAGTTTCCCTCTGTTTTAGTTTGTTATTATGATTTATTTTTTGCTTTATTGAATTATGGCTATCAAACAACGGTATATTACTGTATGAATCTTATTAAAATTATTGCAACACAAATTTTGTTAAGTGCACTTTACCAATATGATTTTTCTTGAAGCATCTTCTATACCGAACAAATCTACTAATCAAGAATTACAACTGATATAAACACTTGTCACTTTGGTAGATGCTGATTTGTATATTATACAGTAAATCATGAAATGCACTCAATAGTTGTATTTCACAAAGATTTTCTGGCTTCTGATAAATATACTTAGTAGGACGTCGCTTTCGAAATAGAAGCAATTACATAATTCGAGAAATATATTTATTTGCAACAGAGCTTATATCCATTGCGGAAATTACAACTTCATTTTATGTTCAAAAATACAAACTTGTCAATTTTGTACTTGTTTGGCTTCATAAATATTTTGATATGAGCATCACTGATGAGTTATGTAGACGAAACGCGCGTCTGGCGTACTAAATTATAATCCTGATACCTTTGATAACTATTGTCAATTTATCGTCTAATGATGATGCTAGGTCTGGGTCGATGCCACTGCTGGTTGACGTTTCGTCCCCGATGGTATCACCAGCCCAGTAGTATACACTTCGGTTATAAATTTTCTGTTTACAAAACTTTTAATTTATCGAAAAACTAAGGATTTTCTTATCCCAGGCATAGATTATCTTAGCCGTATTTGGCACAACTTTTTGGAATTTTTGATCCTCAATGCTCTTCAATTTTGTACTTGTTTGGCTTTATAAATATTTTGATACGAGCGTCACTGATGAGTTATGTAGACGAAACGCGCGTCTGCGTACAAAATTATAATCCTGGTACCTTTGATAACTATTGTCAATTTATCGTCTAATGATGATGCTAGACGTATAATGAAGTTATGGCTTTTTAAACAATTGTGAGAAAAACATAGACGTAACCGATTATACAATATTTAAGAAATCTGAAACATTAATTAGTTCTTATTTACAAAACAACAAGATGAATTTCAGATAAAACCTGATATTGAGTTTGCTGATTCGTACCATGCTGTGAATATACAAATAAATCTGATAATATATAGATAAGCCAAAAAGTCTATTTTATTTTTTAAATACTTGTTTTTCTTATGTTATGTTTTGTTACGATGATGCGATAATTATAGTTTTCCTTATCTGTTTACTGCAGTTCTTCTCGTTTTGTGAGAATAGAATCAGTTGTTTGCGTGTCACGGTACTTTTCTATCCCAAATTCATGTATTTAGTTTTGATGTTAATATATTTGTTATTCTCATAGGATTTTGTCTAATGCTAAGTTTATTTCTGCGTGTATTACATTTTAATGTCGTGTCGTTGTTCTCCTCTTATATTTAATGCGTTCCCTCAGTTTAAGTTTGTAACCCGAATTTGGTTTTTTTCTATAGATTTTTTAGTTTTGAACAGCGGTATACTACTGTTGCCTTTATTACTCTATGCGTGACCAACGATATTAGGTTGATGCATTCGTTAAGATGTCAAATTATCAACCAAAAACATTGCTTTTTATACCACTAATTTTGACATTTTTACCTATTATGTCTGTTTAGTTTTATAAGACTTTCATACAAGTGACAGGTTAAGTTCGCTATATAACCTGGGCAAAACCCACTATTTCTACAGCAGAAAATGCACGCACCAAGTTAGGACTATGGCAGTTGTTATTAATTCGTTTGATATGTTTGTGCTTTTAATGTTGAATTTGAAAATGAACTTTCCGCTTTGAATTGTATAAGTAGTTATTATGTTTTTGTTTCTTATATTGACGTAACGGGCTTTTATAAAATGTGTTTTTATCAGAGTTTGAGGATGTACAGTGACCTGCAGCTATTTTCATACTTGTCTTTTGGTGGTGTGGTGGAAAGTTGCCTCATTGAGAAGCATTCAATATTTCCAATTTTGTTCATAGTCTCTTGTTATTTGTTCAGATATATATTGTTTTCCAATCTTGAACCGCCGATTGAAGTGCTCTTTCCGATACGGCATAATTGCGTGTTTATTCATCTCGTACAGTGGAATACATGATCCCTGAATACGTACCACTAATGCTCGGGAGGAAAAATTTAGGTGGGCACATTTATTTACCCCAGTTTGATTCAATGACAGTGAAAGATAATGTTGTTGCACTTGGAAAAACAATTACTGTCAGCCTTATGTATCAAGCACCTTTACAGAAAGTAGTTATTACGTGAGTAAACCACTGCCTGCTCGTGTACTCATTCTACTACAAATAATAATGTCAATTACGTCAACAATATGTTATCTGTAGTCACAGGTGAATTGATACTATGCAAATGTTTTATGGTGTGGTCTTTTAAAAAAATGGCACTTACCAAACGTGGGAGAAGAAAAATGGTATATTGCGTTAAGTTTAAAACGAGATTCTATTTTATGTATAGTGTGAATAAATGAATGAAAGGAAAATAATTTTATGGAGGGAATACGCGATAATAAAACCTCGAAAACAGGTAATAAACACCTAGAAATTACTTAATCTTACCTCCGCAAAAAAACAATAAACATCAAGAGTATGACATTACCCTCCGTTTGTGACAGAACTATTTTTACAACTAAGTAGGACTGACTGAACTTGACTGTATGGGGTGTATACACATATAGTACCTACTGTGCGGTCGGAATAAATACATTCATGGCAGACTGTGTTTTTGACTGCACGAACAAACGCCATTGTTACAATACTATCTGTGGGCGGTTGTTTAATCGTATGAATAATCGTTCGAATTGCACATTCATTGGAAACATTTATTATCTCCTTTGTAAACAATAATATCATAGTGACAGTGTCGTTAGTATTATTTTAGTATGAAAACTATCCAGCTTTTCAAAAATAATGAAACTGACAACGTTCTATGACACTGCTATTCAACAAGGAATAACTGAATGGGATGATAAGGCGTAGTCGAGTATATAGTACATTCAGGTTAACACTAAACGTTGTCATGAACAGTTTTATGTTAGTAGGAGTGATAAACATTTAAACCTCTGTGATAAAATATGTTATCTTCTGTGAATGCATTTACGAAATAGAGTTCTTCTAATAAAATATTATATATCCAGTGTTCATTAAAATATTGAATCGCATGTTTTTCCTACATCTAGAATTATGTTTCGATGAAATTGAGATTGTTACATCCCAAAATGCAATAAAACAAGATTTCCTTTAGTAAATGTAATTACAGGAGTTTCCGTTTATTCAATTACACGATAATCAAACTGATTTTACATTCGCTGAAACCATGCAATGCATTGAAGTCAAATTAAGATGTAAAATGTGACCGAAGTATACAAAGAAATTAATCACCCCTCAACAAACAGAAATAAAAGCTTTGACTATATGATTATTTTGTATTTGGAAATGTTCAACAGACCTGTTATCTTCTAAAACCAGATTATTTATATTGCAAGAAATTAACTTTAACAGATAACAATATGTTTAACCTTTGAATCTTTTAATTATAATTCATTTTACTTTGTATAAACAATAAATAATCTTCTTAATTTGAAACATTGCAATTTGTCTTATTGTTTCGTTTGTTTATTTCATAGATGCATGCTTCCCTTCAATAGGTAAAGACGACATTTTCCTACTTGAACATCAATGGAAGATGCAATTTGTTGATATAGGCCGACTGATTAAAGACATCTAAAGCAATTGAAAGTAAATAAGAAAATTAGATATATATACTTTTTGTAGCTCAGTTTTCACATCTTTGATAAACTCGGTCTAGAAATGGTAGGAAATTCAGTTTTCAAATTGTTATTTTTTTAGTTTGGTGTTGCCTGATTCTAATAATGCTAGCTAGTTTACTCTGTACTTCATTGATCTTGGTCTGGTATTCCGTGACAGAGCAATGAATCACCATTTGGATATTATTAGTGTAAATTGCCCCCTTCTTATTTTATTTTCACAAAAAAACTCAGATCAACTAGTGAAAGCTTAAACACAGTTGAATAAACATCGCGTATACTTTCGTAGTTATAACACAACATACTCACTGTTAACTACACTCAAGCGCTCTTGCTATTTTGTTATAATTGAAGTGTCATTGTCTCTTTTCATTGAAACAGTAATTGGCACCATGCTTTGTAGTGCACATATGGATATGCAGTCCATATTAATATCTTGTGAGACGGAAATCATCAGATGTAATAAATTATTACATTGGTTGCAATGAATTACATTGATTTCCCAGTTAAATAAAAACCGACAATTTCACATGTGAAATGAACGTGGTTGTTTCACTCTCTGACGTCATATACCAATAGGCGTTGTCAAGACGTCGATAACGGCGGATCAAAACAAATTGTGAATGCATAGAAAAAAGATATAGTTCTCAACATGTTTGACATTAATTTCTTTTTAAAAAAGCCATTTGCTAATGTAATAAAAAGAATAACTAATTAAAGAATTCAAATATCGAAAAATATTCAACTCGTGACCGAACAACACTGATAATGAACTCATGCACTACGCACATTCGTGAATAAATGTGTTGTTCGGTCACTCTTTGAATATTTGTCTCTATTTTAATTCTTCCATTAGTTATTCTATAAACATTAAACGGATACACGTGGCACGTAGTTTTGACCAGCACAAAGAACCATCCTATGTCTCTATTGACGGCGATGTCGGTATATATAAATATATATATTGATTGACAGGAACAGTTCAGTTGCTCTGCTCTGTATAGAATTCTGATAAGAAAACTTTTTGTCCAACAAATACCTTCTCTGTTGAATAATGTTGGCTTTACCATAGTCTAATATAATGTCGTGTATACATAGTGTCACATTTCCATCAGCACTAATCAACTTCCCGTATAGCATGTCGAGTGCACTCCTTATATCTTACTGTTTTGCTAAACGTCACATGATCCTCAAACCACCAACAAAAGTATTTGTACGGAGATAGTAGTTTTCAAAGGTACCAGGATTATGATTTAGTGAGCCAGACGCGCATTTCGTCTACATAAGACTCATCAGTGACGCTCATATCAAAACATTGAGAATCACACTCAATTTTAAAGTTGGGTCATTTAAAAGCAACGTACATAAGTATTTCGGAAATGTAATGCAAGTAACACATTTGCGGTAGATTTTTTTTATGACACCACTACAAGATAGAATTTAACATCTTCTAGGGGCTTTTCTTATCAAATCAATCCGTGCAATGTCAATTGCATATATAAGTGTTTACTTAGAAAAGTGTTATACATTGTATGTTCGCTAAGGTATATGACATACACGCTAATATACAAGGGTATAGTACTTATCGGCCTTGCTGTACACCTCAGTAAACCTTAAATCATTGGCGTGTATCTGTTATAAACACAAACTGTGCATTTAATATTATAGAAGTTGAAAAAGTACCACGAATTCCATCTTTTTCAATTTGTACATCAATACATTTTTTGGTACAGAGTCAAATATTTTCTACGTATACAGGAAAACAAACAAAAATTGACTGTTATGAAATTTATTATGTGAAATGACAGATTTTAATAACGCCTAAACTTGGGAAAGGTATATGAAAAATATGTCGAGGTTTTTAAAACATATTTGCCAGTTTTTACAGCATAAGGTCAATACTTCTGATGATCACCTATCAGTCCCCAAGGGTATTATCAACTCAGTGGTCAGAACCTCGGTCCTGACATGATTTATGACAAATCTTTCCAAACATTTTCCGTCAATAGAATTTTTAAGTACCTTAGGTGAATTTGGCTATTTTAGTATGGTTCTTCTTTATCATACAGCTCGTCGACTGTTCTTATACATTAATTGAGTTCACAAATCCGGCTTTGAGGGTTCCTGAAGAAAGAAATTTATGATGTGCTGTTTACATTTTTGTTAAGCACACAACTCTCCCATTGCATGGAGCAGTGGTGTTACAGTATTATACAAGAACGAACAATACGCATATCTTAAATTACTACTACAAAAGATTACGATCTCAGCGGATGGCAGATGACATAACTTCTTTCATAGTAAAAGTACAAATTTCTAAAATTTAGTTGTCTCTTTAAATTTATTCTTAAATTTTTTATTGTTTCTCTTCACAATTACTTTAGAGACTATTAATTCATTAAGTTGTCAGTGGTGATACTGTCAACAATTAAGTTACCAGCTGAAGATGCTGTTCTAAATGTCAGTATTAATTTTAGGACAATTTCACCTGTCACTGCTTATTGCCGCTAAAATTATTTCTGTAAATATTTAACTGCTTGTGTTCAGGAAACATTCCGCGTAAAGTACATCCATGAAGTGTGTTTCTTAGCAAGGGGACTCTCAAACTTTTGACTTTTGTTGGGCAAAACCTTCTGTAAAGCTCTGTTATTCGAAGGTATGCTTTTGTGCATAACGGTGTCACAAAAATAATACCAATCTTTCATATAGATGTGCCACAAAATTCCAGTTTTTTATAGAGATGTCATACAAAATTCCAATCTTGTGCATTCGTTGCTTTGTGAATTCCTATAAGTTCCATCATTGAAAAATTCTGTTATTTTGAAGGTGAAATCAGAAAGTGTTATTGCTATTAGAGTTGTTTTGATTACCCTAGTTTTGTTGGTTTTCTTTCGTTTGAATCCAGAAACTCAGAACTCTTTTATAGGAACACTGACACTCTTTTTTTTTCTTTTCCTGTCGATCTGTAGTTTTCCACTTGCAGTTGATTCGTTTCCATCGGTTGGTTTTGTTACCCAGATCGCTTTATTAATTTATGACTATTGAACAGCGGTATACGACTTTTGTCTTAATTTAAAGGCTTATGTCTGTTTTCGTTTATTGTTGTTTAGATAAATGTAAATATATTCAGTTAATTCCAAGTAAATGTAAACTTTTTTTAATTTTTAAGATTGAATACGAACTATTAGTTTATAGTAGCTTATGTACATAATAATTTAAACAAGGGGGATGCATTGCCTTTGCACAAAAAATATGTATTTAAAACGCTTTAAACAAAAATTTTACTCTACTGTGTCTCACATTGTTTTATGAATTTTACTTTCAAAATTTTTTTTTCATTTCGAACAAAAAAAAGAACAAATGATTCCATTTATTCATAGTATGTTCCGATTCATATTATATAAAGACCGATTTAAGAAATGTTTAGACAATGATATGTTTTTATCATTGTTTTTTGTTTTATTTATATATTTAAATGTGTTTCAAACATTCCATTAATATTTAGACGTTCTAGTGTTCATCAAAATGGAACTACATTGGAAGTGCCAAAAAAACTTTTTCGGGATTGTTTTATATTTGAGGGCAAATATTGCAATGTGCAAATGGTTCCATACAAGGCTGCAAGTTTAGATTAGTAACTTTTCAGAATACCTTGCTGTTTATGATTTATTGAAAAAAAATTACCTGATAGGTTGTTAATCAAAAGTTGCTACTTTTGATCTAAACCAATGCACTTTTAGATATGTTTCTTATTTCAAAAATTAGGTATTCGCACTGTTTGTTTTCAACCATTGATACCCGAAATTAGTTATTATTATCTCTTTTGGTAATGGCTCCCATACTGTTTTTAATATATATATAAACAATAATTGATTACTGAGTTCGATATCGGAAAAAACATTTTAAACAAAATAAAATGGTTATATAACAGAAAAAAAAAGAATTATCTTGTATAAAATGTTTCACAAAAAGTTTCTAACAGAATGACAACAAATCCTTTGTAGAAGCATATCTAATAGATGTTTATATTAGAAACGTTCATATTTTGAAATAAAACAGAACATTCACAAATATGATTACAATAATAATAGAATATATCTCGACACGGTTCAAAGAATCACCAATACGAAATTTGATTAAAAAAAAAACATAAAACAACAGACATGAAAAAACAGCAAAAGATGTACACAAAGATGAACGAAATTATTTTGAAATGATTTCAGAAGGATCTGTAGATGATGAGACATCATAGAGAATGTATTCACTATTACAACAATCTAAACCCAACACTAAAAGATAAAAACCACTTAATCCTTCTCATCAATCTGCATAATATCGACGATAACAATAATATCTGCATTAATCACCAATCCTTCTCTGTCTATTCCGGGGAATTATTCAAAACTATTTAACAACTGCATAAATGCATAAAAATGTGCAAATTGTTTTATTTTTATTTTCACTAGAGTCTTATTAGACAGTTCTGTTTACTTCAAGAGACAGTAATGATATATAGACTATCCTTTACTGATAATATATTCACATGATAGGTGAACAAGTTACTGGGTGATTTAATATATTGAAAAGCTTCTCGGAACTTTTATTCAAATATCTTTAATTGTGACAACAAGGCGGTGTTCGTCGAAAATAAATGAAGATAAGTCATACAATTACCAAAATACCAATACAAACTATTAGCAAGAATCGAATCTTTGTTTGAAAAGAATTCTCTTAATAAACATATCATATTTTGGCGGTCATATTTTATCCCACTGTCTTAAAATCCAGCTATAAATAGCAACATGACTAGGAAATTCGAATATTTAAAAAAAAAAAAATCCATAATAGAAGAGGATGTGGAATGATTGCCAATGAACCAACTCTCTACTAGAGACCAATTGAAATGACATGTTTTGTAAAAGCTTTAGAGATTGGTTACTCTATGCTTTTTTTCAAATAAGAAAACAACTAATAAAAAAAAAAATATATTTAGAAAATCGTCTTAGCAGCAAAATACCAAATTCGCCAACATATGGAGAATAGTTTCATCAACTAGATCGAATTTTTTTTTTTGAGATGTCACTCAAACTTTGTAAAAGATCATCAGAATTTGAGCAAAAAAATTAATAATCATTGGTTTTGGCAAAGAACGTTAAAAAAATATCAGGAAAGTACTAAGACAAGTGTCTATTTCAAAAATAATACAATATTGTCTTTATTTATATAGTGTAGGTGCTGAAGTTATTTATAAAATTGAAAATGGAAAAGGGTAATGTATCAAAGAGATAACATCACGACCAAAGAGCAGTTTACTTTTTATTTCGTAAAGTTTTACCTTTAACTACCTCTGTGCACTGATGCTTCTTTTGGACGTATGGCTTTTGACTGTGGGGGTCGATGTGTGCAAGAGGTTATACAATTTAGTTTCCGTTTTGTTAACCCTTGTATTCACTTCATTGTACTTTATCGAAAACATGTATACTATATATGGTTTGTGTTATCAACTAAAAACACTTTCATGTCTGCGACTTTTTCAATTAACCGTCATTTTGTTGGTTTCATGAACTACAAAAGAAACCATAGAAAAGGTTCATATCTTTTACCATCTGATATATCTGTCTGTTTGGTGTAAAATTGAAAAAAACGTCAGTCACTTTTCGATTAGCTAAGACTGCTTGCTTTCAATCTGTAAGTGTAAGCTACCAGCTCTTTTAGACATTCATTGAGTTTTGGCAAAGAGTGGTTTGGTGCAGCTGATCGATCTGTTCAAACAGGAAGGAAGTTAACAGGGAGATAGTTGTCAGGTGAAAAAAAAATAATGAAACTAATTCACCATCAACTAAATCTGGCAAAAAAGAAAGAGTTTTTACCATCTCTATTTTAGAGTGGTGAATTAACCTCAGACATTTTCTAATTCGATTGAAGATGAATAGATGTGCTTGAATTATTTAAGTAGTCCAAATGCTTGTTAAAACACGTTTTCCCAACATTGATCATAATTTTACTAGTAGGTCAATGGTACCGTTTATGAGTACAATCTGTTTAAATGGCATAAATAGTGCCCTTAGAGTTCCTTTTTTTTTTATAAACGACAAGAAAAATCATTTCAAGGTAGTTAACGTAGATTGTTTTAGATATGAAAAATACTTCTTATCATGAATATGTGATTTGTTTATTTGTGTGTTTCAAATATAACAAATGCATCGATTGTGTCGAACTTGCAATCCCTACTTCTTCTTGTCTCCGTATAAGCATCCTTTATAAGGATCACCACCATATATTATGGCGTATAAAGGAAGCATTTGGAGCCTGTATCGGTACAGATTAATGTGAGCATTTGCCTACCCAATTCCCCAGCCAGACCTTGACAGGTCTTATTACCAGAAAGTTAACCATCCCTAAACATAAAATATAACAAAATAAAACATACGAACTCACACACTCACCTGATTCGCTCAGTCCTCAAAGTATAAAAAGTGTATTTTTTCTATGTATCAAATATCTTTTTTTAATATCTGTGTGTTTTAAATGGGAGAGGGTCAACCCGGATGCCCCACAAATGCCTTGGCAAAATACGTCTAAGGTAATAACGAGGAATCGGTTAGGACAAAATCTATCAAAACCGACACTACCAAATGCCCTGCTGTATCAAGGTAGAGGAAAGCCGAAAATCCTACTGAAAGGATCTCGGAAAGAAACTACCGAACCATTAGGAGAACAGCAAGAACTCTCAGACCCTACATTATACCACTCATCTACCAGTTAGACTTAGAAATATGTACTAAACACATAACCAACTGTTACTTAACATCTATCTTCCGCTTTTACTTTTTTTTTTAAACTAGTCCGTTCCTCTGGTTTCCCTTTTTATCAATTAAAATATGTGATCTGCTCCTTTGACTATTTCGAAGAATACCTCTATACTGATTTTGACGAACTAAACAAATGAGTTATATGAGTATCCATCGTTCTATGCTAATTTTCATGTTTGAAGAAGACATCAATAAACTTGTAAAATCTGTGAATTGTCTAACTTCGTCATCTTACTATCACAACGGTAAGTGTAACTTTTTTATCACGTAAGCCATACAATTGAAAATAGTTGTTTTACATGTGTTAAATTCCTGTTTGGTTGTTAATTAGGTTCTGAAGTGGTTTATTTGCAATTATATGCATCTTTATTTAAAAGAAATTGATTTCATTTGTAAAAGCATTTATTTAAAAAAAAGATAGATATACACATTCAAGAGAAAATCTAAACCTAAGATGTCAAAATAATGTTGTGATTTTTAAGTTAAGAGTTTTCGGGCCTGACTATATACTATAAATGTTGCTCCTCTGAGGCCGTTTCCGTATACAAATAACTCTGTATATCCGATTTTATAAGGTTCGTACACCATTTTGAAGATATCTGTAACGAAATTTCCCAGAGAAAGGACAAAGAAAACTTGGTGCGTCTCACATTAATCGAAGAAACAATTTGTCTTAGTAATCTATGCATACTATACATGGCCTTGCTTGCTACTATGTCGCATGCCCTAAAGTCATAGAAAACAGATCCATCTTTTAAGTGCAAGCTTGCATCAATTTATGTCTTCCACAGGTAAAACAAATTTACGACTTTTTAATTTAATTTTTACTAATGAAATATGGCTAACGTGTGTAAATTAATGATAAATTGTATGGTCTTTGATGATCTATGTTGAATCTGTTCTTAGTATTTCATATTGATATAATGCTTGACACAATGTGTAGACACTTGTTGAAACCGTATGATGACCTCTTTTAAATGTCTGTTGTCAATTTGGTGTCATTTGGTTACACGTTATCGTCTTAATGACTTGTTGTTTACTTTTCCTCTAATCAATAGCATTTCAAAAAGGCAAAGATCAAATGACTTCAAGAGGAGATTCCAATATAGCATTATCAACAAAGTTTGGTAATGATTTTGTTTATAGTCAAAAGATATGTTCAGACACCGAAATGACAGCGTACTGACACCTGGACGGCATTTATATATACATGTACATGGCTAAAATTAAAAAAAAAAATATTAAAACATACTTTTTTTACAATCCACTAAAATTTAGTTAATTATAAAATTTTCGTCAACTTTATTAAAAGGTCACATACCTTTACTTTTTATCAATATTTTTTTTAAACTGACTTTAATCGTTCCTGTTTAAGGTAAATTGTGAAATTCGGGCGCATGAAATTATTTCATTTCTATAGCACAGTGTTGAACCGCTGCTACTACTTCTTAACTGACAGATATTTTTAAATTGGACGTTAATGAATTTGAAAAATATGGAGAAACTAACGTTTGAACTCCTTCAAGCTATGTTGACCTTGGGTGAATTTGGCTATAATTTGTAGGTCCTTTTTGGTCAAATAGCTCTTAGAATGTTTCGGTTCATATACATCCTTGACTTACATATTTCCCGCTATAAGCGTTCAAATAAAGATATATCCAGGAAAAGATCCTCGAACGCATACCATTATACATTTTTTTTCTTTCATTTCTTTCCTTACCGATCCTGTATAATAAAAAAAAACAATGATACTGTTAATATTTCTGTCGCAAATTCTGTTTTATAGATACATTTTTATAATGAAAGGCAGTACTGTGAAATTCGTTATTCTTGTAAAAATCATTCACGTCATTGCAGCACACAATAACCATGGACTTGTATAATTATGTTTTACCGCTTTTCTCATATATATTAGAACATTATGAAAGCAATTAATTTAAAGACATTCAAACAACAAAATTTTCAAAAATCAACTACGTTTAGGAGTGTATGTATCCGCTCATGACGTCGGTGATCCTTTTTATGTGCATTTTTCAGGTACATGTTCTTTAACTTTTGAGGGATTCATACACCGCAGGTTTTCAAATGATTAGGTTCATTGAACGTCGTTTGGGGAAAATTATCTACTAGATAATCGAAAAAAACGCACGCAGTTTATAAAGTTTTATTTTAATTTATATAAATTTTATTGGCTTTGTTTTCTACATTTCCAAGTTATTTAACTCATTTCAATATTTCTATACAGTTTAACAATTTGTAGTTGCGAATTGACAAATTATAAGATTAAAATAAATTTGATCATTAACGTACCCTTGTCGCAGGTTTCTTGATGCTTGTCCAACTTATCTTTAATCTAGAACATCAAGGTCGTATAACTTTCTCAATCTTTGTACAACCCTTCATCAGAAGTATGTTAATATTTGTGTTACTACACGGAAAAAATACATGCGATGTACAAAAAATGACATAATTTGTGAATGTGACTATATAAAGGGATGAAGTGTTTAATTGTAAACAAGAAAGAATTTGTTATAACTTTATTACGTTGTCTCTATCTGCCAAAACTTGTTATGTAATTACTACTTGTAATGGATTAAATTGCCGTACTTGAAAAAAAAAGTTGTAGCCATCGGTTAAGGTTAAGAGGCTTTCCTATATATTGGTGTGGACTTATCTGACATTCAGGCAATTAGTTTGTTTACAGACGGACAACTAAGTACACATTATCTACAATTGTTATCTGTTAGGATCCTCTGTCTAGGGATAGTCTGTGGAGCCATTTGCATAGGATCATTATCACTTTGAAACGTTACTCTGACGGACAGTCCACGCAACATGAATATTAATCATAAAGAATGATAAACGGATCTACTGATCGTGATTTATGTAAATAATTCCAGTGCTGACCTCAAATGATATTCGGAAAGTTACGTTACTTTGAAACCTAAAAGCTTTTCAAAACTCTTTAGACTTTAAAGTACATCATAAACGTAAAAGGAAAACCGAGAAACATATTTTGTGTACAACAAATGTAGGACAAAAAAAAATGATTATTCAATTAAGCTGTCATGCCTCATATAACATGTCATTAATTGTTATTCTTTTTTTTCATATGAACTCAAAGGTTGGATATGTAGTTCTTCTTGTGTGCATCAAATTAACATTTTGCAAAGAGAAATGCTAAACTTTCAAGTTATTTTCTGTTATGAACAGACACCTTCAAACGGATTTTAATTTGTATTTAGCATAAAGATTTCAACAGTGTGTTTAATATTCTCTGCACAACAATTGATGAAAGACAAGCAAAGATGAACCACTTACATAGCGTAAACAACACCACGTTACCCGAACTGTATAATGACACAGATTTGAAAACCGTTATTGTTTATGAAGCAGCAATAGCTACAGTATTGACAATATGTGTTATTTCATCGTGTTTATTCAACATAATAATTATCATTGTGTTTATGAGGTTCAAATGCTTGAGGACAAAACATGATATGCTTGTCATTAACCTTGCATTTACAAATTTAATTATAACTGTGGGAATTTCGTTTTATTCTACTTACACTATAGAACCAGGAGATATTTTTCACCAGAAAGTCGTGTGTATGGGCTTATTTATATGTATCTTTGGAGGAATACTCACATCCCTATTAGTGCTCCTACTTCTGAGTCTTGAGCGATTTCTGTGTATCGTCTACCCTCACTTTCATGGCCGGATCCGAATTCGCCATGTTATATTGTGCAGCATCCTTGCATACCTGGTAGGTCTGTCATATACTATTATACCATTCATATTAAAGAATAACTGGGACCGTTATCATCTTTGTGTTCTGGATGTGTTTCCGTTTGAATTCAGTATTGCAGAACAGGTTTGTGGTATCGTTATTATAACGACAATTGTAACAATTAATGTTATTGTTTACAAAACAGCTCTTTCTCAAGCGGCTAAAATAAATGTTTTACTTAAAAACGTACAGCATAGGCACACAAGAAGCCGTAAATTAAGACAAAAGGGGAAAGCTTTTGTGACTGTCTTTCTATTGTCGGGTATATCAGCTGTATGTTGGATCCCTTTACTGGTAGTTTTTGCATTAGAATCAGATTCCAATTTACCGGAGAAATTCAGATGGATATTCACTCAGTTACTGTACGTTCCGGTAGCGTTGAATTCTTCTGTAACTGCTATTATTATAGGACATAGAAACAGGCATTTCAGAGATGCTATTAAATCTATGTATTGCAAAAAACAACACGAATGTATTCACAACAGTACATTTGCCTTCTGATTGATGGTTATTCTATCACAAACGTTTGCAGGGTTTTAGGTTTTGTGACTCTGTATTCAAATATATATATATATAAAAAATTACGGTGTGCTTTTTTGCTTATAGATACGAAATTCAATAAAGAAGTAACGTTAATGAAATAGCATAAACGATATATCAACCAAAATATACATCTTCAACCGATAACACTCAGAAACAGACAAGCAATCGTGCAAGATGACCAGCTGTCAGAAAGTAGTTAACCCTGCAAAACATTGCAGTTTTAACTTATCCGTTAAACCGTTATGACTTTTCAGTGAATATCAATATTATTTATAATTGAAAAGCATTGCAAATTTCTCCGTTAGACCGACCTGACTGTTTATTGAATACCAAGGTTATGGTTTTATGCTAAAAAAAACGTTGATACTCTCTCCATTCAATTGTCCTGGCTGTTACAAATTTATCCTTTTTTTCTAAACTGAAAAACGATTTAAATATATCTGTAAGACTTAATTGCCTGTTTAGTGAATATCCTTATTATTTTAAAATGAAGAATGTGCAACTTTCTCTCGTAGACCGAACTGGCTGTTCATTGAATATCCTTTAGGTTTTATACTGTAAAACGTTGGAACTCTCTCTGTAAGACAGATAACATTATTCAGTGAATATCATTTTGGTGTCATTTTGTTAAACGTTATAAATCGCTCCTAACAAACTGTTTAGTAAATACCGTATAGCGGGTTATGTTTGCGGTTGTAAAATTTCGCGATTTAGGGACAACAAAGTATACGAATAATTTTGGCGGTTTTTATTTTTGCGAATTCTTTAATCGGATATAAAATTGATTGCTGTTAAAAAGTTATAAAAATTGACAAACAAGTACCTTGTTATTGGTAAATGACTTTTTTACCTAAGTGAAGTCTTATTGGTAATATATCAAGAGAATACCTGAACTAAATTATTTGTCACAGGTGGACCGAGAACACTGTTTTTTCGAAGTGCATTTTTTATACGATAAGTTCAAAGTATTAAAAAAAAATCTAACCTACTCTATTTCAAAAAGATTTTTACAGTGTAATCAATTACGACAAATAAGATTAAAGTTATAAAAAAAGTTTTGCGAGCTCTTACGCAAAATATGGAAAATTCTGTGTTAAGGGGGTATAAAATTCAATTTGACAGTTTCAGACATACTAATTTTTGACTTTTTTAACTAGAAAATAATCAGCACCCAAATGTTTTTAACGTGTAACTTCATCTCTTACTCAATATTTCAGGAACACTTATATCAAGACCTAAATTCTGAAAGTGTATGAAAAATATTTTCAAATTTACAATGTTTACACTAGATACTATATTTTTACAAACTTTGTAAAAAAAATAGCGATAGGTTAGTTACGAAATTGACCGGACCTGTTGTACTATATAGATTATTAAAATTGTCATGAGTGACTTGCAACTTTTATATAATTAACCCTTATGAATAAGGATATAATAACTGACAAAGCATCTTACACTCTTAAATTAAAAATCATTTTGTTATATAACTAATTAACTAATCAACACCTGACAGCCAGTGAACTATGACCTTTTTTTCTTTATGTTGTTCAATTTAACATAAACCATTATTGGTCCAACGAACGGTAAAAACAGTTTACAAAACGCTATAATTATTAGAAAGAACCGAAAATGTGCATAAACTTTCGCAGAATTTAATATCGCGATTTCCCCTTACCTGCCAAAAAGCAAACATAAATTTAAAACGTAACCAGCAATAAGGTGTCATTTTGGTTTTAAACTGTAAATACACTCGTTATTGATACCAGGACTAAATTTTGTATATACGCCAAACGTTGTAACTCTCTCCGTTTGACCTTCCTGACTGCTCATTGGATATCCTCACATTTTTATACCGTAAAACGTTGAAGCTCTCTCAGTTAGAAAGATTTGTTCAGTGAATATCCTTTTGGTGTTATGCTTCAAAACAGTTTAAATCTCTCCATGAGACCGTACTTACTGTTTAGTAATTATTATTATGGTTTAATGCTGTAAATAAAGGCAACAGTAATATACCTGTGTACAAAAGTCATAAATGGATTGGGAGAAAAACGAATCTGGATTGAAAACCAAAACTGAGGGAAACTCATGAACTATAAGAGGGAAACACGTGAACTATGAGAGGAAAACTAAAGAACAACAAGAACACCGAAGTCTAGCAAAAATAATCGCCAACACACATAGAAACTAACTACTTAATAACAACTACCACATTCCTAACTTGGTAAAGAACACTTTAAGAAAAACAATGGTGTGTTGAACCTGGTTAATGACTGACCAAACCTCCCTTTTTATGGCAATGCAACCTTAAAGTTAGTACAATTATTTTCAAACAATTTTCATGACAATGATGGTATGGAAAGGCAATTTCATAATTATTTGGTCTTCAAACGATAAGACTTAACAGATTATCCAACCGAAACCATATGAATGTTAGATGTACAAAACACCGAGACACGCCGCACAACATGCAAATTCACACTCAGTATAAGAGTCATATTTGGGAATACGACAATGATGGTATTGAAAGGTAATTTTATAATAAATTGGACAACAAACGATACCACATAAACAAATTATTTAACCGAAGCCATTAAAAAAATTTAACAAAAAAAAAGAGAATTTTGGATCTACAAAATTCCGAGATACGTCCTATAGCAATGTAGATTACAGTATTGATTGGGTATCGGTTATTAGCTGACAGACGACTAAGATGTTAGACCTCAGTTAAAACAGACACAGCCATTCGTGATGTGTTCATAAAATTTACGCAGTGTCATTTTTAACCGGATTTTTGTGACAAAAATGTCGGTTATTGACTTGGGGATGCTCGGCGGGCGGGCGGGCGGGCGGGCGGGCGCCAATCAAATGCTGTCCGTGCATTAACTCATGAACCGTTCAACCAAAGCTTTTAAAATTTTAATATGTTGTTACTTACAACTAAATGAAGGTCAAGTTGAATAATGGCGATTTTTTCTTTTACCGTTCAGGAGTTATGGTTCTTGAAAGATTAAAAATGGCGTTTCCAGTAGTGTCTGTGCATTTACGCATGAACTGTTCTACCAAAGCTTCCCAAAGGAGAAGGTCCAGTAAGACCCATTTTTGGCCCCAAAATATAGCAGTTTTACAAAATTGTTAAAATGTAAACCTTTAGTTATTTATTAGACAGTAAAATGCTTCTACTACATGAATATGGGCTGTTTTTGACAATATAATGCACATCTATCGGTTACTAGCACCATTAAGTCATGCTAAATTACAGAAAACTTCACAATCCTAGCTTTTTAGTTAAATTTTAGATGGTTGACGTGTAAAACGAAAGTGGCCGCATCCGTGTTCATCCTTAATATTGAAATGTAAGTTGTATTTTACAATAATACATAACATATATAAAGGTTGAGGATAAACACGGATGCGGCCACTTCATTTTTGACAAAAATCATCTGAAAAGTGACATTTTTCGGCATATTTGGTAGATTTTTCATATTTCAGCTCGAATCTGTGCATTTTTTATGACTGAATCAGTTAAAATCTTTTACATAAACTAATTGATTCAAATGAAATAGACACTTAAGTGTTTAAAAAGTGGTCAAAAACTTTCGTCAGATGAAACTGAAATTTGAGGTCAAAATCGGCCCTTACCGGACCTACTCCTTTTGATATATTGTTACTGATGACTAAATGGAGGTCAAGTTCAATAATGACAATTTTGACCTTTACCGTTCAGGAGTTATGGTTCTTGAAAGATCGTAAAATGGTGTTTCCATTCACTTTGTTGCATTTACTCACGTACCATTCAATCTAAGCTTTTCAAATTTTAATATGTTGATACTGATGATAAAATAGAGGTCAAATTTGATATTGACTATTTTCACTTTCAACATTCATCAGTAATGGTTCTTGTGATATTGCCATGACACAAATAAATGCTAATTAGTCCGGTATGCTGTCGTTGTGACAGCCTCTTGTTAATCTTTCCTACTCATAACTCTGTTGACGCAACTTCTGCATAAAGAGCACATTTCTGTATTTGAAGTCAGTATAATGTAAACAAGCACGAACATAACTTATCAAATGATTTATGCATACACCAGACAACGGAGCAGAGGGTATGTTACTGCGGAGGAATGGGAAATTAGGAAGTTGAAATTATCACATTTGTCACAGATTTTAGTATGAAGTCGTCCATTTGTCAGGTCAATATTGAGAGAAAGAAAATATAGGTATAAATCGACCTAATTGTTCATTGAATATTCATTCCGTTTTATACTGTAAACCATTGGTACTCTCTTCGTTATACCGACCTGGCTGTTCATATAATATTTTTATGATTTTATACTGAAGAAAGTTGTAACTATCGCCTTTAACCCGTCCGAACTGCTTAATGAGTATTATTGTAGTTTTATAATGAAGAACTGTTCTTTTTAATTGTCGTTCGTATAGGACTGTTTTGATTGTATAAACCTAGACTTGTATGACCATGTTTTAACAAAATTTCACAGTTAATGTGGGTTGTCCTCCGTATCGTCACATGTCAAATGGTCAACTGTTGAAGGGCACTAAATAACGGGAAAAGTAGTATACCGATGTTCAAAATTCATAAATCTATTGAAGAAAAAAACAAATCCGGGTTACAAAGTTAAACTGTGGGAAACACGTCAAATATAAGAGGATAACAACGACACAACAGATACAACACTAAAACACACAGAAACCAACTAAACTATAACAATGGCCATTTTCCAGAATTGGTTCAGGATATTTAAAAAAAAAATGGTGGGTTGAACCTGGTTTTGTGGCTAGCCAAACCTTCCACTTTTATGGCACTGTAAAATATAACTTTAAAATGACAACATTTCATGACAGGACTTCAAAACAAATAAATGGGAGAACATACAGGACAGAAAAACACACAAATAATAGCTATCAAAAGGTATCAGGCTTATAATTTGATACACTAGACGTTTCGGCTACATAAGACTCAGATCAAAAAAGTTCGAAAGCGAAAACTAAGTACAAAGTTAAAGAGCATTGAGGAGCAAAAGTTACACAAAGATGTGCCAAAAACTAACCTTCGTCATCATTGTTCCTTTTTTCATAAACGTCCTTGTCAGTTAATTGTCGACTGTTTTAATTACCATTTGGAGTATCTTACACCCCTCTTTTTTTAAACTTTACACCGGTTTACTCCCGAAGTCTTAATACAAACAATTATGTCAATCAAGTTCATTGTCAAATATTTTTTTACTCAGCATAAACATACTCATCTACAATAAAACAAATATTTTTCAGTTATTTCTAAATAGAAAAAAATAGAAATAACTTGAATAGATCTTTAGACTGAATAGTCTGAAATCTAGATGTTTTTTTAATTGAACATAGTATCAATTTTTAGAGATGGTTAATTCGATCTTTTTTACTAAACGTGTTGTCAAGTTCAATGAGTCTGGTCGATGATATTATTATCTGTTCTCTGTGCGATACTTCACATTTTAAATCCGAAATGAAGACAATTTTTCGTTGTATTCGTGTTATTTGAAAAATGTTAAATTGGGAAAGGAAAGATCTACGAGGAAATTGCTAAATTGCCATTAATCTTCTTCTTTTTTCAAAATTTAGATGAAACTGAACTCAAATTTGGAATTTTATACCTAATATCTTCAGTGTATGGTGTAATTAAAAATATACGGTATGAAGTATTATAAGAGGGGATGGTTTATCGACATACAAAATTTTCTTTCAGACTGTTCAGCAATTTGTAATGTATTTCAATCATTTGCTACAGAAATGTACATAAAAGTTATTAATAGTTAATTTCAATGCCCCATTTCCAAGAAAAAGAAATGGCAAGGATAGGCCTATGTCATTATGACAGCAATCAAAGGACGCAATCAATAAAAATTACTTAAAGAGGGTACCCTACAATGGGCTAAGATCAATATAAAATTTCATATGGTAAGTTCACCCGGTGTATAGACAATTTGACTTTGCTGAAAATAATCTCAGCACTCAACACTCAGGCCCCTCCCATTGATTGCCTATTGTAACACAAGTTTCTAATTGTTACAATTAAAACTGACGCTTCAACACATTCCCTATTGCCTTTCTCAATTTTATTTTTAAAAAAAAGGTTTAAAACGTTTTTGTTAAGTGTCATGCAAAGCTGTTAGACACCTATATAACACTCGCTTGTGTAAACATTTCATATAAAACATGTAATTTCTTGTTGGGTTTCAATCAACTTGGTACATTTGTAACATAAGAAGTTAACCTGTCACACATTTCTTTGTTTGTTGGCTCATTTTTTTTGTTGTGAAGCATTCTCATGTTCGAATGATGTAAACTCGTGTTTTATTTTTGTCATTACATTTGCTATTATGTAATATATTTCAACCAAATTAATGTATAAATATTCTACATGTTCACATACAGAGAGAAAAAAACTAAGACCAAGTAATGAACAAATAAACAACAACACTTAATCAAACAAATTCTGCGACTTTAACTCATAGTTCGTTAAACTCCAACCACAAATGCACTCAATTTTTTAATGTTTTATTATTAGAAATGCGTTGCAAAACAATGTAGATGGAAAACACGTATTGCATACATAACAATATACAATATTCTGTTGCAAGATCAAAACGAACTTTTGCAATTGATCTTGCTTTTTGGTTTTGACATAATAAAAGTTCCTTAGTAAGAGAAGACTTACCAGGCTAAAATGTAAACTAATAATCAACAAATACAAAAACGTCAATTGCACATTATTGTAACAGTGTTTAAAAAAAGAAATCGCTCGGTTTTTCTTAATCAAAAATAAATGTTCAAAAGTAAGCAATTTTGCAAGTTTATGAAACAAAAATGCATTTGTACTTTCATTTGTCATATTCGTTCACATCCGAAATGTATGAGAGATCATTTATCACGCTGGTATCATTTTGGAATCCTTCGTTTTACAGGCAAAAAGTAAAATCACAAAAATACTGAACTCAGAGGAAAATCAATTTGGAAAGTCCATAATCACATGGCAAAATCAAAAAACAAAACGCATCAAAAACGAATGGACAAAAACTGTCATATTCCTGACTTGGTACAGGCATTTTCAAATGTAGAAAATGGTGGATTAAACCTGGTTCTATAGCGCTAACCCTCTCACTTTAATAACAATTTAATGCCTTAAACACGTCTATTTTCCCCCAAGCCAAAGTAAATGGTTTTGCAATCTACTTTTTGGTTGACGTATTTATGATGGAATTTTCAAAGTTCTGTAGACAGAGCAGTCGTGTCGTAACAATATTCGTCATTTCTGATTTCTTTTGTCATTGCATCTGCGTGTAGCCGCATATAATAAAATGATTTAATTCTTTTTAGTTTGTATCTTCAAACATTTAGTGTGCATGACTTGATCTCATTATTTTCTCTGCACTGTCTGACAGTATCATTGCTCTTCCATCATATACACTATTAGGTTTGAGGTGGAAGGAAACAATGTCTTTATTACTTCAAAAGATAATTACGTCGATTTCTCTTTCCCATACGGTTGGTACTGTACAGTGCATATAGTTGATATATTTTAAATGTCAATAAGGGGTCTTGGTATCATGTGAATATACAATTACCAGAAAACCATCATTTTCTTAATAGACAGGGGTCAAGGGAAAAAATCTACAATCTACATTCTAAAATAGTTGCGTAACATACAGGGAACGTCCTATTGGAAAACGAGGGGAGCATAAAATCTTCTGTGTATTGGGTATTTCTAAAAACTATTTGTCTTTCAATTTTACAAGACTACTAATAACTTTTTATTTACTGTAAAACTGAGGTGACTACTTGATTTAAAAGTCTGGTTTGTTTGAAAAAAAGAAAGTTAAATAGAAAAAAATCCGAACTCCCATGAAATTCAAAACGGGAAGTCCTTTACCAAATGGCAAAATCAAAAACTCAAACACATCAAATGAATAGAAAACAATAGTCATATTCCTGACTTAGAACAGGCAATTCCTTTTCAGAAAATAGTGGATTGATTACATTATTTTGATTTACAAACGAACAAATGACAACATACACGTTGAAATGTAAATTCACATATCTATGCAACTTGAAGGTTGTCATATTTCAGGGATTGCCTTTATTAATAATGCATTTATAGAGATGTACATAAATAAGACCGTTTGTTTTCTCGTATGAATTGTTTTACATTGTCACTTCGGGGCCTTTTATAGCTGATATGCGATATGGGCTTTTCTCATTGCTGAAGGCCGTACGGTGACCTATAGTTGTTAATTTGTGTGTCATTTTGGTTTCTTGTGAAGAGTTGTCTCATTTGCAATTGTACCACATCTTCTTTTTATGTTTTTATAGATATAGAGATATACTGAGATATAGTAGGGTTTCATCATAAATTCAATTAAAGATGGTATTTTGAATCAAGAGTGCAACATTCTATTTTGTTTATGCTAAGCGTGCATTCCGTAATTTTCGACATTGATTTATATGATATAAAAAATAAATTCATAATAGATACCAGGCCTAAGTTTTGTATGTATACTATTGTATTGTTTTTCACTGCATCTATTATACAAATCTGTGTGCGTCAAGTCCTTTTATGTACTGGTATTTGTTGCATATTTGTGTGTACCTTTTGTTAATCACACTTTCAATACTAATAGGGCAAAGATTTAGAACACTAATTTTACCTATTAGACTATAATCTATTGATGAAGACTGTATGTGGGTCGCTTCATGTTCCATTCAATGTGTTTTTGGTCGCTGTCTCATTGACACATATCCTACATCTCATTTTGTTCATTTGATTGTGTCTTAGATTTGCTTAAATAAGGCACCACACACCAAGTAAATTCATGTAAATTCCATAAAAGTCAAAGTGACTGAGGGAATAAATTAAACATACATGATTTTAATGTGCAAACTTTAGAGTGCTTACAACTTAATGGGACATTTTAATTGCTGAAATCTAGGTTTAAAATACGGTAAAAATACCTTCCATTGCATATCTTAACATGATTTACAGGGTTCCTGAATGTCAGGTCAATGATAAGCAGAAAACTGTCACCATTCCTTACAAAGCCCAACTTTAACTGTTTGAATTATGCTCCTCCTTTTTAGATTGTGTGATGCACAGCTACTTCTAGAACCCCTTTTCAAAAGATATGTACCAAGTATCAAAACGTATGATGATGGATATGCAAGCATTTACCCGATTGAGTCGGTTCGGTTCGACCCTCAAATAAAGAGTCAATACATTTTCGCTTTTCATTTCATCATTTTTACGTCTTTGTCTTTTTATTAGTTTACCATAATGAACATAAGCCGAACAAATTCATTATTTTCATTATAGATCAATTTGTAAATTTAACACTAGTTTCACTATTTTAATTATTCATTATTGTTAAACTACATACTCAGTCTGGTAAAAATGAACAAATAATACCACATCTACGTATTTTCAAACATAAGGTGCATCAATGGTTATTTATAAAAGACCTAACCGTTTTTGTTGAGACTACTCGCTATAGTGAACTATTTATAAGGGAAGTGTGCCTCATTCAACACTTGTGACGATAGAATTATCTTATTATGCAGCATTACAAGTTTTATAAAAAATTACCAAATGAGACAAATTTTCACCAGAGACCAAAACGAATTTGAAGTTAGCAACTACAAACGTGCACAGTTCAGGATTTCATTTGACAACACTATTGAAGCTATTAAAATGATAACAGAAAATACCGACAGATCAAACGATTACACAAACCATCAATGATAGACCCCTCCAAAATTAGTAAAAAGCAAATATAACGAATAGCTCATGATCAAGACATATTGACATGGTATAGGCGCAATATAGCGGAAGCAAATTAACAGGTATGCTTATGATTGTTTCAGCTGAGTTATGTTTACGAATGTGCCCTGATAATACGTTTTGAGGTTGGGAGATAAACGAAAAGTGAATCCACTGAATTCACATCTTTCAACTAACTACCACACTTGTTCGTACCTACTGACATAAGTCTTGAACTGCAACCGTGGTGGTATTTTGTTTATTTTGTTTTTGTTTATTTTGTTCTTTCAGGAATTTAGTGTTGATGACTAATTCTCAGCAGTTTCAGTTAAATTATTCGCACCTGTGTTGGTTATTCTTTAGTTTTCTATGTTGTGTCATGTGTACTAATGTTTGTTTGTCTGTTTTTTGTTTTTTTTTAGCCATGTCGTTGTCAGTGTATTTTCTATTTATGAGTTTGACTGTCCCTCTAGTATCTTTCGTCCCTCTTTTGTAGACTGTGAGATTTCGAACTTAACATTTGTCTACAGTCATATTGGCTTCCGCATGCTGATATCTAAATTGTTAGAATTTTGTGTTGCTGTCTTACTAACGTATATAACCCAAACTTTTGACAAATGGAATTTTATATTTCAATATTCCTCGCGTACCATTTGATAGTATTAATCCTTTCGGCATAATTATACAAAATGAAAATAAAAATACACTGTACAGAGAAATTTAAGTTCATTTAATGTAAATGCATTGGTTTATACAATATATTATATCTATAAATCAAATCATGCCTTGGCCCTTGCGTCATTAATTTTCTCTGCAAACAAATAAACATTTATAAAGCCAAATTAATCAGAAGTCAATATTTACAAAACCTCGAAATATTACACTAAGTAAGATGATACATTATAAACGAAATGATCAGCAAACAAACATTCCTGACATTTCTAGCATGATTTATATACCTTTTTTTACAAGCAGCTTAGGAACAATTACGAGTATTGATGTATTTTAATATATACAAACAGTGAAAAAATAAATTTAGTGTGATTCTTCGTGAATTTCTTTGTATTTATAACAATGTTGAAACTCTTAATGAAATAGAAATGAGATTCAGTCTATTAAGCAAACACAAAGCAACACAACACAAAATAACACAAAGTACATCTAGAGGTCAACAGTATACTAGTATCTCCATCAATTGACAAACCTGTTCACCACTAGTCAAGGTTAACTCGCCCCTAGTCTTTACAACAGGTTGAAATAAATTCAGGACTACTTAAAAAAGATGGCCTATAACTGTCTAAAGGTGGAAAAACAATTAGACAAGCAGTATAGTATAAGGTTTGACCTCTCCTGATTATTATGTATCCATTGGTGCATTGGTCCATTACTGGTCAACCTAAGCGAACCAACACAAGCTTGTTTTATTTACTTCTTCCATTTAAATAATTTCACCAAAGAATATAACACAGGTCTGCTATTAATACAAATTGTATAAAATGCATTCATTCAATATATAAGGCATAACTGTAGGATCATTGCATGACTAACGGAAAGTAAATAAAGTCTTGCATTTCTAATTAGAACAATTTAAAACTAGCAGATAAAAAAAAGAAGAAGAGATTAAACATAAGAACGATCTACGCTGCCTACAGTAGAGTTAAGAGGAAAAGGGACAACCAACGCATTCTGTAAACACAAGCAAGGACCACATGGTCATATACTCATTAGCACTTCTCTTTGTTTTCGGAAAGGGTGTTTGTTTTTAATACACAATCACGGCTGATCGAAATACGAACATTTAATGTAGGTATTATCCAGTCTTCAGACAGTGCAAAACACAATTTCGTTTAATTGTCCCTGCCTATCCTCTGTGCACACATAACTTAAAGCCAATTGTTTAAATGTTAAATACTAGTTCATGTATGTTATCATCTTAAATAAAGCTGAATCATTTGATAAGCAACTGCAAGTTCCTTTAAGTAGTCTTCAGGGAGATGGAAATCTGTATGATTTATTCGTCAGCTATCAGATCGTGAGGTCATCCGAGTTTACAGTCCGTCAGCAATTTGATTTTTCTTTCATTGGTCAATACTGGAAAGGAAATTATCTGGTTATTAGTACTTTAATATGTCTTTAAACTGGATCAGTTTTTTTAATAATATTAATTCATGCTTATAATTGGAACATTTGATGAAACGCCAAAATAAATAAAATTAAAAGCGTCTGAAATCTGTAAATTAATCCTGTTAAATGCTGAACTGGTTAAATGATCTTAAATTATCACCTATTTCTAATTCATTATGTGACCTGATTACAAACTGAAATATATATATTAACATAATTTCCATTTGTCTTTATCTTTAAAGTGTATCTGTATTCAACACTCGATGGCTTGTCGTATCCCTATATGACATAATGATGATGGTGTCAAGTTAATATGCTTCTTAATTAGGGATATGATTGTATATTGCATGTAAAATAAGCTATACCCTCCTACCACTTCTTTTGAAGTTATCAATATCAAAATTGAACCATCGATAGACCTCATTATGAACTGTTACCTGATGAACTTTTGTAGGATTTCATCATCCCCTTAAGAAGTTATCTCTCTTTTATTGATTTTTTTCAACATGCACCCCCCTCGTGGTTTTTAAAGATATCATGACCTTATTTGAACAAAATATACATCTCATCATTATGTGTTACCATATGAGGCTGCATAGGATTTCATCGTCCCCTATGAGAGTTATATCCCCTTAAAACAATTTCTTTCCTTTGCATTTTTTTTCAAAAAATATAAGAGATAGAATCGATTTGAAAACGGCAACATGTACAGGAACAGATAACAATGTTAATGGACATGTACAATAATTTTGTTATTAACCCTTATAAGGAGTTATTTCTCTTGAAAAAATGAACATATTTTTTGAAAAATTCTATTTCGAGAACCGGAAGTCATAGAGACCTGGAACCGTCACCAATAATCTTTAATTCATGTGACCTTCAATATGCACTCAAGGTCAAAGGTCACAGAGTGCAAAAAAAAATTACGCTGCAATTTCAAGCTTACATATTAGGAAAACGATAAGACTTTACTGCATACATACAGCGTATAAAATGTTCCTCTCGACGAGCTCTACATTTTATAGTGCAAGACCAACATTGTCTGACCGTCTGTTCAAAAGTTACATCGGGATGATTCTTAAAAGTATAGTATTTTGTGTATATCTTTTTAAAGGTAACAGATATCAACCTACTATAAACTGCAAAGATAATCAGTAATTCAAGACCTTCAATTTGAGGTCAATGTCAGGTCATGACGAAATTTCACCTTGACCTTCACAGTATACAATGACCTTGACCTTGTGATATTTAAAAGGTTCAGTGGTCCTGAGTTGAATGGCGCTACTCCCATGTCTCTACGACTTCCGGTTCTCAAGTTTGGTATTGCATCATATGTTTGATGATTAATTGTGACCTTGGTGAACTTTGAAATTGTCCAATTCTTTTTCTATAATGTTGTCCTTCAACTGTAGATCATTTATCATTTAACAGATTTGAGATATCTATTGTCATTTTAGAGATAATTCAGTTTGAAGTTTTGCGAGCGGAGGCATATATTTCTGATTCAACAAGAGCCTACTACTGAAAATGTTTTAGAAATTGAAGAGGTTAACAAAGTTATATGTTTGACAAAATACCAAAAACATTCCATGGAAAAAAACACCAAAAAATCAATTTGAAATTTTCAAGTTTTGCATTGACTTTGTAAGTTTCATAACTTCTATTTATATATTAGTTGATATTGCATCATTTTTTGCACTTTATCAAATGGGGTCATCTGATATATCAAATTGAAGGTCTCAATACACTCTACTTAAAAATGAAAATTTTAAACCTCTTTTTCATCCCAGGTGGAAGGGTGGGGTCATTTAGTGCAAAAATTCAAATTTCTCAGATGGTAAGGTTGGCGCACATCAAATGAAAGAACATAAAGCGTACATTTCAAATTTCAAATTGACGTCCCCCAAAAATTGGTTGGATGGGGTCATTGAGTGCAAAAAAAGAAATAAATTTCTTTTACGATAGGGTTGTTGTATATCAAATGAAAGGTCATGATGTGTACATTTGAAATATCAAATTCCCAACCTCCAAAAATTGGTTGGATGGGGT
This sequence comes from Mytilus trossulus, assembly GCF_036588685.1. NCBI lineage: Eukaryota > Metazoa > Mollusca > Bivalvia > Mytilida > Mytilidae > Mytilus > Mytilus trossulus. Next base: position 16,520,287 of record NC_086374.1, on the reverse strand, counting down.
TATTAAGTGCAAAAATCAAACTTTTTAGAACATGGCGTTGTCGCATATCAAATGAAAACTCATCTACCCTGTGTTACATATATCATACTTCCGATCCCAAAAATGTAGGCGGATGAGGTCATTAGGTGTAAAAAGCGAAAAGTTTCCGAAGGTATGCTTGTCGTATATCAAACGAAAGGTCGTACAAAGAACATTACAACTAGTATCTCAATTGTTTGTAAAACAATTGAAAGGTCTTTCCTGTAAAAGTGACGTTTTTGTAATGTACTTTGTACGACCTTTCGTTTGATATACGACAAGCATACCTTCTCAAACTTTTCGCTTTTAACACTTAATGACCTCATCCGCCTACATTTTTGAGATTGGAAGTATGATATATGTAACATAGAGTAGATGAGCTTTCATTTGATATGCGACAACGCCATGTTCTAGAAAGTTTGAGTTTTGCACTTAATAACCCTATCCAACTAATTTTTGGAGGTCAGGAATTTGATATTTCAAATGTACACATCATGACCTTTCATTTGATATACAACAACCCTACCTTAAAAGAAAATTTATTTTTGCACTCAATAACCCCATCCAACCCATTTTTTGGAAACGTCAATTTGAAATTTGAAATGTACGCTTTATGTTCATTCATTTGATATGCGACAACCTTACCATCTGAGAAATTTGAATGTTTGCACTTAATGACCCCACCCGTCCCCCTGGGATGACAAAGGGGTTTTAAATTTTCATTTTTAAGTAGAGTTTATAAAGACCTTCAATTTGATATATCAGATGACCCCATTTGACAAAGTACAAATAATGATGCAATATCAACTATATAAATAGAACTTATGAAACTTACAAAGTCAATGCAAAACTTGAAAATTTCAAATTGAATTTTTGGTGTTTTTTTACATGGAATGTTTTTAGTATTTGGTCAAACATATAACTAAGTTAATCTCTTTAATTTATAAAACATTTTAAGTGGTAAGCTCTTGTTAATTCAGAAATACATGCCTCCTCTCGCAAAATTTCAAACTGCATTATCTCTAAAACGATAAAAGATATCTCAAATCTGTTAAATGATAAATGATCTACAGTTGAAGGAAAACATTATAGGAAAAGAATTGGGACAATTTCAAAGTTCACCAAGGTCACAATTATTCATCAAATATATGATGCAATACCAAACTTGAGAACCGGAAGTCGTGGAGACATGGGACTACCACCATTCAACTCAGCACCACTTGACCTTTCAAATATCTCAAGGTCAAGGTCATAGTATACTGTGAAGGTCAAGGTGAAATTTCATCATGACCTGACATTGACCTCAAATTGACGGTCGTGAATTACTGATCATCTTTGCAGTTTATAGTAGGTTGGTATCTGTTACCTTTAAAAAGATATACACACAATACTATACTTTTAAGAATCATCCCGTCGTAACTTTTAAACAGACAGTCGGACATTTTTGGACTTATCATATAAACTGTAGAGCTTGTCGAGAGGAACATTTTATACGCTGTATGTATAGAGCAAAGTCTTATCGTTTTCCTAATATTTAAGCTTGAAATTGCAGCGTAATTTTTTTTTGCACTCAGTGACCTTTGACCTTGATTGTATATTAAAGGTCACATGAATTAAAGATTATTGGTGAAGGTCCCCAGTCTCTACGACTTCTGGTTCTCGAAATACAGTTTTTCTAAAATTATGTACATTTTTTCAAGTGGAATAACTCCTTATAAGGGTTAATGACAAAACGAGTGTACATGTTTATTAGCATTGCCATCTGTTCATGTACATGTTGCCGTTTTCAAATCGATTCTATCTCTTATACTTTATGTGAAAAATGCAAAAGAAAGAAACTGTTTCAAGGGGATATAACTCTCATAGGGGACGCTGAAATCTTAATCAGCCTCACATGGTAATACATCATTATGAGATCTACATTATGTCCAATTAAGGTCATGATATCTTTAAAACCAACGAGGGGGGGTCATGTTGAAAAAAATCAATAAAAGGAAGATAACTCCTAAAGGGGATGATGAAATCCTTAACAGGGTCATTTGGTAATACATCTTGGTGAGGTCTAGCTATGGTCCATATTTGGTCCTAATAACTTCAACAGAAACAAGAGGCGGGCATGTCAAAAAAATGTTGGAAGAAAAAAAGGAAAAAAAAGAAAAAAAAACATTAGAAAAACAATAAGGTCTTTCCTCACGTAGGGGAAAGACCTTAAAAACTTCATTTTTACAGGAAAGACCTTTCAATTGTTTTACAAACAATTGAGATACTAGTTTTTTGTTTTTTTTTCATCCAGCATTTGTTTGACATGGCCTCCCCTCGTTTCTATTGGAGTTATCAAAACCAAATATGGACCATCGGTAGACCTTATTATGAAGTATTACCAGATGAGGCTGTGTAGGATTTCATCATCCCCTTTAGAAGTTATCTCCCTTTAATTGATTTTTTTCAACATGGCCCCCCCTCGTTGTTTTTAAAGATATCATGATCTTATTTGGACAATAGGTACATCTCATCATGATGTATTTCCATATGAGGCTGCATAGAATTTCATCATCCCCTTTGAGAGTTATTTCCCCTTGAAACAATTTCTTTCCTTTGCTCATTTCTCAAAAAATGTTAGAGATAGAATCGATTTGAAAACGGCAACATGTACAGGAATAGATGGCAATGTTAATGAACATATACAATCATTTTGTTATTAACCCTTATAAGGAGTTATTCCCCTTGAAAAATTGTATACAATTTATGAAAAAATCTATTTCGAGAACTGGAAGTCGTAGAGACTTGGGACCTTCACCAATAATCTTTAATTCATGTGACCTTCAATATGCACCCAAAGTCAAAGGTCACAGAGTGCAAAAAAAAATTACGCTGCAATTTCAAGCTTACATATTAGGAAAACGATAAGACTTTGCTGCCTACATACAGCGTATAAAATGTTCCTCTCGACGAACTCTACATTTTATATAATAAGCCCAAAAATGTCCGACCGTCTGTTCAAAAGTTACAACGGGATGATTCTTAAAAGTATAGTATTTTGTGTATATCTTTTTAAAGGTAACAGATATCAACCTACTATAAACTGAAAAGATGATCAGTAATTCAAGACCTTCAATTTGAGGTCAATATCAGGTCATGATGAAATTTCACCTTGACCTTCACATTATACTATGACCTTGACCTTGTGATATTTGAAAGGTCAAGTGGTCTTGAGTTGAATGGTGATAGTCCCATGTCTCTACGACTTCCGGTTCTCAAGTTTGGTATTGCATCATATATTTGATGATTAATTGTGACCTTGGTGAACATTGAAATTGTCCCAATTCTTTTTCTATGATGTTGTCCTTTAACTGTAGATCATTTACCATTTAACACATTTGAGATATCTGCTGTCGTTTTAGAGATAATGCAGTTTGAAATTTTGCGAGCGGCGGCATGTATTTCTGAATCAACAACAGCTTACCACTTAAAATGTTTAAGAAATTGAAGAGGTTGGCATAGTTATATGTTTGACCAAATACCAAAAACATTCCATGGAAAAAAAACACCAAAAAATCAATTTGAAATTTTCAAGTTTTGCATTGACTTTGTAAGTTTCATAACTTCTATTTATATAGTTGATATTGCATCATTATTTGCACTTTGTCAAATGGGGTCATCTGATATATCAAATTAAAGGTCTCAATAAACTCTACTTAAAATGAAAATTTTAAACCCCCTTTTCAACCCAGGGGGACGGGTGGGGTCATTTAGTGCAAACATTCAAATTTCTCAGATGGTAAGGTTGTCGCATATCAAAAGAAAGAACATAAAGCGTACATTTCAAATTTCAAATTGACGTCTCCCAAAAATGGGTTGGATGGGGTCATTGAGTGCAAAAAATAAATGTTCTTTTAAGGAAGGGTTGTTGTATATCAAATGAAAGGTCATGATGTGTACATTTGAAATATCAAATTCCCGACCTCCAAAAATTAGTTGGATAGGGTTATTAAGTGCAAAAATCAAACTTTCTAGAACATGGTGTTGTCGCATATCAAATGAAAGCTCTTCTACTCTGTTCCATATATCATAATTCCGATCTCAAAAATGTAGGCGGATGAGGTCATTAAGTGTAAAAAGCGAAAAGTTTCAGAAGGTATGCTTGTCATATATCAAACGAAAGGTCGTACAAAGTACAATACGAAAACATCACTTTTACAGGAAAGACCTTTCAATTGTTTTACAAACAATTGAGATACTAGTTAAGGTCTTTCCCCTACATGGGAAAGACCTTATTGTTTTTCTAATGTTTTTAAGGTCTTTCCTCTCCGTGAGGAAAGACCTTATTGTTTTTCTAATGTTTTTTTTTCTTTTTTTTCTTCCAGCATTTGTTTGGCTCGCCCTCCTACCGCTTCTATTGGAGTTATCAATACCAAAATTAAACCATCAATAGACCTCAACATGAACTTTTACCAGATGAACTTTTGTAGGATTTCACCTTCCCCTTAAGAAGTTATCTCCCTTTTGTTGATTTTTTTCAACATGGTCCCCCCAAAATGTGTTAAAAGATATCACGACTTTATTTGGACAAAAGGTAGATCTCATCATAATGTATTACCATATGAGGCTGCATAGGATTTCATCATCTACTTTGAGAGTTATATCCCCTTGAATCAATTTCTTTTATTTGCATTTTTTTCAAAAAGTATTAGAGATAGAATTTAATTGAAAATGACAGCATGTATTAGAACAGATGGCAATGTTTATAAACATAAACAATTTATTTGTTATTAACCCTTATAAGGAGTTATTTCCCTTTAGAAATTAAAAATATATTTTCAAAAATTTATATTCGAGAACCGGAAGTCATAGAGACTTGTAACCTTCACCAATAATCTTAAATTCATATGACCTTTAATATGCACCCAAGGTCAAAGGTCACCGAGTGCAAACAAAAATTACGCTGCAATTTCAAGCTTACATATTAGGAAAACGATAAGACTTTGCTGCATACATACAGCGTATGAAATGTTCTTCTCGACAAGCTCTACATTTTATACAATAAGCCCAAAAATGTCCGACCGTCTGTTCAAAAGTTACAACGGGATGATTCTTAAAAGTATAGTATTGTGTGAATATCTTTTTAAAGGTAACAGATATCAACCTACTATAAACTGCAAAGATGATCAGTAGTTCGAGACCTTCAATTTGAGGTCAATGTCAGGTCATGATGAAATTTCACCTTGACCTTCACAGTATACTATGACCTTGACCTTGTGATAGTTGAAAGGTTAAGTGGTCCTGAGTTGAATGGTGCTAGTCCCATGTTTCTACGACTTCCGGTTCTTAAGTTTAGTATTGCATCATATATTTGATGATAAATTGTGACCTTTATGAACTTTGAAATTGTCCCAATTCTTTTTCTATAATGTTGTTGTTCAACTGTATATCGTTTATCATTTAACATATTTGAAATATCTATAGTCCTTTTAGAGATAATGCAGTTTGAAGTTTTGCGAGCGGAGGCATGTATTTCTGAATCATCAAGAGTTTACCACTTAAAATGTCTTAGAAATTGAAGAGGTTGACATAGTTATATGTTTGACCAAATACCAAAAACATTCCATGGAAAAAAACACCAAAAAATCAATTTGAAATTTTCAAGTTTTGCATTGACTTTGTAAGTTTCATAACTTCTATTTATATAGTTGATATTGCATCATTATTTGCACTTTGTCAAATGGGGTCATCTGATATATCAAATTGAAGGTCTCAATAAACTCTACTTAAAAATGAAAATTTTAAACCTCCTTTTCATCCCAGGGGGACGGGTGGGGTCATTTAGTGCAAACATTCAAATTTCTCAGATGGTAAGGTTGTTGCATATCAAATGAAAGAACATAAAGCGTACATTTCAAATTTCAAATTGACGTCTCCAAAAAATTGGTTGGATGGGGTCATTGAGTGCAAAAAATAAATTTTCTTTTAAGGTAGGGTTGTTGTATATCAAATGAAAGGTCATGATGTGTACATTTGATATATCAAATTCCCGACCTCCAAAAATTAGTTGGATAGGGTTATTAAGTGCAAAAATCAAACTTTTTAGAACATGGTGTTGTCGCATATCAAAAGAAAGCTCATCTACTCTGTTCCATGTATCATAATTCCGATCTCAAAAATGTAGGCGGATGAGGTCATTAAGTGTAAAAAGCGAAAAGTTTCAGAAGGTATGCTGTCTTATATCAAACGAAAGGTCGTACAAATTACAATACGAAAACATCACTTTTACAGGAAAGACCTTTCAATTGTTTTACAAACAATTGAGATACTAGTTTTTTCTTTTTTTTCTTCCAGCATTTTTTTGGCACGCCCTCCTACCGCTTCTATTGGAGTTATCAATCCCAAAATTGAACCATCGATAGACCTCAACATGAACTTTTACCAGATGAACTTTTGTAGGATTTCACCTGCCCCTTAAGAAGTTATCTCCCTTTTATTAATTTTTTTCAACATGGTCCCCCCAAAATGTGTTTAAAGATATCATGACTTTATTTGGACAATAGGTAGATCTCACAATGATGTATTACCATATGAGGCTGCATAGGATTTCATCATCTACTTTGAGAGTTATATCCCCTTGAAGCAATTTCTTTTATTTGCATTTTTTTCAAAAAGTATCAGAGATAGAATTTAATTGAAAATGACAGCATGTATTAGAACAGAAGGCAATGTTTATAAACATAAACAATTAATTTGTTACTAACCCTTATAAGGAGTTATTTCCCTTTAAAAATTAAAAAAAATAATTCAAAAATTTTATTTCGAGAACCGGAAGTCATAGAGACTTTGAACCTTCACCAATAATCTTAAATTCATATGACCTTTAATATGCACTCAAGGTCAAAGTTCACCGAGTGCAAAAAAAAAATACGCTGCAATTTGAAGCTTACATATTAGGAAAACGATAAGACTTTGCTGCATACATACAGCGTATAAAATGTTCCTCTCGACGAGCTCTACATTTTATATTATTAACCGAAAAATGTCCGACTGTCTGTTCAAAAGTTACAACGGGATGATTCTTAAAAATCTAGTATTTTGTGTATATCTTTTTTAAGGTAACAGATATCAACCTACTATATACTGCAAAGATGATCAGTAATTCAAGACCTTCAATTTGAGGTCAATGTTACGTCATGATGCAATTTCACCTTGACCTTCACATTATACTATGACCTTGACATTGTGATCTCTGAAAGGTCAAGTGGTCCTGAGTTGAATGGTGATAGTCCCATGTCTCTATGACTTCCGGTTCTCAAGTTTGGTATTGCATCATATATTTGATGATTAATTGTGACCTTGGTGAACTTTGAAATTGTCCCAATTCTTTTTCTATAATGTTGTCCTTCAACTGTAGATCATTTATCATTTAACAGATTTGAGATATCTATTGTCGTTATAGAGATACTGCAGTTTAAAGTTTTGCGAGCGGAGGCATGTATTTCTGAATCAACAAGAGCTTACCACTTAAAATGTTTAAGAAATTGAAGAGGTTGACATAGTTATATGTTTGACCAAATACCAAAAACATTCCATGGAAAAATACACCAAAAAATCATTTTGAAATTTTCAAGTTTTGCATTGACTTTGTAAGTTTCATAACTTCTATTTATATAGTTGATATTGCATCATTATTTGTACTTTGTCAAATGGGGTCATCTGATATATCAAATTGAAGGTCTAAATAAACTCTACCTAAAAATGAAAATTTTGAACCCCCTTTTCATCCCAGTGGGCAGGGTGGGTTCATTTAGTGCAAACATTCAAATTTCTCAGATGGTAAGGTTGTCGCATATCAAATGAAAGAACATAAAGCGTACATTTCAAATTTCAAATTGACGTCTCCCAAAAATGGGTTGGATGGGGTCATTGAGTGCAAAATATAAATTTTCTTTAAAGATAGGGTTGTTGTATATCAAATGAAAGGTCATGATGTGTACATTTAAAATATCAAATTCCCGACCTCAAAAAATTAGTTGGATAGGGTTATTAAGTGCAAAAATCAAACTTTCTAGAAAATGGCGTTGTCGCATATCAAATGAAAGCTCATCTACTCTGTATTACATATATCATACTTCCGATCTCAAAACTGTAGGCGGATGAGGTCATTAAGTGTTAAAAGCGAAAAGTTTGAAAAGGTATGCTTGTCGTATATCAAACGAAAGGTCGTACAAAGTACATAACGAAAACATCACTTTTACAGGAAAGACCTTTCAATTGTTTTACAAACAATTGAGATACTAGTTTTTTCTTTTTTTTCTTCCAGCATTTGTTTGGCTCGCCCTCCTACCGCTTCTATTGGAGTTATCAATACCAAAATTAAACCATCAATAGACCTCAACATGAACTTTTACCAGATGAACTTTTGTAGGATTTCACCTTCCCCTTAAGAAGTTATCTCCCTTTTGTTGATTTTTTTCAACATGGTCCCCCCAAAATGTGTTAAAAGATATCACGACTTTATTTGGACAAAAGGTAGATCTCATCATAATGTATTACCATATGAGGCTGCATAGGATTTCATCATCTACTTTGAGAGTTATATCCCCTTGAATCAATTTCTTTTATTTGCATTTTTTTCAAAAAGTATTAGAGATAGAATTTAATTGAAAATGACAGCATGTATTAGAACAGATGGCAATGTTTATAAACATAAACAATTTATTTGTTATTAACCCTTATAAGGAGTTATTTCCCTTTAGAAATTAAAAATATATTTTCAAAAATTTATATTCGAGAACCGGAAGTCATAGAGACTTGTAACCTTCACCAATAATCTTAAATTCATATGACCTTTAATATGCACCCAAGGTCAAAGGTCACCGAGTGCAAACAAAAATTACGCTGCAATTTCAAGCTTACATATTAGGAAAACGATAAGACTTTGCTGCATACATACAGCGTATGAAATGTTCTTCTCGACAAGCTCTACATTTTATACAATAAGCCCAAAAATGTCCGACCGTCTGTTCAAAAGTTACAACGGGATGATTCTTAAAAGTATAGTATTGTGTGAATATCTTTTTAAAGGTAACAGATATCAACCTACTATAAACTGCAAAGATGATCAGTAGTTCGAGACCTTCAATTTGAGGTCAATGTCAGGTCATGATGAAATTTCACCTTGACCTTCACAGTATACTATGACCTTGACCTTGTGATAGTTGAAAGGTTAAGTGGTCCTGAGTTGAATGGTGCTAGTCCCATGTTTCTACGACTTCCGGTTCTTAAGTTTAGTATTGCATCATATATTTGATGATAAATTGTGACCTTTATGAACTTTGAAATTGTCCCAATTCTTTTTCTATAATGTTGTTGTTCAACTGTATATCGTTTATCATTTAACATATTTGAAATATCTATAGTCCTTTTAGAGATAATGCAGTTTGAAGTTTTGCGAGCGGAGGCTTGTATTTCTGAATCATCAAGAGTTTACCACTTAAAATGTCTTAGAAATTGAAGAGGTTGACATAGTTATATGTTTGACCAAATACCAAAAACATTCCATGGAAAAAAACACCAAAAAATCAATTTGAAATTTTCAAGTTTTGCATTGACTTTGTAAGTTTCATAACTTCTATTTATATAGTTGATATTGCATCATTATTTGCACTTTGTCAAATGGGGTCATCTGATATATCAAATTGAAGGTCTCAATAAACTCTACTTAAAAATGAAAATTTTAAACCTCCTTTTCATCCCAGGGGGACGGGTGGGGTCATTTAGTGCAAACATTCAAATTTCTCAGATGGTAAGGTTGTTGCATATCAAATGAAAGAACATAAAGCGTACATTTCAAATTTCAAATTGACGTCTCCAAAAAATTGGTTGGATGGGGTCATTGAGTGCAAAAAATAATTTTTTTTTTAAGGTAGGGTTGTTGTATATCAAATGAAAGGTCATGATGTGTACATTTGATATATCAAATTCCCGACCTCCAAAAATTAGTTGGATAGGGTTATTAAGTGCAAAAATCAAACTTTTTAGAACATGGTGTTGTCGCATATCAAAAGAAAGCTCATCTACTCTGTTCCATGTATCATAATTCCGATCTCAAAAATGTAGGCGGATGAGGTCATTAAGTGTAAAAAGCGAAAAGTTTCAGAAGGTATGCTGTCTTATATCAAACGAAAGGTCGTACAAATTACAATACGAAAACATCACTTTTACAGGAAAGACCTTTCAATTGTTTTACAAACAATTGAGATACTAGTTCTAATGTTGTTTTTTCTTTTTTTTTTACTTCCAGCATTTGTTTGGCACGCCCTCCTACCGCTTCTTTTGGAGTTATCAATATCAAAATTGAACCATCGATAGACCTCATTATGAACTGTTACCTGATGAGCTTTTGTAGGATTTCATCATCCCCTTAAGAAGTTATCTCTCTTTTATTGATTTTTTTCAACATGCACCCCCCTCGTGGTTATTAAAGATATCATGACCTTATTTGAACAAAATATACATCTCATCATTATGTGTTACCATATGAGGCTGCATAGGATTTCATCGTCCCCTATGAGAGTTATATCCCTTTAAAACAATTTCTTTCCTTTGCATTTTTTTTCAAAAAGTATAAGAGATAGAATCGATTTGAAAACGGCAACATGTACAGGAACAGATAACAATGTTAATGGACATGTACAATAATTTTGTTATTAACCCTTATAAGGAGTTATTTCTCTTGAAAAAATGAACATATTTTTTGAAAAATTCTATTTCGAGAACCGGAAGTCATAGAGACCTGGAACCGTCACCAATAATCTTTAATTCATGTGACCTTCAATATGCACTCAAGGTCAAAGGTCACAGAGTGCAAAAAAAAATTACGCTGCAATTTCAAGCTTACATATTAGGAAAACGATAAGACTTTGCTGCATACATACAGCGTATAAAATGTTCCTCTCGACGAGCTCTACATTTTATAGTGCAAGACCAACATTGTCTGACCGTCTGTTCAAAAGTTACATCGGGATGATTCTTAAAAGTATAGTATTTTGTGTATATCTTTTTAAAGGTAACAGATATCAACCTACTATAAACTGCAAAGATAATCAGTAATTCAAGACCTTCAATTTGAGGTCAATGTCAGGTCATGACGAAATTTCACCTTGACCTTCACAGTATACAATGACCTTGACCTTGTGATATTTAAAAGGTTCAGTGGTCCTGAGTTGAATGGCGCTACTCCCATGTCTCTACGACTTCCGGTTCTCAAGTTTGGTATTGCATCATATGTTTGATGATTAATTGTGACCTTGGTGAACTTTGAAATTGTCCAATTCTTTTTCTATAATGTTGTCCTTCAACTGTAGATCATTTATCATTTAACAGATTTGAGATATCTATTGTCATTTTAGAGATAATTCAGTTTGAAGTTTTGCGAGCGGAGGCATGTATTTCTGATTCAACAAGAGCCTACTACTGAAAATGTTTTAGAAATTGAAGAGGTTAACAAAGTTATATGTTTGACAAAATACCAAAAACATTCCATGGAAAAAAACACCAAAAAATCAATTTGAAATTTTCAAGTTTTGCATTGACTTTGTAAGTTTCATAACTTCTATTTATATATTAGTTGATATTGCATCATTTTTTGCACTTTATCAAATGGGGTCATCTGATATATCAAATTGAAGGTCTCAATACACTCTACTTAAAAATGAAAATTTTAAACCTCTTTTTCATCCCAGGTGGAAGGGTGGGGTCATTTAGTGCAAAAATTCAAATTTCTCAGATGGTAAGGTTGTCGCACATCAAATGAAAGAACATAAAGCGTACATTTCAAATTTCAAATTGACGTCCCCCAAAAATTGGTTGGATGGGGTCATTGAGTGCAAAAGAAATAAATTTCTTTTACGATAGGGTTGTTGTATATCAAATGAAAGGTCATGATGTGTACATGTGAAATATCAAATTCCCAACCTCCAAAAATTGGTTGGATGGGGTTATTAAGTGCAAAAATCAAACTTTTTAGAACATGGCGTTGTCGCATATCAAATGAAAACTCATCTACCCTGTGTTACATATATCATACTTCCGATCCCAAAAATGTAGGCGGATGAGGTCATTAGGTGTAAAAAGCGAAAAGTTTCCGAAGGTATGCTTGTCGTATATCAAACGAAAGGTCGTACAAAGAACATTACAAAAACTTCATTTTTACAGGAAAGACCTTTCAATTGTTTTACAAACAATTGAGATACTAGTCTGTTTTTATTTTTCTTTTATTTATCTAATTTTTTGACTTGACGACAAACATTTAGTTAAAATTTCCTGGCTTGCTGTCCATAAATAATGTGGCGCGATTAATGAGATATGTAAGTGAGCACTAACATCCTCCTTAACACGGGATATTGGTGTTACAGCCACGGGTGGGGGGAGGGGGTGGTAACTTCTTAACTTCCTATTATTGGGTATACGGTGATGTGCCAAAACTATGGGTCATAATTTTGCGACCCTCCTTTTTAATGACATCCTATATTAAAATACATATACGATTGATAACCGTATATTGATTTGGGGTATGATCTACATATCATATATAAATATGGTATAAAGAATCTCCCATTATTAAAATATACTTAATGTGCACCAAACGATGTCAATTCATAAATAAAAACTTAAGGGTAGCTGGTATATTTATGAATCATAAGTGATGATGAGTAAGTGCTTATATAAGAATGGGTCATTTTTTAAATATTGTATATATATAAGTATAGGTCATTCTTTCTTACATATGTATATAACTATAGATACTGAATTTCAGTGAATGTTATATTACAATGGGTACGTTTTTTGAGGCAAAATGGCACACCCCTACCAAAATAATATCGATGTTTTTATCTATGCGTTTTACTGTCCCTTTGGTATATTTCGTCCCTCTTTTGCAATTAGTGAATCATATCTTTTCATGCTATCAATTATCAATCAATACACAATAGCATATTAAGTGAAAAAGCGTAATAGAATCACACGATCCTGTGCAATTCTAAATTATAAGTTACCAGTATCGACAGAATGTAGTATTAAAAGTTCTTATAACTGTACATATATGGCATTACATATTTAGTAAGTTTTCCAAACAGAATAAATATGGATCCGATAAAAACAGCATTTAAAAACATTACTACGTTAATAATCTTGGAGAAAAAACTTCATTTAAGGATTTATGAGTTATATTGACCGTATTTGAATTAACATACTCTGTTAACCACATCACTGTAAAATTCAATGTTTTGATGTCTTAGTTTTAATAAGTACTCTACATGTACCATGTGTACTGCCAGACTTTTAAACTGAATTCGTTGTATATATTTAAGAAAACTTTTTAATGTTTCATAATTGTGACGAAATTATTTGCATAAAATATATAAAGTTTTTTTCTTTAAAATCACTGGATCGGTATACCGCTGCTGTTATACTATCAGTTCCCGAGTGTATTTTTATCACAATGGTCAGCACTTCTGTACTGAAATGATTTGTATAAAATAAATCGGCAATTGTTCATGAATTTAGAAATTATTACGATTAACCTTGAGATCGTAAATGCGGAATGTGTCAAAAAGAAACAACCCGACCATAGAACAGACAACAGCAGACGGTCACCAACAGGTCTTCAATTGCAATGCAGCGAGAAATTCACGCACCTGGAGGTGTCCTTCAGCGGACCCCTAAACAAATATTTACTAGTTCAGTGATAATGAACGCCATACTAAACTCCAAATTGTACACAAGAAATTAAAATTAAAAATAATACAAGACTAACAAAGGCCAGATGCTCCTGACTTTGGGCAGGCGCAAAAATGCGGCGGGGTACAACATGTTATGAGATCTGAACTCTCCCCCTATACCTCTAGCCAATGTGGAAAAGTAAACGCATAACAATATGCACATTAGAATTCAGTTCAAGAGAAGTCCGAGTTTGATGTCAGAAGATGTAACCAAAGAAATAAAAAAAAAAAAAAGATTTCAACTCCCTCAGTCAAAGGTGACCTTAAATGAACTTTGGTTATCATATTTATGTCTTTTGTATTTATATTGCTCTTCAATTGTTTCTGTTCTTTACATTCTTTGCTGTCCTATATTCGACTTGGATCGTTCCTGGTGATTGTTAATCTAGGAAATAAACGCTTGAGATGCAAGAAATATTAAAAGTTTTGTTTTGATAATTTCTACCACTAGGTTGATACTGCTGCTGTTGAACTATCAGTCCCGGTGGGTATCAGTAGTCAGTACTTCGGAACTGGCAGGATTTATAACAAACTATTCAAAATTTACGGTTAATGAATGTACAAATAATTACAAAACTTAATTAGGATTCATCTCCTTTAGTCAATTCAAAGTTGACCATAGATAGATTTCATTATTAATTATTTCTTGAAGATTAATCCAACAAAACGCGTCAGCTGGATGCAATTTACTGTGGCTTGTTATACGATGATGACTGATATACCCATATTTTGACCAATTTATTTATTGTGTCAGTTAAGTTAACGCATCAATGTAAATATAACGGAATTTGATGTGACTGTCGTATAACGTGAGAGGGTTAGCGCTATAAAACCAAGTTTAATCCACCATTTTCTACATTTGCCTGTACCAAGTCAGGAATATGACAGTTTTTGTCCATTCGTTTTTGATGCGTTTTGTTATTTGATTTTGTCATGTGATTATGGACTTTCCGAATTGATTTTCCTCTAAGTTCAGTATTTTTGTGATTTTACTTTTTCATGTTTTGTTCATGGGTACTAATTTCGTGGATGAAGGAAAACTTCATACTTGTGGCTATTTAACTTTGTGGTTTTGCCAAAGTCAGTATGTGTTCCTTTTAAAAATATGAAATTCATTGAACATTTTAATTCGTGGTTCACCTGTACCAACGAATTCCTTGAATCTTAGTATCCAACAAATATATATGAATCAACAGTAAAACAAGCTGTTTTTTACCATTATTGTTTTTATATATATTACTTTTATTGATATCTTAAACGCGACAATCGACATTTACATAGAGAGCAATGTGTAAAATATATATACCGTAAGAAGGGGAAAACTAAAAATCACTGCCAACAAAGGAAATTACACAATTAATAAACAAATTGTGTACTTTTCGGACTATATTTATTTTACAAAAACTTTTTTCAAACGTTTGAAAGTGACCTAATTCCTTAACATCATCATGCCGTTATATATGAATGAACTCAGGATTGAGATTTTGAATCTGCGCGAGACGCGCATTTCGTATACAAAAAATTCATCAGTGACACTCGAATAAAAAAGTTAAGGCCAAATAAAGTTCGAAATTGAAGAGTCATCTTTTATGTTGAAAACTATGATAGTTTTTGTACTCGTATACAGCAGAATTAATTTAACAACTTTTAAGAGACAAACAGAAAAAGTACCTTGCGAAATTGTTTAATTTTAATATCCGATATATTGTCCTGTCATTGACAACCCCATATTTCAGCCAATACTTGCATCTCATTTATCCCAGTGAACTTGAAATTAGGGATACTACTGATACTAGAGGGACTGCTTCATACCTTGATCTTTTCCTAGATATTGACACAGATGGATGACATCACACGAAAATCTATGATAAATTACCAATTATCAATTTCCCATTTCTCAGCAGTAACAGACCCTCTTCCCCTTCGTATGGTGTTTACATATCTCATTTGATACGTTATTCTCGTGCATGTTCACATTATTCTTCATATACAGGAGTGTGCTCCTAACGCAGAAAGTGCTCCACACGGTTATGAGGAGGATAGATTAAAAATGACATTCCGTAAATTTTACGGACATCATCACGAATTGGTTGATCCATACGATGTATCTTTGTCTAAAAGAGGGACGAAAGATACCAAAGGGACAGTCAAACTCATAAATCTAAAACAAACTGACAACGCCATGGCTAAAAATGTCTAAACTAACTAAGGACATTTTTACCACGTGTTAAATTATGGTTTGTCATAACGTCGTCTGATCTTTTTATTACCGTACGTGAATTATTCCCGATTGTGACTGTTTTGCTGAGTATAAATTCGCATTGCTATTAGACGTGTTAATGTACTTTTTCATATCAAATTCATTTTTTTAGTTTTGATTTTATATTTGTTATTCTTATCGCATTCTGCAAATGGTTTAACCTTTTTAGTTGTTGTTGTTAGTTTTTTTCTGTTGTATTCGTGTTTTATGGTAAACATAATTGACCACCCATAGATATAGGAAGAAATGGCGTTAGTGCCAGATGAGACAACTCTCCATCCAAATAACAATTTATAAAAGTAAACAATTAAAAGTCAATGTACGAGTTTATTTAGTAGATTTTAGTTTGGATTAACGACATTTATACGATATATTTGGTTAACAGTTTGATTCAGAAGAAACACAGACATAGCTAGATAATACAATTGATTATCTAATTACTACTCCAATTTGATATTAATTAGAAATGTAACAAAAATTAACGGTACCAATTTTCTTGCACCAGATGCGCATTTCGACAATACATGTCTCTTCAGTGATGCTCGTGGCCAAAATATTTGAAATCCAAAGCTTATATAAAAGATGAAGAGCTATAATTCACAATGTCCAAAAAGTATAGTCAAATTCGTGAAAGGAATCAGAGCTTTGCATGAGGGAGATACATGCAATTGGTTTCATTGTTATTAACAAATGTTATATAAGTCTTACAAATCTAATCTTGAATTATATTCTTCTTCTTTCTTTATTTTGGAAAATCGTTTTAGAAATTCAAATGTGACGTCACTTTGTGCTTTGAACTGGCTTTGGCTAACTCGGCTGTGTAATTTTATGCGCTGGTATTTGGGCTGTTTAATGTAATCTATCCGGGTTTTTTTTGTATTTAGTCACCACTTCGATTTAATCATGTATATCTATTTTATAATCATTTAAAAAAAATACTGTTTACAAGAGTATGAATTATTCTTAAAATTAAGGATGTTCTTAAACCAGGCAAATAACCCTGGCAAAATTGGTCACCATTTTTTGGAACTTTTAGTCTTCGGTGCTTTTCAACTTTGTACTTATTTTGGTTTTCCAAATTGTTTTCCTCTGAGCGTCACTGGTAAGTCTTTCGTAGACGAAACGCACGTCTGACGTATTAAATTTTAAACCTTGTACCTTTTGTTGGCTATTATTCGTGTGTTTCTTTGTCTTATATTTTCTTCCATTTATTTGTATTGTAGTCCTGTCATGTGATGTTGTCATTTTAATGTTATTTGTAACATTACCATTAAAGCGGGAGGTTTGCCATGCTACATAACCAGGTTCAACTCACCATTTGTTTTAAATGTCCTGTATCGATTCAGAAAAATGGCCATTGCTATATTATAGTTGTTTCTGTGTGTGTTACATATTACTGCTGTGTTTCTGTTGTGTCGTAGCTCTTTTATATTTGATGCGTTTCCCTCGGTTTTAGTATGTAACTCGGATTTGTTTTTTTCTCAATCGATTAATGAATTTCGAACAACAGTATACTACTGTTGCCTTTATTTACAGAAATTTTAGTCAATCGACAATTTACAAATACGTTTACATGAACACTATCGTCAAGCATGGACTGCTAATAGGAATTATTGTTTTGGAAAAAGGTTATTAATTGTGTAAACATGTCGTTTTGTTTAGTCTTGAGTTTTACATAGGATAAACAAGTGTATGCAATAATTATAGATTATCGTTGGTTATCTCAACGAGATTGGTTTTCTCGCTTAAGCCTCGGTCACACCTTACCGGATAGCTCGAACGGACGCCTAACGGATAAAAAAAAAGTTATCCGTTGACAAAATTTTTATTCGTTGGGAGTCCGTTGGTGTACTAACGGACATATAACGAATGTCTAACGGACACACAACGGACATTGAACGTACGTGAAACGGATATGTACCGGATAGAACGGACGTCGAACGTACATCAAGCGGACGAGTAGCGGATAAAACGGACACCTAACGGAAGCGTAACGGATAAAACGGACGAACAAAATATTCTGAAAATTAAAGGCAATAGACCATCTAAAAATTAAAGGCAATAAACCATTAGAAATTTCAATTGGCATTTGTCCGTTTGACATCCGTGTTTCAACACTGCTTTTGAACGATTCTAATTTCTTTATAAAAATACATCTTTTATTGTAACTTGTTATTGAAACACACCTGCACCTCATAAGGTATAACTTTCAGAAATATTATGTAATGCTCAATAAATCTTTAAAAAATGAAGGAGCTTTCAAAGCAACAAGATTTTTCTTATTTTATAATATTTAATGTTTTGTGACTGCAAAGAAATATATTTTGACATAACAAAGAAGCTCAAATAACTACAATAAGGTCGTCATTAATATTGTTGACATATATTCTTAGTATTAAATTTTATGCGAAAAATACCAAAAAAATATAGATGACGTGTCGCTGAAAAGTTCAATGACTCTGTAATTGGGGTTTCGTGCTAGTGTACTAGCCTAGACTACTGTAAAACGTCGGTTACAAGGCCACATGGTCCGACCAAAGAGTGTCAACCTGTTAGTTCTTGCTTTTAATGAGTTAATACTGTACAGAAAAAAATGAACATACGGCTTGAAAGCTGAATTATATGAATGGTTTTAATCCGAGCTAATACTTTGTGAGCTGACATTTACATTTGTTTTAGCGTATATGTCTTAGGCAACTTATTATATACTCATGTCACAATTACATTTGGATTATAGCTCTTCATCTTTTATATAAGCTTTGGATTTCAAATATGTTGGCCACGAGCATCACTGAAGGGACATGTATTGTCGAAATGCGCATCTGGTGCAAGAAAATTGGTACCGTTAATTTTATTACATGTTATATAATCAGCATGCAGTAGTTGACGATGGATTTAAAACGTCCATAATAAATCAATATAAATATGGTTGAAAATAGCAGCAATATAGAAATTTGATTTAAAATAAGGTTTAGAATATAAAAATGCTCCTCACAATTATGTTGAAAACGCCATCTTTAGTATATTAAAAATGAGTAAACTTTACAATGCTATAGTTGCAAATCACATATTTTAACAGACATACTACACATAACGAAAAGTTATAATTATTGATATTTTGTACCCACCTTGACTTACTATTTTTTTATTTCGGTTTTATTAAGAGTAAGGCATAATGGTTGAACTACTGTTAGAAAATGCGAATATTTTTTTGTAATGGGTTGCATGATGAATTGAACTTTGATGTATATTTTATACGCACTCAGTACGGGGCGCCGAATGGGACTCTTGTGGTTTTGTACAAAATTCAATTCTGTCATAACAAAATCATTTTTGTCTTACAAAACTATGTGCTACAGACTTTTTTTGTGAGAACTTCAATTTTGTGATGACAAAATTCATTTGTGTAGACAAAATTCATTTTTGTCATGACAAAATTCATTTTTGTAGACAAAATTCATATTTGTCATGACAAAAGTCAATTTTGTCTTAAAGGTATGCAAATATAAACATATTTGCATACAAAATTGACTTTTGTTACCTGATATGGAAATTAAATCACAAAAGTCAATTGTGTACGGTAAGATTCAATTTTGTGAGACAAAATTGACTTTTGTGAAACAAAATTAACTTTTGTGAGACAAAATTGACTTTTGTGAGACAAAATTGACTTTTGTGAGACAAAATTGACTTTTGTGAGACAAAATTCAATTTTGTCATTTTTGTTGAGACAAAAGTCAATTTTGTTAATTTTGTTGAGACAAAAGTCAATTTTGTTAATTTTGTTGAGACAAAAGTCAATTTTGTTAATTTTGTTGAGACAAAAGTCAATTTTGTCAATTTTGTTGAGACAAAAGTCAATTTTGTCAATTTTGTTGAGACAAAAGTCAATTTTGTCAATTTTGTTGAGACAAAAGTCAATTTTGTGACGACAAAATTCATTTTTGTGATGACAAAATTGACTTTCGTGAGACAAAATTGACTTTCGTGAGACAAAAATCAATTTTGTTGAGACAAAATTCAATTTTGTTAATTTTGTTGAGACAAAATTCAATTTTGTTAATTTTGTTGAGACAAAATTCAATTTTGTTGAGACAAAATTCAATTTTGTCAATTTTGTTGAGACAAAATTCAATTTTGTCAATTTTGTTGAGACAAAATTCAATTTTGTCAATTTTGTTGAGACAAAAGTCAATTTTGTCAATTTTGTTGAGACAAAAGTCAATTTTGTCAATTTTGTCTCACAAAAGTCAATTTTGTGTAACAAAAGTCAATTTTGTGTAACAAAAGTCAATTTTGTATGCAAATTAGTTCACAGAAACCGAACTAAACTAATTTAAATACAAAATTGACTTTTGTGGCTCAATTTTCAAATTAGGTAACAAAAGTCAAGTCTGTGTAACAAAAATGAATTTTGTCATGACAAAAGTGACTTTTGTCCGCTGATAGATAATTTTGTATGACAAAATTTCAAATTTGTAGTATGATACAAATTTTGTTAAACTGAACTCATTTTTGTTGAACAAAAGTCACTTTTGTCCGTACAAAATTGAATTTTGAGTACAAAATCACAAGAGTCCCATTTGGCGCCCCGTACTCAGGTGTTCAAACATACAAAAACATATAATTTGAAAAGGATGAGATTTGGCGAATCATAAGTCCTTCATGGCTTCAATAAGCATTACAACAACAAATCGGATGACTAACCTTGTTTGTATTGGATACTTAAACTTCACAAAATTCATTACAAACAATGCTACATTGCCTCAATCTACATGATCGACTTAAGACCTGTCCATTAGATTGGAAAAAAACCTCTGTGGAAGTGGAAGGGGGTCTTCAGAAATTCTGTGAAACTGTTAAGTCAAGTAGTATTAATAACCATATGTATGTGGATTCTTAAAAAAACTCTTTAAAGAACATCTGGGTAATTTTAAATCTTGTTCTTGTTCTGCGATTAGTTTGATCAAAACGTTAGATTTTCAACCCTGTTAACGACAATTCCAAATGTGAAATTGAAAAACGTCTGAAAAAAATAATCCAAAATGCTTCTCCATACATACATAGTAGCTTACGATATAAAATTTTCAACAGATTGTCTCTCATGGCCGACCTCTTCTTATTTTCATATGGATTGGAGTTCCTTCAGACACTTGTAAAAATCAACAAGATCAAAGAAGCCGTAATTAAATAACACATTCAGATACATTGACGATGTTCTTTCCATTAACAATCCAATCTTTTCTGATTAGATTCCATTAAAATACCCTCTCCCCCCTGAATTACAAATTTAAGAAACAACAAATACAGTTTCTCCGCCGCATTTTACTCTTATACCTCGAATTTGACATACACGGTCATCTCACTACCAGAATATATGACAACGCAACGATTTTAATTTCGAAATTATCAACGCTCCCAGTGTCTGAGCAGAAAACTGATTAACCAGGAGTATGTCAAAGAACGTCTCGTCCTTTTTGTACAAAAGTTCATTTGAAGGTACCAATATTTTGTTGATAAATATTCCGTATCAACTTCACAAATAATACAGGATGGTGATGAAGTATAGATGATGAGTACTGACGTTGTTCATAATCTTAATAACATGTTATAGTAGGCTTTTATTTGCCTTTGATAATATTACTTTTACTGTGTGGTCTGTTTTTGTGGTATCAATTTGACGTGATTCTGTACTGATACATCCCGTTATTGCTCTATGATAAATTTTGTATTCGTGTATTTCATTTTTGCTAATGTGATTTGTCTGTATAACTTTTTGTGTTTCTTTGAAACATATGATGTGAATCTGTACTTCTACATTCCATCATTGTGTAGTTGTGCTATCATATTTTTTTTTATTCTTGTCTTTTCTTTTTTGCTAATGTGCTTTGACAACTGTACAACTATTTATGACATTTTTTCCTATTATGTCTGTTTGTTTTGGTCACACATTGTTGTAAATATAATAGTATTTGTTGCGACTGCCATACAAGTGAGAGGTTTAGTTAGCTATAAAACCAGGTTTTGATTTTGTCATTTGATTAGGAACTTTATGTTTTCAGTTCAGTATTTTTGTGATTTATTTACTTCTTATGGATATTTGAAGAATCAAACCATCAGTAACAGCAAAACCTATAACATATGCAATTTTCTAAAAGTTCAATATGAATATTATCATATATTTCAGTACTTGTATCATTTTTTGATAATAGTCCAGTTTCATTTGGAAATATGAAACAAGTGTTTAGGCATACAAATAAATTTGAAGAAGTATATTGATTGAAATAGCAATGTTAATTATAACTAAAACCATTAAAATAATCATAACAATTATAGAATCATCTGAAGCAAAGTATAAAATCAGCAGATCATGTGAAATAGATAATTGTAGTCTATAACTATAGTTAACGGGTGGTCCTGTCGGATTAACATGATTTATGTACCTTAGTTTTATAAGTTATTTACATGGATCTAATAAAAGGTTATTATCCATAACGTATAAGTTAATTGTAGTCAGTCAGACTGGGTATTCTTTCTTGCCGAGAATAACGCTTTTTTTTTATCAACACTTATTATAGATGGTAATGTTTGAATGAATATAGCATGTCCGGTATTGGTCATATGTGTTACCTTTTGTTCAACAATTATTTTTCAGATGAACAACATGCAATTTTTATAATGTTTGCAAGTGAATACATTATACTACTAGTAATACTATTAATAAGCAATGATTGCGAAAACTAAATAGTCGATCTTGTAAAAATTAAAACCTTGCTATAAATAATCAAGATAATTTTATTCAATTTTACAAATAATACACGATTATCAATGTCCCTATATGTACCGTATAAATAATAGCTGTCAACCATAATAATTCACGAACAAATTATTTTGAGCAATACTAATTGTTGAAAAACACTTATGGTTCTTCTTTATGCAAAGATTTAATAGTTTTACACCAAAATGATAAAACAAGTTTAGTCATAGTATCATAATGTTCAAAAAAGAAATTAAAAAACATCTAGACGCTAGTATACATCAATAATGTTAAATTGACTATCTAATGCTATCGTTTCATCAGTCAAGCAGGTCTACCAAAAGAAAGTATCCTGCTATGATTAAAACTAAATTACAGTTTAAATGTATAAACTTCCAACGTATACATAGATATTATGAATTCAATGGTGAATTTAAGATTGCAATTAAGTGTAATAACTTATAGAAATTAAGGGTCGTGCCTTTTGATTGCCGTCATAATTTTAAATGTCTAAATGGAAGCTCATAATAAATGTTTAATGCTGCATTTTATATATGTATGTAATTGTCAAACATACTACGGAAAGTATTCGACGTTATTTATGTTCTTTATAAGACACATTTTTACATATATATTGAAATTGCACTAAAGTAATATAACATTAAACGGAATTTTTAGTCGTTTGAAGGTAGGGTCTAAATAAATATTATACTTTTATAATAACACAAAAATTTTGACTCATAAAACATGGTATATTTATCAGCATAATTATGAATTATTATTACCATCATAGGGGAAAAAGATTAAATTCGTCCAGAACCCTTGAGTTCTTTTGTTTTGTGGTCAATCTTTAGTTTTTCAGAGTAGTGATTTGTGAGAGAAAAAAATCATCTTGCTTTCACGGCATCGCATTGTCTTTCTTCTACCTTTTTTAGTCTGTATAATGGCTTTTCCTTATTTCAGTAAAACTTAAATTATTTTGTGCAGACGTTCATGAAAATAGTTTGATCTTAGTAATCACCGCAAATCATTAAGATAGACAAATTAAACATACATTGCATGAAATGAAACTATGGAAACATGGTATGACTTCGTATTATACTGTTAATTCCTGCTTATGTTCTAAAAAGATCACTGAAGGTTAATGTGACACAGATGCTACAGGATTGATATTGTCTTTGTACCAATATTACACGCGTTAAGAAAATTCATGACAATGACACTTTTGGAGGGACTCGCGACAGGGTCTTGGTAAATAAATTATGCAATGAAGTTTACTTTTGTCTAAATGGTATATTTTTTTGTCTAATCGTATTTGTTTTTGTTTTATCAAGAACTAACATAAAACAATTCATTTTTTTTTGTTTCTTATCTTGTACATTTAAATGTTCGTCAATATATTGACAATCAGACACACCAATTACAGGCAAAAAAAGTCCTATTGACAACAATACTGAACATAACATTTGATTTTTATAACATAAAAAACAATAAAAAAAATAAGGAAAATACAATTATGTTCTAATTCATAACTTCACGCGAACATAAATTAATTACAAAATATACTCAACACCTTTGTATGGGATCAGCTCGCCTGACAGTGTGCAGTAAAGCTTTAATTTTGTTAAAGGCAAATGCAGTGTAATACATGTTCATCAGTGTTACTGTCTGCCTATGCCGCTGCAGGTAAGAAACACATAAACCAATCTACAAAAATAAAAACAATTTTCATTATGTATGCAAATACATATTATGAATCAAATAAAGATTCTGTTTTTACACACATTATTATTCACATTAATAAAAAAAAACAAAATAACGCAAGAAAATACATTACGTCGGGTTGAAGGAAGGGAAACTTCACTGCAAAAGCGAAAGGGTTATTAAGTTTAATAATCTCAGCTGGCTTACTAAAGGTTGCCATTTGGACTTAAAACTATTGGTTATCGGAAAAGAAACTCTTTTCTAAGATCAAAATGTGCAAATTGATAATTAAGTTTTCAATCATATAAAGACATCAAGACGATTTCTCGTGATAAAGTAACAAAATAGGTAAAACACAACTCATCATCATCTTCCGAATCTCTATCGTTCTTTCTTAATTCCATCTCCTTTTGATAGAATAGTTTAGTAAAATGTATAATGTTTATATTGTATAATGCATAATCACGTTCATTTTGTATTGGTATACTAGAATATAGTATATAGTTGAATTTTGAGAAGACTTTTTAAGTATGTTTTACTTGTGTCTGGTCCTTTTTGGTTTGAGCAAATAAGAGATTTTTAAAATAAACAGAAAAGTTTCCTGTTGATTTACCATAGTTATATATACCAATAAAGGTAATGATCATAAAGTTGTTGCTAACCTATTAGGCACCTTAACGGAATTATTACTTTCGGCTTTACACTGACCTCGTCTTCCTGATTTTTCATGATCAATTGTTTTGACCCATTATCACAATTGATAATGCATCTTTTTTAATTCACTGTTTACAAATTTTGTGTTTTATATCGTTTCACTATTTTTAATATTTACTTTTAAGAATTAAGTATGTCAATAAATTTTCAATTTTGTTCTCGTACTATCAATATAAAATTTTAATATACATGAAATATTTCCGTTTTTTATGCACCCATGGCAAAAACAATTAAATTTACCCATGTACATTACCTTATTTAACGCCATTATGTACAAGGTTAAAGTTGTCTTTCTGAAATTGTTTTACTTGTCCCTCTTTTTGTTAATAATACTGTATTCGTATTGATCCATAAACCAAGTTTATTCGGTCCTTGTATGTTTATCTATTGGGTTAATGTTAATATAATTATTGATATTTTATAGCTGGTTTTTCTGTGTTGTAATGTTACGCTACAACCTCATGTTAGGTTGGTGCTTATGAAAACTTTCAAACCAGCTGCATTTGTTTGCACATGTCGAGGAATTTGTTGTGAACAATTGTCGTTTTTTTTAATGTGGTTCATATGTGTTTCTCGTTTCCTTTTTTATATATATAGATTAGACCGTTGGTTTTCCTGATTGAAAGGTTTTACACTAGTCTTTTTTTGCCCTTCATAGCTTGCTGTTTGATGTGAGACAAGGCTACCTATAACTGTTAATGTTTAACACATTGTGACTTATATCAAAGGTTGTCTCATTGGTACTCATGTCACATCTTCCTATTACTATAAATAAAGACAAGGAAAATGTGGCATGAGAAAGGGATCAAACAGAGACAACATAACGTGAATTTAAGCAATGGAAGGCTCGGCATTCTTCACATAACATAATCCAAACCGTAATCAGTTTTAAAAGATTTGATAAACGACTTTGAAATGGCACATGCAATAAATGTGTCAGGCCTGATAGTTAACCAGTCATATGATACATCAATCATTTCAAATTCTGAGTGTGATTGTGTTTTTTGTACTGTATTCCTGTCACGTAAAGTCGTAATTTTAGCATTACAATTTAAGCGGGAGGTTAGACTAGCAATAACATAATGCTCAGGTAACCTTGTTTCTTAAAAATAACCTGTACTATACTATTTCAGGAATATGGCAGTGTTTATCAAATAGTCCGTTTCAGTGTATGTTGGCGTTTGATTTTGAAGCAGTACAGTGTTTCTGTTGTTCCTTTCCCCCTCTTATAGTTGATAGATTTCCCTCAGTTTCGGTTAGTGATCCGGATTTGTTTCAGTTATAATGATTTATAACTACTAGACCTCGGTGTTCTAAAACTGCTTTTATATACTAAGACATTACTCACGTCCACAGATTGCAAATGCTTTTATATTAGTAGAATAGTATATCATTAGTATCACTAATTGTATTATGTTATACAGAGAAATGACATTAAGGTAATATAAATGGAGTTCCATGATAAAGCTTTTGATATGTCAAGCAAATTATAGTTTAAATGTTAACACTTCCAACTTGTACAACGTGTTCATATTACAATTGAGTGTAAGTAGATATAGAAATTAAGGGTTGTGTCGTTCGGAGTGTCATTTTTTTAAGTGTTTAAATGGAAGCTCATGATATATGTTTAATACTGCAGTTGTATAATGTTTATTAATGTCAAACAAATATGGGAGAGGAGTCGACGCTTTTTATTTTCGTTATACAAGACAAATTATACATATATATTGATATTACATTATTAACAAAATAGTATACCACGGAAGTTAAGTCGTTTGAAGGTAAGATCTAAATTTATGTTATGCTTCTAAAATAACATATTTTTATTTTTATTTTTAAATATAGATTATTTTTTTCTTTTTTGTTGATCAATCTTTAGTTTTTTATGCTGTGATTTGTAAACAGGTTTTTGTTTCCTTTTATTTGATTGTGTTTTGTGCTAATCATGTCTTTTGTCTATTTTGTATGCTTTAACAGTTTTTATTTATTTATTGTCCTTAAAAACTCTGTTGTCATTCAAAACTTTCCATCTCCAGAGAGTGTAAGAACCAGATACTATATAGTTCATAAATGTGGTGATGCTGTAGGGTTAGAGAAAAGACGTCTACAAACCTACTTTATGTATGTATGATGACATATCACCGAATGTGACTCACGTATTTTACATGAGTAACAAAATATGTGTAACTATAGAGGAAGAATACATTTTGATCATTTCGGAAAACCATAATTTACCGCCAGTTTCAATTCGATTTGTACTGCTCAATCTTTGTTTTCATTGTATTGTTGCAGTCTATTATTCATAATATCCGCTTAACTGTAATTAAGAACTTCTTATTTCAGACAATATTCATCAAACGTAACCCTCTTATTGTTAATACATTGATATGGATATCTTATATATATTTGTTATCATCAAACGTAACCCTTTTATTGTTAATACATTGATATGGATATCTTATATATTTGTTATCATCAAACGTAACCCTCTTATTGTTAATACATTGATATGGATATCTTATATATATTTGTTATCATCAAACGTAACCCTGTTATTGTTAATACATTGATATGGATATCTTATAAATTTGTTATCATCAAACGTAACCCTGTTATTGTTAATACATTGATATGGATATCTTATATATTTGTTATCATCAAACGTAACCCTCTTATTGTTAATACATTGATATGGATATCTTATATATTTGTTATCATCAAACGTAACCCTCTTATTATTAATACATTGATATGGATATCTTATATATTTGTTATCATCAAACGTAACCCTCTTATTGTTAATACATTGATATGGATATCTTATATATTTGTTATCATCAAACGTAACCCTCTTATTGTTAATACATTGCTATGGATATCTTATATATTTGTTATCAGTATCACATTGGCCATTTGTTCTACAGTGAGTGGAGTTCAACGTTAAATCTCTTTTATATTTCACATGTTCATTTTAGGAGTAATAAATATAAAGATTGACAACAACGCTCGCCTTCTGTGATTTACAACGCACGCAATACCACTTATTTGTTATTCGGGATCCTTTATATATATATCTCCTGAGCCGACGTACAAAGGGGATATAGAGCACTGATCAGTGCATGAGCTATGTTAATATCCTCTGTTAAGACCGAATAACAATCAAAGAATACAGGATGTCCAGATTTCAAAACTCATTACCATTTTCCCCTTTAGGTGACCAATCAAATTGCAGGATTGACCGAGATGTATTTAATGCATGTATGTAAAAAACCAATATATAGGGTGATGATCCTTAATTAGGCAATGCTTGTAATGAAAAATGCATGATGTATCTTTTATAAAAATGCAATTACCCTGTCTGAATATGTATACCAGACATGTTTTATATGATTGAATTCCTTATTGAATAAAAATAAATAAAAAATACAAAGATTCATTATTTGTTGGAAATGCAGGCGGAGTAAGAATAGTTTCCCTCTTGCTTATAAGTTGCTGTTTACGTATATTCATTGTATAAACAGCTCATGTATTAATGAAGGAATGCTTTACGCAATAAAAGAAAAAAAGTTTTTCAAAGTTTAAAGTAATTAGGAGGCGTTTTAACATTAGAATAACATTAAAGGAAAATTGCATATCATTCACTCCAAAGTGTTCAATATGCTGTCATTCGTAAACCCAGCAGAACCTCGTCTCATTTTGTCCCTGGTTTTTATATACAATTCAATTTTAAAATTTACGCTGTTTTAAGTTTTAATGCAACAGTTACTTTCAACCCATCTGGATCATTAGTTTTCATTTGACAGATATTTGAATTTATCCAAACATTGGCAAACTAAAATCATATACAAATAAATAAATAAAGCGTTGGCGCATCAATGCAATTGTATGCATGTCTGCTTTATTTGATCATTTGCCTTTTGATTTTTGATTTTCCTTTTTGAATTTTCCTCGGAGTTCGGTATTTTTGTGTTTTTACTTTTTTTGTAATTTGAATAAAAGTAACATTTTTCAAAAGGTGTGTCTACTTTTTGTATTTTAAAAGTCAATGCATGGTACTAGTCAAAAAATTGTGAAACTTCCGTGTTATCTTCATTGGTTATTGGGACATCGTAGAACAATTCAGTTCGGGTCGGCTTTCTAAGCACCAGTTAGAGTTTGAGTCTAACAGCATATTGAAGTGTAAAGATGTAACCATATGGTAACTGAAAATGACGCTGTGTTAATTGATTGATCCAATTAATACATGTCCCTATACAGTATAAAAAAGAGGGACAAAAGATACAAGAGGGACAGTCAAGCTCATAAATCGAAAATATACTGACAACACCATGGCTAAAAATGAAAATGACAAACAGACAAACACTAGTACACATGATAATAAGCCACATAGTCTACATAAATGACAAAAAAAAGATTTATTGGAAAGAAATTATCAATATTGATGAAGGCTGTGTTTAATTCTTTCCTTTAAAATAAATAATTTTCGGAATTCCCAAACACCAATATTGTTTTTTTCGTTGGCTGTATTTGGTAAAATCCTTTGAATATTTTGGTCCTTAATTCTTCAACTTAGTATTCTATTTGCCCTTATAGATACCTATTTACAGCTGGGTTTTTATTACCCTATGTAAGTACAATGTATTTAAGACATTTTAGAACAACATATTGAATGATAAAGAACGGTATAACAATGTATAGAACTACTTAATATTTTATAACCAGATGCAACTTGTCCAAAACTTCATCCTTTATTGTAGGAACTTGATACCAGTGATATTTATATGCATTTCACAACAGACAATAGACGATATATTTAATAGATAATTGAATAATAAAAGCAAAAGATTGCCAACTTGTCAACTTGTCAACGTATTTTAAAGAACTGAAGATGATCTCGGTACTATATCTGCTGCTGTGTGTGATTCTTTCACATACCATATACGAAGGTAAATGAAGGAACTATAGTCTCTCTCATTTTAAAATATGTTTTGCACTGATAAAATATACGCATTTTGTACTTTTTTACTTTTTGTGTCCGTATAATGTAATATTTTTGTTTTGTAACGGTTGCCTTATGTATTCTTGGAATGTACTATAATAATTTTGTTACAGATGTTGTGTTATTTTCGTATTGTAAAATTACCTGTGAATTAATTTTAGTATTTGATACAGTTTAAGTACACAATCTCATTTTCCTTATGTTTGCATCAGAATAAACAAATCAGATGTCATCTATAATACGATTTTCAACAACAAGTACTAACAAATAATGCATTGGAATAAAGATTTGTAAACAATTTATAGTTCGCTATGATGATAAATAAAACAGAAATCGGTTTATACTATTTGTTTTCCTTGCTGCTTATAAACAGTTAACTTACTTGATAATTTGTAGGTAATAAACAATTATGTATACAAAAAAACCCACCATATTTAGTTTCAATTGAACAGTGTTTAAAAAAAATTGAATCACAGTAGATGTGAAAAATTTCCATTACTTAATTAATATCGTGACAAGATTGAACTTTACTCTTTTTTCTCTACCTACCTTTTTAAATAAATACCTTTTCATTGAATATGATAATGTTTATTAATGTTAACATTCTAATTCATTCTACACATCACAGTAGCAGCACAATGTAGTGGCACATCAGCTGAAATAATTGTAGGATATAATATTAATAGCATCACACCTCCTGGATATCCTAACGGATATGCTGAGTAAGTATTATTAAATAGTATATTAGTTTAAACATTTTGTATTCGCTCAAAGCAAAAATGGCCGGACACTTATAAATACGTATCAGAAGATAAGACAACTATCATTCCTAGTCTCAATTTGTACAAGTTCAACATCATTAGTCAAATTACAGAAAACATGGAGCCTTGCCTCACACCGAATAATGACATGTCTAAGAAGTCTAACCCACAACACAATGTTTTCTCAACAATGCAATATGTTTAACCATTCAAATTGAGTGTGAGCGTGCATTTCTTAATATCAACAACATCAAAATTACTAAACTGTACTGAAAAGGGGATAAAGAGAGAACGACACAACAAATCAGGATAACGATGATTACTAGTAATATTTAGTATAATGATAGACTCAAACTTACAGGCTGGGTGAGTATCAAAACAGTATATAATGCTATTTATAACGAGTATTTTCGATCTGGTTCAGCAGTATTCTCTCGAACAGCGTTTAATTGAAACGAAACATAGAATTGACTTGGTAACATTGCAAATTAAAGATTACAAATGGTGATTATGACAATAGTTTTACACACATTATTATCATTACCGTACTTCGTATTGCAGATATCTAAATTGTTCTTGGATTGCTAGAACGCAAGTGCAAGGTGATTTTTTGTTAATAATGATAACAGAGAACACACTTTCATGTAGTGGTGACACAGTCAACGTTCATGACGGTAACTATTTTTAAATATATACAATAGATTTAGGAGATGTGGTGTGAGTGCCAATGAGACAACTCTCCATCCAAATAACAATTTTAAACCATCATAGGTCAATGTACGGCCTTCAACACAGAGCCTTGGTTTACACGGAACAATAAGCTATAAAGAGCCCCAAAATTACTAGTGTTAAACCATTCAAACTGGAAAACCAACGAACTAATCTATATAAAAAAACGAGAAACGAGAAACACGTATAAATTACATATAGTACGGTGACCAGACCCAATATTTTTGAAATTTAATCGTCAAACATACTATATGGCTATATCATATATCATTGGATTCGGAAAAATGAGTACTTTTGGAATATCGATGTCGTCAAAAAGAAATGTGGTAACAGTTTTGCATAAATTACGGTCAAAGATTCATACTGTTTTCTTTTTTTCTTTCAGTATTTTCAAAATTGAAAGATATCAGCAGCATGTTGTGTTAAATTTCAAATTAATTGAAAATGAATTATCTCGACAATGTCCAAAAAAAAAGGAACTTATTACTTAGTAATCGATTAATTCTGAAAATTGGGAAATTGCGTTTTTCAAACACTTGTTCTATAATACAAGATCAATACAAATTCCGTTAAAGTTACAGTTGTTACCTTGCCGGTTGACATTCAACCTCAGCAATAAAAGGTAAATGTTGTTTTCGAGTAAAGCCTTCTATCACGAATGTTTATTTTGAAAAAGCTCATGCATGTAATTCATTGCAACCAAAAACCACCAATTACCTCGAAGAAAAGTTACAATTAAAAAACCCAATCAAAATGATCACTAAACAGATTTCATCCAGAAGTATCTTCTGATTCATCTGTCAAGGAATTTCTACATAATTCTTACCCTTGAAAGGAGCAAAGCTCCGTACATGTAAGGTTTTGTTGTGAACAAACACTTTTCACATGAAGATTTTCCCTTACATGAACACAAAAGATCCTGCAAAAATTCTGCTGACATATGTCCTTTAAGATAAACAGGGTGTAATGAAATAATTATTTTTCGCCAACCATATTTTAAAGTTGACAAACAGGGGGTTTAGCAATGTGTGATGCGGTCAAAATTGCTGCTTCACAGAGAGGTAACCTGACTAAACCTACTTTTTTTTACTGGTGGCGAGCTTGACGCGAATTTTATTCATATCATGATGGAATGATTTAAAAAGATCTTCCTCTTCTAAACTAAATTCTTGCACAAACAAGGGTTTCACCTTCGTCAGTACCCCCAAAGCTCTGTAACTACAATAGTCGTGTGTGTGTCTTTCAAAGTCTTTTATAAAACAATTCAAACGAGAAAACTAACGAAAAACAAATATGTAACACAGAAACGAACGACAACGACTGAATTACAGGCTCCTGACTTGGGACAGGCACATACATAAATAATGTGGCGGGGTTAAACATGTTAGCGGGATCCCAACCGTTCTCCGTAACCTGGGACAGTGGTATAACAGTAAAACATAAGAAAGAACTATAAAAATCAGTTGAAAAGGCTTAACACATCAGATGGACAAGAATACAAGTGGATGTGGCCAGGTACTTGTACAGCCCAACAACAATAAGACACTAGGAATAGATCTGAGAGTACTCGCAGTTATCTGATAGTTAGTTCAAAGCCACCAACAACTAATAAATCATACATCTAAGACTAAACTATCAATCCGTACACATCCAACTGCACCTACAACTCGCATGCATGTGTCATTTGTTTGCAGTAGTGAACACACAGAACAATCACACCCGTATCAGAGATCCTTATGATTATTATGTCGCTCTTTCCCATTTCTATTAACTTTATGTCAAAGTATAAGGCATTAATTATCATACGAGTATTGGCCTTTGGTGAGTGCTAAGCAAGCTACGACAGTCATTAACATTATTGTCTAAAATAACTTCGACAATTTCGGATTTACAAACGTTCCAGCTGAGTAAAGCTCACAATAAGGTGGAATCATAGGAAATTTGTTTTGAAGAAGAAAAACTACCAAAGAAATTAAGGAGAGCCTGTTGGTTTTCTTTAACAGAAAGAAACTTCTTCCAGTCAGGAGTCCTTCTCCCTTCAATAATCTGATACACTTTGGTTGAAGGTGTACTCTTTGTGCGGCTTTCCTTTTCAACAGACAACTTTATTGAGCTTTTCATGTCGTAGCGGTAAAAAAACATGTCTGCTACTGTGTGCGCTAGAGAAAAGCATTGGGTCATATTTTTATAGTAGTCACCGGAAAGATCACCATTTTTTTTTGTTGCTTTTCTGTTATCATCAATACATTTAAGCAATGCCATACCACCTCTCAGACTGGTGTTAGGTGTGAGTGATGGATCAAAGAAAGGTAGGGAAAGTGCACAAGAGGCATCATAATTGAATTGGTTCACCAAATCATGTTCAACAAACGGTCCATACTCTACAGCACATTGCTGGCAGATTCCATCATTAAGTCTTTCAACAGAACTTAAGAAGCAACATTTACTCTTTACAGTAAAGGAAGTGATTCGATACTTTTTCTCTGTCACACGATACAGTTTTCAAAATTAAAAGCCAGGTGTTGCCTTTTTTAACTACTAAAACCTAATCGTAAATGACTTCCTAATTCAAACATTTTCCAGATAACTACATGTCCAAATTCAGACTTGGTTCTTAATTTATGAAATATATAAAAAGAAAAAAAACATATCAAATGAAAATACGAAAATATGAAATCTTTTAAAAATACACCAAAAAACACGATAACCAACACGAAATGGAACCATGAACTAACAAAAAAGATCGAATTGAACAAATTTTAGCAATGAAAAATCGTTGTGATACAAAATATCATTTATAGATTAAAATAATAATATCGGCCCGGTTCATTTTTTTTTAACTTGAATTTCAAGTGGAAAACCTGTATCTTCATTTTGTAGTGTACATTTTGTTTCAATGCACAAGTTGAAATAATGCTTCTGAAATAAATGATTTTGAAATTGTTGTTTAATAAAGGTTTGAAATATCATATGAATGTTGTTTATTTTACATTTTGCGTAAAAACAAATGATGAAAATAAATTGAAACGTACTCTATTAAAAGCAAAATATTCGTAGTATTCAATTTTTGCAAAAACTCCTCAATAACGGATTAATTTTGCTAATCTTTGTTTCAAAATAATGTGTTACAACAATGTGTATAATAACAAAAAGCATATCACGAATGTTCTTTTAGAATGTAGGTCAAAAATCTTTTGAAAGTATTTTTTTCTTTAAAGTAAGGGAACGAACTTCAAAGCCCATTTTACAAAAATTGCACCGTACGATTTTTTGACGACAAGTCAAAATGTGAAGTGTAACCTTTGAACTACCAATACTGTGATTTACAGCCGTATAGTCCGAATGACGATTAAACTCCTTAAATAAGCGACTTTTCCTTACTTGGTCACCGTACTAACAAACGACAACTACTGTACATCAGAGTCCTGACTTAGAACAGGTGCAGACATTTGCAGCGGGATTTTTTCATTTCTAATCGAAATGGTTTATTTTTTTATTTTTAAAGGAACATTTCATATTTGTGTGTGATTGTTCTATGAGCTGTACACGAAGTTCTCTATTGCTTTTCCTCCATTCAAAAGTGCTCCAATTTTCTTTTTTTTTTCTATATATAGTAGCAATTTAATGATTCAGAATTTATTCTACTGGTTTATTCCCGTTGATTGTTTTTCTTTCTTTAAGCATGGTGTATGTGGCTTTCATAAAACTCTCAACTATTGTTTCATTTACTAGGACATGCTTAAATAGATATAAGAAGATGTGGTATGAGTACCAACGAGACAACTCTTCATCCAAGTCACAATTTGTAAAAGAAAAAGCATTATAGGTCAAAGTACGGCCTTCATCACGGCGTCGTTGCACTCATCGAATAGCAAACTATAATGGGCCTCCAAAAATGACAAGTGTAAAACCATACAAACGCTTGAATTACTTGACTACATTCTCGTCCAAACTGATGATTTTGATAGTTTACTAAATGTTTCCTTGTTCAATAGAGAACTGTAAAAAATGATGGAGTGATATATAAAAAAAAAAACAATAATTCACTGCCTTAGTATTAAAAAAAAACTAAAAATGGTTTCTCATGCTCAATGTTTTTCGTTTACCGATGACAAGGTGATAAACCAATAGAGAAAATCAATACGATTTACTTAATTTATATCTCTTGCTTTACAAATCAACATATGCAAACTGTTTGTCATTTAAGGTCAGAATAGTTCCGCTAATAAATTGAGTTCGAAAGGTTGTTCAGATAATGGAAATGTTGCAACCAGTGGATTCAAAATAACAACAGCGGAATCGGCATATATTGAATTTGTATCAGACGGTATATCTGCATCTACTGAAAAAGGATTTGATATGAAAATAATCAGTGGTCATGATTTTGGTAAGCATAGTAAATTTTCGATGTTCTTATGTCAAAATAAAATATGCAATGTACCGCGAAATTTTGCTGCATCACGATAATTGATTTCTGATCATAAATAAAAAAAAATCTGATTAGTTCATTTACCAGTTGTCTAGACAATGCATTAAAAAAACAAATACTTTCACTAATTAAACCCTTTCAGGTTTATATTTAAAGCATGCAATCAATATATCAATATACTTTTTCTATTTATAGCACTCTTTTTCATTTTTCAATTCATTATAATCTGAATTATCTCATTATTCATTGTTATCTTTTTACAGCAGGATCAGCATGTGACTCATCGGTCACTCTCACTGCAACCAGCAATACACAATATATTTCTTCCCCTAACTTCCCTGAATCGTATCCCATGTAAGTTGCAATATATATGCACGACACGAAACATACTAGATATTATTAAAATAAATGTGGTCAGTTAATTCAAAATGAGTATTCGAGCTTCGTTTTCACCTCATATGGAAATAACTGACTACATATGTTTCGTATTAGGTCTCTAGCACACTATGTAAACATTGACAATATATATCTTTTTCATTTTTCTTCACGAATATTACGTATTCAAATGAATGTCAACCTAGAATTAAAGCATAACAGAGTAGATAGGAGCTATATGGTTTCCTACAAACGTGTGTACATTCATCTGTAACACATTATTCAAATACTTAGAGACAAAATATAAATATTAGGATAATTTGCCATGGTATTTTCGATATAAAAACAAGGAAATGGGGTATGATTTCCAATGAGACAACTGTCAACCAAATTTGGAATGAAGTGTATCTAAGCAATTAAAGACACCTGTACAGCCTTAAAAACAGCAAAACATCCTATTCTTTATAGAAGGCTTTAATAGGCCCCAACATAAAAAATATAAAACAATTAACTTTCAAATACTAACGCCCTAATTTATAGCAAAACAATTCAGGAAAAACACCTATGAAAAACATGAACCAACGACAACCACTGAAATACAAGTTCTTGCCTTGAGGTAGGCACATACATAATATGGCGGGTTAAACATGTTTGTGAGCGCTAAACCCTCCCCTCACTTACTTATCATGTTTTACTTCCATACCACAAAGGCACCTTTCATATGCAAATTATTTGATACTATTATACTAAAGGTTTCCATTCTGAATAGATGATTTTGCCGTTCCCTGTATTTCATCCTGATACTTTGACCTCTTTGTTTGAGTTGGCAATTTAATATATATACATTTGTATCATTGTGACAAATAGCAACAGAAAGTTTTTCGATATCTGACATCACCACTGCTTAATGTAAAATTGAAAAAGGAAATGAGGAATGTGTCAAAGCGAAAACAACCCGACCATTGAGCAAACAACAGTCGACGGCCACCAATAGGTCTTCAATGTAGCGAGAAATTCCTGCACCCGTAGGCGTCCTTCAGCTGGCCCCTTGAAAATATGTATACTAGTATAGTGAAAATATACGTCATACTAAACTCCAAATTATACACAAGAAACTAAAATTTAAAATCATACAAGACTAACAAAGGTCAGAGGCTCCTGATTTGGGACAGGCGCAAAATTGCGGTGAGATCTCAACCATCCCCTTTATCTCTAGCCAATGTAGAAAGTAAATGCATAACAATACGCACATTAAAATTCAGTTAAAGAGAAGTCCGAGTCCGATGTCAGAAGATGTAACGAATTTTTTTTTAATAAAATGACAATACATAAATAATTACAGACTACTAGCAGTTAACTGAAATGCCAGCTCCATCCCTCAATTAAACTGATTGAAAGATTATGTCTTCATCATATAAATATCAGGCACAATCCCTCCCGTTAGGGGTTTCGTATCATACTATCATGAATTATATTAGAAGAACAAAACCCGTGTCATGCCAACAACTGTTTTGAATAAATGTGCAAAACGCTTATAAGTGAATCAATATTAAAGCCAAAATATTGTAACGTTCCGGGGTTCTCTTGTCAGGATGAAACACCCGTATTTACCTTTGTGGGCCTCCGGTGAAGGAATAAATAATATAAATCATAATGGAAGTTCATAAATTGTATTATTATTATCAATATAAATTCAGCATAAGTAAATCATGATCACAACAGATACAGTGGTTCATAAAACACATGAATAGAGTTATAAACAAAGATACATTTTATTCTTAACTGCAATACAATCTAGTCGGTGCTAGAAATTTAGTCGGTGCAGAATCTAGTCGGTGCTAGAAATTTAGTTGGTGCACACCGAGCAAATAATTTTAGGTACTGCTTGGTGCAGGTTATATATTGTTAACCTCATAATTTTATAAGGATCATAAAATATTATTATTTAAATAACTAGAAGCTTTTTATATTAAGATAAATACTTTTCACCAAGTAATTCCACTTGGTGCAGCACCGAGCAAATCTGCCTGGTGCTAGCCAAAAATTATGTCAACACCGAGTACGCTACTTGGTGCACTACGGCAGACGCAGGTTTTAATAAATTTTCCGAACAGTGAATTAACTTCTCTTTACAAATAAAAATAAACAATTACCAATCTCGGGTTGAATCTTAAGTGATTTTGTGTCATTTTACTGCATGAGATAAAATATAAAAGTTGCTTGGTGCAATATAATTTTGATTGCAAGTAAAAGTGCTGCGATCGTTCTGCATTGAGGTGAAAAATCCTACTCGGTGCACACCGACCTTGTTATTTATACTTTGGCCCCGCCCACAAATCTGACGTAGTACACAAGAAAAACAAAACATGAAGAATGGCGCCGATAAGTGAAAGTAACGATAAACTGAGACAATATTTGGCAAATGCACTGTCAAATGAAGATGACACATCGATTAAATAGAATCATTAGATAGGTTTAAGTACAGGTAAACCACTCCTCTCATAAAAATAGCATACAAAGCGTACTCGGGAACATCTGCATGTCGAAGTGTGGAACGGGGGTCACAAATTACACATAAAGAAAAATATACATTTAAGTTTTATCAAATAATGCAAAGGGCCAGAGCGTAACAATATGCAATCTTTTATGACCTGACAACAGTATCGTAACAATATCCCTTCTAAATAAGTCTGTTTAAAGGTTTTGTAAGTTTTTGAGGTGAATACTGATATTGTTGTGCTTTGTTAAGCAAAACTCTCATTCCTTTCACGGATTTAGCTATACTTTTTGGAACTTTTGGATTATATAAATTTTGAATTTTTACATATTTTGGCCACGGCATCACTGAAGAGAAATGTATTGTCGAAATGCGCATTTGGTGCAGAAAATTGGTACCGTTAATTTTATTATTACCATAAGAGATTGGATGTGAAATACCTGAACGTAAAAGATGTCTGCATGTTGAGTTATATTTACGATTTTTTTTTAGTTTGATAAAGGTTTACACTGGTCACTCAATATGTAGGCGTGCATTAATATAATAGGATTATCTAAAAATGTAGCATCCTCAGTGTTTACATGCTTTGAATGGTTAATAGGAAGATGTGGTGTGAGTGCCAATGAGACAACTCTCCATCCAAATAACAAAGTAAAACATTAAAGGTCAATGTACGACCTTCAACACGTAGCCTTGGGTCACACCGAACAACAAGCTATAAAGGGCCCCAAAATAACTACTGTAAAACCGTTCAAACGGGATTTTCAGCGTTTGTTATTACCAAACGCTTCTTCTATTAGTCTGATGTTAAAAACATTCAATTAATATTTAGTATTAAAGGAAATAATTCCTCATTATATAGAGCATAGGAATCATGAATACATTAAAACATAGCAGTCTTTTAAATTATAAATATGAATTATAATTTAACGATGGTGATATTTCGACCTGAACATATATATTAACTCATAATTTACCAATTCTTCTTATATTCAGGGATAAAGACTGCCAATGGATAATACACACTACATTAGGAAGAGTTATATTAAACCTTTTGTTCATGGACATTGAATCCTGTCAGTATGATTACCTTAAAGTTACAGATGGTTAGCTATTTAATTTTACTTTCTTACGTTTATCATCACAACTATCGTCACTGTCATCGTCATTATCATCATTTCCATCACCGTCACCTTCTTCGTCATCATCGTCTTTATCACCATTACCGTCATCGTCAATTTCATTAACACCATTTCCATTACCGTCACCGTCACCATCATCATCGTCTTCATCACCATTACCGTCAATATCATTATCACCATTTCCATTACCGTCATCGTCATCTTCATCATCGTCTTCAACACCATTAACGTCATGGTCAATGTCATTATCAACATTTCTATCAATGTCACCGTATGCGTCATCGTCAATATCGTCATTATCACAATTACCGTCATTATCACCATTTCATTTACCGTCACCGTCATCATCATCAAAATATGTTTCATCAATGTGTGTTTTTCTGAATTCTTAGAGTTTAATCGACAAGTCTAAACAGCATTATTTCTAATTACTGTCAGAGAAGTGTCAGTTGCTTTTCAATAGTTTTGAAAGTGTTATGGTTCATTTGACTGCGGTTTTATAAGTGACGTATGATTTCAGCATACAATATTAATCTAATGTAGATAAGAAATGAGTCCATAAAAACTGACAAAATCAAACGCACAACTGTATAAACCAACGGCAATAGAAATGCACTGTTATATTTTTGACTCAGTTAATATAAATAAAGGCAACAGTAGTATACCGCTGTTCGAAACTCATAAATTGATTGAGAAAAAAATCCAGGTTACAAACTTAAACTGAGGGAAACACATCAAATATTAGAGGAAAACAACGACACAACAGAAACACAACGTTAAAATGTAACACACACAGAAACGAACTATAATATAACAATGTCCATTTTCATGACTTGGTACAGGACATTTAAAGAAAAACAATAGTGAGTTGAACCTGGTTTTGTGGCGTGCCAAACATCCCGCTTCTATGGCAATCTTAAATATAACATTAACATGACAACATTACTTGACAGGACTAGAATACAAATAAATTTCAGAACATATAGGACAGAAAAACACACGAATAAAACCTAACAAAAGGTACCAGGTTTAAAATTTAATACGCCAGACGTGCGTTTCGTCCACATAAGACTAATCAGTGACGCTCAGATGGAAAAAAATTCGAAAGCCAAACCAAGCACAAAGTTGATGAGGCGGCGAGGACCAAAAGTTACAAAACATTGTGCCAAATACGGTTAGGGTTTCTTCCAGGGATAAGAACATCCTTATTATTTAGAATAATCCATACTTTTGCAAACAGGAAATTTTATAAATTGACTTTTTAATAGATGTACATGATTAAACCGAAGTGGTGACTAACTACAGAATGAAAACGGATACATTAGATAAAACAATATAAACCAGCTCATAAAAATACACAACTAAAATATAATGAAGGGGTGATTAATAACCTTAACCATAACACACGAATATAACCAAAAAAAAAATAAGATTCACAACTACAAATGTTAAGAAAGTTGACAGAATCCGATGAGAATAACAAATATAACATTAAAACAAGAAGGTTTGGTACCATTAAAATGTTAAATCCCGCTGCAAATGTTTGTACCTGTTCACAATCAGAAATCTAATGTATAGAGGTTGTCGTTTGGTTTTGTAATTTAAACGTGTTTCTCGTTTCTCGTTTTTTATTTAAATTGGACCGTTAGTTAGTTTGGACACAGCATATGAATCAACCAATTCATGATGGTGTCCGTAAAATGTACGGAGTATCATTTTTAATCTGTCCTCCTGATAACTTTGTTGGAGTAGTTTCTGCGTAAGGGTCACATATAAATGCATTTATCTTGTGGGGTTTCACCTAGTTTTATAGTTAGCTTAATATCCAACTTGCATGACAAGTGTTTAAAGTCTGTTATATTGACAAAATTAGATGAACAACAACTATTTTTTTTTTAAATTTCAGCGTTTATAATTTGTTCTTCTTTTCAGTATTTCGAGAACGATTTTACTACTTCTAAGTTACCGTTACAAAATTTTACGCGTTGCTTATAGTATATATATCCATATTCTAATTCCTCGAGTCATTTGTATTTATACTGTCAGATTAAAGCCAATTTCCTGATATTTGATGCATTGTTTTACTCCTTCTTAGAGGGATATAGTCTAAATTTCTGTAAGGAAAGATATTGGTCGGAGATAACATATGTCTCGAATGGGACGTCCATAACAGTCGATTTCCATAGCGACGAGGAGTCACAACGACAAGGATTTATGTTATCGTACCAACAGACAAGTAAGTATAATAGCGTTTAAAAAAAATTGTATGAATTGCTTAAAATTTCAAAATTTAAACAACTTCGCGTATGTGCTGTAATATACAAACACACATATCTTTTTTTAAACTATGAATACACAATGCTGGTTTTAAATAGATTTTAACAAGAAGAGAATAGACAGCGTAAGCCGAAAACAAAAAAAAAGCTAAGTGACGGCACTTGTATTTATGTTCTTAATTTCAAAGTCACATTGAGGCCTTAATAACTGAGCAATGATTTTCACCTCACTGCAAGTTTTAGACGGCTTATAGCGCGAGTATTAGTTGAATTATTTGCTAGCTGACAATCTCGCCACAACTTTGAATTAAAGAATAAAACCATTGAATAATATCAATAAAATAAATTTGACAAAAATATAATGTATATCACTGTGTAATAGAACAGTTACATGCTTTGTTTTGTTGTTAGATTGTCTATGCAAATATTATAATGTAATTATGTATATGATAAAGGTAACAGTAATATACTGCTGTTCGAAAGTCAAAAATCGATTGAGAGAAAACAAATTTAGGTTACAAACTAAAAAACACAGCAAATATAACAGTTAAACAACAACACAATAGAAACACTTAAGTGCAACAAAATATACTACAATGAAACACACACACAGAAACAAACTATAAGATAAATATTGCCATTTTCCTGACTTACGTACAGGACATTTTAAGAAAAAAATGGTCGGTTGAAACTGGTTTTGTGGCTCGCCAAACCCTTCCATTTTTATGGCAATGTTAAATATCACACCACTAAAATGACAACATTGCTTGACAGGACTTCAATACAAATAAATTAAAAAGCATTCAGGACAGAGAAATAACGACATGTTAATAGTTAAAGGTAACAGGCTTAAAATCTAACAATATTTTACTTAATACGTTAATTCATTATCAAAATCAAATTTGTCTTCTTTCTTTTAAATCAAATTACTGTATTATCAACTCATTTTGAATGTATCAGTTGAGACATTTATTGCATGCACAATCTGAACAAAAACATGAGAATTAATAATTCCATGGAAGGTTTTGTGAAAAAAGATGGCAAATGTTAAGATTGTAGACCAGGCAAATATGTGCTTCAAAATACGTTCATAACTCGGCATAAATCACTGAGACTTTAAAACAGCTTTCAGTTGTGAAGACAAAAACAAAAATATAGAACCTAAAAGCAAAATCACTCCATAATATAAAAAAGGAAAGCAAAATGGGACTTGACAAATTGGTTTTTTATCTTTTCTCAAAATTAGCTGCGAAAATAAAACCAGCTACATACGATCATGACAACACCTAAGCAACTTTAAAAACAACGTATTTGATTTCAGCATAAGATATTATTTTAGGAAGAAAAAAATAAGTTCAGATATTTCACATTCAATGATTTTTCATGGTGGGTATGGTTGTCCTGCGAGAGAACGTTCTGTGCTAGTGATTCGGTCCTGACG
This sequence comes from Mytilus trossulus, assembly GCF_036588685.1. Classification (NCBI taxonomy): domain Eukaryota; kingdom Metazoa; phylum Mollusca; class Bivalvia; order Mytilida; family Mytilidae; genus Mytilus; species Mytilus trossulus. The sequence goes on along the minus strand of NC_086374.1, from coordinate 16,476,419 downwards.
GGTGCTGGTGATCATTGAAAAAATGTAAACAAAGACAAAAATGATGATTTTTGACATTTTCTCTCATAAGAAATGAGAGGAAACAGTTGAGATTTTTCAATTTTGTTTCTTATGGGTTTATAAGCAAACCATTAAAAAACTGACACTCTAAACTGTTTCAGTAAGCGTAGCACAAAAGGGCTCATTTTCAGAAAAATCTAGAACTGGAAAAATAAAACAAAAATGCTCATGAAGTCCGCTTTCTATACTCAAATCCAAAAGACAAAATTATTTTGTGAAAAACCCGTGCAATTAAAGAAAATTTTGCATTTTCTCAGTTGATTTATGTCCTGATACTGTGCTGGTGGGTCCTGTCATTGGGTCCTGATACGGTGCTGGTGATTTTGGGTAAAAGTTTGTCATATTTGAAACAAATGTTACACAATCAATAAAATTTGACTGATTACTGTATTCAATCGGATCTGTGACTCCTATTTTTACTTTAGTGCATCCATTTGGCTGTTTTATAAGCGTTTTCAAATTATAGTAACTCATATTACATAAATACATAAATGAGCAACATCTTCCGTCCAATATCAGATGAAAATATATCTAATTAGAATAGTTTTATTCAAGATATTAAATGCCCTTCAATTGATAATTCTTTACATAATATGTTAACTTAAACAGTTTTAGAAGTTGCTTAAAGTAAAGCGACATTTGTAAGAGGGGGTCTTATATTGACATTAATGTTTGACTGGTTTATTCAGTTAAATATGCGTTCCACACACCGCTCGGAACTCCATAAAACCAACCCCTCCTCCTTTCCTCATTCATTGGTACAGTAAAGAAACAACACAACAATTTATCACATAAAACAATAACATTAAGAGACAAATTATTGAACAACGCATACTCGCAGCTACTGTGAAAGCTAGTTCAAAGCCGCGTATTCAACTAACACATTCTACTTCAAAGGCGTGTTTGAGTTGATGTTTTGTCCTGAAAACAGTTAAGGATTATTGATCTTGAATAATTGACACTTTTGACTAAAATATAAAGGCACAGAACCAGGACCGTTTTTCTTATCACCAGCACAGTGTCAGGCCAATTTCATTTAACGAACTTGCACGACTTTTGCAATAAAATATTGTTGTAATATACTTTGCATGATACTTATGACGTATCAATAAGCAACAAAACAGTCGTTTTATTGTCGTTCTGATACAAAGTAAAAAAAACACCAGCACAGAATCAGGAACCACCAGCACCCGTCAGGACCAAATAACCAGCACAGAACGTTCTCTCGCAGGACAACCATACCCACCGTGATTTTTGGTAAAATTCTTTAAAAAGCACAAACTGTTGGCATCCATCTCAAAAGATAAACCTAACCTTTAAGCAGACTTATTCGGAAGGGATGTAATTTACGATATTGTTGTCAGGTTATTAATTATTGCATATTCTGATATTAATATTGATGAAAAAATGATAAAAAAATGTTGTTGGCTTGAGTCCTTTGTCAATTAATGTATCATTGTAATTTTGCTTAGTTGCTTTTGATACCTATTTTGATATCGGACTCGGACTCCTTTTCAACTAAATGTTACTGTGCGTATTGCTATGTGATTCTTTATTATACATTGGATAGAGTTCATTTATGTGGTTTGGAGTTTAGTGCTACGTTCATTTTCACTGAACTAGTACACAATTTTATTAAGGGGCCAGCTGAGGACCACTCCAAGTGAGGGATTCTCTCGCGGCGTTGAAGACCTATTGGTGGCCTTTGGCTGCTTTATGGTTGGTTAGTTGTCTCTTTGACATATTCCCCATTTCCATTATCAATATTGTTATTTTAAATAATAAGTATAAATCTAACTGTAAAGACATTAATATGTGTACAACTGTCAGGATTTATTTTCTTTTTCAGATTTGCCATGCTCATACTGCACAGCAAATATTACAAAACCATTTTATATTTTAACATTCATCTTGGCATTTTGTCTCTGCTGAAAATATAGCAAATATGATCATACCTTCAATTAAAAAGTATATTTGAGTATCATATATAATGCATTTTCTGTCATTGCCAGAATTAATGTATGGTGCGAAAGGATTTTAGTATAGAATCAAAAGAAAAACACCTGTTGAGTTGAGAGTCTAGATATTTGTTTTCCATTGATGTTGTTTCCACCATCTTAAAATTGAATCTAGTCACTTTCCAAACAAACAGATCAGATGTTCAATAACAGCATTACTTTGAAACATCAGTTGGGAATAGTTTTAATCGACCTAAGAAGTAGACGTTTTACTAACCTATCAACAATAGGGTTCGTCGGGAGAACAATGCAATCCCTATATTGCATCATTAGAACTTTTTAATCAAACTTGATTCTCTGATCTAGGAAAATACCATTATTTGCACACGTCACAAAACATAGTTGCTCAAAATACCCTTCAATTTAGTAAACAATTAAAAAATATACTGCCGAAATAAATTGTAAGAGAATTTGTTTGAAATGTTTTTTCCAGATGTAAACATCTTTTCACACTATGGGTAACAGAAAAATCTAAATGTTGGTACTTACATTTACACAATGCTTCATATAACAGAAATAAAACGTTACTTTCTTGGCAAATAACTATATGAAATTATACAATCAAATTAAAGACATATGTTACTGCAGCAAAATCAGAAACAGTAGTTTGATAAACGGTCATACCTATTACAAAAGGGATATCTTTGTTAGTATTTTAATAATTTAATTCATTAGCAGTTTGTAATTTTAGATGGGTGGATGAAGAAAGAATAACAAAAAATAAGTGTTTTTAATATTAATGATGATGCACTGACACTTGTCTGAGAAATTTTTTCTCTATATACCTTAATGTAACACAAGGTATTTAAACTGCATTATCGAAAAATGTCAGACGGTGACGAAATTCCGTTATATGCCGCTTTCTAGGCTATCAACCTCCCTAAAACTTGTAATATCGTAAATCTAAATTGATTTATCTTTACAATGGTGTATAATACGCCTACATTTGTTGTTGGAGTCAACCGTAGCAATCTTACCCAAGTATGTCAATCGTAATAATGTTTCCAACCGCTGAAAATTTGGCAATAAACGTCTCGCAGTAAATGATTGATTATTAAAAAACTGGTTAAGAAAAAAACTGTTAATTCTTTGTCTGAATAGAACTTATCAACCAGCAAACCTAACAAATCTTCTTTGTGGTATGTCTAATAAGTCACGAGTTTCCCTTTTTAAATTCAAATTTTCCCATGACGTCAATGTCATTCAGGCTCTCTCTTGACTTTACGTATGAAAATGAAAAGATCAGATAACTCCGAGAATCATTTAGACATTCCTATAAAATTGACCAATCGGAAACCGAGATATATATGTAGATGTGACGCGTTTTTTGCCAAATCATCAGCGGTTGGCAAAATTATTACGATTGACACACTTGGGTAGGATTGCTACGGATGATTCCGACAACGAATGTAGGCATATAAAGATAAATCATTTTAGATTTACGATATAACAAGTTTTAGTGGGGTTGACAGCCTAGAAACCGGAATACAACGGAATTTCGTCATCGCCTGATATTTTTCGAAAATGAAAGTTAAGTACCTTGTGGTGTATTAGGGAATATAGGGGACAACAAGTGCCTGTGACATGTTGATATGAATTGGCCAGCTAGGGAAATTTGACATTAAGTGATATTTAATAAAGGCTTCGGTAGTTAACCACTGTTCAATAGTCCTAATTTGATTAAGCAAAAGAAAATTCGTCAAAAGGAAATTCGTCAAACAATTTAATTTGAGGGAAACATATAAATCATAATAGTAAAAAACGGAACAACAGGAAAAATGACCTACAAAAAAATCCAACCCTAAAACACATAGATTGTAGATAACAACTGTCATATTCCTGACTTGGTATGGGACATTTTAAGAAAAACTGTGGGGTTTAACTAGCCAAACCTCCCGTTTTAAACGAAACGTAATCCTTCTATATCAAACAAGCTTTAAAGAGTAACTCGGTTGAAAATAAACAAATATCAATATCATATCAAACACAATATAATTATGAAGAACTGAAATAGTTTAAACAATTAATCAAGTTGGTAGGGCAAGTCGACGAACCAATTATAATAAGAGGATATGTGGAGGTAGAGTCATCAATTTGGCACTACAACAAAACACGTAAAATGTAAAATACTCCAGTAATTGCTGCAATGATTCCATTACATGCAAACTATGATATGTCGATGAGAAACTGACAACGTCGTTGCGAAAAACAGAGACAAAAACAAACACAAGCCTAGAAGTAAAGCACTACATAGAAAGATACATACTGATCAATGACATACAGAAATGATTGATAGATTGATTGGTGATAACAGAAATGGACAAGATGTCTTGACGAATTGTTTTAACTTATGAAGTTACTCTCATTAGCCATTGTGTTTTGCTAAGCGAATACGACACATAATCGTTGTTAAATATTGGAATCTGAGAACGGATTGTAATTATGATTCGTGTATTGTTGTTTTCTAGAAAAAAAAATTCTAGGTTTTTGTCATGACACTGTCAGTTTGTTATCGAGTCATGAGTTTCACTTTCCCTGTGAGATCCAACCAAATACTCTCTTTGCGTACATTTTTTAGTTGTTAATACATCTATAGTAAATAATAGGAATACAAGAATTATTCAATATTGCATACTTCAACAAACCACACATACCACAAAATATGGTTGAACAATGACACACAATGTAATCCCTAGTGTTAACAGTGTATAACTTGCCATTTTTTTTTATACCTTTACCCAATTCATTTCTTGATATTTCATGCATGAAATATTAAGTAAGGGGATGAACCTACATGTTAAAGAAATTTGGGTGCTGAATCTTTATGTTAAGTAGTGATTTTGTCTAGTTGACAAAAGTCAGAAATGATCATGCCTGAAACTGTCAAACTGAATTTTTAACCCCATTAACATAAAATTGTTCATATTTTGAGTTAACTATGGTAGACTGTTCAATATTTTTGATATTATATGCCCCAATAGTAAAACACTACACTGAAAAACTCTTTTTGAGATAGATCAGGTGCGATTGTTTTTATTCAAATGTATTGTCAAAAAGAAATACAGTGAGAAATAAAAGTGTTTTCGGGCCTCATGGTCCACACAGCTTTAACTAGTACAAAAAAAAAATATGGTTAAGTTAAACCAGTTTAAGGCGAACCCCAACTTTGCTTAGTTATACACTATGTTGTAAACACTATAACAACCTGCAATGTCCTGCCACTGATCGATCAGATCTCATAAAGCAGCTGACATTTGTTTTCTCGATAAACATGCGTACGTTGTTGTTGTCAGATTCTTTAAAAATGTTCGATTGGAACTTGGACACAATGATAGCCACTGAGACAAATATCCAAAAAAATATCAAAGAACAACGGTGTAATCAACTACAGGTTACCCACAAAGGCTTTAACAATGAGCAAATACCATACTATATAGAAAGATAAAAAAAAGGTAGTTAAACAAATGTAAAAAGAAAAGAAAGGTCATAAAGGTCATAAAGTTTATCATATTAACATTTTAGACATTTTCATTTTACATGCATCTGTTCTATCTTTTCCTTGAGATAAATTACAACTGATTATTATCTCGACCAACATGCAAATTGTATTTTTTTTTATACCTTTAAATGTTAATCAATAAAATCTACAGACATATACTGACCGTTATTGATTTAAAATATGTCACTCGAATACTTTTAACAACAGCGGTAGTGTCTGACTTATATAAGTTCCTCCATTCTTTAACGACGTTGTGGTTTTTTTTTAAAGAAAATATTGAAGAACAAAATATTCATGTAAGTAAAATGTTGTTTCACAATTGACGTCTATCTGTAAAATTGTGTACTTAAATATATGAATGTTTTTAACTCTACATGTATTTTATATATTTTTCTCAAACACTAAATGACTTATGATTTGTGAAAAATAAGATTTTGAAATCCAGACTTTACTTGTAGTTTAATTAACTGTTTTTTTTTATATTCTTATTGGATTAAATTTCAAGACAAAGCACTAAATATGATACCCCATTCAATTCTTCGCTACTTTGAAAAATAAAAGTCATCGGTATAGCATGCATGCTTAATGATTTTATTAATTATAACTTACAAGTTGTATAGCGTTAAAAAACTTAATTAATAATCAACGTCAAAAATGTCAGTCTTATGGACGCCATCGGGCGCGGGAGTTTCTCGCTGCATTAAAGACCTATTGGTTACCTTCTGCTGTTGTCTGTTCTATGGTCGGGTTGGTGTCTCTTTGACACATTCTCCATTTCCATTCTCAATTTCAAATCCTTGGTAATATTTTCAACGTTGAAACATATAATGCTGTCTAGAATAAATACTTCAATGATTTATAGAGGACAAAATAATGTCTTTAAAATTGTTATATGTGAGATACAATTCTTTTCAAAATGCATTTCTCACAATCATCGAAAAATTTTAGAAAGGAAAATTAGTAGAAATGTGCCCGTCTAGTTTGCAGAACATGTTGTTCGCTATATGTTTATCTTAAACAAAGAGTTCGGTAAAACATTAAAAAATAAAGGAAAGGTAGACGAGGGGAAGGATTATAAATCTCACGAACATAAATCCTATATATGTAAAGCAAAATTATATCCGGGTGAAATTTGTTCCGGAGGAAAAAATGTCACAGTAGTTGTTGTTATTTTTTTATCCGGAGGAAAATATTTCCCTGGGGTATTTTTTCCTTTGCCGTGAAATTCTATCTGGGTAGTTAACTTATTGAATAGTTATTAGAAAAAACGTATCCTTTACAAATACTATAAAATAATAAAAATGTATTTGAATTAAACCTATTTTGTAAAAAAAAAACATATTTTAATGGGAATTATTTCACAAATTATCATTGAAAAAATTTCCTAAAAAAATTTCAGTAAATATCATTCTTTTAAAAGAAAATTATCATTAAACATAGGAAAGAAAACCATAAATAATTTCAAAGATCATAATTGTGAAATAATATCATGATTAAATAAGGTAAGTGAAATACATGTAAAAGTGAGTTGTTTTCAGATCTCAATACAAATATAGATTAAAACGTAAAGGTAGAAATATAGTTGCATTACTACTATTTAATAACAGTAATGGAAAAATTTGATTATGATAATATTTCTAACTATATAAATAGTCTGGGGACAAATATGTTGTTGTTGATTATATGGAAATCAGATAAATTATAGCATAACAATATATTGGAACAAAAGCAGTTATAACAGCTGGATAGTATTTACCTGTGAAATAATATCTGTCTTATTAAATATTTATGTTGTAAGTCATCTTGTTATATAAATGAATATATAAAAAATAAGATTCAAGGAAAAATTTCACTATGAAATAGATTCAGGAATATATTATATTAATATCTTTAAGATATAAATTGCTCATATATAATTACCTCCCTTTGATAAATTATGCAAATTTGTTCTACCTTTGTGAAACATTTTACAATTAAAGTCAGGTATATATTGATTGCGAGTAACTTCCATACTAGTTAATGGGAGTATATTTCACAAGGTTCTGTGAAATATGATACGGCAAATATATACCGGTACATACTATCCGCATAACACAGATAGATTTTCACTCTTCTGGAAAAATTCTACCTGTGAAATACCATGCCTGGAAATAAATTACCGTGACAAATTATCCTCAGGATAAAATATCACAGAGGAAGAAATAAACCGTTACATATGCATAACATTTCAGACTAATTAAAAAAAAACAAAAGTAAATCACGAAAATACTGAACTCCGAGGAAAATTCAAAAAGGAAAGTCCCTTATCAAATGGCAAAATCAAATGCCTTAAACACGAATGGATAACAACTGTCATAGTCCTGACTTGGTACAAGCATTTTCTAATGTAGATTAAGGTGGATAAAATCTGGTTTAGGCAAGTATATAGTCAAATTTGCAAGGCAACTATTTTGTCAATAAATTGTGTCTTTATTGGTAAAAGAGAGGAAAAATATACCAAAGGCAAAGGGATTTTCACTCTCAGAAGCCGAAAATAACAGACAACGCCATGGCTAAAAACAAAAAAAGACCACTCACAGATAAACAGCAGAACATAAAACATAGCAGAATAGAAAACGACAGACTGACCAACACGTACCCCACTATAACTTTGGTCTATAAAAGATACACCGGAAGGGTAAGCAGATCCCGCTAATAGTTTTTGTTTTTGATTGTACATTTGCTAACGCAAGCAAATGCTTGAAATTCAAGAATTTCTAGTATGACTGATTGTTCAAAATATATTTAATTTAACTCAAATACACCTTCATATGCATGTCCCATGTCATAAATCTCACTTATATTGTTAGTTTGCTATCTCATTGACGTCACTCCAACATCTACTGTGTTTGAATTTAAAATTAACTTGGCGTCCGTCGTCGTTAACTTTTACAAAATCTTCTCCTCTGAAACTATTGCACCTAATTTTACCAAAATTGGCTACAATCATCATTAGGGTATTCAGTTTAAAAAGGTGTCCGGTGACGCGGCCAAGCAACCCAGATGGCCGCCATGGCTAAAAATAGATTATAGGTGTAAAATGTAGATTTTGGCTGATATCTCTGAAACCAAAGCATTTGTAGCAAATCTGACGGGGTAAAATTGTTTATCAGGTCAAGATCTATTTGTTCTGTCATTTTCAGACCTATCAAGCAACTCAAATGAATCGGACAACCCATTTTTGGGTTGCTGCCCCTGAATTGGTAATTTTAAGGCAATTTCTCCGTTTTTAGTTTATATCTTGAATATTATTATAGATATAAATAAAATGTAAACTCATATAAGACTTACTAAGGAATTGTTAAACGTAATCAAAATCAACACTTATAATTGAATCCTAGCAGTACAGTACGATATCCGATCGGATCGACTCGGTGAATATAGGGTATATGCCGTTCAGACGTCTCACAGCAATTACAAACCAAAAGATATGCATTTCCATCCTGTAAGCGTATTGTACTGCAAAAAACATATTGACAAGTAAAAAACGTAACGTAAAACTTCCTGCGATATATGCTCCCTTTCAAATGCGAAATTTGGTAATCAGAAATCATCACTTTCTATGCTAAAAAAAGCAGTTTTGATAGTGAAAAATACCTTTCCCTAGACGTTTTACCATCAAATGCGATTTTTTAATGTGTCTGAAATACATTTCAGAGAATGATTTATTATAACATATTTCATTGCATTTATTGAAAATGCACTAAAAATACGGCCATTTAGTATTTTTTAAAAGAGGACGATAACATTCCACGATAGTCCGTCGGAAGGGGACGATAAATGGCTGATCCGTGTTAAGAGAGAGCCACGTTTTGCTAATGCCGCTACAAGGCAGCACTCGCACCCTCAAAGTGGAAAGGGATTAATACAAGTTGCAAAACTTGTTTCCCAATCCACTCTATATAAATATGTTTAAACTAACATTCCACGTAATTCAAAATAATAAATCATGACAGACGTGATTAATAATGGAAACCAAATGTCCTATTGGCAAATGTAAATAAGATTAGGTTTAAAGAAGTATTTAAATTTAAACTTCTGAACGGTTCAATAAAAGATAAGTATCACTTTATGTAAATACTTAGTGTCAGTATTTATTTTCCCGTGACTTGAGACAAATGAGTTTAAACAACACCATATAATTATAACATAAATTACATTTACATTTCCTAATTGAAGAAGTATTTCGTTTCTTCTTGATTGTAAATATTGAAGGTTACGGCACTAAATATAGTATCAAATAGCACTTCAGATTAAACAAACAAGACATACATGAAGTACATGCCAAGATCACATGATTGTCTCGATCAAAGCTACGGATGCCATATGGTTCCATCCACTTGCTAAACATTCCTGTCCATATTACATGCTTTCCCTTGAATATGTTGTCCAATATGTTGAATAGGATCTGTGTACTGTCCGAAGCATTTAAAATCAAACTCAGTTTTTGCGGATGAGTCTTCTATGTAGTGGTTTGCATTTCTTTTCGTAGCTTTTAAATTGTTTTGGCATTGCTTTGTCAGTGTGTTTTTTTCAATTATAAATTTTGAATGTCCAGTTGGTATCTTTTGTCTCTTCTATATCAAAAGAGTGGCGAAAGATACCAGAGGGGCATTCAAACTCATAAATAGAAAAACTTACAACGTCTTGGCTAAAAAAACAAATAAAACAAACAGACAAATAATACTACACGAGACACAAGATATAAAACTACAAACTAAATAATACGAATCACATATTAAGTTATATCAAGTTTTGTCTTATATGATGAGAAGTTACAGACACAGTTGGACAAAACAAAGTTACCATACGAATGTATACAATCAAAGTTGTAAACACCGTCTAAAAAATGTGTCTCTGCAAAAACTCTGAATCAGTAACTTGATAACCTGTCCTTCTAATTATGCCAGGAATATCGATTGTAAGCATCTTTAAATTTACTTCATAACAGCTTGTAATTCAGATGGGTGGATGTTGAAAGAATTGCATATAAAGTTTTATACACTTACTCTAATTTATATTCTCGGTTTATCTAATACATATATTGAACTATGTTTTATTGCGGTTATTTGTTATTTCATATGATTTATTTGAGCCGTTATTAGGGAAAAGAAAAGTAATGTTATGTGATGAATTAGAAATAGAAATTTATATAAAAATTTTGCATTAAACAAGTTGAAAGAGTTTTGTATTCGTTGTTTCTTTTAAACCAACCTTTAAAAAATAATAAATTATACTTAAATTATTTTTATTGAAAATATTTAGGTGTTCTCAAACACTTGAATACTCGTATAGCGTATATTTATATTCATTTATTTTGAAGTATTTACATTGAAAGGTAATTGACTATTTTATCAAATAACAACAAATAGAATTGTCCCAAATGTTTTCAAATAAGAAGTCAATTGGTGTGTCAACTACATTCGCGTGATAACATGTTAAATCGTATGTGATGGTAACTGTCACTACTTATTATAGTTTTAAGTAGTTACTAATTGCGCGATTTAAATGCACAGACTTTAATTTTAAGGTGGTGAAATTTTACAGCACTTGTAACTTTGACGTCATATATAAGACTCGTACCTAAAAGCATCAACTGAGATACTTTGAAAAGAATTAGAGTGAAGTAAAATTGCACCGTATATTTAGAAAAAAGATAGAAGTTGTCACAAAAACCAGAAAACAAAATAACTGCAATCAACAAGTAATTCGTTGCGCTTCATTTGTTTAATGTGAGACCAAAGTTGCAATTGAAGTCATCATTTCAAAGGCAATAAATTGATGTTCAGTGATAAAACAAGTATGATTATTTTACTCTTATCAGCTCAATTTATTGTTTGTTTTCGCTAAAGAGTTAAGGGAAGAGACCCAAACAAATATATGGTCCATTTTAAAACCATAAATAAAAATAAATAAAAAGTAGCATATAGTTTAAACAGATCAGCTGTGTCGGCAAGGTTAAAATATTTCGGTTAATTTACCATCCAGACAACGGCTTTTACTGATATCTGAAGTTAGAAGAAAGGAGTAGGTCCAGTAAGGACTGATTTTGGCCTCAAATTTCAGGTTCATCTAACGAAAGATTTTTATCACTTTTCAAACACTAAGATGTCTATTTTATTCGAATCAATTAGTTTATGTGAAAGATTTTAACTGATTTAGTCATTACAAACAATCCTATTCAAGCTCAAATATGAAAGGTGTACCAAATATGCCAAAAACTGTTACTTTTCAGATGGTTTTGGTCAAAAATGAAAGTGGCCGTATTCGTGTTCATCCTCAACTTTTATATATGTTACGTATTATCATAAAATACAACTTACATTTCAATATTAATGATGAACACGAATGCAGCCACTTTCGTTTTACACGAAAACCGTCTAAAATTTAACTGAAATGCTAGAATTGTGAAGATTTTAGTAATTTAGCATGACCTAATGGTGCTAGTTTCCGATATATGTGGACTGTATTGTCCATACAGCCCATAATAATAGCATTCTACTGTCCAATAAATAACTAAATGTTTTCATTTTAAGTATTTTTTAAACTGCTAAATTTTGGGGCAAAAAAGGGGTCTTACTGGACCTACTCCTTTGTTCATTTTCCCTTAGATCTTACTGCCTAATATTTTGCAGATCATGAAGAGGACTTAATACTCGAAAATATTAGGCAATGCCATCATTTAAAAGTACAGCGACGCCGCGTGATCAAGCCTGAATTCCGTCTGGGGTAGTGTATTAATGAAATGCGATACAGGCTCGCTTAATATTCTTTACGATAAAGTCAGTATCAAAAACAAAAATGCTATCATTATAAATATAGATTATTACATTGATACCAGTGGATTATCGGATTTATCCAATCGAGATAGTTCAATTATCAATTTTAAAGTCAGAGCCTCGGCGATGACTTTAAAATTTATTCGTAAACTATCGAGATTGGATAAATCCGATAATCCACGCGTAACTATGTAATAATCTGATTCTCTAATGATTAATAGATAAATTTTCCTTTTTTTTTCTTAACAAAAATCCCCTTCGAGTGCCTTTTACTTTCCTAGAAGTTGTCAATTTCATTTTAAAACACCTGTTAGAATATTTTGACTCATTCAGAGAGCTGTGAAAGGTTATGACCCTTAAACTCAGCCAATTATCTATTGAGATCATGGTAATCGTAAATCTTATGTAAAGTCGATTTCAATCAGTCGGTATCGCTCGTGGTTTATTTTTAAGACGAAGATTGTGATATTCTTTCGTATACATAGTTATCTCAAATAACACGTTGGTTAATAATTAATCATGCGCTTATGTAACGTTTTCTTTGATATCATTTTAATGGATTTGAGATTATTTGTACTGTATCAAGACATAAGGTAATATGTACATGATAAAACCTTTTTTTTTTTTATTAGGAACTCCTTTTTTGCGGAAAACTCTATTGTTCGGAAAAATTAAATAAAACTACATAGAAATTTGTCCTCAATATTAAATTAATATGTATTTCTTCATTGCTAAAATTTCTCAGTATACAAATAGATATTTAGAACAAATACATGTGTACACATGTGTTTTTTTTTATTTTCCTACTGCACATTATTGAAAACACACTATCACAAACTAGTCAAAACATTCACTTCATTTTATCATCGGTACATCATTCGTAAATATAACTCAACATAAGATAGGATAACAAAAAATAAGAGATAAGAAAATTATTTTGATTCGGCATAAGTACAAATAAGCAACACAAGCTCTAAGGAGCTTTGACCGAATATAAAAACATATAAATAACATAATAACAGTGTTTTTATTGACATATAAAACAACATGTAGACATCTTATACAATATGCTTCCCTTTTATTTTTTCTTCAATTATTCAAGTATATCGGTGTGTTATTTAAAACAAATGTCATTCATGATGGTTTACATCTCAATCCAGTAATGTTCTGCGTCTAACTTAGATTTTCCATACTGATGTTTTATCTGAGTTTCATAAATGTCTGTTTTTCAAGTACCAGAAAGCTTTCTGAGATTTGTCGGGAATTGTCTATAATATAGTTAACTTCCAAAATACTTTTAAGTATTAGGAATTTGTTTTTTTTATATATACTTATTTGCATTTACTTTCTGTCGTGTTAGAATTTGTCCTTATAATTAAGAAAAATAATTATTTTCTGATCCAAGAAAACTTCAATCAAAGCCGGTAATAATGTTATGTTATTTCATATGATGATTTTATCTTTTATGTTTTGATAAAATCACAGTGTTTCAAGTGAAAAACTTGTGCAGGTTAATATCAACAAATCGCATGTAAAAAAAAATCTCAGGAAAAGTTAGTATTTCAAGTTATTACCATATTAATTGACAACTTTCTTTGGTGGAGGTGTGCAATTGCAAATTACTTGATAAATAGTTAGAAAATAAAATGGGCGTGAGACACGTGTAGGTGAATAGATAACTTAATAAATAGCGGTATTATATTGAAAGGTCTAAATGAAATAACTCTAATAACCAGGATAATCCATATTTTTACAAGGTTAGTTGTTATGCGTTCTTTGATAATGTTAATGTGAAGTGGTTCTTTATTTTAAAAACATCCAAAAATTACGAAAGAAATATACTTGAATATCTCTTTATGTAAATATATTTTCTTCTGTTTTTGTTCATTGTAATTTATTTTTAGATTTAGCAACGAATATATAATCAATTGCATTGCCTTTATATTATTCTGATTATATACAGTTTTTGTAAAAGGTCTTGATAAGACCGTCACTGATGAGTCTAATGCCGGCGTCACACATTGGCGTATAGACCGGCGTGCACCAAACGTACCAAAAAGAATTGGCAAAGTCGGTACACGTTAGTTGTAAGCAAGGGGAAAATTAGCAACCGTTAAACGCGAGTTGCATAAGTTTGAAGTACTTAGTACGTCGAAATTCCAAGGTATTCGCTTGGTGAACGCTTCAACTCGGGGAAATTTTTATGCAGCAAAAATCTTTCAAACAGCTCAAGCGTGTGTCTAGCGTATACCTGTACGCAACACGCACGTTATACATACGCTACAACTAACAAGCGCGTTTAACCCGCTACAGATAAGTTTGAGATACGTTTCGGGCACATTGTATACGCTTCAAGTTCGTTCGACTAATATGGACGAAAAGCGTGTCTGTATGGAAAATTAAATTATGTAAGCCTGGTACCTTTGATAACTATTTATTCATTTACCGATACAACTCAGATATGTCTTGGAATGGTCCTGTATGTTATGACTTTTATACAATTTGAAGTAAAATTGGGAAAGATACAAATGGGTTTTGAGATGGTCTTGGTCGTAAACTTCAGATGTTCCATGTCAAAATATGAAAATAAAGTATGGCATCTGTGTAAATGTAAACACTGATACAGTCCAAAATAATTTGACGATACTTATAATATACGTCAATGATCAGATTATATACCAACGGACCTTGGTAGACGGTGTAACTGTTATAGAAAGAGTAGACGTTGTGTGTATCTCTGAACAGATATACTTTCTCGTGTTTTCATTTAGCATTGTCCGTTGTTTAACTACAGATTAACTAACAGTGTTGTTTAACGTGTATACAGGGTCAAAATTACCCGATACGAGAGGCATTTCATGTACTGTCCCCCTCCCAATGGACATTAGAGGCGCATTTTAGATCCGGTTTTGCAAAACGGAAGCCCCACTGTAGCAATAACTCAAATAGTTCATCAGCCTCTATCGGTCAGAGTCCTCTCGAGGTTAATGTAGCGATCGAGTGAAAGTCTGAATAAAACACCTAGAGATGTCGGACGGGAGAAGTACAGAATTGACCATATGTGTAAACCTCAAACAACCCTTAGGGTTCATTACAAATACAATCCTAATGTTTTACGTGAATATCTGAAGAATGTTTTGTTGACATTTACTAATGATTATCTGTTAAAGCAAACATATATTAGCATTTTCTTTTTAACAGATTAGATTTCTTCATCTAAAGAAGTCTATTTAATGCTTGTGCCGTTTAAAAACAAGTAGGAATCCGTTTTCAGAAAGGAGAACTAATGATTTAGATTCTATAACTAGACAATTTAATATTAAGCTTTATATATGTATTTAACTGCACTTCGAGTTTATGCTCAAATATATGAATTTTAAGATTTCTAAAGATTTTTGATATACACGAAAACAGTATCACAAAGGTTGTAAAAGCTATTAAATAAATGAAGCACATGATCATTCTATTTTTTGTGCAATTAAGTAAAAAATTGCTGTTAAGATATGATGAATCTGTTTTATCTTTTTATGATTGGGATTTTGTATTTTAAAAGATATATCCTTTCAAGTCTAAGTAACATTTGTATTTTGCCTTGTTAATTCTATTTAGCTTACTCTAATGGTTATTTGAAAGTCAATCATTTTACAAGTAAATGCGATATTTAGTCATAAAATGATTGCTTTTGTTGGGTTCAACAAATCGCATGTAAAAAAAAATCTCAGGAAAAGTTAGTATATCAAGTTATTACCATATTAATTGACAACTTTCTTTGGTGGAGGTGTGCAATTGCAAATTACTTGATAAATAGTTAGAATATAAAATGGGCGTGAGACACGTGTAGGTGAATAGATAACTTAATAAATAGCGGTATTATATTGAAAGGTCTAAATGAAATAACTCTAATAACCAGGATAATCCATATTTTTACAAGGTTAGTTGTTATGCGTTCTTTGATAATGTAAATGTGAAGTGGTTCTTTATTTTAAAAACATCCAAAAATTACGAAAGAAATATACTTGAATATCTCTTTATGTAAATATATTTTCTTCTGTTTTTGCTCATTGTAATTTATTTTTGATTTATCAACGAATATATAATCAATTGCATTGCCTTTATATTATTCAGATTATATACATTTTTTTTTCATTGAGTGATACTATCTTGATCAGACCGTCACTGATGAGTCTAATGCCGGCGTCACACATTGGCGTATAGACCGGCGTGCACCAAACGTACCAAAAAGAATTGGCAAAGTCGGTACACGTTAGTTGCAAGCAAGGGGAAAATAAGCAACCGTTAAACGCGAGTTGCAAAAGTTGGAAGTACTTAGGTAGCAATACACAGTTAGAATTTTAGTTTCGCATTTTGGCCCCTGTGGATTTTTCAAATAGGAAAGTTATTGTGTAATAAAAATCATTTTAAACAGCTGAGTACTAATTTAGCCTTCAAAGATGGTTTATAAGAGCATCAAGATTGTTTTTAACATGTTTTATGGGCTATTTTCTGTTTGACAATCCGTATTTTTATAGCTTGACCGGCCATCGGTCCAGAAATTAATGTAATGTTTACAAACACTTTTTTTCTACACGAAGTTTTTGACGCCATTTTACAAAAAAATGAGACGAAAGACATATGATTTTCATTGGATCTACTGAATAATATATGTACACAGTTTCAGAAAAGGTATTACTTCAAGCGATTGAAATTCTACTTTATCCAAATTTTGGTGAAATATGTGACATCTTTTCCACCCTTTTTGCAATATTTTATAGTAAATAAGTGCAGATTGTTGCCATGGATACACCCACTAGAAATTATATTTTACCATTTTATATACTGGATATAAAATCTATGGACGATTCTGATTACATACATATGCACATAAATGACACAAACAGTAAGCTTAGTATTGCAAGAAAGCAATGAAAAGGGGATGGTAAAATTTATAAGGGCAAATTTAAATATTTTTTCCTAACTGTTTATTGCTACCTTAGGACGTCGAAATTCCAAGGTATACGCTTGGTGAACGCTTCAACTCGGGGAAATTTTTATGCAGCATACAAATTTTCATCCAGCTCAAGTGTGTGTCTAGCGTATACCTGTACGCAACACGCACGTTATACATACGCTATAACTTACAAGCGCGTTTAACCCGTTACAGATAAGTTTGAGATACGTTTCGGGCACATTGTATACGCTTCAAGATCGTTCGACTAATATAGACGAAAAGCGTGTCTGTATGGAAAATTAAATTATGTAAGCCTGGTACCTTTGATAACTATTTATTCATTTACTGATACAACTCAGATATGTCTTGGAATGGACCTGTATGTTATGATTTTTATACAATTTGGCGTAAAATTGGGAAAGATACAAATGGGTTTTGAGATGGTCTTGGTCGTAAACTTGAGATGTCCCACGTCAAAATATGAAAATAAAGTATGGCATCTGTGTAAATGTCAACACTGATACAGTCAAATCAATTTGACGATACTTATAATATACGTCAATGATCAGATTATATACCAACGGACCTTGGTAGACGGTGTAACTGTTATGGAAAGAGTAGACGTTGTGTGTATCTCTGAACAGATATACTTTCCCGTGTTTTCATTTAGCATTGTTCGTTGTTTAACTACAGATTAACTAACAGTGTTGTTTAACGTGTATACAGGGTCACAATTACCCGATACGAGAGGCATTTCATGTACTGTCCCCCTCCCAATGGACATTAGAGGCGCATTTTAGATCCGGTTTTGCAAAACGGAAGCCCCACTTTAGCAATAACTCAAATAGTTCATCAGCCTCTATCGGTCAGAGTCCTCTCGAGGTTAATGTAGCGATCTATTGTGAGTCTGAATAAAACACCTAGAGATGTCGGACGGGAGAAGTACAGAATTGACCATATGTGTAAACCTCAGACAACCCTTAGGGTTCATTATAATACCATCCTAATATTTTATGTGAATATCTTAAGAATGTTTTGTTGACATTTACCAATGATTATATGTTAAAACAAACATATGTTAGCATTTTCTTTTTTAACAGATTAGATTTCTTCGTCTAAAGAAGTCTATTTAATACTTGTGTTTTTAAAAACAAGTACATGTAGGAATCCGTTTTCAGAAAGGAGAACTAATGATTTAGATTTTATAACTGGACAAGTTAATATTAAACTTTATATATTTATTTAACTGCACTTCGAGTTTATGCTCAAATATATGAATTTTAAGATTTCTAAAGATTTTTTTATACACACAAAAACAGTATCACAAAGGTTTTAAAAGCTATTAAATAAATGAAGCACATGATCATTCTATTGTTGTGCAATTAAGTTAAAATTGCTGTTAAGATATGATGAATCTGTTTTATCTTTTTATGAATGAGATTTTGTTTTTTAAAAAATATATCCTTTTAAGTCTAAGCAACATTTGTATTTTGCCTTGTTAATTCCATTTAGCTTACTGTAATGGTTATTTGAAAGTCAAACATTTTACAAGTAAATGCGATATTTAGTCATTAAATGATTGCTTTTGTTTGATTTTTTTCACATCTGTATAGATAGGAAATTGTTTTGATTATTTATATTGATTGAACAATGAGCACTTTTATTACAAACTATGGTTTGGTTTAAGATCCGGTGAATTTGAGCTTAACGAAAAAGCTTCCTTAATTTAAGTGTCTTATAAAAGGGAAATCTTTAATTATTTAGTTTTACGATATACGAGCCAAGCTATCCATCTAATAACAATAATCTTAGTAGTTTTACTACACAGGTGCGTATTTTAACCCTCAATGTCTGTTCGAGGCAAAATTCTTGCACACACTATAGACGTGCACATACACGTAATCCATTTAATATTTTATTATTAATTCAATCCGCTTTTTTAACGACGGATATTAAAGAAAACCGAACAATCCTGGTACTAGTTTGAAATAATTGAGTTTTTACTGAGTTTCTGCACATCAAAACATATGTTTGTAAGTATGTTTCTGTAGTTCTATCATCAAGTATTTTTTACAGAAATTTCTTAATATCAAGCGTATGTACATGATGTAAGCAGCCATGCAACTGCGCAATTTATTATTTTGAAGATTGGTCAAGATTGAATCATGAGAACTCGAATAAAGCTTATCAGGAACATTGATCATCTAAATATGTACTTCTTGATTTTTTACATTTTTTTTTAACACAAAATAAGAATGATTTTTTTCAGGATTTTTTTTGTCATTTATATGATCATGTGGTCTAGAAGATAAAGATATAAAACATGAAAGGGGATGTTTGTGACATGTATAACTGTTTCATCCATCTCGAATATGTCTTAACCCTATGTTGTTTGTTATGCATGTCACGTGATTGTATGAATGTTTGTTTTTGGTTGGTGATCTATCACGGTTTGTTCTATATTGTGTGATTCCTGTTGCCAAACAATGACATTATTTATTTTGTATTGTTACATTATACGAGGTCAATCGTGATTGGTTAATAAAAGTTTTGTTGCTTTTCCTTTACCTCAAACCTTTGTTTATAAATTTCATTTTTGTTAAATATTAACCTCTAAATCTATAAAGAATATATATTTTCAATTAAAGAGAGAATAATCCGTGGTTTGTCGGCGAAATACTGAAGTTGATATAAAAAAAAGAAGATGTGGTATGATTGCCAATGAGACAACTATCCACAAAAGACCAAAATGACACAAACATTAACAATTATAGGTCACCGTACGGCCTTTAACAATGAGCAAAGCCCATACCGCATATAGTCAGCTATGAAAGGCCCCGATAAGACAATGTAAAACAATTCAAACTAGAATACTAACGGCCTTATTTATGTAAAAAAATGAACGAAAAACAAATATGTAACACATAAACAAACGACAACCACTGAATTACAGGCTCCTGGCTTGGGACAGGCACATACATAAATAATGTGGCGGGGTTTTAAACATGTTAGCGGGATCCCAACCCTCCCCTAACCTGGGACAGTGGTATAACAGTACAACATAAGAAACGAACTATCAAATCAGTTGAAAAAGGCTTAACTCATCAGATAGACAAAACATACAAGTGGACGTGGCCGGGTACTTATACATCCCGACACAAAAAGACACAATGAACAGATCTGAGAGTACTCGCAGTTATCTGACAGCTAGTTCAAAGCCATTAACAACTAATAAAAAAATCATGCCTCTTAGACTAAGCAATCAATCCGAACACATCCAACATACAATGGATTTAGTGTACAGACGTCATATCATAAACAGCCAGAGAAAATCATGACCTTGTGCAATGCCAAGTAACTCTTTACAGTAGGCTAAATGACTTGCAACTCAGATCTGCTAAAAAGAAAGACGATATAAATGTCATAATAATGTTTTAGGTTTTTTTAAATATAGATCTCCAGGTAGCACTCCACAGTTCGGTGTGTACTTTCGCATTTTGGCCCCTGTAGATTTTTCAAATATGAGCTAGTGTGCAAGAAAATTAATTTTTGGATAGCTGAGTATTAAAATAGTCTTTGTATTGGGTTTATATGACAACCAAAGTTATGTAATGTATGTCATATAGGCTGTTTTCTTTGTGACAGTCCTTATTTGCATGTCTACCATACATTGGTCTGGCAGTTATTGTAATGTTTTTTTCCAACTTTTTATCGCACGAACTTTGTGATTGGGTTTTACGAAAACATGAGGCGAAAGGCACCCATTTTATATTTGATCATTAGGAAGATTTATGAAAACAGTTTCTGAAAAGGTATCACTCAAAGGCATTGAAATTCTAGTTTGGTCCAAATTTTGAGGAAAATGTGACATGTTCAACCCCCTTTTTGCAATATTTTTTGGTAAATAAATGCAGAATGTTGACATGGATACACATAAAAGGAATTTATTTTCACCCTTTTTACTTTTGAAAATTAAATCTATGGAAGATACTGATTACATACATATGCACATGTACATCACAAACAGTTAGGTTAATGTATAAGAAATCCAGGAATAGGAGATGATAAAACAGTTTGTGGCTCATTTTTAATTTTATTTTTTAAATGTGGAGTGACTTCAACGTTTTTCGTTACTTGTCTATCATCGGATTTCAAATGTTTAGCTTTGAGCGTTCCTGATGAAAGTAAATCCAGAAAAGCGCGTTGGACGCAAAAAATTATTAAACGTGTTGTTTTCAATATTTTGAACGTGTACTTATCAAGCTCATATGGGTTTCAAGCAACAAACAATCCCTTCACGACTGCATCTCATTAAAGTGGACCAATTCTTTAAAATATGTAAAATTATTAACTTATTAATAAGTTAAAGAAATCTGAATGTATTGGTATGTTTAAAAACATAAGTGAGAGTGTCCGACTCACTTTACTGGATTTACCTCAATCACAACAACCCAATCAATATTAAGGCAAGTTTGTTTCAATGTTACTTTCCATTCGAAAACAGATAAACAAATTTCAATATAATTAAAGGCAACAGTAGTATACCTATGCTCAAAACTCGTAAATCGATGGACAAAAACAAAATAGGGATAACAAACACTAAAACTGAGGGTAAAGCATTAAATATAAGTGGAAAACAATTAAAATGTAACCAAACAAAAACTACCTAAGACCGGTTATCGATCGCAATATTAGGTATGTTACACATATACCAATATAACGACTGGGGCGAGTTTAAAGTTACCTTGAACTTGTTTACAACGTTCTTCCAAATCGGAAGTATTTCTAAACCAAACGTCGTCTATTGGCGAACTTTTTAATCTTGGCGTCCTAGCAGACGCTCCTCACAGAATGAATTCTGAGATCAATCTGTCGAGAGTGTTATCATAAAATCATAATTAAAAAGATAAATAGGAACAAAAACAAATAAAAAATAAAATGTTATGAATAACAAATATATTCCAAAACTTTGACATAAACAGTGAAATGAAGAGACCTGAACGGACCTGAAATTATACTTATTCAAACTCCAATAACTGTTTTATTTTTCAATGGATTTTTTTTCAACATTATCAAAAAGTTCTATATATAAGTAATAATATTACAATGAAGTTAAAATTTGTTTTATACTGCTTATTTGACAAAATCTTATAATGAAAAAAAACTATAACAAAGTGTCATTGGCATTTGTCATTTGTTTCATTGAAATTGTCTTAAGAAGAAATGGTAAACATTTTGCCTGCTCTGACTAACGCTTATAGCTTAATTCCTAATGTTATGTATGTAGATCAACACTTTGATTAGCGTGCTTGGTTTGTTTTTATATTTTTGATAATTATATTTTTATAATGTCCGATTGAATTTAAACAAACATATATACAAGTTTACATATCTATAAAAAAAAAAAAAATAGGGGTGATCTCATCAGGTGCTCCGGAAGGGTAAGCAGATCCTGCTCCACATGTGGCACCCGTCGTGTTGCTTATGTGATTATAAATACGGTAAATAGTCTAATTCGGTAGGTCACATTCATGAAAGGGAAGAGACTTGTAGTTACGACGTAAGGAACATATCCGATATCATTTGTGAAACGGTTATTCCATAACGGTCAACCAACTCGTGATGGCGTCCGTAAAATTTACGAAGGGATGATTTTAACTTCACAATTTGGAACTCTTGGTTTAATAGCTTCCTTGTGCGCAGTAACCCTCTATCAATAAAATCATGATAGGAAATGCAAGCACGTGAATATCGTATCAATCGGGAGATATATACCCTGTATGCAGGTGCTGCTGGAATGTTGCTACTTAGAAATGGAAAGTTCACAATTTGAAAGCTGAAATAATCTCTTTTGTCGTAAAGTTTTGTTTTCAACCGACACTCGTTCTCAATTTCTAGATATAAGTCAAGATATGAAGCCGACTTAACTGTATCTGTAGTATCCTTTATCTCCAATTCGATGGGATAGATGCGTTCCACATAGTCACCAAATTTTGAATTGTTTAGTGAAAGAACGTCATCTATATAGCGGAAAGTAGAGTTAAAGGATATTGCTAACTTCTTATCTTTCTTCCTAAGAAGTTCCTGCCTCATAATAATAAAGAAACAAGTCGGCAAGTGGAGGGGCACAGTTTGTCCCCATTGGGATACCGACAGTCTGTTGAAAAACACGTCCCCCGAACGTAACAAATATGTTGTCAATCAAGAAATAAAGCATCTTCATAATATCGGTTTCAGAGAATTTTTTGTTTGAATCAGAATGATTCTTTACAAAGTAAGATTTATCCCTCCCTACGACAAGATACTTGTATCTGTGTTGGCCATTCTTTTTTATGAAGAAAAGTAATACCAACTGTTTCAATTTGTCTTTTAGTTTGGAATGTGGAATACTTGTGTAAAGAGTAGAAAAGTCAAATGTTTTGATACTGTTACAAGATGAAAGAGATTTAGATTGTATGTACTCTAAAAGATCTTTGGAATTTTTAAGTAGCCACATCCGATGCACGCCACCTCTAGAATAGGCAGTTTCACAATAACTTTGAAGCCCGTCTTTGATTGCTGATAGAAAAGATGTTAATAATTTAGAAAGAGGTCTCGTGGAGCACTTTGGAGACCCAGCAATATACCGTTGTTTGTAAGGACACTTATGTAGTTTAGGTATCCAATACAGTGATGGAAGATGCAGTTCTTCATCTTTGGATAAAATACCAAAGGAACAAAGAACAGACCCATGATTTTCCAGGATTTCCTCTTTGGTAAGTGTCGTGAGGGTATTTCCTCTTTGGTAAGTGTCGTGAGGGTATTTCCTCTTTGGTAAGTGTCGTGAGGGTATTTCCTCTTTGGTGAGTGTCGTGAGGGTATTTCCTCTTTGGTTAGTGTCGTGAGGGTATTTCCTCTTTAGTAAGTGTCGTGAGGGTATTTCCTCTTTGGTAAGTGTCGTGAGGGTATATGTGAGGGTATAAATGAAGATATCAGTCTTAATTACAAAGATTTTATTTCGTGAAGTTTTTTTCGGCTTTGATAACTGTTTCATCAAAAAGTACTTTTAAAGTTGAAGTTGGTACACAAAATTGAATTAGGTTTACAGGGTTAGCTATAAGAAATACGGATAAATGAAAATGTTTTGCAAGTTTTCCGTTATCATTACTAGACGTCGTGACACGCGTAATATGCTAGGGACGGCATAAACTGCATTCGCGTGTTCCTTCCTCCACATAATATAATTGTCCTGCTTTCAACAACAAAAAATTATGCATATATTACAAAAATGCGAAGTGAGAAAAATTCAGTATCACAACTATAAGTCATTGTATTGTCTCTTGAATACCATTGCTTAAATTAAATCATACTTGGTTTGAATATATAATGCAGCAATATTCCTCCAAAAACACATAATAACTAAAAATCCTGTGTAAATTATAAAATCATATTAGATTATAGTCTCACGGCATTTATACGTGTGTGTAATATTTTGCATTTACCCCCCCCCCCCCCCCCCCCCCCCAACAAAAAAAAATAAGCAGGAAGAACTAGATAGTGCGCGTTCCCAAATTAACGTCATTTTTCTGTTACACTACATGGTAGCAATATCTGACGTTGCGTCATTGTTTATACGCACTCAAATATACGATAGAAAACAAACGACACAACAGAAACACAACGTTGAAATGTAACACACACAGAAACAACTATAATATAACAATGACCACTTTCTTGACTTGGTATAGGACATTTTTTAAAAGAAAAATAAATGTTATCCTAACTATGAGGCTCACAACTACGTCATTAGGATTCGTTAGATCGTTGTTTTATTGGTAGTTATATTTGAGATGCAGAACAGCAACGAAAGCGCTGTTATTTTGCTTTTTGGGTGTTTTTCGGTGTGCATGTTCTAATTTTGTGTCCAAATAGATACCCCATATTCTTTGTTTGTCTATTAGATCACATCTTCTTTTTATTTAATTAAATGACTGGAATGCATGTATTATTTTTAATTTATACTTATAAACGCAAACAACAGGTTTAAAAATGATTTAGACTAAGTGTTTGCTAATGAAAGCTTTCTTTTACATTGTATATCTGTGCGTGTTATGAACAATTGTGAACTTTCCATTTCTAAGTAGCAACAATCCAGCAGCACCTGTCTACAGGGTATTTATCTCCCAATTGATACGATATTCCCGTGCTTGTATTTACTATAATGATTTTCTTGATAGAGGATTGCTGCTCACAATGAAGCTTTTAAACTAGGAGTTTCAAACGGTAAAGGTGAAATCATTTATTCGTAAATTTTACGGACGCCAGGGAATTACCGTTTCACAGATGATAGCGGATATGTTCCTTACGTCGTATTTACAATCCCCAATTTCCCTTCATGAATGTGATCTTTCGAATTATACTATTTATCAGATTTGTTATAACATGAGGTAGCAATACACAGTTAGGAGTTTAAATTCGCATTTTGGCCCCTGTGGATTTTTCAAATAGGAAAGTTATTGTGTAATAAAATTCATTTTTTAATTTAGACAGCTGAGTACTAGTTTAGCCTTCAAAGATGGTTAATAAGAGCATCAAGATTGTTTTTAACATGTTTTAAGGGCTATTTTCTGTTTGACGATCCGTATTTTCATATCTTGACCGGCCATCGGTCCAGAATTAAATGAAATGTTTACAAACACTTTTTTTCTACACGAAGTTTTTGACGCAATTTTACAAAAAAATAAGATGAAAGACATATGCTTTTCATTGGATCTACCGAATGATATATGTACACAGTTTCAGAAAAGGTATTACTTCAAGCGATTGAAATTCTACTTGAAGCCAAGTTTTGGGGAAATATGTGACATCTTTTCCCCCTTTTTGCAATATTTTATAGCAAATAAGTGCAGATTGTTGCCATGGATACACCCAAAAGAAATTATATTTTAACATTTTATATACTGGATATTAAACCTATGGGAGATTCTGATTACATACATATGCACATATATGACATAAACAGTAAGCTTAGTATTGCAAAAAAGCAATGAAAAGGGGATGGTAAAATTTATAAGGGCTTATATTTTTTCCTAACTGAGCAACACGACGGGTGCTACATGTAAAGCAGGATCTGCTTATCCTTCCGAAGCACCTGAGATCACCACCAGTTTTTTTGTTGTTTTCGTGTTGTTTTTTTTTGGGTTTCTATGTTGTGTCATGTGTACTTTTGTTTGTTTGTTTGCCTTTTTAATTTTTAGTCATGGCGTTGTCAGTTTACTTTCGATTTACTGACCCTGTTTGATGTTGTTTTCGTCGTTTTGCGGATTTAATGTAAATTTTATTTCTTTTAGAACATAATAACCTATATTTAAAATATTGTTTTTACTTTCGTTTTTTTAAGTTCTTTTATTCAGTTTTTGGAGTTGGTCAAGTTGTGAAACATCAGAAAAAAATATATGAAGTTTGCTATTATACATGGAGTATTGTGGGCGACCAGTAGGAAAATTCAAAAAATTCAGTCGAATGATACCGATCCGCGTGGTCGCTTGAACTGCATTAACTTTTGCCAATTTCACAATATTACAAACCTAATACTTGAGTTTCTTATTTTCATTTGAATGAATGTAATAAAATAATAATGTTATAAATTTAGTGCTGTATAAATTCTTGTATAGTTTCCTTATTTAAACTCTAAAGACCGTAACTAATTAATAAGCTAAGTAGTTAAATTATGCATCGTTCTATTTTATTGTATGATTTATTCATTTATTCTTCTCTATCAAAATCAAAGAAATCTATAGATGAATATCAATTCAATCGCATTCAATTCAATTGAAAACCAAAAGTGCATTTTTTAATGAATTTGGGATATTATATAATTTACCAGCAGGGATTATTATTCATTATGAATGGTGCATAACCCTATTATCGTAATTACATTGAAGATAAGCAATAAAATTGAACACAACACGCGACTTTTTCGATTTTTATTTATATCTTACAAAACAGTCATATTGACGATTTTAAAAGTTCATTATGTTGAAGAAAGAATAGGTTAGGTAATATATATCTTACAATTAAAATCATAATCTTATAAGCTATGAAATGAAAGAACATAGTTCTTGACATTCTATTTGAGTATTATGTCTCATACGTATAAACAAATTAAACAGACTGAAATACGTACATACAAATTAGACAGACTAAACATATTTTCTTTTATGTTGTAGACTTATGACTAACATGTTTATGTTCGGTGTGAGCCAAGGCTCAGTGAAGAAGGCCATACTTAATTACCTATTATGGTTTATTTTTACACATTGTGACTTGGATGGAGAGTTGTCTCATTGACACTCATACTTCACTTTCTTATATCTATTTGTTAGGTATAACTTACTTTTGCAGAAAAGCGCATCACCCATATGACATATCATTGAACCTGCGAGACCCGCATTTACTATATCCAATGAGAAGCCTTCTTACAAAATCGTGATGAGAGAACTCATTTGCAGAAC